>NC_086156.1:39742607-40992607 GCF_035149785.1 Candoia aspera | reverse complement strand
ACCATCCTCCTTCATACACAGTAGTTCTATAGCAGTGACTTGTCTTTCACCCAAACAATTCTGTGAGACATGTCAGTTATGCAGACAAATTTGTACAGTGATAACTGGGTGATGTAAATCACTACTGCAAAAGTCTTCCCTAACAACTATCATAAAAATAAGCAGAGCTATAATTCCAGATGATGTACAGAAGTAGCTAATGCAAAACTATCTCGGCTGCATTGTGTCATACCCAGCTGGGCCGCAGTTGTAGGTGTTGTTCCTTCACCACCCGTAGTGCAGCAGAATCCCACATGCACCACAGCAATGATAATAAATTGATGTTTGAAAGTATGGATATTTATATCAGGCCTGTGAAAACTGGGCACAATCTACCTTAGTGCCTTGCTTTGAGCGTTGGAAATGATGTCATCTCCCATGGTGCATGAAAGGAAGCATTAGAGGTGAGATGCTTTGCCTCATGAAATGTTGAGGTGGGGGCCAGTCCACCTTGACTGGTGCTTCCCTTTGCTGTCTGTGCTGTATGGCTGCATGTACTGTGGATGTGCAGAGGACCCCTGCAGGGCCAGAGAAGCATCTGAAGGTGGGGGATGGGGAGGGCTGCTCCAGTAGCACAGCTGCATTTCACTTGGTGGATCTTCATCCATGCAAGGATTCCACCGAACTGTTTTCAAATCAAACTACCTCATGAAAGCTTTGCTGGTTTAAAGATTAATCCTGCTCCTTTTGAATACGATCATTGTTGTAATTCCTTATAAAGCATTTCAGCAGAAGTCACAGTACAATCACAACATTTTATATTTTTATAGTTATTTATTTATAGTTATTTATTTAAATTTGTTATAGCCTCCCAACTCCAATGGACTCCAGGCAGTGTACAAAACCCCAAAAATCCATAAAAACAGATTTATGTATTAATGAGCTGAATTCTTGCTTGCCATGCACATAAAAATACAATCATGAACTTGCAAACATAGGAAACTGATTAGCTAGGTTTGAAAATAGCTGGTGTTTGTTTTCATTATCTGTTGTAGGGACATATTTTTATTGTTTAGAGTTGCAGCATAAAAAAAAGAAAATAATGCTTTCCTAGCACAGTGCAGTCCTATACATTACAACTAAGTCACACTGTTCAATGGGACCCACTCATGAGTAAGTTTGTATAAGAACTGCAGCTTCAGCTACCCTAAAATGTACATTTAAAAAGCTGCATAAAGTGTTACAGTTCAGTTATAAGATATAGCTTTGGAAGGTTTTAAATAAGCCAATATAACAGATAGAAATGCAGTGGAGAATATAACTCTTTAGGTTGGGAGAAGAATTAAGGTTTAGTACAGTTAGCACTGTATTAGTAGTAAATAGACTACTAAAAAAATAAGCAATGGGCTATTGACAGCAAATCTTAACTGGAAACAAATTTAATTTATAGTTGCAACTTTAAAGTGTCATCTTGAATAAAAAATACCATAAACACTGTGGAACCAATCTTGCAAATGCCTTTGTCCATTTAAAATTGTATCTTGCTTCAGTGCAGTGATTCATAATGCATAAAATGAAAAGTGTTAATCAAATATTTTACAGGACTGGGGTCATTTAATTTTCAACTTCTTAAAGAGTTTTGCTTTAAGACACATCATTGGAGACAGAACTATGTGATAATTAATAATATAATCAAGCTGTTAGTAGCTGCCAAGCATTATTTGCCTTCCAATATAAAATGGAATTAACATTTCTTCCAGATTGGTGGAAAAATGCAGATCATTTAATTGATATTAATATAATGTATATTAATAAATTATTCCAATCTTTCTCCAGTTTGATGTTCTGCAATTGTATTGGAATTCCAATTTCCAGAATTCCTTCCTGAAAATTTTCATCCCAACACAGCTGGAGGGACCAGTTTAAGAAGTGAAGGTTTATATAGAACTTTAGAGAGCAATTGAATACTCATCTTAAGGCTGTGCATGCTTCAAAAATAGTTCAAAAGTGTTTGGGTTTTGTGCAAGCACAAGCACAGCACCCTTCTGCTATTGTTTAAAGCACACATACCATTTTCAGACTTCTGAGCAAGCCCGGAAAAATTGGACAGCTTTAAGAGTTGCATTAAATAACCGTTTTAATTATTCCATTCATCATCTTTTTTCAGGCTCTTGCATGAATATCCTCTGGGAGGCAAGGAGGTGCAAATGATGAAATGTATGTGATGATGTCAACATATATATGCTGTGATTAATGTACTTGCATCAGAAAATCAGGATGCAAGTACATAATTGCCGCAGTTATGTGATGACGTCAAAATGTGCAGGTCATTTTGGCATCATCATGGTTTGCTGCTGATGCCTCTGCGGGGGTGCTGTGCTTATTCAAGGTCTGAAGCACTTTTTCTGAACCTTTTTCAAGTGTGTGTATGCCCTAGCTTATGTTATGCTAGAGCCAAAGATATGCTGTCAATATATGCTTCTGTATGCAATATATACTCCAAAATAAATACTCCAAAATACTCAGAAAATACAGAAATGGCAGATTGATTGATGATGATAGTCACAGGCCATCTACACTTAGGACAAGCCAATGAAGTGCTGGTGGAATAGGGTTGGCCAGTTCCGTCTAATATTTATGTAAATTTCTGATCCAGCAAGTGTTACTAAAAATCCACTGGAATTCTGTGAGATCAGAGTAGTAGACAGACAGAAGTTACACTTATTTTCTAAACTTCATTAAAGAACTCTTTAGGGCCTTTCTGAGAAGCCTGGGGACAGAATATTTATTTGACACTGACACCACTACCACCACCACACATACACTTCCTTTTCTCTGCAGTGAATGTTGTGATAATTCTTCTGTAAAGGAGTTAGGAAATCCAAGATACTGCAATATTTTTTAACCTGACAGGAATTCTAATCAACTCATCTTATCATTTCAAAAAATGAACATTATACATTAACACTCCCCAATCCCCGGGATGGAGGCATATATATTTTCAAACTTAACTTCTTAATGTCTGATCTTCAAAGAGCTATTCTTTCTCAGCACTTTCTGGAATGACCATGTTATAACATTTCAGGGTCATCATACCCTCAATCGTGGAAGTGCCAATGAAGATGTCTCATGATGACTGGGTGGTAGAACAGCTAATCAAAGCATACTAATGCAGGGCACCTCCTCCTTGTTTATGTTCCAGAAAGAGAAGGGATCTGGAAGTATAGAGATTTGGGAGGCATAGATGGACAGAAAGGTCTGAGGGAGACTCAGAGACTTAGCCTAAGAAAACTTCCATCTGTCAGGGAGACACAGTTAGGAATATGTGTAATGCTAGAGCAGGTGAGAATTGACTGATTATAAATACATTGTAGAATCAAGTGAAACTATTTAGAAACTATATACTGTAATGTTAGTTAACAAAAGTCATCTTGTTTCTTTAAATGTTAGCCAACTGACTATGCTATCCTGTATCTTCCTATGTTTCATCCACTCACATTACCCCAAAGACATACAGTAACAAAATAAAGGAGAAAAATATAAGAATTTCTAAACCAGGAAAGGGTTTAGTGGTGGCAACAAGACAAATAGAGGTCTTGTAGAGGTCTCCCAGAATATATGGGATTTTGTTTAATTTTAAAGAATAAGAAGTTGACACCCACAACAAGGAGGGTATGCAACAGTCACTTGTACTGAAAAGACCAAAAACTGCTCTAAATACTCCAGCAATTTAAGGGTTTAAAAAAATAAGAGAGACAAGAATGATCTCTGCCACCTCATAAAATTTAAGAAGCAAGTGTAATAATCTGCCTTCCCTGGAGATTATTTCTGGGGAAAGACAATGCTAGCCAGGTTTCATTCCAGCTAATGTATTTTTTTTTTTTTTGCCATAAATCTGCTACAGTGAAATACACAAAATAATTTCCAGTAGTACCCCTTGTGCTATACTTTTTGATCCCTAGTAACCACATTGCTTCACCACCACATACAGAGGGCAATCCCATAGTGCCTCTGCTCCATTTGCTTTATTTACCCAACAGCAATGACCCTGCTCCTAGCACTTCCCTGATTACCTTATAGGCAGGATCTTCACAGAAACTATTTTCTGGGCACAATAAAGAAAAGGTGGACCACCCATAGCCTTGTGTAGGCTACCTCCTTGCCAAGCCAGAATTATATTGTCTATGGAATAAGTCATGGTGGCTTGGCTCACAATAATGCTAAGATATAATGGCAAGGAAGGTTCAGGAGTTGTCAGCTGCATCCATAAGAAACCATGATAATGTCCAAATGACAGCACATGTATGATTACATCATCATTCAGATGCTGCAATTATGTATTTGCATCATGTTGTTGAATACAAGCATGTTGGTCATAGCATTTGTATGATGGCATCATTATACATGTATTAGCATTTTCCCCCACCCCTCCACTGACAACCATGGCCATCTTGCCAAGTCATATTCAACAGGTTACTGCAATGATTGAAGCCACTCAACCCAGCTACTCAACCCAGCTACTCCTGAGAAAGAAATGTGGTCTCTGTAGCAAAATACTATGTTGTCAAATGACAACACATGCATTTATATAACCATGCAAATGCTTCCATGATGTATTTGTACCCTGACCTCTGGTGCAAGTTTATAATGGTGACATTTGATTATATCTGCATTTGTCAGCTTTTGCTTCCTCTTCCTCCATTTTGAATGCCCATGTAAACTAAAGATAGAGTTATGTTCTGCTGATGATATTTTTACATATCGCTCCTCAAGAAGGGAGATATCAAACCTATGCTTTGTAAAACAGTCTCAGTGCCACTAGACTTGGGCCTTTTGAAAGTTACTTTATTACATAATTTCCAAGCACTTTATCATGTTAGACATTTGCAGCAAAACAAACAAAAGATCTAGAACATTTATTATGTCATATATTTACTAGATAATAATCTAGTTCATCAGATGCTTATGATATGGATAAGTCATGTAGTCAGAGGGAAATTATAGACAAACCTGTTGACCCAAGAGTAAAGGCAGGATGTCATCTGAAAGGCTGATCTCAGTAATGTTCATGCTCATCACAAAGGAACACTATAATTGGGCAAACATCCTTTATCATATGGTTCAAATATTATTACCAAACAGCAAAGAGAGCCAGAATAACCAATGACTGAAAATAAAAGGAGTGGTGCTAGAACAGGTAACTATTGACAGTATGTCAAAGGTTGCCAGGTCTTCATCCCTGCAAAAGGAAACTCACCCAAAGAGCTGTTACTGCCACTGATCATATTAGGTCTGCACAGCCTACTTAATCTGGAAGAGCAAATTGCCAGGCTTTTCTGAAGTGAGCTTTCTGTTCAAGCCTGTGATTGGACAATTTCTCAGCATTGGGCAGGGCCCATGGGAGGGGTCAAAAAAATAAAGATGGCAGCCACAACCATGTGATTGAAGCTCCATCCTTTTTTATGGGCATGACTTTTTTGACCACCTCCCTGTGGACAGACCCTGTTGGCCAATATCTTTATTCAGACAAATCAAATGGCACAGAAGAGACTAAAAGTTAGCTGAAAACCTTGCTCACTGCTTTGTGACATTTTGATAGCCCCAGCTAGAGATTTAAGGCGGTTTAGCAGGGGTTTGGTTTGAGGTTTGGTTTGAGTTTAAACTACAGTCAAATTCAGCTGTTTACTGATGTGTGTGTAGGGGGGCTTGCATCGTTGTCCCAGAGACAACAGGAAAATGGCAAACGTGGCAAGGATGCATTTTGCAAAATCTATTGGCAAAATGGAAGAAAGATGTGATGTCATTAGCAAAATCTCTTTGTTTAGTAAGCGATATGAACCTACAGTAGTTCGTAATCTGCGTTGCCTCTCTCCAAGGTCCTGAATGGTCACATAAGTAATTCATTCTGCTCTGCCGTGAAGTACGGTGGAAGCAACAAGTGTTATAAAAGATAACCCAGGTCAACCCAGAAAGTGACTAAGGAAATTTAATCCCATAATGCAATAAATGCTTACTCAGAAGTAAGATCCATTCAGTTCAGCAGGCTTTATAAGCGAGTGTATTTGGAATGGCAGTTTGAGATGATAAATCCAATTCTTGTTAGGTGAGTCACTATTCTTGAATGAAAGGGGGGAGTGATTTGTTAAAACTGAAATGCAACTTTCCATCTACTATGAGTGATAAAGTTCAGGATGTAATTTTACATCTAAAGATTTCTTCTGTACACCAGCTTCTTGTGTGCAGCTAGGTTTTAGTTCTTCTGACCAAATGTAACCTGGGCTCCAAAACCAGACATGATGGTAAGGATTCAGGATTCTAGAGAAAACTAGGATGATAACTTGGAGGAAGGTATGTGTTAAAACGTTTATTTACTTGGATCTCCCTAAACTCACATAGTTCTCAGCATGGCAAAGTTGTATCCGAACTTTTATAGAGCTATCAGTTGGGGAGAAAAGAAGAGAGAATCCAACAGAGCTGTCTCCTTTGTGAAGGGAGCCAGATCTTTAACTATGTTAATAATTCTGACCAATGTTGCTTAAAAGTCAACCCCCATTTATTCCGAAGTAATTCAGTTTCAATCATGTGTTTTTAAAATGAAATCCTGAACCTCCATTATTTTTACTTTTCAGTAGGAGGAAACACCTTCTTGAGCATTTAAAGTTAATTCCAAAATGAAACATGACAAACTTAATTGTCCTGTGGGCTGAAGCCCTATAAAAAGAAAGCACAGTAATGTTTTACTTGGTGGCTATGTGGGAAATGGCAGCGCTTTTCTATAAAAGTGACCAAGATCTTTCAAACAAAACTGGCCACCAACAGTACAAATGTGCCGTCCTTCCAAGTATTAGCTGGATTCACACCATATGTTAAGCAAAGCCGTTATGAGGTATGCTTGTTTTTACGATCTGTCCATGTGTGCTGTGTGAACCCAGCCAACGGTGGTTTAGTCATTAGACCACACTTAAACAATCCATGATTTACTACGATGTGTGAATCCAGCCAAAATCCAGAGATAATCAGCAGGGAACCTTATCTGTTACACGACAGCTTTGTCTCACTAGAAGACCGACGAATTCTCTGTAACTTAAGTAAGAACTTGCTTCAGTTGTAAAAAGGAGGAACTGACCGAGGAGGAAAGACCACGTCTCAAGTGTTCTCTTCAAACTAAATATCACTGAAATCAACGAAGTCTGGTCCAGCATTTCATAAAAGCAAGTGGGGATGTATGCTGCATACCTTAAGTTCTTTTTAAAGAATTAATTATCATAGGTTTTTAATTTTTTTCAGTCGATGCATTTTAATCGATGCATGCATACTCGTTTAAGGTGAAACCAACACGCAGAGAGAGAATTAAGTTTTTAATCGCCCATGTTATAAAAGGAGGGGATTACGTTGTCAGCCCGAAGAATTATTATCGATGATCACTTATTTATTAAAGCAGGAGCTTAGAACAACTTGCAAGCGCTCCAAAAGACCTGCGCCGTTTCACTTCTAACAGGCATGGGGGGGGGGGGGTGCGGGGGAACGGATTTTAAATAAACACAAAGTTGGGAAAGAGGGGAACATGTAATCATACCGGGCTTTTAAAAACATATTACTGTACAGCCGCGATCAATCTAGTTTAACGGTGGCTTTCTTGTTTGGTTTGTTAACTCGAGCTTTTTCGTGACGGAAGACAACGAAGACTTTGCGGGGAAGAATCTCTCGGTAACCAGAAACTGGAGCCAAAGCAACTCAGAGCTCTCGCCATCCCATCGCCTTCCTATTCGACCTTTTAAAGGGGGCCTCCGCCGAAGCACGTAAAAGCTGGCGCTACGTCCAGGGGCAGATTTGGGAAAGGTCTGCTGAAAGTTCCGGAACTCCCTGGACTAACGCGTTACTGCTGGCGGCGTCATGCCATTGGGCGTGCTCCTGCAGGAATGGTTGCGCAAGAGCACCGCTAATAACCCGCCCTGCGGTGCCGCTCGCAGGTGACCACTTTCCAATCAACTAGTCTTCGGAACGGCCAGGTTTCCAAATCAAGGTAAGAGCTATTGGGAACCTCCCGTATGTAAACTCAGTGCTTTTGGTCCCGTCCTCGCTGAAATTTCGGTGACAATTCCGTGCGTTTTCTCAGCGGCTTACTTGGGTTATTCTCAGTAAATACCTAGCCGTGCCCGAAAAATAAAATCCAATAACCACACGCACACAATCCCAGAGCCTACTTCTGTGGAAGCTGCGTTGGGATCAAGGCTCATTAAGTTCAAAGAGACTGGCTCCCAGTCCTGTAGATTGCAGCCTAATGGTACAGGCCTTTTTATGCCTCTAAAAGGTAAACCGAATTTACGGGACCTTGCTCTCAGTGGGATGGCAGCCGCGTTAGTCCGCCTGAATCTCGGGCAGCTTACGTTAGAGTAGCTAGTAGAAGATTGGCGGTATGTATTTCTTTTCAAACTAAGGACAACTGTTCAACTTTTCTGTGCCTCAAGGAAGATTGAAAGTGCGAGGCCCGGTGGTGGAGGGGTGGAGTGGAATTTCTCCTTGCTAACGTCAGGCACAAGTCGCCTTCTGTGCGTTTTGCAACAGGAAAATCTCTTCCCTTGTTCTTGTTCCCCTCACCCGCTCCTTCCCCTCTCAGAGCCCTGAGAAATCGTGGAAGGCTAGACACGGAGCACCGAAGCGTCTCGCCCCCCCCCCCAACTGGGGCCGCACTAGGGCGGGGCGGGGCCGCCGGCTTGTCAAGAGGGGGAGCAACGGCCAGCCTCTGCCGCCGGAGCTGAGAGTGACCCCCGCCGCGTTTCGAGGAAAATGTGGATCCGCCGCATCTCCTCTCAACTAGGCAAGGCCCCCGCCTGTTGAAGGGGGACGAGGGCGGTGGGTGGCTTCGCGGGCAGACCGTAGCGCTGAGCTCGAAGGCGGCGGTCCTTCTTTCCTCTGCCCCCGAAAGTTGATTTCTGGCTTGGCGATGCTGGCAGCCTAAGCGCCAACCAGCCACCTACTGGTTCTGCTTTCCCTTAAGTTGAGAGGAACGCTTTAAAAAGTCAAGACGTTTTCCTCTTCCTTTTCGCCGAAGGAAAACCTAAATCCGTCCAATTTGCACCCAAGCTTTTTCTTGCTTCGGGTTCATCGAAGATTGTTTAACAATGGAAGGAGAGGGGTGACTTTAGAAATACGTCGCCCTCCAAAAGTCACAGGTGACTTGTTCCAATTAGTAACTGTCTAATTAAATTAGTGTCTCTTGGCTCAGCCAATAGGTGGGCGAGAATAAGAGAAGTTCGCCTCTGAATGGAACCGCCTCCAAGCCCCTCCCCGGGTACTGGAGAGGAGTGCGCGCGGGCGCCTACATATATACTCCCGAGCGCGGTCAGTCGCAGTCACTGGCATGGTATTAAAGGGACGGGGGCGGCGGGTGGCTTTCAGTAGGTCGCCACAGAGGGCGGCTACCGGGCTTTCCTGTTTCTGTAAAACGGCTGGAAAACGAAGACCGCGGGAGTGGGGGGTGAGGTGCGCGCTTTCTGCGCCTCTCGCTAGAGCCGTTCTCCGGGAGTTGAGGGACGCTTCTGGGCGGAGGCGAGGGGGGAATCGCCTGGCGAGATGCAGCTGGGGGAGCAACTCTTAGGCGGCGCTGCCAATCTGCCGGGCGCCCCGTTTTATCCGCTGGAAGCCGCGGGCGGGAGAGCCGGCGGTACCGCACGCCACCTCAACACCGGGTCGCCGCCGCGCCTGGACTTGGAGAAGGGGCCGAAGAAGTTTGGCGCCTCTGGGCCAGCAGCGGGCCTGCTAGGTGAGGCCGAGGCGGCAGGCGAGACGCCGCCCTTCATCGCCGCCGGCCAGATGCCGTCCAAGGCGGCGGCCGAGGTCGCGGACGGCGGGCGCAAGAGCTCGCCGTGTCCGGCTGAGGAAGACGTGCTGCCGCCGCCGCCGCCGCCGCCACCACCACCACCACCCCCGCCGGCGCGTTACTCGCTGGATGGCCTGAGCCCCGAGCGGTACTACCTGCAGTCGCCTGGCCCGCAGGGTAGCGCCGAGCTGGGCAGCCCGTGCTCGCTCTTCCCCTACGCTGGGGCGGCCGGGAGCGCGCAGTCCGGCTCCATGTACCAGGCACCCAGTGGAGCGCGCTACCCCTACGGTTCTGTGCTGACGCCGCCGGGGAGCTTTTCGACGGCAGCGGGCAGGACGCCCTTCTCTGCAGCCGCAGGCACCTACCAGTATAGCCAAGGCGCACCTCCCGGCGGTCTCTATAACCCCTACCCGGCGGCTGCGGCGGCGGGCTCCTGCGGCGGCCTGGGGGGCCTGGCAATGCCCGGCGCGACAGGGGGGCTCCGGGCCCAGGTCTTCCTTTGCAATCGGCCGCTCTGGCTGAAATTCCACCGGCATCAAACCGAGATGATCATTACCAAGCAGGGCAGGTAGGCTCTGAGGTGGGGATGGCCGTTTCGGAGTGCAGCTTTCTTGCCGGAGCGTGTATGTTAACGCCTACCTTACCGGGATGGGTGGCAAAAAGGGGAGCGGGGCTGTGTCCCTCTCTCTGTCCGGATTTAGGCTGTAAACGGAAGCAGCTTCGGGTACCTTGGAAACATCTGGTTTCGAGGACGTGTGTAAATTCGTTTCTTCGAGACCAGTCTGTTAGGTTTTGCAAAATGCTGCAGAAAAGTGAATTAGTCGAATCCAGTTGCACTCAAAAGAGAGGAGAAATCTGCAGGAGATGAGTTTGGGGTTCTGGCTGCCGTTATGAGTGGGTTCTGTTTTTGTTTTTCTGGTGGTCTCTCTGATTTCGTTTCTTTCCTAATTTCAGAATACCACCCCTCCAGTCTTTTTTCAGAAAACCCTCCTCCTTCATTCCCAATTCCCTTGCAGCCAGTGGGCACCTCCTTGACACTGAGACCCCACTATTGTAATAGGACTGGATTCTAAGCATTAGCACTACATTTATCTGTTGTGTTAAAGTGCCTTAGAACCTCACCCCAGCTCTGCTTTTCTTGGGGAGGGGCAGGGAATTGCCTTTCCTATTTTGCTTTCATTAATCGCCATTTCCCCTGTTTGGTTTTAGTTTAATATGTCATAACCTGGATCTGGTACTGCTTGTCTGGAAATTAATCTGATCAAAGTTGGTGGGAGATCCTGCTTCCCATCTTCTTATGATACCTGGCACAGGAGGGCAAAGCCCTTGAATTGTGGGACTGGAGTTTGCATTTTAAGATTTTCAGGAAGACCAAATCATCCAATTTCAACTTAAAACAGGCTCTTTCCAAACAAGCCTCCCCCCCCCCATCAGAGGGTATGATTGTGGGAGCTTGGGGTGGAGTTCTTTTCTTTCTTTCTTTTAGCGCTATTTCCTATTGTCTATAAATAAACTTGGTTTCCTCAACAAATTTCAGTAGAATGCTTAATTTTGCAGATGTTTTTTGCCCTGAATAATTATTAGATACGGCAAATAATCAGCGGCTTCTGCACAGAGAATAATATCTGTCCGTAGAAATCAGGGTTTGAGGTCCAAGAGCTAAAATTCCAACCCTTGAAACCGATCATGAAGACGGAGGATCAGCCTGTATGTAGCAGCACATTTATGCAGGAGAATCCATATGGGGGCAACTGCTGGAGGGTCTTGATTCCTGAAAGGCAGGGATTTGGCTAGGTGATGAGGTCTTTGCTTTCCTCCATCCGCTCCGATGCCTGCAGAAGAGAGGGCGCTTAGAGCCGAAGCCTCTCCTAGCAACTCTCTAAATATAAAACCTGCAAGGGGACCACCATCTGCCTCCTTTTCTTTGCCCAGGTGCTAGCCAAGGCTGAAGCATGCTGCCAGAGGGCCTCTGCGGGGGCTTCTGGCACAGCACTGCAGGCGCCTCCTCTACAAGCCCCTCTTTCTTTCTCTTCCTCTTCCCCATTTCAGGCGGATGTTCCCTTTCCTGAGTTTCAACATCACAGGCCTCAATCCTACTGCCCACTACAACGTTTTTGTGGAAGTGGTGCTCGCAGATCCTAACCATTGGCGCTTCCAGGGAGGAAAGTGGGTGACATGTGGCAAAGCTGATAACAATATGCAAGGTAGGAGTTGGCCTATGGCTATAGCTGGTGGGGGAAGGGGATTTCTGGCCTCTTTGGCCTTCCTCCTCTGGCCTAGATGGTGTGTTGCGTATCGCTCTTGCTTGGGCAGAAAACCAATAGATGCATTCTTGCCTCATGCATATCTTCCTTGTACTCGTTAGCATTTCACTGGGGGTGAATAATATTTCTTCCACGTTTTTAAAGAGATGTCAATGGCCTCTGTTTCTGCCCAGAACCTGGGAAGCTAGGGCTATTTCCCTCTAGTGATTTACAGTTTCTTCCAGGGTCATCCCAACCATAGTTGAGGCAATATAAAATCTGTATTATTACATCACTTAAGTGATGGCTGGTGTAGCTGGAAGATGTTGCAAGTGATTAGCAGGGAAATGACCTTTTTCCTATGATATATTCCCAGTCTTATTATGGAGACTACATTTCCTCAGCCTACAAAAGCAGTGGCTGCAATCCAGCATATTACTAGGAGTACAATTGTGTGAACAACATGGCCTCTTTCCCAAACCTGATACCTAGTAGGTGCATGCTTTGGCTAATGTGTGGATATTTCAGAGTGTCTCTGGTATAGAAGGAGGGAGCTAAAACATACTTTATTTTTTTTCCCCCACTCCTTCTAACAGGCAACAAGGTTTATGTTCATCCTGAATCTCCCAATACTGGAGCCCACTGGATGAGGCAAGAAATCTCTTTTGGAAAACTCAAACTAACTAACAACAAAGGGGCTAATAATAATAATACCCAGGTAAAAAAAAAGTGTGTGCTTGAATGTGATTTACTTAATCAGGCAACATTCCCTAATGATGGCACAGCAGTCTTCAGTACTGACTCAGTCTTGCCCTTTAACTGAGATAAACTGGCATGTAAATCAGATGTATGTAAGAAGTAGGCCCTGAACCCTAATCCTAATTCTGTACGAAATTTGATAAATTTGAAATATTCTTTGTCTTGTAACAAAAGATGGCTAAACTGTTTCCAGATGATTGTTCTACAGTCTCTGCACAAATATCAGCCTCGTCTCCATATTGTGGAAGTGACAGAAGACGGCGTAGAAGATATGAATGACTCTACTAAAACACAAACTTTCAACTTTCCTGAAACTCAGTTCATAGCTGTCACTGCCTATCAAAACACAGATGTAAGGACAACATAATCTCACTATGCTAATTGGTTTTTTATCTGTAGTGTAGCATCCTCTTTCACCTCATGCCCTTTTTAAATTACGTGATAAAAACAGGGAAGCAAACAGGCCTGAGAGGCTGGATGTTTTAGTATTAGTGTTACATGTAAATTGCTATTTCCATCAATCTGCATTCCACCAACCTATTTAGCAGATTTATAAATAGAATTTATTTTCTGATATGTTTATGTAGCAAATCTAATTTTCCAAGTAAACATATTTTTTTCCTTTTTGCACATAAAAAGGGGTATTTTTATTTTTAAATGTAAGGTATCTAAATAGGTCATTGTGTTTTATTTATTTTCCAGATCACACAGCTTAAAATTGATCACAATCCTTTTGCAAAAGGCTTCCGGGACAACTATGATTCGTAAGTAATATTCTTGTATTTCTATGTAGTGCAAAGCAAAACCAAAGGCCTCTACTAAATGTTAGTTTTCTTTTCATTAGTATATTTATTTTGTAATTAATTTATATTTTTAAAAAGTGACTTTGCATCTGAGCAAAGAACAAATCTGTTAAATAATAAAACTCTACCAGCACCTAATGTAACTAATGCAGCAATCCTAGATGTATATACTTGGGAATAAGTTCTACTGAATTAAGGGGCTGGCTTATCGATACATGTATTGATTAAGTTCTTAGAGACTAGGTATAGAAAAAATACTTAGTCTGGAATATAACCTTTTAAAATTTAAATTCTGCTCATGTATCAAAACACATGAGTTATCTTCATTACCTTTAATTAATAATATTAATAGAATAGTGTATGCTAGCCATGAAGTCTCTAGCATTCTGATGGCTTTCCAGCGAACTGTGCTGAATGCCCTGTTCGGCCTCCGTACATGTTAACACCAGCTTTCTAAATGGTAAAGAACAGTATCTTAGCCTTTCTTTTTTATATTTGTAGCATGTACACAGCTTCAGAAAATGACAGATTAACTCCATCTCCTACGGATTCTCCTAGATCCCACCAGATTGTCCCAGGAGCCCGGTACAGTGTACAACCCTTCTTCCAGGAACAATTTGTCAACAACCTGCCACCAGCTAGATTCTATAATGGTGAAAGAGCTGTACCACAGACAAATGGCCTCCTGTCTCCTCAGCAGACTGAAGAGGTGACTAATCCACCCCAGAGATGGTTTGTCACTCCAGTCCAGCAGTCTGGGGCCAACAAGCTGGACATGAATTCCTATGAAACTGATTACTCTCCAAGTACCTTACTCTCATATGGTATCAAATCCTTGCCCCTTCAGACATCCCATGCGTTGGGATATTACCCAGATCCAACATTTTCCTCTGTGGCAGGATGGGGAAGTAGAGGCTCTTACCCAAGGAAAATGTCTGCTGGTTTACCTTGGACCTCAAGAACAAGCCCTCCAGGTTTCTCTGAAGACCTGCTTTCAAAAGAAAAAGTAAAAGAAGAAATGGGGTCATCTTGGATTGAGACACCCCCATCCATAAAATCACTAGATTCAAATGATTCTGGAGTCTATACTGGTGCTTGTAAAAGGCGGCGTATGTCCCCAAACACCTCCAGCAATGAAAACTCTCCAACAATGAAGTGTGAGGACATTAATGCTGAGGACTATGGCAAAGATGCTTCTAAAGGCATGGGTTACTATGCTTTTTATACCAGTTCTTAAGTGTTTGAGTCCTGGTGTCGTCTTAAAATTTGACTGGCTGTACATTTTCAGTGGTGGTGCTGAGATCCCTTAATGAGGAACTCCTTATCTTCACCTTTTGAAATGGTCTTGTGCAATTCTATAGAAGGTGCCAAAGCTTATGTCTGACTTCCACAGATAAAATGGAAGAAACAAGGTAGCACTAAAAGAAAAATAAATAAATACTTAGGTCTCTTTCTCCTGCTCACTTCCAAGATTTAAGGGGAATTGCTTAAGCAACATCCTAAGATTAATTTTTCCTTCAGAATGGTCAGGGAGTGGGGATGGAAATACATACATACATTTTGATCAATGGTTATGTTTTATGCATTGCCAAACAATTTAGAATTCTCTGTAAAAAGGATCTTCAACATGTCATGATTGCATTGGATTTGTTATTGCTGAATATCTGAAAAATACTTAGTGGCTTTTCCTCTAGAGTGATTCCTCATGAAGTATGCAAGAACAAAAGTCTTGGTTTAGTAACTAAAACTTTTTTGGACTTGGGGGACTTTAGATGTTATGGCAGTGAAAGATTCCTACAAAGGTGGCAAATAATGATTCCATATAGCATGTACAGCTCTGTGTCTAGGCATAATTGTAGACAGTGGCAAAATACTCTGTTTAGTTCTAGTTATGGCGGTGCAGTTGAAAAGGATATGTCTGGAGTTCTTCATTAAGCAGCTTCTAATCTGACAATGGGCACTGAGGCTGGGAGTACGTCAAAATGTCTATTTATTGGTAGGTGGTGAGTGTATTTTTTTCAGTTCTACATGGAAAGTGTTGTAACTCCTGTTGCGCAGTCTGTAAATAGTATTATCAGAGGTTGAGGTTGCAAAAGGCTTTAAAACAAAGCATTAGTTTTATTTGGGGGGATGCTCATCTGTACATAATTTTTAATAAACGTGTTGCAATGATAGGGGCTTCTTACTGTTCTAGTTGTTGGAGAGAAGTTTCCTTTTCACTGCAAATGTTGCATGGAGGTTTGGGTGAAGGTACAAACTCACCTCCTGCACCGGAAGTTCTGTTCTGAAGCAACAAGTGGTACTTTACTGTTGTTCCAAAGTAAAACTATTTTGGCAGCCGACTCCGAAGGGGGTCAGTAGAAGAGGAGAAGGTCGCCACACCCCGTTCCTCTCCTAAGCTGTTGCACATCCAGACGGCCGGCCGGCTGGCCTCCTTCCTCCAGCCACGAAGTTCCCGATTCCAGCGAGGGCGAGAGTTTTTCTTCGGCCCCCGGATGGGCGCCTCTTTCTCCCCAGATCTATCTTCGCAAGCGAGGGGCTTCAGCAGTAGCCGCAGGAGGAGGCAGAACCTAGTCCAGACAAACCGGGAGGACAGAAACAAAGCGAGCAGGCCGTCCTTAAGTCGGCTGGGACCCCCGCTCCGCTCCCTCTCCTCGAGAGGGAGCGAAGGAGGACACCTCACAAGCGCCTTCAGGTCTCGGGTGCGCACATTTCGGCTGCTAAGCGAGACGCCGTCCCCGGGGCCAGGCGCCTTTGTCCGTAGCCTCTTTGAGACCGTCGGCAGCTAAGTTGGGACGGATGGGAACAGGCGTCTTCTCCCGCTCTCTTAGGAAAATGTGGGCTCTCCCCAGTCGCCGCGGGAAGACTTGCCCGGGATAGGCTTAAATGCGCTCCGGGATACGCCAACGCCACTTCGCCAAGGGAACCTCCCTGAAATGGCAACGCACTCGAGTGAGGGGGGGAGGAGGAGGAGGGAACCTTGGATCCTGCGAAGCTGCCTCGGCGACGTCGGCCCGCATCCATTCTTTTCTGGTCTCCAGGCGACACTCCTTGTCTATGTCGAGCAGCTGAGACTTTCCTTGAAACCGAAGCGCTTTGATGTCAAGTGAGACTCGCGCTTCGAGCGCGCTTAATTCGAAGGACAGAGCCTTGTTTTTTTTACGTCCCCAATTCCTGGATAGAATTTTAAAAACATTTTTGAGCATATCGAAACTTGAATGCACAAATATCTTCCCGATTTGAAACAGGGGCTCAACGACCTGGCTCCTGGGAGGTTAAAGTCAATATATACATAAAGTACAATTTAATTAAAGTCATTATAACACAAAATAGGTTAAAGTTACTGCATCTGTCACTTTGTTTGTAAGGCGACTGCAGCCGAGGCTTTCCTTGTAGGCGGGGTGGCTCGCGCGCGCGGGACTTGCTTCGTCGACTTTCTCCTCGGACAGGAGAAGCCTCCGAGGGGCCGCCGAGAGCTCCCCTGAAATCAAGTCCAGACCTGCCCGCAGTGTGGCTTCAGAAGTCCCCTTGCGCAAGGCACTTCTCGCTTCCGTCCTTTCCCCGGGCGCGGGATGGAGAACTGGGCCCGGCGCGTTGGTGTTGGGGCGCCGCTCTCAAGAGACTAGCCCAGCCAGGAGCTGAGAGGCAAAGGATGCCGTCCAACCGTTTTCGGCCGGAAATTTGATAGTCCTTTCTACACGAAGGAAGTCTGGGTGTTCCGAAGGTCGTCTGATTTCCCTGTCGCGGGCGGGGTCTTTTGTTTCGTGCCACCGAGGCGCCTCCAAAGACAAACTCCAAGATGCGTGGCAGTCTTATTTCGTGTATTGTTCTTCTGCCCAATCTCCATCTCCACCCCCCCCTTTTTTTTCCCCATCTTCCTCGGTAGCACTGCGCCAATTGCCGAGTAGCAGCGCGGTTCCCCTCCCTCGGTTGCGTGGAAACTGTATATTTTTGCACTGCAGCGTTTTTTGTTTTTTTTTAAAAAGGAAGGAAGGAAAGAAGGAAAGGCGGGGGGGGGGGGGGAGAAAAAAACTCGCGAAAAGTCCTCACACTGTTTAATGGAACTATAAGTGCCTGGCTGGCCCCAATTAACACCTTGTGAGAAGGCATTCCTAAAATGGGGTGCCAGACGCCAAATTGCGAATAAATGTATCTAATTAATCAGCCTAAGATGACAGTGATAAACAAATCTATATTTAAATCTAGATGACAGATGCAGGTTATCTGTTTACACTAACAGTCGGGAAAATTAAAAGTGCTCTAAAGGTGCACCCAGGCTCCCGCGCACAGACTTTCTCTGCCTTGGGACCACAGACGCAGCTGTGGGTTGCAGGCTCAAACGATTCGCTGCAGGCTGGACTCCACCAGCACCTAGGTGCAAAAGTGGGTCTCCATGGGACTGAATCCCGGGACTGATTTTCATGTAGGTGAGCGTCTGCAGGTTTCAGAGGGTAGCTTTTTTTGCCAATTCAGATGACATTGAACGGGCGCTTTAACAACTAGCAGGGTGAGTTTTTGTGGGTATAGATTTGAAGCAAGGAATGGAGGTCAAGGGGATTGCCATAAAGGACAGAAGTTGGGATTCTAGTGGGGAAGGAACGCACAAACTAAGGCCGGGAAATATGTGCACATTTTGATTACTGACTCAAGAGCAGGAACACCTCCACTGTTTACAAGTCTGTGTTAAGCTACTTTGGTATCTACTTCAAACCCACTGAAATCCATGTGATTCAGGTCCTGCTTGATATGTACAGATGGTGCTTTAAGTCACAGAATATCAAGGAGTATAGACAAGGATAGACATCACAAGTGGTCAAATTCTGAGGCCTCTGACAAATGGGTTAACTTTTCCATCTTCATGTTTACAAGACAAGCTAGACCAGCCTTTCTCAACCTTTTGACCCTGGAGGAACCTTTGAAATATTTTTCAGGCCTTGGGAAACCCCTGCACATTCAGGCTGAGATATAGGCCACAAGTTACAAAATTATTATATTCGTTTCATGTGTAGGCCTGTACATATGCACTAAGTTTTCTTAAATTAAAAATAAAGGATGAAACTTACCTCTTTAATGTGAAGTTGCCCAAATTTGAAATGATTTTTTAAAGAAATTGTGATCTCCCAGGGAACCCCTAGTGACGTCGCAGGAACCCTGGTTGAGAAATCAGGCTGAGCTAGATAAATCCAGCTGCTATAAAAGCCAAGAGCCAGGGACTCCTGGTGATTGTAGGGCATGTCCATGTGATTTTCCTACCTTTGTCTGGATGTTTTTTCTGACTTCCTAATCTAGCCTACAGTCTTGGGATTTCCTGGTGGTCTCCCATCCAAGCACATTGTACAGAAAGTGCAATTTCACTAATGAAATGAAAAGCTCTACATGTTTTCTGTCAACCTGACATAGAAGAAAAATTACACAAGCCCCTCTTTAAAAACGGTTGGGTGTCCTTCTCTCCAAATCGACCAGTGGGAAGTATTGCTCTTAAATGGTCGCAACAAATCCTAGAAACGTTAGGACACCTTGACTTAGTACGAAAGTCGAAGGACTAAGAACTCTGCCACATCTCTACTCAGAGGCCAGGGCAAAAGCGGTGACCCTCGCTCTCGGCAGCCCCACAGTCCACACGTTTTAATGAATCGTGACCTGCGCTCAGGCCAGTAAGACTGATCTCAAGTCAGCTGTACGCAGAATGGAAGTCCCACCCCCACGACTGGAAGGGCGAAGGCTGCTCGCTTAAAGCGGCGACCGCGCACGGCGGGCCGCGTAAAGGCTTCCAGAACAGCCCCGAAAAGGCGGCAGCGATGGATTTGCGACAGGTGCAAGCGGGTGGGGTGCAGCAGCGATAATCAATTCAAGATAATCAATGGGGGATCGACTCGCATGCACGATCCTGGCACGTAATACACGCGTGTATTATATATTTGTGGGTGCCTGTGCACAAACAAAAATGCACTCCCCTAGTCCACCCCTCCCGCTCTCCCTCATTTCAAGCTCCCCAAGCGCGCACCTGGATTTAGACGAGAAATGCGTGGGGCAGCGGCAGTGAGGCTCTCAACGGCTACCAGCAGGAAGTTAAACAAAACCAGCGGCTTCTGTTGAGGCTGGTTTGGTAGTTCCCCGCGGTACATCCTGCGTTGAGCCAGGTTTAGGTCCAACTCAAGGCAGGCTCGTTAAAACCAAACGTCAGTCCCACTGAGTTTTACACCTATTACTGAGTCTGTTCGTAACCCTCTCGGTGTGTGCTCCGTCTCTCTCTTTGAACTTTCAGGTTCTCTTTTCTACCCAAGTCCCTAATTGCTTTTCCAAGTCCCGGCGGGGGAGGGAGTTGCGGGGAGGATATGCTATGCTATGCTGGCTCGGAGATTCTGGGAATTGAAGTCCACGCACCTTCAAGTGGCCACGGTTGAGAAACACTGATCTGGATCCTTGACTGCATCTGCTCGGTAGAAGTTATTTCTGGGCTGAGGTGAACGTGACAATACGCCCTTCTGCCCCACTCACTGCCCTACTATGATGCTGTCACCATTCTCTGATGGCAAGATCCCAGTGCTGTAAGAAGGAAGCCAGCTTGCTGTCTCTACCCTGAGGCCATTTGTGATGTGCACTAGTTCAGCTTTTTGCAAATTTACTCTGCCCACCCCAAATGCAGTTCTGACCAGAAACTCATGGCACGGTACTCCCACCTCATACAGGAAAAACCCACTTCTGTCCACAGGCACAGCAGGTCACCTGTCACTACGTTGCCAAGATAATGGATGACAAAGCATTCTAGATTTACACCCTTGGAAGCTGTGATGGGGTAGTATCCGCTGTATTTAACGACTGAAGGCTGTAGAGCTGATGGGTTGTGGGTGAGATGAAGGCAATGTCATGTGACTAAGAAGGAGGGGTGGCTTGTGTAAGTTGCAGAAGGAGGCACGTCCTGAGAGATAAAGAGGCTTTAAAATGTGCAGCTAAATAGCCTAATCACTGATAAATGAATGCAATCCTAAACAAAGATGCTTGTGCCACGGTTCGGGGAACGTGGGAATGAGTCTGAAGTATGTAAATCTATGCCCCTTTACAGCAACCTCTTTTGGGGGGAAAAATCCCCAAATTTCTGCAGTTTGATATAGGTGTGCGTTTTAGCTAAGCGTCTGGCCACACCAATCCCCAACTCAGAGATCTGGATCAGCCTAAACAGCCGGTTGGGATGGGAGAGTACAAGGGGAAACACTTCTTCGCAATTAATCTGTCTCGGAGTTAGTGTGTATAAACTATCCTCTGCTTTCCCACACTTCGGGGGAAGATGTGTTTATGTCCGCATTAGTCATTGGTAGATTCCCGGGAAGGGGGAGGCGCCTAAAAGCACAATGGGAAATGACACTATAGTATTTGTTATTCATCACCTACTGAGGGCAATACGTCGCCAGCACAGCGGGACAGCGCGTCCTTATCACTGCAAGAGGTTTCTGCCCATACAGCAAGGGATGAGTCATCATAATTCGAGATGCAAATGCAGGTCTCGCTCAGTTTACTTCCAAAAAGCACGATAAATCAGCGCTTGCTGCCTTGGCTGCTCGTGCCTAACTACTTCCTCTCATACTTCTGCCGGAGTTGCACCCAGTTGGGCGTAGCCGTTAGAGCGCGCCCCGCTTTCAAGTTATACCGAGAACGCAGCCGAAAACTGGAGGCGGAAAACCTGTCTTTTTCGTCGCTTCAAAGCGGTTTGGCTTTTCCAGCCGCGGCGCCCTTCTGGGAAAGGGCGCTCTGCAATCACTGCCTCCGCATCGCTTAGCTTGGGCCGGTGAATCAGGCGCCGAGCAGAAAGTAGCTCCCGAGCGGACCAGCGGAGTGGAGTTCGTCGCTTCGCTTGTTCTGAGGGGCTGGTGGATTTCCGCAGAGTGTACGGAAGAAGCACGCGCCCAAAAGGCGCTTGCGAAATGGGAGAGCCTTTTTCGGGCGAGTTGATTCAATCAGGAAACCCTCCAGATCCCCCTCTCTCTGCCCCTCTTCTCTTCCTCTTTTCTTCCGCCAGACGTTCGTCCTAAAGGCACCTGCCCGGGGACTCAGCGAGGGCGTGGATTCCCATGTCTTTCTCAGGATGCGACATGATAGTGACTGGTCCTTTCACTTCAGGAACAGCCAGATTGGCTTGTATTACTGTATATTAGGAGTGACTCCAGGTCGCCTGGCCCCAGGCTTTCCCCCCACCCCCCACCCCCGATTCCTATCAGCCAGCAACCAAACCATGAAAAGTGTATATCCAAGGACGATGCAGAATGTCTCTCCTGCCTACAGCTCCACCAGCTAGAAACAGGATGCTTAGGTTGCCTATCTTCTAAGCAACTTGGCCCCTGACCAACTTTCTAGAAATAAAGTAGGTCTGACTTTTCATTTCTGCCATTTATATCCCAAAGTCCCTCCAAAGTATTAAAAGGAATTATTGGGAGTTGGTGGCCTTTGGCCTACCAAATGTTGACCCTCACCAGTGGCTCTGCTGGCTGGGAGCTGTAGATCCGGAGTTAGTGGAGGGCTGCAGGCTCCCCATCCCTGCCTGTGAGATTGATATTTTACTTACCTTTAGGAAAGAAACAAATTGATTTAATTTCCAAGGAAATCTAGAAACAGGTTGGATCTAGACAGGCTTTACATAGGGCTGCAAAAATGCAAAGAACAGTGGGACTTAGGTTAGGCATGGCATTCTTGGCTGTTAGATGGGTCTGCTCTAAGCATGCCTAAGGATGCCGCTCATGTGAGAATAAGCTGCCATGGACTGAATGGTATTGACTCTGAATTTATTTGTAGCAGAATCCTACACATTGTACCATTTTACTCAGAAGTTAACTTGCAGTAACATTAAACACAGGATTTGCAGCTGACTTACATTTACTTGAAAGGAAATCTGAATTCAGAAGGGTTTACTTATAATCAGGTTACAGACGTATGTAGCAAACAGTAAACTTTTCTGAATTCAGGTGATTTCCTTTCAAATAAATATGAGCAATCAACTGGAAATCCTGTATTTAAGATTACTGCCTGAAATCTACCAAAGTGGGAAAACCAATTTAAATTAATGAGACTAATTTCTTAATAGATATGCATGCAGGCTAAGTTGGAAATGAGCTCAAATGAAATTTTGGGTGATGAGAGAGAGGGAAAGTTTCATCAAAAGGAAATCTGAACTGAGTGGCGTTAATTTCCTGGCAAAGAACCGTTTTCATTTTTCTAACTGCACACAGTGTTTGTATATCAATAAATACAGAATCAATCACTGGATGCCTGCTCAGTGGAAGCAGTAGGATAATTCATGAAGATAAACACAGAGCCTCTTGAATATGACAATCTTAAATTGTGTTGGTCTATAATTCTCTGAATTTCTTCCCACCATGATGCTGGCTGGGAATTTGGGAGCCATGGCGTCAATATGACTTGAGAACCCAAGATGGGAGAGTCTGGTTCTGAATGCTTATCATGGCAACAGAGGATTAACATGTTTGATACAGAGTCAGCCAACTGGTCTTTCTGGGCAGTAAAGTCAACAGTACTTTGTAGCAGGTTTTTCTAAGATTTCAGGAAAAAGTTTTTCTAGCTGTAGAATTCCTGCAGATAGCAGGAATTAAGGCTGGGGCCCTCTGTCTGTAAAATGCACTCCTGCATTAAGAGTAGAACTTAATACCTGTCGTTCCTTAGTGATAAAAATCAAACCATGTTCTCTGTAATGATGCATAAAGTTGTGCACCCTAATGGATGTTTTCTTTAGAAGCAAGTCCCACTGAGCTCAATAGAGTCTGATCTGTAGTAACTTTTCTAAGGATTCCAGCCTAGCTATATATTAACAGTGCATACCTAGACAAACATCAGCTCTGTTTTGTTTAGGGAGGCTAACTTACCAAAAAACACATTTTAAATTAATAGAACATGACATCTGGTTCTAAAATAATTATGATCATTTTGACAAAGTTAATACCTGAACTTTCCTCCACCTCAGGAATCTGTATACCTGGGAGAGAGAGAAAGGAATGCAATTTCTATATTTGATCTATTGGCCATCAAGTTTTCCTTATCCAAAAGAAACAACAACAAGGGCAATTAGCTCCATAAGAGGTTCATGTGCACCAAAAAAAACCCCACTGTCATAGAAATAAAATTCTTGCTTTCTGTACTTTAGGATTTTCCCTAGCTGTTTAACTGATTGGTGTAGTGGTTGAGGCTCCAGGCTAGAAACCGGGAGACATGAGTTCTAGTCCTGCCTTAGGCATGAAGCTATCTGGGTGACCTTGGGCCAGTCACTCTCTCTCAGCCCTGGGAAGGAGGCAATGGCAACCACTTCTGAAAAACCTTGCCAAGAAAACTGCAGGGACCAGTCCAGGCTGTTGCCAGGAATCAACAATGACTCGACAGCACAAAAAAAGCAAAACTTTGGCAGATTCTATTATTTGTTTCAACATTTTCTTTTATTAGTTAGATTAATTTTAAAAAAACATAGAATGACTATAGTAACCCCACAGTTTGTAACATTAACTTCTAAGCTGCTTTCTCCATGGACCTTTAGATTTAACCTTGCGATATATGTTACTGTACTCAGTTTAACCATTTATTTTTCAAATAACTATTTGAATAATATATTGTACATAATATAAGGTGCTGGTTACAGTGCAGTTCTAGGCATGTCTATTAAGGAAAGGGCCCACTGGGAGTTTTTTGTAGGTAAAGATCAGCAGGACACATTTAAAAATATTATTGGTATGATTAAAGCAATTCTCTTCCACTCCCCATTTTACCCTCACAACAACACTGTGAGGGAGGTCAGAATGGAAGGAAAAACAATTAATGCTTGACGATGATTCGTATTTTCTCCCTTTCCAGCTGAAGCGAATGGTGACTATTTATGGGGAAAAAATAATGCAAATTAACTGCATTATTGTTTACATCAAAGACTAACAGAGCATAAAGTTGGATTTAAAGTTAGTTGCAAAAACTGCTTGAAAGAAACAAAGTCCACATAACCCAATTAGACTACAGGTCCCATGCTCCCCAGTTGGCAGCTGGTTTAGTGGCTGGAGATTATGGAGGAGCTACAGGCACTGATCCCTCCCCTTACCTTGAAGAAAAACATTTTCCTTCTGGAGTTCAGGGAGATAATTGGCCAGAAGGTAAAAGCAGGTTGTTAAAGCTTAGAGTTTTTTCTTTCTTTTGACCTTTTCTCTTTCATTCCTTTTCTTTTTCCACAACACTTCTATTTAACAATTTTAAATATTGCTATTCATATAACTCCATACAAGCCTCTTTTTTTCTTTTCCTGGCAGAGTATCCCCATATGCTAATAATATGATGTCGTCTGATATAAATATTAACCTAAACCCTTCAGGGAAGGATTTTTGTGCTTGCTGGATCTCATGAAATATAATCCAGGGGAGAGGAACATTATACTGCCAGTAAGGGATGCAAACTATGATTTGAATAACATGATAGGGAAGATATTGAATGGCTCCTTGAGGGAGTATTATGCTCTGAGCTGTCACAACAGATTGTGTGAATAAACTAGACTGGAGATGTGATTCTAATCATATTGATGAAACATTCATCTGAAAGACTGAGTGCAACCAGAAGGGACTCACTGGGAATACAATTAAATCCTAATCTGGGCAGGAGAGACCCTGGCAGGAAGACAATGAACGTAGGAGAGAGCTCTAGGTAGGGCAACGTTTTCTTCCCTGGAAGCAGCCCAACATCCTGACTGATTTATCTAAACAAAGCTGAACATCAAGACAAATCCAGCCCACTTAAATGTTTAGAAGTCCACTTCAGGTTTCTAAATGTTTTACTTCCCTTCCTCTTCTACAGAAGTTGCAAAGCTATGCTGGCTCTAAGGGGAAAAAAAAACCACCTGGACATATTATAGCAAGATCAACTCAAGGTTAACTCAAAGATCACATTGCTACATGCAGCAGGCATTCATATCCAGAATTCTTTTATCAGGCAACACCAAAGCAATTTCATGATTTTTCGTGTAAGATACTAATAGCAGTAATAGTAAGATAAAAATATAATGCTATTATTTGAAATCCACTCCATCTTTTAGTAAAATATGAAGGTTCCTCAGTATGCAAGAAACTGGTTAAGGCATCAGGCTAGAAATCAGGATACCATGAATTTTAGTCCTGCCATAGGCACAAAGCCAGCTGAGTGACCTTGGGCCAGTCACTCTCCCTCAGCCCTAGGAAGGAGGCAATGGCAAACCACTTCTGAAAAACCTTGCCAAGAAAACTGCAGAGACTAGGCCGCGCAGTCACCAGGTGTCAACACTGACTCAAAGGCACCAAAAAAGAGGATCATTTATATGTAGTGTGTAGTCAAGTTCAGTATTCGATAACATGTGAAGTGCAGCAGCAGATTGCTGGTATGTGTTGTCTCCAGCGGAATTGTCTGATGCAATTTTTTGAGTTATTTAGTGGATTCTTAAGCATATTCAGGTTGCATTCTTTTTCCTCCCTTGACCTTTTTCTTTTTTTTATAAGAATTTTATTGTTTCAAGCAAAGATAAAAGGTACAGAAACACAAAAAACTACAAAGAAAAAAGAACTTAAAAAGTGTAGAAACACAAGAGAAAATATTCAAAATTACAACAAGAGGTGACTTCTGACTTTTAACAGCAATACAACAATTTTCCATAATCAATCCTTTACTCCATATTAAACCAAAATCACATTATTTCTATAAATCATTCCATTGGAAGATTATACAAATCACTAAATACAGTTGTTTCCTCCCCTTATATTAAAAGAAAGAAATATACAAATATACAGTGTGTGTATATCCTAATCAACTTCCCCCCCAAAGATAACATTTATTTCCTCCCTACTAGTATTCTATGTATTCCTGTCAACTATAATAAAGATCAAACTAAAAAACATATAAATCGTCTGCCATTAAACTTGATAATACAACAATTTTAATAAACTTAATCATTGTGAGGTTTGAGTCTGCTTCTGACTCAGAAAATAAAACTTATCTTGAGTCAGAAGGGGAAATCAAAACTTATCAGGAAGGATTTGGAGAAATAAAAACCAGAAGTGACACAGCAGAGCAGGAGAAACTAGAAGCACTGATTGTACAAACTTCCGAGGGAGATTTAAATCCTCCAGTCAGCACTCATGAAAGACGAGCAGAGAAGTGCACAAATCAAAAGGCAGCCCGATTGTCTGCAGGTGAGAAAAGGCATGGAAAGGATCGTTTTAAAAGGCAGGTGCACCAAGAGCAAGCTGCCAGAGACAACCGATCCTTCAAGTTCACAGCATCTGCGGAAGAGTCCTTACCCTAGTCGGAAGCCGTGCCTATAGCCAGCGTAGAACCAGAGCCAGCCCCTTCTGTTGTCGTGGACCTGCTTCCTGCACATGCCACTCCAGCTGAGCCTCTCCTTGCTGTCCCTGTCAAGCACAGCCTTGCATACAGTTCCAAGCTGCGTCTTGTTGCTCCAGTGCGATTTGTTCTCGCCTCCAGTTCCAAGCCTCGTCATGGCATTCCAGCCAAGTCCAGCCTTGTCTCCAGGTCCAAGTCTTGCCTAGATGTCCCAGTCCAGTCTTGTCTAGCCTCTGTGTTCCAGCCTAGTCCAACCTGCGTGCCTGTTCACAGACTTGTGCCTTCCGCCTCCTCCTTGCCACACACTCTAGATCCACCAAGTCTGACAGCTTCAACAAGAGAATTAGGTGAGTTCTGCCTTGCTGTTTTGCCACAATCTGGATCAGCAGCCTTGCCTGGTCATCCTTTACTGCCTGGGTGGACTTGATTGCATTGCATTGTCTAATCTATTACAAGAACTTTTGCTGTTTTAAATAGTTATTGTAAATAAAGAATTTAATAGTAATTCTGCCTGGCCATCTCATAGTCTGAACAGGACAATCATATTAAACCCAAACCAAACATTTATTATTTTTTTATGATCCCTTAATAATCTTAATCCAAATTGTTAAAGATAAATGAAATCAGCCAAACCCTAAAAGCAATCCAGATAAATATTTTTAAACCCTTATCCCACTTCAAAATAAATCAGAGCATTTACATATCCCCACAATATGCAAAGAGCTTTTTTCTTAAAAAAATCAAACAGCCCAATTGCCCTCCTCAAAAACTCTGACTTCTTTTCAAGAGACCTCCCATACATAATAATCCTTTTCCATGGCATTCCACCAGAAAATCAATTTCACTTATGGCTTGCAACTCAATCTCTCCCTTTAATTTCTTCAACCCATCTATCCAATCTTCATCCAGCATTTCAATAGAAGTCCTGGTCTCATTCTTAGAAGAAACGTTTCTGTCACTGTTAAAGTCCTCAGTTTCCTCCACAACTTCCCCAACCAGATGACACATTTTAGACCTCATATTTTCCACAATGTCCTGAATGCCTTGTATAAAAACTTGACAGGAATCAGAAAGAATCCGTTTAAAATCTTGGTGAAAGTCAGAGAAAGTCTGCTTAAACTTCTCCATGTCTCAAGCAGTAGATTATGGCGCACCCTAGGAGCTTAACCAGTGAAAGTCGAAGATACGAAAGAATTCTGGAATGTGTTTACAAGTGAAAGTGAGATAACAGACAGTTCCCAAGGCAAAGTAGATGCAGAAAACTGAAAGTTCAAAACAGCCAATTCAATGTGTAGGAAAATGCTAATATCTTCAAATTTAGTACAAAAATAACAGGGAGACAATTATTTACTCTCAATCCTCCTTAATATTTGGATGGAAAACAAAGTCCAAAACTTAAAAAGAATTTTTTAAAAAAAATCAATCCCAGAAATAATGATAAACACCAAGAGAACCCACTTCTTGCTGTAGAAAGCCTCTCATAATGTATGCATACTTAAAATAAATATAAATTGGGTGATATAGAAATGGGGTGCCCAGTCTTAGTGTCCCTTTAAGGCTACAACGCAACTTGGAAATGGTGACACCCCAGCTTCCTGGCTGCTCTTACCAGTCAAGTGCAAATGCTGTTTGCAATCTTCTGGCTGCAAGCAGCCATCTGGAGGACAAATGGGGTGATTCCAGGTGTTTTCCTTATCTGGAAAAACACTCCTGGGCTTCAGGAAAAACCTGCCTGATCCCAAAAAACCCTGCTGCGTTGTCAGTTCTGCCCACTGAGCCTGTGAGCACAGCTGTTCAGTCTGCCATGTCCCCACCGGAAGTCCTCCCCTGACCTTTTTCATTTATTAAGAATGACCTTTTTCATTTATACATTATACAATGAAAGGATCCAAAAAAGATGACTATTGACTATCCAGTTGACTATTTTTATGGATCTATTTTTATTCATTTATATACTTTTTATTTTAAAGAATGCCTATGGAACCCAGAGACACTTTTGGAAAAGATGATTCCAGAAGCTGGCACTTTATTATGCAGCACATCAGTTTCCCATTTAATTACTTATAGTTAGAAGAACCATGGGGGAAAAAAATAAAGAAAATATCAGGTGAAGCAGAGAACCTGACAAGTGCCAAAAGTACAATAGGTAATGTCTTGTAATTGCCATTACAGGCAGTCGTTGTTTAGCAACTGTTCACAGTTATGACAGTGATGAAAAAGTAACTTTGCGACCAATCCTCGCATTTATGACCTTTGCAGGTCTGAAAAGCAAAGGAAAGCTGAAGTAAGATCATAAGCAAGTTAAGGTTTTACTTAGCAACTGCTTCGCTTAATGACCTAGTTGTCAGTCCCAATTGTGGTCACTAAACAAGGACTACCTGTGTGTTAAATTATTCTGTTTTATATTATTTGATCTAAATGAAAACCAGGATTCATATTTTTATTTTATTTATTTATTTTATTTTCTATACTGCCGTTATTATTTTTATAAATAACTCTAGATGGCGAACATACCTAATACTCCTTCCTCCTCCTATTTTCCCCACAACAGCAACCTTGTGAGGTGAGTTGGGTTGAGAGAGAGTGACTGGCCCAAGGTCACCCAGCCAGCTTTCATGCTTATATTTGTATCCTCCCTTTATGCTTAAGAAAGAAAAATGAAGGAGAAAAAACATTAGCCAAGAGTTCCATTCAGCAGTTAGCTGCCTCACAATTTTAGCCTGCCTTCCCTGCCCTGGTTCCTTTCAGATGTGCTTGGCTGCAGAAGCCATCATCGACCAGAAAGTTGTACTTCAGCATAGCTTCAGCATAGCTAGAATGTATCCGATTGTGGAAGCCAGTGCTACCCATGCAGAATCACACTGGGGACAAAGCACTTTCTAAGAATTTTTCTCTTCCCCTGGGCTGGTACTTTTTTGTCCAATTTTCTTAGTGCCCTCCAAGTTAATTCACTAAAAAATTGATCAAATTGACAGTACTTTTTAGAAAATGGTGGTTTGCTTTAGCCAAAGCCTGAAAGGTGTTCTCCATTTCTTCTAACAGAAAGCAACTTTTGCATGTTAGATTAAGGAACATTGGTCCTGAGAGATACATTTCTTTTACTTGAGGATGGATGGATGGATGGATGGACTTATTTATTTATTTAAAACATTTATATAGCCCATCTTAAAACAACTCTGGGTAGCTTACAACCATAAAACAGTATAAAAACAGTATGAAACAATATAAAACCCAACAGTAATAAAAATAAAACCAGAAAAACCTGGCGCCGCAGCCAACCCACAAAGTTGAGTTAACACTCCCCAACTTTGCTGAAGCTAGTTTGTATGTTAACATCTTACATTTAGGTCGCACATGGCTACAAGGAAAGCTGTCTTTGGATGAGAGAGGCAAATCAGATGCTACCTTTGTATGTCACATGGGATTACATCCTTTTAAAGTTATGCCCAGGACCTTTATAAATATATATGCCATATTCCGGCAAGGGGTCTGGGTTGAAATGAATTTACTGGAGTTTTTTTAAAAAATCAATCATTTGGAAGTGCCAGGTGACTGGCAAAGATTACTGCTGCTTTTGGAACCTTCTTGTGAGAAAATATTGCAATGTGGCTGGATTTTATAGGGTTGCTATGGATTTAAGGGCTAGTCAATCATCTTCTGCTGCAACCAACTTGTAGACGTTCAAATCTGAGTAACTGAATTAATACATTGTTAATTTAATTTAACCATGGTTTATTGAATAAGTCACAGTTGACTGGCTTCAGACCTCATGTTAACCCAAAACCCAATAAACCACATTATGGCTCAGCAGTTGGCAGCACTATCTAATCTTTACTGATCTCAGAAGTTCAGCTTGGCCAGCCTTGTTTAGTACTTGGGAATACCTGAAAATCCCAAGGCTGCCAGCTAATCTGGGAAATTGTGGAAGAAGACATTGGCAAACCAGTTTTGTGATGCTACTAAGAAAATGGCATAGCTGCAGTCAGCAGGAGTCAAACTCAACCTGAGGACATCTTTATTCTTTTTGTGTGTGTGCATTGAGTGAAACCAGCCAATGCTTTTTTGGGGGGAGGGGGGCTTTGTATGACTCATGACTGAATTGTTTTAGGGCAGTAAACCAAAGTTTAAATGCATGATTTGTTCTTGGCTAACAACTTCAAGTACAGCTTAATGTGATAATGACAACTGGTGATTTCTTGTCTTTGAGCTATAGACCACATTTGGCTTTGAATGGTGTTTTGGGACCACTCCAGAAAGTAGATGGGTCTAGAACAAAACAATCTGATGTTTTTTTCATTTAAATTTAATACAATATAGTTGAAATGAATATAGTTAACATAAATACCCATCTTTTTAATAATTATAATAATCCAGGGTCTTGTGGGCCCTTCTGTGGCTCTGAGTAGGGGGACTCAGGTTGTATACCTTTTCTCTAAGAAATCACACAGGTGCAAAGTAAGAGCATGTAGTAAATCATTAGGAATTGGCTAAACAAGTCATACTCACTTTGTTGTCTATAAGACTGAAGGGTTCACATCATATCCAACTAAAGCCAAATGAACCATGTTATAGTTTAGTGCGATGTGTGAACTCAGCCTAACACTGGCTTGTTTCTGGCTTATATAACAAACCACAATTGAAACAAACCATGGCTTAGCAGATCTGTGAATACAGACAATTTAAATAAAAAAGAAAAGCAATAGATCTATTGGAATGGAAGAATTACATTTAGTTATGTTACTTGTCTGTATATCCATTTATAGGAAATGAAAAGATTCTAAATGTCATTCTAGTTTTAATAATTCAAGTGAGAGATACAACGAAAAAGTTGCAATGGAGAATGTTCCTATTTAGGATGCCAGCCAGCCAGATAGCCATACAGCTCTCTAGGATACACTTCCAAAGTCTGTTAGGTACAAAAGGAGGCATTCATAAGAAGTTTAGAGATTATGAGGTTTAGAGCATCATACTCTATTACTGTCTTAGTTCTTTCTGTCCCACAAGATCTAACAGATAGATAGGTAGATATACTTTATTGATTAGTCAGTTGACCATATGAAAGCATGGGCATCAGCCACAATAAGATACAGTAAAATGAGATAACAAATTGTGGCAAGTTCTTAGTGGTATGGGGATACCAAGTCATCTTGTCTGCCTCCTGAAGAATCTGTATAACGACCAAGTAGCAACAGTAAGAACAGACCACGGAACAACGGACTGGTTTAAGATTGGGAAAGGAGTACGGCAGGGCTGTATACTCTCACCCTACCTATTCAACCTGTGTGCAGAACACATCATGCGACATGCTGGGCTTGAGGAATCCAAGGCTGGGGTTAAAATCGCTGGAAGAAACATTAACAATCCCAGATATGCAGGTGATACCACTTTGATGGCTGAAAGCGAAGTGGAACTGAAGAGCCTTATGATGAAGGTGAAAGAAGAAAGTGCAAAAGCTGGCTTGCGGCTAAACCTCAAAAAAACCAAGATGATGGCAACCAGCTTGATTGATAACTGGCAAATAGAGGGAGAAAATGTAGAAGCAGTGAAAGACTTTGTATTTCTAGGTGCGAAGATTCCTGCAGATGCTGACTGCAGTCAGGAAATCAGAAGACGCTTAATCCTTGGGAGAAGAGCAATGACAAATCTCAATAAAATAGTTAAGAGCAGAGACATCATGCTGACAACAAAGGTCCGCATAGTTAAAGCAATGGTGTTCCCCGTAGTAACATATGGCTGTGAGAGCTGGAGCATAAGGAAGGCTGAGAGAAGGAAGATAGATGCTTTGGAACTGTGGTGTTGGAGGAAAATTCTGAGAGTGCCTTGGACTGCAAGAAGATCAAACCAGTCCATCCTCCAGGAAATAAAGCCAGACTGCTCACTTGTGGGAACGATATTAAAGGCAAAACTGAAATACTTTGGCCACATAATGAGAAGACAGGACACCCTGGAGAAGATGCTGATGCTAGGGAGAGTGGAGGGCAAAAGGAAGAGGGGCCGACCAAGGGCAAGGTGGATGGATGATATTCTAGAGGTGACAGACTCATCCCTGGGGGAGCTGGGGGTGTTGATGACCGACAGGAAGCTCTGGTGTGGGCTGGTCCATGAAGTCACGAAGAGTTGGAAGCGACTGAATGAATAAACAACAACGAAATGAGATAAGGTGAGATACAGTGAAATGAGATAAAATAGACTATGGTGAAATAAAATAGATAAAATATAGTGAGGTAAGATAAAGTAAAGATAAAAGAATAAGATAAAATAGTATAAGGTAAAATAGAATGCAGAGATATATAATAAGATGAATGTTAAAATTCGAAAACAGTGTGCGTTTAGGTGAATTCATCACCTTTGCATGCAACCCCAATGTGTTCTATATAACATGTTCTCTGTTGGACAGCCCTGACTATAAACTTAACAGTTCTAGTGACTACATATATGTTTGTGCCCTGAAGGAAATAAGATAATCTTTTGTTAGAGTCCTAATATATGGTTCTGTCAAGTAGTGTAAGTACTTGCTGAGGCATATAATTGATCATTGAATAGGACATGTGCAATATCTTCTATTTCTGATGCTCCACAAACATACATTCTCTCAAAATATGGCACTCAGTGGAATTGTCCATATCTGACCATAGAATCTGACTGCCCAAATCTTGCTGATAAGAGCTATCCTTTGCTATTGAGTCAAACCTATTACCAAGTCACAAGGTGGAATAGATGGGCATGCTCCAGATCCCTTCTATCAAACAATATCATCTGAGGGACCCAGGAAGTATGCCTCCTCTGTTATGGCACTTACTCTGTGGAACAGCATATCTCCCTCCCTCAGCCTGAGATGTGGATGGTCCTGACTCTACTGGCATTTTGTAAGGCATTGAACACCTGTTTCTTTCCTTGGGCAGTAGGCCAGGATGCTGCGTGAGCCCATCTTTGGAGAAGTGATTATGTAGCTTATGAGTCACTCTAAGCATGTTGTTTTAATAGTTTTTTACTATTTCATGGTTATTTTTAAATTGGCTCTTATCTACCCAGAAATGAAATTTGAGTTTCAAATAAATTAAAGGATACTTTAATCTGTTTCTATGATTGGCCAATTGGTATGGTCCTAGTTTGCTAATGATTGCATTACCTATTTCCACTGAAGTTAATCCAGTCTCCCGTCTAAGTAGTACAGGCTACCCAAGCATAACATGGGAATTCTGCCTCTATCTGTTATTTATTCCTTGGGTTCAGAATATCTGGAACATGAGGGCATCCTTAGATGCCACCTTATCCTAGCCAAAATAGCTGTGAAAAGTTCTTTTCCCCCAACATCAAAAAAAAAAAAGGAACAATTTCTATCAGGCTCATCCTGTTCACAAATAAATGAATTGTTTCCTCTATACACAAGTTAAATTGATGGAGATCTGTATCTTCTCCCATTCTCCTATACATGGAGAAACATAAAAAGTCAAAAGGGGTGAGGCAATGTGGAGACAAATAATGCTGCAACAAAAAGGGAAAATCATATCATTGTGGTTTTTGAAGATCTAGGAAGAAAAATCCAGGAGTTGGGGATTCATATGGTCTCATCCAGCTTGATAGTCCAGAAAGAACACTGGAAAGTGAAAGAAGTATGCAGCAAATTAATGCCTGGCTATGCCAATGTGCCAATGGGGGAGATTTGGTTTTTAAAACAATGGTCTGAGTTAACTGAATGATGGACTGCTGATATGAAATGGGTTACACATCAAAAGGTCTGGTGAAAATGTGTTTGGCCAAAGCATGGCAAGGTTGATTAGTATGGCTTTAAACTGAATCCTTTTGAAACTGGGGTTGAAAATTCCAAAGTAAAGATTTCAGATAAAGTACTTGTGTACCCTAGAAGGAAGTGGAAGTGTTGCTGTTGTGGGATCTATTAAACCATTTAAGAAAAAAAATCATTGGTTCATAAGGTTTATGACCTTAGTTGCCTATGTAATAATACTCAAAACATGGGGTATAAAAAATGAGCTTGAATTCCTAGTACAGGAAGGCAGATGTGATCTAATAGGTAAAATTGAGATTTGGTATGATGTTTCTTATGATTGTTGTTGTTTATTCGTTCAGTCGCTTCCGACTCTTTGTGACTTCATGGACCAGCCCATGCCAGAGCTTCCTGTCGGTCATCAACACCCCCAGCTCCCCCAGGGACGAGTCTGTCACCTCTAGAATATCATCTATCCATCTTGCCCCTCTTCCTTTTGCCTTCCACTCTCCCTAGCATCAGCATCTTCTCCAGGGTATCCTGATTAGAATATAGCAAATGAAAGATACAGTTTATTCAAAAGAACAAACAAGGAAAGAAGAAATTGTACTGTATATTAAAAGCATCCATGCATGATTAGAAATCCAGGTGAATGGACTTGGCAATACAGCAGAAAGTATCTGGGTAATAGTAAGTGGCATGACAATAAAAATAATATGGTTTTTGGTTACCAGTATTATCCACCCTCTGCTTCCCCAAAATCGGATTATGCTTTAAAAGTGGCAAATGTTAAGCATTCCCTAACATTTGTTGGGAGACAAACTTTATCAGATACGATACATCAAGAAAATATCTGAGTTGTCTTGCTGAGAAATTTTCCTTCAGTGGGTATAGGAATGCACAAGAAGATCAGCTATCCTTGACTAGATAACAACAGGTCAAAATTTAGGAAGGAAGTAGTACGAACATTGAGGAAAAGTGACCCAGTAAAACTAGAGGGTTTTAAAAATTATTTTATTTTAAGAGAAACTAAAGCTGAATCTGGTAAAGATATCTCTTAAGCTTCAAAATAACAGCAGTAAATAGGATTCAGTGGCAAGAGAAATCAATGGGAAAAAGAGCTTAATGTAAGTGAAAAATTCCTAAAAAAGGGAAGTACTAAAAACAGAATAACAAACAAGTTCAACAAAGAAAAAAAGTGGGGGATAGCAGAATAATATGGCTGCACAAAAGCTTGATGAAGGCCTAAAAATAAAAAAAGGAGATATATGGTGGGAAAAAGGGACAAATTAACATGGAAGTGTCATAGAGACAGCCTAGAACTATAAAGGTAATATAGTGAAAGCCAGAGAATACAGATTGGCCATGGATGTTAGGAAGAACAAAAAAGGGCTTCTTCAAATACTGAAATAATTCTAGAGCGTATCCTTCTCTCCAACATGATATAGCAGCAACTTTATTTTTTCTGTATCTTTTAACTTTAAACAGCTGTGGATGCACTATCATCATGCCTGCTGTCTTTGTTTCTGTAAAGTGAGGTAAGAGAGAAGGACCAAAACTCTTTTTATCTTTTCCCAATAACTTTTGCTGCCCTGAGTCTTTGAACTATGGAGCCCTGGACTTATGCCTATCTTAATAGCATCACCAGGTACAGTTTCCAACTTCATCAAAAATGGATTTTAGTTCTCACATTTAGCAACATGTGGCATGTCACTAGCTCTGTTTATTGAAATCTTCCTAATCTGGTTTCTTGAGTTCACTACTTTTGACTAACAGATCCATTAAGATCAATGTTTCTAGGCTCCTCCTTAAAAACCTTTCCTTTGATTCAAGCTCAGTGTGTTGGGTTTAAAGAATTTGGAAATCCAGGTTAGACGAATATTTCCAGAAACCTTTAGAATCAGTCCATCATTTGCTGGACTCTCATAGCAGCAGTAATGCAGAGCTGCCATCTAGTGTACAGTGAAGATACTTGTCTTTGCATGGATGTTTCTAACAGTGGAACCTCCCTGCAAAACATCCATGCAAAGCTCGCCAGGAAATATCTTTTTTTATATCAATTACCTTCAGGAAATATACCATACCTTTCTGGTTTACATGTACAACTAATCTATAATGTTGGTTCATGTTTGGCTTAGCATGAAATGTGAACTACTGAATAAGGCGTTAGTGTCATATGCAACCTTGTCTCTGATGACTTGTCCGAAGAATCAATATTCAAAATCCTGATTTAGTAATATTATATATGAACACTTCCATCCTTTCTTTCTGCCAAAGCTTTCTTCCAACTTTTCTTCATTGACTGAAGCCTTATCAAGATCTCATTATTTTCAGTTATTAGAGATTCTTTTCCATTCTCAAGAACCAGGTTTGTTAGTTGTTATTCCAGCAAACTGAGTATTGCAAAGCAAAACCCTTTGCAGTTCCTGATCACAACAGGCTTAGAAGTTCTATCCTCTGTTTATCTGTTGTCTTGGAATATAATATTCTCCATCTTCATTTCTATACAAGCTGTTTCTCCATATATGGTCAGTTCAACATAGGTCCTTCCACATGAAGATTCTGTCTCCATTTGAAAATGGACCCTGTTCCCACAAAATTGGTTATGTTTCAAAGCTCCTGGGTTGACTTGTTTCTGGCTCAATGATGATATATTGGGAACCAAAGAAAAAAATAATTATTCTTTTTATTTATTTATTTGTCAAATTTTTATCATTGCCCATCTCCCCCCTAAGGAGAGACTCTGGGCAGTTTACAATAGAAATAAAATTTAAAATTCAATACGAACTATAAATAATACATTATATATATATATATATATATATATATATATATATATATATATATATATATATATATATATAAGAGAGATAAAAATATAAAATACAATAAAATCCAGATGGCAGTAAGGTTCTACTTCAGTCTGCGAATATATAAGGGGCCATTCTAGGGTGCCAGCCATCCCCAAGGATGGCTATTCCCCTCCCCGCCCCGCCCCAGGCACCATGGCAAAACCAGGTCTTCAGTTTTTTATGGAAGTCCAGGAGAGAGGGGGCTTGCCTCACCTCCGGGGGAAGAATGTTCCAGAGGGTGGGAGCTGCTGCAGAGAAGGCCCGCTTCCTGAACCCTGCCAGATGGAATTCTCTTACAGACAGGGTCCATAATATGCCCTTTCTGCATGATCAGGTGGGGTGGGTCAATATAATGGGGATGAGATAGTCCCTCAGGTAACCTGGACCCATGCCATGTAGGGCTTTAAAGGTAATAACCAACACCTTGAATTGGACCCAGAAGCAGACTGGAACCCAATGCAGCTCGCGCAGCATAGGTGTTAGGTGTGCTGATCTTGGAGCACCTAGAATTGCCCGTGCGGCCACATTCTGGACCAGTTGTAGCTTCTGGTTACACTTCAAGGGTAGCCCCATGTAGAGCACATTACAATAGTCTATATGGGAGATGACCAGGGCATGAGTGACTGTTCGAAGGGCCTCTCGATCCAGGAAAGGGCATAACTGGTGCACAACATGAAGTTGAGCAAAGGCCCTCCTGACCACAACTGCCACCTGCTCTTCAAGCAGGAGTTGTGAGTCCAGGAGAATCCCCAGATTACATATCATGTCTGTCTGGGGCAGTGCGACCCCATCCAGAACTAAAGATGGCAAACTCCCAGATATCGAGGAACCATCAATCCACAGCCACTCTGTATTACCAGGGTTCAGCTGAAACCTGTTGTTTCCCATCCAGACCCCCACAGCCCCCAGGCACCTAGAGAGGATGGTCACAGCATCACTTACTTCACCTGGGATGGAGATGTATAATTGAGTATCATCAGCATGTTGATGATACCTCATCCTGTGGTGACAGATGATCTCACCCAGCAGTTTCATGTAGATGTTAAAAAGGAGCAGAGAGAGTACTGAACCCTGTGGCACCCCATAAAGGAGGGGTTGCAGGCCAGATCTCTTACTCCCTATCAACAGCGATTGCGACCAGCCCTGGAGGAAGGAGGTGAACCAGTGCAGAACCATGCCGCCCACCTCCAACTCCCTGAGTCACCCCAAAAAGATATCATGGTCAATGGTATTGAAAGTCGCTGAGAGGTCAAAAAGAGCCAGCATAGATGCACTGCCTCCATCCCACTCCTGCCAGAGATCATCCTAAGTGCAACCAATGCTGTTTCTGTCCCATATCTGGGCCTGAAACCTGACTGGAAGGGGTCTAGATAATCCATTTCATCAGAATCCTCTGGAGCTGCAACACCACCACTTTCTCAACCACCTTCCCCAAAAAGGGGAGGTGGGAGACTGGATGAAAATTGTCCAGTACAGTAGGATCCAGCAATTGTTTCTTGAGGAGGGGGCGCACCAGTGCTTCCTTAAAGGCAGCTGGAAACACCCCCTCTCTCAAGGATGTATTTGCCATCATCTGGACCCAACCACACATCACCTCCTGAGCTGCCTTCATGAGCCAGGAGGGTCATGGATCTAGTTGCTAAGTGGTGGCATTTACAGTCTGGAGGATCCTGTCCACTTCCTTGGGCCCAGCAGGATCAAACTGTTCCCAGATAACTGGGTAACTACATGTATGCTGCATCAAAGTGAAATTGTGGGTGTCTGCTTCCCCATTTGATGGAAGTCTTTCCTCATCCCACCTATTGGTTCCAGGCCTTCAGTCACCCAAGCAGGTCTTCCAAGGAAAAGGTTGCTTGATGGCTTTCCATCTTATGAGCTATCCCTCATAAGAACAGCTCAGATTTGGGGGTTTCTTTTCATTGTTGCTTTGCAAATAATGTTAAATAAGGACATAGAGAGGGGTGGGAATGTAAGCAGCCTTTCCCCCCCAATTTGCATAAAATGGTAGCGAAGAGACTTTTGCTACTTCAGGATTTGCAGAAGGTTGGAATGGGGTCAGTAAGGTTGTCTTCTTTTTTCAACATTTTGAGATCAGCAGAAGTGAAGACAATTGCTAAGAATGGTATCCACTAGGGTGTGTGTCCAAAGTTGCTAGGTGGTGGGGTCGCGGTCCAAGTCCCACCCTTTTATAGTGCATAGATGCACACATATGAATGAAAGCATGGGGCTTGGATCACAATGCCACACCAGTCATCTTGCAGATTTTAACCCTCCTCCTCTTAAGATGTCACTGTTTGCAGTTGCCTTCAAACTGCTTTAGAAAAATTGGCTGATGGAAGTGGTGTCAGTGGAGAAGTGCCCATATTTACCAATTGTCTCCCTTTGAACTCTTAATTCAGTATCATTATTATGTTGTGACCAAAACATTGTACTTGATATACAGATGCTTTATAATTATAGGAAAGGATGTAGCTCATGGCATTCAAAATACCAGGTCCAATTCTTGTCATCTCTAAGTACAGTTGTAAAGTTCACCTGTATGAAAATGTGGAGAGTTCTGAGTTCTAGTCACACTGCATTATGCCATAATGCGGTTTATTATTGATTTGACATAACATATGATCTGCTTTATTATCTCAAGTAATAAGTGATTCAACATATCAAAGGTTAAATTGGCAATGCCTAATATGTGAACACAGCTCAGTTGGTTGGACCAATAATTTAGGACACTTTTTAATGTCTTGGATTGAGAAGTTAAATTATTTCTAATGCAGAAAAATGGGGGCAAAAGATTCTCCTAATTAACCTAAATCAAAATCCAAAACACAAACAGATCAATTCATTACAAAATGTTTTAATTTTTTGAATGCATTTAAGACATGTGTGGAGTTCTTAAAATTAATGTATTCTACGAAACACTGAAGAAGATGGGTAAGGAGCTAGACTAAGGTCTGGCTAGAAGTGCTCCACTCTATAGCACTAACATAATGATAAATGTTAACTACATAGAGCTGTTCATCTTCAGGGCCAATTCACATTAGTGAGTGCACATATGCCTTTATGCTTACAAGCATGTAACAAGAGGAAAACTTAATTTCACCACTGCTTATATAAATCAACCCTTCATCAAATTCACAATGTATTCCTTGTGTTGCTTCAATATCAGTGTAAAACAATCATTCACATTTTGAATTCTGTGATTAACCATCAGACAAAAACTTGCTTATACTGGTTGGGTTCTTATATTTTGCTAAGCTATAAATGTAGCTTGCTTTGTTCATTTTGCCTAGCATTAGCATATTGTGCAAATTCAGGCAACAATGATTTATAAACCATTATTGATGGTTTACTGTATTGTGCAAAACTAGACAATTATGTTTTTAATAAACCATGGTAAAACGAACAATGGCTTCACATAATATGCATGTCAGGTCACTGAATCACACCACTCTTCCACTTAACCCAATATTTGACCATCAGAGCACTTCTCAAAATTTGGATAGGTTTTTTTTGCAGCCCTACATCAAGATGCCAGAGAGCAACAACTGGGATTTTGTGCAAAATTCTATATTTAGGGATAAATGTTGATCATTGTCAAAAATAAACAACCAGATACTAGATCAGGATGTTACTGAAAGAAGGAACAGACGAAAATTGTATCTCCTGTCCAAAAGAGATTTCTAGCCTTTTATGTAAAGCAGGTGAGAGAAAGATGCAAAAGATCACATTTGAGACAGAGCAGTTACTGGAATTCTTTCATAATGGCTTCATAGTTTTGCCACAATAAAACTACTTATTTGAGCCTTTGTATCCTAGAAAGTATTTCTGGTAGTGTTTTGTCTTGCCAGAAATTCTTCTCAGTCTTTCTCTTGAGAAACACTTGAGAAACACGAATATACATGACTGTATTCTGGATATTAGACTGCTAGGACCTGCGTCCCTGGGCTGTTTCAGCAAGTCTCTACCATACATGGAGAAGAAATAAAGTTTGACCAAATTATTGCAGCAGCGTCAATGCACAGCGAAGCTGTCATTTCACCAGGAATAAATGTAAGTTGTATGTAGTTAAGTTAGCTACAGCTGAGAATAAAATATAAGCAGTGCAGTGCATTAAGAACTCGTTAATGGAAGAAACTCCCAGGGGAGAAAAATGTGTATTCAATTGTATATCGAGGGAAGTTAGTCAAATCTTTATGGAAAATATCTGTTGATTGGATTAAATTGGCTCCTTTCTAGACTGTTCAGTTACATAAGGCTTTGTATTTGTGCTAGCAGCATTTTCTTAAAGGGGGAAAAAGAAGATTTGTAATAATAGAAAAACCCTTCGTTACAATCTTCTGATTGTTAATTCCCATGTTATCACCAGTAGGGGGCAGGTTGGTCTCATTTGCATTCTGATCATTTAGTTAAAGTTGAAACGTTGGTGGAAATGTTACTGTATACATAATATCAGATTGCTGGAGAGTAAGTACTGTAGAGAAAGTTAGATTGTCTCAGATGGAAAGGAACAACCATTCAAAATATAATGAAGACATTCAGAGACTAAGTGACTGTATTACTATGATTCTTAAAGCTCAAGGAACTGCTTGTAATGGGAATATTTTCCTCCCTTCAGTTCTGGTAAACACCAACATGTGTGGTTTAATCTGTATTGAATGAGGCTAAGCCCTAGCTAATTTGTCCCATTTTTAACGGAACCTGATTACAGTGAATATAGATTCCAAACCAACCGAGGACCTCTGGAATTGCAAAATATATGCTTGGAAAAACACCCCAAATATACAACTGTCACAGTTGATTGCTGCAGCTGTTCTAGTAAACATGTATCAACGGAACGGCAAATATGGATATAGTTGTAAACCAAATGGGAGAAGCATATTTATATCATCATCTACTGCATATTCTTCCAGAAAAGTCTGGAATTTAGACAAAAACCAAGGGTTCTTGTAGGAAGAGAGCTGTTTTAGACCCTAATATCATAATCAACATGTTTTGAAGAAAATAAAAAGGATTCATTCATTCATTCATTCATTCATTCATTTTATTCAATTTATATGGCTGCCCACTTCAACAAAGGGACTCTGGGTGGCAAAGAAACACAAAAGAAATACATAACTGGCAGCTGAGATAAAACAACAGACAACCATTTACACAACCACTTCATGGGCTATAACTGACACTTCGACCTCCATGCCCAGGAGTTGATGAGTGTCTGACAGCATGTAATCAATGATTAATAGGCAGTGTCTGTGATAGTGAGCCATACAGTATGCTTTGCAATTATACAACTCAGCAAAAGAAAATGTTCTTTTGAGGAAGAGTGACATTATCAGCCTTTTTATTCAGGTAGCAAATGATGAGTAGGGATATGGACGAATATGCGTTTGTGTATACATTCAAGAGGGTTGTATTCTTACAGTACAAAATTGGAAAGTTTTGAGTGTTTTGTCTCAGAGAACAATGGAAACTTGAAATAAACCTCTTGCTCCCTTGTTTATCATCTTAGGGCCACAAAAGTAGGTGGAATGGAGTGGTAGTCCATGCTGACTGCTATCTATCACTCTGTCTACAGACAAATTAGCCAAGGGGATGATGTTTTTAAAAATGAAACATTTAAAAACACTTTAAAAACTCCCATAACAAGCAGTGGAAACAAAAATTTGCCATGCAAACAATTTTTGCACAAAAAGCCATAGAACTGAGCCCAAGGGGCAGGAAAACATGCTATCCATTTATTCTGGAAACAACATAACAACCATTTGAAATATTTTGCACACTCCTGATATGGAGATAAGAAGACACTGGCATACCACTTCATATTATTGCTAAGATAACCACATGGCCATATCTATATAGTTGCCAGGAACTGCACTGGTTTACCTTTTAAAATCATGATACAGATGTTTCCTAAAGTCCCCAGAGAGCTGCTGTCTGGAAATGTGAAGATGTCCCTATAAAGCTCCTGCTTGGGGAAGGTTAGAGCTGATCATCTTGTACTAAATCAACAAGGAGTCAGATCTGGTATAAAGCAACTACAGCATATGCTCAAGTCCTGCTTCTACAACTATCTGTTTTCGTCAACAACAGTTCTCCACTATAACATAACGCTAAAGCAACCATTTGGGAGGATGGGCTGGGTGCACCTAAATGGACCGTTTCTCAAGAACAAGAAATCAGTTACCCAGTCTTGACTCTTTATTCCAAAACCTAGTTACATTTTTTAAAATCCTGCATTTTTGTATTGCCCCAATTGCCAGACTCTCCGTGGTTTGATTGAGTTGGTCATTTTGGACAGTCCACTCATTAGGAAAGTGTTGCTTTCGCAGGTACCCATAATGTCACAGTGTTACCAGCAGCCCTGAAAGCTTAGCATTAATCGGCTTGGCTTCTGCTTCAGAGAAAGTGCTTTAATTACTGTCAGAAATTAAAATTGAAAAGAAGGCTTACACATTCCAAACAAATAACACATGGAAAAAGATACAAACAATAAAACCATTGGGAAGCCTACAAAAGCATAACACAGCAACCACGAAAATAAAAGCACGGTCACTGTATTTATTTACTAGAGCAGAATAATGTTGTCTGACCTTTGCCATCTTCCGTTACTTCAGTATGACCTTGTTTCACAAATGCTGTTGTCAAAATTTAAAATATTCCATGCTGTGATTGAACCTTTAAACCGAGTGAAACATAAATATCCCATTAAATGTGTTGATATTTGCACTATAAGAAACAGTGCAAAGGTCACTACATTTTACACCGCACTGGTTACGATGTCATTATTGGATTCTTGCCTGATAGTTACTGAGTGACATTTGGGATTGTGAAGGGAGTCCCTCTGACCATCCATAGCATATAAAATTGGGCCCTGAGGCCCTGCTGGTCTCCTATAGATGTGAGCAGTGTTTGTTCTGTTTTTATTTGTTGGCCGCTCATTTCAGAGGGCGGAGGAGCCTGCTCTTCTCCACCTCCCTAAGAATGAATGATAGTGCAGCTGGTAAAAGAAGCATGCATGCTTTCTGCATCAGGAAGAAACCATGCAGAAAATCATTAGGAAATTTTAGCCTATGAAATTTTAGCCTTTTCAAATGCTCTTTGCATCAGTAGTATCCTTTGTTTATATCCCTTTGTTATAACTGCTTTGCAAGCTGCCTTGAGTCAGTTGATTTGGTGGGGTTTAACAGGTATAGGTAGTAAATAAATTTGGAAGTGAGATTTGCTGGCTGTGAGTGAGGTGAGATTTGGTAGATTTATTCTCTTTTCTCTGTTCACCAGCCAGCCTCCAATCATTTCTCTTCTAGAATATGCCCTCTCCATTAGCACTCCTTTTCTGAGTTCCTTTTGTACCTGTCATTCCCCACCCTATTTGTGAAACAAAATTCTCTCCAGACTTCCTGCAAGGTAGAGGAGAGGGGAGCAGACCACTACTATTTTATTTGTACAAATGGAGGCATGCTGGTGCTAACCTGCTTTAAGAGTATTCTGAAATACTATTCAGGAAAAGACGTTGATAAACTGGAGGGCAAGTTGTAAGAGGCCTGGGAGGAAAAGGATTAGGAGGAAAGATTGGAGATATGGGGTATATTCAGCCTAGAGAAGTGCAAGCTATGGAGAGATACAACAGCTATCTTCAAGTATCTAAAGGGCTGTTGTGTAAAAGATGGGGTCAGATTGCTCAGAGTTGTTCCAGAAGGCAAGAGACAATGAATTTCAATTACAAGAAAGAAAATGTTGGTGGGACATCAGGAAACACGTTGTAATGATAAAAGCTGCTCAACAATGGAGCAGACTGCTGGGGAAGCAGTGGATTCTCAGTTGCTGGAAGTGCTTAAACAGAGGCTGGATGGCCATTTGTCAAGGATGCTGTGTTAATGGATTCCAACACTGGTCAGGGACTGGGCAAGGTGATCTCAATATCGGGGATAGCTTTGACGGTGTGGTCAGTGAGCTAGAGCCAGACATCCTGAAGAGTGAGGTTGAGTGGGCCTTAAGAAGCATTGCTAATAAGAAGGCAGCAGGAGATGACGGCATCCCAGCTGAACTGTTCAAAATCTTACAAGATGATGCTGTCAAGGTAATGCATGCTATATGCCAGCAAATTTGGAAAACACAAGAATGGCCATCAGATTGGAAAAAATCAACTTATATCCCCATACCAAAAAAGGGAAACACTAAAGAATGTTCAAACTATCGCATAGTGGCACTCATTTCACATGCCAGTAAGGTAATGCTCAAGATCCTTCAAGGTAGACTTCAGCAGTTCATGGAGCGAGAATTGCCAGATGTACAAGCTGGCTTTAGAAAAGGTAGAGGAACTAGAGACCAAATTGCCAATATCTGATGGATAATGGAAAAAGCCAGGGAGTTTCAGAAAAACATCTATTTCTGTTTTATTGACTATTCTAAAGCCTTTGACTGTGTGGACCACAAAAAATTGTGGCAAGTTCTTAGTGGTATGGGGACACCAAGTCATCTTGTATGCCTCCTGAAGAATCTGTATAACGACCAAGTAGCAACAGTAAGAACAGACCATGGAACAACGGACTGGTTTAAGATTGGGAAAGGAGTACGGCAGGGCTGTATACTCTCACCCTACCTATTCAACTTGTATGCAGAACACATCATGCGACAAGCTGGGCTTGAGGAATCCAAGGCTGGAGTTAAAATCTCTGGAAGAAACATTAACAATCTCAGATATGCAGATGATACCACTTTGATGGCTGAAAGTGAAGAGGAACTGAGGAGCCTTATGATGAAGGTGAAAGAAGAAAGTGCGAAAGCTGGCTTGCAGCTAAACCTCAAAAAAACCAAGATTATGGCAACCAGCTTGATTGATAACTGGCAAATAGAGGGAGAAAATGTAGAAGCAGTGAAAGACTTTGTATTCCTAGGTGCAAAGATTACTGCAGATGCTGACTGCAGTCAGGAAATCAGAAGACGCTTAATCCTTGGGAGAAGAGCAATGACAAATCTCGATAAAATAGTTAAGAGCAGAGACATCACACTGACAACAAAGGCCCGCATAGTTAAAGCAATGGTGTTCCCCATAGTAACATATGGCTGCGAGAGCTGGACCATAAGGAAGGCTGAGAGAAGGAAGATCGATGCTTTTGAACTGTGGTGTTGGAGGAAAATTGTGAGAGTGCCTTGGACTGCAAGAAGATCAAACCAGTCCATCCTCCAGGAAATAAAGCCAGACTGCTCACTGGAGGGAATGATATTAAAGGCAAAACTGAAAAACTTTGGCCACATAATGAGAAGACAGGACACCCTGGAGAAGATGCTGATGCTAGGGAGAGCGGAAGGCAAAAGGAAGAGGGGCTGACCAAAGGCAAGATGGATGGATGATATTGTAGAGGTGACGGACTTGTCCCTGGGGGAGCTGGGGGTGTCGACGACCGACAGGAAGCTCTGGCGTGGGCTGGTCCATGAAGTCACGAAGAGTCGGAAGCGACTAAACGAATAAACAACAACAAGACGCAGCAGCCCTACTTTTACTCATGGCAGTGTTCAGAATATAATGAATTATGTTGAATAGGCTTTTATTCCTTCCCTGTTTCTCTGAGTGTATTAATTTCAATTACTCCCTTCACCCCAAGTAATGAAGAAAGTTACTCAGTAGATAGTCAGTTTCACTTATCAAACTCTCCAGCACCTTGCTGGTTGCATAATCATGGCTAGGCCTGCCTCTGTCTTCTTTGGGGCTACTTCTGCCCTAGTGTCTTCTCATATGTTTCTGTATTTCTCAAAAGTAATCTGAAATGGAATGAGGGAATAGGGAAAGACAAACCAGCCTAGATAAAATGCACAGCATCTTGAAGTGGGGTACATCCAATTCCTGCTGCGGAATCCTTATACAGGTAGTCCTCGCTTAAGAACCATTCATTTAGCGACAGTTCAGACTTATGACCGTCCTCACACTTACAATCATCACAGCGTCCCCATGGTCACATGATTGCAATTCAGACGCTTGGCATTTATGGCCATTGCAGCATCCCGCAGTCACATGATCGCCATTTTCAACCTTCCCAGCCAGCTTCCAGCAAGCAAAATCAATTGGGAACCATGTGATTCACTTAACGACCACATGGTTCTCTTAACAGCCACTGCAAAAATGGTCATAAAATCAGGACAGATTCACTTAACGACCACATCATTTAGTGACTGACATTCTGTCCCAATTGTGGTTGTTAAGCAAGGACTACCTGTAGATGGATGCTTTTTCTGCTGGCTAATGTGCTGCAAAGTCAAAAGAGTAAACCAATCACCTTGTCTGCAATGACTGACATGCTCACAAATCAGAACACGAATGACTCAAAATAAATACTGTACAAGACAGGGACAGCATATTTCAAGACAGCATTTTTTGTACCAACTCAAGGATGGGTGAGGGGCACCTTGTCCCAATACTGAGTTACAGGCCCATAATGTAGGATAGGGGCCAGTGGAAAAATGTGACATTTTGAGAGATGTGGCCCTTCAGAGAAAATGGCTGCTTACTCTTGCATGAAATCATTCCACAGTGGGTGTGGCTAATTATATAAACCACTAATTTACCAGAAGATGGGTACCCATAAGGAGGGGTCAAAAACTCCAGATAGCAGCCACATAATTCTGGTTTATTCAATAAACTGTAGTCAATACAGCATTGCTTAGTGCGTTCTGTGAATCAGTTCAGTATGTTCTTCAGCTGAGGGGTTTATGTTATCAGTTGCTAGAGCTAAAATATTTGAAGCTGAGACCTAATGGCTGTACACTTTTGAGCAGAAAAAGCCAAAAAGTAGATTCCTTTCATTTGGCCAACCCAAATACTTTATACCACAAGCAGGCCTGCAATGAGGGTCTGTGTCACCCGCGGCAAACATGGATTCCACACCCATTTTGGCGCCCCTCCAGTGCTCATTTTGGCACCTCCCCAGTGCGGCGGCCAGGGCACATATCCTGCTTGCCCCCCCTAGTTGTGGCCCTGACTACAAGTCTGAAACAATGTTACCTGTCACTAGTTAAACCAAGACATATGCCTAAGGCAGTATTTCTTAACCTTGGCAAGTTTAAGATCATCCAGCCTTGCTGGCCGGGGAATTCTGGGAGTTGAAGTCCACACTACTTAAAGTTGCTAAAGTTGAGAAACATTGGCCTAAGGTAACAGATATTTGGGGACAGCAACAAAAGCCTTATTTATTTATTGGCTTTAGAAGGCTGCCCAACTCCATAAGACTGTAGATAATTTAAAAAAAAAAAAATCAATAAGAAACCATGTACATCCAGAAAAACAATTACTCAAACTAATGAAGTCCTGCAGGGACTCAACACCTAATCTATGGCGTGGGAAGACAGCCAGACTTTCAGAGACTTCTTGAGCATCATCAAGGTGGAAACCATACAAATCTCTGGGGGATACAGGTGCTGCAACCGAAAGATACCTAGCTTACCAATACTCTTAAAGTCACCCTACTTCCATCTGGTGAGGTGGAGAAAGCTGTCCCTTCAGCAGTGCTGGAAAATATTCAGTTGCTTCTCATCTGGTACATGGAGTAGGAGAAGGTACCATCTTGTTTTTCATCTCAGGCAGACAAATATCTAAGCCAGGGTGGCATTGCCATTGTGCCTTGCTGCATTCCTTATCTTTATTCAGTGCGTGTCTCTCTTATTAATTTATTGCTATGGTTCCTCATGTTTGTTATAAAACTGCAAAATTGCAGGGTGAATTATCTAATTTCTTCATTTTATTGTCATATCTTTATGAAGAAAACTGCCTTGGCAAAAGTATAACAGAAATTATAGAAATAGATACATACATGTGCACATATACACAAAACAAATATACAGCAGGAACATGAAGCCATCTAGCTGAGAAGAATAAAAAAAAATAACCCTATTTAAAAGCTAGCAATTGGTTGGACATACTTCTCAGGGGAGAGAAATCTAAAAATAAGGAGCCATCACTGATGAGGCCCTGTCCTTGGTGCCTTCATTCTGATGTTTTTAGTAGTAAGCCAGAATGCAGGGTTTGTGAACTTGGCCTCAGGACTCAGAAAAGTCCTTAAATCTTCAGGATGTTTAGGTAAGCTGTCCTTGAACTACTCTGGAATTGAAAAGTAAATACTGGCATTTTAATTGAATTTGAAAATGAATAGGCAAAGAATGCAAATAGTAAGCCTCTCTAAGCAGCCTGAGCAGAATCTAAATTGCACTCCTCTCTGAGGCACCACTCTGTATTTTTTCATATGCACTTCCTACTCTGTTGGTACATTTTGATGAACACGGTGCAGCATTCTTTGTTAAAAATGCCAAGAGCAAGGAAAGACAACCTGGCAATCTTCTAGAAATCTTGAGCTACAAATCTGTTGCCTTTGGCTGTGCTGGCTGTAGCTATGTGGAACTAAGAGTGTGAAACATTCAGAAGGCATTTTAATTGTCTAACCCTGGCCTAAGCATGACTTTAGTGCAAGATGGTCATGTTTAAAAACTGAATCAGGGTACTTTTGGAATCATGTTTTGTCTTGGACAAGCTTGTTTATTGGCTTGGTGATGACAGGAGAAACTTGGAAGTGATCTCACAGTCAATATGCATTTTTGAAGCACACATTGTTTATCCCCAACTTTTGTATTGCTTTAATGAAATAATGGTCACAATTCAAAAGAAAAGGAGTGCCATTATATGAGGCAAATGCAAACTTAGTTTTGATAAATTTATTATCTGAAAATTAAATAAAAAACTGTATTATTAGTGATAGGATTTGCTATTTTTTTACTTCAGGCAAGACTGTAGCTGAACTTAGGAACTGTAAAAGGTAATAGAAATTGAAAAATCAAGGTATTTCTGTCCTTCTCTAAATCAGGGGCAAATGCCTGTATGAGAGATACCTGATTAACAAATATTTTTAAATGTTATAATAATGACTCATGTTTAGGGGTTGCACTTGAGGGAGGAGAGAGTGCTTGATACATGGAATGGTAAAAGAAACGATGGGGAGAGAGAAGAACCAAAAAGATCATGAGATTCAGAGGTGCACCTGAGATGAAATTCAGATTGGGACTAACATCTAGGGCTCCAGAGCCAACATCCCCCTCTGCCAATGGCAAGGATTTAAAAGGTTATTTAAACAAAAAACCAAATCAACTTATATTATCTATTTCTACAACAAAATGTTGCTTATTTCCAAGTAAACTCTATAGTAAACAATGCTATAAACTGAGTTTAAAGGACCCAAAGGGTTTCTTTGTTTGAAAGCAGCCTTGTCAAATAGAGCAAAACAGCAAAACAAAATAAAAACTGATACACAAAGAATGCAGAAACAAAGCTTGAAAGGGATGAAGAAAATCAAGGTTAATTGATGGGTCAGGAATGTGCTATACTGCGTTAGTACAACACAGCTGTTCATAAGAATATTAAATTCAAGATCTGTAACTACTTAGCTGCACTACTAATTGTGAGGGGTTTGGTTGGTTCACATTTGAGAGAGGGGGTAAAGGGTTCATTAACTGGGTGGGAATGGATTTAGGAGACCAAAGGAAACATTCCCTCAAGTTGCCCTTAACCTCTGATGACACCGTGAATACATCCTAGTTTTTTCTTTCTGACAACATTACAGAAGCATTTCATCTTTGCCACCTTCTAGAACTGATTTTGCCTTCTCAATCTACCCTGTACCCCTTGGATTTCCTGGTAGTATCCCATTCAACAACTAGTGAGATCCTGTGCAGCTTAGCTCAGTGCAGCTTTCTGCTGTGGTGTTTAGGGTGCAACTGGAGCCCTGTTCAGTTTAACAACAACAAACAAACAAAAATGGAGGGAATAGGTCTAGTTACCAATTGATCTGCACTTGGGAGCCATTTCTAGCCATGAAGCCTACAGAATTTAGCTCTAATTAGTTTCATCGATTTAATCTTGAACTTATTTTCATTGTTACTCCAATGAACTCTCTATACAGTAATCCACGTGGAAACAATCTGAATATTTAGGCGGACACCTGCATCTGCACAAAGGAGTTAGTATGGTAAGAATACAACATCTTTTTTCTATCAGCCACAGAATTTAAATCTATTTTGTAATAAACCATGATGATGGTTGCTTTCTACATCTCTCAGATGTCAGCTGACACACTCCCACTCCCATTCCCAACTGTAATTCTGGACCAGGGCCAGTTCCCTCTTTCCACTTACCTTAACACTTGAAAAGGGATCTCCTCCCACCTGTTTCCAAACTTAAAGCCCAACCATGATTCATTACAGGATTTAAATATAACTTTGCACTGACTGTTGTTTCTCCAAATATGGTTCAATTTTTTTTAGAAGGCAATTTGAAATTGAGGACCATATCCACAACAACATGAGTACAAGGAATATATGGAATTCTTGCAGTGGCATCTAGGGCAGGTTGAGGGGAGGTCAAAGTGATAAAAGCAGTGTTGCATCATTGTGACATAAGCCATGCCCCTTTCTTACACATGTTGCAACCTTGCACCCATGGCCAATTAGAAAACAAGGAACTTTTTCATGTAATGAAATTGGTATAATAGACCTATGAGTGGATAGATGTAGTGTTCAGCTACGCTGAAACTTGTTTGTTCTAGCTTCAAACGTTTTGCAACTTACCCAGCCAAATCTGTCAGGCCACAGCCCCAACAGCAGTCAACCAAGCAATGATGGAGGGAAATCAATACAGGTAGTCCTCGTTTAGTGACCACAATTTGGACCAGCAACTTGGTTATTAAACAAAGTGGTCACTAAGTGAAGCATCAAGATTTTATGATCTTACTTCAGCAGGCCTGCAACTAGGGTCTGTATCACCTGGGGCAAACATGGATTCCGTGCCCATTTTGGTGGCCCCCCAGCACTCATTTTGGCGCCCCACCAGCGTAGCACCCGGGGCACATGCCTCGGTTGTCCCCCCTCCCCAGTTGAGGCCCTGTACTTCAGCTATCCTTTGCTTTACAGACATGCAAAGGTCGTAAATGCAAGGACTGGTTGCAAAGTTATTTTTTCATTACTGTCATAACTGTGTACGGTTGCTAAATGAGGCAGTCGCTAAACAAGGACTACTAATATTGTTATATCACATTTCCCTCCCAACTATCCCATGTGTTGCTCATGGCAGTGTGTATGGCATCCCATTAACAACTTTGAAAACTCTAAACAATTTACCTGATACAAAATAACAGCTATTTGTAATGTACATATATTCTGAATGCTTGATCACATCTCTTTTTGCAATGACATGACTATATTGAAACATGATATTATATCTCTGCTGTAATGTTGTCATGCCAGGTTCAAGAAATCAGTCTTTTCCTACTTTTAAGATTTGTTCAAAATTATTTTAAAAGACTTTTCCCCATACAAAGCAGCTTTTTTCTTTTCCTTTACAAGGAAAGAAAAAAGATGTGGGGGCAGTACAGGTTGTAAATGGGTATTAAAGAAAAAACTTTTTGTTTGGTGGCTTCCACATTAAAAAACATCTCTCAAAATTAATTGGGAAATTAGATCAGATTTATTGTGGGTAATAGCAATTTCACTGAAAAATATCTGGAAAGCTGTCAGTCTTGAAGATTTGGGCAATACCTTGTGTCTTTCTAAATTATTTTTTAGAAGGATGGTAAAATCTCCAAACACTTCAACCATTTGATGGCAATGCTCCTGATGAGATAGGACTCTTTTATAAGATAGTGAGTCTCTTCATTCAAGATGTGGCTATGATTGGGCGACCTGCCCGTGAAGCGTTCTTTTGGAGCTGGCCCAAGAATTAACAGTGAGCATCCAAGAATTTCTCTCCAATCATGTTCTATTCCTTCAGCAAATACTGAGAAGTTATATACACATCTATATAAAACTGACCCTCCCCCACCTTTTTTTTTTAATCATATGGCATAGCAGTTCAGTGTTCATGCTGCTTTTTCTTGCTGGGAAATCCTTGTGAGGTCCAGTAGCCAGATGTGTAGACTATTTTGCCGTGACAAGTCACATTGCCCGGGGTGCACCATGAGGAGGCTAGTCTACTTTGCACCGAGTTGGGTTGAGAGAGAGTGACTGGCCCAAGGTCACCCAGCCGGCTTTCGTGCCTAAGGTGGGACTAGAACTCACAGACTCCTGGTTTCTAGCCCAGCACCTTAACCACTAGACCATATTGGCTCTCCCCCCACCTTATAAAATGTGGGAACAAAAGGGAAGAAATATTCTAAGGCAGAAAACATAAAATCTTAGCATCATTTTTTTTCACCCCAGTCTATATTTATTATTAGGATAAGTGACCTTACATGACTTTTCATGAATTGATTCACAGTTCAGTGGAAGACTCTGAATGGCTTCACTACAAGGTCCAAAGAATGGTCAGTACATTAGCAGGTATTTGTGCCTGCGTAGAAGAAATGGATGTATTGCTGTATAATGTATAATGGTATAAACACAACCTTTTCCCTTCAACTTGTCCTAATTTCTACTCCTATATTACCACATTATTTGCCATATCATCTTTGTTCTGCTATAGAAGTTGTGACTGTGAAGATCAGCCTGGCTACTTCTTTAGATAGGTGTATTTTTGTGCCTTATATGTACTAAAAAAAGAGGTTTACTTGGAAGTTAAATAGTGTCTGCATTTTGTTCTCACAAAAAAATGGCCCAATTGGTAAAGGGTGATGGAACTACTAGGAACAAATGTGGCCTTGATTTCTATTTTGTATGTATAACTGAATAAATAAGAGTTGCATACCTTCCTTTTCTGATTAAACTGAGGAGGTCTTCTCCCTGAGGACAGAAAATACTGTATTTCTCATTAAGAGCTATGATGCTGCATATATAGGAAACTTTTGAATTAGCTAGTTGAAAGTCCTGGCAGGAAATAGAACCCAATTACTAAGGCAGTGTTTCTCAACCTTGGCAACTTCAAGCTGTGTGGACTTCAATTCCCAGAATTCTCCAGCCAGCCTTCTCTGCTTCTAGTGTATGATTTCAACATTTATAGCTCCAATAGCTTTTAGACAAGAGTGGTTTATTTATTTTTTTTCCTGACCATGCTTTTTAGGATATTTTTGAATAGGATTTCTGCAGCTTTGTTTTTTTGTGTCCAGTGCATATATTTGCTTATGCAGAATGGAGTTTGAAAAGTTCTGGGGGTAGCCTGTGCAGCCTACAATACTGCTACTAATAAAAACATGGTATATAATAAATCACTGCATCCATTTAAGTGCATACGGGAGAGCTCAGAGGTCACTATTTTTTTATTGTACCATTAAATTGCTTTCTCAATCTTTATATCAGAACAATTAGCTGGTATACAGCAGGGTATCGCAGAGGTTGAAGCATTTGATCCCATTAAAGCTTCAGCTAAAGAGTCCAGCAAGATTAATATCTCATTAAAAACAGAAGCATTCTAGAACACTTTGTAATTGATTAATGCTTCTATTTCAAGGATTTTGTTTTATCGTAATTTACCAAAAGGTAAACAGCATTAAACCTAATGGTTATCTTATGTGCTAATACATTGCATGTGCCTCCTAATTTGTGGGATGTGAGAAACAGCATGCTGTGTTGGGCTTTGGTTGTGCTTATGGCATACTGGCCAGAATGTGACAAAACTGTTGTAACGATTAGCAGGGAATGCTGCTGCAGGTGGCATGGGAACAACAAGTATGGACTGAATGCAGAAGTGAATGGCCAGTATGAAAGAAGTACATTAAAGTGGTTTGGTCAAATAGAGGGAAGGACTATATATTGAACTGCAGAACAAATATATGAAGGAAGAGTGAATGGGTCAAAAGGAAAAGGAACATCAAGGTTGGATGGAGTTGATGAGATTCTCAAAAAGAGAGAGGTGAGAAGCTTAAAGCACAGAAGGCAGTACATGAATAGGTATATGGATGGGATAAAAGCAAAGACTGTTTGCAAACACAGAAAGATATGGAAAGGTCTAGTGAGTGGTGTGGATGTAAACTAGATTTAGCTATATTTCCTTTTCTCTTTCCTAATGCCTTTAATTTACTTTGTTTACACATTCTTCCTCTTTTTCTGCACTTTTTCTGCACTTTCCATGTTCATCCCTAAACAAGATAGGTATGAATGTATGAACCTAATGGGATATACTTAGGGGTAAACACAGCACTACCACATCACTCTTTTTTTTCTATTTCTTTTCTCTCTGAAGCCAATCTTCAATCATCATTTCTGCTGACCATGAAATGCAGAAAATGTCATGAGCCAATCCATATTCCATGCCCAACTGACCAACAGGCAAGTGCAAAAAAAAAAAAAAAGTTCAAGCTGTGCCCAGCCCTCTGACTACTATAAATCCCTGCACTCCTACTCAGAACAACATGGAAAGAAACTAACTTGCTACCCTGTTCCCCATTTTCTCTTGGCACATTTCTCAAGAACTGTAACTATAGTTTGTTTGTTTATTTGGTGATCATAAGACCAAAGTAATAAAAAAAATCAGAAAATGATACAGCATTTAGAGAGAAGTAAAAAACATACAAGCAGGAATGTTTAGTACATAGTAAAAGCTAATATGACATGGGTAAATCAAAGCTGGCAGAGAATAAAGCATGTTGTGGGGGTTGTTAAGGTTCTATACACAAATTGGTGGAACCCCCTATCCGTTATTTTCCACTATTTGGTCACCTGTTTTAAAAAATGATTTGTGAGGGTATCTCAGAAGCTGTCAGCCCTACTAGCTAGACCAGACCAGGAAATCAGCTCCACAGGAAGGCTAAAGACACTTTTATTGAGATTGGCTATAGCCAAATCTTGCAAGTCTGTTTGCGTCTTCCCTTCTTTCCCTCGGGGGTGGGGGTGGGGGTGGGGGTGGGGCTAATCTGAGTCTTTTCACAACACTCTCCTGCTTCCCTAATGGCCTCTGGATTCCTTCTCCAAAGTCATCTCCCTGGCTCTCTACAGGCATGAAGGCTATGATATTTAGGTATGAGAAAAGGAGCACCTGCAAGCTCACAAAAGTGAAGATGTGAATTTTTTGATCTCTTGTTTGGACATCAAGGTCCAAAGCTCTCTCCCTGAGCTCTGCCAAAGTTTATCTGGATCTATAGAGCATACTGATAGAGAGGGTAGCCCATAATAAGACAAATTATAATCTATTTGCTTTGTCAGAGGAGATGTAGCTATCCAAAAATGTAAGCTAGGTGAAGGACTCACTCCAGAAGGTTGGTTTTAGTCAGAATCTGTCAGCAGACTTTCAGGTGGGCCTCAAGAAAGATACAGCCAAGTTCCAGCTGAGCAAGTATGTTCACAGTTGATTGAGGGGCATGGAGAATAGCCTTCAAAAGATAGACTGAATTGCTTCCAAGATAGAAAGGTCCTTGTATGCACACAGTTGTGCACCATATAGCACCAAATGTAAGATTTGCTCTGAATAATTTGACTGCTTCAAGTGCATAGTTATTGCATTTGTGGCTTGCAAATCTGATAATCTTGTTGGAGGCTTTTGTGCTCTTGACAAGAGGTCACTTACTTGGTAACTGCAGGAGGTAGATGGTTGGAAATGAATACCTAAATATTTAAAGTTCTTGACTTGCTGAATAGGTTTATCATTTATTTTCCAGTTATAAGAAAGGTATAAATACTTGTGTATTCTAAAGATTGGAAGCATGATGGAATAGCTCCAGTCATTAGATAGCAGTAAGGAATTCTTGATAGTATAAATAGGAGAACTGATACAGAGGCCTACCAATCTGGATTTATTTTCAAGAATTCCTGGGGAATTAAGTCCCCTCCTGGCACTTTACTGTTTTTCAATTGGGAGATCAGTTTAAGGATTTCTGAATTTAAAAAGGGACCACTCAGGCAAGGGGGTCAGAAATTGGGAAGCCTAAGGTTTCTATCTTGACTGATGTGCAAAATAGATCAGGGTAATAGGTGGTGGTCTCAGGTGGGATTGAATTATTAGAGCTGGAACTTGGTCTACCAGCTGCATGGGATACAAGATGCCAAAACAGGCTGTGATTTTTGTTGAGAACTGCTGGTTGGAGCCTTCCCCAGTTTACTAAGAAAGAGTGCTGCTTTTTCCTTCTCAGGAGAAACTTAAATTCCTTTATCAATTAATTTTTGGGGGAATGTTGGTCATTATAGTGTCTTGCAGTTCTGTATATGGAAATCAGCCCAGCCCTTGCTGAAACACATTCTTCGTCAAACCAGGGTTTGGAGGTTCTATTATTATTATTCTATATATGAATGGAACTGAACTTTAAATGTACCTGTGCAGACCTAGTAATTTCGTGGATTTCCTCTTCATCCTTTGCAGCATTCATAGACTGTTTTAAGGGAGAAGAATTTAGAAATTGGATGGCAGCATTTGCAGATTTGTTTGACCATACAGTAGGTCAGAGAAACCTTTCAGATGAGAGTTTGGCCAGAGGTTGCTGAAGTTGATTTTCATCTCTCAAAGCAAGGTTGAAAAAAAAAACTATTAAAGGGAGATGGCTTATGATAGCCTTCACAGTGGACCTCAAGACTGTATGATGTTAGGATATAATTGGGGGTTGTTGCCCCTCCACCTTCCAAGAAAATGAATTTTTCCTCAGTGTCTTCTGGGGATGAGCCATTTAGTTTCCAAAGTACACATTTTACAGCCAATTGGAATTAGCCTCCAGTTCCCAGGGTAACTACCTTTATCTTTAGAGTAATGTGGTGCAAGGGTGGATGGTCTACGGGGCAACTGTGGTTGTATGTTGCTGCCACAGCTAAACAGGGAGGTATAATTTAAATGGGTATATCACAGAAACTAGGGAAGTGGGAAGTTGCTTTGAACCCAGGAGCTTGGAGGAAGGGATGGAGAAGAGTTCTCATCAATGGAAAATGGATTGCCTACAAACTCTGTAGAACTGCAGCTTTACAAAGAAAACACAAGTTTTGCTCTGATTTCATATCAGTCACAGTTGAGCCAGAAAAGAAGAAACAAATCTCATTTCTTAAAATTAGTTGATGTTACGCAATCACACATATCCAGATCTAATTCTGTACTGGTGCAAAGCTATCATGCTGAGGTGCTTATACTGAGTATTGCAGTGTGGATGAGTAAATGAGACTCACTGATTTGAGGCGTAATCCTATAAATGCTTGCATGTGTGCAATACAATGCACTGTTGAATAAGCACCATGCAGTTGCACTACAAATGTTCATCCTCACACGATTAGTTCCTCTTAAAAATAATGTCCTATTCCATGAAGTACTTTATATATTAACACTAAGTTAATTTGAAAACAATGAGCAGCTTTTCCCCCACTGGTACCCTTTAGGTGCACTACATCTTCTTTGTGGCTGAAATGGAATGTGGAACAGACCCTGGGAACCCAGAGGAGGAAGCAAGACTTTTACAGGAGCCAGCTGCACCACTGCAGAAAAGATTCCTTAGTCCAGGGAGTGGGAAAATGTAAAGAAAAGGCTTAGAATAACGCTGTCTTAATCATGCTAGGTGTAAGTTGATCTGGAGAACTGCTTTGACAAACTTTCAGGATACTATTATACTGCTCTCCTAGCAATAACATTCACTCCAGAAATCCAAGGGGTTCTTGTTTCCTGAGTTTGCCAGCCTCAAAGGGCTTGAATTAAAACTGAATTAAAATGCTATCCCACCAATCCTCGAGCCCTCAGAAAATTACACTGGCTTAACATTTTCTGCCCTGCTGGTGACCTGTATCCTGCCACAAGTGCTATGCTGACCAATGGTACTATCCTTGTTTGTTTATTTATTTACTCATCAAATTTTGCCACTGCCCATCTCCCTCCCGAGGAGGGATTCTGAGCAGTTTACAATAAAGGTAAAAAGATTTATAATACAATAAAACCATAAATAATACATACAATATAAATATGCATACAAGCTATGAATAAAAAATAAAATAAAATCCAGGTGGCAATGAAAGTTCTAATTCAGTTCATGCATATATGAGGGCCAGTTTAGGGCCGCAAGAATGACTACTCCACTTCCTGCCCCAAGCGAGATGGCAGAGCCAGGTCTTCAGCTTTTGTTTATGTTGTACAGAGCACATTAAGGACAGGAACTGGTGGATTCCCTGCCACAAATCATTACCAGCATGGCTGGAAAACCTCCATAAATTGCTAGGGAGGAGATGAGCTTTGACAGATGGCTAGACAGGTGGCTTTAGTCATCTGGTAAAACTTGCTGTTTTTGCACAAGTTTTTACATGGGTGTGTTCAAAGGGAGCCCAAAAGGGAGCACTATTCTGGAATGGCACCATGACTGGATGAAATGCAAGATGGTTTTTCTTCCTCACAAGGAGACTTTTTGTTAAACTTGTAAGTTCTAAAACCTGCTACTTGATTTGGAGCAGGCTTCTTCCTCCATTCCCTTTTTTTTTTTAAATAACAACCTCATCCCTGCAGAAGAGTTCTGGAAAACTTCACTATTTGCACCCTCTTTTGCATTATTTTGTTTGCTCCTACTCCTAGTATTTTTCTTTGTTTGTGCCTTCAGGTCAGTTATTGACTCCTGGAGACTGCCTGGACTAGTCCTTGCAGTTTTCTTGGTAAGATTTTGGAAGAGGTTTGCTATTGCCTCCTTCCTAGGGCTGAGAGAGAGTGACGTCACCCAGTTGACTCACCCAGGTCACCCAATTGGCTTCATGCCCAAGGCGAGACTAGAACTCACTGGTTTCTAGCCTACTACACCAAACTGGTTTTCACTCCTAGTAATACCCAACTATAAATTTGGAAGTTCTTCTCCAGCTTGGTGCCCTCAGAATGTCTTGGCCATGTTGGCTAGGAATTCTGGTAAGTGTTGTCCCAGGTAGGAGACTGGAAAGGCTATTTTAATAAGTGAATTTGAGTTTGTTGTGTTAACTGCTTTTAGAGACTTGCTTGACACCAGGGTGGCATATAATTTTTTAAAATGCAGTCTCTATATTTTTAAAAGGTGTTTCCTGTCCTCCAAAAGTTACTACTAATTTGCACTGTATTCAGCTAGATACTTACTGAAAGTTCGTATGTATCCCCCCCCCCCTCTCTCTTCTCTTTTTCCCAGTCTTGCTTCTAATTCATTATAGACTCTCTCCCAACAGCAAAACAGAGATTGATAGTAAAACATCAGGCTTCCAACACTGAAAGAATGTTATCAGGCTTATGACTTGGCATTGTTCTTCTGATCAAAAGTCCTTTAAATCATGTAATCAAATCCATATGGCTCTCTTTTTACCCTATCAACAAAGAACTTTGCCCTGAAAGACATAAGGAATTATTTGGGCTTTAGGCCCCTACTTTTTTATACTTGAACCATTCCTTGGCTATTTATGGCTTGTTATCATCAAATGGCTTGTTTTTCTTGGCTGCCTAAGTGCTAATGGTTCCCTTGACAACATTTTCTATAGTAATTTCTCCCAGTTTCCACAGGGCTGATCATTTCAATTATTCTCCTCATGTGAATACAGAGGTGCAGCACCAGTCTAAAAGATTTTGCTGCCAGAGGCAGATGGTAAGTTAGTGCACCCACCCACAACATTTCATTTACAGAAACTGGCCAGAAAAGCAGTTGGTGGTGGCATAAATTGTGCCCCCTCCTAAACTTCAAATTAGAAGGATATTATGGAAGATGTAGGACAGCCAATAAGACACATCCAACACTGAAATCACTGGCATTCACTTCAGACTTGGGAACAGCTATCTTCTGTGGCCGTATCGTTCTGCCTAAGAGCAGGGAGGGGAAATCATAGCCCTTCAAGGTGTGATTAAACAAGAGTTCCTTTTTCACTGCTGCTAAGAAAAAAGCCTCAGGGCATAAATATCTCAGGAAGCTATTGATTGATCGATTGATTGATTGATCGACTGATTGATTCAACCGATATACCTGCTCATTTTTTGCCACTATGATGCCAGTGTAATATGCTGGTGTAAATATTTCTGAACAAATATTGATATGGGCGAACAACTATAAGTGTCCATACTGAATATTATTTAAAATCATAAAGACCTGAAAAATATGAAGATTGGTGTACATGTATGTACACCCATAAACCAAGATAATGCTTTCTGCCATCAAGATGCACTTTTGCTCCAGTAAATATTAATATATGTTTATAAATATGTTTGATAAAATAATCTTCTAATACCAAAATGTTTTTTTAATGATAATTTTGGTACATCAACATACATTGGAATTTGGCTACATATATATATATATATATACACACACACACACACAAACCGTGAAGGGCCACCCAAAATGGGAAGGTCATGACAGAGAGGTCAGACTAAATGTGATCCCTGAAGAAGGTAATGGCAACCCACCCCAGTATTCTTGCCGTGAAAACTAAATGGATCAGTACAACCAGAGATATGTCGGTATACCATCGGAAGATGAGACTCCCAGGTCAGAATATGGTCAAAATGCTACTGGGGAGGATCAGAGGATGAGTTCAACTAGCCCCAGACGTGATGACGCAGCTAGCTCAAAACCGAAAGGACGGCTAGTGGCCAATGGTGCTGGTGGTGAATGGCGAATCCGATGTTCTACGACTGACAGGAAGCTCTGGTGTGGGCTGGTCCATGAAGTCACAAAGAGTCGGAAGCGACTGAACAAATAAACAACAGAAGATAGATAGATAGATAGGTAGGTAGTTAAAGTTGATGCCTAAAGAGCTACATATAGTTGTTCCCAGGCTCTAAAAATATTTTCCTTTTACACTTTAACATTCTATATCTTTAGTCCTAAAATTATTAATCTGAGAGTAAGTTCCATTGAAAATTAACTTATTTGGGACTACACTGTCACTGACTTGAAATCAAGGTAGCTGAAAGTCCACCTGTCCCTTTAAGATCACAAGAACATTGGTGATGGAGCACAGTATAAATCTAAATCTGTAACATAAAGAATAATTCTGAACTTGGAGTGCTTTCCGAAACATCCCCCTCTTTCTCAGGCACCAAGAAGACCAGGAATTTGACAAAATCAAAAGAATAGGAAAAGCAATAAAGGGACAAGGTGCTGTAGATGTTTCACAGGCCTATTGCTACCTTTCCCTTCAATTTGCATTTAGCCCAAAAGGTTAATTATGATTATTTTATAAATGTAGATGGATATAGTTCTGTCAAAAGAAACTTTGGACTAAGTTTCCTTTTTTCCCCTCTTATATCAATAACTCAACCTATGCTTTATTTAGCAAGCTTTTAGGGCTGGAACCATTCAGAAGCACTATTATATTCATATTTGTAAATGTGGTATTGATGTTCCATCTCAGGGAATAGCTAGACATGATGGTAGCAGACAATTGTGTCTAAAAGTGACTTCCCCCAAATTTTTGTGTAGTAGAAGTGGAATAAGTAGCTGACTAGACAGCAATCCATCTCTCCCATCTCCCTTCTCACTCAGTTCATCCTCTCTAGACATTTACTCCTTAGCCTTGCTATAACCCACAAACCAACAAAATCCCTCCAAAACATCGTAAGCAAACCCAAAAACCCAATAGCAAAAAAAGACAAAACAGAAGCCATTTACAATATACACTGTAAGGATTGTAAAAACAAGAATGTACAATTAACATTGGCAGAACACATCCACAAATCTTAACTGGCAGGTAGAAGACATGATGAAAATTAATTAAGTTCACAGAACATAGACAATTTAAACTGGGAAGCTGTAGACATTTTAGATCAAGAGAACGTTCTGACAATTTAGCAATCAGTAGACATATAAAAATAAACCCCATTTATGACCCATTCAAAATGAACAACCAAAGGATGAAGAAAGGGGCTAACAGCCCTGACAACATCTTCCTTACCACATATCTATTACCTGACACTATATTAAGCAGGAACCAGCAACTAGTCATCACAATAAGCACCAGACAATAGCATGCCAGTCAGAGAAGAAACAAACCACCTATCAACACATCAAGCCAGAAAACCTCACTTCCCCACATCAAAGCATTTATGATGTTACGTAGACTAATGATGAAACATCTGCAAGAAGAAAGCCAAGCTCAGAGACCACCAGGAAAACTGTTAATTGGAGCAGCATAAATTATGTCAGTGTACCTTTCTGATGACTCAAGGATGGGAGTAATACACATTAATGCAACATGAGGAAGAACCCCCCAGAATGTCTCCATATAGTCCCAAAAGTGCAACTTGTATAGATTGGTCTGTGATTAGCATGTCCATCCTAATTAGAAGATTTTGATCCATACATGTTAAGCCATGGGTTATTTACTAAATAAACTTTAACTGGATATACATATTGGGATAAGCCAAAAATCATGGTTTATATACTAAAAAGTCAAATGCTGAAAGTAGGGTCAAATAGTTTCATGTCCTGTTTTTATAATTCTAGGGAACTTTGGTGAATTTAATAGTGCCAACACATGTTTTTTCTCACACAGGCTTAACACATTCATTTCTAAACTTATCCTCCCTACGTCATAACAATATTAATGCCAGAATCAGCCATTTTCCAGCTACATTCAGCTGTGATATAGGAGTATCTGGAAACTGCAATAGGGTCTGGAGGTAGGAAGCATCCTCTGGGCCAGAGGTGTACATTAATATTAATATAATGTCTGAATCAACTATTCATTTGGCTGTAACTTCCATTGATACCAAAGGGACAAATAAATGTGCTCAGAAACAGAAGTTGGGATTGTTGTTATACCTGTAGTTCACTTGCTTTAAACCTAGGATGAGGGATCTTTGGCTCTGTAGAAATTGTTCAACACAGTTCCCAGCAAACTTCACCACTGTCTGCACTATTTACATCTGCAAGGAGATGTAGCTCAGAAATACCTTTTGGTCTACTTTTTCCTCATGTTTGCTTTAAGCCATTATTGTCAATAAGTTTATTGGAATGGTACATGATGTAATCAGTTTTCCAGCTTTATGTCATGATGGCACAGAACATCACAGAGACACATTTATTCTTTATTGACCACCAGGCTAACAAATGGGGAGTTGGCAATACCTTTAGAAATGATTGTATGTTATTGCCAGTTCTTAATTCCACATTTATAACAAGATAGTCAATCTTTTCAGTGCTGAAAAGTATACTATTTGGATTATCTTCTCATGGGGAAGAACTGGAGTTAATTAATCCATATTAATTGACTACATGGTTTTTAATGTACTTTGTATTAGAAAGTGATATTCACTCTTTGGCAATGGCTAGGGCTGTGGATCCTGATGGAGTTTTTAAAGGTTAACAAAAGAACTCCAAGTAGCTAACAGCAATCTTGCAGAGTAGAAGCGTGGACCAAAAAATAGAACTTGCACATCAAGCTTAATTATGTTCAGAAATAAATTCAGTCTTCACACAGCAGTTAGATGAAGAAAAGTAGACGTAGCTTAGTTTTATTCAGCAGATCTGGATGCAGGTAGGTTCATAGTAGAAAGGCACTTTATCACTTATTCTTTGTAGACACTTTCTATGTGGAACAGAAAGCCTGTGTGCAAGCAAGATGGTAGAGGGAAGGCTGCAAGCCTGCAGCCCTCCCTGCTTGCATGTCTGCCCATGAGGTAAAGATGGAGACTATGAATCTCCCAGACTCAAGGAGGAGGAGGAAGGGGGAATCAGGTGACCTATGTGACTTCCCACAAGCACAATAGAGGCACACCTACCAGATAAGCCCTCTTATTATGCTTGTGAGACAATGCTGAGTTGACCCCTGATAATTCCAACAGATCCTACTGCATAAAAAGTGAACTTAATTTGCTAGGGGGCAGAGAGAAGCAGAAAAGAGAGCTTATTTCTCTTTTTCAGTTTGCATTTCTCCCTGATTACTGTGTTATGGAGTGCCTACCAAATTTCCAGACCCGTCTTCTGAGTACCCCTTGCTATTTTTCTTGCAGTCTGTGAGCCTCTCATTCATTTCCTCTGACATTATCAGCCTTATCAACATATTTTCCTGCAAGGCATGTATTCTAACTGAATCACATTTGTATCATTGTCTGTGAGTACTAAATACAATAACTAAACCTACTCAAGCATTCCATATGCTTTTTTTTTCCTTGGATCCCTTTGAGTCATTTTTTTGACTCCTGGTGACTGTCTGGACAAGACCGTGCAGTTTTCTTGGCAAGGTTTTTTGGAAGTAGTTGGCCACTGCCTTCTTCCTAGGGCTGAGAGAGAGTGACTGACCCAAGGTCACCCAGCTGGCTTCATGCCTAAGGCAAGACTAGAACTCATAGTCTCCTGGTTTCTAGCCTGAGGCCTTAGCCGCTACACCAAACCGGCTCTCTGTGTGCTGCTGTTCCATAATAAAAGACACAAACAAATTAGATGTCCTAATATTCTGCCTGGACATTTACTGCTGAAGGGGAAATAAGTGAAGCACAGAGATAAACATGGTTTATCTAAGACCATATTCATTCCCATTTTTAATTCTATATCCAACCATTCACCCAGAGATACAAAAATAATGTAAATTAATATATTGTCCTTTTATAAAGAAGAGCTAAAGGCAAGAGGATTATTGCTTTCCCATTCAGTAAATTTCCAGTAGACTGAGCATTGTTGTTTATTTGTCTAGTCGCTTCTGACTCTTCGTGACTTCATGGACCAGCCCATGCCAGAGCTTCCTGTCAGTCATTGCCACCCCCAGCTCCCCCAAGGTCAAGTCCATCACCTCTAGAATATCATCCATCCATCTTGCCCTTGGTCGGCCCCTCTTCCTTTTGCTTTCCAATTTACCCAGCATCAACATCCTCTTCAGGGTGTCCTGTCTTCTCATTATGTGGCCAAAGTACTTCAGTTTTGCCTTTAATATTGTTTCCTCAAGTGAGCAGTCTGGCTTTATTTCCTGGAGTATGGACTGGTTTGATCTTCTTGCAGTCCAGGGCACTCTCAGAGTTTTCCTCTAACACCACAGTTCCAAAGCATCTATCTTCCTTCTCTCAGCCTTCCTTATGGTCCAGTTCTTGCAGCCAGATGTTACTACAGGGAACACCATTGCTTTAACTATGTGGACCTTCATTGTCAGTGTGATGTCTCTGCTCTTAACTATTTTATCGAGATTTGTCATTGCTCTCCTTCCAATAATTAAATGTCTTCTGATTTCCTGGCTGCAGTCAGCGTCTGCAGTAATCTTTGTGCCTAGAAATACAAAGTCTGTCACTGCCTCTACGTTTTGTCCCTCCATTTGCCAGTTATCAATCAAGCTGGTTGCCATAATCTTGGTTGTTTTTTTGTTTTTTTTGAGGTTTAACTGCAAGCCAGCTTTTGCACTTTCTTCTTTCACCTTCATCATAAGGCTCCTTAATTCCTCCTCGCTTTCAGCCATCGAAGTGGTATCATCTGCATATCTGAGATGATTAATATTTCTTTCAGTGATTTTAACCCCAGCCTTGGATTCATCAAGCCCAGCATGTCACATGATGTGTTCTGTGTACAAGTTGAATAGGTAGGGTGAGAGTATACAACCCTGCCGTACTCCTTTCCCAATCTTAAACCAGTCCGTTGTTCCGTAGTCTGTTCTTACTGTTGCTACTTGGTCGTTATACAGATTCTTCAGGAGGCATACAAGATGACTTGGTATCCCCATACCACTAAGAACGTGCCACAATTTGTTATGGTCCACACAGTCAAAGGCTTTAGGATAGTCAATAAAACACAAATAGATGTTTTTCTGAAACTCCCTGGCTTTTTCCATTATCCATCGGATATTGGCAGTTTGGTCCCTAGTTCCTCTGCCTTTTCTAAACCCAGCTTGTACATCTGGCAATTCTCACTCCATGAATTGCTGGAGTCTACCTTGCAGGATCTTGAGCATTACTTACTGGCATGTGAAATGAGTGCCACTGTTCGATAGTTTGAACATTCTTTAGTGTTTCCCTTTTTTGGTATGGGGATATAAGTTGATTTTTTCCAATCTGATGGCCATTCTTGTGTTTTCCAAATTTGCTGGCATATAGCATGCATTACCTTGACAGCATCATCTTGCAAGATTTTGAACAGTTCAGCTGGGATGCTGTCGTCTCCTGCTGCCTTGTTATTAGCAATGCTTCTTAAGGCCCAATCTACCTCACTCTCCAGGATGTCTGGCTCTAACTCACTGACCACATCGTTAAAGCTATCCCTGATATTATTATCCTTCCTAATCTTCCATATATTCTTTCCACCTTTTCTTGATCTCTTCTTCTTCTTCTTCTGTTAGGCCCTTGCCATCTTTGTTTCTGATCATACCCATTTTTGCCTGGAATTTACCTCCAATGTTTCTAATTTTCTGGAGGAGGTCTCTTGTCCTTCCTATTCTATTGTCTTCTTCCACTTCCGCGCATTGCTTGCTTAAAAATAATTCCGTATCTCTTCTGGCTAACCTCTGGAATTTTGCATTTAATTGGGCATATGTCCCCGTATCACTGTTGCCTTTTGCTTTCCTTCTTTCTTGGGCTACTTCTAGTGTCTCAGCAGAAGGCCATTTTGCCTTCTTGGTTTTCTCTTTCTTTGGGATGTATTTTGTTGCCACCTCCTGGACAATGTTGCTGACTGAGCATATTCACATTTAAAGCCAGCTTGTAGGTTGCTGAGGTAAAAAAATAAAGATGCCCCCAAGTCAAGCTCAACTCCTGCTGATTATGTATAATGCATTCAATCTTCTTGGCAACAGTAGAGAAATGATTTACAATTGCCTTCTTGGAGGATGCTTATTCAACTTCCTAGTCTAGCCTACTATTACAATTACTTGTGGATCACCCATCTAAGTACTAGCCAGACCTCACTCTGCTTAGCTTCAAAGACCAAGCAAGATTCCCCAGGTGCTGCTACCTGCTGAGACCATACCTCCTCCTCTCCACCATTATCCTCCTCTAACCCTTTCTCCCTGGCAACATTTTTTACACAATAATTATACTGGGATGTATTGAAGTTACATGTTAGTCCCACTGAAATTAATGGAACTTGTATTATTTACCCAGTTTACATGGCTGCCAATTGGTATTCTTTGTGTATGAAACAAAATTGATAGGGTCTCTGAGCAGTGAACAAATGCAATACTGGATTAAACTACTACATATGCTGATGAAAATTCAACACTAACAGTACAGTGTGATCTAAAAATGGGAATAAGGCACAACTGGCAAAGCTCATATGATGTGTAATTTATAAACCACAGTAACTTAAGTTCATATATTGGGATAATCAAATCAAAATCAAACAAACCACATTATGGATTGAGCAATGTATGAACTCAGCCACTGAGTTGCTCTTTTTTTCCATCAGAGGCAGCATCTTCCCAACCTTTCCAGAAGAGATTTGTCAGCCATACCCAAACATAATGGGTACTGAAATCTTTATAGTCTCTTTTATCATATTGTTTAACTGCCTTAAACTTACTCCCATTAAATACAGAGATTCTGACTTAAATATGTAAATATGAGTAGGATCAGATGATTGGACATATAATATGTATATTAATCAATAGTTACTGCAAAACTAATTTTAGCACTGTTCTTGTGTAGATATGTTCAGAAGCTATTCAAGATAGGCTACAATAGACAGGTAAGTCTGAGATTCTATGCACAATTAATGCAAAATAGATAGGACTTACTTCTAAGCAAATTCATACATTCTTTTCAAATATGGCTTTGAAAGGTTTCAACAAGAGGATACAAAATATCTAGTTATAATTTCCCTATAATTTGCTTTACAGCTAAAATTTAGGATGACAGGAGACATCTTAAAGAATTTTACATAATAATTTGTGTGGGTTGTGTGTAGAATGGGTGAGAAGTAAAAGTCTAGCTCCAGATGGTAGTATTTCCCAACCGTCATTATGAATATGCATTCAGTTAAGCTGCCATCTAGCCCTTCCAAATGAATGACTTATTTTTTTTCCCCATGAGTCATATCAACTCTAACAATTACCACCACACCTTTCCACTTTAACAAATATGATTACTTTTCTTGTGTGTGATTAAAGTTCACATGGCTCTTTACCCAATATCTGTGTTCTACTTCCTTTTAAAAAATATTATTTCCTGCCTTTCCTCTTTCTTTTCTGTCTCCACATGAAACTGGGACTTGAAACCATTTCCTCCAATTCAAGAAAAATATTTTAAGATGATTTCATAAAACTAGGCATGGTATAGAGGTGATTGGAGGGTGTGGGAGAGCTGCTAAAGCACTCAGTTTTAACAACCGTAATATATATTTTTCAAACGTAACAGAAACAGGCAATGAGCTACAACCATCCCATAACATTCAGTAACCTGCATCAACTTAAGATATCTCTTCTACATAATTATTAAAGGAATATGAATTTTGTCCTCCATTTTTTCCAGTCCCTTAACACAGTTAAGCTATAGGTTTGCCATTTCACTTACTTTGTGTATATATTGGCTTCTTTTCCTTGTTCAGGTCTGGGCCAGAATCATTAAAGGGAAGGAGAAACTCATAAAAAAAAAAGACCTACTGTATGAATGAAATATATATATAGGTTTGGATCTACAATTTGGAACTGGATTCACATATCAAGCTGAGCAACAGTTTATGTAATCATGGTTTACTGATTAAACCCACAATATTGTAGGAATAACCAAATGAAGAGTTCATAGGAGACCTAAGCAAAAAAAAGTTGCAAATATTTTTTAAATGTGCAACGTATTTAGGAGATTGTCCTCTATCTTCAGTGGCAATGCTTGCTAAAAAGCAGGTAAAAGTCAATGCAAGCTTGCTCAGTTAGAGTGGAGCAATAGGGCATACTTGGTAATACCCACTGGAACTCTGCAAATACAAAAATTTTCTCTTGAAAAATGGTCTTGGTGCTCTCTTTGGATAAGTTAAACACAAGAACAGTGGCTTGAGTCACTGATGCTTATTTCAGTATCCTATATTTGTTGTTTCTGCACTATTAATAGATAACTATAATACTGAGTTATTTGTCAGAATGAGTAGTAATAGACATGGACTAACTACAATTCTTCCACCTTTAATAACACAGTTTAAACCAGATGCCGCACTACAATGATCCATCTGATTCCTTGTCCAGAAAATACAAGTTTTGCTTCTGGTTATTTTCCCACATGCCCTTTGGACACTCAGAAAACTGCACATGCAATTAACTTCAGGAACAATTTCTTCAGTTAATTCTAAATTATGTGGGATTGCAACTTTCACAGAGTTCCAGAAGATTTGCTATTTTCTTCTCTGAGAACTAAAGGATGGTGGATGGATGGTTGGCCATGCTAATATATTACTCCCCAGGCTGCTGAGTGTCTGAGTGCAGCAGCTGCCAGGGAAGTTATTGTGGTGGTTATGGAGGTGACAGTGAGGGTGGATAGAGATGTACCCTATGACTTGGGAGTGGGGAGTGGGGGGGGAGTTGGGAAGAGGAGAAGGCAGGCAGGCAGTTCCACCAAGGTTGTGGTAGGCAGTAGCAGTCAGGTGCCTATAGATTTAATAAGTAAGTAAATAAATAAAACTATGCAAATTGAACAAATGCACCAACATCCATCATTTGTTATTAGTCTACAGACATAATGTTCTTGTTGAGTATTTTCATGAAAGGGGGAATAAGATCCTCAACTTAATTGAAGTATGAATAACTTTATAGATCATCAAAGCAATATGCAAAAATTAGAAAAACCCAATATAACCATAAAATCCAATAATAAAAGCATTCCAAAATAAAAGAGTAAAGCCGTATTCACATATAATACTATATCAGAATTTATTTAACCATGTTTTCTTAAACTACAGTGAGCTGGTTTGCACATTATATTAAGTCACCATGGATAGATTTATAATTGCTTGAGCATTCCTGACCTCCTGTTTGGAGGTTTAGTTCCAAGGTGGCTAAGGGAATGTATGAAAAGAAACCATGAAATAAAACCAGTTTATTTAATTATCTAATTTATCCCTGCCCATCTCCCCCTGTTGGGGGCTCTGGCCGGTTTACAACGATCAATTAAAAACCATAACCATAAATACACAAAATAAAATACAGTAATAAATAATATAAATAGAGGTAAAAATAAAGAATCCAAGTGAAGAATCTAAAACAGTCCAAGTGTGGGAGGAGTGGTCTATAGCAACCATCCCCATGTAGATCTATTCCCCTCTCCACCCCAAGCGAGGCGGCAGAACCAGGTCTTCAGACTCCACCGAAAGGCCAGGAGCGATGGGGCCAATCTCACCTCTGGGGGCAGCATGTTCCACAGGGTGGGAGCTACTGTGGAGAAGGCCCATTTCCTGGACCCCGCCAGATGAAATTATCTTACAGACGGGGTCCGCAGCATGCCCTCTCTGCACGATTGGGTGGGACGGGTTGATGTAATGGGGAAGAGGCAGTCTCTCAGGTAACCTGGCCCCATGCCATGTAGGGCTTTAAAGGTAATAACCAACACCTTGAATTGGACCTGGAAGCAAACTGGTACCCAATGCAGCTCACACAGCAGCGGTGTTACATGTGCCCTTCTGGGGGCACCAAAAACAGCTTGTGGGGCTGCATTCTGGACCAGCTGGAGCTTCCGGATACTTTTCAAGGGTTGCCCCATGTAGAGCGCATTGCAATAGTCTATATGAGAGATAACAAGGGTATGAGTGACTGTTTGAAGGGCCTCCTGGTCCAGGAAGGGGTGTAAGTGGTGCACAGCACGTAGCTGCGCAAAGGCTGTCCTGGCCACGGCTGCCACCTGCTCAGTTACTCTTGTAGCTTCCTGGTGAAGGCCATATATATTGGAGGGTTTATACTTCATGATAAATCAAAAGCAAACAAACTACATTATGGCTCAGCATTGTATGTAAGCCAGACCTGAAAGTAATTTAAAATGACAAAATAAAAATATGTGTCAATGCCTTTTTTAAGAATCAGGCTTTAACACTGAATGAAATAGACTGAAGAATTTGGCAGTGACAAAGGAGAAAATCACTGTCAATGAGCATAACAAGCAGATCCCTGTGTGCAATAGTGTCTTCAAAATTGCCTCTCTTGTGAACTTTAGTAATTGGTGGATTTATAAGGAAGCAACAGATCCCTTAATTCTGGGTTTTAATGTTAAACAGCATACTTTGAATTGAGTCTGAAAAACAACTGCATATCATTGCAATATGCTGATGCAATGTAATGTCAATATTATCATAATAGAGCACACTTGTACACATATGCACAAGGATGTGATGGATTGAACTTCCTGGCTCCTTTAGGGAGGTTTTGGGATCTTCTACCCACAACCTTCCTGTATCCTCCTATATCTTATTCAGTGAATGCTGCCACCATCCAGTTTTTTTAATTAGAGAAATTTCTTTTCTATTCTGGTTTACTTATAAAGAATAAAGTGGCATTTTTTTTCTGCCTTTTCTCAGTAGCTTAGTCAAACAAGGGCAGTAAGCTAAAGTTAAATTTCATTTGGAATTAAGTGATGATTCAGAAAAGAAAATCAAGTATTCTACTATGTACTGTATATCAAGGCTACAGAAATGAACAGGATGAAAGATGGAGAAAAGGAAATAAAATACTGAATTTTGCAAAGGTTATCTTAGTGGTTACTCTCCCAATGAGGAATGTAAATACATAGAACAAAATAAAACAATAGAGAACAGATAAATCAGAGCATTTCCCATAAAAAAAATTAAGATTCTAATTCACACCTGCAGTAACTTCTGGCAGTTCCTAGATTTATAAGTATCTCCTATATCTCCAGTTTGAAATTCCCAAGAACTGAGTCTTTGTTTATTTGGCTTTGAGCCAGCCAGGAAAAGAGTTGCTTTGCTCCAGTCATGAACAACAAGTTACAACTTGTTCTCCAGCTCTTTTTAAAAGCTCACCTGAAAGAGATGGAAACTCTCCTGTTCCTGATTAATTGTTCAGAGTTTGAGTTTCCTGCATTTGAAGGTCTCTGCTCACTATCTAGATTAGTGTTTTTCAAATTTGGCCATTTTAAGATGCGTGGACTTTAACTCCCAGAATTCCTGGTTGGCTGGGGAACTCTGGGAGTTAAAGTCCACACATCTTAAAATGGCCAAATTTGAAAAACACTGATCTGGATTGACACATCAAGTTGAAACTTTCCTTTAATTCCTTTGTGTTTAAATTTCTCAGGATGAGATTTCTGTTGTCCACTACAACTATGTGCATATCTTACTTCTCATTTGCATTAATGAGTGTCCAAATGCCCAGGTATTTGTAAGGATGTCTTATGCTTTTCCTACTCTTTTAATTCATGCCGTTTTTCATGCAGGGTTTTCCTGCAAAGACTGAAGTAGACAGGTGGTGGTATAAATCAGATAAATATATAAAACATTTCTTTATTGAGTCATTATATGATCCCATAGTTACATTCTACATTTCTAAAGTTTGAAATTGCTTTGCCTTTGAAACATGAAAGGTGCAGTCTCATTCTTACTGAACACAGTCATACTTTATTTTGAATATATATGCATATGACCAAGCAATGCTCTAATCAGATATGTTTGGGCATGGATTGAGAGAGACTCTGTCTAAAGTAGGTTTGTATCCTGAATTCAAACCTGAGATTTCCTGATTTGTTCTACTAAAGACTTGAGATGTTGTACGGTTTCTCATTCTACTTCTGACAACCCCATATTCATTAAGGAAGATATCTGGGTTTAGATTTGGTATTTATTTATTTATTTATTTATTTATTTATTTAATTTATTTAATTTATTTTTATTTGCCTGTTGCCTCATCTGATGATTCTATGAGGCTTTCATTTCATAAAACCATGAAACATACACTAAAACCATAAAACAGTAAACTGATTAATACACAAAATCAGCTACATAAATTAATATCCATCCAATAATGGTCTCCACTCATCTTGCACCCTCTCTTCCAAAGGCTCTGTAGAATAGCAGTGTCTTAACAGCCTTCCTGAATGTTAATATATTAAACATATAATTGTCATATTAATCTAGTCTATTCTTTGAGGTTTTGGTTTGATATAGCACCATATTTGCTTGCTGAATTCAAAGCACTGGACACATATATTGATGGACTTCTAATAACTCAAATTCACAGAGAAGAAATAAAAAAGTACTATTTGATTGCTAATATTGGTGAGTATTACTAAAATATGCTATGAAAAACATAGAAATTGAAACCCCAAGATTTTTTTCCTTCATGGTTTGCTTAGCCATAACTGGCTGATTTTAAATGTAATGTTAGACCAAACATGATTTACAAACCACAACAATTTAGTTCTCACCACAGATGAACCAAAACCATTAGAGTGGCAAGTGAATCTGGTCTTAAGAGTATGGATAGGATCCAGTTAATTGCACTTAATTGTCATTGAAATTACTAAAGTTGTTAGGCTAACTTGCTCTTGTCTTCAAGAGGAACTAAGTTCAGCTGACTTAATTTCCTTCTTCATCTCTGCCTTTAGTGAGACAGTGACATTTCCACTGTGACGAAGTTATGCAACCATTACTACTTTTCTCTTGTCTGAAATATTTTGTTGAGCAATACTGAAATATTTGTAACTGTATTACCATATGATTTTTTTGCACTCTGACAAAAACAGTGCTGGCGCTCTAACATGCAAAGGCTTGTGGTGCATCTTCTTGGCTGCACTCCAAATACAGTTTTCATGCTACAATGTTTGTATGGAGAAATGTTCAATGGTACACTAGGGGTGTGCTAGCTTTGCATCAACGAAGTTTTGCATGAAGCTCTTTGAAGCTGCTTTATGAAGCAATGCACCCCTCTTCTCCATTCCCCAAACTGAAAGAAAGTGACTGGATTGCTTCATTTAATTATGGTTTGAGCCCCTTCTCTGGCAATTTTAATAGCTGAAAGAAACATCTATGCACATGCAAAAACTGATGTCAAGAAGAAGTACACTGCTGCCATGGTATGAAACACCTTACAAAATGAATTAGGGCAGACCTCCACAGCTTCTGTCTTCAGTCAAAATGTTGAAAGATCTTGCCCAAAACTCTGGAGGGAGACAGCCAGTCAGCCCGGAGCCAGATGAAGCAAGACTCCAACTTAAACTACAGCAGTTTTCAAAGTTTCTATTTTTGCTCAATGAACACAGATTTGATTAACAATCTTTTTCTTGGTAGTCTCGACTCAATAAAGAAGCAGATTTCCCCCCAGAATATTGTTTTTCAGGGGAAATAGTTCCTGAATATTATTACACTGTAGTCTGCTGTGAGGAGCCAGTGGTATATAAGCATTGTAAATAAATTAACAAACCCATAGTTCCCATTTCTGTTCTTAATATTGTCAATTTCATTGTCCTCTGCAATGTTTAGAAATGCAGACATAGGCACAGCCAGATTTTTTCTTCTACTAGTCTATTCTGCAACCTTTTCATTAACGTTATTTCAGGAAACATGCTAAACCATCCATACCTGGCACCCATGACTCCAAGACCTATCAGTACCACTTTACTTATCTCTTTGTCTACATTCACTTTCTTCCTATTTGCAGAGAGCTGCAAGCTGCCCTTCAATTTTTTTGTAATGTTCCTGAATAATGCTATAACAGCACTGTGTAAAACTGAAAACGGAGGAAGGCTTAAACCACTGCAGATTATAGAGCTCCTGCTATTACCCACTACTGCTTGTAAGGTCATCATCAGACCTTGCTAGTCACTCCCTTCTTGAATCTAAAGCAGGTCCATCTAATCAAATAGCATTCTGAGTCATACAGGTTATAGTTCCTAATGTTAGTACAGCAGGAATGAAACTAGTTATGTGCCCTGAACAGACATTTTTGATCTATCAACACTTCTGGACCTTCCATCTCTCAGCCCTCTTGATTCCAATATAAAACACACCCAAGATTAACCCAGGCTTACTTTGATTGTGGATCTACTGCTTCTTTTTCCTTCCTTGCAACTCTTCGCTGTTTATAGTAGCTCATGGAACAGGGCCAGCATGAAACTGACATGAGCTAATTACAGCCCTCCTGCTGCAACTGTCTTTTGAACTGTATTTTTTTGGGGGGGGGGAGGGGTCTACTGAGTTACAAAGACCACAATTGTCTTGAAAGAGGAATTACACAGATATTTTAGAACATTACCTTCAGTGAAAAGAAATGTTGAAATTTTTAAAATATTCTTTGGCTTTGAAGATCTTTCTGCATTTTTAGAAAGTATTAGCTAGTCTGCATGCAATATTAATTATCCTAATCAGCCTTTTAAATAATAATTTTTCAGTTGCATACACCAATTTCTCCACTAACGGGCTATAGTTACAGCTTAGTTAAAAGCTTGCCTGTCTTGTTACCTAGGGCTAAGAATTTCAGCTAACAACTAGTAGAACAAAGGGATCTTACAAAAGTTAGAAAACTGGCTCCATGTTACTGTACATCCTGTAGAGGATTGTCTACCTGTACAAATAATTAAATACTACAACAGGGCTGCAAATTCTGGATAACTATCTAGCAGCTGTCTGGACTCTTTGCAGACCAGATGTGGTAGCCTATGTGGGATCATACGATATGAGATGCTGAAATCAAACTCTCTCTATACATAAGGATGCCTGTAACATTTTCCACTATCAAGTCTGCTCTAGAATATTAGTGTGATGGTTTTGCACAATACTTCATAAAAGCACTTTTAAATATAAATAACTAATTCAACATTCTTGCCTTGTATGCTTTATAAAGATTAATATTATTGACAAAAGACTATTTGCTCTCAAATGAACTTCTTTAATGGTTTAACAATCATATAGGAAATGATGTTCAAGAAATATTTTTTTAAAATTCCATTTGACTTCATAGTTTGCCACTTTGCTGTTTGGTCCATCAGTAATCCGTCAGCACTTTGTAGCACAAGGGTGTGTTGCTGGAATGCTTGTAGATACTTTACCAAACTGATAATCATATTAGTGACTCTGTTGTTCTATGTAAGTCTAGTGGAACTTCCACTGAGATAATGTTTACCAGTTATAAATGGGCTAAATTTTTCTACATACCATAAAGGGATTATATATTAAAAAGCCCAGGCTCAGAAGTTTACAGTCTAATAAATGAATTTTTAAAAGAAAGAATGTGGAGAGAAAAGGCAAATTGGCATGCCAATTTTTGGTCTGAGGTATCTGATTGCAAAAGGCAAGTGTGTCTACCATAAATTAAATACATGTATATGTCATTCAGAAGTTTTCAGTCCACATGGTGGTGGCAGAACATACTTCCACTCAGTTCTGCAGCCTCAAGGCAATCAAGGTTTTTGGAATGATTTAGATTTAGATTTACATTGACTTTGATAATGATCTCTCCCTTCCTCCTCCATACACTCTATTGCCAGAAGTCATTTTACATTCCTTCGGAGAACACAGTTTACCCTTTAAAGCCAGAGGGTGTAATGTCTTTTGGGCTCTAGGCTGCACTTGACCTTTGAATGGCATGTGAGGGGTTGCACTCCAAGATGTGGTAGGGCCAGGACAAAACTAAAAATGATTTAAACAATATTATCTAAATACAAGTATCATGGCCGTCCCCTATGTATGGAATAATTTCTCCCTTTTGCCAAATTAAAAGTTACAGTTCTGTAACTTCTTCCAAGTATTCTTAGAAGAGGTAAAAGAAATAAAAGGCAATTTTGTCTTCTAATGTGCCAACTTCCCATTTAATTTTTTTTAATTTAAAGGAGTGCTTTTGAAAAAGTTAAGTGTGTCAGGGAGTCTTGAATGCCACTAGGAAGTGTGTATTTGTGTGTGTGGGTATGCATGTGTGTGGGTATTAGCAACTACAGTTGCCACTTTAAAGGACTTACAATCAGAGCCAAATGTTCTGGTTAAAGATGGAACTTGGAAGAATATAGTAGAAAACCTAAAAGAACAATGATCAGACTTTTCAGAGCCTAATATACTGGTAATAACCCTAACCTTTAGAACAGTAAAGGATTTGCTGATTAGCAATTTTATGTCCGTGTGATTTTACTTTATTTTTAGACTGTATTGTAAGGTTCATTCACAAATACCATCAAATTATGAAGCATAAATAGACCAAGTTTGCTAATTATGAATAGTTTTTAGAACTCTAAGCAACTGTGTCAGAGAGAAATTAAACACACAAACCTACTTCCAGGGAAGAAATGGTGAACTGAAGACAGCTCCATCAAAAGCAGACCTGACAACCACGGCAGAACGAAGAACCAGCGAGTAGACCGGCTCTACGTAATTCCTCTCTAGACAAGGAGAGCACTTGAGATTGCCCACAAGTGCTCCAGACAATTACTCCCTGCAAGGAGACCACAACACAGCAGTCTTTGGTGGGTTTAGAGCTCTGGGAGACGAGGGAATAGCCAACTTGCTCAAACCGCGGTCAACGCCTTTAAAAAGAACACTGGGTTTGCATACTTCCTTTTCTAATCACTTTCAGAAATTGCTTGTTAACGGCTTTTCAGCTATTATGAACCTTTGGATCAACAAGTTTTACAGCACCAGATGAGTTTCCTTCAATCCTTAGCGAAATAAATTTTAAACACAAGTTTAAGGACTTAATTTTTTTTTCTGGAATAAGCAGCAAAAGGGTGATTAAAACTTTGATTTTAGAAAGTTACCATTAGAGAGTGACTTGGATAATTTTCCTATATTGGATTTACAAAAGACGCTTGTTAAAGCTTTGAAGAATTTTGTGAGAAGGGACAAAGAAAAAAATGAAAAGAAATAAAGTTCTCTGACATTACTTGAAGGACTAAAGATCAAGATCGTTAGAAAAGGAAGGAATATAAAGTGGATTTATTTGATCAAGGTTAAAATAGATATGTTATCTCTGGTAACCCTTAATGGACTTTTGATGACATCGGGGCAGAAATGACAAGGTTTTATGGATTTGTTTATCAAGAGATGGGGTAGGGGAAGAAGAGATCATTTGTTGTATTTTAAGAGGTGATAAGTTACTAAAATTGTTTATACTTATTGTGATGAAGGTTAGAAGTCACTTCTTTATATATTTTTTTTATTTACAATATTATTTTTTCTTTTTCTATTTTTCTTTTCTGCACTATTTTTTCTTTGTAGTCTTATTTTTTTTAGTTCGTATTAGTTTTTATAGTTGTAAATTGTAATCTTTAATAAAATTACTATAAAAAAAGAAATTAGACAAACTGTTGGTTTGATATAAGAAGCATCTGTTAGAATGCCATGAAATAAAATTTGAGAGAAAAGATATATAACATGTAGCCTCATAAGTCATGACCTTGGTTTACAAACAGGTTTTTCATTTTGCTTTCTGTTCTCATTAAGAATATTTTAAATCTCCTCCTTAGGAACTGGCCTCAAGCTAAGGAGTAGCCTTCTTAGTTTACTAGCATACTTTGGGGCAAATTTCTTATGAGTTTCTTAGATCAGGTTTCTCTTGACAGATTCATCCATACATGGAACATTAGAATTATGCAACTTCGTATTATAGGCAGCTTTAAAACAGGGTGGATTAAAAAAACCTGATTTGTAATTTAATTATGGTTTTAATGAACATTTCATTTCATTCAATTTCATGATACTGAATTCCATGGAACTTACATACCATGTAAATGATCTTGTGTAGTATCCAGCTCTTGCACAGAGAATTCAGTAACAATCCTGCTTCACTAAGCAAATAAAAGCACTATAGTGCAAGAAGAATATGGTTTCATGATTCAGAGGTTGCAGATGTTTTGTTAGCAACACTTAGTGGAATGCTCATTTAGGAAACATCTAGTGTGTAGTTCATGCTCATGCATAAAGAAGTACATTAAGTCATTAAAGTTTTGCCTTAACATGTTGTTTGTACCTAGCCATTATTTTTATTTTTATTATTAGCTTTTTATCCCACCTTTTCTTTATATTTGGTCAACCCAAGGCAGCAAACATACCTAAAACTCCTGCTTCCTATTTTCCCCATGACAATAACCCTGTGAGGTAGGTTGGGTTGAAGAGAGTGACTGACTCAGAGTCACCCAGCTGGCTTTCATGTCTAAGGGAGGCCTAGAACTTACAGTCCCCTGGCTTCTAGGCCCACCTTAACCACCCACACCAAAGTGACTCTCTGTGTGAAGCTGCTAATTGTTAGTCAAGAATCTGAAAGTAAAAGAATTCTGGCTCAGTGGAAATTCAACTGCCCGACTATTGAATAAACTATTGAATAACTTCAGTTCTCAGCATTTGTCAGTTTTGGTTGTATTCGCTGAGTGTTGGAAACATATGTAAGACTGCATACTGCATACTTTGAACTACTACAGGATTTCTTAAATAGATAATACCCAGGGTAAAAACTAAGATTCCTTCAATTCTATATTCCCTCTGCCTATAGTTAGCTAGTTAGAAATTTGAATTTTGGAAACTTTAAATAAAATTTGGAATCACTTTGCGCTAAATTATGTTTGTATAATTTAATAATAAAAATTCTTTTAAAAACTTTAAAAATGAAACCAAACATTTTAATTTATCTACTTATTGGTGCTGGCAGCCAGCAAAGTAGAAACTCCCTGGACTTGATATTTAGCAGCTACAGACTGGAGCACATTACTTAGTGCCTCTCTACTGAGATAATTCAGCATCAATCCCACTCATATTTGATTGTTACATTTGTAGCATGTTCTTCCTCCTTAAAGGACAGTCAAGATACATGTTTATGTGTACTCGATTAGAAGTGGAATTATATATGGCATCTAGTTCAAAAAACAGTTTTCATTGCATTTAAGGATTTTTATATTATAATCTCCTACCAACTAAAATAGATTCTGGAGATATAAAGTACATTCTCCTGTTTCATTGTACTTAGGCCTTTTTCACATTTCCATTGAAATAAGTGAACTTACTGGCTTAATGTCTTCAATGTATATGACATACTTTGCTGGAAAAAAAATCAGAATGCAAAAATTTCACAGAAAAAGTATTTTATGGATATCTTGCTATGTACATTTCACCTAAGAAATGAATTAAGAGATCATCGAAAAGATGCCAACTGGAACAGATGAAAAGCTCTTCCTCAGCAAGGAAGATCACTGAAAATGTAACACTATGTTATATGACCTGGATCAGTAATTTTAAATAGGCACTGAGGTTCACTTGTGATAAGCCATCAAATTACTGTTAATAAGCTACAGAACATACATCTTGTCTTTCCTAACATGAGTAAAGCCAGCATCAGCTATAGTAGTAAGTGAATAATGGAAGTATTTACTGGAAACAAACTTCTTGACTGGCATAAAATTATGATTTAACAATTCCTATATCTGCTCACTATTTTACCTACAATTTTATAACACAGCTCTGGTTATTGCATTTTGTAATTGCATTTTATCACAATATTTATAAATAACACAATATTCTCTAATTTATTTCCTACATAGATCAATATCATGTTGTTGTTGTTATTGTTAGTTGCCATCGAGTCATTTACGACTCATGGCGATCCTATGTATAACAGAATGAAATGCTGTTCAGTCTTGCGCCATATGCCTGACTGTTCCAATGTTTGCATCCATTGTTGCGGTAATTGTATCAATCCACCACATTGAAGGTCTTCCTCTTTTCTGCTGGCCCTCCACTTTACCAAACATGATGTCCTTTTCAAGCGATTGGTCTTTCCTGATGATGTGCCCAAAGTATGTGAGTCTAAGCCTAGTTATCTTCACCTCTAGGGAACATTCTGGTTGTATTTCTTCTAAAACTGATTTGTTTGTTCTTCTGGCAGTCCACGGTATTTTCAATAATCTTCGCCAACACCACAATTCGAATGCATCAATTCTTCTATCTTCCTTTTTTAATGTCCAACTTTCACAGGCATATGTGGCAATTGAGAAGACCATGGTGTGAGTCAGACACACCTTTGTTTTTAAACTGACATCTTTACCTCTGAAAACTTTAGATGCGTCATTCATGGCAGATTTTCCCAGTGCAATACTTCGTTTGATTTCTTGGTTACTATTTCCCTTGGCATTGATTGTTGATCCGAGTAGACAAATAGTCATGTACCATATCTAATAAGGCCTTTTTGGAGGTTACACTTTAACTGTGTCTCTGGAAGAAAACTTGATATTAATGCAAATTAATCCTTATTTGAAAAGGGAAGAAAATAATTATGGGATAGAGAATGTATTAGGGAAGAACATGTATTCTATACATAGATAGTCACATTTCTTATTTTTATTTATAAAGATGCAGTAAAACAGGCTGGAAAAGAATCTGGTCACATCTGGAGAGACACTTCCAGTCAGAGTAAGCACTAATAATTGCTCTAAGATATCAGCTTGGTCCATTATAGAGGAGCAAGCTTTGAAGTGTATACTGAGATATTGTTTAGTTAAAAATATCTAAATAAAACAGTTCATGTCTCACTAAACCATAAGCCTACATGCTCTCACTGACTCTGTTTATGAGAAGATGCAGCTAATCAAACAAAGGTAAGATTTTATTTGCAATAGAAGAAATCATGTTAAGGCTTGTTTACATCTTATCTGTTAGCCAAACTCACTTATGGGTGGAAGTAATGGGTATTCAAAGATATATTTGCTGTCAAGCCAGTGTATCATGTAAATGAGTTCACAGAAAATTTACTGTCACAAAAGGTTTCATCTCATAATGAAAGGCTACAATTCTTTGCATGCTTCCTTGTATATAAATGCCAACCATCAGTGGAATATACTTCTAAGTATGTATCTAATCACTATTAAAGTGTCATACATTTGCCAGTTACTCCAATTCAAAGGCAGACTTGCTTCAAGTTTTAAAATATAAATTAACATATTATCCAATGTTCAGTTTTATACAAGCTCTGCTTAATGCTGTTTTAAGAACAGAAAACAGTCTGAGATGGCTTATCTACAATTATGCTCGGGAAACAATCTTTCCTGCTCAAAAGAGATATTAGTAAATCTGACTAAGCCCAACATTTTTACAGACCCAAGGGGTGGAAAAGCTGAAAATCTCAAGCCACCATTTTGTGACCCCCTCCATCGGTTTTCAAATACAGTTTCTAGGGAAAAAAAAGTTTCCCACTGCCAGGAAGCAAAACCTGTAGCATAAGCCCTCAAGTTTTGTTGTTTTTTAAAAATTAAACTCACTTGGTGGCTTTGGACCAGTCTCTCTGGCTCCACATTCTGTGCCTGGTTCCACGCTGAAATTTCACGTAAGAGGCCCTACCCTTACTAATCTGAATTTGATCGAAGATGCATCCAGATTGCAATAACCTGAGCTAATGATCCAAAAGTGCAGGCTATTTTCAAACAATAAATTATGGTTACGTTAGTCATGTTTTATTCAATTAAACGAATGTTCTGGCTTCTCATGAAGCCCTGAGCCAACAAGTAACCCCACAGGCTGGGTTCCCCAAACACAGAAAGCTAAAATAGGGTCGGACAGTTTGCAGGGCAACATGCCGTGGAAGCACAGACCCCGAGTTCGGGCTCCATTCCCAAAGGCAGGCGATTGCGCCCTAAAAGCTCCGCCTGGAAACTCTCCTTTAGCTTAGCTCCTCTCCTCCTGCTCGGTTCTCGGCACCGAGAATAAAAAAAATCCCGTCTGGTCCGCGGGACTTCTATTTCTAAGCAGAAGAGAAAACCACCGTCACCTGAAGAGGCTCCCCTTGAGCGCAGAGAAAGGTCGCGTTTTAATCCCTTTACCCTCCGAAAGTCCGTTCTGCCCTCCCGCCTCCACAGAACCACTTCGTCTCTCAGCGCCTTTCTCCCCGTAGAGGAGGAGCCGCATTCTTGCGGCGATTGGTTAGGCGTGCTGCCAATCGGGCGGTCGAGGGGCGTGGCTAGGCGCGAGCCGGCTAGGCTTGGCTAGAGCAGAAGCGGGCGTCCAAGTGAAAGCCTCGTTGTTGCCGGAGCCGCGGCGTTTCCTTTTCCTCACCCGACGTAGCCAGACAGCGAGCGCAGACCTCGACTCCCAGCGCTGTCCGTCTTGGGCGCGCCATGGAGGAGGAGCGGGCCGGGGAACAGATGAGACCGCTACTCACAACGGTAATTCAGCGCGGGGATGAGGCGGAGGCGGTGAAAAAGTTGGGGAGACAGAAGGGAGGCGCCCCCTTTCCCGCTTTCCTCTCAGCCGGGGCTCTGCGGTCGCTGCTGCTGCTGCTTGCTGCTGTTCCCCTTTGTGGGGGCGGAGCCCGGCGTCTCTTCCCTCGCCCGGCAGCCGGGAGGAAGCGCCGCCGCCGGGCATTTAATGCCCGCGGAGATAACCCAAAGCTCGGCGCTCGTGCTCTCGGTCTCTCTCTGTCACAGGTGTCAGTCCGGGAGCCATGTGGGGAGGGTTACGGAAGACTTCGCCCTCCTTCGTTCTTTTTCTTCCTTCCTTGGTTCATCCCCAGGCAACATTGCGTGCACCCAGAGCCCAAAATAATAGTATTGTTGTCGCCCAGTGAATTCAGGGGTGGTTAGGATAATCTGAGCAACAGTCCGTGTAATTCTAGTGTTAATTCTTCCCCTTCCTCTGGGCGAAATATTTCTCGTCAGCATCTTCTCATGCCCCAGTTGCTCGTTTCCTGTTTCTGTGTATGCGTGACAGAGAGACAGAAAAAGACTTTTCTTTTTACAGCAGCTCCTGGCCTTCTGTTCGTTGCTTTTGTTTAGGCCGAGCCCTAGATACGGTGAGGACAGGCCAGAGAGGGAGCTTGGGCTTTGTTCCCTGGCTCGCTCTCTCTTTCTCTCCCTCAGCCTCTTCCATCCCACACACTCATTTCAGACCATAGTACACACTGAAGAGTGTCAAGCAAGGTAAAGGAGTACAATGAGCAGACTGTAAAATCAAACCTGGTGTATGTTCTGGGCTGGAATACAACTATGTAGGTGAATCTCTGGAGGCAGTTGCTGTGTCTGCTTGTGAGACTCTGCTCCCCTGTTCTTTACCGTTTAACTCCCTTTGGGAGTGCAAACACATGGCTTGCCAGCACCAGTTCTTTTGTCCTCAGAGCTTGCTGTCATATGGAGCTCAAGGAAATGATGTACTGTTTCTAGGCCCTTTTCATTGCTGGTGTTTATGGAGGTGTTCATCAAGGGATAATATAACAATGATTCACTTTACTTCCGTTAGAGACTGCAGTTGAAATGAAGCAGACACAAGCCTGTTCAGTAATAGTACTGGGGTTTTTTTCCACTTTCTTTTTTTCTTTTTTTTTTGAGGAAGTTTGATTTGGGGGGGGTCAGTTTAGGTGAAGTTTTTGTTGAGTTTCTGCCACTTGTCCTAAAGTTAACCTTGAGTTCATTGCCAAGGTTTCTTGAGGCTATGCTTTGGCAATTAATCTAACTTAATTGAGTGGTAAAAATGGGCACTAGGTACTGGAAAGCTTTTCTGACAGGATGATAAACACTTTGCTGTACATGCTTTTTTCACTATTATTTTTTCCTACTACATGATCTGTATTAATAAACAAGCTAACTAGTAGCTTTAGCCACAATATGCGTTACTTATAATGCAAAAGATTGTGCACAAACATTTTGGATAACATCACAGTGGCCCAGAAAAGCAGTTTAACTAATACCTGGTCAGATCTTGCAGGTCTGGTGCACTTGAAACCATATCCAAGCAATGCCTTAAAATTCCTATCTAAATGCACAAAATGTTTATAATTCAGACTATTTTGAAGTCAGAGCATCTTATTTCAAGTTGGAAACTATTGTTTCAAGTAAAATGTTTTGCATTCAAAACAGGCTGCATGGTTCATTTTGGATGTGCTTTGAATTCAAAATATGCATTTTGAATTTGAAACAAGTTAATTTTGAAATGTTGTGCACATCCCTGTTTCGTAGGGTTTGTGGTTCCCAGGCAAGAGCTCATTTAAACCTCTTGGCTACAGTGGGGTCTCCAGAAGCGGTGCAACAGAGATGGCTTCTGGACTCCATATATGGCTGGAAGTTTTGAATGAACAACTTTGTAGTTCCCTGAAATGCCTAATAGCAAAACTTTATTGTGAATCAGGCCTTATATTTGTGTGATAATGACCATGGTAAAACAGGGGAGGATACTTTTTGCCTGCATTTGGGCCAGTTTCCTTCTCATTCCCCTCCCTAAAATGGCATAATGTGTGAAGAGAATGATTTAACATAATGTTTTCTGGTAGTTTACCATAGTTTCCGTTATGGAAGAAATCCATCAGTACTCACTTTGTAGGGTTTAAGTGTTACTGTCTTTGGACTGCTTTCATGTACAGTATATGCAGTACTTTTAGCTCCTCTTTGCCTCCTCTAAATATTATAAGGCTAAGTGTCTGAGAAGATTGAGTGTTATTCAGTGAAGAGTTGTATATTGAGGACAGGGGAATGAAAGTTTGATTGTATTATTTGTTCTGTGATAGTTTTAGCTATATGGATTCTCCTTGTCCTTTTCTCACTGCTTCAGCTATTGTCTCATTGGGCTAAGTATAATTTTGCATATACACATTGGACATTGTTTTCTGTTCAAAGTATACTTGAAGGAATAATTTTGGAGCTTTGAAAGATCACCAAAGGTGGCATTGGCTCCAGCCCATTTTCTTCTCTGTGGCAAAAAAAGCACTAATTTATGTTAATTAAAATGTTTACATAATGAAATGGATATAGATTTCTTTCTTGTGCAGTATTTAACTCTCCAGTTAGCGGTAGTTTATTTAAAAGCAGAATATTCAGTTGCTATCTCCTTTTTATTTTAAGACACTGCTTTCTGATCAACCCTTTCTGACCATTCACAGATGATCATACTTATCCTACTCCTTTCCTCCCCACCCTGCGCTTCTGTGGAACATACTGTCCCTTGAGGTACAGTTGGCTCCTGCCTTCCTCTCATTCAAGAAGGCTCTTAAAATCATCTTGTTTCAATGGACCTTTGGAGCCTACACTGATTGTAGGTGTCCATCTATTATTTATTTCCAATATTATTGTGATTGCTGATTATTGTACTTTTTAATTGCTTTGTAATATTCTGTTTTTTTGTTTGCTTGGTATATCTCTCAGTCAGATTGGAGTGATATATAAGTGTTGTAAAATAAATAAGCATTCTGGTGCTTTCCTCCTAGCACTACAAATACCTTTAAAAGTTTGTAGATAGTGCATAGTATTCTTTTTAGAGGGTCTTCACATGGAATATGCAAATACCACCTGTTAAAGTCCTTCTTTTCTTGTTTTTACAGTGTATTTTCCCGTTTCACATTTTAACTAAAGTGTACCTGTAATAAGGGGGACGCGGTGGCGCTGCGGGTTAAACCGCTGAGCTGCTGAGCTTGCCGATCGGAAGGTCGGCGGTTCGAATCCGCATGATGGGGTGAGCTCCTGTTGCTAGTCCCAGCTCCTGCCAACCTAGCAATTCAAAAACATGCAAATGTGAGTAGATTAATAGGTACCGCTTCGGCGGGCAGGTAACAGCAGTCCGTCTAGTCATGCCGGCCACATGACCATGGAACTGTCTATGGACAAACACCGGCTCTTCGGCTTTGAAACGGAGATGAGCACCGCCGCCTAGAGTCGGACACAACTGGACTTAATGTCAAGGGAAACTTTTACCTTTACCAACCTTTAATAATCACTATTTGGAAAGTAATTTATATATAAAAGTAAGGTTTTATCATACAGTAACATCCTACAGATACCTAAAACAAATTAACAAATAAGTGCATTCTCTTATTTGTTAAAAAGCAATGCTAAATTATACACATATAGTATCTGACATATTATATAACTACATCTATTGCATACTGAATTATTCACTGAAATTTGTTCTACTGAAGGACATTAACAGGTGAAGCAAGCTTCACATACATGCTCCATGCATTTTGGTACCAAGTAACCAACATCATATTAACCGATGGAGCCCACTTAAAGGTCCTCCTAATTTGCCCCTGATCATCCATGTATTTTCCAGTTTGCAATTAGCTTTGCCAGATGGATCCTGGATGTGGGAGAGATGGAATGATTTTTTCCATTGCCTACACAATTTATGCCTTCTTCTCTCCCTACCCCATTTTAAGTTATCTGAAATAAATGAAGAGAAAGAGATGAACATGCTGTCAAAAGGAAGTTATTTCTCTGTGCTTCCATACCTTTCTTTGTTTTGTCGAACATGGAAAACACTAGAGATTCTAATTTAAATGGAATCCTAGTATTAATAGACCTGATATATTCTATATGATTTGATTTTGAAGCAGTCTATTACTTGATAAGGATGAAGGATCCAGACTTTATTACAGAACTTCTTAAAGTTTACATTTAGCTTTGATTTGAACCTGCATGCTTACAGTTAAAATTTCAAAAAGTAAAGGCTTTCTATGTTTTTCATCATAACATAGTAACTTAAGATGAAAATGTGGTGAGTATATGACTATCGTAAAAAGAAAATAACTATTCAAGTACTGCTATATAATTCTTGTTCTTTTTTTAACAAAGTATAGTTTGAATAGTGAATCTGAGAATTATTTTCTACCTGCTCTTGCTTTGACTTTTCACTGTCTTATACATATGTTCATATTATGCACAGGATTCCATAGAATCCAGAAAAATCATCAAACCTCTATGGACATAAGGTGGTTGCCATTTGTTATAGTATACTTACTTTAAAATGGTATTGCTTTTATATCTATCCATCTAATATGTGATATGATATATGAGGCTGATGATGTGAAGACCCGGAAGCTTCTAACAATGTACCGAGGCTTCCACACCAAGTCCAACACCCAGAGACTGTACACCAGGCGAAAAGAGGGAGGGCTGGGTCTGGTGAGTGTCCAAGCCACTGTCCTGGATGAGGCTCAGAACATCCATTTTTTACATCAGTAAGATGGCACCTATAGATGAGCTGTTGAGAGAATGCTTGAGGCAACAGCAGACCTGGAAGGAAGATCAAGTAGAGGAAGTGCCATGGCAAGACAAGACCCTGCATGGGATATACCATCGACAGATAGCTGAGGTGGCTGACAGGAAATCCTACCAGTGGCTGGAAAGGGCTGGACTAAAAGACAGCACTGAGGCACTGATCATATCAGCCCAAGAACAGGCACTGAGCACCAGATCCATAGAAGCAGGGGTCTACCACACTAGACAAGACCCAAGGTGCAGACTGTGCAGAGAGGCCTCAGAGACAGTCCAACGCATAGGGGCAGAGTATAAGATGCAGGCAGGAACAGCATACACTGAACGGCACAACCAAGTAGCTGGCATTGTATGCAGGAACATCTGCACAATGTATGGGCTAGACCCTCCCAAGTCCAGATGGGAGATTCCACAGAAGGTTGTGGAGAATGACAGGGCTAAGTTCCTGTGGGACTTCCAGATCCAGACAGGCAGGTACTGGCCAATCAACCAGACATTGTGGTAGTAGACAAGAACCAGAAGACAGCGGTGGTGATAGATGTAGCAGTGCCAAGTGACAGCAACATCAGGAAGAAGGACTATGAGAAGCTGGTGAAGTACCAGGGCCTGAAGGAGGAATTAGAGAGAATGTGGAAAGTGAAGGCCAAAGTGGTCCCAGTGGTGGTAGATGTCATTAGCACTGATGGTGATCAGGAGGGGGGCCCTATCCAGGGGGGAAAACGCATGCGTAGTAGCGAGGATTTAAACAGTCATTCAAAGAGACACAGAACTGACCCACCTTGACTTCTGGGGTTTATCTGTAGGGGTTTTCCCAGGCTTCTTCAGTTTGTTAGAATTTTCTGTCTAATGAAGCAGTAATAAAACACTAGAGACTTATTCCTCGTCTCAGCGTGGTTCCTGCTTGTTAGGACATCAATCCTATCAAACTGAAGAAGTGTGAGAAAGCCCCTACAGATAAACCCCAAAAGTCAAGGCGGGTCTGTTCTGTGTCTCTTTGAATGACTGCTCAAATCCTTGCTACTATGCATGCGTTTCCCCCCCTGGATAGGGGCCCCTTCCTGCTCAGCATTGGTGCTCATGACAGTAGGGGCACTTGGGACTGTGACTCCCAAGCTGGGAGAGTGGCTCCAGCAGATCCCAGGAACAACATCAGAGCTCATTGTCCAGAAGAGTGCAGTGCTAGGAACAGCTAAGATACTGCACAGAACCCTCAAACTCCCAGGCCTCTGGTAGAGGATCCGTGGTTGAGAAAGACACATACCACCCATAGGGGTGAGAAGGGAATTTTATACATATACACATACACACTGTATATATGTACTGAGTTATCAGCAGGCAATATCTCATACTGTAATTTTTTTCCTAAGTCACTGTTAACAAAGCTGTCTAGGTGCTCAGCATATTTTGACTTGAAATTTCTTCTGTTTTTATATTTCTTGTTTTCTTTAAGTCTCTTTGAAATTAGAATATTGCTTTCTCCAATTTAAATATAATAAACCTAAAAGATTTACAGGTAGTCCTCACTTACTGACTGCCAGTTACAGCAACCATTTGAAGTTATGATGGTGCTGAAAAAATAACTTTACAACCAATACCCACATTTATGAACTTTGCAGTGTCCCTCAGTCATGTGATCACCATTACAGTCAGTACATGTTGTCCTATGCCTGACCTGTTGTGTTTCTCCCCACCCCCCTCTTTGCAGAGTGGAGAGATTGGAGAGGAAGGGATTACAAGAGAAGAAGCAGGCACACAATGGGGAGTACACCCAGCTGTTTGCGTAGTGTGCTTGTGGCTGCCGGCACCAGTGCATTGCTTTTGTGTATTCCTCATAGTCTACTTGCTTACTCTCTTGTAATCCCATCCTCTCCAATGAATGTAAATACAAACATTAATTCCCTTCTTGTTAATTATCCCAGCACCAGGGTGAGCATTCCAAAGGGTGGGGGAGTGGCTAGGAGGCAAACAAAAGCTGAAGATGTAAAACTGATTAATCTTGTCAGTTTTGAGCCAACTATGCCAATGCCTCTGGGATGAGCATTCCAAAGAGCAGGGGAGTGGGGAAAAGGAAAGCATAATCGCAGTCACATGATTTCCCGCTTAGCTACTGCTTTACTTAGTGATGAGTTGCCAGTCCCAGTTGTGGTTGCTAAACAAGGACTATCTGCATTGTTTCTTAAATAGTGAAAATAACTAAGATACCTTCTAGCTGACTACCTAAACAAGGCATCTCTTGCAAAAAGACTTGCCATAATAATATTTTATTGGTCTTGACTATAATTATGTTATGCTATGCCTTAACTGAGTTTGATGTATTATTACTGGTTATTTATAAATACAGTAGACTCTCAGTTAACCAGAACTCAAGCAACTGGCACACAAATTGAACTAGAAAAAAACTGGCATTCTCAAACAACCAGAAAAAAACAACAAGCCAGCACTCTCAAGCAACTGGCACAAAAATTGAACCAGAAAAAAACCTGGTACTCCCAAGCAACCGGCAAAAAAGGTCTGTATCTCTCTGCTGCCATCTAGTGGGTATTAGGGTTTAATAGTAACTCTCAAGCAACCAGAAACTGCATTTATCTGGCATCTACCAACCCCCATGGGTGCCGGTTAACTGAGAGTCTACTGTAATTACGTATATATTTATAGATAATATAAAATTATGGAAACAGTTTGAAGTTGTAATGTGGGATTCATAAGTAGATATGTGGTATTATATGCATTAATTTTACCTTAAACTTTGTGATTAATTTTAATGATTGAAATAATCAGATCTATTCATTAGGTATTAAAGAGTCCACTCTAAAAATAAATAGGGGCAGTTCTACATGGCTATTATATCCTGTAACTGTTTCTACTGCCTGCCTCATAGTGCAGCCGATGCATACTCCAGCCTATTTCCCTGATACTATTTTCCTTCAAAAATCTTCTTTAGAAAAGCTAGTTTATGAAAATTTATTCTCAGATATATCTAACAAGGATGCATAAGCAGAACACAAAGGCAAGAGCAAATTAAAGCCAATCTTCCCTAGTTACTGATGTTAAGAAATGTCCTGGAAGTATTCTTTTGGAGAGCTTAACTGCCTATTTTTGTTATAAAGCATTATTTATTCTTTAAATAATAGCGAGTTACTCTTCATCCTTAACTTCAAATAATTTGTGAACTAATTAGAAGGTACCAGTTCCCTAAACAAATCATTGGAAATACCACAGTTCCCATCGTTTTACTGTGAAAAGTTGATAAAAATTGATTTGGCATATCTTTCTATATGTGCTATGTTCTACCAGTGTGCTCCAGTTCATTTTCTTAATAAATTCTTCTCTAAAAGCAGTTTTTCTCTAGCTGCTTTTATGACAGATTTTTTGGGCAAGTACAACTTTTGTAATCTGGTAAGTACAATGTATTTCAAAGTTGCAACACTATCATGTTACTTTTAAGATGCTGTTAGTGAAACGTGTATGCTACTTAAATAAAATGAAAATCTAATACAGTAGGCATTGTGAAAATGACTTAAAGGAATTCAGATCTGATTTGCTGATAAGATTTATTTATGAAATCAATTAGAGAATAGACATTTCATGGAGAGGAAGTTAAGCGCCAAGTTGTTTCCAGCAATAAATTGATAACTAAGGAAGGATTTACAGAAACAAACTGTGTCATCACCATAGTACACAAACCAACTAAAGCCCTCCAAAACATCTTAAGTAACCCAAAAGACCCAGTAGTCCAAGAAGAAAAAAACAGGAATCATCTACAGCATACAGTGTAAGGGCTGTAATAGCCTCTATGTAGGACACGCAGGCAGAAGACCAGCAGAGCACATCCACGAACACCAACTAGCAGTCAGAAGACACAATGAAAACTCCTTAACTTCACAATACATGGACAGACTCAACCATAGTTTCAACTGGGAAACTGTGAGCATCCTAGATGAAGCCAAATCCAAAAATACTAGGGAATTCCTGGAAGCTTGGTATTCAGACAAATCAGCCATCAATAGACACATAGAAATAAACCATATTTACACACCATTTAAAAGAGACAAAGAGATAAGGAAACAAGAACAGACAAGTACACATCCCCTCTAGCAGCCAACACCCAGATAAGCAGGGATTAACACCAGACAAACAATCAAGTGGAAAACAATACCCTAATCAAGGAACTACCAAGGAGAAAACCACACCCCCACCAACACTGGCAGGGCAAGCTACTGTATATAAACAGGGAGCAAACTCCACACTCACTAGCACTGATGATCTTACCTACTTGGGTAATAAAACATCTGCAAGCAAACAACCAAGTTCAGAGAGCACCAAGGACTCCACAGTTCAACCCTGAGCTACATATATTCTCTTGTATTGAAACTGTGTTTTATGTGCAAATATGACTGTTTGTATATGTTTACTGGAATATGCACCTGTGTTATACTTAACCATCACTTCCTTAAAGGAGCACATCTTTTCTGGGCTTGCAGTGGTAGCCATACAGGTTTTTGGAAAATACGTTTCTGAGTTAAGGAGGTGGCCACAAGGCAGTGATACATGACTGCAGCCTGTTGTTGCCTCGATAATACCTCAAATGCGTATTTTCCTGAGGTGCACAGCTACTGTGGTGTCGGCTCTTCAAAGTAGTTCAGACAAGAAGCACAAACCATGAGTACTAACACTACATTTATTGTAAGGTTATAGCAGCCTTTCTCAATCTTTTGACCCTGGAGGAACCTTTGAAATATTTTTCAGGCCTTGGGGAACTCCTGCACATTCAGGCTCAAATATAGGCCACAAGTTACAAAATTATTCGTTTCATGTGTAGGCCTGTATATATGCATTAACAGTGTTCTTAAACTAAAAATAAAGAATGAAACTTACCTCTTTAATGTGAAGTTGCCCAAATTTGAAATAATTTTTTAAAATAAAGATCTCCCAGGAAACTCCTAGTGATCTCCCAGGAAACTCCTAGTGATCTCTCATGGAACCCTGGTTGAGAACCCTGGGTTATAGTAACAGAATTTTGCAACTCTGAAAGTACTTTTTTCCTCCTTTATTTTTACTTTCCAGAAAACCAGGGAAGATCCCTTCTGAAATGCTTCTCATGCCCCTTTTCCTTCTGTGGGCTGAGATACCTTTTGCATTATGGTTGTCTAAGCTGTGACTCTTCCTCCTGTCTCCCAAGATCATTCCAACATACCATTACATGTGGTGGGCTCAGGAAAGAATTGCTGCTTCTGTAAAAAAACTGCCACAAGGCTCTACTAGGATGCCCAAGCTGAATTCAAGACACCTTTGTCTGCTTTGAATCTGAATGTTACACATCTCTAAAGTTAGCACCTTGAATTTAAAAGTGTGTCTGTGGTAGCCTATGACCATTATGCTAGCACTCACCCAAAACACGTTGCTTTTCTAATGTCTCCTATTTCTTTTTATAAGGCATGTGTCTCACATGCTCCCATTATAAAATAGAGGACATTTTGTGGCACTATTTGTCATATGCCTTCTGAGCTGCAATCGCATTTTAGAAAACAAGTACTGTTGCAATGCCTCACATATGGAAGAAATGTTAGTGTAAATTGTATCTTAAAGTTTAGATATAACCAAAAAACCCCTCTAAGAAATAAGTGAAGCAGAGCTGATGAAGACAAAAAGTTTCTAAATGAAATATAATGTAAGAATAACAGAAGGAAAATAGAGGAAATTAAGTAGGCTATGTGGTTTTGGAAGTTTGAGGAGCTGAGGAGAGCCAGTTTGGTCTAGTGGTTAAGGTGCTGAGCCAGAAACCAGGAGTCTGTGAGTTCTAGTCCCGCCTTAGGCATGGAAGCTGGCTGAGTGACCTTGGGCCAGTCACTCTCTCTCAGCCCAACTTGCCTCACAGGGTTGTTGTTGTGGTGAAAATAGGAGGAGGAAGGAGTATTAGATATGCTTGCCGCCTTGAATTATTTATAAAAATAATAAAGATGGGATAAAAAAAATCAAATAAATAAATAAATACATTCTTAAGTCTAATAGAGTATTCAAAGGTAATAAAGGTTTCAATGGGCTTTTTCTAAAAGAAGGCATCCACATTAGTTTTTTACTTAGAAAGTTTTTTTGTTCTGGGATCCAGATTGGATTCTGCTGGGGACAACATTGTCTCATGAACAGCTCTGATGCTGCATAAAGCATTAAAAATGTTGCTTGTCTCCTTCTGCCATTTCTTGGTAGTTCAGAAATGTGTTCTATCTCCTTTTTTTAAAATGCAAAACTGGGAAGCAGATAAGATAATAAGATAAGATAAACTTTTATTGTCATTTCACTATACACCACAGTGTGCATTAAAATGAATTAAAATTTCGTTGTATTGGTTCAAGGAATAAAATAATACTATAATTACAATATGTAATATACGTTCTTTACCCATTCCACTCCTCTAATCTTTATCCTTATAAATATCAGTTCTACACCCAGCATGTGTTCCCATGGAATGAGAAGGGATTATTAAGAGTTCAGGAGTCTAATAGCCCAGGGGACAAAACTGTTGCCTAATCTAGCTGTTCTACGTTGGATGTGGCGGAATCTTTTCCCAGAGGGCAGCAAGGAGAACAAGCCATAATGGGGGTGGAAGGGGTCACTAACAATATTTCGGGCAGACAGCGTGTATGTGCCATGTCCTGAATGAGAGGAAGTGAGATCCCAATTATCTTTTCTGCTGCCCTCACCACCCTCTGCACAGACTTCTTATCTGAGGCACTACAACCTCAGAAATGCAGGTCATCTAAGATGTCTCAGTTTACTATGTCTTAATATAAACTTCATAAAACTTCAGTTTTAACTTGAAATGTGAATTTGTGTTTAATGTTTAAACTCGTTTAAAAAAATGAATACAGCTGCAGTGTCACTAGAGGGCACTGTCCTCATGTCTTGATTAGAGCGTTGAGTAATATGTAGAGGACAAATAGCAAATTAATTGATACTATTTAAGGTTTATAGACTATTATCTAGAAATTCTATTGACTTCAGTGGAACTGGCCTCTGAGTAGTCACATGTAACAGACTAACAGTCTGTTTTAGTACAAGTGACCAATAATTGTAAAAGGATTAATTTTCTTTTTATGTCAGATAAAGAATCAGAACATTTGAGTATTTTCTCTTGAAGTATGTGTAGAAAGTACTGTATGTGGATTGCTTTTTAAATATAAAAGATTGAAGTTTATTAATTTTATTTGGCTAATAATACAGAAACAGCATGTCTAATTATGACCTTAAACATTTGTAAGTAATGTACAATACGTTGCTTGATGAACATAAAAAATTAACTGAAATGTGATCAGCAATATGTCACAGCCTATCAAATTCCTTTTAGATAAGGATTCCTGATTGATTGATTGTATAATTGGATGTGGGATTGCTTCTAGTTTTAAAGCTAAGTCTTCTGAATGAACATTAGAATCTCTGATAACTTTTGCTACAGTACTTTTACTGTGATTAAAAGTATCTCATGCCTAAGGATATCTGCCTGCCCCACCAGGTTGGAAAGAATGGACACATTCCAGGTCCCTTCCCTGAAATATTTCCATCTAGTGAGACCTAGAAGGATGCTTTTTCTGTGGTGGCCCCTACCCTTTGGAACACCTCCCCCAGCAATCTGGCAGGCCCCCATCCTTTTAGCCTTCTGAAAGGCCATAAAGGTCTGGCTCTTTCACCAGGTACTGGGTACAGTGATGGGAGCGTATGGATTGTTGCTGGAGCATCCCAGGAGGATGACTGAGGTACTAAGTTTTTAGTGTTTGTTTTTATGGCTTTTATGGTTTTGTGGTTTTATTGTTCTTGTAAGCTGCCCAGAATTGTGCTTTAAGTTAGATGCCCATACTGCTACTTCTACTACTATAATAATAGTAATTTAATGCTTGATTGGTAAAATCCTAATCACCTCAGTGTAATTTGAAAGATTCATGATGTTAACCAACTGTGAACCCTTTTTAATAATTCAGAGAAAAACCAGGGTCATAGGCAGTTAGTTAGCAAAAAATTGTACATTTCACTCTATATTTTCCATATGAACACTTAAGGGAGAGAAGAGACTGCAGTTTTGTGATCAGTAGCACAACGTGTCACAAGGAATGAAGTTGTCTGGGCTCTCTGCAATGCTTTGAAAGAGATGTGAAATTAATATATTACTTGAGTGTTTTTGTGTTCAGAAATGTTCAGAGAGTTTGATAAAGGTCTGAGGGTTGGGAAACTGAATATTCACTTCTCTGTGCTAGTATGCTCTGTATCTGTTGCTGTATTTTCAGTGACTTTGGTACCAGGTGAGTAGAGAACTAAGAAAAGCATTACATTGTTTTTAATCTATTATAACTTCCTGTCCTTCTGAAATTTTGTAGATTCTTGCTGTGAACATGCATATAGTTCCCATTTTGTAGATTCTTGCTGGGAACATGCATATAGTCCAAACTGCAAAAATAGATAAATAAAAATCTATTGAGGGGGGAGGGAGAGGAAGGAATAACAAATACATTTTTCATTCAATATTTGAAGATTCCTCTTTGACAAAACCTGTTGTGCAGGTTTGCATTATGATTTTTTACCAATTTCCAACAATTATTTACAGGGGTAGTAGATATTGTAATGTTTATTCTGTCAAGACCAGCGAAATTTAAAAATATGTAACACAAAAGTAAAATCTGGCTATGAAATAAATAATGAAGGGTTTTGAATCTTCTAGATGATGATTCACTAGAAATTGTCTGGCCTTCCTGGGAATTTACATATTAGGGGCAGAATGTTAGTAGATCTAATATCCCTATAGAATTTACAGTATAATATGTGAGAAATGGATTTGATCTCCTTGTCACCACATGAGCAAGTGTGCTCAGTTAATGGGATTCTGGAGTATCTTACAGCGATGTGGATGGTAAGATATTATGCCTGGCTTTGAAAGATGCTATTCCCATCCTGGGGAAAAGTTAGATTTTGTATTCTGTTGGTTCCTAAGTGCCCTTGTTTATCCAATTTCTGCAATGTTGGGACAACCTATTAACTCCATAACCTTTATTTTTTGGGTGACCAGTTGTTTGGCTTGGTCATACCCTAAAGAAATTAGGAATAGCGCTGAAAACCTGTACAATGCCAACTTCTGCTCCATGGCCTATTTATTTATTTTATTTTATTTATTAATTTGATTTCTATAGCCGCCCATCTCAACAAGTGACTCTGGGCAGCTTACAACAATAAAACCATAAAACAATTAAAACAATTATAATTAAAACAGTTAAAATATAAAATAAATACAAAATAAATATATATGGCTGCCAAGTGAGCAATGCATAGATATTAATACAGCCAAGAGACGGGACCATCCACACGCTCGAGGCCCTAGGCCCGGGCACAAAGCCAGGTCTTTACGCCCTTACGAAAGGCCAACAGGGTCGGGGACATCCTAATTTCTGGAGGGAGGATGTTCCAGAGGGCAGGCACTATGGAGGAGAAGGCACGCCTTCTAGTTCCCGCCAGCTGACACTCCCTGGCTGACGGGACCCGCAGCATACCCAACCTACTAGATCGAATTGGACGGGCAGAAACAACTGGGAGAAGGCGGTCCCTTTGGTAACCCGGCCCCAAGCCATGTTTCCAGGGAGAAGGAAAATTATCCATTTAAACTAGAAGGGTCAGGCAGCTGGAAAGAATTGGATTTTCAGCCAGTAATTTAACATTGTCCTCCAGGCCCTTACCTGGATTGTGGGCATTCCTGTCTCAAGCCTTAACTGGGCATTTGCTGTTCCATTGGGTGCAGCAAGGATTGATCTCAACAATTTTGTTTGCACTGATTCCAGTGCATCCTTCTTTGCATAAATTTCCAGTTGAGCAATGTAAAAGATTTGGGCCAATGATTTGATCTCAAAAAGTTTTAATGCTGCAGGGATCTCTTGGCCTCCGCTTGTGTAATCACTACATGATTCTGGTGTGCATTCCAGGTCCTTTAGATAGAAAACCATCCCATGATATTTAAATGCAGTAATCTGCTCTATTTTATGCCCTTCTACTATCCAGGATTGTTGAATGGCTCTTAGCAAAGACCAGAATTTTAGATTTTTCAAAATTAAGAAATTAGTTGATTTAGTCTGCAGTACCAAAATATTGCTGCCATTGCTTGTTTCAATCCTATTGGGGTTTGTGAAATTATAGTGGCACCATCAGCATAGAGGAGTATAGGGATTTTGCACCCAGCTAGTTTAGGAGCATAGAAGTCCCAGTTACGAAGAAGGTCCACCATTGAATTGATGTATAAGTTAAAAAGAGAGGGGGCAAGAATACATTCCTGTTGTACTTCTTTCTGAACACTTACTGTGCCAGAGAGGGACCCTTGGGGAGTACACTTCACTCTTGAGGAAGTGTTGGAGTATAATTTCTGTATCATACAAAATACAGGGGTAGAAAATGCTTGCTTCCTCAACAGGCTGGCTTTTTTTTTTTTGGTGAGAGAAACAAGTTTTCTTACTGACTTTGTTTTAAAATATCAATTTATGATTTGCTCTGATCTCTGTCTAATCAGAGGAGATTGCACTCAAAAATTGCAGTTTATTCTCAAGTAATACACTCTACATGGGGCTACCCTTGAAGAGTATCTGGAAGCTACAGCTGGTTCAGAATGTGGCTGCGCGAGCAGTCTTGGGTGCCCCAAGGATGGCACATTTAACACCTTTGCTGTGGGAGCTGCATTGGGTGCCAGTTTGCTTCTGGGTCCAATTCGAGGTGTTGGTCATCACCTTTAAAGCCCTACATGACATGGGGCCAGGTTACCTGAGGGCCTGTCTCACCCCCATTACATCAACTCGTCCCACCCAGTCAGGCAGAGAGGGCATGTTACGGACCCTGTCCATGAGAGATTGTCCTGCCCTATGGAACACTCTTCCCCCAGAGGTGAGGAAGGCCCCCACTCCCCTGGCCTTCTGGAAAGGGGTGAAGACCTGGCTCTGCCATCTCGCTTGAGGCAGGAGGAGGGGTAATAAATCCTGGGGGTGGTTTGCACCTTGAAGAGACCCCAGTCCCAATTCATGAGTTTAAATTAAGAACTTTTAATATCTCCATCTTGGATTTTATATTTTACATTTACATTTAAGAAATACTGTTTTTATTGTATTTTAATCTGTATTTTTAGTTTTATTCTAAACCGCCCAGAGTCGCTCTTTGAATGAGATGGGTGGTGACGAAATTCAAAATATAAATAAAGTATGGTATTAGATTCAATGCATAGATTTTGTTAATGTGAAAAGACAGTGTATGATACCTAGATTTGATCTTAAATTTTTGAGCACATACTTTGTGTCCTAGAATTGCACTTTAATTTCAGGGGAAAGCTCAGATTATGTGATCAGTGGTGGTTCAGGGGAAGATGATCTAATTTATTTTCATTAATACATATTATGCTGAACCTATTATATACCTGATTTCAAGTGATAATAGTTTAGTGCAGTATACGTTGTCACACTGATGAAAGGAAGGCCATGCTCTAAATGGCAAAAAGTGATACTGCTCGTGACCTAGTTCTATGAAGAATAAAATACATTTGTTTCATTTTCTGCAGAGACTTCATACATTCACTGATTCTGTATTATCTGTCTGCAGGTCACACTGTTGATATTGTTCACCTAAATTAACCATCTGTAATAGAAGCTTCTTAAGCTGTGTTTTGCAGTGACAAACTGCTTAGTGTAAAAAATAAACACTTAATCAGATTAAAATATATACCTTTTCTAATTATTCTTAACTATATTTAAATGGCATAGATAAGACAATGACAAATAAAGAGTTAAAGGACAATTATGTTCCCCTTCCCTCTTCTCTTTAATTTACTAGTGCCATTAAACTAATGCAACTTATATAAGCCTTGTCCTCAGAACAAGGGAGAGAGTTGCACCTAATTTTTATTGATAGGGTCTAGGAAGCAAGCTAATATATTTTTAGGTGATTCTCAGCCAGTAATCTATTTAGATCTCATTATCATAGTCACACTAATTGGATCACAAGTCAGTTTTGGAGTTACTTTATCACACCCACTTTTTTCCAGGAAGTGCTTTTTATCCATTGAGCATTTGCAATAGGAAATTATTAGTAAAGTTTTATGATATCAGGATGGTTTGCTTTCCCATTAAACAGGCAGCAAAGCTGTGGTTTGGCTGCTACACTCAGACTGTATTTTGGTGGAGTATTCTGTGCTGTCCTAAGTTGGCAGTGAATTCTGCAATGAAAGAGCTTGCTTTTTCAGCCATTCTTCCAATAGAGCAAATGGAGGACTGACATGTCTCTGAAAACACAGAGATGTCCCTGAGGCTGGGAACCAAGACCAGGCTATGGGCCCAGACCAGCAGACCTTTTCTGGACAAGGAGAACCCAAAGAGATTGCCCATGTGTGCCCCGGAATGCGGCCCCTTACGAGGAAGCCTGCAGGACCCAGAGGGACACTGCAGGTACCTTGTGAGTAAGAGTACTAGAAACCGAGGAAGGAAGATCAAGCTTGCAGACGTAGCAGAGCCTTTAATGGACACTGGGCCTATGTTATGGAGATTGCTGATGAAGAAGAGGGGGGCCCTCTCCAGGGGAAAAAGCACACATGCAGTGTTGAATCTCTTGGGCTCCCAGCCCAGAAGTTCAGAAAAGACCTGCCTTGGGTTTCTGGGTTTTTTTCTAGTAGAGTTTGCTAGTGCCTTTCAGTTTAGCAGGATTCTGTCCAGTAGAGTAGAACAATAAACACTAGAGCTTCAGCTTCTTGTCTCAGCGTGGTTCTTCACTCTAAATCCTAATAGCCCAACCCTACTGTTGACAGCTAATTTTAACCCCTCAGGGTTAATTAAATGGAACAATTGGCTTATTTTTGGTATCCCACAACACAGTATCCCCTCCACTGACCCAGTTAGGTAGGTTATGTGAACTGGGCAAACAGTTAAAAAACGTTCCAGATCAATAATCAGTCAGAGTTGATAGTTGGATGGCATATAAATTTAATCAGTTGTTGTTGTTGTTAATTATATGCTGTTAAAAAGTATGGATCCCAAAAGCAAAAATAGAAAAATTTACGTTTTTTCATTTAGAACTCTAACAGCTAATAGCACTTGTTCAAATGGGGGCATAGGTAAAATCAAGAAATTATCATGGTGATAAATATCTGAATAATGTTCTCTGTGCAGGATGATACAGTTTTCATATTTTAAAATGATCATTTCCAATTTAGAGAGATAGCTGTGATTAGAACACATTAGAATCATGTGGACTGAATAATGATAGGTTATAAAAAATTGCCAGATATTTTTTATCACCTAGATAAAAATGACAAGGAAGTTTACCTAAATGAGGTTTTGAAACATGAATGTATAAAATAACCTGGTTAGTTCAAGTTATTTAGACAACTTTAATTACTGAGGAAAAGTGAGTTTATTTAATAAACTCTGAATATTTTAAATGTATGACTTGGAATATTATTATAAGCTTGATATGGCAACTCAGTTGACTTTCTTAGCTGAGCGACCTGCCAGATAGTTTTAGACAAAGAGAGACCTTTTGGACCACAAATGGCTAATATGGGCAAGTACATTTAGATGCGAAAGGTTAAGAATTAAAAAGAAATCCATATATACATACACAGACAAAATAAAATATGAACTTGATGGCAAAACTGGTGACTTTTTGTTATTCATTCTGGAATAAGCCACATTCCAGTTATATTGGAAGTTATACTTCAAATAAATAGCTTTTAAGAAACAACATATAAAAATAATTCTTGACTTGTGCTTTTTTTATTGGGGATCATCTCCAAGCTTTTCTTAGAACCCTAAAAGTGCTTTTTAAAAATGATGGTACATTAGGAAATCTGTTTTTAAGGCATTAAGACAATCTAAATATGTTTAGTGCTTGATTTTTTTTTTTTTTCAGATTTTGGAATTTGAATCAAATATTTGTAGTTAGTAATGATGAAACCTTGGCCTTCAAAGAATAATATTTCAGTTGGGAGGCTGTTTTTAGTTACTGCTGTAGCTAAATGCTAAGTCACAAACCGCATAGTTTCAGCTCCTTTTTTGGTGTTCCCTCTGTGGGAATTGAAGCCATGCCATGTTCCTCAATTCTGCTATTCTGTGACCCTGTGCTGGTTGCAGTTACTGGCTTGAAAGATTAAGTATCTTTGTTAGATAATTGGCTGCAACAGGGAGTTTTGTACCAGTATACATCTGCGTTGGATATAATGTTATAAAGAGGTTATGTACAGTCTGGTATCTTGAAGCACATTACACTGCAGTCTTCCACAAGGACATTCTCTCTTTTTCTGCATCGGCATGGAAGGAATGCATCTAGACAGAGAGCTGCTACCTGTATGTAAATATTTTTTTCCTTTTTATCTTTTCATATTGCTAGCATAGAGGTTATCCTTCATAGTTTACCTTCCTAATGTGCATAATTATTTATCATCTGAAAAATATTTGCTAAATGTTATAGTAAATTTCAAACAGTGATGAAATTCACAAAGACAAATTCACCATCATAACCTAAATGACTTCTTGTAAGTTGTTTTTAGATGCAGAAAGTTAAGTGTATTAAAAACCTTTGAATCAAATGCATTTTGTATTGCTTAGTAGCTAGTATCTCTTTAGTGAGGGATGGGGGAGGGATATCTATTATAGTGGCTTTTTGAATAGGAATTAATGGAGGAATATTTATCTAAAATATGTTTCATTAAGATTTCTTTGTCATCCTTCCTTTGCACTGCTTTCTTAAGACTGGCATATCTCATTTTTATATGCTATAGAAACACTATTGATTGTGTGTGTTTTGCTGTAGATTATTTTTACTGATAACACTCTAGCTTGAATTCTTACTGAAAATGCTACCATGAGTATTTATATCATCAACAAATTCAATACAGATGTCATTATAAAATAATATTCAACATTATCTCAATAGGTAATAAAGGGGGGCATGTTTAATCAGAATAAATCTATTGCAGCAGTTTTTTGGAAATATGTAATTTATATATGCTTACGGCACAACAAAGACATTTCTTTAACTCCCTTTCCTGCTATTTTCTTGTGAAAGCTTATCCCTTGAACTGCATTGTGTTCAGGTAGGAAAAACATACTTGCCTGCTACCATTTTTTTCTGTACCAGGCAAAATAACATTTCAAGGTATGTAGTCAGTGAGGGAGCAGAAGTTTTAGTGAGGAACATTGTAAACAAGTAAAATATAAAGCTTCCTCTCTTTAATGTTAGTGACTGTGGCACCAAAGTCTAAGTTAATATATCCTCCAAGGTACTATTTGGGAAAAAAAAGTTAGATGCCTATAATCCTCATATCAGTTTTGCCCTTAAAATGGATTCTGATCTATTTTGAATATGGATTATGTTATACCAGCTTATATAACATACAATTTTGAAATTTCATAAGGCTTTCACATTAGCCAGGCTGGATGCTCTGCCCTAAGCACTTGTTTTTGGACATTTTAAGGGTACTCCTGTGCACCTTCAGTTATGTCCATGTGGTGATGGCTCAATAGAAACTCTAAGCCATATGTTATTACACCGTTCCTTTTATAAGGACTCTAGACAGACCTTTATATACCCGATGTTGAAGAAATTTCCAGGTAGGGAGTGTGATTTCTATTTAATGCTACCACTTTCGTACAAGGACTTGAAGATATCCTCCCATATTGCCCAGTTTTGTGCTACCACCTGTACAATACGCCACATCATTACTTAGGTTTAGAATTTCTTAAAATAGTTTTTTATTTTGATTTATTTTAGTATTTTCTTAATTATTTTTAGATCTTATCATACTTACTGTTTTTCTGTTTTATATATATAGAGAGGGGGGGGGAGAGGGAGAGAGAGAAGAATGTGATACTGCTCTTACTAGATATTTTGATTATATCTGGCCTAAGGGCAGTAATAAACTTGATTTGATTTGATCACCAGCTTATAGTCTCTGTTAATCATTTTGGAGAGTAGGTTACAAAAAAAAAATTCGACAATAAACAAATAAATATTCAGATGGATGCCCACAACCAATCAAATGGAACTTAAAGCCTGATGGAATAGCAAAGTTTTCATGATTTTCTGGCATGTAAGAAAGGGCACTACTTTAGCCTTTGGGGGAAGCATGTTCCATAGTGCAGGAGACACCACAGACAAGATCTGGAATCTCAGCCAGGTCCTATGAACTTCCCAAGGGGGAGTGGCTTTCAGAAGGCTCTGTTGAAATGACTGGACTGGATGAGCAGAGTCAATAATAGCAAGGTAGTGCCTGACATTATACAATGCCATGCTGTAATGACTTTTTATAAGGGATAATTATCACTCTGAAGTGGGCTCAGAAGCTAATGCAAAGCCAGTGCAGCTACCGCAAAATTAGTGTTATTGCAGTGGCAGGATTGTTCCACCAGTAGTCTGGCTGCTGCTTTCAGCACTGATTGGAGCTTCTGTGACATCTCCAAAGAATGTGGTGCATCTTTCTGAGCCTTCTTGGAGTAAAGTCTTGAGGTTTTGCGTGTTACGCATCTACATACAGTTTTGTACATTAGGTGCACTATTGTACATATAGTTGTTCATGCCCAGGCAGAATTTGAATGTATAAAGCTAAGAGCTGCTTCATACTCTGCATCCACGTGCAAGGATATGGCTTCTATCTTTCCAGCTCAATTTTTCTTTGACTACAGCAATGGTACCTTCAGGGAGAGTGTTCTCTGGAAGGTTGTTTACCTGAGAAGACTGAGCTGATTCTTCCACTTTATTTTTGCTTGCTTTCCTTTTTAATTACTTATTTTGACTTGTGGATATCCATAAGGAACAGTAAATCCTTAAACATAGGAAAGATGAAAAAGGGCAGTCCTAAATTATCACAAGCTCAGTTATGTTGAAAGGTTGTCTCCATCCTGTATTGGTTCCAGTATTCTGAGATTTCTTTGTTTGAACTGTTGCTTTGATTCTTTGAATACAGATTCTCCCCCACTGCGATTAATGAGCCAAGAGGTTTGAAAGAACTATGGTTTTAAATCTCAGGAAAGCAGGTTTCTAATGTATGTATGAATCCTTAGAACAGAATGGGAAACTGTTCTGAAGAAAGAGCACTTGACAATAAAGATGAAAACTTCCTCTTTAGCATTCAGCTGATAAAATTGAGAGGAATGTTAATGGAAATGCCAGTACTTTGGACAGTTTAAAGCTGTAGAAGGCATTTAAAAGCAGATTTAGATGTAGCCTTGATTACTATTATTCCCTCATGTATAACTTGGTAAATCAATGAAAGTGAAGGAAAAAAGAGAAAATAATTAGATGAAAAGACTAGTGCAACATTCAGCTGAAGAACTCTAATATCCGGGAAATTTCTAAAGGGAAGAGGTTTTTTACAAATCAGCTTTATCCATTTTCTGTATGAATTATGAAACTGGTTAGAGCTGCTTCATGGACTGTTATTTCCAGAGAGTACAAGTTATATGTAATTTCTGAAGTGACTTAACAGAGATGTGCTGTAGGTGAACAGTGGAAAATGTGTAAGACACAGTGTATTTAGTACAGCTTTTTGATGTGTGAAAAAATCAAGCTGTGTTAACTTTAATTTGTTCCTAGCTTGCTAGACAAGATGTTCACAGCAAACTATTAGCAAATCCTAGCAAATATTTTATAAGTGTTAAGCAACTAAATACCAAATATGTTTTTGTTAAATGCATGTTTTATAAAACATCAACATCAATGTAGATTTGGATGGAAATTATTATCTGACAGATAAATTTTGTGTCTAAATACTGGAGATGCAATCATTCTTATGATCACAGTATCTATTTGAAACATTTCATCTGATAGATAGGTAGATGATTTGAGAATGTCTATAAATCTGGATTTGCAAGGGTGATAAAGTCAAGGCCAACAGCTTAGCAAAACTAATTAAGCCACCATACTATTAGTTCATGTTACATTCAGATGAAAGCCAATAGCCTATCCTTGTTTCAAATTCTCTGTTGCTGTTGGTGGAGTGGGAAGCTCTTAGTTGTGTTGTATTACATCAAAAGTTCATATTAAAAAGATAGTGCAGGGAATGCATGGGGGAATATTACGTGCATGCTGTTAGCTAAACATCCCTTGTATATTTCTATGCATAGACCCTGAAAGATCCCTTAGTTGGAAAAATACGCATATTGGGGAAAAATTGGTGAATGTATTAGTTATTTGTTCTGTTGGCTAACTTTTCCCACTATGACTTTTTAAAGTATTTGAACAGCGCAGTAGTTTCCACAGTTCTCAAAGTTAAAAGTACCATATGATAATTATCCTTCATGAGACTAGAAACTGGTATATAATAATTTTGGATAATACATATTTAAAGTGAAGTTGCCACTAATGAAATATGTTCAGAAATAGTTCATTAAACTATTAAACTTCTACTTAAAGAGGCTAAAATTGGTCATGGATATGTGAATGCTTAACAATTCATGGAATAAATATTCTATACTCTTGTAAAAGGGAAAAAATTTCTTTAGGAAGACTGTAATTATATATAAGGCTGTTATTTTTATATATTTTGGCCATAGAACATGACAGTAGTATCAGTTCGTTCAACAAGCACAATAGATAGATGGCTTCTGTTGAAAAGTATCCAGAATCTGCAACTGGTCTGTAATGAACTGGTCAGGCAATTAATAGTGTCACATTCATAGCATGTGATTTGCTTACTGAAAAAGTAACAGTTTGTTATATGTCATCTGCTGTGATAACCTTTAAAGTCCTTTACAGTTTGGGAATAGAATAGTTGAAGGACTAGACATATGTAAACTTTGTCTGTCTGGAGAACTCTAGAACATTCCTTTTTATTCTGGACCCTGCCAAACTCCTTCTGTAGCCTGTTACTGTGGGGACAATTTAAAAGTTACTAGAAGTAAATCATTTGAACAAGAAGTGGGTTGGTCCAGCCTGTTTTGAGGCTAGACTAGCTTCCCAGACCATTTAAAATCATTTCCAGTTTGGATGATTTATTTTCCCAAACAACTTCACCAAGTTATTTTTAAATTTTATTTTATTTGACTAGGCTGATATGCCACTCCAATCGTGACTTACTCTGAGTGGCTAACAGACTTCCAAGCAATAATAGCACTAAAAACAACAACGCTTCCATTGTTCTCTCAAAGGTTGTGTTCTTGGATTAATAAAATTTTGCACAACCCCTTGGAGGACCTATAATTTCATCTGTTAGTTAGGTGTCTTATATTAATTGAGAGAAAACATTAGTTGTCTGCTGAGACTCTGAAATTTCTTACTGTCTCTTGAATGAGTGATGGGCAGTCTATTAAACACATTGAATGCAATGTGTTTAATGGACTGCCCATCACTTTTTTAATTGGCCATACTGGCTAGGGCTAATAAGGATTGTAGTGTAAACTTTCTGTAGGGCACTAAGGTAAGGCTGTGGTAGGGAAAAATGAACCACCAGTAGTGTAATAAATCTGAATGTTTTTAGGAATTTGAAGAGAGATATGGGGTGCTGAAACATTCAAGGTAACTGATTACATAACTACTGAAAACAGTATGCTGAGTAAAAAGTGATTCAGGCTTTCTTTAATTTTTTAAAATGAATGTTTCATAATGGGTTTGGGGGTCTTGGGAATTCCATTACTTTCAGAGGATTACAAAGAGAAAATAAATAACAATCTATATTGTTTCTCCTTATAAGAATATAACAGTCTATTTTCTCAAGGAATTCTGTAAATGCAACACAGTTAATTATTTTTTCATTGTTCATTTAAGGGGATATTTAAGAGTGTTTTTTAAATAAGTTTTAAGACTGTGTAGATACTCTTTTTAAATCCATATTTTCTTTCCTTAGATAACCAAAGTTGAAGTAATGTGTAATTGTATTTTGCGAGTAAACATGTATTTACACACCTTATTTTGTCTTTCAAGAAGCTCAGATTGATCTAAATAATTAACCTTACAGCAACTGTGTAAAGTTAAACTAAACAGTTATGTTTAAGATCATGATGTGAATTTCAAGGCTGAATAGTGATTTGAATGGAGTCACCATAATTTAGTCTGAAACTTCTGTCATTAGTTCACAATGGTTCTTTTGATTATGTGCTATCAAGTCATTGTCAGCATTTAGCAACTACATAGATAGGATCTGTCCCTAACCTGGTGTTTACTAGGATAAGAAGCATCAATATTTTTTTCTATGATGCATATTTATGGAATGCACTTCTGTATGATAGGAATATGACCAACAGCTTAAATGGCTTTAAAAGGTACTAGAAAAATTCATGAGAGATACATGTTAGTGACTATTAGCTGTATGTATGTATGTATTTATAAATTTGATCTCCCTGTTAAGAAGGAATATATTTTGGAATACTGTTAATAACAGATTGGGCAAAGGCCTACTTGTGACTATCCCAAAGGTCTTTGGCTAAGCCTTTTGGAAACAGGCTAATGTCAAAACTAGTCTAATGCTAACAGGGTAGTTCTCCTGCATCTCATTTGTGATCAGTTTAGCAGCAATCCTAATACAGAACTAGAGTAGCTAGTTCTCTTAAAGCTTCACATTATGAGGCAAATTTATTAAAGTTATATGTTCTTTTTAGTTACATTTTTGCCATGGAAGTGATTGGTTGCAGCCATTAATGTCATTGTACTAGGAGTTTAATGTTCTACATGACCTTTGAATCTGCTGTGGAAAATTGGAACACCTTCCCCATGGTACAAATCTCAAATGCCCATGGTTAGGTGGGGAGAGTGACGACAAGTCTCACTGAGCTAAGGGAAGCTCACACTGATAATGTTGGGTATAGTTTGCTATTAACATAATCAAAAACATGGGGGAGTACTATGAATGCTGCCTGAGCTTCAGGAAGAAAAATAAGATATCATCTTGCCAATAATGGTACTGCATATTTTAGGTATTATGGTATCAGAAATAATATTATTAAATATATGGATCAATAACATATGAACACTTGTATAGCAGTTTTTGAATATGATTTAAAAAGAAAAACACACAACACAGAAGTCAAACATTCAATTAGAAAAGCTGAGCAAGCTCATATAATTTAGGCAAGCTTTTGTTTGCATACTGTAATTTCAGGCTGTCATAATGAAATGAAGCTTTGGTTCTGGTAGTTACTTCTGATGGGGCACAAGGAGTTGATTTATGACTTGTGGGTTGTCCTGGACTCTCAGCTCCTGCTGAAACAGTAGGTGGAAACTGTGGCCAGGGAAGTTTTTGCCCAGCTGTGGCAAAGTTGTAGTGTACCAGTTGTAACTCGGCTTGGACCCAGATACCCTGGATATGGTAATCCATGCCCTGATCACTTGACTGGATTACTGTCACACTCTCTATACAGGAGTTGCCTTTCCAGATGGCCTGGAAACTATAGCTGGTAAAAATGTAGTGTCTAGAACCGTGATGGGACAGCCCCATCAAGCTAAAATAATATCTATTTTGAAATCACTGCATTGGTTGCTAGCTGACTTCCAAACCCAATCCAGAGTGCTATCATTACCTTTAAAGCCTTTTTATTCTAGACACTGGTATATATTAAGCAATGTCTTCAAATAGATTAGAATGGATCACTGGAGGAACGCTGGAAAATCATAAAATAAATAGAGTAGCCCTTCATTGTCATGAATGCTGAAGTTCATGATATTAGCTTAAAACATGACAGGATAATTTTGAGTCCAAGGCAAGCCTTTCAATATTATGTGGGAGAGCCTGCAAAAGAAGCAGCCAAAGCAAACCTACTGCATAAAACAGTCCAGGTGCAGAGCTTCACAAACCAGTTCTAGGAAGAGAGGAGTGTGAGTACAGGGGAAGAGAAGAGCTTCATGTACAGGTTTATAATGGAGTGAAAAGGGATTTCAAATGTAAATGGATTGATTTTGGCTACAAGAGCTGAAGACTTGGGGAAAAAGGAAAGACTCAAAGAACTAGGAAACAATCAAAACAGGAGAACATAGAGCTAGGAACATAGAACATAGAGCTAGAAATTTGTGGATTATAGAAAGAATTGTAAATTTATAGTAATGGAAGACTCTAAATTCAGTAGGAAATAATGCTAATTCTGTGCTTGCCTCTAAGATTAGAAGTAAGAAATAGGAATTTTGTATAATAAAACAACTCTTAGTGGGACAAAAGCAGATCCAAGTATTTATCTCTGTAGTCGGTGTCTGATTAAGAAAAACTCTAACAAATGGTGTTAGTAGTAGGATATGATACAGTGCTCAGACAGACAGACAGACAGACAGACATACATGGCTTGCATGAAAAAGAAGGTGTTCCTGCTCCTGTGGGAAAAGAGACTGGGATCCAAAGGGCTAGAACTTCACAGGTAATTGGAGTATACTGGCACAGGACTCATATCCACAGACTAGAACCACATATTCATGATACCACCATAAGGAAAACACTGAACAACAGTGATGTGCATGGGGAGATAACAAGAGGGAAACCATATTGCCATTATTCTCATGTTTGCCAAGAATCATCTGGGTGATTCAATAAACTTTTGCACTGTTCATTATGGACACATATAATGGAAATGGAACTTTGGGGCACAAATGAAAAATGTTATGCTTGGAGAAAGCAAACCACTGCATCCCAACAAAAGAAGTTCATCCCAATTGTGAAGTATGGGGGTGGGGGTTTTATGGTTTGGGGCTGCTTTGGAGCCTTAGGTTATTGCAATGTTTGAAAAAAAAGTGGATTCTGGATTGTAGCATCAGATTCTAGGGGACAGTGTCAGGTTATCTCTTTATGAGCTAAAGGTTAAATAAATGTGAGTCATGTAGCGTAATTAGCCTAAACACATAACTAGAACCACAATAGAATGGCTAAAACCAAATAAATTTTGTGTTTTGATATAGCTGAGTTGGGCCTTAATCTGACTGTAATGTTGTGGCCTGATCTAAGGTGAGCAATTCATGCAAAACAGTCCTATAATATCAGTGAGTTGAAGCAATTTTGTAAAGCCAGATTGAATGTCTGGTATCAATTTTTCCATGCAGGACTCTAATCTGCATTGGATGATCCTAGCATGTGAAATCAAGGATATTGTACAATAGTTTGCACACTCGGTTAAGTCTCTTTTTTTTGATATTGGGTTGTAGATTGACTTCTTCCAATCTTTTGGCCACTGTGTTTTTTTCCAGATTTGCTGGTATAGCTTAGTTAGAACCTTTACTGATACTTCTTCTGTTGCGTGCTGCATTTCTGAGGGTATTCCATCAGTTCCTGTAGTCTTCCAACTTAGTAATGACTGGAGTGCTGATTTAACTTCATCTTATAATACTAGAGGTTCTTGTAACTAGGGAATATATGAAATATTAATTTTATCAAAGTCAGTATTCTAGAAATCTAAACTTTAAAAAATGTTCAGCATATGTTTTGTGAGAGGCTTTTAGTGTGAGAAAAGAGAAATGGATGTAGAGTCTGAATATAAAAAGTTGAAGGCTTTGATCATGTATAATGGAAGGACTTTAAGTATTGTGCATATAAATTAGCAACAGTATGACTTAGGTAACATTTCAGGTACCTATTGTAGGTATAATTATTTGCTATTTTTTCCTAACTTTACCTTGCTGTACATCTAAGTAAGTACCATGTTTGGCTCATCTTGAGAAGAAAAAAGCCTAACTGGCTGTTTTCTAAAGAAGATGTATACTAACATACATTAAGTGTTAATCAGTGCACTTATAAGAATTGTATATATAATCAGAAGATTGAATAGCATAATATCAGTGAACCGATCATATCAGAAGATGCATCAGAAATAATAGTGGCATTGAGGAGAAATGGTTTATGTAGAATGAAAAATCTAATTTTTTATCTTGTTCTAGGGACATGATGAAGAAGCTGTTGTGGATACAGGAAAAATCAGCTCTACTATCAACACAAACTTTGAGAAAGAAGAATTAGAAAGTAAATATTAAGTATATTATGTTCAAGTATATTACAAAGAAATGAAATAAATTAGGAATCCCAGTACTCTTATTTGTAATACAGCATATGGCATGATTGTTATATCATTTACAATACTATTTGGAATTTCTCCCTGTGTAGTGGGTTCATTGCATAATATTGATAAGATATTGTTTTGAAGGTCTACCAAAAATTCCATTTTGCCAGACCCTCCTCAGAATGTATAATCTATTTGAGAAAGTAGGGGTGAACCTTCATGTAGCTGGCAGCAACAGTGATGCCAGAGCTGAGGAATACTCTTAGGTAGTTCTCCCATTTCAGAGTGATATGCCTGGAAATGAAAGATAGAGTTGAAAGTTTTTGGCTGGTAATCAGTTTCCAAATGAGAATGTTATCTGGAGGGCAAAGTATAAGTAACACTCTTGAACAAGAAACCTGAGTGAGCTTTACAATTTTCTTATCCAATGGAATTAAAAGGATTATGAAAAGCCTGCTTGTCTGATTCTTCTCTCCCATTGGTAGGATATTTCAGTCTACACAAAAATACCGATGCCCCCAGTGGCTGTACATCGCTATTATATATAGTATATTTAATTGCAATGCAACACTGACACTGTGGTGCTCTGCACAACGAGCCCAGATTTTAATACTATTTCATTAATGAAATTGCAATGGAATGTTTAAGGAATATGTAGGGAGCCATATGAATACTCTGTACTTTCTGCATAATAGCAGCCAATTAAAAATAGGGTACTAATATATATTTATAAACATACTAGCTCCATGCTTGTCACTGCCATTTTAACATTTTTTTCCCTTTTTCTTTTGGCTTGTTGGTTGCAGAGAAAATGAAACAACTTGGTTAGATAGCTACTTAGAAAGGATTACATTATAGTTGCAGTAATCAGTGTTATTGAAATGATTTATAGTGTGTAAAATGGAACAGAAGGAAGCTCACTAAAAACTTTAGTCAGACACTTTAAAATAGGATTGTGGTCCTGAGAGTAATTTACACAAAGGTCTCAGGACTTCAATTGGAACTTTTTGAAGTGAGCAGTGCTCAGCAATTTGGCTCCTGAAGATCCTTGAGAAAAATGACTTGTGCCAGCTTTTACAGCATAATTTCATAGCACACACAATGGAGAAGAGGGAGTTCTATTAGCTTGCATTTTATTTTATTTTTTTATTAGATATAATTGTTTGCATTTAATAGTACTGATAATTTAAAACAATTATTTTGAAGTACCTTATTTCCCATACTCATTTGCCAGAAAAAAAATACATATATTTGAATAAATTTAATAATAATGAAACTGAAACAAAAATTACTTGGGTAGAGGCTTCTTGTATGAGAGAATTCATTGCTAGCATAAGAATGTCTTTAGTGTTATTTTTAAAAGAAAGTGATCATGCATTTATACATTTGCATTTGTGGTAATTGGAAATTAGTAACTTTGCTATTTTTTAGTTTTCCTTAAATTATTTGTATAAAAACCAGTTGACTTGGAATTGTCTTGTGCTGTGATGTGTGATCTATATAAACATCTTTTAATTATTTTTTTAAAATATCAGTGCTAATGACCTTAGCAACTAAATACAGTTTGTGGATTTTGTCAAATGACCTTGGATAAAGTCATGTCTGATCAAGCCAAACAACTATCTCTGGAGCTATGTACTATATTTAGTATCCTACATTGTGTTAATGCTGTTATATATTGATTTAAGCTAATACGGTAACAAGCTTTGTTTGGGATCAGTACGTTACAGCTATTGTGCAGGTGAGCTTTCTGAAGTTCAAGTAATAATTCACTTGTATGCTTTATACTAGGGATAGTCAACTTTTTGTTCTCCAAATGGTTTGGATGATAGCTTTCTAAAGCCTAGCCAGCATGGCTAATTCAACAGTTCTGAGAGTTTTTAGTGTGTTAGGCTGATTCATGTAGAGGAAAGAATTCCAGCTCCCCCCTTGAGATAATGATTTATTAATCAGCAGAGAGACTGATTCTAGAGCCCAAACAATCAGGAGGAGGCCACAGGACAGCTGGATACATTTGTAATTAAGTATTGGAATGCATTCAGATTTCAATATTCTTGCCAAAATAAGCTATATTATTCATTGTGGTAGAAAAGGATATTGTACATTGTTCAAACTATCAGTTATCTTGATCTGGCAGTATAGCAGTGGTAATAATGAATTTGTTACCAAAGATTCTTGTGTATTCCTATTCCTTTAATAGTTTTTTAGTATCAAATCAATTTATAGGAAATTTAATTATGAGATAAATTTGGCAAAACAACTTATACAAGGTTGCAGCTTTGTAAACCAAAACAAAGGAAGAGTTGGTGCCCCTAAGATATAAAAAAATGTGCTGTAAAATTGACTTCCCTATCAAGTGTTTTGCCATGAATAAGCTACATGTAACAAAAAACCTTACTTTTGGGAGAAACATTTTTGTTCTGGTTCCACTGAAAAACTCTGAGGGAAATTTGTTTCTCTGAAACTTTTTAAAGTTTAGTGCAGCTTTCAGAACATTCTCAATTCTTATTTCCCCTCAGTAACATTATTTAGTATAATTAATTTACTGGAAATTTAACCTGATACTAGGGAACTTTCAATGTTAGTATCAAAATAAGTTGTCAGCGTAGTGTCAGATGGTGAAAAGCAAATGTCCTTACCTTGAAAAAGGGGGAAAAGGAACAACATACTTGGAAAGATTCTAAAGCAGATAATAAAGAAATCTGTAAGCACCTTAAAAACATTGCAGCAATTACTAGTTATCAGCTTGGTGTTGTCAGTAACCAATAAGCCAAATATTACCTTGCTTTTTGATCAGGTAACTTCCTTAATTAGGTTGTGGTAATGCTGCAGGCAGCTTTCCTCATAGGTATCTTCTTGGCTTTTGACCTTGAGGCCTTTTGAAAACTTTGCAGGAGTAAGCTTCCCACCACTAATAGGCATTCCCTGTGACTCTTCTCTCTGACAAGATCATTAGGATAACAGTGTCATCATGGCACCTCAAACCTTACTCTGGAAGTGAGCTCTTCAGGTTATGACCCAATTAATTCATATCTCCAGACTTTCAGATCCAGCAGAAATAATGGCTTGGTACAGTTTCAGATGCTCTTTATTAACATTAGCATGTTACCTGATCAAAAAGCTATCTAACTTTGATCAAGTTACCTGATCAAAAAGCAAGGTAATACTTGGTTTATTGGTTACTGACAACACCAAGCTGATAATTACTAATCGCTGCAATGTGTTTAAGGTGCTTACAGATTTCTTTATTATCTGCGTTAGAATCTTTCCAAATATGGAAAGTATATTGCCAGTTACAGGAGCCTCAAAGTTAGCTTTCTGGTGTGCCATAGCATTTGTGTAGTTGCCTAAATTCAGGCTGTTTTAAATCAACAAGGGATTACCCACTTTGTAGTGGGTCAGTCATTTGCCTAATGATAACTTTTACATGGGCTTGATCAGAGGAGAAGTCTCTGGTTTCAGGGAGATATTTTATTTATTTATTTATTTATTTAATCAATTTATATGGCCACCCATCTCAAATACATACATGACTCTGGGCGGCCCACAATGATTAAAAACAGGATAAAAGCTATTACAACCCCAGTCCTGGGATTACAGTGGTAACTGAGACTGCTGGGATTGGCATCACTAAACGGTGCAGTCATATGCCATGCTTGGCAATGGCAGTCCCAGTCCCAATTGCCTTTGTAACCCAAGGATTACCTATAACAGGACAGGTAGCTACAACTGGGGAGAGATGGTCCTGAAAGTAATCCAGCTCCAAACCATGAAGGGCTTTATAGATAACTACCAGCACCTTGAACTGAACTCAGAAGCATACTGGCAACCAGTGCAGTTCATAGAGCACAGGTGCCACATGCACTGAAAGAAAAGTGCCCATATCTCTATCTACACACACACACACACACACACACACACAAAGAGAGGGAGAGAGGGATGAGTTCACACTGAGTGAGGAAGGCAGTAAATTTGTTGGATTCCCATTATATTTGTCAGGCATTGAGCTGGACACTTGGTGTTGGAAGACTGTGTCTGCTGCAGCTTCTTCACGATTTGGGACTGAAGGCTGTGTGTCTGGTCCATCTGGGTTATTGCTTGGTATTAATACTACAAGAAGATATTGATGACTTGATCAATGGTAATCAGGGTTCCCAGAGGCTTTGTAGCCAGTGTGTTAATTGTTGGTCCCTTGGTGGTGACACTGGGATTATGAATGGGCAGTCAAGTTGTCAGGCTCCATGCTTAGGCTCAGCTATAAATCATGGTCTCCAGACACTTAATCTAGCTCTCAGTTAATTTGACAGAAGACTCCTAAACATGACTTGGCTAGTTTAGAATCTTCGTTGCAGACAAAAATGAAATCTCAAATGAAACAAATTATAAAGAAGTCAGAGACTTAAATTTCTATGTTCCGGGGTTAGATTTTAAACTCTAAGCATCTTCATCATGCCTTTCTGAATTAACAGATACTTGATGGCTCACTTGGTGGCTTTGTGAAACAGATTAAATATATTTACTTAACAGCTTCCTATAGTACCACCACCCTCAGCCTTTACAAATACTATTCTTCTTGTTACTCTTGCTCATTTTGGGATCTTAGCAAGTGTTTAGTTAATTAGAATTTAGCTGTGACATAAGTTAGAGCTGAAAGTTGCTGCTCTCAATTTATAGCATATAATGTAATATATAGGGGAATTCAAACAAGAGAACAAACTTTAACCGGGAAGAGGCTCTGGATTTTCAAGGAAAAAAAAGATGCATGTTGTATTCCTGATCATAAAAACAATATGAAGCATTTGGATCATATCACTGCTTTGTTTCTACCTTTAAAATCCTTAAGGTAGAATATTAAATAATCCTAAACTAGCAGACATGGTAAATGTTCCTTGCTGTTTCATTTTCTTTTCAGCAGTTGATATCTAGTAATTCGAACTTGTTTTACAAGCCTGTAGTTTGCTCTGCATTTTCCTTTTTAGGGTAATTTAATTGTTTTTACATTCCTAATATATTGAATAATGTTTTGGATTAAGGTCATAGAGCTGTATATATTGGTGTGCACGTCCCCTTTGGAAAACAGGGTCGACGGCGTCATAGGCACCGTGGTCATAAACATCATAGACGAAGAAAAGAAAAGGAAACTGATAGAGAAGATGGGCGGGAATCTCCTTCCTATGGTAAGAACTTTGTTAATACTTTTACATTTGTAATCAATCTAAAATGGGTCCCTGTTTGTCTGGTGGCATATTATTTTCATGTAGTTCAATTAAAAAACAGTTTTTCTAGTTTCCTGAATGTATGGTATACCATGTGGCATCTCTTCCTGGAGCAGATTGTCACGGTCCTGATCTCATTATTGCTTTTTCAGGGGAAAGAGCTGCTCTGCCCATGAGACTAGTCCTATCTAAGAAACAGAACTATCAGGGAAGAGTTGGTTCTCTGTTAAAGACAAACTTTTGATTTCCACTTCTTGGGTTTTTTTCCCTTTTTCTTTCTACCTCTTCCCCAGCTGTGGTCTTCTTGACTCTTTGTAGGATGGGAAAGGGGTCTTGTTGCACAAGACTCATGCCCAGGGAGTAAAGTGATCTTATCCCCAGTTTCTGCTTATGGAAATTGGACACCAATATGATCAACTTCATTTCACTGTGCTCCCAGGGCAATGTAAAGAGAGAAAGGTATGATGGTGTAATAATACAGGAAAAGGCTGTGAGGGACCAGTGGCAATAACTGGGGACTTTCAAAAGAAAACAATTAGAAGCTTCTTTAATTTTGTCTAAATTTTCCCCAAGGAATGTTTTCTTTCAGGAAAGTTATGCATTGTTCGGATCAGACTATTTCCTGTCATATGTGATCATAGGCAGGGATGGTACTCCTGAATCACTGCTCACTTCCAAAGGGGGGTGATGGTTTGTTGGTCTTATTTTAAAAATTATTTCAAATTCGGGCAACTTCACTTTAAAGAGGTAAGTTTCATTCTTTATTTTTAGTTTTAAAACACTGTTAATGCATATATACAGGCCTACCCATGAAACAAATAGAATAATTTTGTAACTTCTGGCCTATATTTGAGCCTGAATATGCAGGGGTTCCCCGAGGCCTGAAAAATATTTCAGGGGTTTCTCCAGGGTCAAAAGTTTGAGACAGGCTGAACTACTGTAAAGGAGGAAGATATCGTCCACTGTGTTGTAGCCATGGGCACTATTAGATGCAAACTCAATTATTGTTTCTGGGCAATCCAGGAGAGGAAGGAAATAAAAAGTATGAACATTGACAAATGCTAACCCATTAATAATCTAGTAACTAAAGGAAGCTTGCATAGAAGAAATCAAAAATGTTTATTTTGCTGAAATTGATTGTCACAAGGTTTTGCAAACTTTAACACATAAATACACAAAATAATTTTTCTAGGCTGTCTATAGACATAGACAGTAAAACACCAACAACAGCATGGAGCAATAGGGGCATTTTGGAGCTAGACAGTTTCGGGAAATGGAACTCAGGGCATAAGTAATGAAAGTGGGAGTCAGGATCATAATAAGTTTAATAATGTAGAGAAGGGGGAGAACACAATCCCTGTCAGACACCTTGGTAGCAGGAATGGGACTGCCCTCCAAACTGCATTACACATACTGTATTACTCTGACATCTTCAGCAAAGGATTGTTACCTTGTCGTGGTGCTGGAGCTTGAGCACCTCAGTGATGCCATGAGCTAAACCGTGAAGGGCCACCCAAGACGGGAAGGTCATGACAGAGAGGTCAGACTAAATGCGATCCCTAGGGAAGGTAATGGCAACCCACCCCAGTATTCTTGCCGTGAAAACTCAATGGATCAGTACAACCAGAGATATGTCGGTATACCATCGGAAGATGAGACCCCCAGGTCGGAAGATGGTCAAAATGCTACTGGGGAGGAACAGAGGATGAGCTCAACTAGCCCCAGACGTGATGACGCAGCTAGCTCAAAGCCGAAAGGACGGCTAGCGGCCGACGGTGCTGGTGGTGAACGGCGAATCCGATGTTCTAAGGATCAACACACCATTGGAACCTGGAATGTAAGATCTGTGAGCCAGGGCAAATTGGATGTGGTTATTGGTGAGATGTCAAGATTAAAGATAGACATTCTGGGCATCAGTGAACTGAAATGGACTGGAATGGGCCACTTCACATCAAATGACCACCAGATCTACTACTGCGGACAAGAGGACCACAGAAGAAATGGAGTAGCCTTCATAATTAATAGTAAAGTGGCTAAAGCAGTGCTTGGATACAATCCAAAAAACGATAGAATGATCTCAATTCGAATTCAGGGCAAGCCATCTAACATCACAGTGATCCAAATATACGCCCCAACCACAGATGCTGAAGAAGCTGAAGTAGAGCAGTTCTATGAGAATCTGCAGCACCTACTGGACAACACGCCTAAAAGAGATGTTATTTTCATCACGGGAGACTGGAATGCTAAGGTGGGCAGTCAAATGACACCTGGAATTACAGGTAAGCATGGCCTGGGTGAACAAAATGAAGCAGGACATAGGCTGATAGAATTTTGCCAAGACAACTCAATGTGCATAACAAACACTCTCTTCCAGCAACCTAAGAGACGGCTTTATACATGGACTTCCCCAGATGGACAACACCGAAACCAGATTGACTACATCCTTTGCAGCCAAAGGTGGCGGACATCTATACAGTCAGTAAAAACAAGACCTGGAGCTGACTGTAGTTCAGATCACAAACTTCTTCTTGCACAATTTAGGATCAGACTAAAGAGATTAGGGAAGACCCACAGATCAGCTAGATATGAGCTCACTAATATTCCTAAGGAATATGCAGTGGAGGTGAAGAACAGATTTAAGGGACTGGACTTAGTAGATAGGGTCCCAGAAGAACTATGGACAGAAGTCCACAACATTGTTCAAGAGGCGGCAACAAAATACATCCCAAAGAGAGAGAAAACCAAGAAGGCAAAATGGCTGTCTGCTGAGACACTAGAAGTAGCCCAAGAAAGAAGGAAAGCAAAAGGCAACAGTGATAGGGGGAGATATGCCCAATTAAATGCAAAATTCCAGAGGTTAGCCAGAAGAGATAAGGAATTATTTTTGAACAAGCAATGCGCGGAAGTGGAAGAAGACAATAGAATAGGAAGGACAAGAGACCTCTTCCAGAAAATTAGAAACATTGGAGGTAAATTCCGGGCCAAAATGGGTATGATCAAAAACAAAGATGGCAAGGACCTAACAGAAGAAGAAGAGATCAAGAAAAGGTGGCAAGAATATACAGAAGACCTGTATAGGAAGGATAACAATATCGGGGATAGCTTTGACGGTGTGGTCAGTGAGCTAGAGCCAGACATCCTGAAGAGTGAGGTTGAATGGGCCTTAAGAAGCATTGCTAATAACAAGGCAGCAGGAGACGATGGCATCCCAGCTGAACTGTTCAAAATCTTGCAAGATGATGCTGTCAAGGTAATGCATACTATATGCCAGCAAATTTGGAAAACACAAGAATGGCCATCAGATTGGAAAAAATCAACTTATATCCCCATACCAAAAAAGGGAAACACTAAAGAATGTTCAAACTATCGAACAGTGGCACTCATTTCACATGCCAGTAAGGTAATGCTCAAGATCCTGCAAGGTAGACTTCAGCAACTCATGGAGCGAGAATTGCCAGATGTACAAGCTGGGTTTAGAAAAGGCAAAGGAACTAGGGACCAAATTGCCAATATCCGCTGGATAATGGAAAAAGCCAGGGAGTTTCAGAAAAACATCTATTTGTGTTTTATTGACTATTCTAAAGCCTTTGACTGTGTGGACCATAACAAATTGTGGCAAGTTCTTAGTGGTATGGGGATACCAAGTCATCTTGTCTGCCTCCTGAAGAATCTGTATAACGACCAAGTAGCAACAGTAAGAACAGACCACGGAACAACGGACTGGTTTAAGATTGGGAAAGGAGTACAGCAGGGCTGTATACTCTCACCCTACCTATTCAACGTGTACGCAGAACACATCATGCGACATGCTGGGCTTGAGGAATCCTAGGCTGGAGTTAAAATCGCTGGAAGAAACATGAACAATCTCAGCTATGCAGATGATACCACTTCGATGGCTGAAAGCGAAGAGGAACTGAGGAGCCTTATGATGAAGGTGAAAGAAGAAAGTGCAAAAGCTGGCTTGCAGTTAAACCTAAAAAAAAACAAAAAAACAACCAAGATTATGGCAACCAGCTTGATTGATAACTGGCAAATAGAGGGAGAAAATGTAGAAGCAGTGAAAGACTTTGTATTTCTAGGTGCGAAGATTCCTGCAGATGCTGACTGCAGTCAGGAAATCAGAAGACGCTTAATCCTTGGGAGAAGAGCAATGACAAATCTTGATAAAATAGTTAAGAGCAGAGACATCACACTGACAACAAAGGTCCGCATAGTTAAAGCAATGGTGTTCCCCGTAGTAACATATGGCTGTGAGAGCTGGACCATAAGGAAGGCTGAGAGAAGGAAGATCGATGCTTTTGAACTGTGGTGTTGGAGGAAAATTCTGAGAGTGCCTTGGACTGCAAGAAGATCAAACCAGTCCATCCTCCAGGAAATAAAGCCAGACTGCTCGCTTGAGGGAACGATATTAAAGGCAAAACTGAAATACTTCGGCCACATAATGAAAAACAGGACACCCTGGAGAAGATGCTGATGCTAGGGAGAGTGGAGGGCAAAAGGAAGAGGGGCCGACCAAGGGCAAGGTGGATGGATGATATTCTAGAGGTGACGGATTCGTCCCTGGGGGAGCTGGGGGTGTTGATGACCGACAGGAAGCTCTGGTGTGGGCTGGTCCATGAAGTCACGAAGAGTCGGAAGCGACTAAACGAATAAACAACTTTACTCTGACATAAGCAGTTTATGAGATGTTCGTCAATGTGGACATTATAAAGTTTTGCCTATAACTTACCTCTTGGAGCTGAATCAACAGTAGTTTTACATCAACAACTGTGTCATAAGGACCATTGTCGAAGGATACCAATTTTTTTAGTTAGATTATTTATGATTACACAATAGTCAAGTATAGATTTACGTTTTATAAATGCTACTTGCTCATCTCCTTGTACTCTTTCATAGAAATAAGATTATGGTTAAGTAACTGACTTGTGGATAATGTGATTCTTATGTAATTGGTACTGTATTATTATTGCTTCAGATTATGATAGTGGCAAGGCACAGCCTTACTTATCTGAGAAAACAAGAAAGCCAAAAAGGTCCATGCCATGAGAAATCAGCCTTTAGAAGCAATCTGGATATATTGAAATATGGGAGGCTTTGTTTCCATGCTACTGACTGATTTTTTGGTATATTAAAATACCAGTGTTTTTAGCTACAATTCAGTATTTTGTAACCATTTTGCCTTATATATAAAATCTCCACAATTGATTTATCATTTATAAATGAAGTTGTTTGAGCATTGTATCTTTAAATATGATTTAAATATAGTTTCTTCAATATGATTCTTATCTATATATTTTTTTTAAAAATGATAACCTTATTTTTAATTTTTTATGTTTGCAGTAGTGATTACTGTGGGGTAAATAATATTCATCTAGTTCACACACTAGTTAAGACTAGTAGGCTTTACTAATATTCTGTATTTTGTCAAACCTTTAATAGGTTGCATGAATCCATTATCTCAGTATCACTTTCAATGTGGAATACTCACGCTCACTTTCTTCTGTGTATCATCTGCTGCTATGTTATCTGTCTTTGCTTTTTACCATTTCAGATAAAGTTGTAAAATGCTCTGATTTAATTCAGTCATGTAGAAAAGCCAGCAAAGTGTGATTTATGCTAAAAAGGAAGTAATCAGAATATGGAGGAAGAAGGAGATTGCTCAGTCATACGTCTCATTCACATAATGTCAAATTATGATTTGGTTCAGTATAAGCAAGTCCAAGGAACTCTTCTGCCTAAGACCTAATTTACATACCGTTCATGAATATCAGGGTTTTATGAGTATGCAGGATAATCTTTGTCTATTTGCATTAATAATTTCTGTTCATAAGATCACCCACATGGGCAGACAAATCCATGAATTGAACCTGTGTGTACTAAACTTAAGCACTTTAATAACTGTATTTTGTCATGCTTTGGTTTGTTTTTAATTAGTTTTTTCATACAGTTATCCTGAGTTATTACCCACCAATCTATTAAGTTCTGATGAACTAAACATCTAACAATATTTTGAATAATACTTTTATAGGAAGATAATGATAGAATATTTACAGCCCTTTTTATTTGCTTTTTCTGTCCTATTCTATCATGAATAATTGTAAATTTATGATTAGCATTGTGTTGATGTGGATAAGAATGTGGATATTTATCTAATAAGTGTCTCAAATTCAATTTTCATCAAGACACACCATCCCAGCGGGTACAGTTTATCCTTGGTACAGAGGATGATGATGAAGAACACATCCCCCATGATCTATTTACTGAAATGGATGAACTTTGTTTTAGAGAAGGAGAAGAATATGAATGGAAAGAAACTGCCAGGTAACTTGGGGGATAATTCCCTTTGCTTCTCGTTCACAATTATAACATTCAGAGAAGTGGCATGCATTAGAATATTTGAGGATCATTAAGTAACTGTAACTTAAAAATCCTTAAGCATATTTCTTCTTGCTTACTGGCTATAGATATTACTGCTTTGTGTAAGTTGAGTTTTTTTACATTTTTGTAAAACCTACACTGTCAATTTAGAACCTTGAAAAAATAAGTAAACTGAAAGTGAAATCCTGTACTTGGTCCCACTGAACTCTTTAGATTTTAATTCTGAACAGGCAAATATAAATCTATGTAAGTCTCTTTAAAAAGCAAGTTTCTAAATTGTACAAAGTACCTTAAAAAGAATAGATCACATATAGATTTGAGAAACTGGCAAATGAGAGAGCGATGTAGACTGAACCCAATGTCTGTATTTAAAAAATTAAGACTTTTCTTAGTGTACATGTTCATTATGCATATGTATGTTGCAGATGGCTAAAATTTGAAGAAGACGTTGAAGATGGGGGTGAGCGATGGAGCAAACCTTATGTGGCTACCCTGTCTCTCCACAGTCTATTTGAATTGAGAAGTTGTATTTTAAATGGAACAGTCATGTTAGATATGAGAGCCAATTCACTGGATGAAATAGCAGGTTATATACATTTTACTTAAAATTTTATTTTAATGTGTTTTGTATGTTTTGTAAAGTAATTGAAATATGTTTTGGTCTGTTTGCAAAAGAAACATGATTAACAAAGCAATTCTGTGCTCTAGTTGTAATGCTCTGACGATACTGCAACGATGTTTCAAAATCCTGTTGGTTGCAGCCCAGCAGAACATAAATTAAGAGACACATTAGTATTTCACCATCTTTTTCAGGGCTTTAAAAATAGTTATTTCTCATTGGAAGCAGTGACAAGGACATTATTTAATTCTACTTGGTTTAGGATAGATGTCTTCCTTTTTTCAGATCAGAATTTCTCAACCTAGCACACTCCCATTCCTCCAGTGCCTTTCAAGCACCATTATGTATTCTAACAGACCATCAGCAGAGCTGCTAATATTTTTAGGATTATGCAGAAGATTATGATCCAGAGTAGCTTTCCTTGATTTGGATGTGCTCCGGATGGGTGGACGAAATTCCTGAGGCAGCTTAACTATTGTTGAGAATTCTGGGAATTGAACTCTTAAACATCTAGAGGGTGCCAAGGCTAGAAAAGGCTGTTCTAGAGCAGGAATGAGGTTGGTGATTATTTTTCCTATAAATAAATGAGAAAAATGAACTGTGGCCAGCAGCCAACAGTGGGTAGTTTGTAGAATTGTTGAATTATGTAGGATTTTTTCTTTATCACCTCATCCCTATACTAAGCCACCCTTCCTGAAAATACCAAAACACAATACATTCCCTGAGGAGAATTTAAAAACAAGAATATGTCTACGATAACCCAGCAACTGGATAATACAGAGAACCACAGGTTCTGAGTGTACTCTATTTTTGTTAGGCATTTTATGATTTAGTCCTAAACATTTTTTTATACTGTCTTGTTAAACATTTCCTTCATATCCAAGGCTTGAAGATGTCTCTCAAGTTATATTAATATTTAATACTTATTTTAAATTTCATTTTTCCTTCACAGACATGGTATTGGATAACATGATAGCTTCTGGTCACCTTGATGAATCAATGAGAGAGAATGTCAGAGAAGCCCTTCTCAAAAGACATCATCATCAGAATGAAAAAAAGTTTAGTAATCGGATTCCCCTCGTCCGATCCTTTGCAGATATAGGCAAGAAACATTCTGACCCTCTCTTGCTTGAAAGAAACGGTGAGATAAGTTGTGGCATCCAGTTTTTAAAAAAATGTTTGATAATATAATGCAGAGATGTGAGAAAAGTCAGCACATGCAGAAAATAAGATCAGAATTCTTTCCTAACAGATAAGTAATTGTATAAACATTTCTGCAGAGAATAAAATTATATTTATACATTTTGAATGCTGAAAGTTTAGGTCAATGATTATACCATTGAACTCAAAATAAATTATTTTATAGTATTGTCTTTCTAGTACCTTAAACCAGGATACATGTGAAAGCAAGGCTATGGATATTTTTTTACAAATGCAATGTCTGTTTCTCCTTTGTTTTCCGAATGTTCCTGTTGTCAAATTCAGTAATGTTAGATTTTTGTTGACATAAGTGTAGAAGTTAGCTTTCCTTCAGTACTAATTAAGGCATCAAACTTCGGAGAAAAGCTTTTTGTTTTTGCCTGAAGGGATACTTTGGTTTTGCAATTTTGAATATTATGTATGTCCAGGTGTACATATTTGATTTATTATAGGAATATAATATTATTATAGGATATACAGGCTGTATGCTCTTTATTCACTGATTGCTCCTCCCCCTGCCCCTGTCACATTTGGAGTAGTTTCTGATATTCTGGGAATCTGTCATCCTTTCAGGTAATTTTTGTTTTAATTCTGTTGCCTGAATTTTTCATTCTGATTGCTGCATCTTTGTTGGCTTTTGAAGATTTATCTTTCTCAAGTTGCTTAATTTGGTATAAGCTGTCTAAAGATCTAAACTGGTAACCAGAAATTGGATTGCTTTCTAGTGAACTGTTCAGTATTGTTAGGAACTAATAATAAATGCAGATTTTTAAAAGATACTGATCTAAACATTTCTCCTTTATTCTACTCTATGGTTACTTCTGTTTGGAACTCTCACATTAATTTGGGGAGACACAATAAAGGTTTATGTATTTTTATATTTGTGGCAAGGATAATTGTTATCAATTTATTACTCATATAGACATGCATGTTTTTGTTCGCTGCATATTATTTTCTAGAAATTTGCATTAAGAAAGGGTCTTGATGTTTTTATTGCATATTCAAAATAAATAGATTTCTATTGCAAGCAAAGCATTCTGGCTAGGGCTGTACAAACCATTAACATGTGATGGTTTGGGGGAGTACTTAATTCAGTTCATAAAGCAACCCTGTGAATGGTTTATACAGTGCTAACTGACATTTTCTTCAGTGCTGTTGAGCTGAAGTAATCACAAATTTTATATATATGCCTTTTAAATTTTCAGTATGTGTAAATATATGCTGACTTTTTTAACATCTAAAATTCTGCTTAGCACTCAGTATTTTGCTTATCTCACCTATGACTGAATACATTATGCCTTTAAAAAGTTTTATAGTATCAGATAATATGATTTTATCTTCCTACTGAATATTTTCCTCACTTTATTTGTTTTATCTCAGGGGAAGGCCTTTCAGCCTCCCGTCATTCTTTACGAGCAGGTCTCTCTGCCTCAAATATTTCCCTGAGAGGAGAGAATCGTTTGTCCCTTCTTCTCAATTACCTTCTTCCTGGATCTCCAACAACCTCAAGGAGTACAACCCCTTTACCTACCCCACAAAGCACTCCACCTTCCAGTCCTAGGTGTGATCCCAAGGGAACCACAAATTTCCAGCCAACTGAGCATCAGGTGTCTCCTTCTAACGATGATATCCCTAAAGTAGTAATTCATCCACCCGAGGAAGATTTAGAAGCTCAGGAAAGCAAGAAGAGGACAGAGGAAAATAGTGACATAACATCAGGCAACTATTTGAACTCAAATTATCCATGTGTGGTGCTTTCTGCAGCTAAATCACTCCCACTGCAAAATTTTTAATCACACAGCTTTAGCACCCATGAATTGTACATCAGTCTGCTATTTGTTTGCATGCTTCATTATTTTTGTGTGATATTTTCTTGGAGAACTTTATTTGGTATTTTGAAATAGATGAAAGAATTGATCCTTAATATTAATATAAATATAGAATTGAAAGCAATTATATGTTTGAGCGTTTCTCCATACTTTTTTGTTCCTTAACAAAATGAATTCATTCAGCAAGTGCTCCTGCTTTTTTTTACAAAAAAAAGGGGGGGGGGAAATAAGTTACACATTTGTAAACTACAAAATGGTGGCCTTTTCCTTATTTTCAAACCTCATAATTTCCATAGGTAAAGTATGCTAGACAACTTGAATTTCATGATCTCTGTTGTGAAATCTCTATCTGCTTTTGCACACAACTTGCAATTCCTAGTTTAAGATAGGAACTATTAACACTCTTTTTGATATTACATGAGACTCTGAATGATAATACAGAATATTTTATATTATCTTACATGACAAAGGGTTATTTAAAGGGAGAGAGAGAACTCTGCAAGCCTATTTGGGCTCTAAAAATAAATTGTAGGATAAGCCAACACTTAACTTGTGCTTTGAAGATGGTACAGACAATTCACTTCCTGCATGATGCATCTTTCATGGATTTCCTGTACTTTTCATGCAGAGATTTAGGTACTTGTTAGCACCAGAGTATGGGGATGTATACTCTGGCTAAAATGTGCATATCTAACCATAATCATAGCTGTACAGCAAAAATTGATTCAGTTTCATGTTATCTTTTTTTTCCATGCTAGTTATATAAAATATTTTTATCCTTATCTTTAGCTAAAGAAGTCTTCCAGAGTGGCTTATAAAGATGAGGGCAGTCATTGTCGTCATGATTTTAGTTAGGCTATAAAAAGTTTGTAGGAAAGAATACAATTTGCTTAAATTGCTAAAGAATAGAAAGCAGTTTATATATCTTTTAGGAAGAATAATAGGACACGCATTTTCATAATAATTACACCACATTCGTATTTCAATGTATTACAGATTTCCATAAATCTGCAATAAATTTGCCTTTAACTGATACTGAGTTATTTAGCCAATCAGATATTTAATCTTTATTATTTATTTATTTCCTGTTTTATATATTCATTTACCCTAAACTCATAGTGCTAGCTGATTTTAGTGTGGGATACAAATGAGATTAACAGAAGGCTTTCCTCAAGTTGATATATAATGACGTGATATATAGAGAACCATGTATGATGTATGCTTTCACAGAAAAGCTTTGGCATCTCTCTCTCTTTACACCAGAGTAATTGGTTGCTGCATGGCAAACAACTAGTTAAATTATGGGGAACTCTGCCAGGGCCATGCACTGGAATTAACAGGAAGACTTAATTACCAGTTGTGTGCCTTTAAGTGTTTTAAGTTGCATCTTTCCTTCACATTCCATATAATTTGCTTCAGGGCTCTATAAAGTATGATTTAGCTTTGAATATGTGCTTGAAGCTTGATTGTGGAATTGCGATTTGTCTGCTGATAGATTTCTCAAGCACATTAAGATAACGAAGAACTGTTTAGTTTCTTCTATTTTCTTTCTTTCTTTTGCTGTTTGTTTTTTTTATCTTGAATGAGTTCTATCATTTGAGACATTTAATATTTCACATTCTTTGGTCTTTGAGGTTTCTAGTAACTGTTATGGAAAAATGTGTCCATTACATATATGGAGCTTTTTAAAGAAGTTTCTTTCAGTAAATGATACTGAAACTGACAACACAACCCAAAAGTCAAGACTATCAATTTTCAGCCAATATAGAAGAAATGGAGCATTGCAAATAATTCAGTACAAAATAATATAGATTAAAATTCCAGACTTCTGAAATGCAATTAATGGTACTTCTACAATTGTACAACATGCTAATTACATGCAAAATGACCTAATGTTAATCCATTACAAATCCAAATTATTTCTGTTCTATTTCATTCTCTCTCCCACCACCACCATGCAAACCATGCACAGAGTTTTGTAATAAGATATGTTGTGTATGGTTTGACTCAAAAACAAAACAAAACAAAAATCAGTGTATCCTTTAGTTATGGGGCTGTCTTTCTGCTTCTGGTATTTACAATTTGCAATTTTTAAAAACTTACCTGCCTTTATTGTATAATTAAAAAACTGTGACCTTTTTCTCCTCAGCATTTTTTCCTCAAAATATTCTATAAGTCTTTGGCACTGTACCTTTCTCTCACTCTCTGTAAATATGTGTTTATTTTGTTTTAAAAGCTCCCTTGAGGTGCTTTATATGGTGTGATAGGAAAAGTTATTTAATCAAACAAAAAACAAGAACAACCTAAATTCTGCACCAAGAGAAGCTGAATTCTCCATGCATTTCTGTATGCTGTGATATTCTGCTGGTTTTAGTGCGATGGTTTCATGGATAAGACACATTTCAGCCCTCAAAATTAGTTTCATCCTTTTAAGTTAAATGTTAATGTTGAAAGTAAAAATTTTAAAAGCTCTTCTTAAAGCCCAACTTCATAGAAATATGTTTTAAAACATTGGTCAGTGCCCAAGTATGTAGCATTTTGTGTTCAGTATGAAATTCTGTAGTTTTTTTCAAATCAGACTACATGTTTCTGAGAGTACAGCTGGATATTAAGAGTACTATAGTGAGTTTAATGGCATTGGGATTTTAACATGGTTACATTAAAGCAATATTTGGTGATAGCAAGGCTAAAATTAGATCAAAACAATGTAAATAACCAAAACTTCTACATAAAGCAGTTGAGAAAAATATTCAAGAAAGTTGATCAACAATGTAAAATTGGATATATTTTGAGTGGTGTATTTCATATTGCTCATGGTCCTAGATTCTTGAGAAGTATTTCTCCTTGCTGTGTGTCTCCTGAAATTTCAAATAGGGCAGGGCTAATCTAAACGTTATGTCTGTCAGTCAGGAGAAATGGACAGAATTGTGAATGTTCTACCAACTTGGGGTGGTGGTGGTGGTAAAAGGTTGGTACATATTGGGATACTAGTATCATTTGAAAATGTTTCTTAAGGTTGTTTTTAATTCTGGAAAGAAAAAATTTAAATGTTACGTGTGTGTGTGTGTTCATTCCTATGGGACCCATCAAAATAATAGTTAACACATAATAATTTCAGGGCATTCTCTTTTAGGTGCTACTGAAATTATCAGATCCATTTAAAACCAGTCTGAAAAATAGGCAAGCTAAAAAAGTTAACTATCCATCAGTAACTGAACTAGAGAAGGAAATTTGTATCCAACTAAGGAAGGAGTTCAGTGACCTTGCTGCTGTAACTGGGAAAGTACTCTCTTGCTTTCCTTAGGGATGTTAATTGTAGTGGCTAGGAAGATGCTTTAGATACTCTCTTTTAATGTCCTGCCTTTGGTAGATTGGATATCTTTGTTGTGTTAAAAAAGCATTGTGAAGAAGACTAAGTGGATCTTTTGTAAGTCAAGTTACCATTGCAAAGAGAATCTTCTATATAATTACTAGCTAAACTAGGATAGAATGTAGAGAAATGCTCTCATTTGAGTTGATTAGAAGATTCATGCTGAAAAAGCTGGATCTTCAGATTTTCTTGTAGAGAAACTGAGTCCATATAGGAAACAGCCATTATCTAGAAATGGGTTTGAAAACATGACAGAAAGTAGTGTAGTTGATAATAGAGTACCGAATTATCAAATTATTGGCCCCAGTCAAACTTCTGGTATAGAATAAGGTGAAGTTTATTTTAGCAGTCTTGAGTGTGATGGAATTAAAATGTTTATGAGCCTTGATAAATTCCAGATCAGTTGCTATTTATTTACTTGCCAGATTATATCTCATATTTCCTCTAGGAGGTCAAGGCAGCGTTACAAAGGCATTATAGAGTTTCAGCAGATTCTGTTCTATCTCTGCTGTAATTCATTTATCAAGAATGACCAAGGTTATTAGTTCTAAAATCAAGTCAGAAACACGCTGAAGTAGATAACCGAGAATGTTTATATTCATTTCATACTTTTAAAAAGGGCACGTACCGTGGTTGTTCTTGCTCTTGCTGTGCCTGGACATGTGAGCATTCTCTGTGGCTCTCCTGGATTGTCCATGTAGAGCAGGTCCTCTTGAGAATAGCAGCCATGTTAGAGTACAGTCTGACAGCTTTATTCATAGGAGGAGATCACACAAATTTATTTATTATTTTAAAGGGTAATGATACCACAAAGTTTGAGAATCCCTGGTATATACAGTTCATTCCCTCAAGGTTGCATATGTTCATATTACATACTCGCACCTGCCAGCTATGAGTCTCCTTAGCGTGATTAGCCCACATAGTTTGTTTTTTATCATGACCTTCTAGATGTTGCATTATATTTCCTCATATCTAACATTGGCCATGCTGGCCACAGCTGCTGGGCATTGTAGCTGAGCAACATCTGGAAAACTACAGTTTTCCTACACCTGTTCTAAATGATAAAAAGTTTGACATGAGACGTTTCACATGCTGTTGCATAAGACAATTACATCATGGGTCTGTTAGACAATATTGATACATTGTATCTAATGAATCATTTTCCTCTTGAAGATTAACCTACAGTTTATATTCAGTAACTATTTTCTAGATATGTGCAAAATCTACTATTTGACTGGATTTGTATGGTCCAGAGGAGAAACAGATCATTCTGGAGTTCTCTGCAACATTCTGCTACCAGAATAATAGATTTTATACATACCTACTATTTTCCTGTCTTAGTTCATTGAACATTGAATGAATGATATGGGATTCACACCAATGTGGTATATTGAATTAAGTTTTGGGTTAGGATGTAAGAAACTCCACTAAATCTTTAATTAGCCATGAATCTGAAAATCAGCTACCCATTCCTTTTCATTTTGCTACATACAAAACTGATTACTAAAATTAGGTACAATAACTGTGCCATTAATGTTCAAGTAAATTGATTTTATAGATGGCATACTATTTGAAGTTTATTCTTATGAAGGTAAGCAACCAATTAAAATGGAATGTTATGGTTTGCTTACCTTCATAAGAATAAATTTTAAATTTAAACTTCAAACTTACAAAACCTTACTTAGGAATAAATGAATTATTTGGATCATGGCTCAGATCCTACTTTAAAAAGTATTCTTGCTTTAGGACTGCCACTAATGGATGATTGATAACATTCTAATGGTTCACTATGATATTGAAACACATATTTATTTAGGCATTCTAAAATACATTTTGCTTTATTTTGTGATTTTTCCAGACTTACAGAAATTATGACATTCCTATAATGCATGATCCACATTGGTGGTTAGATGCACATTTTAAAATTTAAAAGTAACACCTTTTTGGTGCATTTTGCAAAAGGCCATCATTTAGGTAATAGCTAGTTTTAACATTTAATAAGCATTCATTGTTTTTCAGAAAAAATAACTTGTTTGGCGATTTTGGTACTAATGCACTTTTTGTTTATTAACTTCCACATTTGCTTTTAGAAAGCTGTCACTGTTATTATGTAACCATACCTATTACCAGATGACATTATTTTAAATATACTTGTTTATTCTACTTGTAGGGCTCTTAGCATCACCACAATCTGCACCTGGTAACTTGGATGTTGGAAAAAGTGGAGAATTTAAAATTAGTGGAACAGGAGGGAGTAGAGAAAACAGCACTGTTGACTTCAGCAAGGTAAAGTTTTTAAGATTTAGAGAACATGGCTATGTGAATTTTAATTTTTTTTCTCTTCAGAATATAATACTTGTTTGTAATTATGTAGTATAATATAATCACTTGAAATATAGTTGTAGAATAAATTAGTAGCAATACAGGTATATTTCAATAATTGGCTGAAAGTGCAGGATCAGTAAGAGCCACTTTGGTATAGTGATTAAAGGCACTAGGCTAGAAATCAGGAGACTGAGTTCTAGTTCCACTTTAAGCATGAAGCCAGTTGGGTCACTTCGGGCTAATCATTCACTTTCAGCCCTAAAAAGGAAACAATGGCAAACCATTTGTAAAAATGTTGCTAAGAAAACTTCAAGGACTTGTCCAGGTAGTCACCAAGGTTCAAGACTGACTCAAAGGTTACAGATGTACATACATACATACGCTGCACCACTTTTATTATTTTGCTCTCTTTTATTTATCGCTTGAGTTAATATTCTACATAACTGTTTAAACTGTCATTTTGTTCTATTCATCGTAAGCCAAGAGTTTACTGGATATGGTCGGGTATGAATGAATGAATGAATTTTTCTGATTCCTATTTCCATTCAGCCTCCTACAACTGGGACTGGGGGGTTTTGTTGACAGTAGGGCAGCTATAATTCCTTATATAAATATGTTATGAGGGAGAGATTATTCTAGGACCTTCTTTGAAGGTCAAAGAGAAAAGGAAAGAGGATGGAGAGGAAGGTGGAGTCAGGGTTCAATGGGTGGGTGGAAGGTTCCAGACTGATGTGGCTAACTTAGAATGGGATAGTAGGAATATAGAGAAGGATCCATCTCTATGATAGCTAGAGATAAGAGATAATCTCTAAATTTCCTCTTCAAAGAGGGTGGCACTGTGAACAAAATGTTAAAGATTGACAGGTAGATATTCTGATTTAGCATTCATTCTACCCTGAGCAGTCTACCCTCAGCCATGGAAGCTCAGTGGGTGACTTATGGTCAGTTATACTCTTTCAACCCAATCTATCTCTCAAAGGTGTTTGGGAGAAAATAATGGAGTGAGTGCTATGTACACTGCCTTGGGCCCTTAAACTGGAGGCTGGATATAGCTCAAATAAATTGATAGAATAGTTGACACATTATTTTTACAAGTCAACCCCTTAGCACATTATAAAAATCACTAAATACCATTGCTCCCTCCGTTTATATTAAAATAAAAAAATATAAATCACCTAATCAATTCCCCCCCCAAATAACAATTACTTAATTATTCCAATTGAAGTGAATAATTATTCCCTTCCTAGTACTATTCTATACATTCCTGTCTACTATAATAAAGGTCAGCCTCATGTGGCGCAGATTGGTAGGCAGCAGTATTGCAACCAAAACTCTCCCTATGACCCAAGTTCATTCCCAGCGGAAGCTGGAGTCTTGGGTAGCCGGCTCAGGTCGACTCAGCCTTCCATCCTTCCGAGGTCGGTAAAATAAGCACCCAGCTTGCTGGGGAAGGTGATGACTGGGGAAGGCAATGGCAAACCACCCCACTATAGTCTGCCAAGAAAATGTCGTGAAAGCGGCATTCCCCCCAAAGGGTCAGACATGACTCCATGCTTGCACAGGGGACCTTTCACCTTTCATCATAATAAAGATCAAAAGTAAAAAAGCATGTAAATTGTCTACCATTATAATTAATAATACAAAAAACATGAATAAGAAGAAACCTTAATAATCATAATCCGAATCATTAATGATAAGTAAAATCATCCAAAGCCAAAAAACCATCCAGATAAATATTTTTAATCCCTTAACCCACTTCAAAATAGACCAAGACATTTACAATCCCCATAGTAGGCACAGAGCTATTTTCTTAAAGAAATCAAACAGCCCAACTGCTCCCCTCACAAACACATAGTTCTCTTCAAAGAACCTCCCATACATAATAACCTCTTCTTTTCCATAACATTCCATCAGAAAGTCAAATGCACTCATGTCTTGCAGCTCAATTTCTCTGTTTAAGATCTTCAATTCAGCATTGCCAATTTCATCCAGGATTTTAACAGAAGCCCAGTCTCACACCTGGGAGAGACATTTCCATCACCGTTAGATCCGTCAGGTTCATTCACATCATACCAAACCAGATGGCACATTTTAGACCACATATTTTCCACAATGCTCTGAAAGTCTTGCATAATAACTTGGCAGGAATCAGAAAAAAATCTGCTTAATATCTGCTTTGATATCTCGGTGAAAGTCAGAGAAAGACTGGTTAATTATGGTGCCCCCTAGAAACTTAACTGGCAGAAGTGAAAGGTAATGGAAAATTTCTGAACTGAGTTAAGGTAAGATACCAGACAGTTCCCAGAGAAAGTAGAGGCAGGAAAGTTAAAGTTCAGAACAGCAGATTCAATGTGTAGGAAAAATGCTAAAAATCTTCAAAATTAGCACAAAAAGAATAACAGGGAGATGATAACATACTCTCAACCCTCCTTAGTATTGGATGGAAAGCAAAATCCAAAGCTTTAATTTTTTTTTAAAGAAAATTAATCATAAAAATAATGATAAGCGCCAAGAGAGATCATTTCTTCTTAATGTAGGAAAGCCTCTCTTAGGGTTCAAATACTTTAATAATAATAATAATAATAATAATAATAATAATAATAATAATAAATTGAGTGCTTTAGAAATGGGGTTGCTGGACTTAATGTCCCTTTAGGGCTGCAGCGCAGCTTGGAAATGGTGTCTTCCCAGCCTCCCGGCAAAGTCTTAACTGTTGAGAATGAACACTGTTTATGATCTAGCTGCAACTCACTGTCTGGAGGATGAATGGGTCAATTCCAAGCATTTTCCTTGGTCCAGAAAAATGATCCTGGGCTTCAGGAGAAACCAGCCTGAGCCCAAAGAAAAAACTGCCATGATGCCAATTACTGTATGCCCGTGGAGCTCATGGACACAGGTGTTCAGTCCGCCATGTTCCCACTGGAAGTCCTAAGGGCAATGACTTTTACATGCAGTGTAGTGGGCTATAAGATTTATACAAGGGTCCTTATGGTCTTGTCATTGGAACTCTGCTGTAGCATGGACACAGCCCATTTTAGATGTGTATACAGACTCCTGAATCAGCTAATATTGTGGCTTCCCAGGTCTAGTATGAATAAAGAACACTTAAAACTGTAAGTGGGGCAGAACTGTGGGGTTTAAAGGAATAGATTACTATAGGTTGATGGTCCAGTTACAGGGTTAAAGCCTGGTGTGTTTCACTTTTCACTGAATTCTCTATACAGAATTTCTTCCTCTAGTGTAAAAAATGCTAATCTGCAATGAAGTTGCTATTTGTATCATTTATAATACAGTATTTTTCCTTTCAATGTTTTGGTTCCGATATATAATTCAGCAAAACAATATAACTTTACTTAAAAGTTGTCTTAATATATACTTATGTAAACAAAACAAATTTACATTATAGTTTAATCATGGCAAATGCCATTATTCCAGCTCCTCTATCACAGTTCTTATATTTTTACTTGGCCTGTTCTTCTCTGCACCTGCCTTGTCTCCTGTTGGGCAGGATTCTGCCTCCTGGCACTGTAGTTGTGGCACACTTGGTGTGGGACTCAAGAGGCCAGCTGTAAGTGTTTTTTTCTAGATAGCTGTGTAACTGGTGTCTTAGTTTCAGTGATTTTTGTGTTTCTGTGTATATGTGAGCCAATAGTTTGTATGATGCTATATATTATGGTGGTGTATTTTTATAATTATATACACAGTTCCCATGTGTAATTTGAATAATGCTAATGTATAAAGAGTTAATTCTCCAAAAATATTCTTTTTTAGATTAAATTTATAAAATGAAGCAATTGTGTATATAATTACACTGATTTAGTGGAATTTGTAGATATTTATTATAAAACCCTTTTATTCCCAAGATATAATTTTAGAAAGTTTTTGTGACTGTATATTTTAACATAGATATTCAAACACAATATTTGTATATGTGGTTACATTAAAATACACTTCATAACATAAATCACCCTGTAGTAACATAGTATATGTTGCTTGCAACACTGTCACTTATCTTTAAACGTCAGTTTCAAAAATGCTTTAACATACTTTAAATTAATATACTTTCAATCATTCCTTTGAAAATAGGTGGATATGAACTTTATGAGGAAGATTCCAATAGGTGCAGAGGCATCAAATGTGCTGGTTGGAGAAGTGGATTTTTTAGAGAGACCAATTATTGCTTTTGTGAGGCTGTCACCAGCTGTGCTTCTCACTGGTCTCACAGAGGTTCCTGTTCCTACCCGGTAAAATAAAAATATACATATAATAAACCTTTAATTGTGTGTATGATTTTGAATCTATATTGTGTGACACAGGAATTTTTTCTTCTTAGAAAAGTAGTCTTTGCTGCTGCCTCTTTGTTGTGGGTTTATCATGCTGGTTTAAAATCTTGTATGCATGGTTTTAAAAAATAATTTATTTTAAATAAATATAAAATATTATTTCCTGCCATTTAGAAGGAATACTTGCTGTCATCGAGCAGTTCTTTAACTTCATAGTTCATAGTTATTCATAATGTTTGGGTTCTCTTTAGTGGCAAGTGCAGAAAATTAAACTTAAAATCACTTTCAGATGAAAATAGCTAATGGAAGGAAAGAGTATTATTAAGTAATTGTTCTTGAGAACGTATATACCTGAATAAATAATTTAAAAAACAAAGAGTTAATCATATAGTTTTGTCTTGTGGATATGGAGTTCACCTTGCTAAATATGTCATAAATTAAGTAGTGATAATCTTTTGTCCAAGTTTTCATCTACTTTTACGGGCTATATCTGCATACCATGACAAACCAGAATTCTTCAGATCGCTCTTGCTTGCTTCTTCTTGCCATGCTTCCATGGTTTATTTACTGTGATACACCAGTGTCATAACCCAAGGTTTATTCTTGGCTTTTGACTCTTCTGGGTCACATGTGACAGTAAACAGATTACTGAAAGAATGCACAGCTAAATAGATAAATGGTTCAGTCCTACCTAGTCTACTGTTCTCTAAGTTTGAGAATACCAATAGCAGACATTGGCTTAACATTAATACCTGGTACATAATATGGCAATTCTATAATCATACCTACTTTCTTTTCTATTTGGTAGTTAATAATTCTTCATATTAACTATTGAAAGATATATCAATTTGGTGAAGACTTTTTAAGAAAGGGCAATATAAAAAAAGAATACTACACACGAAAGGGATGTTGGTTTTTGAGTTGTAAAGTCGTAATTCCAGGTGTCTTTTTCTTCAATTCATGGTGTCTGATCAACCTGAATGATCTACAATATTTGATGAATACAACAGGCCATCTGCATATAGAAGCCAACCCTCTGACATTGCTGCCTTTTTATTTATTTATTTATTTGTTTGTTTGTTTGTTTATTTATATGGACGCCCAGCTCAAACAACATGACTCTGGGCAGCATACAGAAACCAAGCAGAATAGGTGCAGAAAAATAACAGATGCTACTAAAGCAAACTAAAACAATTAGATGGTGATCAGGACTAATATATATCATATCTCATCTGGGGAAGAAGACAGCTCTTGCCTGCCTTTTTAAGGCTTGCAAGGTCCAGCCAACCATATATTAGGGAGTGGTAGGGGTAGGGGTAGGGGGGATCATTCCAACTAGTAGGAGTTGCCATCAAATAGTCATGCCTCCTGGGTCTCACCAGGTGACATTGTTTCAGAGAAGTGATCCACAGTGTGCCCTTCCTGTTGGAGCATATGAGACATTTTGATGGGAACTCTTTGTACTAAAATGTATTCATTCCTTAAAAGCATGCAGTTATCCAGTAAGGCTGCTTAAATGCCATGTCCAGTTTAGCGAATCAGAGGATGGGGATGGGAATATTGATAATGATGTCCTAGCAGTTAAAATTAAGGAAATGCATGCATCAATGTTTTATATTTCTTAGAATTAAAAATATCACCTTGAGCTAAACTGTTAAATCAGATACCACCCTTCTTTTGTGTAATCTCAGTTTCACCTCCTGAATTATATGTGACTGTTGCTACATTCCTTGACTGCATACTTGGTTTGTGCAAAGGATATGTTGTGGTTCAATATATTTCAAGTATATATTAAAATGGGGCAATATATTATAAAACTAGTGTTTATTTTGGTTTACAATTTTCAGTGTATGCCAGTTTTGTCCTCTGATCACCCAACCAGTAGAGGCAAAATAGAATTTTGTAATAATTTTGATATACAAATTCTGATAGCTATTTTAGTAGAATGGAAAATGAATCCAGGGTGAACTACACAAAATATTCTGGCAAATTTAGCAGATGAAAAATCATGGTGTCATTACCATACATTAACGTTGGATTAAGAAATTTGTTTTGATTGATGCAATTTGCCTTTCTAACCCATTGAACCTCAAATGTGTTGTGAGTGCAACTCACAAAATTTCCAGTTGTTGTTGTTATTATATGCCTCAGCATGCTGACATTTAATCATAAAAATTCCAGCCCTCAATAACAGTTGTCATTGAATTACTGTTATAATATCTGACCTTGCAATCCATTTTCATAATTCCACAGATTCCTTTTTCTGTTGCTGGGGCCAGCAGGTAAAGCACCTCAGTATCATGAAATTGGTCGATCAATAGCAACGCTCATGACTGATGATGTGAGTACTGCCATTTAGTACATACCCCAAAGAACTATTTACTCTAAAATTGACTGAAGTCAATATGCATTTATATAATAAACTTAAATTTATAATGGTAGAGTATAATATATCATCTTGTACATACTTAAATATGTGTAAGTACAGTATATACACATACTGTAAGTACGTACCCATTATGCCTTTCCCTGGCAAGTGGAGAGATGAAGCCCTATCTGCAGGACTGTATCTCTCCACGTGAGTCAGCCCAACCTCTTTGACTGTGTTGGGAGAAGCAGCTGGCTATCCCTCATTTTTGGGAGGTCAGGGGAGCCAAAGTCCAGAAGTGTCATTTCTCCGTGATGGGACCAACCCTCTGGAATGGCTTCCCACAAGAAGTTGGATTACTTCCAATGTTACTCAACTTCTAGAAGTAGCTGAAGATGGAGCTGTTTTGGATGGTGTTTGGTATTGATGCCAGATATTGTGTTGGATTGTATGTTTTATTATGGATGTTATTTCCTTTTTGTTAGCCAGTGAGAGTCCACATGTGATTGCAGTGTGATATAAATTTGATCAATAAAAATAAATAAATTTGCTTTGAGTTAAACAATGTTACAAGAAGTGCAGTAGGAAGTAAGAAATATTAAGCCAAATAAATTAAAGGCATGTAATAATAAAAAGGAAATTGAGTTAAATCTAGTTTATATCAATGCTGTTCTTTATGCCTCTCTGTACCTTTTTGTCCTTATGAACCATCCTTGCTTCTATCACTTCCATGAACTCCTTTGTACATTGCCTTTTCCTTCTGTTTTCAGTCTTCCCTTTCATTTAACTAATTCATTTTTTTTCATTGTTTTGTTTTGCAATGCATATAGTTTGGCTATATGCCCAAACCACCTTGAGGTACTTTCTTCTAGTAGTTTTTAATTTCATATTCAGTGCAGATACATTCAGTATCCATTAATTCTTGACCTTATCCTGTTTTGTTTACCCCACACGTTTTAAATGCCTTACTCCTATTGCATTCAACTTATTTTTATGTTTCTATTGATATACCTAATTCTTACTTCCAGATAACAAAATGGACAAAAGTATGCTTTTAGGAATAGCTATTTTCCTTTCTTTTGACAAATATTTCTTCTTGCAAGAGATCAGATTACTATCTATTACCTTTCTACCAGAAGATCTTAACAATTCTCCATCAATTGTCCTATTTTTAGTAAACTTTCTACTAAGGTACCCAAATCCATCTACTTGCTCTAGTTTTTGCGCTTTATATATAACTTGCCATTGTTCTCTCCATTTTTCCCAGTCAAAGACAATTACTTTGCTCTTTGGTCTGGAAATTAATGTATCATACTCTTCATTGTATCATTTTAATTTATTTGTTAATTAAAATTCATTTATTAAAAAGTTACTGTGCAATATCTGAAGCTCTCTGGGTAGTTTACAATAAAACACACTAAAAACGTAACCTGAATAAAAATATATAGATAAAATGAAATAAAATAAATAAATAAAAAACCATATAAACTAGGCAGCAGCACTAGTCTCACAGAAACTAAAAATTAGAATATATATTATTCTAAAATTATTCATAATGTTTTTTATTTGTGTCTAACCATTTTTATATTAAGCTTATATAAATATCTCAAGAATATTTTACTTCATATAAATGAAATAAGGTGCTAATCAATAAGTACTATTCATAGAAGCTTTAAGTAGTAATCTGTCTCACAGAATGAGATGGGTGTATCTGGGACTGTAAGATACTGTAAGTCATTTAATGTGGCAGCAACAAGCTATTTTTTACTATTTACTATTCAATCCAGTTTTGAGGCTGTGTGACTCCTTGATGACTCTGGGCGACTTACAAACAAATAATCATGCACTTGTGATGATCCTCCTGATTGGACTACTGAAACATGCTGTACACGGGGCTGCCCTTGAAGAGCATCTGGAAGCTTCAGCTGGTGCAAAATGTGGCAGTGTTGGCATTTAATGGGACCAGTTATTTGGCAATTGTGACACCACTGCTCCATGAGCTGCATTGGCTGCCAGTTTGTTTCCTGGTGCAGTTCAAGGTGCTTTATGCCTTACGTGGCTTGGGGCCAGGTTACTTATGGTACCGTCTCTTCCTGGTTGTTTCTACCTGGCCTATCTAATCTGGCAGGAGGGGCTTGCTGCGGGTACCATTGACCACGGAGTGTTGGCTGGTGGGGTCCTTTAGGAGAGCCTTTTCTGCCATGGCACCTGCCCTCTGGAATGTCAACCTTCTAGAGATTAGGTTGGACCCAGCTCTGCTGATCTTCTACAGGCCTTGAAGACCTGCCTGGTCCTGTGCTTAAACCGAAGGCCCCAGGTGTGTGACAGAGCCCTTTTCCTGGCTATGCTGAGGGTTTTTATGATTCTATGGCTGCTGTGTTTTTTATTTCTTGTTTTATTTGTGTATATTTTTATTTGTTTTAATGTTGAGAGCCACACAGAGTCATGTACTGAGATGGGCAGCTATATAAATTGATTTAATAAATAAATAAATTAATAACTTTGATGCATATAAAAAAGAGAACACAGCCAACCAGAAGAATAAACAGCCAGTCTTAAACCAGACAAAACTAAGCTACTGTATATTAAAAGGGGCTCTACAACCACCCTGTCCCAAGCCTTGTGAGAAGAACCAGGTTTTTAATAATTTCCAGAACGTCATGTCATAAGACTGGAAGCTACACAAATCTTCGGGGAGGGTATCATTTTGGAGGGCAGGTACTGCAACTGAGTAGGTTTGATGGACCCTAACCCTAATCTAGAGTACTTGCTCAGTTTTTCAGGCTGCAAATCCTAATTCTACTCGTATTGTAACCTCTACCATAGGTAGTCCTTGACCTATGACCATTTGTTCAGTGACCATTCAGAGTTACTATGGTGTTGAACAAATGGTGGTTACAACCGGTCCTTGGAGTTCCAACTGTCCCAGCACCTCCATGGTCACATGATCACGATCTGGGCGCTTGTCAACTGGCTTGCACTTAAGACTGGCTGCAGTGACTCATGATCATTTGCAATCTTCCCTGCCAGCAGGGAAGCTGGCAGGGAAAGTTGCAAGCTGCTGGGGTAAGTCCCCCTCACCTACACACCTCTTCACAGCCTCACGTACCCCCTCTGACCCTCACCATGCCTTCCTCACATCCTTGTGCACTTTCCCCAAACCTTGCACCCTCAAGCACCCTCTCTGAGACTTGCACCCTCCAACACCCTCTCCAACCCTCCCTGTGCCTCCCCCACACCTTCGCGCACCCTTCCTGAGTCTCACCGCACCTCTCTCGCACTCTCACTTGCCCCCTCGCTATGCCTCCCTTGCACCCTCATGCACCCCCACGCACCCTCCCTGAGCTTTGCAGCACCTCCCCCACACCCTCACACACCCACTCAGGCCCTCCCCCACTCAGCAGCAGCCACTTACCTTCCTGCTGGCCTGCTTGCGAGCCACCTGCGACTTGTAACTTCTTGCCAGCTTCCCCACTGACTTGGTTGTGGGAAGCTGGCAAGACGTTGCCTCACCTAATGACCATGGGATTCAGTTAATGACAGCAACCAGGACTGCCGGGATTGCTGTCACTGAGTGATGCATTCGTGCTTTATGACCATATTGCTTAGCAGAAATTCTGGACCCAATTGCTGTAAGTTGAGGAGTATCTGTATGTGGGTCCTTTGGGGCTAGTGTGAAATGAAACTTGTGATGATGTTGATTGCAAAAATAAGCACTTCAGTTAAAAACACAGTACAAGCAATTTAGCAAACATATACTTAGACACACATAGTCAACATTTACCCAAACAGTTGTAACAAAGGCAAATTAATTCAAACAGTTGTCCAGAGAGGGATATGCAAATTTTGCTTTCAGCTTTATAGTAAGGCAGATTTTGGCAATAGGATAACAACAGCAAGGAACAAGTTAGAATTTTAGCTTGAAGTCACAGTCATGCAAGTAACAATACTAATGAAAGTAATACTAGTGTAGGTATATAGAATTTGATTCCCCATTTTCTTACAATTTGGCCATATACCTTTATCTGTTCAGTCACCTTATTCAAGGTGATTAGAGCTTCTAAGGATCAAACCATTGCATTATTTTAAGCAGTAATACCCAACAAAGTCCACTCTTTCTCCTCAAAGATTCTCTATCAATGGTAACTCTACCTTTACAGGGCGAAATCAAACTGTTCATGGAGTTTATATCATTACTGCCAATTATACTGTAAGAGATTATGAAAGTTGTCCAAAATGTCTGAAGTGTGCCACAGTGTTATTATATTATTTATTGGCTGCACACTTCCTATTATTTGCTGTATGCTTGCAATATTTAAGCTGTATTTTAGAATCATTATTGATGAACAAAATTGGTTTGTAGAAATCAGTTCCCAGATGCTTTCTCCTTGTGATCTATCTGCACAGATTATAGAATCTTCCTTTAGGTTTTTAAGTCTATAGCATTTGAGCAATTGTTGAAAACATTGTGAAACATATTTCACATAATGTGACTTCTGAAAATAGTTAGCAATTTTATCAGTTTAGTATCTGTTTGGCCAAATAGGGCTTACGTGGCCAATCTAGTTGCCCTCCAGAGATGAGGACTTCACCTCCCAGAATCTCCCAACAAACATGTCTGTTGCTGAGAATTCTGCAAGTGGATATCCACATCTCTGGAGAGTGTTCATTCGGAAACCTAATGTCCGCATAACTTAAATATTTGAATGGAGATGTGTTACTTTATCCTAATTCTTCATTGTGACCTTTCAGCTGCACTGGTCATGTTTTGTACTTCTTAGGAAAGACTTTTGTTATGTCAAGAAATCCAATACATGCTTATCTGCCTTTTTTTAAAAGGTTTTCCATGACGTTGCTTATAAAGCCAAAGACAGAAATGATCTGCTATCTGGAATTGATGAATTTTTAGATCAAGTGACTGTTCTTCCTCCAGGCGAGTGGGATCCATCTATAAGAATTGAACCACCCAAGAGTGTTCCTTCTCAGGTAGGTTCTTCTGAAGATGAAGACACCTTTAAACATGTATAATAGTGTGGTAAGTGTGCGCAAGACAGTATCACAAACCTGAAAAATAATTTTGCAATGAGGTAACAAATTGATGAAATGATGAGATCAAATTCATAGTATTGTTTTTATCCTATAAAAAGTGATTCAGAAAGCAAAGGAAAAAGGAAAAAAAAAACACCCTGAAACTTTTACTGCTTTCAGATAATTTCTTAAACATGAGTGGCTATCACATATAATATGACGTATCCACAGCTTCGTTTAAATTTCACTATACCTAACCGGATAAGTAGTCCAGCTACAATTGATTTTAACAAAATATTATTAAAATATTGTGTTAACTGTTGAAAATGATTTCTGATTTAGAGTTAATATTAGTATTTTAAAAATCCAATTGTGGTTTTGAAGAAATACTGTATTATATGGTTAGCCTGGAAGACTACCATAGATGTGAAGAAAAGAGCTTGAAATTATGCTTGTTATTGTAGTGTGACTTGGAGAGTGAGCATGGTATCCTACAATGCTGGCCTAGAAATGGGGAGACCCAGGTTCTAGTTTCCTTTAGGCATGGAATCCATCTGGTGACTGTGGGCCAGGTATTCCTTCTCAGCCCTAATTTATTGTCAGACTCTGGGACAAGTGGGCTGAAAAACAAAACCCTTCATCAGATCATACGTTGATAACTTCACTATATGAACTTCACTATATAACTTCACTATATGAACTTTAATACATAGCTTCACTATACGATAAAGCACAATGCTAAACAAGCAGACCCTGCAACCAAGCAGGACAAATACTAAGAATAATAACAACTGTAGTGTGACTTAAAGGCAAAACTCATTTAACAGGTTAATGTTAAATGCAGGAGAAGAGGAAGATTCCTAAGTTTCCAAATGGAGCTGCTTCTCCAGGAGAATCCCTTAAAGAAGAAGGTCATCTTGCTGGATCTGAACTACAGAGAACTGGAAGGTGTGTAGATTTTACTTCAGTTATAACAATATCAATGTAAAAATCTGAATTATTGCCGCTTTAAAAATTTGCAAAATATAATGGATTAAAATTTTTACATGAGTATGTTTTGATTCCCAGCTAATGGTCTGTTTTAGTCTCTCAGTACAGTAGAAGTATTCCTTACTAGACTCTGTGGACTATGGTGAAGTTTTAACACAATATCTGAAACCATATTATGAAGATAAAGATATCTTGAAGCCAAAAATTGTTTATAGAAAGCTAGATATTCAAAATATTGCAGTAAAGAAAACTTATAGAGATTTCTCACATATGAAAATTGTATAGATGTCCTGTAGTCTCCCAAACTTGGCATTTACAGCAGAGAAAATCTTTGAAGAAGGATAATAGGGTCTTCAAATAATATCTTTGTTAAACTGAATTGTACTGAAATGTCTTCATATGGAAAATCCTTGTGAATATATGGTTGCCTAAAATTTAAAGATAGCTACATTTTAACTAAGGTAGCTAAGGTGGTTAAGGTGCTGGGTGAGAAACCAGGAGTTTGTGAGTTCTAGTCCCATTTTAGGCATGAAAGCCAGCTGGGTGACCTTGGGCCAGTCCCTCTCTCTCAGCCCAACTCACCTCACAGGGTTGCTGTTGTGGGGAAAATAGGAGGATGAAGGAGTATTAGGTATATTCACTGCCTTGAGTTATTTATAAAAATAATAAGGGCAGGATAAAAAACAAACAAACAAATAAATAAATGCTATTATTATAGGAGAGATAATCCTGACAGGTAGAAGATTTAAAATTTTAATTTCTCTCAAAAGCTGTTCATCTTCCTTTTTTTATAAGAATTTTATTAAGTTTCAAGCAAAGATAAAAGCTACAGAAAAACAAAAAACTACAAGGAAAAAAAAAGAAAAAACTAAAAGAGTGTAGAAACACAAGAGAAAATGTTTCAGAATTACAAAAAGAGGTGACTTCCGACTTTTAATAGCAAGGATATACAACAATTTTCCATTATCAATCCCTTATTCTATATTAAACCAAAATCACATTATTTCTATAAATCATTCCATTGGCACATTATAAAAATCACTAAAGTTGCTCCCTCCCCTTATATTAAAAGAAAAAAATATATAAACCTCCTAATCAAGATAACATTTATTTAATTATTTCTTTCCTACTACTATTCTATACATTCCTGTCTACTATAATAAAGATCAAAGTAAAAGAACATATAAATTGTCTGCCATTGTACTTGATAATACAACAATTTTAATAATCTTAATCATATAAAACCCAAAACCAGACATTTATTATTTTTTTATGATCCCTTAATAATCTTAATCCAAATTGTTAAAGATAAATGAAATAAGCCAAACCCTAAAAGCAATCCAGATAAATATTTTTAAACCCTTATCCCACTTTAAAATAAACCAGAGCATTTACATATCCCCACAATGCGCACAGAGCTTTTTTCTAAAAAAAAATCAAACAGCCCAACTGCCCCTCTCAAAAACTCTGACTTCGCTTCAGGAGACCTGCCATACACAATAACCCCTTCTTTTCCATGGTGTTCCATCAGAAGATCAATTTCACTTATGGCTTGCAACTCGATCTTTCCCTTTAATTTCTTCAACTTGACTATCTGACCTTCATCCAGCATTTCAACAGAAGTCCTGATCTCACTCTTAGAAAAGACATTTCTGTCGCTGTTAAATTCCTCAGTTTCATCCACGACATCCCCAACCAGATGACACATTTTAGAACTCATATTTTCCACAATGTCCTGAATGCCTTGCATAAAAACTTGGTAGGAATGAGAAAGAGTCTGTTTAAAACCTTGGTGGAAGTCAAAGAAAGTCTGTTTAAAATCCTCCATGTCTCACATAGTAGATTATGGCGCCCCTTAGGAGCTTAACCAGCGAAAGTCGAAGATATGAAAGAATTCTGGAATGTGTTTACACAAGCAAAAGTGAGATATGCAGATAGTTCCCCAGGAAAAGTAGAAGCAGAAAACTGAAAGTTCAAAACAGCCAATTTAACGTGTAAGAAAATGCTAATATCTTCAAATTTAGTACAAAAATAATAATAGGGAGACAATTATTTACTCTCAGTCTTCCTTAATATTTGGATGGAAAACAAAGTCCAAAACCTTAAAAGAATTTTTTTGAAAAAGTTGATCCCAAAAATAACAATAAGCACCAAGAGAACCCGCTTCTCCTTGCTGTAGAAAGAAAGCCTCTCTTAGGGTATGCGTACTTAAAAGAAAAATAAATTGGGTGATTTAGAAATGAGGTGGCCGGTCTTACTGTCCCTTTAAGGCTAAAACACGGCTTGGAAATGGTGACATCCAAGCCTCTTGGCTGCTCTTACCAGTCAAATGTGAACACTGTTTGCGATCTCCTGGCTGCAAGCTGCCATCCTGGAGGGCAGATGAGGTGATTCCAGGTGTTTTCCTTTTTCCGGAAAAACCTGCCTGAACCGAAAAAAACTGCCAGGTTGTCAGTTCTGCCCACTAAGCCTGCAGGCACAGCTGTTCAGTCCGCCATGTCTCCACAAGAAGTCCCCAAAAGTTGTTAATCTTCCTGAGCATGAATATCTGTCCAGGGTTTTTTTTTTCTCACTTAGTTGTAAGCCTAAATATAATGGGCATTGTAATTCAGCTTTTTAATTTTTTTTTAAAAGATTTTTTTTTAATTGCAAGGTTAATTCTTTCAATATCTTATAAACAGTGAAACAATGCTTTCAAATACTTGCAGCTAGCTTCCTCTTTCTTTAAATATATCGAAAATATTTAATATCAAGATTGTATGTAAGTCTATTATAAAATTGTTCAAGGCATATACTGCTATTCACTGCAACCAGTGTACATGCACAGAACTTGGTAATGAGTGCAGAAGTTGATGTCCTGAACGTGTTTTCATTAAAAACAAGTGCCTGAGACTAACAATAGATACTGTACTTTTCCATAAAAATACATAAATCAGAATATCAATTCATTCTACTGAAAATGTATAGATGAAATTGGTATGTTTGCATCTGTATTGTCAATAGGTTTGGAGTATAAGGCTAATTTATGCTAAAAATCTGCACGGTCAGTCTTGTGTGTCCCATAATTTTAAACATTCTGGAGTCCTATAGAGTACAGTTTGATGAGTTTCATCTCACCTATTTAGGCTTTTTGGTGGTTTGATACTTGACATCAAAAGGAAAACAACTTTTTTCTTGAGTGACTTCAAGGATGCATTAAGTCTGCAGTGTCTGGCCTCGATTCTTTTCCTATACTGTGCCTGTATGTCTCCTGTAATCACTTTTGGAGGGCTCCTTGGAGAAGCTACAGAAGGCAGAATAGTGAGTACAAAGAATGGTAGTAGCCAGGATTTTAGCTTTTCAGAGGCAAGTGACTGTGTTCATTTGTCTCCTTTATTTCTACCTTTATTTGAAGACTTTTATCAACATCATTTTGACTAGCCCTGCCCAATAATACATGTTTCTCAAATATGTGGAAAAAATGGAGAACAGGAGAGGATGCACAGTTAAGGTAAAAATTATCCTGCCTTGATGAACCTGTTTCATGATCTGAGAAACAACTTTCATTGTGTTTGTTTTTAAAAGGCCTTAAGCTAGTAATGGAAAAATTATTTGTTCCATCTTCAGAATATACTCAAGAGTGCTAATTCAGAGATCTTGTTTGTCTTGTGAAATAATAAAACCATGAAAATAATATGCTTTTAAAATGTTTTGGAAATAAAAATTCAGCATTCTGCACTAAACTAAATGTAATGTACATATGCATGTAATAAAATTCAAATGGATCTCTTTGTTAGAGAAAAGCTGTTTCAAAAAATGATGATTTGGAACAGATATGGTGAGGAAAGAGTTCTTTATCCTTTCTCTATCATAAATGACCTCAGTGTAAAAACCATTTACTACTATCTTTCCTTCCCCACCAACCCAAGTCCAGGCTTGAATGTTCCTGGGGATATAGCAGTGGAGAAGAGATGGCAGAAAAATGGTAAAACATCCTTTCTTACAGGTTCTCCACGCAGAATAATTCTCTTAAATCTGCTTTTCTCTACAATAAATAATTGGATTTGGATGCATGTATGCAACACCTAGTTTGGTTTTCAAATATTTATTTTCTGTTGCTAGAGGAAAATATATATTTCTAAAGAAAAAATGAGTGTGAACTCTAAACAGTTTTGTCACTTTAACCATCATATTTTCATGATGATTTCAAGTATATCAGCTATCATAACAGTTGATTTATCACAGCTTTCAAATTAATGGAAATAACTGAATATATATAAGTTATTTGCACTCAACATTTTAGTTTGTATTTGGCATTTGTGAAACAACTTTTTTAAAGATGTTATGGCACACTAATATGCCACTGCAAATGTATTCTTCAGAGCATGGCGTAGGAAACCAATGGCTTGTGAGTCACATGTTGCCCTGAATTGCATATTTGTCATCTCTAGAGAATTGTCAGTTTGCTTTGCTGAAATTTGGCAGCAAACTATGGATCTCTGGCTGTGGGACTTTTCACATTTTGGGGGCAAAATAAGTGACCACTTAGCTATGGTCATCCTCCATAAGGCTTAATGAATACATTTTGCTTAATGAATACATTTGCATTCCAAACTCACAAAGAGGGTGTAAAATTTGGCTCTGTTCATTCCATTATTGCCATGCCCCCCTGCAGTCTTTGGAGATGGATAGCTTTATAAATAAAAAAGTGTAGCTCCCTCCTACAAAAACGTTATCCACCCCTATTTTAGAAGGAAAAATATTCATGCTTGTAATTCTCAAGTTTATTTTTATGTATATTGAAAAGTTAAACTTAGCTTTCCAGGACAATATCAATACTTTAAATTTTACTAAATTTGTTATATACTTGAACACCTTTAGAAGTTTATATTGAATTATCCTGGTTTCAAAAACACAAAAACCACCCCCCCTTTCTACTTGCTTGTGGAGAGCTAGTTTTCTATAATACAATACATCCTGGTAACGTGATGTCCAGTGTCTGCGACTATTGTACTTAGATTACTACCCATGGTATTGGTGCTAAAATACTAGTTTAACTGTATGTCATCAACCAACTGATTTAAAAATGTCCATTTCCTTTGTGTACAATGAAAAATAGGTTATACCGTATTTTCTAGCTGTCTGGAGTTGTTTGCTGCCTTCAGTGGCTCAGAGTGCATGAGTACATTAGTTTTTGCACAAGTGTTTGAACATAGTAACCTAAGGAACATGCTTGAGCTCACATCACTTTCTCATGTCTCCAAAGCTGTCATTTCTACAATATACCTGCCCTGAATACCTAAGGTTAATGCACTGATCAGCTCAAAGACTAAATTGTGTGTATCTTTTGAAGTCTGATTTTGTATGCTAAGGGTAACCCATGACATTATGCTGGTTGTGCCCCATTTTAGCATAGTTCTCCCACTGGCCCTTATGTTTCTGTTGTTATTGATTATTTTTAGTGTACACAGTATCAACCTATATTATATTTGCCCAGTAAGTATCTTTATTGATCTTAAATACTGAATCAAAGTAATTAAAACTTAGGTTGCTTATTTGTGTATTTTAAGTTACTTTTGGTATTTTAAAACACATAGCAACATAATTTTAAGTCTTCTGATTCTCTGTGAATGCTTATATAGAAAATTATTAAAGGATAATAATAAAAGGGAAGACAGTTGCTGGACATCTATGGAACACTGTAACTGATAAAATGCATTACTGGATAAGATGATGACTTTCTGATCTGCTTATTATTTCCATTGTCTCTTTATTTCTTTTAAATATTAAATCATCATTGCTCTGTTGCATCCGGTCAGTTTTTGATTTCCATGATTGGTTTGTTTTAATACAAACATCATGCCCAAGCTTGGGTAAAGGTTTGTTGCAAACATGCTTTCTTTATACAGGAAAAGTTATCTTTGTTTTCCTACTTTAATTAGATTTGGTATGTTACAAATATTGTAACGTCCTTTTTTTCCCCTGTAATGTGACAAAATGAATAACTTTGCCTTAGGTTTTTGTATATATTTACACTTTAATTGAACCACTTCAGATTGAACACTTTATTGCTAATCTACAATGTAAAATAAAATATTTAGCCAATAATGTTTGTAATATTCTAACTCTTGCTGCTATAAACTAATATATGGAAGATACATTAGTAAATGTTTAATCTTATCTTCAGTGAATCACAGGATTTTTTTTCCTCCCTCCAGAGTGCAATAGAGTCTTTATTTGGAGCGTCATTAACTGGGATTGCCTATTCACTTTTTGCTGGGCAACCTCTGACAATATTGGGCAGCACTGGACCAGTACTAGTATTTGAAAAAATATTGTTTAAATTCTGCAAGTAAGTACATTTTTCATTCTCAAAAACTCAGCTTATTCTAATAGCTTCATTTTATCTAAGGCACATTTAACTAAAGGTAGTTTCAAACAGTTGTAATATTGCATGACTTAATTTAGCAAGAAATCAAAATTTTGTCTTCAGGGTTGCATTATCAAAGACTTTTAGACTTGTCATTAAGGGCAAATAAGGAAAACATTCCAGAACAAAAGGTATTTCATCTTTCCAAATATTAATTTTTGATTCTCCAGGCATGAAGTTACAAATTAACTTTTTGATTTCATCTCATCAGCAAATCTTCAAGGTACTTACATTAATACAAATTTTAAAAAATACTAAAAAACAAATTACACAAAAATGGTAAATAAATACCAAAAAACAAAGTGTCATCAAGCTGCAGATGGAAATAAATTGTTCTCAGACCAGGGCCATCTACTGGGGCGGGTGGCGCATCAGGAAAATCAAGATGGTGTCCCTGACTGACAATTGAAACCCTGCTCCATTTTTTATTGTGTCATGTGCAATACATGTTAAAAAGGGGGAAGGGCTTTGATCACACTGTTGCAGTCACCATCTTGACTTTTTTTTTTAACTTCCCTGTAGTTGTACTTGTCACACACTAAGTCAGGAGCCCCCATCTGGTACCAAAGAATTAATAAGGAAGTTCTTAAAAGGATGTCAGGAATTTAAAAAGTGTATAAGCATTGAAAAAGTTGTAGTTGCCACACATCTCTCAGAAGGCAGTAATGCCCTGAAACCAGCTTCTGGAGCAAATCTGTTATTCCTGATTTTAAAGGTTTACAGTTTAAATTCCCAATCACTTTATTTCAATTGTTAAAATGTCATTAAAAATTAAAAGATTAAAAAAATAACGAATAAAACCAAAACCACTAGTGTGGCTACTCTTCTGGAAACAGAATAAAAAAAAATAACTTCAAATTCATTACCGATGCATAGGTATGTTTATTTGCTTCGGATGATTCAGTCCTCCTCAAACTTTGTTCTCTAGTAAAAAAAAAAAAAAGTCCCTTTCTCACCCCTATGGGTGGTACGTGTCTTCCTCAACCTCGGATCCTCTACCAGAGGTCTGCGAGTTTGAGGGTTCTGCGCAGTGTCTTAGCTGTTCCTAGCACTGCACTCTTCTGGACAAAGAGCTGTGATATTGTTCCTCAGATCTGTTGGAGCCACTCTCCCAACTTAAGCATCACAGCCTCAAGTGCTCCTACCACCAAAGAAATCAGTTTTTCTTATCTAGTAGTTGTGTGTGTGTGTGTGTATCTTGGTCAACATAATTACATAGTAGCATGCATTGCAACAGTGAAAATCATTCTTATAAATCACTCTCATAATATATGACTTTATGTTGCCTTTTTCAACAGGGATTATGGGCTTTCTTATCTTTCCCTACGAACCAGTATTGGTCTATGGACATCATTTTTATGCATCCTATTAGTAGCAACCGATGCAAGCAGCCTTGTGTGTTACATCACTCGATTTACTGAAGAGGCTTTTGCTGCCCTCATTTGCATAATATTTATATATGAAGCACTGGAAAAGCTCTTTCATTTGGGAAAAGTATATCCTTTCAATATGCACAATGACCTTGATAAGCTGACACTGTATTCGTAAGTGTGGTTTTTCAATAAAATATGTGAGAGGGCCATAACAGCTCTTTTACTGTTTTCTTCTAACTTTCCTAGAAATTTTGAGAACCAGATTAATCTGGTAATTCATCTAAAATAGTAATCCAATACTGTCTGATTAAATTTAAGTCTAGATGCAGTGGAATTATCTTCTTCTTCTATCATTTCTCTTGTTTATTACTCTTGATACATATTCCAAATCATTTGCTTGGATATTTCCCATTCCAGTCCTTTTCTATGCTTTCTGCCTTTTAATGTTTAATATTGAAAAGAAGGAACATGGGTTTTTATTTTTAGAATGAATCTTGAGCTCTTTATTAAACCAATTCATTTTTTAATTGTGCTGCATTTCCTATTTTAGGTCATTTCATTGTTTTATAACAAACTTTTTTAGTTGCCATTGTTCTATTTTCAAAATATGATGTTAAAATATATAGTAACAAGATGAGCTGCTGATTCAAATGCTGAATTTTAAATTTGCTAGATGTGTATGTGCTGAGCCTCCAAATCCCAGTAATGAAACCCTGGAGCTATGGATGAAAGCCAATAAATCTCTGGGTACTATACCATGGACCAACCTCACAGTTAAGGTGAATGTCTTGAAAGGTGATGTAGAATTTCATATTGTAGTAATGTAAAAAAAAAGGGAAAAAAGAAGTGGCATCTGACAATCTCTTAATAACATGGCATACCAATTGTAATCCCCCCTCCTTGGGGCGGGAGTACTGATTGCAATTAGGACTGCCAGTTTGAATTATTAATTTTTTGTTATTGTAAGGTAAACTCATTCCTTTTTATACATACGATTCACAAATTTTCCATTATTAGCAGAACAGTATTTAAGATTAAGATAATTTATTGGTCTATTGGTATTCAAAGGAATGGCTTCTCTCATTGATTTTCAGCTGTGTTCCTGTTTCAGGATTGTGACAGTAAAATTTCAACATGTGCTTTGCCTTGTTGGGCTTAGGAAGACTTGTAGCATGTGTAACAGGGTTGTGTAACAGTTTAGATTCAAAGATGCTTCAGAGCCCAGAGTGTAAGGCTGATTAGTCTTTACCATTATAATGGAGAATCTATGAGAGTCCAAGCACATATTTGTCAAGTGAAAGAACAAAATCAGTGACATTACAAGAAAAACTTAACTGTGTAAAATTTTGTCCTAAGAAGTCATGACACATCCTTTTCAAATAAGCAGTTTCTTCTTTGCAGAAGTCTCAGTTTGAACTGTAATTCAAGAATTGATTGATTGATTGATTGATTGATTATGTGCCATCAAGTCAATGTCTTAGCAGCCACATAGATTTTCTCCATGATGATCTGTCCCTAACCTGGTCTTTCGGATCTTCCAATAATCCACTCATTACCACTGTAAATGAGTTCATCCACTTTGCTGCTGGTTGTCCTCTTTTTCTTTTTCTTTCCACCTTTCTTAGCATTACCACTTTTTCCAGAGAGCTAGGCCTTCGCATAATGTGTCTGAAGTAGGATAATTTGAGCCTGGTCATCTGTGCCTTGAGTGAGAATTCTGGGCTGATTTGTTCAATAATCCATTTGTTTGTTTTCTTGGCTGTCCACAGTATTCTCATGATCTTCTACAATACCGAAGTTCAAAAGCATCAATATTCTTTCTATCCTACTTCTTCAAAGTCCAACTTCTGCTTCCATCGACTGTCACAGGGAATACCATTGCATACACTATTTTTATCTTTGTAGATATAGACATATCACAACATTTTAATATCTTTTCCAAGGCCTTCATGGCTGCTCTACTAAGTGCTAGTCTGTGAGGCATTTACTGACTGCTTGTTCCTTTACTGTTGATGGTTGATCCTCAAAGGCAGAAACTATCTACCACTTCAGTAACTTCATTATCAATTCTAAGGTTGTTCTACTTGTTGTCATTAGTTTAGTCTTTATATTTAATTTTAGTTCCATTTTTTCACTTTGCTCCTTGACTTTTATTACTAAAGCTTGCAGATCCTTTGCATTTTCAGCTATCAAAATAGTGCTATCAGCGTAGTGCAGGTTCTTGATGTTTATTTCTCCAATTTTAAAACCATGCCTATCTTTTTCCAATCCAGCTTCCCTTAATATACTGTATATTCAGATTGAATAAATATGGAGAGAGTACACAGCCTTGTCTCACTCCTTTACCAACCTGGAGCCAGTCTCTTTCACCTGTCTGTATGTATCTGTATAGGGTTCTTATGAGAACAATGAAATGTTCTGGGATTCCCATTTTTCTAAGCACATTCCACGACTTGACATAATCAACATGATGAAAGGCCTTTCTATAATTGATGAGGCACATACTGACTTCTTTGGATATTCTTTAGCTTTTTCAGTTATCTAGCGTGCATCAGCAATACTGTCTCATGTTCCTTGGCCTTTTTAAAAGCCAGTGTGAACTTCTGGCATCTCCCTTTACATGTATGGCTCTAATCTGCATTGGATGATCCTAAGCATTAATTTGCTAGCATGGGAAGTTAAGGAGATTGTATGATAATTTGCGCATACTGTTATGTCTCCTTTTTTTGGCGTTGGAATGTAGATTGATTTATTTCAATTTGTTGGCCACTGTGTTGCTCTCCAGATTTGTTGGCATTGCTTGGTTAAAACTTTTACTGATTCTTCATCTGTTGCCTGCCATATTTCTGTGGGTATTCCATCTTATAGCTTTCCAACTTGGTAATGATCAGAGTGCTGATCTAGCTTCATCTTCTAGTACTAGAGGTAAGTGGGGAATATTTTGTAAGTAGGGAATATCTTCTAAGGCATCTTGGATGTTGATATCTCTACTGTACAGAATTATAGTACAGATAATTGGTTATTATCTGTCAATTGGTGTTCTTTAGCATACCAATTCAATGTTGGAATTTCCTTCTAAGTTCAGAGATCTTTTGAAGAGTTTCCTTGTTTTTCCATGTCTGTTTCCATCTTCAGTATCTTTACAGATGTTGATGTAATACTGATTCTTGTCTCTTTCAACAGCTCTCTGAAACTCTTTGTCAATTTTCTTCCTGAGATTTTTGTCTCTTGGTTTGGCTTCTCTTACCTTCTCGGCAATTTCCACTATTTGTTCTGACATACAGTTTCTTCTGTTTTTTCATCTTTGGCAATGTCTTTTCACATTCATCCTTAACAACTTCTTTAAGTTCATTCCACAGTTCCTCTGCTTCTCCATCAATGAGTTTAGGACTTCAAAGGGATTCCTGATGCTCTCCTTGAAAATGGTGGGTATATGTTCAAGATCATATCATGGAAACTGGTTGGCTTTCTTCTTCTTTAGCCTTAACTTGGAGTTTGCACATGAGCAGTTTATGATCTGTTCCACAATCAGCATCTGCCAAGTCTTTGATGCTATAATAGAGCTCCTTTTAGGAAAATATGGTTAATTTGATTTCTAAGGACTCCGTCTGGTGATGTCCATGTACAGAGGCATCATTTTGGTTGTTTGAAGGCATGTTACCTATGAAGAAATTATTGGTCTGGCAGAAATTGAGAAGTCAGTCTCTTGCTTCATTTTAGTTTCCTAAGCCATAGAATTCAACTACATTTTCTTCTTTAATATTTCCACCTTTGGCATTCTGCTCTCCAGTCACAAGCTTGCATGTTCTGTTGATTTCAGATTGAACTTGATCATAAAGCCTCCTCTTCTGCATCAGGGTTTGGAGCATAAGCTTGAATATTCATTTTAAAGGGTTGTCCACGAAGTCTAATTAATATTATTCGGTCATTGATTGCATTGTAGCCAAGTCCTGTTCTTGCTATACCCTTCCTAACTATAAAAGCAATGCCATTCCTCCTTTGTTTTTCGTGTCCTGAGTAATAAACAGTGTGATCTTCTGACTGAAAGTGTCCAATCCCAGTCCATCTCATTTTGCTGATGCCTAAGATGTCAATTTGCATGCATAGGGCAAATTATGTTAAACATGGAAATCAATTTGTTTATTTATTTTACAGAGCTTTTAGGCTGTTCCAGCTAGAACAGACTCTGAATAGTGGGAACTGATTATCAAACTGATACGCATTTTTATATATTAAAACATTAAACTGTTTTCTTTAAATTAACAAACAAATGTAGTAATTTAGTCTATATTCACCCACCTGTGAGTTTTTAATCTCACATCTGGTTATACTTTTGTCTAACAGACACAAATTTAATTTCAGATCTGAATATTCTTAATATAACATCTGACTTATGTTTGTACTTACAGGAATGTAACAATCTTAATGGCATATTTGTTGGATCAGCCTGTGGACACCATGGTCCATATTTCCCAGATGTTCTTTTTTGGTCTGTCATATTATTCTTTACAACATTTTTTCTCTCCTCTTTCCTCAAGCAGTTTAAAACCAAACGTTATTTTCCCACTAAGGTAATTGTGATAGCTTTTATGCATTTCCATGATTTTAAAGTAAGTATTTTGCTGAAGATAACTTGATTTGCAATATTAAAGGGAAAGAATTTTGACTTGGCATGTATTCCAATATTGCTGTTGCATCCATAGTTATACTGATACCCAAAAGATCATGAAGATGAGTTATATATCCAGACTATTGCAGAATGGCTGCAGAATGAATATTTTTTGCTGCTCCCTTGCTTCCAGTCCTGTGACCACAGTGTTATACATTAAGACTACAATACTTAATACTTAAGTATTAATTAATAATATTAATAATAGCAATATAATAATTAATATATTAATTAATTATATTATTACTAAGTTATTTATTTATTTGTCAAATTTCTCTGCCGCCCATCTCGTATACGACTCTGTAATACTTAATACAGCCCTTAAAACAGTATCCTAAGCACTATAGGATAAATTGAATCCCCCTCTCCAAAGTCAAAGGCTTGAGAGGACAAATTTCAAATTTGTTGATAAAGGGAAAGAATCATTAATAAAATCCAGAGAGAGAGGAAAACTTTTCTTCCTCTTCCTTGTTCCATCCAGGTTTGCTTTTTTGCCATCTTGTTTCTTTGTATAGTTATTTGTTTTTAAACATTTTAATGTTTTTAATGATTTGTAAACTGCCCAGAGTTTGTTTGTTTGTTTGTTTATTTGATTTCTATAGCTGCCCATCTCAGCAAGTGACTCTGGGCAGCTTACAACAATAAAACTATAAAACAGTTAAAACAATTACAATTAAAACAGTTAAAATATAAAATAAATACAAAATAAATATACATGACTGCCAAGTAAGCAATGTATGGATGTTAATACAGCCAAGAGGCAGGACCATCCACACACTTGAGGCCTCAGGCCCAGGCACAAAGCCAGGTCTTCACAGCCTTACGAAAGGCCAACAGGGTTGGGGACATCCTAATTTCTGGAGGGAGAATGTTCCAGAGGCAGGTGCTACGGAAGAGAAAGCATGCCTTCTAGTTCCCACCAACTGACACTCCCTGGCTGATGGGACCCGTAACATATCCAACCTGCTAGATCAAATTGGACAGGTAGAAACAACGGGAGAAGACGGTCCCTTAGGTAACCCGGTCCCAAGCCATGAAGGGCTTTAAAGGTGACAACCAGGACCTTGAATTGCACCCGGAAGCACACCGGCAACCAATGCAGCTCATGTAACAATGGTGTTACATGTGTCGAGTATCCAACACCATTTACTATCCATGTGGCTGCATTCTGCATCAGTTGAAGCTTCCGAATGCTTTTCAAGGGCAGCCCCATGTAGAGCGCATTACAGTAGTCCAGACAGGAGGTCACAAGGGCATGAGTGACTGTGAGCAAAGCCTCTTGATCTAGGAATGGGCGCATCTGGTGCACAACCCGAAGGTGTGCAAAGGCCCTCCTAGCCACAGCTGCGCTGGTCCAGAAGGATACCATGATTGATGGTATTGAAGGCTGCTGAGAGGTCAAGAAGAGCGAGAATGGTCACACTGCCCCCATCTCACTCCTGCCAGAGGTCATCTAAGAGTGCGATCAATGCCATCTCAGTCCCATAACCCAGCCTGAACCCTGACTGAAAAGGGTCCAGATAATCCGCTTCATCCAGGGTCCTCTGCAGCTGCCACATGACCACTCTCTCCACAACCTTCCCCAAAAAGGGGAGGTTGGAGACTGGACGAAAACTGTCCAGGCTGGTTGGGTCAAGCGATGGCCCCTTGAGGAGAGGACGCACCACCGCCTCCTTAAGAGCCGGCGGGACCACCCCCTCTCTCAAAGAGGAATTAACCACTGCCCAGACCCAATCATGTGCCTCCTCCCGGGCAGCCTTGACCAACCAGGAAGGACACGGATAATACAGAAGTGGCCAAACTAGTAGCTACAAGGGCCCTGTCCACTTCCTCAGGTGCAACCAGATCAAACTCCCTCCAGTTAACCATGCCAGACTTCACCCCCATATCCTCCACTGGCCCTGCCTTAAAGCTTGACTCCCAACGTAGAGCGAATGCGAGCAACTTTATCCGCTAGATGCACAGCATATTCCTCACAGTGACCCTTCAGGTGAAGCTCGGTATTACTCCATCCAAGGAGGGACCGAGTCACCCGAAATAGGGCCACTGGACAGCAATCTGCCGATGCAATAAAAGCAGAGAAATAACGTTTTGCCACCCTTACTGCCACGAGGTAGGCTCTAATAGTGGCTGTAGCTCATGTTCAGTCGTCTTCGCTCCCCATCTTCCACCAGCAGCGCTCCAGGCGTCTCTTAGCCCACTTAAGCCTCCTCAGCTCCTCCGTAAACCACAGGGAGCCCCAGGAGCAGAGAGGCCGCTCAGACACGATCTGATCCAAGGCCATGGCTGCTCCCACGTGGCCACCAAGGCCTCAGTTGCCTGGGGCGGGCTGATCTAATAGGCCCTGCCTCCCTGTGGAGGGGGGTGGCGCCAGAGAACTGGAGGCTCACCAGGCAGTGATCTGACCATGACAGGGGAGAAACCAAAACCTTCCCCAATTTCAGAGCACTCTGCCACTGCTCCAACAGAAAAAACAGGTCAGACGAATGACCACCATTATCTGTCAGGCCCTGGATTACTTGGGACAGGCCCATGGCTGTCATGGTAACCATGAACTTCCGAGCTGCCCCTGCCCCCAAGGACAGCAGGTTGAAATCCCCCAAGACCATAAGCCTGGGGAACTCCACCACCAACCCGGCTATGGAGTCAAGGAGCTCAGGCAGGGAGGTTGCTATGCAGCAGGGAGGCTGGTACAATAGCAACAGTCCCAACTGGTCCCTGGAGCCCAACTTAACAAACAGGGTCTCGCACCCGGCAATCTGAGGAGCAGCATCCCTGGATGCCTCCCAAGTATCTCGGATGACCACTGCCACCCCACCACCCCTACCCTGGAGTCCCGGCTGGCGCCACACCCGGTAACCAGCTGGGCACATTTCAGAAAGGGGGACTCCCCCTTCCTCTCCCAGCCAGGTGTCCGTAATACAAGCCAGGTCAGCTTTCTCATCCACAATCAAATCATGGATGAGGGTGGCCTTATTACAAACTGACCTGACATTCAGTAGCAGTAGCCGACACTCCAGGGCCTTGGAAGTCTGCCAACCAGGATCTGGGAGTGAGTTCGAGGGGCTAAAATGTGCCATAGGAACAATATACCTGTGACCCCTTCCACATACAAAATCGTGCCCCTCATCTCCCACCATTTGTCCCTCTACCCGTCACTACTGGGATAGTCTACCCTCATTTCTTCAGAACCCTTCCCCCTCCCCTGTCTATCAAAATCCATGCCCAGGCCTGCACCCCCCACCTCACAACAACATACAATCCCAACAAAACTCCTTAATACCTAAGGTGCTTCTGCAGTGTTAGCACTCAGCACTTCAAGTTAATTAAGAGTCACCTCCTTAAACCCCATCTACCAACCACACCAACCATTCCATGCCATAAGCAGAGTTGCTAGGAGTCAGACAGCATATTATGATGATGATGATGATTGATAATAAGATATTACCACTCCTCCTCCCTCACTTCTGCCATGCTAGGCTCTGAGAATATCTGAACCTGCAATATTAGAGTGCCCTGAAGACTGCATTAGGATTACTTTGAAAATGCATGTAAAGTAAATATGGCTACACAAAAAGGCTTGTAACCTGTCAGAAATTTTATAAAATGGATTACCTACTTTAGAAAGCTTCTAGTGGATTTTTTTCCAGCTTTTTTTGGTTGAGTTGATTACTTGTGCTATAGAAATTAGCGTATTTCACAAAAATGGATATGATAATGAAAATATCTTGTTTAGAAATTATATGAAGTAGAGGCTAAAATAGGTGAAAGCATGAGCGTATTTGTTACTGTGTCAAGAAAAACATTACCACATTTTAAGAAAATGAGTGATACTTTGTGATGCATAGAATTTGAAACATATCACAGGTTTTAGCTTAATCAAGTACACAGTTAACCCATGTTATATTTCTGTTATATGAGAAAGTCGCTTATCTGAACCTGAACCTGAACAATTGCAATCAAAGTTTTTCAAAGGCTAACACAGATGAAATGCATTACTAGTTCCTTTTTAATTAATATTAAAGTGAAGAATTAAATTAATCCTAGTTAATATGGTTAAAGTTTGGGATAGTAATGATGAATCAGAGCAATGCTAAATTATATTTAATGAGACAGAAAAATTATTGATAATAAGGAGCATAGAATCATGCTACCTACTTCCAATTTTCAAATTTCTATTTAAAACCCCATTACTTCATTTATATTGAGGCATGTCATTACATATTGTAAAATAAGGATAAATATTTTAATGTTTCATAGTTGACATGTGTGAAAGGTGAAAGGTCCCCTGTGCAAGCACCGAGTCATGTCTGACCAGGTTCTTTAAATTAGTTAAATAAATTATTTTGCAAGATTTTGCTTTAATGTTTAGATTTCTTCATGAAGAATATTTTTTCATTGATGGATGATTCCTATTTCAAAATACTCTGAAATTAAGACTTTAGAGCATACTACAGAGTCTGAATAATTATAAATGTTATTGTCCTTTAAAACTATTGCAATACACATAAGTATTTGAAGTGCCAGAGTGCTTTTATAGTATGTCTTCTTTCTTTTTTTAGGTACGTTCTACAATAAGTGATTTTGCTGTATTTTTGACAATAGTGATTATGGTTTTCGTTGATTATCTTGTGGGAGTTCCTTCCCCTAAACTAAATGTGCCTGAAAAATTTGAAGTAAGCAGATGCTTTTTAGTTTTTTGCTTAATAAAACTGTGAATTGATATTTATTAAATCTACAGGCAAAATTACTTAAGTTTAAAGAATCAGCTGTTGATGTGATATGCTGCTGCTGCAAGACTATAGCTTTGTAGATGCTTGATAGAATAACATCCAGTGAGAAATTGTACCAGTGGAATTCATATAATTGATTGCATATTTTATGATTTAGGCTCTAAGCAGGTATCAGGACACTAGAAAAAGCATTGTTTCTTCTGTTTTGCTTACATATCAGCAATACTTGTTTCATAAAATAGTTTGTATTTTTCTGTTGTACTCAGTGTCCTGTCTTTTTAATTTTGGAGAAAGTTTTTAAATGTAGCAAGACTTTTTTCTCAATCAATATATAAATGGTTGGGATGATTTATTGTTTGTGCCTTCATGAACAAGATCCTTCTGCAAACTGTTTACAGCACAATCCTGTGTATATTTGGAGTATATTCCACTGAATTAAACAGGATTTGATTTCAAATAAACAAAAACAAGTTTGGACTATTAATTAATTCTGATTATTACTTGCCTACTCCATAGCAGATTGAGATGATTTACATTAAAAGGCCATTTGACTGAGTTTGGCAGTGATTCCCAATCTGTAGCCTATGTGATTGATGTACAAGTGATTGCTAGGGATTACATTAAGATAATGTAATAATACTAATCTTTCCCCTCCCCAATAACAGGCTTATTGCAGATAAATTTATTTTAAGAAGTACATGTTTTTGAGTGAGCACAATTTAATGGAAATAACTATTTTTAAATGCTGCTTGGTATATGTTTAATTCCTGACAGCCATAGGCTATAATTAAAATGTTTAAAACAGCTTGCTTATCTGGTGGTTCGCCGAAGCTTTCAATGGCAGTATAACAGATCTTAAAAAAGAAAAGGTTGGGAACCACTAAAATATGATGATAATATGAGATTATGCCAAACTAACCAATTTCAAATAGTCTATATCCTAAACTAATGGAATTGTTATATTAATTGCATCTCATATGAAATGTACTTTGATTTTAAATAGTTAATCTGACTATCATCCTAAATTGCTTTTATTACAGTCTGTATCCAAGTATTTACACTGAGTGTTTCTCTTAGAAATAATGAAAGATATATTTTCCTTTTGGTAGCTGTGTATTTGTGTTTTATTTTAGCCTACACGAAGTGATCGTGGATGGTTCATCAGTCCTCTAGGAGGTAATCCTTGGTGGACACTTGTAATAGCTGCAGTTCCTGCTTTGCTCTGTACCATCCTTATTTTTATGGATCAGCAAATTACAGCAGTTATCATAAACAGAAAAGAGCATAAACTCAAGGTGGATATTTGCTTCTGCTTCTTCATTTATCAATGCAAAAGTTAACTCAGTTTTTAAATAAGTAATAATGATAGTACTGTAGTAATTTCCTTCATACAGATATAAAACTTGGAAGTCGAAATCTCGTATTCAGCTTAATTAAAGACATAAATAATTTGTAGCAGACCTAATTTATTTATAACTTAGACCACTTATTCTGGGAAAAGTTTCATTTGAAAATGACTTGACGCTGGTGACTTCATGGACATGTATATTTTCTTGGCAACAGTATACAGGTAGTTTGCTATTGCCTTCATCCAATATGTTTTTTTAACTTCCCAGTCTAGTGTACAGCTCGGGACTTTCCTCTTAGTCTCATACTGAAGTATTAACTACATCCAACCCTGCTGAGCTTGTTGAAATCAGCCAAGTTTTGCTAGGGCCTGCCATTCAACAGGACTATTCTTGGTAAAACTGTTTAAAAATTGGTAAAGGGACTCAGCTGGAAGATATGGTAAATGAAATACTGATGTTCTAAGACTGTAGGAAGAGGAGGCAGAATTAAAAGTGGCCCAAAAGATTACTAAAAGTGCTGTTTGGGCCAAAACTGTATTTCAAGCAGAATCTTGGGAAATGATCAGTCCCAGCATAAGTGTTGTCTGTGCATGTATCACACATGCACGCACATACACACACTGATAAAGCCTTCAGTGCAGCTGCATGAACCTTTCAAAGGACTCTGCTAAATTAACATTTTGAGGAAATATGTTTTACTTAAGATCACATACTTTGCTCTGCACCTCTTACAGAAGCTTTGCTCAGCCTTATTTTGAGCTGAAAATCATAACTGTAACATTGTTGGCTGTTTTTACCAATTCAGTGAAGGATTTAATTTTCCCCACACACTGCAGCTGTAAAACCTTTTTATTCTGAAAATCCTTTGCCACTGCACTGTATTCTAGAAAGCCCAATCCTACAATTTGTAGGATAGTATTCATCATACTTACTTAAGTCTAATTTAAAATCTTGTACTCCTTTTCCATTTTACTGACCATTGCATTCTGTTTGGGTATCTTCACTGACACACTACGAAATGTGAAACAATTTTAAATTTAGTCCAGTTATATAATAAATCTTTATATAAACATTCTAAATATTTTGTTAACTTGTCATCTGTTTCCTGTGATACCATTTCAGCATGCATTTGTGTTTGACTTCACAGAAAGGTTGTGGTTATCATCTTGATCTACTCATGGTTGGCGTTATGCTAGGTATATGCTCTATCATGGGCTTGCCTTGGTTTGTGGCTGCAACTGTTCTTTCCATAAGTCACGTCAACAGTTTAAAAGTAGAATCTGAGTGCTCAGCTCCAGGAGAGCAACCAAAGTTTCTGGGAATCCGTGAACAAAGAGTGACAGGATTGATGATTTTTGTTCTGATGGGGCTGTCAGTGTTTATGACTTCTGTATTGAAGGTAAGGAGCAGAAAAAAAACTTTTGTTCTATAACGCCTTTATAAGCTTAGTGGATTAAAACATTTGTGAAATTCTTACTGTTGGGGTTTGGATGAGTTGATCTTTGCTCTGTCAAAAAGCAGAAGCATATCAGTAGAAAATGGTGGCTTACAAAATCACTTGTATGTGGCATTATCATATATTTCTGCAACAATTTGTTGTCTTGCTTTTGACTAATGGCATTATTATCTCATTGAGGCAGGGAAAAGTACTCCAGAAGAAATGAACTGAAAATTATAGCTAGCTATCCTTGTAGTAGTAGTGAACGATACGGGGACCAAGAATTTTGTGTTGAGCTAAACTTATTAGATGTTGACATTTTCACACACTGAATTTATTATGAATTGAGAAAGTTCATAAAAGTTTAAAGAGTAAGCTTAATACTCTACATTAGGTGGTATACATGGAATTCTTTCTCTTTGATCCATACAGATCCTTCTGTAGCAAGCAGAAAACATACAGTGCTCAAATGTTTTCCATATATTAAATTTAATCCTCTAAAATTGCATATTTTCTTCCTCCATGAATCTGGTAGCACAGATTTCTGTGACACTCAACGCTCCATTTTACCACACCAACCTACTGTCTTTAGCAACCAAAGTATGCAGGTTCAACTCTGTATTTACACATAACATCCTATAATTCAAGCCTATCCACTGAATCATATGCTTTGTGTGAATCTACAAATGTACAATAAACTGCTGGTTTATTTAGAATTATTTAATTGCATTCTTACTGCTGAAGAGCAAAAAACTGGGATAGATATTTTTTTTTTCTTGGCATAAAGCTGTGCTTTCCAATTTTTTCATTCCTTGTTGTGAGATTAATCTATTTTCTAATGCTTTTTTGTATACGGTCTATACTTGCAGTGGTTCTACTTTCCTTCTTTCCTTTTCTTCCATGTTCATTTTCCCAAGATCCACTGACACTACCAAAAACCAATCTGTCCCACATTCTGAACCTCTCATCACCCTTGTATCCTTCACTATATTTTTCAATCTTTCATCATCTACACACAAATCAGTTATGCTTTTATATTAATGTCTTTGCCATAGATGAATAAAGGTATTTAAACTTAAACCTTCTATTTGAAACATTTTTTTTCCTTAATCAGATACTTGCCAATCATTTACGTTCTAATGTGAGGCAGGCTCCTTTTTAAAAAATACACCTGCATACCTCATTAAAAAATTAATCTTGTTAAATTCTGTGCAATTTTTGGGGGGTGGGGATGACGTAGGTGTCTTTGAAAAAATTGCTTAATATTTTTATATTCATTGATCTGTTGGTTTTTAAAGTCTATTTTGCTGCTTTTTTCACAGTTTATTCCAATGCCAGTTTTATATGGTGTTTTTCTTTATATGGGAGTATCCTCACTAAAAGGCATTCAGGCAAGTTTTATTTTTAATCATGTTGCATCTATAGCAAAATTGTGATATAGATGTTATAGTTGGTCTTCCTGCCTTATTCTGCCCACATACATGATGCCTTCTGAGTGTCAGGGGACTCTCTGAGCAGTATAAAAACCAAGAAGTCCCATATCTGAACTCTAAAGAACATAAGATGGGCTTACACAAGATGGGTTTCTGCATTTCCAATTCCAGTAATAGCCAATTAGGTGTAGTGGTGAAGGTGCTGGCCTAGAAACCAAAAGACTATGAATTCTAGGCCTGCCTTAGGCATGAAAGTCACCTAAGTGACTTTGGGCCAGTCAGTCTCTCTTAGCCCAACCCCCTCACAGGGGGGTTGTTGTGGGGAAAATAGGAAGCAGGAGAATTAGGTATGTTCCCTGCCTTGAGGTGTGTGTGTGTGTGTGTGAATGAATAAATAAATAAATATTTAATAATAACAACAACAACCACATACACACACACACACACACACACTTATTCCCAGATCCTGTGTCCTCTCCTCTTCCCCAGTAGTGTGCACTGAATTCATCAGGAGGGAAGAATTCTCCACTGTCTGAATATGTGATTTGTGTTCTTTTGCAGCCTAGAATTATGCTTACTTTGGTGAAAAGTCTCACCTTCTTGAATTTTTACAAATATGTCTATTTGCATAATATTGTGAATTATAAATAATGGACTAGATTCAGAAATTCTTAAGATTTTTAATAGCTAGTGTAATTCTTTATTACAGATTTAATAATGTTATTTTTTTACTACTCAAAGGAGTGTCATGTCTAATTTGGAATCAGTTTATATTTCTAATTACTTTTGTTTTCTAAAATTGTTTTTAGAGATACGTTTAATAATTTTTCTTTTCAATGCAGTTTTTTGATCGTATTAAACTGTTTGGTATGCCCGCCAAACATCAACCTGATTTGATCTATCTGCGCTATGTGCCACTATGGAAAGTACATGTTTTTACGGTAGTTCAGCTTACGTGTCTGGTACTTCTGTGGGCAATTAAAGTATCAGCTGCTGCTGTTGTTTTTCCTATGATGGTAAGCTAATATTTCAGTGTATCTGCAACTTTATGCACTATTTATAAATGTTGTAAGTGTGAAATCCATTGATTATATGAAATCCATGCAATTATTTCTGTGTACTGTAATTTATTTTACATTGGTTCTATATATTAGTATTTTGATTTGTTAGTAATTTATATTTAATTTTTTTTTAAGGTTTTAGCTTTAGTTTTTATTCGCAAACTTCTGGATTTGTGTTTCACCAAACGGGAGCTTAGTTGGCTTGATGATCTTATGCCAGAAAGTAAGAAGAAAAAGGAGGATGACAAAAAGAAAAAAGCAAAGGAAGTAAGTTGAATAGTGTTCAGAATTTTTTTGGGGGGGGAGACTAGAAGCAGTATTTTGTGGGAAATGGAAAATATTCCATTTTTGATTCAAACATATCAGTGAAACAAATGGGAATGAGCCTTTAGTTCCTCTAAATATATCCTCCTTATTAAAGCTCTATAAACACATGCAGAATGAGATAAGATTGATAGGAATATGACAGCAGAGACATAAACAGAATATATACTAAATCTGGATATTGTATGACTGTCAAACTTATGAGCCTTAAAGCCCCAAATGACTACCCTTGTAATGGCTTTTTCCCAAATATTGGGAAGGCTTTTCAAAGATTAAAATAAAAGAAATATTTTCATGCTGTTAACTGCTTTCAGCATTATGTATTCAGTAAACAAGTCACAATACATTACTTTAGGAAATACATATTGTACTCAGAATATAAACAAATGTGAACCAATAGCTTCTTTAGATATATTTGGAATGAAACATACTAAAATTTGTCTAGGTCTGATGTTGTAAACTGACATCAGTTCAGTAAGGGAGTTTTTATTAAATGGTATGTGGTACATCTTTTTGTGGGTAAGATCACTGTTTCATTTGTTTGTATACATTTTAATGTATTGTTTGTGTAAATAACACAAGTGTTAGAGGAAAACATGATTTGGAATCATGCAATATATAGAGAACTTGTACTATAGTCTCTTCCACTATGAAAGGTTTACATTTAGAAAGGCTTCATCATACAGCATTGTAACCTAGGAATAGACTGTTTCAAGTGTTCTGGAAGTGATTGTGCTTTGAAACTGGAACTGTTTTTAAAGTGGCCTGACCTCAAAATGGGCCCATTCCAAGTGATGGGACTGTTCAGGACTGTTCAGATTGGGGCCATTTCAAGGTCAGACCACTCCCTAAATAGTTAAAACAGCTTAATCTGTACTCAGAACGACCCATTTCTGGGTTAAAATGTTCCATAATGAAAAATTCTGCACACTTCTGGGTTCTAACAAATATTCAGTCTTTTTTGGTGGCTATTGTGGTCCTAAGTTTGAATGCCACTAGTACAATGGCTTGTCAACTTGCATAGGAAGCAGTTTTCCAGAAGATGAAATAGAGTACCATTTTCTGGGCTGAATTCTTCACAAACCCTTCCCCCTTTATTCCACAAATATTGGGTGGGGTCTGTTATTGTGCAGTTTCCAAAATGCCTGCATTTAGGTCTATATTGAAAGCAGGTGTTTTATAAAGGTGTTGTACAAAGATTCATTTTTATGCCTTTCTCTTATAATTCAAAAATTCTTAAATACGTATCGGATTATATATAACTTTCAGGAAGCTGAACGAATGTTTCAGGCAGTGGACAGTGAAACTGTACACCTTCCATATGAAAGAGGTGAAGTATTACAGATTCCCGTGAAAGCTCTAAAATACAGGTGTGATATGTATCTATTATTTTACATTTCATTTTATATAATAGGCTATTCCATTTAATTCTGAAGGATGCTTGTATAATCTAGAATTTATCTAATTGAAAAGAGGACCAAAGAAGACCACTTTATAAAGTAGCAGCATGTATCTATAATGCATTACATATTACTTATTTACATGACCCTTTTGAACAGATCAGATGACTCCTTTCCAACCAGCTGGTGTCAGTGTGAAGAAACTTCTTTGGTCAGTTCTGTCTTGTCTCTTATTGTGCATGGCTAATAAGGAAGGCACTGAAGATACTAAACTGAGACTTTTTATCATTTACTGAAAGCCTGAATGATATTTTCACATGTCCAAATAGCAGTGGTTGTGTGCTATGAAACTGGAAATGTTATTATTCCCCAAATAACACACCTGTTTATCATTTTTTAAAATTAATCTTCCTTATATGATACAGCTACTACTTGGATTCAATATTGTTTGGGTATCTTTAGACTGAAGGGAATTTGATGGATTTTTTTTTTTTGGAAGTACGACTATCCCTTCATTAAAAACGAATTCCATATGAGTAACTGCTATTAGCCTGAAGACTATAATGCTTATTCTTGCTTTCACTTTCTGCTGAATACAATTTTAATTATAGATTCTTTTCCTGCTCAAATTAGTAAAAATATGTATCACGAATTGCTTATTGTCAGTTTTCCATCGTTTCTTACTACAAGCTGCTAAAATGGTATTATATGTTAACTGTACATGATTTCATTTTATTTTATCTGGAATACTAAAGCTCATAAAGCTCCAATCCTTAACCAATTAATTCAGGAACAATACCTCTGCCAGTTATACTATCAGTTGGAAATAAGATGGTGTGAAATTCTTAACTCACTTAAGAAACTTATTTTAGGAAGTTTTCTCAGCTAGTATCATCGATCATATTTTAAAGTTGGTTTTATAATAATATTTTTCATAATTTTCTTAAGGCAGAAGGGTTCCCCAATCCCAACCTTCATTGCCTGTAGTCATATTATACTGTGAATATCCTTACAAAATGGTTACATTGGGATTGTGCTCATTCACAGAACAGCTGCCTTCATTAGCATGGCAAGTCACAAAGCACTGATTTATCAAAGGACACACTAGTAAAAATGCTACTCACTGCCCCTTCCTTAAATCCAGCTTACCTTTGTCTTCTTTGCTTTGAAGCTGGGAAAAAATGTATTCATTTAATTTATGGTTGCATGGAGCCTGATGGACACAAAGGAAGGTGATTGCAGATATATGGGTGTCCATGGGCCTACGGTAATTCCAGTAAAAGATACATGGTATAGAAAATAGGTAACAGTCAAAAGACTTTTCATGTGTCCATTTTAATATGGTTCAGATCGAAGTTACCTGTTTTCAAAATAGACTAATTTAGAACTAATACTGAATTGGAAAGTGAAATCTTTTTAACACTGAGATCCTTAGCTTACATGTGAGGAAAATAATGCAATATTTTCTAGTAGCTATGTAAAAAGATAATCAAATGTAAAGAGCATGAGACATAATTAATGCAAGGCATGTAGAACTAATCAGTGTGTGTTTATTATCTAGTGTTGACCCCTCTGTGGTGAACATATCAGATGAAATGGCCAAAACTGCACAGTGGAAGGCTCTTTCCATGAACACAGAGAATGCTAAAGTGGCAAGATCTAACTTGAGGTAGCCTATACTTACTCATACTTTCTGATTCGGCTTTTGCTTTGTGTGTTTAGATATGGAAACAGGTGGATCTGATTGTATATTTATACCCTAAACACATACCAAATAATTTATGTTAAGCAGCTGTGATCCCTGCTTAGAATGATGGTTATAATGAAAAGAGGATAAATATTATACCATAAATAAACAAAACTGAAGATCAGATATCCATATTAGTAAAATAGTGCTTTGAATGGGACAGGCAGTGTGCACTAGAATGTTCTCAAATGATAGTGCACTGTGTTGCATGATAAATATATTGGAAAATGAGTTATAATTGATTACTGAAAGAAAATAATCATTTGGACTAATATAAGCTCTTTGCTTGAGCATAACGTGTTTTCTTTTACTATTCATTAAGAACTCTGCTCCAAATTACATAAAATAGGGGTGGACGATTTTGTTTGCAGCCAGTGACTAAAATCTTTTCAGCTTACATTGATATAGAGCTATAGAGATTGATGTGGCAATGTCACTGACAGGGATGTGCTTGAAGAATGTCCCCTCTTAAAAAAAAATTAAATAGGCATGTTAAATAGAGGCATAATGCACATAATTTGCATAATCTTTTGCAAAAACTAAAAATTGTGCTGCCATATTTCTGGGATATACTGGCAAATTTTGGCAGTATTATTTGTAGGAGTTTCTTGGGTTGCAAAAAAGGATCTGGTGGATTGCCTATTGATGCAAAATATTCCCGTTTTCTTTCATAGAATTTAAATTTGTTTTAGTAGTTTAATTTTAGTATTGCACACTTGAGTGTGTGCATTTTGAGGCTCACTGTAGAAATATATAATTTCTGGGTTGGTGTATAAAGAAAACCTCTTTTATCCTAGCAGTTGTTAAGAATCCAGTTTTTGTTTCCATCTGCTCATGACTCAACTTCATAATTTCATTCTCATTTTGTAGTGCAGCAAATTCAGTGAAGCAGTGACTTCAGCTGATTTTTCAAAGGACCTGTGAATTTGGCTATAATAGCCAACAAAAACAATAGGGAGTCTTGAGTTCAGATATTGCAACGATCCATGCTTCTGTATTTATTTATTTATTATCCCGCCTGTATTATTTTTATAAATAACTCAAGGTGGCGAACATACCTAACACTCCTTCCGCCTCCTATTTTCCCCTCAACAACAACCCTGCGAGGTGGATTGGGCTGAGAGAGAGTGACTGGCCCAAGGTCACCCAGCCGGCTTTCATGCCGAAGGCGGGACTAGAACTCACAGACTCCTGGTTTCTAGCCTGTTGCCTTAACCACTAGACCAAACTCATTTTGCTCAAATTGCTCATAAACACATCTTAGATCGTTACTACTGGGTATTTGCAGTGCAATCCTCTATCTATCTAGTTCTGATGAATTCAAAGAGGTTTATTCTCTAATGGTTATAATGAGTTATAACACAAAGGTCAAATAATTGATTTTTCATTTCTAATACATATAAACTGTATAGGATGGGAGTCATTACGACTTCATAAATATCAATCCATACCCATTTACCTAGAAGAATGTTCTATTGAACTAACTCGACTTTACTTTAAAGAAGATATGTATAGGATTATACTGTTAGAATTTATAACTTATAACTTAATTTATAACTTTTTTTATTAAAAAAAGAAATCATATATTTACATCTTCATTTATAGGTTAAATCTTGCTTTATGTTCCTAGCAGTGTGTGTTAGAGTGTGGGCATATATCCTTAGACAAAAATATTTTGCATATAAAATTATCTATGTCAATATCAGCATCTACTGATGTTGTTTGTACATCTATATCAATATATATTATTAATACCCATTTCTTGGCTTATTTAACCATGTTAATTTTTTTAACAGCCCTGAAAATGAAGCATGTGTGAAAATAGACATTGAAAATACATCGGAAACAAAGTATGTAGATGCTGAAACCTCATTATAGAGGTAAACAAGGGTATTATTTTATAGGGTATATTGAAAAAGGGTGACTTCAAGGCTTCTTTTAAGTACTACGTACTTAAGTGAACAGCAGCAAGATTTTCCAACAAGAAATGTCTATCACTCTGGAAATATTTATTTTAGTGGAATGTTTATTTCAATTTTTTAATAGGAAAAGTAAAATTACTTTTTAGTTACCAGTATGTCAAAGATCACCTTTAACTGTAAATTATTGGTTTGCATTGTATCGATAAGTGTTTTATATAATTTATTGCAATACATATGTCCTGTTATCAGGCAGTTACTATTTGGGTTTTTGCAAATGTTATGCCAGTTTATAAGAACAAATCTTACATATGCAATTTAGTGAATTGCTCTATTTCAGCCTTCATTTCATATTATTTTATGAATGATTTAATTGTACTTGTGTGTGAATTATTTCCTGAGTTGTACTATTAAACACCATTGTATTGCATTTTTTAAAAAATCAGTCTTATATGTAGTAGTCAACTTCTCAGTTTTATTTCTAAATTCAGCAACCACAAAATATTACAAGATTAGATTATACTGAAAGAATAAAGCAGTTTTCTAGTACAGGAGTCTAGATTGGCATTTAATTAGGGAGCCTGTTAAGAAGGGTAAACATGATTAGGGTTCTCTTTTTAATAAGATAAAAATTTCATTTCCTCCTGTGCATCCTGCAAATACATTCCAGAGAACTGGAGGAGTTAAATGTTGATTTGTAGCTGTAGGAGAGCAAAGAAACTTCTATCACATAAGTGGAAATTTATTCCAGTGGTGCTGTACTGGAGCCTGTGGATTTACGTTAATTGTTGAAATCTCTTACATATACATTATTGCTACTGGGCACTGAAAATAAATTTACGTAGGTTCTTGAATCCTTCATTTTAAAATTCAATTCCAGGCAAATAAAACTAGAATTGTTTTAGAAATCATAGCAATTTTTTTTAAAAAGGTTTCAAAATATATTTATCTTAGACCAATAAAAGCATTTATATAAAAATGCTGGGTGGAACTGAGTTTTATCTAGCCAAAGCTTAAACCCTGTGTTTTGCTCAGTCTTTATAGATTTCACTACATATATATTCCACTGAAATGAATAAGGTTGCATTGTGGTTAAATAGTACCTGCCAATTTGATAATAAAACATTTTGTCTAAAATTAAAGTTCTTATTTTAGCTCACTGTCTAGTACTGAAGAGAAACCTTTTAATATAAGCATCCATTTTTATATGGCACTATATGAAAATTGTAGCAGAAAACCCGCATAACTTAATTTCAAACTAAAATTGAAGGTACTTTGTTTTACAGTGCACCAAAGAATTGTTTGTTTCAAATCTTACAATGTAGAACAGGGTTCAGAATGTGTAATCCTCCCAATATTGTTGAACTTCAAAGTTTGGCAGCAGGGCCTATCAGTAAGGGATGCAGGGAGTTCTAGTTTGAATTGACAACATCTAGAGGATGATAAAGTCTAAAATTCCAGCAAAAGCAAATTCTTGAATATACTTAAACTAATTGTGGATTTTACCTGAAGCAAGTGAGAGCAAGTAATGCAAATAAAAACTTTAGTAGTGATAAGGTTTTGTTGAACAGGGCCCCTTCATTCTCAGAAATGCTCAAATGTAAAACTGAGCAAAGAAGGAAAAAATAAATCACTAATTTGTAGGCAATTATATTAAAATGAAAATATGATGCTGAAGAACAATCAAATTAATGTTAATATATTTTGGGTTTGTATGAAATATTGGAAACAGGATAATACTTTCATTCCTGGATGCTTGCATAGCTTGTGCCTTAGCTTTCTTTAAGAAATATGCACTTTTCTTTATTTGAAAATCATAATCTTGTCTATATCTCATAAATATTGTTGTATCTTTGAAATTATGTTTCAAATTTGTTATTTAGTGTAGGCAAGTGAGAATCATGTTCATTAGTATTGGTAGCATTCAGAGCTAATTAGGCTTGTCTTCCATTATTACAGATGTTCATATTCAGAGCCATGGGTAGAAATTTGCAAAGACCCAAACAGATTGTTTTGAATTTTAACCCTTTGTTTTCAAATGCCTGAAATACAGTAATGCTATTCAGATCAGCTTTTCAGTGCCAAAGGGTTAATACATTTAGTAATTTAAATAAATATCTGAAAATTATTGAGAATCACTATTTATTTCTTAATAATGTAAAATAATTCCTAATGCCAGGAATATCATGACTTGCAATATAGTTTACATTGTTTGCTCAAATATTGGTTATTAATGCATTATTACACATTTTAATTTTTTTGATAGCAGATGTCCAAATAGCATGTTTAAAACTCCAGTGATAATTTATAATTTGCTGCTTATTGTACGTTGTAAAAACATTATTTCCTTTTCCATAAATAAAATTATAGTATTAAGGTAAAACAATAAAAGACATAGCTTTTATTGTATGTAGATATAATTATTGCCTTAAAAGGTGTAAATGAATAAACTTACTGTGCACTGATTCACCTTACGGTGAAATCTAATTTATAGCCAGTATATTCCCACTAGCAGAATAGCTAGGTGACCGTTTTCTAGAGAACTTGGTTGCCTCCTCAGGAGCAGATTGATTTAGTGTGGAAATAGCTGCAAAGCAATCCCAGGAAACATACTTTTTCTATCCTTCAAAGCAACACATTTTCAGTACTGTTCTACAGGATGTCTGAATTTTAATACTATGTAGACATTTTCTTTAAAATTGTTTAATGTCATATATAGAACATAGTCTTTTTGATTTTTTGTAGGAATTCATAAAACCTTTTCTGCATATACATAAATGATTCATTATGCTTAGTTTTCATATTCCATATTATTACTATATTAAAAACAAATTATTCCAGATTTTCAAGGCAGTCGACAAAATATGTAAGATAGTGTTCAAAGCATGTTCATCACTTAGCATCCAACAACATGTTTTTATTTTTCCTCTTTTACTTCAATTGAATTTATTTCTGTATATGGTAGTCTTATAAACTGTGCTGTCTGGGAAAAATTCCAACTATAACTGTAATGTCAGATAACTGTAGTGCATTACAAATATTCATGGCTCTTCATTGTTTAAAAGAGTTATGTATTATACACATTTGTTAATGAATTGTGTTGATGTCCCAAACATGGTGCATGTTGGTCATAACGTACTGAATGTTATTTCTTTTTGACACATTTTGGTCAGTAATTTAATGGTTGTTAGAGTGATTAATGTAGGTGCCATGTGTTATTCAAAACAAATGTTATGAAGAACCCTTTAATTTCATGAATGTACAGGTACATAATGTGTCCATGGATACTTGTATTAGGAGTATAAAATATTGTCTTGTGATTTTACTATTTTGAATTTTCTTTATTACTTTTTAGCAAATTTATCAGTAATAGGAAAATGGTTACAATTGGTGTGAAAATAAAAATTTTCATATTTAGTGTATATCGTCACTGTTTGGCAGACTTAGAATAACTTATTTAATGGGCAGGTTTTTATAAATGAAATTTATTAGTTAGAAGATGCATCCTTTGATACCTTCCCTTTTGTCATTGATATTTTATTTTGTAAGTGTCTTCCAGTGTTCAGAGCTGCTTCCTGAACAAAACCATTTACTTTGATTTGAGGTGTAATTCCACAGTGTATTCCAGTTTATATGACAGTTTTCTAATCATACAGCATTTTCTTGTATAATTACATCCAAAGTTACAGTTTGAATGTAGAAATAATATTTTATTCTTTTATATAAAGCCTACAAAATTCTCCAATATGTAATGGAAAAAAATCCAATCTTTATCATTTGTTTAATAACTATTTTTTGTAATATTTCAAAAGGTTGACAAAAAGCAATAAAATGTCACTGCTTTTAAAGGCCTGAGTTACTGTTTATTTTATACATTCTTCCTGTAGGATTAACATATGTAATGAGGGAACAAAGGCGCCCTCAGGGCCGAGTCAGCCCCTCCTCTGAGGTCCATCAGTTCTGAGGTAACAGCAGTGTTGCCAGTTGGGTGGTTTCCCCACCCAGTTGGGCTAGTTTCGGAGATCAGTTGCGGGAAATTTTTGGCGTTTGCAGGTTTCATTTTTGGGGGCTATTTTGGGCTACTTTTAAAGGGTGTAATTTTGGGGCGATAGCCTCGGGGGCAGGGTAGGTGGGGCGGCAGTGTTTAAAGAGCCTCTCTTTTCACTCTTGCACACACTCGGGAGAGCCTTCAAAGTAGGAGGGGAGCTGCTTCCCTTTCCCCCTCCCACAAGCATTATTTTATGCCGGTAGGGAGGGGGCTACTGAGGGGGTGTGGCATCACAGCCAGCTGCTCCCAAGCCACCTTCCCTCATAGCTCTCATGCATTATAGACACACAGAGCACATGCAGTCTCTCTCTCTCTGTTGCTGCATTTCCAACCGCCCCCCCTCCTCAGCTTATGCTTTGCCCACCTCCCCACTTGCAGGTGTGCATGCAATCCCCACCCCTGTCCAGAGTCTGTGTGTGCTTCTCCAGTGTTGGAGGTTGGAGGGTTAGGAGGTTTGGAGATCAGTTGCAGGAAATTTTTGGCCTTTGCTGGTTGTGGTTTTTTTGGGCTACTTTTAAGGGCTTGTTAGGCTATAAAAATTTTGGGCATCTGGTATCAGTCAGTGCCTGTGGATGACAGCGACTGGCCTATTAGGTGTCCTTGCTGCCACCACCCCTTCACTATAAACCAGCTTCTCCCTTCCTCTGGAAGCCCTCTGGCGAACCAGGAGAGGATTGAAGGGGAAATCCTCGTCCCACCCACCAAACACCAAAGGGAAACTAAAACAAAACTTTAGGAGTCTGTAGCTCAGCCAAGCTGAGGCGGGTGATAAAAGGCAACCAGTTAGGAATGAAACAAAAAATAAACTTTATTAACAGTACCAAAAGAAAATAAGTTTCCACACACACAACACACAGTTTAAATACCAAAAGCAAAACAAAACAAAAAAAATCCCCTAACACAATTCTAACTAAACTAATTTTCAACCTTGCTTGAGGTAATCCCCTCATGCAGGACTCCAGGCAACTCCCACACAAAAGCCTCACCAAACTTTTTCTCTGTTATTGGCCCTCAAGGGTCAGGTGACTCTCTCTGGGCATAAAAGGCCAGTTTTTGATTTAAACGGGCCAACTGTTCCCTACTACAACATAGTACTCATAATCCATTAAAAAAAAAAACAACTACCAGATTAGTTCGCCCAACCTTGGCTTGATTGTGAATGCCAGGCTAGGAAGTAATTTGTCAGCTGTTTTTTTACTTTTTTTTTTTAATCTGTTCAATCGTGTCAGATTCTCAGAGATTGCCTAGACAAGTCCCTGCAGTTTTCTTGTCAAGGCTTTTCAGAAGTGGTTTGCCACTGCCTCCTTCCTAGGGCTGAGAGAAAGTGACTGGCCCAAGGTCACCCAGCTGGCTTTGTGCCTAAGGAGGGACTAGAACTCATGGTCTTCCAGTTTTTAGCCTGATGCCTTAACCACTACATCAAGCTGGTGTGTTTCCCTCCTGCCCGCCCTCCCTCTCTCCCTCCCTCCCTCCCTCCCTCTCTCAATAAAGATGATGCTGTCTCACATATGGCCCAAGATCTACGATCTCTGAAGAAACTATACAAACATTTACTTCAGTCCAAGAAGAGGCAAGCCCTTAGGAACTCATGGCAACAATTAATTTTGGTTTCTTGGTTGAAGAATTCAGCTTTGCTTTCACACCTGATAACCCCCCATCCAGCTACTAGCCTTTCTTGTTCTTCTTTATACCTGCTTCAGCATGGGGGGGATCATTTTAGGGCACTATATTTGCAGGAGAATCCAGTTCAGCTTGACCTGGAGCTTAATATGAGTCTGCTACCATAGTGGTCTTCGATAGCAAGCTCACAAATAAAAATCTTGTTAAACAACTTAAGCCTGGGAAAACCCCAGGCAATGACCTTATCATTACTGAAGTTATTCAGAGCAATTGGTGAACCCCTGTCCTGGCCTCCTTAATTATATTTATAGAGAGTAAAGCATTGATTCCAAAGTACTGTTAGCTTTGATAGTTCCAATCTATAAAAAGGCATCGGGGTTCTGCCTGCTAATCACTGGCCTATGGAATATGTTGTTCAAAATGCACAGAAGTCAGCAACAGTCCTGCACTCTTTATTACACTAGAGGTGCATTATTCATACCTGCTGCGCTAAAAGTATTTTTGGCTAGAGTCTGGGCAAAATTTTTGCTTGGAGTCATATAGCTTGTTCACCCTCATAGAGAGAGTGCAATCTAAATTCTGAAGGGACTTATTTCAAGTCCCACAACGTGTTCCCAACATGGTCTTGCACCATTAGGCTGGCAGGACCAAAATTGAAACTCACATTTGGACATGAATCCTTTCCTATTGGCTAAAGCTTTTTTTTTTCCCACTGTGAGTTTGACACCCCTGATTTTATAACTGATGACTCTATTTCATCTTGGGGTAGGATACTGCAAGAGAAAATGAAATGCTATGGTGTCTCGCCTGATGCAGTCATGATGATGGGTGCACAGTGGCAGTCTTCAAACTGTATGCTAAGGATTTGGAAACCAAATCAGACCTGGCTGCCAAAGATATGTTTACCATGTTTCATGTCAGACATGTATGCCAAATAACAGTACCCCAATTCAGAAGAGCCCTAACCCTAACAACATTTATTGCCCTTCCAACAGCTGTTTTTGAAGGAAATTACAGGGTTTCCCTTTTCAATGAAGACTTTGACCTAGTGGTGAAGAAGTTCCTGAAACATTAACCCATGTTTTGTTATATTGTTCTTATTATAAAGATGCCTGGTTGCAGCTACAGGTAGTCCTCGGTTAACAGCCACTTGTTCAGTGACTGTTTAAAGTTACAATGGGACAAAATGAGTGGTTATGACCGGTCCTTGAAGTTATGGCCATCCCAGCACCCTGCGGTCACATGATCACAATCTGGGCACTTGGCAATCGGCTCACACGATGATTGCAGTATCCCACGGTCATGTGATCGCCATTTGCAACCTTCCCTGCTGGCTTCCCACAAGCCAGCAGGAAAGCCAGCAGGGAAGATCGCAAGTCATTCAGGTAAGTCTCACCTACCCATGAACCCTTCCCCAGCCCGTGCGCTTGCAGTGTGCCTTACCAGCCACTCACATAGTGTCATGTTCACCGTTCCAATGTTACCGTTACATCGTAACGTTTCGCATGTCATTTGGCTGATGCGTGTTTTGTCTGGGAGGGGAGGAGGATTCCATCTCGTGGGATTGTTATATGTTAGCAGCTGGATTGGAATGTTTTTGGGTTATCTTGTGTGTTCAAGGTTCCTTTCCCAGGACATCAGCAGAAACGGTTACTGGCACCTGGGGGGGGGGGGGGAGTTTGCAACGGCAGGGTGAGGGGAGGGGTTACGTTTGAGCCGAGGGTTTTTAGTTTGTATTTGGCGCGCTTTTGCTCATTCTCAGCTTTCTCTGTATTTGCATACTATTCTTTAATAAATCAGATATCATTAAGTTCCTGCTTGTGAGTCTGAGTCTATTAAGGTAGGCAATCCTTACACATAGCCTTGCACACCCTTCCCCACCCAGCAGCAGCCACTTATGTGCCTACTGGCCTGCTTGTGAACTGCCTGGGTTTTGCAACTTCCTGCCGGCTTCCCCACTGACTTTGGTTGTTGGAAGCCAGCAAGAAGTTGCGAGGAGGTGCTCGCTTAATGACCAATGATCCTCGCTTAATGACAGCAAAGGGAACTGCAGGGATTTCCACCACTAAGTGATGCAGTCATGTGACATCGTACTTTACAACCGCATCGCTTAACAATGGAAATTGTGGTCACCATTGCCATCATAACTCAAGGACTACCTCCCCATCTAGTCAGATTTTCAGGTCACTCAGATCCATTTTATTTATAGTTGTTACTGTCTGATCAATGTGATTTTATTTTTCTAAACATGGCTGCTTTGTTTTGCTATTTGTATAATATGCCATGCTTTGACCACATCAGTTTTAGAATCACTAAGTTTTACTTTGGGTTTTATCTGCAGTCTCAGAATTGATTATCTTTTTGTTTCCGAATTGGCCAATGACTAATAAAGTTTACTACTATTATCAGCTGCTACTGCATTCTAGTTAGAATTACAAAAAGCTGTGCCTAATTGCAACTGATTAGCAAAGTGAGATTATATAGTATAGTACTAGTTCCTAATGTTTCACTAGTAATATCAATCTGGGATAAGTATGTTCTGTTACATTAACAAAGTCACAAAACTGGTCAGCAGGAGTGGTAATGGAAGTTTGATAGATTTGAATGACTGGCAGCTATTAACTTGTAAATGTACTCAATACAGAAAGTGTGGGTTATCCCGTCCTCTGTTGAGATGTTTGCCCAGTCTCCTGGCTTGAAGGGGAAAAGCTTAATTCCTGGAAATCCTGGGAAGGGAGATTGATAAAATTTTTGTGAAAAAGATAGCAAAAGACCATAATCTCTGTTAGCATGGTCTTGGAGTAGGGAGTGCATTCCTGCAAAAAGGAAAATGATCCCTTGGCAAAGACCTGTTGCTCTCATTCTTCAAATACATGCTGATGGGGATTCCTAGAGGTGAATGCAGCCTTTCTCAACCTTTTGACCTTGGAGGAACCCTTGAAATATTTTCCAGGCCTTGGGGAACCCCTGCACATTCAGGCTCAAATATAGGCCAGAAGTTGCAAAATTATTATATTTGTTTCATGTGTAAGCCTGTATATATGCATTAATGGTGTTAAACTAAATATAATAAAGAATGAAACTTACCTCTTTAATGTGAAGCTGCCTGGATTTGAAATACTTTTTAAAATAAATCATGATCTCCCAGGGAACCTCTAGTGACCTCTCACAGAACCCTGTTTGAGAAACCCTGGGTGAATGTTTACTTGTAACAGAAAAAAGAGCAAGATTATGGCACACATATGGTGACTTCCCTGTGTGATGTAACAAATATCCACTCATTATATGACATACAGTACTGAGGAGAAATAAGAGGTCATAGTGTTTCTCAGCATATATAATAGGAGGAAATGAAATGTGCCCTGGAAATCATATGTAAACTGTTTGATAAGAGATTAACAATTTTATCTGAAATGCTATTTGATTCATGAGCAGGTCTGGCTACACAAAACAAGATTCTGAATGTGTGGATAAGACTCTAGGGTACGGATAAAGAGTTTATATTTTTTAGGCATTTAGGACCAATTTGTGACAAACTAGGTCTGTACAAATGGTTTGTTCCACTTTGATTAATTAAAAAAAGTATATGGTGCCTTTCAAAACACAAGTTTCCCAGGATGGGAATAATGTGCGCAAACCTTTGAGTCAGTTTTGACTCCTAGCAACTGCCTGGAGACGTCCCTGCAGTTGTCTTAGCAAGACTTTTCTGAAGTGCCATTGCCTGCTTCCTAGGGCTGAGAGGTAGTGACTGGCCCAAGTTCACCCAGCTGGCTTTGTGCCCAAGGCAGGACTAGAACTCAGTCTCCAGGAATAGTTTAAATCATTTTGTGCTATTTTATTTTAATTTAAATATTTTGAACCTCCATTAGGCAGCAGAAATTAAAACCACAGAAATAAAGATAATTAAAAGGCTCCACTGCAGGAGTGTGTGTGTTCTTCCTCAGAATGGTATTCCAGAGATTGAGGGAGGGGGTATCATTGAGATAACTGATCCTGTGCAACCTTCCACCATACAAGAGTATGGAAGCAAAGAGAGAAGGGCTTCAAACATCATCTTAAGGTTCAAAAAGGAACATACTAGAAATCCCTTTTGAGTTTGTGGCCCTAAACTTAACATTAGAAAGGGGGCAAGTAGTTTTTACACTGAACCGTTAGGGAAAGCAACAATACCTGGGAAACAACTAATTCAGAATGAAACATTCTTAGTGGGGCGTGGGGGAAAAAAGCCATATTGATCAAGCAGGAGCTCAGTCCTGCAGAAAAGCCAGAAGCGTGCGTATCATAGAACAGGGTATCCAGTCAAAGCCAAAGAAACAATGGAAAATATAGGTCAGAAACAGTGGGAGGGGATACCCTCAGGAGAGAACCATCCATGACTGGAAAATGGTATTTTTAAATCTGTAAAGGAATACACTTTATAAACTGGAAAGTGTGCCTACTTTGTTAGGGTCAAGATCTTCCTTGTGCACAGCTTATTACAAGTAATACATAGACCAGTGTTTTTCAACCTTGGCAACTTTAAAATGTGTGGACTTCACCTCCCAGAATTCCCCAGCGAGCTGGCTAGGGAATTCTGGGAGTTGAAGTCCACATATCTTAAAAGTTGCCAGGGTTGAAAAACACTGATATAGACGTATCATCCGGCTTCCGCTTCTTGGAGGAGTACAATCACCCTCCCTTTTACAGTTTCCCTTCCCCCCTTTTACAGTTTCCCTTCCCCACTGGCGGTTTTACGTCACCGCTCTCAGCTATACCCAAGGGATGCTAAGTGCGAATCGTTCCTTTCGCTTCTGGGCGCGCGGCTTCTCTGTTGCTATGACAACAACGGCGGCGTTAGTCGTCGTCCCGGAACCATCTCGCCTTTTTCTACGGAGCTTAAGCATTGGTTCTAAAAAGCGACCTTTACGGAAAAGGCGCGTTTTCATTGGCTCTTGCGTTTGTCGGCTGGATCGCTTGGCGGAGTAGAATTTTTTATTTGGCTTAAAAAAAGAACTTTGGCGTAATTATTACTATAAAATTAAATAGTAAACAGGAGAGCTGCCATGGTGTGAGAACTGACACTCCAAGCAGGTGAGGGACAGAACGGCGGTCGAAGGGCAGCGATGTCACGCTCCCTTCCGGGCAAGAAGTGGGGAGGGGGAGACGGGAGGAGTTATGGTGTCAAATCCCCCTGCCCTGCTGAGGTCAACCTCGTATTTTGCGATTAGAAGGAAAGGTACGGAGACGGCTGGAAAGTAGCCCTGGCTGTGCCTCAAGCCTTTTACCACGTGAGATTTAGCCTCGGCGCGTGTGAGACAAACGGGTTACAGAGCATGTGCAGAGTGTGTGGCTTTTCTCTTAGTGGAAACTAGGAATAGCTTTGAGGCATCTTTAAACAAGAGTTGACTTACTGGGCTATAATAAGTCTCTGTGGAGCCCATTCAGCCAAGTAGGCAATGCTTGCCACCTCCGTGGTTATAATATAGATGGGTGCAGGTTAGAAAGATAGATGTATGTTGTGTATAAACGAAGGGCCCCAAAGGTCATGAAATTTAAGAGGTACAGCCTGCCATTTCTTTACCAAGAATTGTATTCCAGGTTTTATTTCCTTTTTTTTATGGCTCCATTCTTCAAACATTTTCCCCCTATTCCTTTATAGAAAATTTATAGGGTAGTATAGGTTTGAGAAAACCAGGGTAATCCACTTAACCTTATGTACTGGTGAACGATGGTGATGCAATGTATTGCTAGGAAGCTGGATCTACTCTATAATTTCTCTAGTGAATTCAGAAGGCAACAATGCAAGGGCAATTCATTATTTTCTGTTTGTTGCATGAGAAGTCTGCTGTCACTTACTTTACAGTGCAATGTAGATTATCACATCTATTTCTATTAGTATATACTGTATCAATAATTGACGTTGGCTAGTTTCAGAGGCTAAACAGGATCATCTAAACAGATGCTAAACTGGGCTGTTAGATTGGGAAGTAAAAAAAATATAATGGAAGACAATGACAAATCTCTTCCATAATACTGCTAAGAAAACTACATGGATGCAGTCACCAGAAGTCAAGCTTGACACTAAGTGTTCTCTGTCCCTAGGAACTTCTAATTTAAATGCATGAATGGATATGGATGAGCAGTTACAATTAGATCAGTGCAGTATTACTTTGGAGCTCTATTATGTGTGAATGTATCTATTATGGCCATTATATTTTTGTTTATAGGTTCAAAAATACAATTTTTGCATTAAGATTTATAAAGGCTTTTGGGCACCAATATATCTAAATTATCACTTCCTTATTTGTGGGGGGAGGGCTCTGTAGGTAGAATTTTGCCTTTTTCGAACATGCAATAGGTATGGCCAATAGTTATGTGTATCTTCTGCAGACCATTGGCTTTTTTCTCCAGAAATCGGTGACAGAAGATTTTGCATTCAGAACTACAAGATCTGCTCAACTAGTTCTGTGCTCTCCAGATCTGAATTCTTTGCAGGCTTGTCGCAACCCACGCCATGCTACATTAGAAACCACTGCCGGAAATGGAGAGGTATCTCAAAATTAACTGATGAAATGAGACTCAGTGTGGTGTAATGGTTAAGCTGTTGGACTAGGACCAAAGAAACTCATGTTCTGGTCTATACTTATACAGGGAAACATGCTGGGTGACTCTGAAAATTCAGAGATAAAATAAATCCCACTTAGGGATGATTTCATGAGTTAACTCAGTTAATATTTTCAGGATAGACTTTATGTTTTAGTTAACTTATGTATTTCTTTTTTTCCCAACCCTGTTTCTTTTCTTTCAGTTGCTGAAACTCTGTACCCATTGCTCTTCACATGTCAACAAACCAATATTCTTTTTTACATTTGTTTCCCTTTAAAGAATTAATCCTGATGCCTTGAGGATATAAAATGCCTGATCAAGTCAAGAAGGTGAAGACCAGAGAAAAGGCAGCAGACACCAAATCTCAAAGGTATAGTACTTTTCATGAAATGTCAGCAATAACTCTCAAATTGCACCAGTGCCTGAACAGAATAGTCTGAAACACTGTGTGTACATGGTAACTGTTTCTCTGGTCACCAAGTTTGACAGAAATAGCTTGTGGCTGAGAAGTCTATAGAAATGTGGACAGAGGCAGGAGGTCATAGAAAGGTGCTTCAGAAATATTTTTTTTCCACGGATCAGCATGGATAAAATTACATTTCATAATGATGTATGGTAATTATGTGTTGTTAACAAGTATATGATTTTTTTCCTCCTAGGGATTATTCTGATCTTAAAAGGCTTCTGGCCCTTCTAAATGTCCAGTCAAGCAAGCAACAGGTATTTCTCCAAATAGCTATAATTTGAATCAAGGTTCTAAAAATACCAAATAAATAATTCTTGCATAGTAAATTTCATGGTTTCAATATACTTACAAATCCCTAATAAGTGGAATGAATTGCATAGAAAGAACCTAATGAGGTTTTATTAAGTGCTCATGTTCTGCACTGAATTATTTTGTGGTTTTTCTGTTCTGTTTGCTTTTGGATTGCCTTAGTACCATTTTGTTTTGTCATGGGTAAAAGTTTTTCAGGGTTTTTAAAAAGCTGAATAATCTCATTTCATGTCTGTCCATGTCTTGGGTTTCAGTGTAAAATGCTTCATATTTTTAGCAGAGCAGTTTTCATTATGAGTTTTGAAAATATGAGGTGTTGTAAATTCCCGAAACAGTGATTGAACTAGCATTTGATCTAAGCTACAGTACTGCTCAGATTAGATTAAAATGGCTTTGTTAAATAGATCCATGTGTGAAACAGAAGCCTGCTGTAGGTATTCAGTATACACACAAGGGATTACATAAAAGTACTGCCCTCAATGCTTCTGCATTTTCCCTCTTGCGGGAGGGAAATGGGTGGTGGCAAAATCTGAAAATAAATAATAAATAAATAAATTTTCACAGCTTCCTATTCAGGAAGATCAACCTGTATAGGCTAGCTCCTATTCTATTCTGCTGTACCACACTGAAACTGGACACTGATGGGTAGGTAGTCTGCTTCTGGGATCAGTTCAAGGTGCTGGTAATGACCTATAGATCCCTACATGGCATAGGGCCAGTTTATCTGAGGGAACGCTTCTCCCCAGTTACATCGACCCATCCCATCAGGTCTGACAGGAAGAGCAAGTTGTGGGTCCTGACCAAGAAGGAATGTCATCTGATGGGACCCAGAAGAAGAGACTTTTCTGCCACAGCACCCACCCTTTGGAACATCATTCCCCCTGAGGTCAGATTGGCCCTGACCTTACTAGCCTTCTGGAAGGGCCTGAAAACATCTGACCTGGGGATCCAGTAACATGGGTATGGAGCCTGCAAAGTGGCTGTATTGCTAGTGAAATTGAGTGCACTCTCCTGCAGTTTATAGCTTGTCTAATGGTTTTTATTTTTTTTATTGTTTTTTAATGATTTTTTTGGTTATTTTTTGTTTTTTTTTCTGTTTTTAACTTCGTATGCTGCTCAGAGATATTTAATTTACCAAATACATACATACATATACTGTATACTATACATAGATAAAGTCCAAAGCAGAGGCTGCAGCTTAGCCTCCAAATCTTCAGGCCATCAGGCCCAGGCCACCTGGCAAGAGCTGCCTAGATTCTTACACCAGACCAGGTCTTACTTTGTTCTATAGCCTTTTGCCGCTCACAGCCAATTGGCAGACCTCAGAGCAAGGCTCTAAAATTAAGTTGAAGCCTATTGAAGCTGCCCTATCTATGCTGCTGATCTTCTAGCTGGATGCTCTAAATGGTGGGTATTTTCCTCCAGGAGCCCAATGACCTTTCAAGTGTGACTATCTACCTTGCCAAGGCCATTCTTTTGGTGCTGTCATTGGCACACTCTGCTAGTCAGTCACTCTCTTTCAGCAGTCCCCTACCTGCTGGTGTCCTTGTTGACTTGGCTCCCAACTGCAGCTCTGTCTTGTCCATTTCTGTTGCTGTCCAGGAACAAACTTCTTGTTCTTCCAACTTAATTTTGAATCTCATCAATTCTCTACTTCTTTCTTTTCTTCTTTGTTCCTTTTATTGTTCTCCCATCAGCCTCAATCCAATTCCTTCCATTAACTTCTGTGACTCTTAAAAAGCATAAAACAGGAGTAGAGCCTTTTCTTGTATAGTTCTTAGAGTGGCATATACTTTTTCCCCTCAATTTCTGTTGAGAGAGTCACTGTCACTGTTGAGTGATGCTATTGTTCTGGTGGATCATATAATTGCTTGCAATATTTGTTGTATAAATAGCTACTGTAGTATGCTCTCAATACATCTTTTTACTCTGACATATAAAACATTTTTGGAGTAACTATTGAATTAAATTAATGTGGAACATTGTCTAGGAACAAGGAAGCTATACAGTATTACATTTATATTGAGAGAGAGAGATTTTATTGTGGTGTTAAAATCTTGAACCTGTTGTGTGGGAGAGTCAGTACTTTTTTTAACAAAATAAATGGCTGAAGTATTTAATCATGGAAGCCCTGTTTCTCCTCCATTTCCTTACAGAGAATGGTGTTTTTGATATCAGGTTCTTCTGAAGATTTCAAGAAGTAAGAATGCTAGGTTTCTGCTTCCCTTAGAAAAATTCAAAGCAATCATGCTTAGCTTGAGCTCTCTATATCTTGTTTCTGTCCAGTTGTCTTTTTATCTTCCATATTCAATCCATATCACTTCAGCTCCTGTGCATAATACTGAAAAACAGACAATAGTAAATTCAAACATTTGTGTGTGTGTGTATAAAGCTACTCAGTCTAGATGAATATCAGTGACTAATATTAAACACAGAGTAATACCAGTGATTGTATCAGTTATCTGTATTTCATATATCATTATTACCATAATTGTTAAGGGATTCCAGTGACAATCACTGATATTACTCTGGCTCTATTAAGTAATTTACTTAACAGTCAGCCCTGTCTTGCATTTGCAGCTGCCAGCCCTTAACTTTGAAAGTGTTAATAATAGCATGACCAAGACTGAACAATATTCTAACAACTCTTGCAAAGAGAGATACAGAGGTCAATGGCAAGAATCTACTGAAGCTGTTGAACTGGAACATTTCAGGTACATTGCATTGAAATTAATTAAGGCTTATAGCATTTCCATGGATCTACTCTAAATCCTGACATTCAATTTTTTAAACTTTATTCTCAAACAGCAGTGCAAACTTGAGGATGAGGTCCCTAAAAGCCTTGAGTACACTTAAAGTATTTCCTTGAGTACAGTTAAAGAGCCTTCCAAAAGTCTGCAGTGACCTCCAGAAGTTATTGCTAAATTGGAATTGTTTGTGTGACAGAAGGGGAAAAGTCTTAAATACTAATAATCATATTAATTATACATACTTTTTAATTAAATGAAATCCAAGTTAGTTTTTATTTTAGCCCTCCCACGATTTTTGGCACAGCACTAGAAATGCCAAATGAGATGTTTGGCCTGGAAAAACTTGTGTATTTTTGTTCTAAAGCTTCTTAGAGCAGTGATGTACTTCTAATGAATGGTTATTCTTGTTTTTGTGAATTTAAGACATACCCCCCGTTTTATTAATCTGTTAATTGATGCCTTATAATGGAAGACAACAATACTTCTTGAATGGTATTCATTCTATTCTACAACTGGCACATTATGACTAGAAGAGGGCCCTTGCCCCCTGCTACTGATTGGAAGAAGTTCTGCAGTTGACTGCACAAATAAGGAAATAACTGGTCTAATATTGCCTTTATTTGTTCTGAGGTAGCCAGGGGACTGGAATTATAAGCAGACAGAGGCTTGACAGGAAAGCTATGCATCTCTCTGTAGCTAGCTAAAGGCTGTCTTGGGGCAAATGTATGGTTGTATTATTAACTCTTAAATTGGGTGAGGACAGAGTCAGTCACATTTCATTTTCCAATATACATATTTGGCAGTTTTCAGAGTATACACTACTAAAGATAATTGCAATATTCAAGGAAGAGGGAGTAGCACTGCTGGTATTTCCCCAGCAACTGAGCAGTGAGTTCATACCTGAACAGCAATATGATTGTAGTTCTCTTTGATACCAGTTCAACTTCAGTTGTAGGTTGGACTGGACTACATTTTCTGGAACTGACATTTTTAGAATGCTTTTTGTTCTCAGTCATCAAAAGCAGATATATTTGTACCTTCTGCAATATCCACTTTGCCTTTTGTGCCTTTAGTATGAATTACAAGAACGAAAGAAATTTTAGTCAACACCCGCAGTACAAGTTATTTCAAGACATCTTCACTGCTTTGGTTAAAAACCGGCTTATTTGCAGGTAAGAGTTACAGACTATATGTATAGCTTGTTAAACAAAGAGTACTGCAAAATTTGGGGTTTTTAAAATCCATAAATTTATATAATTAGATACAGCAATAGTTTGATCCATTCTGACCAAAAATTGATACTTTGTGATTTGTCTACACCAGTAGGCAATTCTATATATCAATACTCAGATGTAAATAATTAACTGGCACAGGGTGATTTAGGACTGCAGCCTAAATTGTTAGCAATAATTATTTATAGATACTTGATAGCAGAACCTAATTTTAACATTAATATATTCTTGTAATTATATTATGTTTTGACTCCCAGTGGTGAACGGATCTCATGTTACCATCTGTAAACGTTCTCATAAGAGATTATTGCTCTCCTTTATGTGACCAATTCCCAGATAGCTCCAAGAAGTTTGTAACTTTTTTATCAATAGCTATGGCTTATAGAAGGCGTTTGGTTCCTTCTTTACATTCTTAACTGTTCCGGGCCTGTCTTGTAACTCACACTTTCTCTCTCATACATCAAAAACTGTGTGTGCGTGTGCGCGTGCATGTGTGTATGTGTACCTATCAATGCAAAACCTATAGTACACAATAATATACCACATTTTCAACTTGCAGGTCATAACATTAAATGTAAATTAAATTTAACTGTAAAAACCAAGGTAGTTTATATTCTTAAATATTCCAACAAATTGTGCATATTGCTTCTCATAGAATGGATATGGCTGTTTAAATAAAATGTAAATGTCAGCTTTTGTTTATTAAAAATAGTATTTTATTACTTATTACCACATTTCCCCTAGGACAGGGTGGGAAACCCATGGCCTATGGTCAGCCTATGGCCATTAGCACACAGTTGTCAGCCCCCCAACAATCTTAGATTTGACAGTACAATTTTTTATCTCTCCTCCCCGCCATTAAGCTTCCAGATGGAAGCAGGACACCACCAAGAGACAAATACTCTCCTTCCCATTCTCAAAACCTCCTCCAAAATAGCAGCCAAATCAATGTTTCTCATATTCATTTTGGCTCATTTGTTGACATTTGGCAGGTTTAATTACTGCTAGAATCCAGAGCCTTAAAGTGGCATGCACAAAGGTTTCTCTAAATTTTATGCTAACAAGAACAATCCAGTGAGGTAGACTGAGGTGAGAGATAGTGACTGACCAAAAGTTGCCCAGTGAGTTCTGTGGTCAAGGGGGATTTGAGCCTGCATCTCTCAGTGGGATAGAGCACACTCACTAAAATGTATGGGATTTAATTCAGCCATACATCCTGTTAAGTTCAGTCAGCATTTAAGATTGCATTTGAGCTATAGCCATTTTTTATATATATGAATGATTTGGCTGAATCTCAAAGACCTCTTTGAGACTGAAGACCTCTATGCTTTAGTTTTACATTAAATTTATTTTTTCTTTATTAAATGAAACATAGAGCAATTGTTAAGTAGTTTAAATAAGTTGGCTTTTTTGCATAAGTGAAATAAATCCCCCAAGTGAAATCTTATTTTGGGGAATGAGGCATCTGTGATGGAAACCTGGAAAAGAGCCATAGACCCAGAGAGACAGTTCCAAATAATCCAGTTCTTGGGAGTTTATTTGCATCCACTGCAACACCACCTTTGTTTTTACTAGATTATTTTTAGCAATTGACTTGATGCCCAGCATAACCTTGAACTGTCATACTAATCACAGCTATTTCTGAGAGGGAAAGAGTGAGGTGAAAATAAATTGAAAATGTGTGTTACATTTGTCTAGTTATATATCTGCATTTCATAAGGATGTTAATCAAAAATAAAAATAACTTGGAAACGAAAAAAAACAAATGAAAAAAGACAACTGAGGTAAGTTCAAACATAGTCTGCTTTTGCTTTTGTCTTACAAAAGCTACAGAGTATTGAAACTACTAAAACCTTGATTTAATGGAGCATTGGAGGACTGGGATGGAGTATCTGTTACTCTCAAATGTCTATTACATCCAGAGTATGAGATCTGCAGTGATTTATTTATTCGCATAATGACATCATTATGATGCAAATCATTATGATGATATCAAGAGACTAAAAAGTTGTACCTGTCCTGTTCAGACTATGCAACCAGGCAGAGTAATATCAAAAATACTCTTCATTAAGTAACTATCTACAATAAATAAATCCTTGATATACGAAAACTTGGTTCAGTGAACCCAACTGAAACACGAGGCAGCGGACAGGACTTCTGACTGGCACTGGAAGCTGAATGAGACCAGAACGCAAGGTATTGAAGACAACAGTTCTCAAACTGGAACAGTACTGGAACTGCTCTGGCACTGGAGCACTGGGTAGCTGAAGACTTGCGCTGAACTGAAGCAGCAACTGGAACCTTGAAGCAAGACTAGGAACTAAAACAAGGCAGGACTTGACTAGAGACTCTGACATGGGTTGAAGACTTGAAGCAAGACTAGAACTCGAACCACGGCTAGACTAGATTGAGAGCCCTGAATTAGGCTGAATTATCTGGACTGGAGACTTGGACTGACTGGAAACTAGGAACAACACTGGACTCAGCTGGAAGCCCTGGGCTAGGCTAGATTCTCTGGACTGGAGACTTGGAACAAGGCTAGGAACTTGGACCAAGACTGGTGTAATGATCCACATGCTCGAGCATTCACTCAAGAACAGTTCTGAGACTTGGGTTCTAGTAACTGTTTAATGGTACAAAGCAAAGTAGTGAATGGCTTCTTTCCCACAAATTCTACAATTTAAAATTCACATTCTCTACCTTCCCCCCTTCTACCCATCAAAACATGTACTTCCCCCTTTGCCACCAGATGGCTAGGATGGTATTCCCCCAGATGGCCTTGGCAATAAATGCCTAGTCTAAACAAACGAATTCAAACGAATTCACACTCCAAAGTAACACCCCCTCCCTTCTGGTGCCACTCTGTCGGTTGACACGGGTTCGATGAAAAATGGATGGAAGTCTGATCAGGATGTTCTGAGGACATTGTGATTGGGGATATAACATGCTGCCCCTCTGAAAAAAAACTAAGACAAGTTAGAGATATTGTAAATAATGCAGAGAAAGCAAGGGCTGGGAGGGAAGGGATGTTAGGAGGGGGAAGGTTTGTTAAGGTATTTGGAATGAAAATGGAATGAGTTAGTGCAGGAGCATTTACATTTCAGCTTAAAACCCATTCATGATCAGGAAAGTGTTTCCACTTGATAAGGTACTGCAAGGAGCCACGGTGAATATGAGAGGCCAGGATTTCTTTGACTCCAAAATGTTGGTGGCCATCCATCATGATGGGAGGTGGTACAGGAGTAGTCGGGTGCCATTTAGAGGAATCCCAGGCAGGTTTAAACAGACTGCAATGGAAAACAGGGTGAAGTCTCTTTAAACTGTGAGGCAGTTGTAATTGAGCAGTAACGGAGTTGATGACTTTAACAATAGGAAAAGGGCCAATGAATTTTGGTCCCAGTTTCTTAGATAGTTGTTGTGATTTGCGAAATTTAGTGGAGAGGTAAACATTGTCCCCTACTTTTAAATCTCACTGTGGTCTTCTGTTATGGGCAGCAATTTTTTTATAAGTTTGTTGTGCATGAGTTAAAGCTTGTTTGATGACTGGCCAGTTGGAAGCTACCTTAGCACACCATTAACTAGCAGAACAGTCGGGGGGGGGGGGCTTCAGCGGCAGCTTGGGAATAGGGACGAAGTCCTGTCCAGAGGGGACAATTTTCCCAGCTCTGGTGAATGGAATTATTGTAAACCACGTCAGCAAAGGGGAGGAGATCCACCCAGTCGTCCTGCTGAAAGTTGATATAGCAGCATAAGAGTTGATCTAGGGTAGCCTTAGCCCCTTCAGTCGATCCATCCGTCTGCGGATGGTTTGACGAGCTCAAAGATTGTTGCACCCCAAGAAGCTTTAAAAAGTTCTTCCAGAATTGGGAGGTGAACTGTACCCTGCGATCGGAAATCATGTGTTCGGGACAGCCATGCAGGTGGTAGACCTGTTGTAGAAAGAGCTTGAAAGCTGCTGCGCGGTTGGAAGTTTGGCACAGGGAATAAAATCTGCTTGTTTGGAAAACAAGTCAATTACAGTCCAATAACTGTTTTGTTTTTACTTTCGGGTAAGTCCACTATAAAGTCCATGGCAATTTCCTTCCATGGGGCGCTAGGGGAAGCCACGGGCTGCAGGAGTCCTTGAGTTTTCCCCCCTTTATGCTTAGCCTGGGTGCAAACAGGACATGTGAGGATGTAAGTTTGCACATCAGCTCTTAAAGTGGGCCACCAAAATTGGTGCCTCATGAGGTGCAGAGTCTTGGTGAAGGCAAAGTGCCTGGAGGTTTTGCTGTCATGGGAACATTGCAAAAAATTTTTGCATAGGCTGTGTGGGATGTATAGCTTGTCATTGCAATACCAAAGGCCATGGAATTCAGTGAGCTTAGTTTTGTTACATTGTAGCCAAGGATCATTAGCTAACTCCTGGAGCAGTTCCTCCTTTAGCTCGGAGTGCACTTTCACTTTTGGAGCTGCTACTTGTTTACGCATTACACAAGCCAGCCCCAATTGGTTTTCAGAGAAAACTGCATCTACTACCTCAGTTTGTTTACTGTTATGCAGAGGTAAATGTGAAAGGGCGTCAGCCAGAAATTTTTTCTTGCCTGGGAAGAAGTTTAGGGTAAAGTTGAAACGGCTGAAAAATTGAGCTCACCGAAGCTGTTTCCCATTCAGCTTGCAGGGAGTGCGGAGCGCTTGCAGATTTTTGTGATCAGTTCATACTTCAAAAGGGTTCTTGGTGCCCTCGAGGAGGTGTCACCAGTTGGTGAGCACAATTTTAACAGCAAATGCCTCCTTTTCCCAGACATGCCAGTGCCGTTCTGCCTTGGTAAATTTACGGGACAAATAGGCACACAGTCTGGGGACCCGATTTAAGTCCTTTTGGATCAGGACAGCCCCCACGGCTTGGTCTGAGGCATCTGCTTGAATAATAAAGGGGTGCTCTGGATCGGGGTGTGCCAGAATAGGTTCAGCCGTGAAAAGGGCTTTGAGGTTGTCAAAAGTGGTTTGACATTCTGGAGTCCAATTTAAGCATCCTCCTGGGGTGGTTACCTTGCGTGTTTCTCCCCTCTCCCTTGTTTTCAATAAATCAGTCAAGGGGAGAGCAATCTGTGCAAATTGCAGTATAAATTGGAGAACCCCAGGAAGCTTTGTAGTTGGCGGTGTGTGCATGGGGCCTCCCATTCAAGAATGTCCTGTATTTTACTAGGGTCCATTTCCACCCTGTTAGTGGAGATGCGATACCCCAGATAGTCCAACTGAGATTTATGGAACTCACATTTAGACAGTTTAGCATACAGCTGGGCATCCCTCAGCTTTTGCAGCACTTGTCTAACTAGTTGCACATGCTCCTCCTCAGTCTCGGTATGGATTAGGATATCGTCCAGGTAGACTAGGACCCTCTTATAGAGGTGGTCATGTAAGACCTCATTGATGTATTGCATGAATACTCCTGGAGCCCCAGCCAACCCGAAGGGGAGGACTTTGTATTGGTATGCACCCAAGGGGCAGTTGAAAGCAGTTTTCCACTCGTCCCCCTCTCTGATTCAGATCCTAAAATATGCCTCTCTCAGGTCTAGCTTGGTGAAAATCTTCCCTTTCACCAGATGTGCTAGCATAACTTTCATTAGGGGGAGTGGGTACTGATTGTTAATTGAGGTGGCATTGAGACCCCTGTAGTCAGTGCAGAGTCTTAGGGTCCCATCCTTTTTTGTCCTGAATAGCACCGGGGCAGCCATGGGTGAATTGGCAGGCTCAATGAACCCCCTGACCAAATTTTTGCCTATGAATTCCCTCAGCACCTTTTTTTCTGTTTCTGACATGACATACAATTTTGGCTTTGGCAGTTTGGGCTTAGGGTCTATCTCAATGGCACAGTCCATTTTTCTGTGGGAAGGCAACTGGTCTGACTCTTTCTCATCAAAGACATCTGAAAAGTCTCTATACTGGATGGGGATCAAGGACTCAGTCTCTGTGATTAGCACTGGGCTCTGCTTGATCCAAATCCCAGCAAACTGACTTGGGGGTTGCTTGACTTCCTGCTGCTCAGGATGATAAGCCCTGTCGCTGAATTTTAAAACCCCCATTTCCCACTGCACCCAGGGTTTTCGGCTCCTCAACCAAGGTAGACCCAGGATGATTGAATAGTTTGCAATGGGGGCTACAACAAATTGCAGAGTCTGAGGAATTAAGCAGCCATTCAAAGAGACACAGATCAGACCTGCCTTAACTTTTGGGGTTTATCTGTCTGGGTTTTTCCCACACTTCTTCAGTTTGTTAGGATTTTCTGTCTTATGTAGCAGCAATAAACACTAGAGATCTATTCCTCATCTCAGCGTGATTCCTGACTGTTAGGACAAGTCTAAGATCTTGCCAGCTAGGGCTTTAAACTCTATAGCGTATTCTGCCATGCTCTTCTCCCTCTGCCTCAGCTGCTGCATGGCTGTCTTCGCCCTGAGCTTTTCTAGCGGGTCTGCATGAAGTCTTTTAGGCTATGTAATTCAGGGGCCATGGCATTGTGGAGTTGCACAAACCAATCTGCTGCTGCCCCCCTTAATTTGGCCCCTACTTGGCTCACTATGCATATTCTGTCAGGAAGAAGCCTCCACACTCCTTGATGTAGATGGAGACATTTGTCATGAAGAATGACAGCTGCTGCGGGTCTCCATTAAATTTGATTTGTAGCTTTCTAGGTGCCCCCTTTGGGGGGGGTTGCTGGTGGTTCCGCAGTTGGGTCTTCCCAGGTCACCAACTGCTCTGCTCCGCCTGCTCCTGACTGGTGATGCCTCCCGTCGAGGTGATACTGCAGGGCGATGTCCACTGCGATCAGGCAAAGCCATGAGGCAATGTCCTCTGCTGTGATCAGGTGAAGCCCTCCAAGAGTGGTTGGCTGACCCCTTATCTTGATGGAACACCAGGTAGTTGATTGCCTTAGACATATGATGCATCATCTCCTCCATCGCAGCCTTCCTTCCAGGGCCCAGACTTTCTGTCAGGTAGCCCTCTTCTTGCTCCCAGACCCCTGGAGTTTGGGCTCCAGATTCTCATTTGGGTTTCGATGGGTTGAAGAGGCTTCGCTGCTGCCCCGCCCACCCCCCGCTGCAGTTGTCACGGCCGCTGGGCTTAGAGTAGGCATCTCCGGGGTTCTGAGTTCTGGAGCCAGATCAAGGCTAATGAGCGTGCTCTCCAACTTGGCCGTGTAGTTCACCACCATCCCCGCGCCCTCTTCAGCCCCATCACTCTCTGCCTCCTCCAACATCTCCTCTATCTCCGCCGTGGCTTTCCCATAGAGGATGGTCTTGTTGGTGTCCTGAAGGTAAGGAATCGGCAGGTTTCATTGTCAGGGTTTTAGAGATCTTTCCCAACTCTCAACTGGTATATTCCCCAGGAAGAGTTTGGTTTGATGATTCACAACTCTATGTAACGAGCCACATGCTCGAGCATTCACTCAAGAACAATTCTGAGACTTGGGTTCTAGTAACTGTTTAATGAAGCGAAATGTCTGGTACAAAGCAAAGTTGTGAATGGCTTCTTTCCTGCACATTCTACAATTTAAAATTCACATTTTCTACTTTCCCCTCCCTTCTACTCATCAAAGCATGTACTCCCTCCTTTGCCACCAGGTGGCCCGGATGGTATTCCCCCGGATGGCCTTGGCAATAAATGCCTAGTCTAAACAAACAAATTCAAATGAATTCACACTCCAAAGTAACACCCCCTCCCTTCTGGTGCCACTCTGTCCGTTGACATGGGTTTGATGAGAAATGGATGGAAGTCCAATCAGGATGACAACTGGACTCGGCTGGAAGCCCTGGACTAGGCTGGATTCTCTGGACTGGAGACTTGGAACAAGGCTGGCAACTTGGAAAAAGACTGGACTCAGCTGGAAGCCCTGGACTAGGCTGGATTCTCTGGACTGGAGACTTGGAACAAGGCTGGGAACTCGGATCATAACTGGACTCTCCTGCAGCCAAGTAGGCTGCCTTTTCCTTCGTGCACTTTTCAGCTGGTCATTGGTGTGCACTGATTGGAGGATTCAAATCCTCCCCCGAGTCTTGGCCAATCAGAGCCTTGGATTCTTCTCACGCTGCTGATTCATCCTGGAGTTTCATTTTCCTGGTTTCAGCCCAGTAAGTTTCCAATTCCTCCTCTGACTCTGAAAGAGTTTCACTTTCCGAATCAGGGGCAGGCTTGACTCTGACAGTACTACCCCTTGATCTTCTTGCCGCTGCTGTTGATCAGTACATCTACTCCCCAATCTTACTACCACTTCTGTCAATCTTTCCACTGGCTTGCCCACTCACCCCCATGCACCTTCCCAGATATATCAATAAAATCTTGAGTTAATGGACTTTGTCCATTATTTGGGATGGGATATTTGGACTCAGTTTTGTCATTGCTGCTGGGCTTTGGTAGCTGCCTGAACTGATAATGATTCTTTTACAAGGACAAATCTCAAAGAGTTCTCCTTAGTAAGATTTACTGAGATAAAAGGGTAGAACTACAAGAATTCCAGTAAGTGAATTAATGTTCAATTTAAAACCAATATATTTCACACAGATATGGATGAAGCTTTCCTGGGTCCCTCTCTCACAACCTTATGGTGCACCAGAAAGAAGATGTCTCTTTTCACCAATTATGGGGAAGCCTGAAGTTGCTTTTTATATAATGGTTGCTTGAATTCATTAAATTGAGGTTCATCAGCTTGAGGTTTTATTGTACTTAAATGCTCAATTCTGTGTTGCTGTTAGTAGAGCTGCTTTGTAGTCAAAGCCTGAAAGTAATCAAAATATGTCCTAAATTTGTTCTAAATTCATACTATGGTAAACAGCATATAGTTTAGTTAATTAAATCAATAAGTTAAAATACTTGGGAATAACTTATTTGTATGCACCCAGTATATGAGATGCTATTTTCTTGTCCATTAATTGTCTGAATATTTGCTATAAAAAGATGAAGTTGCTCAATTGGAATATATTGGCCTAGAGTTATTAATATGTGGTGTTTTTTTAATTTGTTGCAGGGAATGGACTAACCGAGCTTCATCTGTCCATTTTCTAAGAGTTTTAATTTGTATGAGATTGTTAATGAGAGATCCATGCTATCAGGTTGGCTTGCCTTTAGTTTACCTCTTAAAATATTCAGCACTATTTTCTGTAACAGAACTGTAACTACTGGTTAGTAATTAAACTGCTCATTAATGTAGTTTAATGGGACTTTTAGTAACAAATTAATGTATTTGCTTATGTCATTTGTCAAATCTAGTTAGTAAATTATATTCTGATTATTAACTTGCTAATATGGAATGATTTACTGAGTGGATTTTCAATTTGTCAGGATTGTCCTAAATCTATAAGTCAACTTAAAGTAGCTGATTATTTTCACTATTGCATTGAGGTACATGTCCACAAAAGAACATGAACTAATTTAAAAATGCTTTATTCAATTAATTCAACATAACAAAGAAGGCAGACAGGCAAGCAGGCAATGTGGTTTTCAGTTCTGCTAAATCTAGAGTGGTCTAAACCTGTTTTCTGTTTGCCAACAGAAACTGTTGAAAGTTTATTTATTTAGCAGGTTTATATAACCAGCCATTTCACGAAACATGAATCTGGGTAGTGTACAAAGATAATAACAATTAAAACCATAAAACACTCAAACATAAATAAAAAGAAAAAATAAAAACCCCAAGAATGTGGTAGAACAACAGTCACTTGACATCATACAACCACCTTGCAGGCTTACCATGGAATCTCCAAGGCTGATGGAAAAATCACGTTTTAAGGACTTTCCAGAAGGCAAGAAGCGATGGGTCCAACCTTACCTCAGGGGGGATGATGTTCCAGAGGGCAGGGGCCACAGCAGAAAAGGCACGCTATCTGGGTCCCATCAGATGGAACTCCTTAGTAGATGGGACCTGCACCATACTCTTCCTGCTTGACCTAATGGGATGGGTAGATGTAATTGAGAAGAGGCAGTCCCTCAAACAAGTTTGACATACTTACGTTTGTTTTCTTTTGTTTAGGAAGCTCTTCACAATCTGGGTGGGATTGACAGTTTAGCACAGGTAAAGTTATTATAAAATAGATGGTTGTGTTTTACACATTGTCTTCAAAAGTTTTTATTTTCTGTTTTCAAAGGACCACTAAACAATGGCTATTACAGTTCAGCTTTTGAGATAATCAGAACTCTTCTTTAAACTAGGTTAAGCAAAAAATGTGTGATGAAATCTAGACATGGCTCTGGGAATGGGAAAGGGATGAATGAACTGTTAAGGGAGGAGTTTCAGAAAAGATTACTCAGACTGGGAAAAAAGAAAGCATGACAAAGAAAATAAAATAACTCAAAATAACTTTGTCTTGATTTTGTTTGATACAAGATGTGATAAGAGAGAAACTCTGAAAGGCTTTCAAGATTCTGTTTATTATACCCAACAACAATAAAAACACATTTCTGAAATCCTTGCTGTTCCTGTTTCTGGACCTCTCCTACCTCAAAGAGCTGACATCAATCTGGAAGCCTCTCTGACTGAGTTATCTTTTCTGAAATTCCTTTAATTATTTGCTCATTCCTTCACCATTCCCAAGGTGAGATCTACATTCCATTACATAATGAGAGAGAAATAAAAAAAAATCCAACTATCCAAAGGGCCAAAATGCTCAATCCCTCCTTTACCTTGCTATTATTTTTTATATGGCTCCTTGTTTAATAAACATAGGCTAAGAATGCATATTAATAAAAGATAAACTGGTAATAATTCATAACCTATGTATGATTAAGAAAACTACTATTGCTACAACTACAATAATATAGCTTGATGTTACTATTCTCTGGAAGTAGATGTTAAGTTTCCATATAACAGTCCCATTCCTGTCCCAAATTAAGTATTGATCTGTGGCAGGGGTTAGCAGCTTTTTCAGGTGTTGCATGCCTTGTACAATGGCACTGATGACATACTCTAAAATCAAAAAGAAAATTTAAAAATTTAAACTGCCAAAATCTCATAAGTTTGTGAAAGGTCATGATTCAGTAATATTCCTGAGAAATCATGCATTCTCACAGGACACCAAAATATCATTCTTGTCTGAAATCTCATTAAGAAATCTCATTAAAACCTTGTGATATCTGTCAGGTTTGCAAAATTTTGGCTATAGTTTACTTAGTTTGGGGATTCTATGAGGTCATTGAGGGGTGTCATTGGAGTGATGACATTTGGGCCATCTTATTGCTGAGCCCTGTTGAAGTCAAACTAGCTCAGTATTAATCTTATGCAAAGATCACTAACCGTTTTCAGCCAGAGGGAACATTCAAAATTTAAAGAACATTACGATCACTCTCACAAAACAGGCAAATAGCAACATTCCAAACCATGGACTGAGCTGTAATTCCCAATCATTTTTATTACTCTTTCGAACCCAACAGAAAGTTGAATATAATATAAATTATGTAAAGGGTCTTAGGACTCTGTCCTGTCTGTCACTAGGATAACTCTGCAAAAATTAGGTGAAATGGGGGAAGCCAGCAAAAGAAAGATTGAGTTTGAAAAGGAACCAGATCTGACTTTGAGTTGCAGAGAAGAACATTCTGGAAATGCCTCTGGAAAAAATTCTCCCAGTGTATCTCTATGGGAGAAGCAGATGTGAAGTGGCTTAGAATGCTGCTACTGTTCCATTCTAAGCTCCCTCTTCTCCCTTCTGGTCTCATGACCCAGAGCTTCCCAGTCCAGGCAAACACATTCAGATGCAATGCGAGAGGTTAACAGACACACACACACATTACTTTAGTACATAAATGCCACTGCTGATAAAAGGATTGGAAAGAATTTCAGAAACTGTTCTCTATATGCTTTCCTTAATATGCTTTGTGAGGATTTTTCTGAGGCCCAGATACATTCCTGGAAGGAAAGATGATGCTGGGTTAGGGTTAGGGTTAGGGTTGGGCATGCATTGAGCTATTTATTAATTTTTTTAAAATTAAAAAATGTCATGTTGGGGATGTCAGACGCATAGGATTGATCTGTCAAGTTTAAAATCACCAAAAGTGAAAGACAACAATTGTCCAGAGTTTCAGACCAGAGTCTTTTACCAGCCCTACCTGCAGATGCCAGGATTTGGTCCCTATAGGATTGTATGGGGTAAAGCTGATGAGGTGGAAACCATCAGTTCCCAGAAACAGAGAATCATTACATAAACTTAGATAAAAGCCATCAAGCAAACCATCAAGAAATCATTAACTTAGAAAGCTGGGAGGCAAAGACAGCAACTTTAAACTGTGGACTACAGATATCCCCATATACATTTCAAAGGCTCTGAAATTTATTTATTTATAATTTTTATCCCGCCTTTATTATTTTTATAAATAACTCCAGGTGGCCAACATACCTAAAACTCCTTCCTCCTCCTATTCTTTGTCTGCAGTAAAGTTTCTAATCCATAAGAGTCATGTCTAAGCTAAGAGCTGAATAAGTGGCTAAGTGTCAGGAAATCTGTAAGAGGAGGAAGAGTTATTAAATTTATACGCCACCCAACTCCCAGCGACTCAGCAGTACTACCAAGCCATAGTATGAAACCTGACAAAAACCACTTTTTTTCCTGGCAACCTCAGTGTCATAATATTGTAATTTTTGTTTTATTTTTGTAATATTAGTATGTGGTATGTTGTGAAAAAGTATGCAATCTACAGGTTGTAAGCACATGTGTTATAAAACGTTCTCATAACCTTCTCTTGATAATACATTTTAATTGCTTTCCCATTTACAGTACATGGAAACAGTAACAAATGATTATCTTGCCTATGGAGAAGAGCAACATAATATAGACAAATTGGTCAACATGACATGTAAGTTTTAAGTAATCCACATATCAGTTAGCTCCCACTATAATGAAGTAGTAAAGTTGTAAAATAGGAAGGTTGAATGCTGGTTGAAATGCTTATCAGTATTTCTAAGAGTTCTAATATTATGCAATTGTTCTAACATAGCAAGTAACACTAAATAAGCAGATTAGACTGCAAGTATTAAAGGAACACCAAATTAAACCTGGTTAAATCTGGCCCAATGAAACCATGGCATTTCAGTTAGTCAGGACTAATGAGGTCACACTAATATAAATGGGCCTTTTCTAAACATGACTTAACATATTCCACCTTTTGTTTTAATGTATTTGAAGGATAACATGGGAGGGCCAAAAAAATCAAGATAAGGACTACAGCCATCTGACCAAATGCCTGTCCTTTTTTAAATGTGTGCCAACACAGTTAAAATTGGCAGGTCTTCAATTGCAGGGTCACAGTCATCTTGACTTTTTAAAATATCCCCTTCCCCCCACCCCACAGACACCATTTTGAATCTTAAGTCTGACATTGTGTCTTCTAAATCATGTCTCAGAATCTATTAAGTTCTGAAACAAGTTGCTATTTTGTAATTATGCCATGGATTTTTCGTCAAAATTATTAAAATAAGAATTCTTTCTGAGAGGCATATATTTTACTCACTTTCTTTAATTCACAGATATTTTTCAAAAACTTTCAGCTGTTAAAGATCAAAGAGAATGGGTTACAGCCAGTGGAGCACATAAGGTAAATGAATTATTATTCTAATTAATCAGTTTCTTTGATAGTTATTCTTTGCTTCTTCTTTTTTTGGTTTAGTTTTAAAATAGGACTTCCCAACTGAAAATTGCTGTACAGTTAAATTAGAATTAGGAATAATTTCTTCATCTTATTGATCTATTTATATTGAAAACTAGCAGAAAATCACTGCAGCATATAAAAAAAATCACCAAAAATAAGGTCTGAAAAAGCACATGGAAACTCACATGGATCACAGTGATTTTGACAATATTGCTGCATGGAAACTTGTTTCAAAAATAGCAAACCCAGAGAAAGGGCCTAATGTTGTAACAATGTACAGGTGTAGAGAGATGTATTTGCAGAAGGAATTCAATGACTTATGTAAACATCAGTTTAACCCAGATAGAAGGGCGTGAAGAAAAAAGATTGCTCCACCTTGACTCTCTTTAGTATAAGAGGGAAAAGAGAGAATCTCTGTCAGGCTTTGAAGTACTATAGGGTATAATAACAGCATCTTCTGTTGTATACATAAGCTATCTATAAGATGAAGAAATCATTCACCATTTTAGAAATGAAATGTACTTTCTTTTCACTTTCCGTCCTAATCCTAATTGTGTGTTAAGTTGTATGGACATCTGTGGAACCCAGACTTCTTTCAGTTGCATGATAAGGTGTCTCTAGGGGCAACACTTATGTGGGATCTGTTTCTTGACTTGGTCTATCTTGAAGGGCTGACAGCATCACTGATATGGAATTACTACAAGCCAGATTTCAATTACATTCAGGCAGCAAAGCTGCTTTCTGTGGCTTCTTCTATTTCTGTTCTAGGATGCTTTGTATGCTTCCTCATATAAGTAAAGTGGTTGTATTATTCTTACCTACTCCTGATGGCTGAGGGCAATACTTAGAAGGGAAGATAGCACGTAAGCTATATCCACACAGCTGCTTTTCCCCTGCCATCCTATCTTGCCACCATAAATTTTGCTGTGGGAATTGCTGTGGAAGCTGTAAACTACCCTAAGAATATAACACAAGGAGAAGAAGCAAGGATCCAGGGCTTCCCTGGGAACAGCAGCAAGTAAGAAGATAATTTGTTTGTCCTGAGAGAATCTGCTGGTGGTTCCCCATTTCTACAAGGTACATATTATGGAGGCTGTTTTCTGTTGTAAAACCTATACTTTGAAGTAGCCTCCTGCTTGAACAGGTTGGTTCCTACATTTCCCACCTTCAGGAAACTATTGAAAACAACTGTTCCAGAGAGCCTGTAGGTACACACAATGCCCTGGATGGATGACTGTACTATGATCATAGGGTGTTACGATTCTGTAATTAGTTAGTTATTTAGTTATTAGTGTGGACATTTTATTTTATTTTATTTTATTATGTTTCATTTCTGTAAATTGCCAAGATAATACTGGGATGACACTGGGTAATTATTTAAATAAATTCCTAACCACACAGGTTACAGAAGTACAAGAGATGAATCTTTTGAATTACACTTCCAATTACATGCATTAAGCCAGGCATGGACTTGTCAGTTTCAAGGCTTTGTACCTTCCAGTCAGTCATAAAAAAAACAAAAACAAAAATGTGCCTGTGGAAGCCAGATTTCCCATTTCCCTTGCAACCCAAAAGGACTGTGTGGTGGATGAAGAGGTTAGGGAACAGACTGAAGGAGTTGGTTCCATAGGAAATCTACAATACCAGTTGGAGCCACAAGTTTGCCAGCGTATAGCATATCATTTCAGGCCACCTCCCCAGTGCACATCATCATGCCTCATATTGCCTGCACACAGTGCCTTGAGGTGGGATATTTGAGGAAATGCCACTTCACATAGCCACTGAAGCCATCCTTGAGCTGTCTCAGCTTCAGGAGGACACTGAGATACAAGCAGAAGTATGTGGACATGTGCTTGGAAAACAGTGGGCCATCCTCCCACCACGGCCCATGTAGTTCTTAGCCAAAAAATCTCAGCATGTCATGGGAAGCAGATCTGATGCTGCTTTTATTTAAGCATGAACCAAGTCTGATAATGGCATATAATTCTCATTTTTTTACATTGTTTCATTATTACCTATGTGTGTGGGAAATGTGTTCCTTCCTCCTTTTAATATGATCCAAAGCAGTACATAGGGGTTTACTTCTTGAAATGCCTCAATTAGTTTGTTAGATTGTTTTAGAGCTTTTTCAGTTTCTGATGCTATTCTGTAAAAAGTATGCAAATTTTACTTTTTAAACACAATGTTCATTATAGCTGCTAGATTAACATTTTCCATAACATATTTGCTTCTTGTTTTTGCAGACTTTGATTAATTTACTAGGAGCTAGAGAAAATAATGTGCTAGTAGGTTCACTGCTTGCTCTCACTAGCTTAGCAGAAAGGTAAGCTTCAGTTTCTTGGCTTTGCTTTACCCTTTTCATTTATAATGACATCTTCCTCCTAATGTTTATGACAATTTAAAAACAAAGCATGTATCTTTTGTGTTTTATTTCCAGTGTTCTAATGGAGGTGTGGCAAGCCTTTGTGTTCTGGGGGCTGTGTCAGGTGCCAGGTTGTACTTCCAGAGGCTGTAACTTGCCTGGGTACACAAATATATGCAGACAGATGCACACAAAACACATTACCCCACCTTGCATGTATATGTGTATGCATATACCTATGCGGCCAGACCTTTTACATGTGGAAATGACTGCAAGAACACTCTCACATTGATGTTATTAAGTGAATTAATGCTTAAATAAAAAAGTTATATTTATTGATGGCTGCAACATCAAGTGAAAATTTCCAGGCATGAAGCAACTGTAAGGCAAGCAGATTTCATATCACACCAAATATTCTTTCCAATGGGGGAAATTTATATATTACATCAAAGAATCTACAATAAGAAGCTTATTCATATATGTCTTGTGACAATATTCTCTTAATTATACAAAGCTCATATTTGTATATATAGTTTTTGTCTATTAAAAAGTATTTGTAGTAAAATAAGAGGGAGCTCAAGAATGAAGTTGAGGAGAATGAATGTGGATTGAGTACAAAAGTGAATGTCTAGTATGAATGAAGTACATTGAGGTAGTTTGGTTGTATAGGAACAGTGAAATGATTGAATTTCAAAATGGATAAATAAAATAAAAGTGAATGTGTCAGAAGGAAGGGGAAGGCTGAGAAAGTTGTAGTTAGATGAAGTTGCTAGATCTGAGGAAAGAGAAAGATGAGAAGTTTAAAGAACAAAAGGCAATGTATGAAGTTGTGGAAAGACGTGGTAGAAGCACAGATGGCTTGAAGAGTAGAAAGGTGTGGAAAGGTATAGGGAATGGTTTGGTGTAAATGCCATTAAATGTTATTGGTGCAAGCTATGTTTACTTTTCTTTTTCTTATGCCTTTTAATTTCTTTCGCTTTCGCTTTCTGTTTCTAACTCCTTTTCTGTACTCTGCATACTGTTACTTACCCCCAAAGGGAGTTGGGTAAGGGGGATATACTGTTGTATATAATTCAAATTGTAATAATGCAGTCAAATAAGTCAGTAGATAACTCTAGGGAATCTGGTACCTCTGTTGTTGTTGTTGTTAGTTGCCGTCGAGTTGTTTACTACTCATGGCAACCCTATGTCTAACAGAATCAAATGCTGTTCTGTCTTGTGCCATATGCCCAACTGTTTCAATGTTTGCATCCATTGTTGCGGCTTTGTTCTAATATGCACCTGCTTATTTGCAACCAACTAGATTTACTTTATTAAGAGGTATGATTGAACTGGTGAAGGCTACTGTAAGGGGCAGTGATTTATTTATTTATTTATTTATTTGTATTGGTTAAATTAGTATAGTAAGGCTTAGAAAACTATGTTGCCATCAATTACTGCTGTTGTAAATCATCACTGTGTTTATCTTTTACACATTTTAGCTATGCATACATCTGTATCCTTCATGAGATTGGAGCCAGACTTATTTCTGCTTATCATTGGTCAAGACAGAAAGGAAACCGTTGAGCAAATCTGGACTAAATAAGCTATATTTAAAATCAATGAAAGCTAAATATAGCTATCTTAGATCAAGATATCTTAGGCTGCCACTGAGAAAAATAAATGCTCTTGAGTTCAGTCATAACAGATCCCTGTTGTTATGAGTCTGTCTCCTAACAGAATCTGGGGTAAAAAAAATGGAACCTGCTGATGTTAATATAATGTAGTAAGCCATAGTTTTCTCCCACAGTCCAATAGCAGATGCCTGGTGAATATTGCTTTCCTTAGGATACCCAACTCAGATTACTTCAAGATTCACAAAGTTTAAGGAGCAGAGCCTGGGCATTATCATGTGTCATATGACCCAGAAGGGATAGAATTGGTAAAAATTGGTTGAAAAGTTAAAAACAAATAAAAATAAAAGAGAAAGAGAAAGATCATAACCATTTCATAGCTTCCCAAACTAGCCTCTATCGTTTTGAGCTAGAATAATGTCCTGTCACTAGTACTGTAGTAAAATTGAACTGCCAGTGCAGCCAACTTCTGGATATGAAATGGATGTGCATATTAGCTATCTTGTCTTTCAGCTAGGACAGATTGTCATAACCAGCGACCTATGCCTAAAGGCAACTAAGTTGTGTCTATATATTCTGACATACATGCTTTACAAAGGGGGAGGTTATCATTACCAGGCATGCTGTATCAATTCTCTTGAGTTTCTGGATTTCCATAGTAGTCTCAGAGGCATAGTGCAAGCTGCTTTCTGAAACATTTAAATTATGAGCTGTACCCATGACCAAGAGTCCAATTTTAATCATACTACAGCTTCAAAGTATATAAATGACAAGATCATGTCTAGAGCAGCTGCTCCAGAATTAGACTGCATACTTTGCCAAATGCCAGTCATGCCATCCCAGGAAATAGTGTTAAAATTGTTGAAGCTAGGGTTTGGTAGCTCCAAGATTTCAATTTCTCTAAAGGAAAGAAAGTTTAAATTTATGTTTCATTTATACTATTAATTCTGAAACTTCAGAAAACATACACTCAGTGACATACTTTGGATGATATTCAAATTCTGTCCAGTTTTAAAAAATTATATGTCTTAATGTTTTTATTTTAGCCCTGAATGTCGTGAGAAAATAAGTGAGCTCAATGTTGTGGAAAATTTGTTGATGATATTGCACGAATATGATTTGCTCTCTAAAAGGTAGGATATGTCATTTTCAGTTTACTTTTGTGTTGATGGTTTCCAGCTATTTAGCTAATGTACATTCAAATTATTCTCTCTCTGCAGTACTCTGCTTAAAACTTTTGAAGTATAACATGAGGGAAATCCCCAGATCTGACATTTTAGTGAAATGTAGTATACTTTATATAGTGGAAGTATAGCATTTAAATATGAAAGTAACTGAGAGGTTGCTTTGGTATGTAGGTGTGGGGTTTTCTATCCTTAGGGCTGATAAGGTTTTAGGCAATTCCTGTAATTCAGTCACCATGTTTCAGATGCTTAAACTTTTCCTGATCCATACAGGCATAGTATATAATTAAGAAGAAGAAGCATATGCTAAAAAAGTGTGTCCTCCAGAAGAAAATTTATATTGTTAATTATTTATAATTTTAATCTATATTAATATTAAGAGTCTTTGTTGTGTAGTAGTTAGACTGGCAGTGGGGAGACCTGAGTTCAAATATGCCCTCAGCCACAGCAATTCACTGAGTGATTTGAGGCTAGTCCCTCTTTCTTAACCCAAAGAACTTCACAGGATTGTTGTTGTAAGGAAAAATAGAAGGAGGGAATACTTAAGTGCAATGCCTTGAGCTCCTAATTGAATGTTAGGATCTCAATGTAATAAATAAAATAAAATCTATCTAAGAGGAAATCACAGTAGGGAAATTAATAATAACAATATTATATTAATATTGAGAGCCCCCGTGGTGGAATGATGAAGGTGTTGGATTGACACTGGAGGCTCAGTTCAACATCATATGAACCAATATAGCATTCAGAGGATTGTCTGTCCAAAAATTAGCTCAATTCATTAATTTCTTTTTTAAAATATAGATATCCAGTAGACACAAATTAATAATTATTGTTGAATTAATCGTAATTTTATATCTATAGAAATGTGACATATGATACTGAAATGCTGTTGCATTAACATATTCAGTCTTAAAGCCTTTTCTTAGTAAGAAGTATAGATGTATTATTTTGTAAAAATGTTATATCTTTTATTGCTATCCTGAAGAATTTGCTGGCCCATTTCTATGCATCCTATACTGCCTTAACCATATTAAAAATGCTTGTATTATATGTCCTTAAATATCCAACAGTCTTCATCTGATCTTATTAACTGGTTGAAAGTGTACACTCTGCTCTGTGCCCTGGTTCTCCAAGAAAAGGTTCCTTTGCTTTTTCAAGTTTTGATTCTTCTATAATAGTAATTTTGGTCAGAGCTGCTAATAGCACCTAGCTGACCATGACTGATTAAAAAAAAAAAGCTAAGCAGGGTTAGGCCTGATTAGTACTTGAATGGGAAACCATAAAAGAAATCCCTGGGCTATAGATTAAAGTAGGTAGTTGGAAAAACATTCCAGAAAAAAGCAGTGGCAAACCACTTTTTTATTGCTGCCAAGAAATCCCAATGTGAACCTATCTAGCAGTCATTTGGAGTTAAGCTCAGAGAAGACTCTACCTTTTTATAATATTAATCTAATGTAAACGTAAATCTCAAATGAGAATTGGTACGCTAATTTAGAAAGCGGGGAAACTCTATATTTTTCTTGTCAGCAAGAGCAAATGTGGTTAGTGATTAAGGTGATGGATTGACTCTGGGGAGATCTACTTTCAGCTGTGGAAACTCACTGCCCAAGTATATTACAGAGTTGTTCAGGGAAAGAACTGGAGGAAGGTGCACTTCTGCACTGCCTTGAACTTCTGCACGGAAAGACAACATATATATCTAACAAATAAATTAAATAGTTTTTTGATTTGAACAGCCACCAATTTCTAAGGAATGCCAAATATGGTCCATAAGACTAAACTTCCAATAGCTTTAATTTAGCATTCATTAGAAGCTGCAGTTGTACCATAATAGGGATGGATAATTTTGGCTCTGTCTTTTAGTAAATCTAAATCTAAAGCAGTTTATATATTATGACACAAGGAAATATTGGTTCCTTAATTTTTGTTGTGATGTATGTTAAGGTTTTGGGCAGATTCAGATGTAATCACATGAAGGCATAGGAAGCTAAGTTATCAACCATGACTGGTATAAGCTCATTAGGGCATTTCTTCTCAAACTTTCTATGGTGGTGGTTCACTAAATTAATATTTGGAAAATGTGGGGATCTTTCCAATCAAATACTGTAAATGCACCCTTCTCTTTATTTTCATTTTAAAAAGCATGAATGTTCTCATTTCAGCAAATAAGGTAATTATTATAGTTGCATATGTCTATGTCTTCCCATTGTCTCCATTTAAAGGCCTTTTTAAACTAAATTTTGTACCAAAGATTTAATCCAAAATTAAGTACTTTACTAATTTAATTTTTTATGTATCCTCTGCTAGAATAATAACAATTTAGCAGAAGTTTGTTGGTCACAAATACTCTCCCATATAAATTTTTGAGTATTGAGTGGGGGGATCTCCAGCCCAATGGAATCCCATTTTTAGATATGTCTGACCGTATTTCCTATTTTCACTTTTCTTTTGGATTCCTTATATGAGATCACAGTTCCACTTAGCATAGCATGTGTGGACTTGCAGTCACTAACTGTACTCCAGATCTGTTCACTTGCCAGTTTTCTGAATTTGCTACTGATGATAACTGATCCATTTCAGGACAGAAACTGTGTCTCTCTGCATGCAATGTATGTTCTCTACCACTAATCTGTGATCCTTTACCAGGGTTGTTACAAGGCTTGCATATTTGACTTCCCATACCCATCATACCTGACAAAAATCAAGCAGTTTTTGTTTTCAGATTAAGCAGTTTTCCATGCCATAAAACTTGGAGAACTTTGGTTTGTTCTAACTGTGGTTTGTTTCCGTTGCGTAAAGGGGAGAGTATGGACAACTAGATAGATGGATTTTTATAATCACAATTTGTCATTATGTGTGAGCCAGCCACTTTATTTATTCATTAGTTGACTGAGTGATAAAATCAATCGATCTTACTTTTTCATTGTTGCTCAAATTTAATTGTCCTTGCCCATCGCCTTGCAATAAGAGGGCACCAATAGAAAAGTCTGAGGCATCGACTTGCACCACAAATGGTTTGTCAGGATCAGGGTGTTGCAAGATTGGTTCAGAGGTAAACAGTTGCTTGAGTTGGTCAAACGCCTGTTGACAAGCAGGCGTCCATTTTAGGAGTGCCCCTGGATTCTTTGATTTGTGGGTGTCTCCCACATCCTTTGTTTTGAGTAATTCAGTTAGGGGTAAGGCAATCTCAGCAAATTTTTCCAAAAATGGACGATAAAAATTCGCAAATCCGAGAAACGATTGTAGTTGTTTGCGTGTGCGTGGGGGCTCCCATACTAAAATAGCCTCAATTTTGGCAGGATCCATTTCAATGCCTTTATCTGAAATCCTATACCCCAAATAATCAATTTGTGTTTGATGAAATGCACATTTGGATAGCTTGGCATACAAGTCAGCCTTTCTCAATTTGGTTAACACTTGCCTAACCAATTGCACATGTTCCCTCATGGTTTTTGAATATATTAACACATCATCTAAATAAACCAAAACCCCATTGAACAAGTGGTCGTGCAAGACCTCATTTATCAACTGCATAAAAACCCCAGGTGCCCCAGCCAATCCAAACGGTAACACTTTATACTGAAAAGCCCCAAATGCACAATTAAAAGCTGTTTTCCATTCATCCCCCTCCCGAATGCGAATGCGATAATACGCCTCCCTTAAGTCCAATTTAGAGAAGATTTTCCCCCCCGCCAAGTGGGCTAACATTTCCTTGATGACCGGGAGGGGAGATTTGTTTAATAGGGAGACTGCATTTAACCCACGGAAATTCGTGCATAGTCTTAAAGTTCCGTCTTTCTTTGATCTAAAGAGTACTGGAGCACCCACTGGTGAATTGGCTGGTTCTATGAAGCCCCGCTGTAAGTTTTTGTCTATGAATTCACGAAGAGTAGCCAATTCCTTTGGGGTCATTGCATATACCCTTGGTTTGGGCAACTTGGCATTGGGAAGAATTTCAATGGCACAGTCAGTTTTCCGATGAGGCGGCAGCCGATCTGCCTCCTTCTCCCCAAACACATCGGCAAAGTCCTGGTATTGGTCCGGTAGCCCTTCCAATGGTACAGCGAGGGTATGCAGTGTTGACAGTGCTGCCCTCCCCACATTGGTATCCTCCTCCTCATCATCCCCAGGAGGGGCTTTATAGAACCCATCTGCAAAAGTAACAGTTCGGTGTACCCAGTTTATACTAGGGTTCTGTTGAACAAACCAAGGCATCCCCAGAATGACCAAGGGACCACCCACCGGTGCAACTACAAAGGGCAACTTTTCCCAGTGGCTACCCAGTAGACTGTAACGCTGTAGACTGGGTGACTGGTTTTCCCCCCGATATAGATCCATCCAATTGGGTGAAAATCATGGGACGTTTCAACGGGAAGGTGGGTAACTCCAAAGCAGCTACTACATCAGGATGCATTAAGGAACGTGAGCATCCAGAATCAATCATAGCCCATAGTTCCACAGTTTTTGTAGGGGAACCGAGCTTAAGTCTCACGGTTAACGTTGGGAAATTTCCACTCACCGAGACATGATCGCGCCCCTCTTCTTCCACCTGCTCTTTGGCGCTTTTTAGAGCAGGTGGCTGGAGTTTTCCGCCGGTTGGGAGGCTTCTTTTTCGTCTTGCCCACCATAAAACAAGTCTACATCCTCCACCAGCTCTGCTACTGTCGCTTTCAGCTTCCTCGGTGCCACTGGTGATTTCCCCCCCGATCTGTCTCTCCGTTCCTCTGGCTTCCTGCGGGGACATGCAGCTGCCAGGTGCCCCTCCTTACCACACCGCAGGCACAATCCTTTGGCAAAACGGCTTTCTTTTTCTTCTTGCCACGACCGTCTCACTGGTTTGCTAGCAGTAGCTGCTGGCCTTGTAGGTTTCCCCATCGCTTGTTGTTTGGGACCTCTTTTAGTTTGAGTATACTTAGCTTGGGCTTGCTCAACCTTCGCAGCCAATTGTATCCACTCATACAGCGTTGCTGGGTCGTCCCGTACAACTGCCCATCGTAGTATATCTGGTCTTAGTCCATCTTTGAACATCTCTACAAGGGTGGTGGCAGACCAATCCTCTACTTTGCCGGAGAGTGCTTGAAACTCCAGCGCATAATCCGAGACTGATCTGGAGCCTTGAACCAACTCCCTTAGGGCTACCTTTGCTTTTTCCTCAGCTAGAGGATCACCAAAATGCATTTTCATTGCCCACATGAAATCATCAAAGCAATCCAACTCCAAAGTGTCCATGTCAACCAGTCTCACGAACCAGTCTGCTGCCCTCTCCTCTAATTGGGTCGCGACAGCATTAATCTTAGCCCGCTCAGAACGAAACACGCTCCCAAACTCTTCCATATAGCTGTGTGCATTCGTCAAAAAAAATGACAGCTTTGTGGGATCCCCATTAAACTTCACATTAAAGTCTCGATATCGGACCCGGGTTGGGCTATCGTGTCTCTTTTTGTGCTTAGCCTTTCGTGGCTGTGGTGGCTCTTCCTCCTGCACCTCTGGTGCTATTTCTTGAGCCTCTGCCAGTCGAAGTTTCACACGTCTCCCCCCCTCCCGGCTCCGTCCTCTCTCCTTCTGCTCCCTACTTGGGGAAGGTAAGGAGGCTTTCTTTGGAGGCCTGCTCGGCGGGGGCCCTCCCCCCCAATATTTCCGTTGCTTTCCCTGTTTGTCTACGGGGGGAGGGGGGGTTGGGGACGTGGAGGTGTCAGGAGAGTCACTACCTTCTTCACCTCCCATCTTTTCCTTTTTCTGAGTGTCCCTGGTAAAGGTTAACTTTGCCAACAAATCCTCTATGGATTTCATCCTCGCCTCCAGCTGCTGGGATTTCTCCGTCTCCATCTCCGTTGGTGTCACTGCTCTTGTCCTTTTGGTGATCTGCACGGTCGGAAACAGCGAGGAATACACCGGCTTGGCTGGGGCTGGTGGCGACCCATACAAGGGTCCCTCCGTCTTCTTGACTACCACTGACTTCACTGCCTTCTCCGTATCGCAACTGGAATCCGTTGCCTCGGAGAGGTCATCCGACCCTGGCGTGAGAGTCCCCTCTCTCCGCGGTCCCATGGGCTCTTGTTCCCCACCTCTGGAGAGCTGACTTTCCCCCGAGCCGGTGGTTGAGGTTGGGGCAGTTTCAGTCATTGCTAATTAAACTCCTCACAGGAAACTGGATGGATGCTAGCAGACTGATATTAAATATTCTCAGCTTTATGTAATGATTGCCTATTCCAATAAAAGGAGTCTCATCAGTAATTACTAGAGAAAACTAATTTATTGAATGAATAGTATGCAAAGTACGAAGAAAGCTGAGAATGAGCAAAAGCGCGCCAATTACAAACTTAAAAAGCCTTGCTCCCGTTGCGAACCCTCCCCTCAGGCTAGCATAGCAACCACCCACCCCAGATGCTAGCAACCGTTAGAATCGGCCTGAGAAAGTAACCTTGAACAGCAGAGATAACCCAAACGTACATTCCAGAAGATCACAAGTCAGCACAAAGGAAATTTACCAGCGTGGCCAGGCAGGCACGCAACTGCAGATATGACATGTGAAACGTTACGAGGAACCATAAACATCGGAACGGGAACATGACATGCTCATTCATTGATGCTGTTTCTACCTTCTCCCAGCACACACTTAAATGCCCTTACTCTAAATAAGAATCTGAAAACCATAATAAAGCTAGTCACCCTTAGAAATAAAGGGGAAAAATTACAATTAGATGAACTCAAAGATTGGCCTAAATACCATCAGCTTTAAGGGGATCCTTGGCTCTACCCCAGCTCATCCTTTGCCTTTCTCTGTTCATGCCCTGCTTCCAGGCTTTTTTAATGTTGGAGATTCATGATGTCAGAAAGACTCAATCCCTCTTAGAGGTAGAAAGCCAACCACTCCTATCACCCTGATACAGTGTCCTCTGGATTGTGTGTTCTGTGGTAATTACATGCAGGAGCATGTTCAGGAGAAGTCAGGGAGGAAATTACAAAAGCCACATTCTGCGTCTGTTTGGTTTTTTTGTCCATGCATTATGATACTGCACAGATGTACAAAAGAGGCACAGTTTACATAATGACTTCCTGAGACTACTTTTATCAATTTGACAAGAGTTTCCAATCCTGTGGATGCCTCTGGTTACATTAACGCCTAAAAACAGCGTAGACTTATTTCAGTTGACCATTGTAACAAGCGGTTACTGAGCTGGCTACTTGAAGAATAGGTTAATCTGAAATGGTGATCTTAAATTTTAGATGTGAATTTTATTTATAAGAGAATCAGACAGATGGAACCTATCTATCTGCCTGCCTGCCTACTCAATTTTGAGCTGACTTACTCCTTAGCAACTCTGTGTGGCTTACAGATAAAAAGAAAAAACAGTACATATAAAAAGAAATTGTGGCCAACTGGAAGAACAATACACTCAGTTGTAAAACCAAACATAACTAAAGGGGAGTCCACAACTACCCCATCCCAAGGCCTCTGCAGAACAATCACTTATCTCCAGCTCTTTCTGCCTATCTGGTACAATCAAGCAGGGTAAATGTGCTCTGGGTTCCATCAATTAAACAGTGTCATCTTATGGGACACAGGACGGTAATCTACTCTGTTGCAACACCTGCCTTCTTGAATGATATCCCCTCAAGATTTGTGCAGCTCCCACCATAATGATGTTAAATAAAACCATTTACTGCATCAGTTTCTCCGTGTTATGATGGAGTAAGAAGACAAAATTTGAATATTTGTATAATTTAGCAAGCATGCTAAGTGTATCTACTGGATTATGAATGTTTGCTGCTTTCTCTGCAGGCTGACCGCAGAATTACTCCGCCTCCTTTGTGTGGAATCCCAAGTCAAGGAACAAATCAAGTTGTATGAGGGGGTGCCCATTCTGCTTAGCCTGCTTCATTCAGATCATCTAAAACTACTGTGGAGTGTAGTTTGGATTCTGGTACAGGTTTGTGAAGATCCTGATACCAGTGTTGAAATTCGAATTTGGGGTGGAATCAAACAGCTCCTTCATATTTTGCAAGGGTAGGTTTCTGAATTCATCTGTAGTAAGGGCAGCCACAGGCCTTCAGTTACAGTTTGTATGTATGTGAGTATGTGTGTATAGGTGTATCTGTACAATACTATAGAGGATATTTTGTGTTGATGTGCATATATATACACACACACATACATGCACATACACACACCTATACAAACCTCCATATCTAAAATTGTACTTACTCTTGGTATAATCGGCTTGATTTCATGTGAAAAATTGATTCCTATTAACATACAGATTTGCCTTCTAATGATACTGTTTTATAGAACCGTTTTCTAAGATTCATGTTGCAAGATGCAGGTATAACTTTCATGAAGTGTAGATATAACAGTTCCTTTGGGAAGGAGAGATTAATGCACTGAACTCACTAAATAGATCAGTATGGATTGTTCATTACTTGTACAGACCAGTAGGGAGGCAGTGTATGACCAGTTTCATCCTTTATTTGAACTTGCCAGACATATGTAGCTAGATTGTATTCTCTGGGGATCAAATCCTCTACTGGCAATTGAACTCCTGGACCATTGCATTTTAGATAACTATGTACAGTGCGTTAGCTTTAGGAACTATCCAGTTCTGGGTGCTCAGCAGTGTTGCAAGAAGAGATATATAGAATCAATCAGAATGATATGTACTATCTACCTTCCCTTAATTGTCCAAATTCACCTAGAACGTGGCTTCTTCATTGGGATCTCTCTGATTCACGCTTACTGGTTCTGAACCTATACAGTAGCCTATTTGGAAGTTCCAAAATTAGGTTTCTTGGTTGGAGTTCCACTCCAACATATTTTAGGTACAAGGTTCACGCTCAACTCTTCAGTTGTCTAGTGACTGCTGCAGCTGCAGTTCTTTGACATTTTCTTGTTCAGTATCATCACTACTGCACAGGGTTGCCAGATACCTTTCTAAAAAGTGTGCTTGTAGGCTAACCCCATCTGATCATGCCTCATTTGTTTGACTAATGGGCATGTTGTGAACGAATGTCCATGTTGTCTGGTTTATTAGAATTGATGTTTGTGACTCAGAATGTCTGTTTGGGAGCAGGCCCACAGTCCCATGGATTCCATGGTTAGCTTCACTTTGCAGAAGGATTCCAAGGGTAGTGTGATGGAATATGAGTGACTTTGGAGAACAGAGGGAAGAGATTCTGCCTAGGGAATGAGCAGATAAAAGGAAGGGGAGTCCATGAGAGGGTAATGGTCTAAAGAAGAAACTGAGGAAATACAGCCTTACAATAAAGTAGAATTAGTTCATCTAGTCGTGTTTCCTGTCTGGTTTACTTGGAAGGGCTGACAGCTAGTTCTCCATGGCAGACTAAGCTGCTTGTCTCATGTGCTGCTCCTGTCTGTTCCTGAAGTTAGCTTTAAAAATTCCAGTCCAGATTGTAGTGGGTTGGCAAGGGGTCTAGGTTGGTGCTTAGTCCAGACACCAGCCTCTGCAGGCCCTGATTGGTCGTTCTCCTGCTTCTTGCCCTTCCCATTCATGCAAGAATGGCGAGCCTTGCTGGCTGCCCTCTCTGGCCCTAAGACACCCTATAAGCTTTCATGGCTGATTAGGGACTTGAACTGCAGTCTTACCAGCCCAATACTTTAACCACTACATCACACTGACTCGTGATGGGTAAGGATGCACAGAACATATGTGTTCATGATTCTAATTACCAATCACCTTATAGATATATCCAAACTGTTTCTTAGATTATATTTGTACTTTTCTAGGGAACGAAATCTGTTTTCAGATCATTCTTCCATTGGGAGTTTATCTAGTGCAAACACAGCTGGGAGAATCCAGCAGCTTCATTTATCAGAAGATTTAAACCCCCATGAGATACAAGAAAATACATTTTCTCTTCAAGCAGGTACAGTTGTCCTATGATGATTTGTGTCAGTGAAGTAATCTGTGCCTGAATAATGCATGAAATGCTAACCAGAGATCTTTGGAGCAATTGAACAGTAACTTCAGTAGGTTCTATTACAGATATCCATATGCTGATTTTCCTATAGAGCAAGATGGGTAAGTCATATGGAACCACAGGCATCTTATTCTCCTCAGTCTGTCGAGTTCCCCAGATTATACAAAGTGTAAAATGTGAACAGATTAGTGGCATAGTTTAGAATATTATTTAAAATTCAAGGAGCATGCAATTGATAAATACCTTTATATATAGGCGCAGTATAAGATGAGTTTTTTGGTGGTTTATTCTAGCCTGCTGTGCTGCCATTACTGAATTGGTCCTTAATGACACCAATGCCCACCAAGTAGTACAGGTGAGAAGTCTTTAAATTTCTTTGAGGTTAAACTTGTTTATCTGTACTTATAGTGTTTTATTTTACTCTGATTTGTTGTGAATACAAAATATTTGCAGATGTCTCAAGTGATACTGTTCCATATGCTTATACTCTGTGTGTAAAATATCGCGTTCTTATCTGTGTGCAGATAAGAAAACAGTTAGGAATAAGCTTTTGATTTAACTTTCAAATACCATGTTTCATAGGAAGGCTGAAAATAGAGAAGACATAAGAAGTAAAAGGAAAGAGGTTAACCAGGAGGGAGCTGGAATTTATACTCTTGTGAGAAAAGACTGAGAAGGTATAAATAATATGGCCTAGATCAAATTTGATCCTGGCTGTATTATCAGGATTGAGCAGGGAGAGATGTTGACTGAAGAGAAGACAATAAGATTATCTACTCTCAGACAACATACTTAGTGAAAACTAAAGTCTCCTTTAAATTGATCTTACCTTCTGGTGACAATGTGGACAAATCCATGTATGTTTCTTGGAAGAATATAGAAATAGTTTGCCATTGACTGAGTGTGTCAGCTAAAGCCTGCTCATCTTGCAGGTCCTGCTGCAAAATGAACAATGTCTGTCTTTTCTGATAATTTTGCAATAGACAAATAAGTTCCTTGCATGAATCTGACATAATATTTGGAATTCATTTCTTCTTCATTGCTAAACATTTTGTTGTTCTCTGAAACATTATTCCTTCATATATGCTTTTTCAGGAGAATGGGGTATATACGATAGCAAAGCTGCTTTTACCTAATAATCAAAGGAATATAGCAAAGGCTAATTTATTACAGGTAATCCTTTTTATTTATTTATGGATTTTCACTGCAGACAATTGCAACTGTGAAACAGAAAAAATGTGGTTTATTATGTATTTCTTTACTGTAAAGTGGCTTTTGACTAAAGAGCAAGATAGTCAGAAAGAATAAAATCCTGGCTGGGCATTGTATTAAGCTGTAATATCCTACCTACCTACCTACCCCCCCCCCCGCCCCCATATGCCTTCTAAGGCAGTCTGAAATTTTTAACATTCTAAAAACTCTTCAATACCTTTATATTTTTTTCATTGAACATCAATTTTAAAGGTTAATAGGGATACATGAGGCTAGGAAACCCAACAGATTGGTAATGGTTTTATAAACCATCTTACACTAGATTCATACTAAAATTGGTATTCTTATTTCTAGTATTACAATTTTTTATTCTATTAATCTAAAAAGAGCTCAGGCTTTCAGGCCATTTGTCAAAGCTACAAACAAATGGTTTTTAGCATGCTACTGGCACTGAATCTTTAGACAAGAGAAACCAACTGTGGCTAGCAGTCCTTCTGTATGGAATTGTCAATTTTCTCATTCTAGTGTTATGCGTTCAGAGCCCTGAGATTTCTTTTCAGTATGGAAAGGAATAGACATCTCTTTAAAAGGTATGCTGATGACAAGCTGTATTTCAAGATGTTCCTTTGAGTGAATGTTTGTGTGTATGTGCATGTACATGTGCACGCGTGTGTGTGTGTATGGATTTACCTGTCAGACTTTGCTAAAAACATTGGTTTCCAATAAAAGCCTGTTTCCTAACTGTATATAGTCAAAGGGAATAAAATTGCAAAATACATTCACATTTTAATAACAGAAGACTTCGGAAGGCACTGGAACTCAATGACACCTTGGTGCTACAATGAGCATTCCAGACATAATTGCTGAATCTCTTATCTTTAAAGCCTTGTCATTCAGTCCTGGTTGAGAAAAACCCATTAAGAGCTACTAGCAAGAACATCGTATATATCTTAACCTTGATCAAATAAGTCAACTTTATATTCCTTCCTTTTGCTTTTAAAAACCTTTCAACAGTGCCCCCAAAGCTGATTTCTTTACCTTTTCTCTTTGTCTTTTCTCAGGAACTCCTTCATAAGTTTAATATGTCTCTTTTGTAAGTCCAAGATAAGAAAGGTGTCCAAGTCACTCCTCTGATTTATTATTTGTGTGTCCCTGTTAGTTATTAAGGCATTGTCGGTTTCATTTGTAAATCCAGCGTAACATCTTTTTCCGTATCATTCTTGCAACTTGTCATTTGTAAATCCACACCCAAAACAGCCTGTTTCTCAGCCATATCCTCTTCTATCTCCTCTTTTATAAACCCATTTTTATGATAGCAGATAATCTTAAGAGAAATTTCTGAGTGCTTGAGTTCTTCCAAATTTATTTTTTTCTCCATTCTGCATTAGTGGGTCTCTTCTCCTTTAATTATAGTATTTAGTTGTTTCTGGATGCCTCTAGTGTTCAGCCTTCAAAGTCTCCTCTTACCATGTTTTTCTCTAATCCACAACATTTTCCTATAGGAAGGTTTCTTACACTTAGATTCAAAATCTTCATATATTTTTAATCAGATTTTAAACAACCCACGGGAAGGATTCATATAATTAATTTCAAAATCTTATTCCAATCCATCTGGCTCCTCAGTCCATTTTTAACTTTCTAAAATCAATGTACTAATCACCCTTTTGCTGTTTATTTCAAAATAAAAAATTTTTTAAGTCACATGAAACTTTTTCCCCTGAGGATTGAAGGAAAATCACCTGGAGTAATAAAACTTTTGTTCTGAAGGTTCTTAATATCCAAAAAGCAGTTAGCAAGCAATTTCCAGAAGTGATTAAGAAAGAAAGTGGGTGAATCCAACGTCTGTTTGAAGGCTCTGAACCATGGCTTGGGCAAAGCTGATTTTTCCTCAGCTCCCAGAGCTCTAAAACCTGCCGGAGACTGCTGTTTTATGGTCTCCTCACAGGGAACCTCTGTATGGAGCGCTTGTGGGCAATACCAGTCTTCTCCTTTATCCGGAGAGGAATTTCGAGGTGCTGATCCATTTGCCGGCTCCTCATTCCGCTGCGGTCATCGGCTCCACTGAAAGCAAAGCTGTCTTCAGTCTGCCATTGCTTCCCTGGAAGTCCAAGAAAATTCTGAAGTCTATATGCAGTTGCAGATAAATTTTACAAAAAGGGGACTTATTTTACTGGTAATTACTTTTAACCAATAGTAATTACTTCAGATAGTGCTGCACTCTTTTTTTGTCCTTCTCATTTTGAAGTTTGCCCTTTGCCTATCTATGCATGCACGCACGAACATGCACAGATAAATATGCATGCACACGCACGCACGCACACACACACACGTGTTCCATACACAAACATTTTGCAGGAGGGAATCCCCTGGATTGGGTTAAATGGATTTGGTAATCTAGATTTGTAGGGAAGCTGTGCATTGTAAAGGATTTCTAATCTTAATCTTCCTTTTTGTGTGTGTGCGTGGAGATTTACCTTAAATTAATGGAAATCTTCCTTTCAGATAAATACGGAATTTTATGAAGGAAAGGGATTGAACCAACTTTCCTTTAGCAAGAGAAGTCTAATGTATTACTCAGATGTGTAAAGCATCTTTGTAGGATTATTTTGCCCTTAGTACATTTGCCAGGCACAAATTATTAAATAAATCAGTTTTCAAATTGTGAGAAATGAAATTGGGTATAAATCTGATTCAGTATTCCATAAGTATCCACATTTATATTTTTATAGGCTCTTTCCTACAGACTTGTTTGAAAGCTTCATAGATATTGGGCATTATATTCGTGAGATCAGTGCTTACGAAGAGCTAGTATTGAAGTTAAATGCGTTACTGGTAGGTAGTACATTATTTCCTTATTCAAATGAACTCAGTCTCTGCCAAAATGTTTCAGCTTACTCTGGCTTTCAAATGTCAGCTCTGAATAAAATCTTGCAGAATTTTTTTTTAGAAGACATTGTGAAAAATGCTTTTGTATAGGAGATAGCTGTAGGATGCTTTGTGGTATGCTTTGTGGTAACCAGTTAAGACACCACACTCCTTTTCATGTGTTCTAGCTGTCTAAATTTAATTCAAGAATGGAGTCTAGAAAGTGTTCTTGATTGAGATGAAAAAAATGGGTAGAGGTGGTTTTTAAGGGGAAAGTTAGTAGGACTTTTATAAATTATAACCATTGCCTTGTTTGCAAAAATTACATTTATAAAGAGTTTAACTTTTGTAACCAGGAGGATGAAGTTAAGCAAATTGCTGAAAATATTGAAAACATTAATCAGAACAAAGCGCCTATGAAATACATAGGCAATTATGCAGTTTTGGATCATCTTGGCAGTGGAGCTTTTGGAAGTGTTTACAAGGTAAAACTGCCTTTGATTTGTATTGAATATTGCCTTACTTTCATATTTCTTTTGATAATTCTCACACTTGATTGCAAATATGTGTTATTTATTTTTTATTGATGAAGGAAGGCATATGTTCTTTTGACTTAGTACAATTTGTATTAAAAATAATTGTTGAGAAAGTTAATGTAGTGAAGACTGCCATTTCAATTTATACCTCGATCCTGAGTTTAATACCTGTTCCTTACGCAAGCCACTATTCCTTATGGGGGAGATGGGTGGTGATAAAAATGTGACAGACAAACAAACAAATACATTCCACAGTACTCTAGGAATGTGCAGAATGTTTTGAGATCAAAGCTTCCTGGCCTTGGACCATCCCTTTCCAACCTCAGTACAATTCTGTTTCTAGTATTGTCTGACCATACTAGAAATGTTCTCCCCATGATCTGATCATACAGAAATGTTCCAACTTGCCAATTGACTGTTTTGACTGCAACACTGATGGCAGAATTGTCCACTTTTAAGATTGAACGCTCCCAGTAACTCCACTGAAACAGAATCTTTCAAGGTTGAACCATGTTAACATAAAACATTGTTCACATGTTGACTACTCATCTATTTCTCCAGATTGTAGCAAGTATTATTTTATTACTGTAAACATTTCTGCGATAATACATCTCAAGTACTTTAAATAATTTGCAGCTGACTATATAAATGCTAAGTAATAGTAGTTACAGTGTGAACTGGCCAGGTTTTAGAGATTGCCACTTTCTACTCCAATCTCTTAGGACATTCAGATACTCATACATCATCCAACAATATTCTTATTGCAAAATGGGAACTTGGCTATTTTCAATTTGATTGTTACATATGTAAAAATATATTTAGAAAATACATATATCATTAGTTTTATTTCCTACGTTCTTATTTCTGTTGTGTACTCTCTGTTCATATCACAGTTTTTCTCCTTGCTATAGGTTAGAAAACATAGTGGCCAAAACTTTCTAGCAATGAAAGAGATTAATTTACATAATCCAGCATTTGGAAAGGATAAAAAAGACCGAGAGAGCAGCGTGAAGAACATTGTCTCTGAATTAACCATAATTAAAGAACAGGTGAGACTAAACAAAAATGAGCTTCAGAGAAATTGTTGGGGGGAGGGTCTTTAAATTATAGTTTAGATGCCAGTTAAAGTGAAGGTCTTTTCAATTACCGTGCTACCCTGAGGATGTACTGGCTAGCCACTTTTGTTGCCCCTGCTCAGCCTTTTCATTGCATGCTGCCTGTTCCTGGGTAAGTTTGTAGAGGACTAGGGAATTGCTACAGTGCATTTGCCCCACTCAACCTGTTGCAAGCCTTGGTTGAGCTGTGTGGTCATTTATACATTTATAACTGCAGGCTAACCAAGAAAAAGCTGGAATTAGTAATGAGTGATGACTGAGTTCTAAAAGCAGAACAGTCTGTTCTATAACAGACATTATAGTATTGATGCCGTTCTTTTACCTGTTGCTGATGCAATCCCTTCAATAACCACAAATGCAACCAAAATACCAAAAGATGTAATAGTATTCAAAGCTTGCCATAATTGCCATTTAGAAGAACACCACCAGGCTGACTTTCTCTGGACTTTGAATACAACCAGGGAACATTCAGGCTAGATTGAAAAGTCAAAAAAGTATTCCAGGGGACAGTGGCAAACTATTTCTGTATCGTTGCCAAGTAAATAAAGGGGATGTATCATGAAGTCACCAAACATCAAGCTCAACTTGATGGAAACTACTTTTTCTGAACATTTTTAAAAAATTGATAAACTGAGATGGCAAGTCCCAAAGTAGTATGACAGAAATTCACCTTCCTGATCTGCTGGATGACCACAGAAGGTCTTCCAGTAATGTGCTGTCTCTAGAAGGGGTAGGGTTGAATATTTTTGTCAATTTTTCTCTTGGAGGTAGAGGGGTTAAGAGTAGGAATGGAAGTGTTTCACCTTCTAAAAGTCTCTTACTCCCATGCCATTCAGCCTGAAATCTTCCTACTGAAATTCAGCTGGTTTGCTGCAACATTTTGCAGGCAGGGTTGATGAGCAGTTTAAGGGTAGGTATGACGGTATTTTGTGCTTCCATTCCCACTCTTGTTTTTGAAAAAAAAAAAAAAGAATATTGGGGTACTGGCTCATACCCAGTGTGCCACAGGCTGCCTACTCCTAATCTAACACTTGTACATTTTTATTTTAGCTTTATCATCCCAATGTTGTGCGATATCACAGAACCTTTTTAGAAAGTAAGTATAAGCCTACAAGGTTACAGTCCACAGTGTATTGCTGTCATAATTTTTTAACAAATCAAGTAGGAACTATGTCAAAAAATGTCTTCTTTTGTCATCTTCAAGAAGGTTCTTTTTTTTTTAATTAGGCAAATTGCTTATATTAGAAGGCCCAAAGTCATTTTGTCTTATGCTGCTATTGTATACTTGCTTACATAGAAATGTACTGTTCAACATTTTGGCAAATATTTCAAGTATTAGGTTGTTAGTTAAAAGCCAAAGGAAGAGAAGGGAATATATTGGAAGCAGAAACTAGAAGTTCGAACAGGTATCATAATGTTAGCTTAAAAATGACAGACTTTGTCTTTTCTAGAGCTCAGGTTTCTAGATAGCAGGAGTAGGCAATCTGTTGGGTAGCCAGGGGTTGCACTTGGGTGTATGTTTGTGTGTGTATGGGGAAGTAAGACTGAGGACCATAGTGAATGGCCATTGACTCCAAGTGAATGGAGCCCTGATGCTCCATTTTCCCCCTGGTGGTTATAGGGAAGTTTGAAGGTTCAGGATTTACAATACAGTATAGTTTTGGTATCTTTCTTACCTCAGAAACTGCCATTGTTTTTCAGCAGCTACAGTCAAATGGAGCTTGAAAGACCTTAGGTTGCCCAAGACTGCTCTCGAGCACAGGCTGCATTATGTGAAATCTCCCATTTCATATTTTCTTGACATATAAATCACTTCACAGTTAACTACGGGTCCCTAACTATTTGTTTGTTTAGGTTTACATGGCATCTCACCATAGCAATTTTGGCAGCTTACAACAGATAAAACACCATAAAACTACAAAACATTTTAAAAACCCCAATATATCAAACCCATAATAAGATAAATGTTGTTACTGTAAAGTTGTATATTTTTAATTATAATCCAAGATGAAGAGAACTCAGCAGTCATTGATTTTGTTTACCACTGTCAATCTGTTCCAAGGGATAACTAACTTCACATAGTCAATGAATTAGATTTTACGTTAGGCAGTTCAGTTTTTGAGAAACATCATTTAGTAATTGAACCAGTTTGTGTTGAGGGCTTAGGTACCTGTGCTATGCTCCTTTGAGAACAGCATTTGAATAATCAGTTTGCCTTTAAGCATCATTTACATTTCAGACTCTCCGGGAAATATGCCTGCTTGATGTCCCTTCTCCAACTACTGTTCAGAGAAATAATATACTTCGTTGTTGTTACTGTTTTGTTTCGTTATGTACAGATGATAGGTTGTATATAGTCATGGAGCTCATAGAAGGGGCACCCCTTGGAGAACATTTTCACTCTTTGAAGGAAAAACAACAACAGTTTACAGAAGAGAGAATATGGAATATATTCATTCAAGTAAGAACCTGAAGTTACCTTCATTACTTTTCTCTCTATGTTTTCTGATTACGGAGTTAATCAGGAGTCTGGTAGCACCTTTTCTGACTAACAAATGTTATTAAAAGACCTGAGCTTTTGTGAGCTTATTTGTTAGTCAGAAAAGGTGCTTCCAGACTCCTGATATTTTTTGCCATCATGGCCTAACATGGTTCTCCACCTATAATGATTGTGGAGTAATATCAGACAAGGATTTGTCATCTTGTCCTTTGTGAAATATCAGTGATCATGCTGTTTGTAATAAGACATTGGAACTAAAGGTCATTGATCATGAAACTTTTTGCCAAGGGTCTGTCTAGACAATACAATACAGAATACCACAGTGTCTCAATGGCAAGCTCCTCACTTGAGGAATTTAGCAGAAATGAAAATCTGTGTCCTTTCTCCTCCAATGATAGAGTTCACATCTACCCACTCTGCAAAACAAAAAATGTGACTGGTATACTTTGATGTTCAAGTCTGATGAGCTTTGTGGCAAGCCATTTTGTCTGTTGTAGGATGCTCACAAATGATCTTTTCTGTTTGTTATGCTTCAAAATTTCCTTCCCAATTAAAGCAGCTATTTAATTATTGCTGATATATCTGGCTTTGCATTTGCATTAAGATGTTTTTTTTACTATAAAGCTGTGTTTAGCTCTTCGGTATTTGCACAAAGAGAAGAGGATTGTCCATCGAGACCTCACTCCAAACAATATCATGCTGGGAGATAAAGATAAAGTAACAGTCAGTAAGTTCTAATTTTATGATTTTATTGACATGTGATGGAAGATAAAATGAAATAAACATGATGCTATTATCAATAATCAACTTGTCATAATGGCTATATGTGACATTTGCTCTGAGAGTCATCTCAGTACAATTGGTGGCACCACCTAGGTAGGGAAGATTTCCCCTTTTTAAACATATTAACATGAGTTACTGGGAAATAAAATCAAGTGAATGTCATTATGACCCATTTATGGGGTTCATATAAGTATCAGATTCGCAATGTATGTGTAATGGTACATGGGAATCACCTTGAGGGATGAGAGGAAGAGATGCTGCTTAGGGAACAATCAGATAAAAGGGGGAGGAGCCCACAGCTGTATAAAGGGAAAAGAAAGAAAAAGGATCCACCCTAACGTATCAGACTGTTAAAAGTGACAGCAGGAGTATTTTCAGACTTGCAAGATTCTGTTAAAGTAGCCTTACAATAAAGTAGAATGAGCTCATCTGGTTGTGTTTCCTGTCTGGTTTACCTGGGAGGGCTGACAATAGTTATTAGAAAGCATGGCCTTTTCTTATGTTCTTATTTTTTTTAAAATGTTAGCAAGTTTCTTGAAAAAGTGCAGAGTGGTGAATTACTTCTGCATATGTTAAAATTTTACGCTATTTCTAACGCACATTCCAGAAAATACAATGCCCCTTGCATATGTATACAGGTAGTCCTCAGCTTACAACCACAATCGGAACTGGAATTTCCATCATAAGTCATGGCGATCGTAAGTCAAGTCACCACGTGACCGGACCTGATTTTACGTCCATTTTTATGGTGTCCATTAAGCAAATCACAGGTCATTAAGCGAATCCAGCTTCCCCAATAGGTGTTTTTTGCCAGAAAATGGCAAAAAAATCACAAAACACGGGACCCTGAAACTGTCATAAATGTGAGCCAGTTTCCAAGTGCCTGAAATGTGATTGTGTGACCACGGGGGTATCAGCAATGTTTTGCGACTCTTGGAAGTTCCTTACAGGCTGTAAAACACCAATTCCGAGGCTATCGTAACTTTGGACCATCATTAAATGAATGGTTGTAAGTCGAGAAATACCTATATATTATTCTCTATGTGTGGAAATAGTACATTTTCCAGAATTACTTCTGTTATGTACATTTTCTCCTGTTCATTTGCCTGTTCTTGCTGTTTTTAGTCTAGATGTTTTGTATTTTTCCTGCAGAAAGAAACATTCTGCACAAGTATATTTTCACTGTAATGAGTGTTAATTATCCTTCCTCAAAAAATTTCAGAGGCTCAGTAATTTGCAACCCAATAATCAACTGCATGATTTAGTCTATATATGAAGATTTTACTTAAATGTTATGTTCACCCATTGATGGATGAAATAGGAAAGGCATGCCTAGCTTATCATATTGGATATTTGTATACAAATATAATAAAATATGAATAACCCCTGCTGCTGTTCCATAAAATTGCCCTCTCCTATAGATAATCAACCTTTACTTTTGTATTGTTGCACAAGGTCCATGTCTGAGTTCAACAAGATAAGCTTGTTATTGTTGATGAACCATTCAAAAATATAGAAACAACCTATAATGTCTTTGCATAGTCACCTCCTTACAGCATTCTCTTTAAAGACAGGTTAGACAACCTGTCATTTTCCACTTGTCTGATTATTTTGCATGTTATCTGATGGGAGTAAAAGTCTACAATATCTGGAGTTTCTCTAATCCCTTTATAAATGTTATGATGGTTGAGATCCTCTTAGATTAACATACCTCACACTTGATTCATATGCTTTCTGTATGTAAGGAGTAAGTAATAGTACTTAATTCAGTTTTGTTAGTTCATTATTAAATAATTAGCAATTATTAAAAAGCCAAGATTGCCTGACTAACTGAAGCTCTGTGTATTTTCTGTGGTGCAAACAGTTATCAATATAGGGATGTTGCTGGTGGTAAACAGTTTATGCAGCACAGCTGCTGGTATGTCCCACTTTCCAACCTGATCTTCTTGAATGCATTGGCTTTTCCTCCTTCATCCTGGAATGGACACTGCCTGCAAGAAAGTATCAACAGGAATATCTTCTTACTGCATTTACTTTAAGTAGAAAGAAGAATGAAGTAATTATCAGTGTTGCTGCAACGCAGAAACTTAATAATTCTTCATTCAATTAATTTGTTGTTTGGGATAAACCATGCCTCTGAAATACAATAGCACAATTCAGTTTAGTGGGCTGTAATAATGATGTGTTAGATAAAGAATAAATAAGTGCCATGGGGAAAAAGGGAACATTGGCTTTGTTTCCTTTGCAGCAGAAGAGCTTTCTTAATGTCTCCATTTCTCACTTATGCTTCATGAGTAATTACATTCTGTGATTATGACCTTCTGAGCATATGTTTAAGCAACTAAACTTAATATAAAACCCTTTGAAAAACAAGGGTTTATCACATTAATAGCTGCACAACTATATACTGGAATGCTACTGTTTGGGGAATGTTTGTCTTGTCTAATGTATCATGAGAAGCTAGAGAGAGGGACAAAATGGCTCTCAGCTTGCATTAATTAGGAGCATGTTAAGGACAGCAGGCTATGAAAGTGCTTTTTTAAAAAAAAATACACTGTATGTCAGTATACAGTTAGACTACGGCTGTGTGGCTCCTTTGAAAAAGATAGTACTTCTTTGTATTGTTAAAGCAATCACATATTTTTTTCTAGTTTCATGCAGCAGCTTTGGAAACTGTTCCTGGATAATGCACAAATATTTTTATACATGGTCATCTCAGTCCCCTGAGAATAATGCAAAGTTCTGCAGATTCCAAAACAGCTTGAAGGATTTGCACACCTTAATTTAGACCATTGCCAGGTTAATAGTGAAGTTCTGATCTAGAGCTACTCTGTATGACCAGCTGACCCCAATGTGAGTTCTGATAATAAATTGAGTTTCATAATTCTATTCAGGTTTATATAATGGATTTTTGTTTTAAATAATGAATATATAATCTTGCCAGTCACCAAAAGGGAGTCAGAAGTCACCACCATCTTGCCAGTCACCAAAATGGAGAGTACAGGACTGTATTCATGAATACATTGGGTCCCCAAAGTTAAATTTTAACATGTGTTATTGTCTGATAAGATGCAAAGGAGAACTTTAATTTTCTGATGAAACATTTCAGTGGCATTCATCAGATGCTAATATTAAGTGTAAATTATAAAGCATGAAATACTTTCCATTTTCATTTCCATTTGGTTGTGTTTAACCAAATTAGTGACACTGATATTGAAACATATACAAATAAAACAGCATTAAGATATTATTCAAAGTGAATGTTGAATGCAAACATGCCTCTGGTTTTGCTTTTATTTTTGCATGTTTACAAGCATTTATGATTGATCTGTTGTAACCAGTGAGAATATTAACAATTAGACTGTATTCAAATGCTCAGCGAATGTATTCTGTCTGTCTTCCTGTACTAATACTGAACAAATGTGCAGATTTGAAAAATCATTCATGCATACAGAAAGCTAATATACAGCAGAGAGTCATACCAGTCTTGTATAAATATATTCTTGCATTTTAGTATTTTCTAGAAAGTAGTTAAATCAGGAGCTAGGATGTACTTAAAGAGATAGCCACTGCATGGTGCTCCTGCACTACAATTGGAGAGCTCTCCTCTTGCTCATTCAACCTATTTCAGTAGAGGATTGGAACAGCATCTGCAATATGCTCAGAATAACTCCTGAAAAATATTAGTATGAAGTGCAATAGAAACATGGAAGATAGTAGAATCAGCTTTATCCACTATGTTTGGATTGATATTATTCCATCAATGGGGTACTTCGTGCTCTCTGAGCTTGGTTGTTTGCTTGCAGACATTTCATTACCCAACTAGGTAACATCAACAGTGCTAGTGAGTGTGGGGTTTGCTCCCTGTTTGTACACAGTAGCTTGCCTGCCAGTGTTGGTGGGGGCATGGTTTTTGTTGGTATTTGGTTTTTTTTTCTGCTTTTGGCTGTAGACCCATTAAGGTTACCATGGTAATTGAGTACTTCCTTAAGTATCGGCAGGGTGAAGAGGTCGAATTTAATTGTCCTCAGTTTGGGTGTTAATAGCTGCATTGCCTGGGGGAGGGCAGCTTGCTTGTTACTTGTTTAGTTTACTTTTGCAGCCCAGTAAGCAGTTCAGTTCTTTCTGAGTGCGTGTGTGAATGCACAAGCCTGTAAATATGTTTTTGTGCTTTCTGTAAATAAATTTATTTTTATAGAAATGCCTGGTGTGTGATTTCTCTGATCTCTCTGGGCCAAACACTTTCCAGCACTCTGCAACAGTTTTTTCCTTGGTAGTTCCTTGATTAGGGTATTGTTTTCTGCTTGATTGTTTGTCTGGTGTTAATTCTTGCTTACCTAAACACACAGAGATAAGCCACATCTAGATACATAGAGAGAGACTACATTTACTGACCATTCAAAAGAGATGATAAAAAAAGCTTGGAAGAAAACAAAAAGACCAAAACATATCCTTGCCCTCAGCCAGCACCCAGATAAGCAAGCAGATAAGCAGATAAGCAAGCAGACAGGCAGCCAACACCCAGATAACCAGACAATCAACCAGTTCCAGTTGGTGTTGGTTGGGGGCTGATTCCAGTTGGTGTTGGGCTGGCTCCAATTGGTGTTGGTTGGGGGGGAAAGATAACTCCCTAGGCCCCTCCTGTTTGGGGGGTGCTGCAGGTTTCTACTCTCTGCCCCCTCCATTTCAACATCTACATGAAACCACTGGGTGAGGTCATCTGCCAGTTTGGGGTTTGGTATCATCAGTAGACCAATGTATCTTTTGACCCTGGGATAGCCAAGTGAGGCTGTCAAGGTTTTGTCCCAGTGCCTGAAGACTGTATAGGTTTGGATGGAAAAGAACCATCTACAACTCAACCCTACCAAGACTGAGTGGCTGTGAGGTTTGAACCACCCAGATGTGGAGATATTCCATCTCTGACCTTGGATGGGGTTGCAGTTCCCCTTTTAGTGTTGGTATGCAATCTGGGGGTCTTCCTGGACTCACAGCTCCTGCTTGAAGAGCAGGTGTCAGCTGTGGCTAGGAAGACTGTTGCACAACTCCATCTGGTGCACCATTTGCCCCCTTTCCTAGCTTGGGGGGCCCTTCAGGCAGTCACTCATGTCCTAATCATCACGTGGCTTGACTATTGCAATGCTCTGTACATGAGGCTGCCCTTGAAGATCACCTGGAAGCTTTAACTGGTCCAGAATGCAGCAGCGCAAGAAGTAATGGGCATGATGTCTTTCTTATCAACAATTGTTAAGTCTGAGTATTGTGTGACAGATGCTTGTCTGTTTGGATTCTAAAATCCCAGAGCACTTTAGCTTCTTCATTTTCTATTACTTCGTCTATTTTGTGGTCCCACCAGTTCTTGCTTGCAGGGAAGCGGTATTTCTTGCAGATATTCCAGTGTACCATTGTTGCTACTTTATCATGCCATTCTTTGTAATCAGTCTGTGCAATCTTCTTGCAGCAGCTAACTAGGTGGTCCACTGTTTCTTCAGCTACTTTGCAGAGATGGAATTTGCTGTCTGTTGTTGTCTTCTCAATTCTGGCTTTATATGCATTTGTTTTTAAGACTTGGTCTTGTGCAGCCAGAATTAGCCACTCTGTCTCTTTCTTCAGCTTTTCTGCTCTTAGCCATTGCTAGGTCTTGTTATCTGCTTTGTCTGCTAGTTTTTTTATGTATTGGCCATGTAATACTTTGCCTGGCCATGTCTCTTTTCTATTCTTCGTTTGGTCTTCCTTACAGGCCAGTTTGGTCTCTTTGGTATTCAGTAAGTCTTCATGGTGTACTAGCTTCAGTGCATCTTCAGATATTCTTCCAATGCCCTTTTTTCTTCTTCAACTGTCTGGTATACTTACAACATTCCACATCCACCTATGCTCCTTGTAAATGGTGTGTGTCAACATTGCTGCATAGATGAAGGGCATGATTCATTGTCATTATTTTTCTGGTCTTATCCAGGGCTTCTAGTTCAGCTTGAGTCCAATCCACTTTTCCAGCTGTATATCTAATGACTGGAATTGCCCAGGTGTTAATCGCCTTGATGGTATTTCCACCTTGAGTTTGGACTTTAAGATCTTCTTCACTCTTCTGATATATTCACTACTAACCTTCTTTTTGAATTCAGTGTGCTTGATGTTGCCAGCCTGAAGTATGCCTAGGTATTTGTAGTGATCTTCTTCATCCAGACTCTTGATGTTATTTCCATAGGCATCTTGATTCCTTCAGTTTTCACTGTTTCTCCCCCGTTGATGACAAGGGTGGCACAATTGTCAAATCCAAACTCCATTGCAATATCTTGGCTGTATTCCAATTTGGGTGGCGTTTCTCCATACAGCTTCAGATTGTCCATGTAAAGGAGGTAGGATAGCCTAGCAGATGTTTTTGTTATTTGATAGCCATGGCCTGACTTGTTCAGTATTGTTGACAGAGGAATCAATGCAATGACAAACAGTAGTGATAGTGAGTTTCCTTGAAAGATTCCTCTCTTGATGTTAACATCTCCCAGTCTATCACCATTGACCAGCAACTGTATCTTCCGTTGTACCATTGATCTTTGCACAAGGTTTCTGATATTTCTATTGACTTCTGTGATTTCTAGGCGTTTGATTATCCAGTCATTTGGCAGGGAGTTGAATGCCTTCTTACAATCAATCCAACTTACATTCAAGTTGGTCTTCCTTCTCTTACAGTTTTCCAAAATCATCTTGTCAATTAGGAGCTGATCTTTTGTTCCTCTGCTGTTTGGGCAGTTCCCTTTCTGTTCAGATGGAAAGAGCTTGTTTTCAACTAGATGCTGTTGGATTGCATCAGCTACAATAGCAGTTAGCAATTTGAAGGTTGTTGGTAAGCAGGTAATTGGCCTGTGGTTGCCTGGTGTTGCCCCTTTTGTTGGATCTTTCATGATCAGGTAGGTTTTGCCAGATGTTAACCAATCTTCAATTTCACCTCCTTGCAGTATGTTGTTCAACTGCTTGGCATTGAGTGGGTGCAGACCAGTCAGATGTTTCAACCAAAAACCATGCAGCATCTTTACCTGGTGCTGACCAATTCTTGATCTTCCTTGCCCTATTCTCCACCATTTCTGCTGTTATTTCAAGTTCTTTCATTTCAGCTTCTTTTTTTCCTTCTCCACCTCCTTTATCCAAGCTGTCTTCTTGTTGTATTTCTTTGGGTTGTCCCATAGCTGCGCTCAGAACTGCACTGTTTCTTCTTTGCCGGGTGTTGGCTGGTTCATTGCAGTTGCTCCATTAATGGATGGGTAAAAACGTTTCTGAATCAACTGAAATTGGAGATTCTTCCTGTAATGTGCAATTACAGGAAGAATCGAGCTTCATATCTGCTGATTTTCTTGGCTATTGCTGCTATTTGCTGCTTTATTATTTCCAGTGCTTCCTTGATCTTCCTTGTCTCTAGTTGATATTTCTTGATCAGATATTCTTTGGTCTTCTGATACTTCAGCTTCTTTTATTTCATCTGTTCTAGCTTGCTTGCATCTGATCTTAGCATGCTGAGCTTCCCTATTTGAGGGAGATGGGTAGTGATAGAAATTTGAACAATAAATAAGTAACTTTTAGTGATGCACTGTTTGACTTTTTTTTCTTGTTTGTTGATTTTGCTTCTAAGTTATTCACTTATAACTGCAGCTGTACTGTAGATCAGTTAGTTTGTTTCTTGCAGCGAGCTGGTACTTACATTAAAAATATAAAAGTATTGGCTTCTTTTAATATTTGTGCTAGCTTTTTTTTGGTTACAAGCTTCGATGCAGGCAACCTTATTCTGCTGTTTTTGTGCTGTTCTAGATGTTCAATTATTCTTTGTTTCAGTTCCTCTTGTTTTTCAGTTAGAGGACTTTGTTCTTTCTGAGTAGGAGTTAGAGGAGAGGATGCCTGGTTTGATAATGAAAACCATTCAATAGCAATGCTGGCTTCCTCTGCTACCAACTTCCCCTGGTTTGTCTCTACTGTCTGAGCTACTTTTGGCAAGGCTTCAATTTCTTTGCCCTGGGTAGACCTTTGCAGTTCTTCCAATTCTACTTCTGTGAATACTTTATTTTGTATTATAAATCAACGTTAATCTGCTAGCTTCTGTCCTGTTATTCTGATTCTGGATGTTGTTCTTTCCAGAACTGGTGCATTCTTTTCAGATACCCTCTTCTCATTGGACTTGATTTGTAATAATATATCATTATTGCTTTGTTTTTAGTCTTTGTATATTTGCTATGAGTAAGCATCTTTTCTTCCAGTAGTCCTACAGCTGCTGGCCCTGGTTGCTCAGCCAACAGTCCTGAGTCCTGTGGCCCACTTGTCACCAGATGTCCAGGAATTCCAACACCTAGTGCAGTCCTTGTTAACTTGGGCAACAACCGATCTGGTACAGGTTTCTGTAAGTTATGTCTCACCATATTGCTTATGGGAAAGACACTCTTCGTCTGGCTTCTCTGATGAGGCCTGTCCAGTATGGTTGATCCTCTGGCATAGCTCTCATCTTCAGAGCACGCAAGCCCCACAACCACCTCAAGGTAGTGCCTCACTGGGGGATGATGATGATGATGATGATGATGATTTTGCTTCAGATGATCCAAAACAATAAACTTGCAGTCTCAAAACACAACATTTTTGTTTGCTTTGTTTTTTGAACAGAATGAAAATGAAAATTTACACAATAAGCATCTTTGATTTAAAGCCTGTATTCTGATTGTAGTAAAAGAATCTCACATATAAACTTTTCCAGGAAGACTTCTATAGACTGAACTTGTTCAGCATTATAATGTTTGTTAGAAATTGTAAATTAGTTCCAAAAAGTATACCTTAAATAGGTCACCTAATCCTGAACTTTATTCATATTCAGCACTTTCAATATCCATGTTATTTATCAAAAATTTTAAGCTGATTAATTTTTGTCTCATGTGAATCAGTCCTTAAAGTTTTTAGCTTTACCATTTTCTGTTCCAAAGCATCAAATCTTTGCTTCAGCTCCAAAAAGTTTTAATCTGTACAAATTCAGTCATTCTAGATAAATTATGGGGAAGATCTTTTAAAGTGATACACAACTCTATATAGCTTTTTTTCTCTCTGCCACTTTCTGCTGTGGGTTAGAAATACTTTCAGCCATAGCTAAATCTTTAATGGTTTGAGAAGCTGTTCTCTCTTAGAAGAAGAGATAGGTAATTCCTGTTTTCTCTGTCTTCTTGATTTTGGACCCGTAATTGATCAGATGAAAGACACCACAAAGTTACATAAAGCAAAAGTTTTCTCTTTACCAATTAAGCAATAAAATAGTTAAACATAAGTAAATAACCTGGTTGGTTCAACTTGAGAGAAAATCAGGTTAATAAGTTCAGCTGTCACCAAACCAAATAGAAGACTTACAGAAGTACATGTCAACTGATAGTCTATGGTTATGTTAGACAAACACAATGTCTATATTAGCAGAAAGGCCTACATTGAAAAGAAAAAAGTTTACTCATATGCACAACATATGGAAAGTCATTTATTTATTTTAATTTATGGCTATCATTCTGGCACAAATCCTTTTTCTCTGACTCTCTGGTATGACCTAAGAATATCTATAGACAGATCTATAGACACTACAATAATTTATTCAAGTATTTATGTTAATACAACTATGACCATACTATTGTATTCCATGGGTTTAATTATTTGAAAGTATCCCAAGTCAGAATCCCTTGCTGGGGGGATGTTCCTGTTTAGAGAGAATAGACGTTTTGCTTTTCATAGAATCAGAAACTTATGTGATCATTTGCAGTTCCATGAGAGGACTCTACCACATGCTGGTAGCTGCTCTAATTGAATTAATAGACATAAGCTGAAAGAGAATTTGGTGACGTTAAGACAATTCAAAAGTAACAATTACTTATTCCAATAAAAATATAAAACACCACACTTGACAGATGTATATATTTCTCATCAGAGTAGCCAAGGCAAAGTGACATATAGATTTTGATTCAGCTTTTCTAAGCCAAAAAAAATGTAATGCAATCCCACTGTGAGTACAGATAGAGGCTAGCCAGAAAGATTATAGGCATGAAGTTTTGCAGAGGTCAATACATTACATTTACATGGAGACATAATGGATATCTACTTGCTAGAGTGACCCGCTTTGAAAAACACACAGTTGATTCACATTTTGAGGTCTTTTTCATCTCTCATCCATTTTCTTTCCTTTAAAATTATGTTTAATATTGAATACTGAGGGTGTTTTAATATCTTTGGTAAACAGTGAGTACTATTCCCACTAGTGTGTATGGTATTACTGATTAATATTAATTGGGAGGGTAGCTAGACAGGGTCATAAAAGCCATAATCACAAACAGAATAGCAATATTGATAGAATTCAAATTCTGCCATATATTAAGCATTGACTGGACCATGCCTGTTATGATGAATGTGAAGCTGTCATTTCTGACAGCCATTTCTCAAGGTAGTATCATTTTTCTGCTATGCAGAATGTCATTAAAAACAAACAAAAAAATGAATTCTGGTCCAGAGCTAGGGCTTGTCATTTTGACTTTTTAAAATTTGAATAAGCCTGTCATTGAACATGGCTCAGTCTAAACCGACAGGTTATAAGTTTGGTGTTGGGGTTAATTAATAACTTAGCACTACTTGACTTAAACAAAATAGAAGGGTCATTTGATGGCTTTGGCACCATTTGGAGACCAAGGGAGCAGTGTTTAACTATTAGCTATGTCACATTTTTATTTATTTTTTAACACCGAACATTTTATTTTATCACTTTTTTCAGATATTTTTCTCTCTTCTAAGGCTGATCATGCTGCTTGTTTACTCAAGCCCTATGGTTGCTTTATTTACTTTCCAAAGTATACCTAGAATTTCAGCCCTAATTTACTGAGTCCTGGGATAATATTCCAGGGGCCATACTGTTCTTCTGATTTCCCCCTCTAAGGCTGGAGAGAGCATAGGGCTTGGAGTTGCTCCAGCATCAAATCCTGCCTTCCTCTAAGTTTTTGCATTTTACTCTTTATGTGGTTAAGAACATTACAAAAGAGAACAAGTGCAGGATTAGGTAGGGGTGTTAGTGACAGGCAGGGAGGTTCCAAGAATCTGTATTTCTCTCAGCCTTCTTCTATGCCCAGCTAGAAAAATATATAGACCAGCTGAGAGGGGAATTGTACAGTACAATAACAACTCATGAAGAGGACAGAGACAAAAATATCTCTCTGTCCTCATTTATACTCCACCAGGGATTTGGAAAAGTGAAGTGCTCTGATATTAGTGCTTCAGTGTATTACTAGGTGCACTGAGAGGTAAATCTATTATGAGGGTATGTATAGAAATGATATTTGCTGTATTTTTTTACCGCCCATCTCATAACAATGACGATATGTGCATTTCACTTAAGACGTGCAACATTATAGAGCAAGTTTACATTTAAATGATACCTGAGGACTTTAAATGAAGATACCATTCCTATAATGTTACGTGGTTGGAAGTCATACTGCTCTGGCTGAAGTGTAAACCTTTGTAATTACCTGTCTGCATTCGCAAAAGCAACACAATATCCAACTGATTCTATATAGGCCAAAACTGATGAACGTAACAATCTTGCCTCACTTCTTCCCAGAGCTATTGAAGCCAACATTGCAAGGTAAATCTCCCAAGGAAGGAAGAAGCCACTTCCTGACAGAGCTAATTTAATACTTGAAAAAAGAATTGAAATATAATAACATACTGACAATTAAAATATTTTAAGGGACCTTTTCAAAGATCACCTTGCTATTTTACTATTGGATTTGGCTTCAGGAAATTACTGCTTTTCAATTACAGTATTGCCAAGAATGGTAGCTGATATAGTTTAAAGTAAAAAGTTGCTTAAGTATTTCTTTAGTTGGTGTATTGTTGGGCTTGGCATCTGTTCAGTTTTAATCTTTATAAATGGATTTTGATACATACTTAAACACTGTTTAATTTCCATGCTGAAAGTACAGAGCATCAGAATGAATGGCACTCTAAATTGGAATTGTGGCAGTCAACTGCCTGAAAATTGTTAGATCTAATTGAAATCTATTTCATCAAAATCAAAGGCAAATGTGAAAGATGAGCAAACTGAATGAATCAAGGCCTGGTGATATAAAAGGACAGAGAAATAAGTTCTTCTATATGAACTTTTATTACTCTTAAAACACTAAACTTTCTATAGAAAACATAATGTGCTTTTCTTCTATATTTCCAGCTGACTTTGGTCTTGCAAAGCAAAAACAGGAAAACTGCAAACTCACTTCAGTTGTCGGAACTATTCTCTACTCCTGGTAAGAGAATGTTAGGTTTAGAGTTTGGAAGTCTTTTTTTTAAAGTATAACTGTTTTTTGTGAATGTACCAAAAGTTGATGAGTGGCAGACATAACAGATATATTCAGATGACGTGCTATGCCATTATATGGATTACTGACAGATATGCCTGCTTACACTTGCTGGTAACTTTTCTGAGTTTGAATCTTACCCTATTCCTGCTGCTCATGGGTATTGGCTCTGGCACAGGTAGGTTACTAAGAGGGTACATCTGTTGCTAAGTTGTGTTATGGCTTAAGGCAAGGACACATTTGGAAGTTTGAGAGAGTTATAGGCACTCTCACAAAATGGCTGTTATGGTGGACATTGCCTTTTACAAAATACCTCTAGCCAAAGTTGCTGTCACTGGCAAAGCTTCCTTTTATAATTTCTTCTGGTGGACTGGCACATTTCAAAACAAAGCATTAGGCTGTAACATGTGCCAGTTGTAGTTTCTAAGAGTGGCTCAGGGGACTACATTTAAGGCTGCTACTTTGCTCTGCAGTGCAGTAGCTTCCCATTTACTATTTAAATCAAAAGTATCTATAAAAAATAAAATTAGATTAGGTGGGGAACCTGGCAAGCACCAACAAACATGCCATCAAGCTCAGTAGCACACCTGGATACCATGCTAGGACCCAGGTCTTAGCATGATTTATGATTGTAAGCCACCCAGAGTCACTTGTTGTGATGGACAGCTGTAGAATAAATGTATGTATGTATGTATGTCACATGAATATGTCCAGTAGTTTGATTCTAACCACTACAAGAAACTTTGATTTCCTGCTATATAAGTAATTTGCAGTAAGACTTACAGTAGACTCTTGCATCTTCCTTCCTTCCTTTCTGTCCCACAGTGATGGGTTTGTTTAATTTATCTAATTATGGTTCTCCACTACATTAAAAGTCAAGGAAATCTGATTGGTTTAAACTATTATTGGAGATTAATCCAGTATATAAAACTTCGGTGTTTTAGTAGCCACTCCAATTAAGCTATTTTCAGAATACATGTTTTGAATTTTTACTCTTAACCAAACCATATCCTAACAAATCACTTCATTTGCAAGCCTGCAGAATGATTATATTTGTGTGAAAATATGCACATTTGATCAAGCTATCACACTTTGTTTTTCTGCTATTTAACTATCTACAGTATCAGTAATCAAAACTTTAAACTCTATGACATATATAATTATTTTCATTCCCACTTTCCTTGTGGCTCTTTTACAGTTGTCCCATTTATAACACAGTTATGATTTAATGTTCAGTGTTGTTTCTACTGGATTATTCCATTTCCTAAAACCAGGATTTGTCATTTGATCCAAACCAGCAGAACTTGGCTAAATTTAAACTATAATCTATGTTCAAACCAGGACAATGAATTCTCTCAAAAAAATATAAGCAAGTTAAAATATAATTTAAACTCTAAAAGAAGTTTAAAGCTTGGGTACAAAAGAATGTTTCAACTAGCAGTAAAAATTATAAGGGTTAATAGCAGTTAAATTAAGGAGAACATTCCAGGGGTAAAGTACCTCTGCTTAGAGGGAAGTAGAACTCCAAAAAGTTATTTGAACAAAACTGATAGCAGGAATAGATGGGTCCTCAGAATACATTCACAAATATGTTGACTTGGACCCCTATGCCAATATCATGCTGTCTCCATTGGATAGGTGACTTATCCAAAAAGTTTGTAACTGTTACAAAATCAGTTTGAAAATGAATCCAAGTACCTTAGCTCCAATCATACTGTGGAATTCCCTGTATTTTATTGCACAAAGCTAGGCATTGCATTGTGTAGCATAGAACACCATCTCTGCTCTTCTTGCTGAGTAGATAGCCTCCCCTTCACACTTGGAGGCAAAGTTGGAGCATCTGAAGTCTCATGAGCACCACTGCAGCTATTGTGCAATTAAACCACCCCAGCATCTTAGTGAGGGGGAAGAGACAACTAGTAGTGGCAATGAGGTTTCAGCATTAAGACCTCTTGAGTGCTTTGGCCCCTGGTTATTAAGTATGAGTATACCATTATGCTCATACTTAATAACTCAACAGGTTCTGGGGACAGAAATCCCCCTTTGTTATTTTTTTTAAAAATCCAATAGAGTTTAAATACTATTTTATTCAGTGTTAGTCACAAGCAACTTGAATCTTTGGTTTCAAACCCTCATATAAAAAGGAATTTTATTGGGCTCAATTATTAAACTATTTTTGCCTCTGGAGTCAGTTCCCCCTTTTCTGCATTTATTGTCTAACTACTTTTCCTGTCCTTAAGACACCCTGACTCCTTATCATTTCAGAGTAGAAAAGTTAAGTGTTAAAAACAATTGTGCTTGGAAATGGACTAGAAACAAATCTAAGACTGCAGATCCATCCTAGTAAGCCATCTAACTGCAGTATTTTGTGGTGGCTAAAGTTGCTGACCATTTTTCATAGGCAGTTTCACACAGAACACAATACAGTACTTCATACAGGATCTTACCAGCACAAAAATGAATCTGTTTTTAAAAAAAGAATATGAACTTTTGAGTTCTGTAGCAAGTAATCTTGTATACTGTTTTGTGACAGTTTGGTGGTCCTAATAAAAGGAATTGGCCAACTTGGTATTTGATACTTTTCTCCTATGAGCAGTTTGGCTTCCAAACAGAATAATCTGAGCAAACGCATAAGCATTTGTTGATATCATCTTTGGATTTAATTTGTTTCCCTGCTGGCTCTTGCCTGCTTTATTTAATGGAGAAAGCAAAGGTTCGGATGTGTCAGATAGCTTCCATTGATTGGCAAATTATTTAATGCATGAATTCTTTGTCTTTGAATACTAAGTAAAAAGGGAAATATTGGTGGCAGAATAAGATTGTCGTGTGTCAGTTTCAACAGCATTTTGGCCTGAAAAGTTTGCTGACCAAAAAATAGAAATATCAGAGCATTGCATAGGCCATGATAATAAATGTCTCTCAACCAGCACTTAGGTTAGTAATGAAAGAATCAAGGATAAGACTTAGATAAGTTGTTTTTGTTATGTCTGTTTGTCCTGCCCTTACATTTCAATAGATTTCTTGCCACTCATTTCTTGGCTTTTGATGTGGAGGACACCTGTATTGTGTTTGATAATGGTCCTATCTGATCTCAGGTTATTTGCTTCCAGTTTTAGTAACTTTAGCCCTCATACTAATTCCAGACCATTTGGTTATGGAGGACTAATGAGGTTTTCCTTTGGTCCTCAACTAGTGCAAGTAATTTAAACTAATATAGCTCATTAAACAAATCTGAAAATGCTGTGCTTATAATAGAACATTTGACTACCACAATATCTCTTGGGATTGTTCATCAAGTTATCTCTTGCATGTATAGCCAGTGGACTCTACCCAAAGTTAAATAAGTCCCCATTGAAGTGAGACAATTTTATAGGCTCTGAAAGATAGCTTTTAAGCATTCAGTTTTCAGGAGCAGTAAGAACTCTCCAACTGACAATAAAATAAAATCGTTGAAGACCTTATAGTCTGCAACATGAGCACAAATGAAATTGCAGGATTTGCAATGAATCAAATAGTAAGACTGCTGGTATTCAGGTGATTTTTTAAAAGTAAAGTTTTAAACTGGTTTTCAGTTAATAAAGAATGCAATGGCTAGGCAGTTGGATATCTTACTATGCATATGTTACAGTTATGCTAAAAGTTTTGTCCAGGCCACCAACTCTTGTCAAGCCAGATTCAAGTTTTGGGTTTTGGGCATAGCTAGACAGCTGTGTTAAAGTGCTATGCTCCACACTCTGCAGAAAGTTATGCTGGCAGATATTGGTCTCCTCTCATTGCGGTTCCTGGTTCTGCCTCATTACTGAGGCTGGAGAGCACCTTTATTGTTTTATTGCAGGTTAAGTTAAGGAAAGAAAATGGTGGATCCCATAGCTACATTTCCCCTTCCACTAAGCATCATCTGTCAGTAAGAAAAATGCCCATCAATCACTCTCCTTAATGTATGCTGGAGCAGAACTGTGCAAGTGTAGGCAGGTGTATGGAATTGCTAGTTTAATTGACGAATAAGTCACAGGCATGGGGGAGTGGCATAGGATGAAGCAGGAGGGAACGATCAATAACTTGCAAGCAACTAGTGCTAGAGCAAGTGGCTATGGCTGGCAGGATCCAGAAGCAGCCTGTGGAGTAGGCAAAATGCTACTCTCCTCCACAGTCATAAAAGCAGGACAAATTATAGCCATGTGAAACCTTGTCAGCAGAAGCAGTAGAAAACCTGCAATGCCTTCACTGATAGAACATACAGCTGGTGGAACCTAGCTCTCTTTCCCAGGTTAAATCAACCTATGAAGCTAAACCCATGTTTAAAAAACAAGTCTAGCATTCTTTCAAAGGAGTGCTAAACCTGTGTATAAGGGAACCCTGATAAGACCCGACAAGTATTTCAGAAATCACTGGTCACATATTAGGTAGACAGATTCTACTGTGGAAGCTAGGTGTTCAGTCTGTCCTATAGCCAAAGCCAAAAGTGGTTTGCAGGGCACTTCCTGTTGGAGATCCAAATCAAGTGACACTGATTTTTCAGCCTCTCCTGACATACTGATGATAAGGGACAGTCAGGTATAAATAGAGAGTTAAGAACTTACTTTGTGGCCTCTCTTTGTCTTATCACTCTGTCTGTTATTTGTCTGAGAAATTGCTAACCTGGGTCACTTCTTTCTACCTTTCTTCCCAAGCAGATATGCACAGAGTACATATTCTTGGGCTTTTATAATGGTAGGATGCAACTAGCTAGGTGCTAGGCTTTGCCTATTCCTATAACACATTCCTGTAAATAAATCTCCTTTTCATTATATTTATAAAGCCTACTTCATTAGTCATTGCTCAAGTCAGATGCCCATTCTCAGGGAAGCTGATGTGCACATGCAGAACACTTCAATCTCTAACAGTTCCCACTGAGCCAGGGGGAAGGAATGTGCCTGTAACTGGCCAGTAAATCCTGACCTCTGACCATCATCCAGCCACATACTGGATCATGTGTAGGGCAAAAAGGAAATGAGGAGAGGAGGGAAAAAACACTTTAAAACCAGAACAGTTAAAAATATCTTTAAGCTGCCTCAGCTGTGGGCTGGGAGGAAATGAAAGCGATGTCATAAGGACATGTTAAAAAGATGATTACCAGAATTGTAGTTAGAGGGATAAGAAGATGAGCTCTTACAAAACATAATTTTTAAACAGTGTTAAAGAAGTCTCCATTTATACTAGCCACTACAATCTTCCCGTTGACTGATCCTGGTGATAACACAGAAACAGACCATCTTTGCAGTAGAGCCTGCTGTATGTAATGACTTCTCTATGATTCACCAGACCTCAATTTATGTTGACCTTCTTTAGCCATTAGTTCCCATTAATATTAATCTTTTAAATAAATTGCTTTTATTTCAACTATTTTTGTACTGTTTAAATCACCTTTATATATTATACATATAAATTGCTTTTAAACTCGTTTATCACTGTCTATATAAATAAACAGTGATAAACAGTATGTTTAAAAGCAATTATATTTTTATTTAATCTTGACCCCAGTGTTCTCAGTGTGAGTGTAAGGAACTATCCATACAAGGCCTAAATAAGGCAGGCATCCTTTTTTCAGGAGAGGTGCAAGGGGCACAAGCTGATTGGAAGTGATGTGATAACCTCATCAAAGAGAGCAGGACTAGAATTCTTAGCCCATTTTTAAATTATTGTTATTTTACAATTTGGGAACTTTTTTATATCACTAGGCATATTTACTTCATCAGAGGTTTAATAAACTTTTTGCTGTTATTTTTTTTGCTGAAAAACAGTTAATTTTTTCCCCTATGTTATTTTTGGTGTTTTGATGCTGAAATGTGATGGTACAACCTTGCAGGACTTCAGAGGATGAAAAAAAAGGGCTCCAGGACCACATATGAGTGGTGGGTCACAGATTGAAATGCAAAGTAATGTATTTACTACTTGCTCTGTTCACTTTCTCATTCTGGGTTGAAGCTATAATATATTCAAATTGATCACGTGTGCTATTTGGAGCTGTTTTTGAAGCTGGCTTTGAAGTTTCAGTTTTGAGGCCAACCACTAGTTGGGAAGGATTAACCATATATTTAAGTGTATTTTGCTACAAGGCATAATCCTATGGGTAGGTTATTTCTTTATTATTAGATTTCTTTCCTGCCTTTATCTTGTACAACTTCAAAATGCAAACTTTCAAATACAAAGCTCAAATACAACTTTCAAAATTCCCAAGGATCTTGATCTTAGTGTTTCAAGGAACTTGACCTTAGTGTTGCAGAGAGAGATTATTTTTTTCTGTACAAAAGCCTCTCTTGAGATTTGCAGGCAAACTTCTTTGTGTGATCATTCTCTTAATTCAAGGGGGAAGATAAAGAAGGGGAAAAAAGTAAAGTAATAATACAGAGAAATCTGTGGGTGATACTAAGTAGAGGAAATTGAAAGTAGGACTACGTTTCCCAGGATTTGGTTAAGCAGTGAAGATCCTTCTTACAGGGCAAGAAACAATAATAGTTGTACATGGCCTCCTTGGAATGACAATGTTGGGAGCTGCTTTTTTAATCTAAGGTACTAGGAGAGTAGGACCAGAGTTAGGGGAGTATTTGCCTGTAATTGATAGATGATAAATAATTTACAGATGGGTAGGGACTATACAGACAAGAGTGCCTTGGTCAAATGACTTGCCTGCCTTTGGGATTGTGTTGGAGAGGGCAATACTGGTTAGACCTTGGAAAGGAAGCTCTTTGATGTTAGGTGAATTGAGAGCCCAGAAGTCAGCATGGATTGATAAGAGCAGAAGACAGATTACTAGAGAGGGAAAGCAGATGGAGATATGCTAAGAGGCTGGCCACTCAAGGAGAAAGGAGATTGGCAGTTTGGTGCTGATCCTCTCTTCCAGTCTTCTTGCCTCTTCCCTGGGTCTGGCTACCTTAGTTTTAGTCTGTTGTTTTGAATGCCAGGCCTGTATGTAAGATCACATTCACCCATGCCTCAGTGGGGCACATGAATGAGTGGACATAGTATGCATTATTGAAACATGGCTGGGCAAGAATATAGGTGGGGCCTATCTAAGGTTTAAAATCCTGGACAGCAGCCTGGACTGCAAGGCCACAAAGTGGAGTGTTATTGTTCCTCTAAACCACCTTGGCTGTGGCTATGTACCTTGCTCTGCAGATGACTAAATGTGAATTCCTATATGTAAAGCTGGGCCATAGTGACAAGTTAGGGATATTGCTGATGTATTATTACCTGCCCTGCTACACAGCAGTGCCATTTGTGAACTCTTGGATCTCACCTCAGGATTGTTAGTTGGGAACTTCCAGCTGCTGCTTTTGAAGAATTTCTGTCTCCATACCCTAGAAGTGTCCTGAAAGGACTCAGACGTTCATAGCCTCCACATGGCAAGCATGGGTTTGTTCCAAGTAATAACTGAATGAAATCATATGTGTGATCATGTATTGCATTGAATCTACCTTGGAGCAGATGGCATGTGATGTCATCTGTCTTGTGGAGGACATTGTCATCTGTCTTTGGCCATTGTCAGATCACTCCTTATTGAATATGCAGCTCCTGTACCTGTAACCTCCATGAGGGTAATATTTTTCCGGCTGAAGTTTGTACTTGTTCTTTAAGTACTAGCCACAAGCTGAATATAAATCAGCTTAATTAAATCAGGTAATAAATACAAAATATTATCCTCTTATAGTTAATATTTTTACATTCAAAATATTATTCTTTCTTTCAGCAAAATATTGTGTAATTTGCTTGAAGTTTTTTAAGGAGTTCTGAAGAATCCATCCAAAATCTGTGCGGCATCATGCCGCTCAGTTTGTTCACCCTTACTTTAAACAGCCCAGTCATAGGCTGTGGATTCTTGTCCTCGGAATCCCAAGGAATGCAAACTATGAGAACATATTTACATTCCAGAGTAAATAAATAAATAATTGTGTGTGTGTGTATACATAAAACCATGTCCCTTCAGAGAAAATAGAAAAATAGAAAATGGAACAAAGAAAAATAAAATATAATAGTTATATTTATTATAGAAATATAATAATTTATCTAAACATAAAAAGAAAATAGAAAATGGAAAAAAAATAAGTAACAGTAACTATTTTAACCAGGATACTGGTGGGTTTTTTTTCTTGATTACAGTATGAGATATGTGATTGAAAATTAAAAGCAGATGATACAGACTTTTTTGAATAAGTTTCCTTTATGTAGAGCACAAATTTTGTTGAGTTCATGGACACATCTATGTTGTTTCCTTGACAACGATACAGAAGTGCTTTGCCTTTGCCTTCTTCTGGAATGCTTTTTCAACTTCCCAGACTATCCTACAGCTACTATAGGCCTACCATCCAAGTCCTAACCAGGTCCAACTCTGTTTAGCTTCTGGATTCAGACAAGCTTAGCCAGCTGCTGACATGGTACAAATATAATATCTGCAAAATTGAATGAATTTATTCAGTACTCCTCCAGGGGTGTTTTCTAGCTAGTTTGCTCCAGTTTTATAAACCAGTCGTTGATTTTTTCATGAGGTCTAAATGGAGGAGGGTAGCAGTCCAGCATCTTAAGGCCACTGAATGAAAACTGGTCACAGCCACTCAGGCACCCTAAAACAGATGAGGCATCTGTTTACATGGCAGCAGCCCTCTTAGAAATGTGAAGGGGCAATTATTAAATGATTCCATAAAAAACTTTTCTATTGATAGGGTACACACAAGAAACTCAAGTAAATGCAAGCCTGTTTGTTTGCTCCCTTTTGTAAAATAACTAGTGCTGCAGGTTTGGGTTATGGTTCTGACAACAAGAGTAATGGCGCTACAGTGCCAGGGCTGCATGGCTGACAGGAGGGGCACCTGGCAGCAGCCCCAGTTAGCTGTTTTTAGACTAAGGGACACACAGAGATGGAGAATATTGAACAACAAAGAGGTAACAAGGAAAACATGGGCGAAAGAGAGAACAAGACACACAGAGAAGACAAGACTGAATGAAAGGTAAGAGAATGCAGGGAAGGGAGAGAAAGAGAGAGATGCCCGAGCTAGTGAGAAAGACTGAGTGACAGAGAATGTGTGTGAGAGATCAAAAGGGAATGAGGAAGAGAGAAAAATTGAATGAGAGAGCGCATAGGAGAGAGAATGAGAAAGGAAAAGGAAAAAGACCAATCAAGGGAGAGAACGACTGACTGACTGACTGACTGACTGACTGACTGACTGAGAGACAATCCACGGATTTTCTGCAGAATGGGTAGGGGCTTCTTGATAATGTAGAAGACAACCTCTCCTGCTTTACTGCAAAACAACCCACCCATCTCACAGATGAGGTTCTGATAGATATCCAAACTGATGGATCTAGGCATCTGTCAAAATTTGCCTCCTTCCTAGCCCACGTTAGGGATAGTAACTAGAGAAGGTTTTGTTAGCAGATTGCTAGGAAAGCCTTTGGCCCAGGAGAGATCAGAAAAGTCACACACCAGGCATTTCTATAAAATAATTTTATTTACAGAAAGCAAACATATTTACAGGCTCTCAGTGAGAGCTGCTTAACTCTCTACATGCCTACACAGAAGGGAAACTGAAACTAAAACAAGTCCAGGCAAGTTCTTCCCCCCAGGTGCAAAAGTTAACATCCAAAAAGAGGACAATTAAATTCAACCTCTTTACCCGGCCAAAATGATTAGTTACCATAGTATCCTTAATCTGTAGTAGAAAACATATTAACACTCCCCTTTTTATACTACAGAATAAGACACAAACCAATTTTCTTTGACAACTCTGTATGTCTTTCCATTCATAATATTTTAACATTATCTCCCCTTTGGTTTAACAGAAAGCTACCATCCTTCTTCCCGTGTATTTCCAAACCTAGGTTATTTGTTACAGTTCCAAGGCTTTTTAATGTGAAATGGCTTTTCATGCAGGCTTCAAAATCAAGCCTTTGTTTTTCTGTTGATGTGAACAGCAGCAAATCACCAACATAAATGCACAGATACATACAGCCTTGTTTGTCTTTCTTCATATATACACATGGATCTGCTTTTCCTTTTTCAAAACCAAAATTCTGCAGTTTTTCATCTAATTTTTGGTTCCAGGATCTAGCAGGTTGTTTTAACCCATAGATTGACTTCTGCAGTTCACAGACTAGATTCTCCCCTTTTTCATAGCCAGGGGGTTGCTGCATGTATAATTTGTGGTCTAAATCACCATGGAGAAATGCAGTTTGAATGTCATAGTGGTGAACTGACATTCCTTTGAGTGCATCAATGTTTACCAGTAATCTAATTGATTCACCTTTAGTAACTGGTGCAAAAGTCTTGTCAAAGTCTAAATCTTTCCTTTGAGTGAATCCTTTTGCAACTAACCTTGCTTTATATTTTTGACAGCCTTCATTGGGAGGTAGATTTACCAGTTTCCATGTTTTATTTTCTTTCAAGGATGCTAACTCCTGTTGCATGGCAGAATGCCAGTTTTGTGCAATCTCAGGTGGTAAAGCATTTACTTGTTCTAAAGACTCAGGTTCTGTGAATATGTGAAAAGCCTTTACTGTTTCAGCCTGAAAACGTGATGGAGGAACGCCTTTATTACTTCTCTGAGATCTGTGAGGTAATACAGGGCTTAAATTTTGACTCCTATCACTTTCCTGAGAAGCATCTGTCTCATCAGACAGATCTTCAGTTTGCTTTTCTGGTTTAATGTCCTCATCAGGCAAAAGATCACCATCAGCAAGTCCTTGCTGTTCTTTTGTGGTGGTCAGATCAACTGGAGAGCTAGAATTTAATCTCCCCCAGTTTTGTTCAGCAAAAGAAGCACTTTTGCTAATTATTAATTTCTCTCCCACTATGAACCTGTAGCTCCTTTGGCTTTGTTCATAGCCAACAAAAATGGCTTTCTTTGTTGTGGGGCCTCCTTTCCTTGTCTGTTGTTTTGGAATATGAACCCATGCAGTGCTACCAAACACTCTAAGATGGTTTACCTTTGGTTTCACACCATAAAACAAATGGAATGGAGTGTCCTGAATCACAGAGTTATACAGTCTGTTTTGTACATAACAGGCAGTAGATATTGCCTCTCCCCAATACTTAAAAGATAAATGTGAATCTTTAAGCATGCATTCCATCGCATTTTGCAAGGTTCTGCCCTTTCTTTCAGCAACACCATTTTGCTGAGGGGTGTAAGGGTTAGAAAGAATTGGTTCTATCCCCTTTTCCACTAGGAACCTTTTGAATTTGTGAGAAAGGTACTCTCCTCCTCTATCACATTGGAGTGCAGATACAGGCCTAGGGAATTTTCCATTTGCCCATGTCACAAAACCTTTAAATTTCTCAAATGCCTCATCTTTGTGTTTTAAGATATAGGTAAATGTGTATCTTGAGAAATCATCAGTGATGGTCATTGCATACCTTCTTGTCCAAGACTTGGAGCAAAAGGACCAATAATGTCAGAGTGTACAATTTCCAACGGTCTAGTTGTAACCCTGTCACTGTGCTTGCTCACAGGAGCTTTTAGTGTTTTGCATTCTTTGCAAACTACACAGTCTAAGTATTTAGCACAGGGTTTTGTCTTTAGGTCAGCACACATCTGTGGCATTTGTGCTATATACCTGAAATTAGCATGACCAAATCTCCTGTGCATCAGGTGTACACATTGGTCATGATATGGAGTGTTGCCAACTGCAGCCTTGCAGCTTGGCTTCCTTGCATTTTGCACAATATACAAGAAGTCTTTTAACAGACCAGTAGCACACAATTTTCCATTTTTATGTATCTCACAACCATTTTTCTTAAATGTTATGACATACCCTGTTGCAGCCAATTGTGCCACAGATAAAAGGTTTGATTGTAAATTTGGCACATACAACACACCTTTTACAGTTTCTCCCAAGCAGGATAAATACAAGTCACCTTGTCCCATAATTTTGGTCACAGACCCATCAACCAAAGATACACTTTGTCTTTCAGTTTTAGACAGTGACACAAAAGAGCTTTTACAATTACATAAATGACAATTGGCCCCAGAATCTAACACCCATACACCAGAATTACCCTTCTCAGCAACCTGTGCAATTTGTGTTGTCTGAAGAGCCTTCTTCTATGTTAGCCTTGTGTTCTTCTTCTCTGTCTTTCTACTCTTGGGTCTCAAGGCACAGTCTTTCTGCAAATGTCCAGCTGAACCAGAAGTGAAGCATCGCTGGCTGGCTAGCGCTGTGGCCTCAGCTTCCCTTCTTTTCTGGTACTGCAGCTTTCCAGAAGAGATGGGGGGGGGGATCTTTCCTCTCTTTTCTTCCATTCAGCGAGTAAGCGCTGTGTAACATACGATGGGGTGAGGTCTGCTTCAGGCATAGCCTCCAGGGTACAAATCAGCATGTCCCACGTTTCATTCAGTGAGGACAGGAGGATATAGGATTTTGTGAGAGGTGTAAATTCCATTCCTCTCTCCTGCAACTCAACAAACAGCTGCTGAATATGATGCAGGTGCTCAGGAAGGCTATCTCCTTCTGCAAAGTAGGCTTTGTACATCTTTTTTGTCAGGGTAACTTTACTCCCTGCTGTTCCCTTTACATACAAGTCTCTCAAAGCGTCCCACAGTTGCTTTGCAGACTGCATACCTCGCACGTGGACTAGCTGATTGTCCTCAACTCCCAGGATAATGGTGGCTCTAACCCGCTCATCCTGTCTAAGCCATTCAGCACTGGGATTTGGGTGGGGGGGTTGCTCACCAATTGGCAGCCAAAGATTCTCTCTGTGAAGATACATCTCCATCTTCAGGGCCCAATTCAAATAGTTGGTCTCTGATAGGCGCTCCAGAGGCATTGCTGAGGGCTGGGAGGTAGCCATGGCTTCTTCCTTCTTTTGCAAGTCACCTCAGCTGGCTTCTTTGTCCTGTAGACCGGCAGTTGCTGGAAAATCTCCAGGTGGCTCCAAAGAAAATCTTCACAGGTCTTTGCTACCTGCCTTTAAATTGTGCATGAGGTGTAGAGCTGATCTCTCTATTCTCTCTGGGGTTTTACTGGGCTTCTTAGTGGGTTTATTGGGCTGCTTACTGGGCCCATAACCTGTTAGCAGATTGCTAGGAAAGCCTTTGGCCCAGGAGAGATCAGAAAAGTCACACACCAGGCATTTCTATAAAAATAATTTTATTTACAGAAAGCAAACATATTTACAGGCTCTCAGTGAGCTGCTTAACTCTCTACATGCCTACACAGAAGGGAAACGGAAACTAAAACAAGTCCAGGCAAGTTCTTCCCCCCAGGTGCAAAAGTTAACATCCAAAAAGAGGACAATTAAATTCAACCTCTTTACCCGGCCAAAATGATTAGTTACCATAGTATCCTTCATCTGTAGTAGAAAACATATTAACACGTTTTTCCCACCAGCAGAAAAGCCACCAATCACTTTCGTCAACTTGTCCTACTGGAAGAACAGCACCAGCTTGGCTGTCAAGATTATGCTAGCATACTTTTGTGCTACCTCAAGACTGGGGAAATCACATTAATGCGGCTATCAGGATGAATCCCACTCCAAGTCACCCTGTTTTCGTAGGCTGGATTGGGAAAGTTAATAGCCATTATCATTCTACATAAACTCTGAATTGTTTGTATTTTTTTATAATGATTCTTCTGGACTCTTAAGGACTTTCATGGTAATGTATATTTGGTGACCTCTCCCCTGAGAGGTCACCTGAGTATTGCATATTTTGTTCTCATTTATGCAGCCCTGAAGTTGTAAAGAGTGAGCCATATGGTGAGAAGGCTGATGTCTGGGCTGCAGGATGTGTCCTATATCAGATGGCAACTTTGAACCCTCCATTTTATAGCACCAACATGCTGACCTTAGCAACTAAAGTATGCAGGTTTGCTAAATGAGACTATACCATTTACCTTTTCATATTTGTTTTCTCTAATTGCCTTTTTCCTCCTACGTTTGTCATACCATGTTGAAAATGTTCTGCAGGCAGCAATCCTGCATCTCATAAGGATTTTATAGCAGGCCTACAGAAACAGCTTTGATAGTTGTTCTGACATAGAGAAAATGCTGGATTGAAGATATGAAAGATTCTCCAGCTGCCCTGCATTAAACACTGGACTAGAAACTTTGCTGACTTTGGCCCTAAGAACTTGGCAGTTCATTCTTTAATTTTAGAAATCAATTTCCTTAACTTTCCCCCTCTTCTTTATTTTTACATATGCATTGTGGTTCACATTAAGCTAGTTTATCATTTACTGTTACTGAAGTATTACATAATATCAATTAAAACAGGGCAGGAAACCCAGGGGCCACATGCACTATTCCAGTCCCATTTTTGTAGCCCTTGGCTTTTTACAGCTCCCACAGCCTTCCAGATTGTTACATTTCAACAGCAAAATGTAAAAATGTAACATTTAAAAAATGTTTTGGAAATAAGTAAATTAAGGCTCTACAGGGCATAATGCATCTATTTCCCTTCAGTCCGCCAACCTTGGTCTGTGGGCCAGTGGCAGATGCTATGTCCCCTGTGGATTTTGCAGAATTAAACCAAAGCAAAGAATGCTTCTCTCTATGCTAAAATACAGTGTCATCCCCTATTCTGGAAGATAGATTTATAGTAAGAATTTGTAAAATGTGACATATTTCTTAAAGGGGTTCAAAATTAGTTTTCTAAAAAGCATAATAATCTTTAGATGGCAAAAATTCTCAGTAAAAAAACCTACAGGCTATAAAAAAAGTTGACAATTATTTAGCTGCTCAGTACATAATGAATATGAATTTATTCCATCAAATCATAATTAAGGACTACCTATGGTTATAGAAGGGGAACTCCTACTGTTGCCAGCCAAAAGGTATTGCACAGCTATTTTATATTCTCCTCTTTAACAGATTTTCTCTATTAGAAAAGAAAAAATTGAGTAGAAAGGTGAGATATAAATTAAGTAACTGCTTTTATTCAAATGAAATGTGGATCATTATTGGTATTTCTGATTAATTTTGAATGAGTTGCTTATATGGGTATCACATTCATAAAGTAACCTATTTACATATAGTCAAATGTAAAAATTGTACATGTATCTGTTTTCACTTCTTATAAGTGACATGGATGAAGTTAATTATGTGATGTGTGCCATGCAAATCAAATGGAAAATTACAATATAAAAATCACTTTAAAAATGGAAGCACACTATTTATTTTGCAGATAGTAGAAGCTGTTTATGAGCCAGTACCAGGAGGTACCTATTCTGGAAAGATATCAGCCGTCATAAAAAGGTAAGTATGGTTTCAAATTGTAGCTTCTTTTCACTTTTATAAATGAACTTATTTGACTTGAACAGTATTCCGTATTTGCCTCTGAAAGGCTAGATCCTTTTATTTAGCAATAACATTTATTTATATTGCATTTAAAACCTAAGAATGGAACAGAAATAAAGGAATATCAACTGAATTTGAATATACAAAAATGCAAAGCAGTTATATTAAAACTTAGAAATTATAAGAGATTAGTGGAATACCAACAAGTATTTTGCAATAAAAAACTTTGCAATAAAAAGCATAGATAAACTAAACCTTATAACACTTACTACCAATATATAACTAGTCAAGTAAAATTAAACAATGTGCAACATATAAGCCACAAAAGTGTGTTATCGAAGCCAATCCAGAAGCCACAAGTCCCCAATCAGAGGAGTACCCCTATTGCTCAAAATCAGATTTAAAGTAAAACAGAGTATTGTGTTTAAAAACATACAGTACAGCTAAAAATTGCTTCCTTTCTAAGCAAAGTTAATAAGGAGAATTTGTTCTATTTCTATGATTTCTTTGAGATCCTCTACTAACAAGGCTTTTCAGGACAATAATAGAACATTTCTTATTACACAAAGGATTAACTGGAGGACTTGCTGAGACCTGCAGGGTAGAAGGCTGGAGATCCCAAATCTCCTCTTTCAGAAGCTATGTGGGTCTTCATTCCTTGGTTCCATCTCCTGCTTTGGAGTAGCAGTGTGGTAGTTCCAGCTGCCACCAGCTATCTTCAGAGGGGTCCTTCGCTGGCATCTGTTTTCTAACTCCAGTGAGATAGGGTGCTAAGACTGTATGCTGAGTTTCAAATTATTAAAATGCAAAACTTAAATTTTATCTAAAGCACCACCTCCTAATCATGTAGCACAGAGGTATGGTGTCTAGGGGATTCAGATCTTCCTCTCCTCCTTGAGAGATGAACCAATCTTGCAAGAGATAAAAGGAACAATCCATAGTTTAAAAATCTATAATAAAACTGTTTAAACATTAAAATGCAAACATTCAGTATTGAAGGAGATGAGGAAAAAATGGTGGTAATATACATAAACAAAATAAAAATCCAAAAGAAAATTCAGTGCTCTGCACAGAACACAGGATTGTGCTTGGTTGGTCACAAATAAAGAGCTCTCCAAGACTCTCCAGAAAGGGGAAAAGATTCCAGGTGTTATTGTTTGGTCTAGTGGTTAAGGCTCCAGGCTAGAAACCTAGAGACTGTGAGTTCTGGTCCTGCCGTAGGCATGACAGCTGGCTGGGTGACTTTGGGCCAGTCACTCTCTCTTAGCTCAACTCACCTCACAGGGTTGTTGTGGGGAAAATAGGAGGAGGAAGGAGTATTAGGTATGTTCCCCGCCTCAAGTTATTTATAAAAATAATAAAAAGATGGGATAAAAAAATCTAAAAAAATCACAAGTAGATTCTAAATTTAAAATATTGTCTTTGAATTCCTCTGGAAGTAAGAATAAAGGCTGAAGTTGAATATTTAATTTCGTAAGTTATACAGGGAAATAAAAACATGAAACAATGAGACTTTAGCAATTTGAAAGCAAAGAGAGATCAAACTTAGCACAAATTTCTAGCAATACATTTTATCTATTTTTACAAAAATAGAAAGGTCCTGAAAAAGATGTTTCCTTACTTTGAACTACCTTGGTTTCGTCTACTTTTGGGGGAGATTCCACTCTAATCGGAGGCTGATGAAAATGGAAACCGCCCCTTTTTTCACCCTTGGTCCACAGTGAACTTCTTGTTTGAAGAAGGCTAAATTTTTCTGTTTTCAGCAGAGGCAAAGGCTAGGATATCTCCCTTTGTGCATATGACACAGAGTCATCTACACACATAGGGATGAATACTGAACTTGCAAACTGCAGTCAGACAAGCAGGCTATATCCACAACATCATCTTATACTTGAGTGAAGCCTATTTTGCACATGGAAGCACATGTGAAGCTCTGGGCTTGGTAGCATCTTTATATGGTTCTTTATATTAAATACAGTTAGTGGGTTGAGACTCACAACATTGCTCTCTTCAACAGCAGTCTTTAAAACTATTTTGAATTACAGAACATAATGTGAAAAACCAAATCAATCAATCCTATTTAAAAAAACCCAAATCTACTGATAAAGAAGAGGGGAGATAAAGTGTGCGCTCTCTCTCTCGCGCGCGCTCTCTCTCTCTCTCTCTCTCTATATATATATTATTATTATTATTATTATTAGAGATTTTAACATAGGTAAAAGATGAACATGAAAATATATAAAGAAAAATTAAGAAAAATATAAAAGAAGAAGTGCAGGATATAGTACAGATAGAAAAAGATATATAACGAAGTGACTTCCATTTTTCTTTATAGCAGTTGCAAACAAACTTATTATCTGTCTTCCCTCTTTTAGATTACACTACCTGGTTCCCTTCTTCCCATATTCAACCGTTTTTAATAAGCAAATCCATAAATCACCAATTCATTTTTTTCCATTTTCAGCAAAAAGTCCATAAGCGGTTTCCAGTCTTAATTGCTTAGTTAAGCAATTATGTTATGTTATGTATTGTTTTATTGTTTAGTTATTGTTTAGTTATTGTTACTTATTGTTTTATCCGTGATCAAACATATTCTGCAAATTATGCCATCTTCACAATCCACTCCTTCATTGTTTTTCCATCTTTGTGCATAAAGTAGTCTTGCTGCAGAAACCAATCTTCCATAAGTTGTCCTAATTGGCTATCCATAAGTCCTAATAAAAAAAGTTCTAGTTTGATCTGAATATTAATCTTTAAAATCCTTTGCATCATCATGTTGTTGTACTGAATACAACAATATTGTATCCAAATTTTTTTTGCTTTTTTGCAAGTCCACCATACATAGTAAAATGTCCCTTCATGTTTTTCACATTTCCAACATTCATTAAAAGTACCTTTATACATCTTAGATAATTTCACTGGTGTCATATACCAATGGTACATCATTTTATAAAAAATTTATCTTAAATTATAACATAATGTAAATTTCAGTCCTTTCAGCCACATGCTTTTCCATAGGTCCATCTGTATATTATAACCAAAATTCTTAGCCCATTTTATCATGCACTCTTTAATTTGTTCTTCTGTTTCAAATCTCAACAGAAGTTTATACATTTTAGCAATCACATGTTCATTTGTACATAATTCAATTTCAAATTCCATCTTACGTTGTTCAATTCGTTACGTTTTTATCTATAATAAATCTCTCTTAACTGTGCATATGAAAGCCATTGAAAACTAAACCCCTCTTTATTGTGAGGAAAAAATAAAACACAAAACACAAAATAAAAATAAAATAAAATAGTCCTTACCTACTGAAGAAAAGACAAGAGCTTCCCCAACCACTAAAAGGAACAAATGGTATAAGAAGATATCCCCAGCATAGGAGTTCTTGTGAATACTATTGTTGTAGCATCAAAGCGCCTATATCCTTTAATTCTTAAATCACGGGGACAAATTCAATGGGTAGTACAATGAAATAAGATATAAGTTGATTATTCTCCATGTTAGGAGATCCCATAGTGGTTGAAAAGTGGTTGAGGATACTCCCTTTAAAACATCAAATATTTTCAAAGTAATGTGTATGTCTTGATTTGCTTATGCATCCAAACTTCAGCTTAGTTTTCCTATGCAAATCCTTAACCTTTTGGGAGGCAGGGTGCTGGGAATATTTCTTTGATACTGTTCAACATACTGTTCTGACAATTCATGGACCCACAAATGATCTAGCTTCTGATTGTGTGTGATTTGTGTGAGCAGCCACATAACAATATTTCTGCCTAAGTGTTATATTGCTAAAATAATTTTTCCAATCACTTGAGCAACAGTAAGCAATGTACAGCTAGCTCTGTACATATTGCTGAACTCCTATCAGTCCTAGGCAGCATGAGCAGTGGTGAGGGATGATGGGGAATGTACTGCAACAGTATTTGCAGGGCCACACATTTTCTCTCTGCGTTAGAACTTCTGAGGTAAAACACAAAATTAATATGTTTGTTAAGTTCTTAGTTTTAGTGTAGTCCTACAAGCCTCTACCTAGGCACAGTAAATAATTGTAAGTTGAAGTGTCCATCACCAGCATATGGTTTCCATCAAGGCTGCACTTTTAGAAAAATAAAGTCAGGGTCACATTGGTAAATAATTTTTCAGTGCTCATTTAAACTTGACTCCACCAATCTGGTAGATTTAGAGACTAATGTTATATGTAACAATATAAACAGGCTTGTGATACACACATGCTGGGTTTATTTCTGTTGGGATTTTTAAAACTTTTGTTGTGTAAAATTGATGCAACGTTATAAACAAAGCAATACTTGGTGAGGGCTTTTCCTCTATGCCTGTAAAGATAAGGATTTACACTAGAATCCTGTGTTTTGAACTGTTTTGGTATTTTCCTTAGGACAGACTTCCTGAATATATTTGCATAGATGTATCAGTCATTGATTTCATGACAGTTAGTTTCATATAAATGTTGGCTGTCATCCCTAAATAACAAGAGTTTTTTTCCCACAGATGTTTGACCCCTGATGCAGAGACTCGTCCTGATATAGTAGAGGTCAGTTCAGTGATTTCAGATCTTATGATGAAGTATTTAGATGGATTATCAAATTCCCAGCTTGTCTTGGAGAAGAAATTGGAACGTGAGAGAAGGCGTACTCAGAGATATTTCATGGAGGCCAATAGAAATGCAATAACGTGTCACCATCAACTTGCTGTGTTATCTCAGGTAATGTAAACATATATAGTTATTTTGTTACCAAGACTATATTACATGCCCCATTATATGTTCCAAGTTATCAGTGAGCATATATAGTATAGCATTAGCCTGCTCTCATACTTGTCATTTATAAAATTTGTACCACATTACCAAGCAAACAGGTGTATACACAGTATGAATAATTGGTTGCTTGAGCTAGAAAAGAAACAGAGACAAAGAAGACCATCACCAGCAGAATGGATGGACTCAGTTACAGTGGCAATGAGTGCACCATTGGAAGACTTGAAAAAACAGGTTAGGGATAGATCGTCATGGAGAATATCTATCTGGTTGCTAGGAGTCGAAAATGACTTGATTAATCAATACCAAGAAAGCCTGCCTTCTGGTCCACACCCTTCTTACCTCATGTGGAGGAGATACACTGATCTCTCTTGATATTCAGGCCAGACAGGCAGAATAATGCTTGGTAAGACAGTATTGGTGCCACACCATATATGGTTTTATAGGTGATAAACTGCAGTGTGAATTGGGCCTGGAAGCCAAGCAGTTGCCATTGCAGTGACCTCAAAATAGATGTTATTCTTCAAGAATGTCTGTCCTGACTAATAATCTGGCTGTCAGATATTGCACCTACTTTAGCTTCTTAACTATCTTCAAAGTCAGCTCCAGATAAAGCATACTGCAGTTTTATAAACAGGAGGTGCCAGGGCATGAGTCACCAAGGCTTCCTGGTCAAGGTATGGCGGTAATTGGTGCTCCAGCAGAGTTAGGCCAAGGCCTGTTTGGCAGTGGCTTCCATCTACCGATCTGGCAAAAGTCCAGGATGATCCCCAAATCACAGAGCAGCTTTTTCAGGGGGAGCACAACTATATCAGGAGCAACTACTGAAGCTGTGTCAGCCTTCCCAGGTAGACCAGACAGGAAACACAACTAGATGAGCTCATTTTACTTGATTGTAAGGCTACATTAACAGAATCTTGCAAGTCTGAAAGTACAATTCTCCTGCTGTCCCTTTTACCACCTGATAAGTTACAGAGGTTCCTTTCTGAGTTTCTTTCTCTGCTTGTTATGCAGCTGCAGCCTATGCCCCCTCTTGTCTGATTGTTCCCTAGGCAGTATCTCTTCCCCCATCTCCCAAGGTCATTCCCATATACCATCACAGGCTGATTTGCTGAATAACAATGGTATTTAATGAGCAACAGCAACTCTGTCTTGACAAGGTTGAGTCTGAGATTGTTTCATCGCACTAGGTTCCTAACAGCCTCCAGGCCCTTGTTCAAGGCCTCCACAGCATCTTCAGCCCTGTGTGGGGTGGCGATGTATAGCTGATTGTCATCAGCATACTGATGATACTTCACTCTAAACCATTGGATGACCTGTTCCAGTGGCTTCATATAGATATGAAATATGGTGGAAAGGATCAAATGCTGTGGTATCCCACGTTGGGGCAGCCAAGCCATAATTAGGCTTCAACTGAAATGGATCTAGATCTGCTTCCTTTAGGATAGTCTGGAACTGAATCTGTACCACCTTCTCAATGGCCTTTCCTAAAAAGAGAAGATTGGAGAATGGGCAAAAATTGTCAAATAATTGATAGTTTCTTCAGGAGAGGATATATCACCACCTCTTCCAAGGCAGGTAGCATCACAACCACCACTAAAAAATCTAGTCATCACCTCCTGAACATCTGGTCAAAATCATACAGTGCTTCTAGCACTGCTTGAAATATGTTTTAAAAACGAGACAGAAACTATACATCCTACCCCAAAGAGAATGGCATCAAGCCCATTACCACAGACAAGTGGGACAAGGGGGGGGCAAGAATTTGAACCTTGATTTCACTGTATGTGGGCTTGAGCAGACCCAATTCTTTCATCATGGTTTCATGGCTTTACTACAATAATTCTTATCAGAATTTGGAAATTTATTCATGACAGTTTCTTGCCTAGCTGGTAGAAAGAAGCATGATTACTACTATAGTTCCTAAAAACCTTCTAAATATCTAAGGAAGATTTATGAAATTTCTTGAATGCCACCTAGTGTGAACTTCAGGGACCCATATTATCAGGGCAAATTATTTTTATTCTGAAGGAATTATTTCTATTATTTTGAAGGAACGGTATGAAAAGTCAAGTCTCAGCAGCAGTAGTAGTGGAGCAGCTAGTTTAAAAAGTGAATTTTCTGAAAATATTGATATTCTATCTGAAAACTTCCATCAGTCTTCTGGAAAAGATGAAGAGAAAGATGAAACCCTGTCAGATGATAACTGCACTTTAGAAAACACGGATAAAGGTAGGGTTAAATAAAAATGTTTAGTACTCCTGATTAGAATTGCAGAGAAAGTTAATTTCTGCTTTTATTTTTACAAAGATGTCTTCTCCGAATTAGATGACGAATTGGATATTTCAGACCATTCCAGCAGTTCTAGTTCAAGTCCACTTAAAGAGTCAGCATTTGGTACGTCCCTTTAAGAATACTTTTGAATTGTTGAAAACAATTATTTTCCAATTGTTCTAATTGGAAGTTTATTGGTGATGACAAAATGACTTTGCCATATTACCTGAGCAGGTAATAAGATAGCACGCATGGATCGTAAATGGAAATATAATGCTGGTCCTGTAGTTTCAGAATAAATTGGGAAAGACCAAATAAGACAGAGCCAGAAACAAAAGAACAACTTGATTCAAAAATCAAGGATTTAGCAAGAAATCCTCTATAAGTGAATTAATGTGGTTGAAGAAGTTCCAGATTTAACTAATGCACATTTGGTAGCATGGTCCTCTATCTGCTTTAGGTGTAGCTGGGAGAGGTTGTATGTTGCAAAGTTTGCTCCATGGGCTATCTTCAGAGAGGTTTTTGCACATGCTTGTAACTCTGTTAAGTTTTAAATGTACTGATCTAATTATACAGAGTTACAATATAAACAATATTTATAATAAATATCTCATTTTATTATTTATCCAGTCTTTTTAAAAATGGCATAAATAAACTGAAAAAAAAGTATCAAGTTTAAAGGATTTTTATGTTTGAAAAGGTATGATCTGTGTTATAAAAAATAAAGCTGAGCATTAAGGTAAGTGTCCCTTTGCTATTTGTTATATTATGATAGTGTATGTTTATCCTTTTTTCAATAATTTTATTTAGGATTATATTAAACAAGTAAAACTAATACAGCAACCTAATACATACATACATAATTTTTTTTTAAAAATTAAAAAGTGCAGAGAAAAACTAAAGAAAAGAAAAGAAAAAGAAAAAAGGAAGAAAAAAAAGAAGAAACTTCCCTCTTCATCCCCAGCAAGTATAGTCAACATTAACAACTTATCACTGTCTTTTAAAATACAACCAAATACTTCTTCACTTCCTCACCCCATTCTCTATAAGCCCATCTCTAAATCTTCAGCTCTCCTTATTAATCAGCAAAAGTCAAGTAAGGGTTATCAGAAATAACAACTTAAACATTTATATCTCCAGTTCCATTTAAACAAATTCCCCCTAATCCCTCTCTTCAAATAATCAAAGTCCAATCCCAATAAAAAAAAAAATTACCAAAAATAACCATCATCATCCATTCCCAATCAAAAAAACCATTAAACATCACCAGAAATAGTAGCCCATTGTTTATATATCAAAGATAACAATGTATTACAAATTAATCCATTAGACCCAATTAAACATTACCCAAAATAATTATCATCCTATCCCAGTAAAAAAAAAAATTAGACGTCACCAGAGATAGCTGGTGTCTCTTCTCTCAAAATTCTTGTCACCTTTATCAAAGTCCTTTTGTAATTCCAGTATAGTAACTCCAGTAGATCCCGCATATTCCAATATAATAAAATAATCCACATCACTCTTTTGATTTATTATTTGTGTATCTTTTTAAATTTTTAAGTCATCATCCAATTCTATTTGTAAATCCAATATTTCCATCTCTTTTTGTAAGTTGTAATTTTTAAATCCACCTTAAAGTCCATTTCAGTTTTATTCAACGGGGCTTGTTCCTCTTCAATAACCCTTAATTCCATTATAATGTTAAATAACTCAAGAACCTCCTGGACCCACCATCTGGTGCCCTCTAGTGTCCAACCTTCAAAGTCATCTTATCAGCTCAAAATATAAACAAAAGAACTTTTCTACAGGAGAGGATCCTTTTAATTAACTTCAACATCTTTCTTTAATTCAAATTCATTTGAACCCTTAGTCCATTTAAAAACTTTCCAAAATCAGCACTATAAACCCTTTTGCCCTATATTGCAAAAAAGAATTTTTTTACAAAACTTTAAACACATAAATTTCTTTCTTTCTATACGGATTGAAGAGAAACTCACCCAGCGAATACCAGACTTGCGGTTCTGAAGGTTTTTCAATCTTTATCAAACAATTTTAAAAAACCCTCCAAAGTTTGGTCAAACTTTGAGTCCATAAAAGGCTCATTAACTGCTCTGATCTCGATGGAATCCCGCGACTCCCAGCTGATTGCAAGAGACCACAAAAACATCAGTTTCTTCCTTCTATTTACCCCCCCAAAAAACAGCTGTCCAGAGTACATATGGGTAATCTCAAGATCTCTCCTTGATCCAGAGAGAATTTTCAGCAGTCTAGATCCAGCTGCCTTTTCAGCTGTACTGTATCCCATGATCCACAGAATGTCAGTTCTCAATTCCTCACTGGCAGTATATGTTTATCCTTAAAGCACTGATGTCCTTTATATTTTTCAAGAGTGAATATTTGTATGAAATAAATTCTTGTGGATAAAGTTAATATCAAAGAACATTCTCTTAAATTTGATTCCTGACTTAATAATAAGATTGGAAGCTTTATGGTTTCAACTACCCATGATTACTCATTATATCTAAATCATCTATCTATCTATCTATCTATCTATCTATCTATCTATCTATCTATCTAATTATAATGTTCAGAGCTTTGGATTTAAGTGTTGATTCTCATAGGAGATTTGTAAGAATTGAGCCCTTAATTTTTATTTTTATTTATTTTGAGATTCAAAATAATATTTTGAACAGGGATATATATCCTGTAAAAAACCTTTCAATCCAAGCTCTAGTCAACCAAAAGTCCACATTAATAGAGAGCTAGTCTTTCAGATTCTTCCAGTTAAAATACAGCAGAAGTTTATTATATACATTGCATATTAATACTGGAAAATGATCAGAAGAAGCATAAGACCCCTAAAGATTATACTGCTTAAGGCTGCATCTTTATCAGAAAAATAATATACCAAATAGAATTTCAAACAGAATGTACGGCTTTGGGCAATGTAAAAATTGCACATAACTATATTATTTTTAAATGGCCTTTTATTTTCTTCACTGTTCTGTTACACATTTGTTGAACTACCATGTAGGGAAGAAAGGGACCCTACATATGCCAAATCTTTCAACCTGTAATTTCCCTGGCTACATGCTGTCATTGGCTATATTCTGGGTGAGTGGAATAATTTATTCTTTCCTAAGCTAGTTCCTAATTACAAGGCTGATGGAAAGGTTGGGGAGAAGAATGTATGAATGTATTTTTTTTTTGTATGAATGTATTTCTGTTTCATTGTGAATAAAGGTAAATTTGCCTACTTTGAGCTCTGGCCCAGGAAACATATATCTCAGACAAGAAAATGGTTTCCCACCCCAGTGTGCTCTCTTGGAGCCATGTGAAGTAAAAATGCTAGAAATAAGAAATTAGTTACTATTATTCCATCTAACAGATTGTATGGCAAGCAAGTAGGATATTCCTATGCTTTGCCCAGTGTGATTAAAATGTGATATTTAGGATAAGTGTGAATCATTATGCACTGTTTACATCTTGATACTTTTTCTATTTAGGGTTGTTTTTGATTGCCAGAATATTTTTTTTAAATTACTATGGTATGATACAAACGTTGGAAGACAAATTATTTTAGGAATTTAAAATGTATGCAGCCTCATATATGTTCTATACCTTTGTTATAGGTATTATAAAACGCAGCTTCAGTGCTTATGAAAGACAGCCTCAGGCAAGGCAAGTCTGAAATCTTATTTACAAATGTAGATTGTTTGCCTCCCTCTGAATTCACCTTGAACATGACTCTGGAGTACAGCAATGTTGACATTTTCAAAGAGTGTAATTTTCAAAATAACTGAAACACAAGTTAGCAGTTCAGCATCATAAAAAATTATGTTGCAATAGCACATATAAATGTATTTATTTTAAATAATTTTCAAATTTCTATCACCCAAATTACAAAAAGATGCTCATGTATTTTAAAAAATCCTTCACAGAATAAATCTGTCAGATTTATTTTTTGTATTGTTTCAGTGGTATAAATTTCTTAAAATAAATGAGCAAAATAGAAGCAGAAATTGTTATTACAAAATTTAATTATGGTGATACATATTTTTTATCCACTGTGAAGACACCTTTTATATTCCTCTTCAAGGTCCATTCAGAATAGGAGTGTGCAACATTTTATTGTCCAAGGGCCACCCTTGCTTTTGAGCACCATGCTGGGGAACATACTCCTGAAAGAACTGAGTGCTCCTAGGAGAAGAACTAAATCTGATCTTATTTAATTTGCATTTAAATTAAACTAAAAATAAATATAGTTAATACAATAACTCCCCATTATGTAATTAAAGTTGTTCTCCTTTTGTCACCATTTAATTTTTTAAATAACATTTTTGCCACTTCTAAACCTTTGGGGAACTGCATATGGCTAGGGCCCCAAGTTCTAATTAAAACGCTAAGTAGCAAAGACATGCATTTTTTGGTGTCAGCACTCCACAGAGAACTGCATCGATTTAGTGTAGGATATTCATTCATTAAAGTTAATACAACTCTTAAAGCAACTGCTTTTTTTTAAGGCTTGCTCAGAAGCTTGAAAAAAGAGGGGCTGCTTGCCCAAGGACCAGTACATTCTTTCAAATAATTTTTGAAGATGCACAGCCCTGGCATCTGGTAATGCTGCATGATAAGAAAGATGTATAAGGATTTTTAATGTATGTGTGCATTTGTTTCTTTATAAACTTTCGATAAAATTAGAGGCATTATATATAAGACTCACAGGTGATTTTATTTCCAGGCGTTGATACATCTAGAATACTAAATTTCTCATACAGTAGTTATCTGAAAGATCATTCATGGTAATATCCTTTCTGTTTTTGCAGAGATTACACTGGAATTCCAGGATTCAGACCAAGACCTGGTAATTTCACCCCTGCCCTAGTTTTTAATGGACTCCCACCTTGAATTTCTTCTAATCTTATTTTTAAAAATTGTTAGTTTCACATGCAGTTTCTTCTTTTATTTCTTCAGCTTTGCTGCCCCTTGATCTGCTTCTGAAAGCGCCTTCGTTCATGTTCAGGGCCCACGTTAAGAAAATAGAGGATTCGTTAGTGACAGGGTGGAAATCCCATAGTCTTCCTGCTGTGATTCTGCGCAATCTGAAAGATCATGGTAGTACTTAAAAGTATCACTTCACCGTTAAGCAAGTTATGAATAGAACATAGGTGTACAGAGAAGTTAGAAATAGGGCAGATACTATATGAAAGCAAAAGTCTTACATAAATAAAGTTATTTAGAATTCTCAGAAAAGGTCTAACTTTTCAGGCACCTGGAATCTTACAATATACTGTAGAAAAAAAGGGGACAAAGAATGGTTTCAAAGTTTAATTGGGGTAGTCCAAGAAAGAATGGAATGGTGAAGATACCAGGTGAGCAGAGGAAAAATTGAGACAGGAACCATAGGCTTGTAATGTGGTATACCAAATGTGTAGTTTATTTGAATTGTTCATTTAGTAGAGTACTGTTACCATTCTAGACCAGGGTAAAGGTGTGATTATGTAAGGAAGGCAGATTGGGACACAGATTGCTTAAGAGTTAAGATCTGAAGAACTGTGATCATTCATTAGTGTGGTGGTCTCTCATGAAGGATACACAGGCTGCAAGTTTTCTCGGGATGAGAGCCCCGATTCAAGCCGTAAGCTCTCTTTTATTATTCTTTTACTATAAACATGAAGCTCATATTACAAAGAGCTGACTGGTCTAAATAGCAGTGCTTGGCTCATGTAGTCCTCGTGATCTGCCTCCTGGCACAGCTCAGGTTACAGCTCGTGTTGCCTTGTGAGGAAAGTTTTTGCTATAACCTTATCCACTATGGAAGTTCAAGGAAGGTTCAATGAAGATAAGCACAACAATGCCACTGCCGTGGTTTGCCAGCCAGCAGGATGCACGCAATGCTCTCTACACATTAGTTTCAAGTTCCTGCTGTGAATTGAGAAGAATTCAGACACTTTATATAAAATGGCTATGATTTTGTATGGAAATCATATTTGATTTAGAATCAGATACGATTCTAAATGACCCTAACCCTGGTCACTGATTTCAGAAATTACTGTGATATTCTTGTTGACAAATCCTCCCTTTTACCAAGCTATATTTCAGTAGGGCTAGTATATCTGAACTACAAAACTACAGATGACTATAAGTTGGCAGCAAGGAGATAGAGTTTTCAATAGCTCTTCACTCTGTCATCAAGTGGTAGTCTGGATTTTTATAGCCCAGTTGTGGTAACCTTAATTTCAACAGATAAGCAGACATTAATTGTTTTCTCACACATTATTGCATGTAACATGACATTTAATTCTCATCTGGTCCTTTTTTCACCTCATCTTCTGATTCCTATTAAATGAGGCCAGGGTTCAAACAGTTGCATTGTTGACTAGACTAGACTAGAAAAAGGAACAGTTAAAGATTTCCTTGCCTGTACTCTATTATGCAATTGAGGTACATAATGAGGAGGATGTTTTTGAGGTAATTATTTCAGCAAGATAAGAAGTCTCTGGGGTTTGAATTTAACTGCCACTTGATTGTCTCTTGAAGGTTACTGTCCTCACAATAAAAGGTTTTTTGACTCACTTTAGAACTTTAAACGAGGATGAAACATCTTAAACATCTTAAATGCCATTGGGAAAAGGGGAAGAGGGACCAAAATCTACCCTAGAAAACAAATGAAGCATGGAAACTAGTTCTCAGGGTTAAATTCTTAATTTTTGATCTTGCCAGGTGAAATGTTGGCAGATTAGGGTACCTCATGCATGTTACAAAGCTCAGCGTGCACAGGACATTATTATTTTTTCCACAAGAAAAAATGCTTTATGTGACATTTACAAATTAGGTCTTCCTGTAACCCAGGGTTGTACTTCATGAGGTGAAAACTAGCAGATGTTTTGTTTGTCTCAATCTTTTACAAGAGGTTCGTCTTCTAGAATTTAGAGCATGTGAAGGGGTCAGGAGAAAATACCAAGTAAACAGCATCTTTTTTAAAAATATAGAGATATATGGATTGTGTAGATGCCACAAAGCATATAGTGTAAGGTAAAGGTAAAGGTTTCCCTCGACGTAAAGTCCAGTCATGTCCGACTCTAGGGGGCGGTGCTCATCTCCGTTTCTAAGCCTTGGAGCCGGCATTGTCATAGACACTTCCGGGTCATGTGGCCAGCATGACGACTCGGAACGCCGTTACCTTCCCGCCGAAGCGGTACCTATTGATCTACTCACATTTGCATGTTTTCGAACTGCTAGGTGAGCAGGAGCTGGGACGAGCAACGGGAGCTCACCCCGCCGCGCGGTTTCAAACCGCCGACCTTCCGATCGGCAGCTCAGCGGTTTAACCCGCAGCGTAAGATAATGTAATATAATATAATATGGCCTTAATATATGTAGGACTTAGAGATTAGAATGAAATACATTTGCTAGGAACTCCTGTCAGTGTTTTCTAAACCAGCATATAACCAGGGTTATTTTTCAATAAATGCTGTACGGTTTTTATTGAATTCTTTGTAATGGTCTATCAGTTGAATGGACTTTTTTTCACCAATTCTTTGAGCACCAATTAATACAATTCCCATGAAAAAAATAAATTATTAATATTTTAAGAGGCTATTGCATTTTCTGTTTTGATATGCATAGCTACATTACCATTGTTTACAATCCATATACAGGTAGTCCTCGCTTAACGACCATTCATTCAGTGACCATTCAAAATTACAGTGGTGCTGAAAAAATGGATTTACGACCGGTGCCTGAAGATATATCTGTTGCAGCACCCCCATGGTCACCTGATCAAAATTCAGGCGCTTGGCAGTCCACCCACACTTAGACTGCAGGAAAACTGCAACTCTTCCCACCTGCCTATGCCTTTTTGGCTCCCTGCGGTCCACCACCCCAGCTGACCTCGTCTGTTTGCTCAAGGCATGAGCAAACAGACAAGGCTGCTGACAAGGCATGCCGGCCTGGCTGCTGGGCCAGGCCGGCTTTGGATGCAGGGGAAAAAAAAATGCTAAAGACAGACCCTCAATGGCAGCGTGCCAAAACGCCCCTTTTTACTGCACTCCTGGGCAGAGCTGGAGTTGGCTTCAGCTGCGGAAAAAGAAAAAAAAGTGGTAAAGGCAGCCCCTTTGTGAAGAGCTGCTGGGTGGGGCTGGCTCAAAGTAGTCCCTTTGCAAAGACCTGCTGGACGGGGCTGAGATAGCTTCACTTAAAAAAAAAAATGCTACCTTAGCCCTGCCCAGCAGCTCTTGGCAAAGGGACTGTTTTGAGCCTTCTTTTTTCTTTTTGGAATGCAAGGCTTGCTTAGCCCCACCCAGCAGCTCTTTGCAAAGGGGTTGCTTTGGGCTATTTTTTTAAATTTGCAGCTGAAGCCCAGCCCGGCCAGGCATGCCTTGTCAGCAGTGGGAGCAAGAAGCTGGCGAAGGTCATCTGGGGCGGCAAAGCACAGGGTGGCAGGGGTGACTGCGGCTGGGACTAGGCTGGGGTGGCTGTGGCTTCCCAGGACATGGCAAGCAGCCCCAGAACTGCGTGGTTCTGGGGCTGCTTGCTGCCCTGCAAGGCGGGGCGCAGGGTGGCCAAAAGGGCAGAGATGGGAGGAGATAGATGGGTGGGGGGAGTTGGAGACAGTCCTTTACCTTACTAAGGCTCAGGGCTGGGAGGGACCAAGCCCAGAATGGCTTAGACTGGGGTAGGTGCTCTAATGACCAGTAAAATTCACTTAACGATGGCAAGGGGAATTGCCAGGATTGCTGTCGTTAAGTGTTGAAGTCACATGATATCTTGCTTTACGACCAGATCGCTTAGTGACAGAAATTCTGGTCCCAGTTACTGTTATTACAGGGCGACTACCTATAGTGTATTTTGCTCAGTTGCTGATCAGAAATAGTTTAGCTAGGTAAGGGGAATAATTGCTGTCAGATTGCATAATATCTTGTTTGTCTAAAGTGTCCAAAATGTAATGTCTGTCTGGAACAAAAGCATAATGCTTTCTTCCTTTTGATTCATACCTTTTTTCCAGAATTCTTGTAAACACTCTTCAGTAGTTATTCTGATTCTGTATTTGATAAATACGCTCAAAACCTATCCATTTTTATTTGGACTAGGATGGATCTGGTGTGAGGATAATATGGAAAAGGATGGACAAAACATTTTTGGAAGTTTCTTGAAAGAAGTTTATAATTTCTCTAAACAGTTTGTCAAAACCATAAAATAATATAAGGAGATCTACCTTTTCAATCTATTTTGTCTTTTCTGTTCTCTCTTTCCTGTTTTTCGCATTTGCAAGATTCAGGCTGAAAAAGAAGATCCTGTTCTCAAGAGGTCTTGCAAAACCAAAGGGTTCTTTATTGTCTTTGAGCAGTGATGGTTTCTGAACATGCCCAGACTCTCCAGTGATGCTACAAATGTTGAGAACTGCATTTGTTGTTATTTTTCATTCCTTCTGAAAAACGAGTAAAGAAGAAAACAGCTACACTTTCTAGAGACAACAGTGTAGATTGCAAGCATCCACTGGTTTCTTTTTAATGGAGAGTGAAAAGCATTTTGTTTTATGATAGGAATGACAACGTTTTGGAAAAAAATCTTGGTCAATGAGCAAGGAGAATGCAAACTATATTTCCAGAAGTTCATGTTGGTAAAAACAGCTTCTTTTGTCTCTTTCTCTTTACATCATGGTAAATAGGTGGAAATATGAGAAAAGTTTGTGATAGGTTAACACAAGAAAATGAGGACTGAAACCAAAGCATTACAAAGGAGAAATTCAGAAGGGAACTGGACTTTATTATATTATTATATCATATATTAAATAATATTAAGTTATATTATTATAACTTAAGAAACATCCAAATGGGGGAACTTCCTTTGTAAGTCCATTCACACATTCCTGAAATTCTTCTGTCTTCCCAGTTTTGATTACCCCCAGACTACTATCACTTTCTAATCTGTCAATGTGGAATTCTTCAGGCTGCCTTTCATAAAGAACATAAACTATTTTGTTCTGCATATACAATACTAATGTCAGTGACATTATATTTTATGTCTTATAACCAGGGAAGAAATGGAAAAGGAAAACTGTGCCACTCCTCTCTCCTTTAATTGATGAAATATACAATAAATTCCTATATGATTTTACAAAACCATTAAGGTCTACACCAAGTCACAAGATGGATTTAGTCTGGACCCTGTAATGAATATAGAGGATGATCTTGAAGTATAGAGGGAAGATCCATTGCCAAGGAAATGATCAGATAACTGAAACTTGAGCTCAGACCAAGAAAGTGGTTTATGGAAACACCTCAGACAGCCCCCACCCCAATTCACATGAAGATGAAAGAGGGAGGAAGCGCTTTTAGACTTGCAAGATTCTGTTACTATACATTCTAATAAAAGTAGCTTCAAGTCTGCAGCGGGAGCCAGTTTGGTATAGGGGTTGAGGCATCAGGCTAGCAACCGGGAGACCATGAGTTTTAGTCCCATCTTAGGCACAAAGCCATCTGGATGACCTTGAGCCAGTCACTCTCTCACAACCCTAGGAAGGAGGCAATGGCAAACCACTTCTGAAAAACCTTGCCAAGAAAGCTGCAGGGACTTTTCCAGGCAGTCTCCAAGAATCAGACACGACTGAACAGATTTTTAAAAAAAGGTCTACAGTGTCTGTTTCTTAGTCTGGTCTACCTTATAGGGCTGACAGATCCTTGTGTATGTGCATTCTGAGGGCAGTACTTTTTCCTTTCCCAATCATTCCCCCACCTGCTCAGTATAAATAACATCAAAACATCTTACTTCAGTGGTATTGTATAATCTCAATTCACAGTCGCATGTACAGTATTTAAAGAGATCTTAATTCTGGTTTTCCAGCTCATATCACTGAAATGCCTAGGAGCTCCATATCAGTTTCATAATCACCAATTCCACAGCAGGTTGCTGTATTTGTGCTTAAGTGTCCAATAACTGGATGAAAGTTTCGGATTATCTGAATTTCTTCAGTACTATCATTTTCTCCTCCAGTTTCTTTTCTTAATATAATTAGTGAAATGTATTTAATACATTATACATAGAATATTAGAGGTGGATCCTTACTTTTTCAGCAGAAAATTCACAGCATTAGTTTCAAGAAGGATCATCATAGGCTCTCAGTGTGTTATACAGTATCATTTTACCCTGTTGCTATTATTATCATGCTGTGTTTAGTTGCACAAGCAAGGCATGCATATTAGGTTTAGTTAAAGGAGAGAATTTATTGACCAAAAGTAGACAAGAGAATGTTATAAATGGTCATAACCTTTTACCGGTTAAAACTTAGTAGTTTGGTTTTGCAGAGTCCTACTGTTTACCAATACTCAAGTCCAATTTGCAGACAAGATTAAAATGGGAAACAGTAGGATACCTTGACCTATCATAGCAGAGTCTGTAAACATGCACCCTTGGAGTATGGCAAACAAGCTGGGCCAGAACTGTTAAGATTTCACTCCCCAGATCCTTTATGAAGACTCCCCTGATTAGGGAATGGAGCATCTCATTCCTCACTGACTTTATGAAGCTATCTAATCCAGTGCTTCCAATACTACAAGAGATGAGGCAACTATATGGAGGCCCTCTGTATAAACCTTGGAAACAAACAAGAGAGGACTGCTAGTTGGCTTTCTTGGGTGTATATACCATCCTTGTGTACAGTATGTGCATCTTCCTGGACCAGCTGAACTGAGAGCAAGAAATAAGATTTGGCTGCCCTCTCTCCAGTATCTGCACAGTGATAATAATACATAATAAAATATTGAAAACTACATCTGTCTTGGCAGTAAATTCTGTACTAGGAGACAGAGATGTCTGCATATTGTAACTCAAAACATTTTGACAATAATTTTGAAACTACTCCCCTAGTCACAAATAACTTTCAACCAAGTGTCACAATTTATTTCCATCAAGGCTACTGAATGCAAAGGTATTCTCTAATTCCAGTATCTATATCTATCTGTCTATCATCTGTCTGTCTGTCTATCTGAATGGTTTTTTGGAAGATATTTAACTACCCTTATTTAAATGTATGAATTAGTGGCTTTGCAGCAGTGACTCTGCACCACTAACATCGGATTAAAATTCAGTACAGTCAAACAATAATAAATATAGAGGGTGTACCAAAAGTCAGGCCCCATAGACAATTTATTATATAAATTATATTAAATGTTCAAATTGGTTGCCATTTTCTTACTTGTTTGATGCACAATGTTTGAACATTCCTAGGTAGATGTCAGGATAGCCTTACTCCCAATAAGACACGGACTCACTTAGAGGGTCTAAGGATTTCCTGTTTATTGGAAGCAGATTGCATACAGAGAAAAAGACGGGAATGTGGGCGTGGTAGCGGGGTACCCCAATTATACCCATGTGGCGGACCTTGTCCTCCTCCACCCTCCATTGTCCCACAAGCTGGATCCGAATGGGCGATCTGTAGCGATATGGGTTCGTCGATGGGCGATTCGGGCGATCTCCGCTGGTCTCCTTTGTCTTCTCATTCTTGTCCGGTGCAGGTGCATCCCCCGGAGTAATGGGTGGAAGTTCCCCCGATCTGTTAATGGGTTTTAGGTCCGGGCAGAGGTGTGCCTCTATTGTGCTGGTGATTGTTTTAGGCGTTTGTGTGCTTAAAGGATAATGGTTATCCCTTCCTCCTTCCTGATGGGCATGTTCCCCGTTGTGATGCACATATGCCTTGCAACGGGGAACATGACATACTGCCCCCCCAAGAAAATTCTAAGGTGCCGGTTTGTCCGGGTATGCTTCGTGGAAGCTTTTGACAAGCCGTTTTGCTGAAACATTTTGAGCTTGGACCCACTCCGGGTGGGGAAAATGTCTCCATTTGACGAGGTACTGTAGGGTGCCCCTTAGCCTCCTGGAGTCTAGTACCTCCTTAATTTCAAAATGTTGACCATCTATCATGATGGGTGGGGGCGGGGGGGTTTCGTTGTGCCATTTTGAAGGGGTGGCTGGTTTCAGTAGAGCACAGTGGAACACTGGGTGTATGCGCCTCAAGTTGTGGGGTAGCTCCAACTTGAAAGTCACTGGGTTGATAATTTCTATGATTGGGAACGGTCCAATGAATTTGGGTGCCAGTTTCTTCGAGGGCTGTGGGGACTTGATGAACTTAGTGGACAGGTAGACCCTATCTCCCACTTTGAAGTTCGGCTGCGCCGCCCTGTGGTTTTCTGCAAATCTTTTGTAGGTTGCTTGAGCGCCTGAGAGATCCAGCTGGATGACGGGCCAAATCGTGGCCAGTTGCGCTGCCCAGTCATCTGGGGAACAGGGCGGGGTGTCAGGCTGGGGCAGTTCTGGGATCGGAACAAAGTCTCTACCGTAAACCACTTTGAATGGGGTGTGACCTGTGCTCTGGTGCACTGCATTGTTGTAGGCCACCTCGGCAAAGGGTAGCAGGTCTACCCAGTCGTCCTGTTGATAGTTTATAAATGATCGTAGGAATTGCTCCAGGGTGGAGTTAAGAATCTCTGTAGAGCCATCTGTGTGGGGATGCCACGCCGTGGACAGTGCCTGCTTTGTACCAATTAGTTTTAAAAATGCCTTCCAGAACCTGGAGGTAAATTGTGTGCCCCTATCAGTCACCAAATGGGAGGGGGTGCCGTGGAGCTTATAGATGTGATTTAAAAAGAGGCTTGCCAGCTGTTGCGCGGAGGGGGTGGACACGCAGGGTATAAAGTGCGCTTGCTTGGAAAAATAGTATTTTACCACCCAGATGACTGTTTTTCTTTGGCTGGGTGGTAGATCTACAATAAAGTCCATCGAGATTTCCTCCCAGGGGTGGGAGGGGCTTGCTACTGGCTGCAACAGTCCTTGGGGCTTTCCCACCTTTCGTTTTGACATGGCACATGTGGGGCAGGCAGCGACATACTCTTAATGTCCTTCCTAAGAGTAGGCCACCAGGATTGTCACCTGATTAAATGCAGCGTTTTGACAAACCCAAAGTGCCCCGCTGTCTTGTCATCGTGTGACCTGCTCAGAACTTCCGCTCGCAACTGTTCTGGCACATACAAGTTATTCTGTTTCCAAGCTAGGCTGTCCTTAACAGATACATTGTGTAGGTTATTTTGTAACCATGTGTCTGTTTTGATGGCTTGAACGAGCTGTTGTTGCAAGTTCGGTGAAATTGACCTGCGTCTCCCTCCGTCTGCGGGTGTTTGCGCTGGGGTCCGTTGGGTTGTTTGGCTGCGCATGACGGCGGGGCAGCCCAGCTGTGTGTCGGTCCACACAGTACCCACAATGCCCGATGCCTGACTAGCGTCCTGAGGCCACCTGGAAAGGGCATCTGCTAGGAAGTTCTTCCTCCCCAGTTTGAATTTTAATTTAAAGTCGAATCGGCTGAAGAATTGCGCCCAGCGTACTTGCTTGGGGCTGAGGCGTTTTGGAGTGCTGAGAGTCTCTAGGTTTTTGTGGTCTGTCCACACTTCAAAGGGGCAAGTGGCCCCTTCCAGGAGGTGCCTCCATGTCTCTAGGGCTGCTTTGACTGAGAACGCCTCCTTTTCCCACACGTGCCATCTCCTTTCCGTTTCTGAGAACTTGCGGGAAAGGTACGCACAGGGCTTCAGCTGATTGTCAGAATCCCGCTGAAGCAGGAGTGTCCCAATGGAGAAGTCGGATGCGTCGACCTGTACGACGAAAGGCTTGGTTGGGTCGGGGTGTTGCAGCACTGGCTCTGCTGTAAAGAGGCTTTTGAGGTGATCAAAAGCTCTTTGACAGTCAGTCCAGTTCAGGAGCGCTCCCGGGTTCCGTGACTTTCGTGTGTCCCCCAAGCCCTTTGTACGGAGTAGGTTAGTTAGAGGTAGCACAATCTCCGCCAGCCCCTGGATAAAACCCCTGTAGAAATTCATGAAACCGAGGAAACTTTGAAGTTGCCTCCTCGTGCGTGGGCGCTCCCATGCCAGGATGGCTTGGACCTTGTTTGGGTCCATCTCGATGCCCCTCGCCGAGATTCTGTAACCCAAGTAGTCAATTTGTGTTTGATGAAACTCGCACTTGGAGAGCTTGGCGAATAGTTCTGCCTTGCGGAGTTTCCTGAGCACTTGCTTCACTAAGCGTTCGTGCTCTTCTTCCGTCTCTGAATATATTAAAACATCATCGAGATAGACAAGTACCCCCTTGAATAAGTGGTTGTGCAAGACCTCGTTGATTAACTGCATAAACACTCCTGGTGCCCCCGCCAACCCAAATGGTAAAACTTTATATTGAAACGACCCCATCGGGCAGTTGAAAGCCGTCTTCCACTCATCCCCCTCCTGTATTCGTATTTGGAAATAGGCTTCCCTCAGGTCCAGTTTTGAGAATATCTTGCCCTTTGCCAGGTGGGCAAGAATGTCCTTGATGAGGGGTAAGGGGTATTTATTTGAGATGGATGCGGCATTCAAACCGCGGTAGTCGGTACAGAGCCTCAGTGACCCGTCCTTTTTTTCCCGAAAGAGGACTGGGGCTCCGACTGGTGAGTTAGCAGGCTCAATAAAGCCCCGCGCTAAATTTTTGTCTACGAACTCCCTTAATGCTGCCAGCTCCTTCTGGGTCATCACATAAATTTTGGGCTTTGGTAAGGGTGTGTTAGGGACCAGTTCTATAGCGCAGTCCGTTTTTCTGTGGGGTGGGAGTTTGTCAGCCTCCTTTTCGCCAAACACATCGGCAAACTCTGCATATCTGGCTGGCAGGCCATCCAGGGTTGCTGCCTCCAGATGCATCGAGGTAGTCACCGCCCTCCCCGTTGCAGCACGGGGAACCCGATCCCCTGAGGGTGCTTGATAGCGCCCATCCGAAAACGTAATTTCCCTGGTTGTCCATTTTATTTGTGGGTTGTGTTGTACTAGCCATGGGATCCCCAGGATGATTAGGGGTTGGCCCACCGGTGCCACAACGAACGGCAGTCTTTCCTTGTGGCTGCCGAGCTGCAGCACAACCTTGTCCGTGTATTGGGTGACCGGACCCCCTCCCGCTGCTGATCCATCCAACTGTGTAAAAACAATGTGGTGCTGAAGTGGATAGCAGCGGAGGTTTAACGCGGCCGCCAGGTCCGGGTGCATAAGGCACTTGGAGCAGCCGGAGTCAATTAGCGCCCAAACTTCTGCCGATTCTCCACCGTGGGATAGGGTGACTTTCACGTACAGGGTGGGACAATTAGCACTCACCCCGAAGTTGTCGCGCCCCTTGTCTTCTTCCACCTGTCCCCTGGCGCTCCTCAGGGCAGGTGGCTGGTGTTTCCTGCCGGCTCGTCTTGGTCGCTTTCCTCTTCTGCTATGGAGTAAGGGAAGTCCTTTGCTGCGGTTTCACCCATCGCGGCTGGCATTTTCCTGGGTGTTGGGGTTGGCTTGGTTGGCACCTTCCACGAGCTGTCCCTCGCCTTCGCTTTCAGGCAAGCCGCCGCCTTGTGGTCCTCCTTCCCGCACCGAAGGCACTGACCCTTGGCAAACCGTCGGTTTCTTTCTTCTTTCCATGGCTGTGGTCTCGACCTCGCCGGTCCTGCTGCTGTTCAGGGTCCTCTCACCGACTCTGCATGCTGCGCTTCCCTCTTTGCCTGGAGGAAAGTGTCCTGGGCGTCCTCTGCCTCTCCGGCCAGCAGGATCCACTCCACCAGAGTGTTGGGGTTGCTCCTGCACAGTGCCCACCTGAGTACGTTCATGTTTAGACCCTCCTTGACTGCTCAATGAGGGTGGACTGCGACCATACTTTGACCTTCCCGGCCAGGGCTTGGAACTCCATGGCATAATCTGCCACAGAGCGCTGTCCTTGTTTGAGGGTTTTCAGGGCTCTTTTCGCCCTTTCCCTTTCCAGGGGGTCCCTGAAGTGCAGGTCTACTGCCCAGAGGAACTCGTTGCAGTTCTCGAGTTCTGGGGCGCCTGCCTGGCATAACTGGACATACCAGTCAGCCGCCCGACCTTTTAATTTGATCGCGATGGCGTTTATCTTCCCCTTTTCCATTCGGAAGTAGGGACCCCATTCCTCCATATAGTTCCTCGCGTTTGTGAGGAAAAAGGAGAGTTTTGTGGGGTCCCCGTTGAACTTAACCCCGAAGTCCTTTATCGCCGTTCTCGGTGGGCTCCAAGCCGCATCTGGGCGTCGAGGTGTGCTTCGGGCAGTCGGGGCTCTTTGGTCTCGACGTGGGGATTCCCTCCGTCGGGCCTTGGGTGGCGGTACCATCTCCTGCCGGCTCCCGCTTCGTTCCGGCCGTCTCACTCAGCCTTGCCGCCATTCGCGAGCCCTTCTTGGTGCAGTTGCCCCGCCGCTCTCCTTCGGTTCCCGACGCCGTGGATGACGGGATGTCCCGCAGTTCCCCCGAGGCTCCGGGTGATCCGGGCGAGGATTCCTCCATCTCGTCAATGGTGACCCACGTGCCTTGGGACTCCCGGGTGGCGTTTGCTGTCGCTTCTCCCTCCGAGCTCGATCCCGAGCTCTCCTGGGCCACGCGCCGTCAGGGCATCGGGCGTCTGCCATCTGCGGGGTTGTGGGTTCCGTTGCCGGTCGCTGGGTAGCCGCCTCGTCGGGTGATGAATTCTTCCATCACTAGCTTGGTTCCCTCACAGATTGGATCTGGATTGGTGCTAGTGGAAAAAAATTTTTTGGGATTCCCGTCTTTATGTCAGGATAGCCTTACTCCCAATAAGACACGGACTCACTTAGAGGGTCTAAGGATTTCCTGTTTATTGGAAGCAGTTTGCATACAGAGAAAAAGACGGGAATGTGGGCGTGGTAGCGGGGTACCCCGTTTATACCCGTGTGGCGGACCTTGTCCTCCTCCACCCTCCATTGTCCCACAAGCTGGATCCGGATGGGCGATCTGTAGCGATATGGGTTCGTCGATGGGCGATTCGGGCGATCTCCGCTGGTCTCCTTTGTCTTCTCATTCTTGTCCGGTGCAGGTGCGTCCCCCGGGGTAACGGGTGGAAGTTCCCCCGATCTGTTAATGGGTTTTAGGTCCGGGCAGAGGTGTGCCTCTATTGTGCTGGTGATTGTTTTAGGTGTTTGTGTGCTTAAAGGATAATGGTTATCCCTTCCTCCTTCCTGATGGGCATGTTCCCAGTTGTGATGCACATATGCCTTGCAACGGGGAACATGACAGTAGAGTAATGTTTTCTCTGAAACAAAATTAATAGAACATACTGCGATTACCTATGGGGCCTGACTTTGGATAACACCCTGCATATACATAAAATGGCAGTCAAGGACAAAAATCATAAATAAACATACATCTTGTGGGCCCAATTATGGTGATTTGGCTATGTTAAAAAGTAATACTGGAGGGTAAGCTTATCTTATAATGGTCCTACTGTAGAGACACAGCAGATATTGCCCCATCCTTTACATATGTTTACATTTTAAACTGAGGAATTATGCAGGAGTTGCTATTTTAATTGTCTTATAAAAGCAAAATATTTGACAGTCTTGTAGCATATGTTCATTCATATTCTATGGTACTGAGTCAGGAAATGAAGATCTTAAATTTGCTCTGTTCTTAACAATATTGTGAATAAAGTCAAACTGCTTTTATAGATTTTTATGTCATGTTGCAAAGCACACATAAAATAATCTTATTCAGGTTTCAAAGGCTGAAAAATGGGTTTTATCTTTTCCTCCTAGAGAATGTTGAAAAAGCGTATAAAATCATGATTTGACAACCTTTCTATAACCTTCATGTACTTTTATTGCATTTTTTAAAAATGTTATTTTGCTCTTGCTACATGAATACCTCAATAGAACTGAAGTATGGAAAATGCTTTATATTTAGAATTCAATAACTCTGTTAATCGTGTTGTTACAAGAAGAGAAGTACTAGATCTCTTTGCAATCTGCAAGATCCAAATGCCATTCTGCTCTTCTTTTCCCCTTTCCTGGCTTCTGCATCTGCCTTTGAGAGAAATACTGAAACCAGCAAATTGATTTTCATTGCTGACTGTAACATTATCTTCTGCAGCATCAGCTGGGATTGCTGTGTCACAACGGAAGGTGCGTCAGATCAGTGATCCTATTCAACAGATTCTAATTCAGCTGCACAAAATTATTTACATCACTCAGGTACCTTTTGCTGGTATTATTTTAATGCAGACGATTTTTGTTGCTTGGTAGGTACAACAGTAGTTTCTCTGCTCTCAGCCAGACCTTGGAGTATAATAAAGATGTGTTGGAAGAAGTTTAGTGAAATCCACAGGCTCCATTCTGATTGTCCGTAATTATTATCAGATCTTTCTGTTTTTATATAGTAATTTTATTAAATATTACAATTAAAAAGATAAAAACTAATACAAACTAAAAAGAATAAAAGAAAAAATAGAAATTACAGGAAAAAAATAGAAAAATAGAAAAGAAAAAAATAATATAGTAAAAAGAAAGAAAAGAAATATATAAAGAAATTACTTCCTAACAAGAAGTATAAACAATTTTAGTAACTTATCACCTCTTAAAATACAACAAATGATCTCTTCTTCCCATATCCCATCTCTTATCTATAAACAAATCCTTAAAGCCTTGTCATTCAGTCCTGGTCAACAAAAGTCCATTAAGGGTTTCCAGAAATAACAACATAACTATTTTAACCTTGCTCAAATAAACCCACTTCATATTCCTTCCTTTTACTTTTAACCATCTTGATCTTTAATCCTTTCAAATAATGTCCTAGAACTTGATTTTTTTTTTTCATTTTTTGTCCCTTTTCACAAAATTCTTCAAAACTTTAACAAGTCTCTTCTGTAAATCCAATATGCAGTAGGAAAATTATCCAGGTCACTCTTTTAGTTTGTTATTTGTATATCCCTTTTAATTATTAAGATATCAGCCAGTTTCGTTTGTATATCCAGTATAGCAACTTTTTCCATGTCATTCTTGTATCCTGTCATTTTTAAATCCACTTTCAGATCAGTCTCAGTCTTGTCCAGTGACACGTGTTCCTCTTCCATAACATCTTTTAAATACAGTCTATCTATAATGGCAGATACTCTTAAAATTAACTTCTGGGTCCATTGTTCAAAAATACCTTTCAATACATCCAATATTAAAGTATTTTGCTCCATTCTGAATTACTCAAAGTTAAATATTCTTCTCCTTTAATTGTAATCTTTAGTTCCATCTGGTTCCCTCTAGTGTCCAACCTTCAAAGTCCTATCCTATCATTTTTTTTTAAAGAATTCCAAACAACAGCACTTTTCCGTGGGAAAGATTCTTATGATTAATTTCAAAATCTTATTTCAAATCCATCTGGACCTTTAGTCCATTTGTAACCTTCCAAAATCAATGTTCTAATCATCCTTTTACTGTTTATTCCAAGAAAAGATGTTTTTAAGTCCTTAAACTTGTATTTAAAACTTTTTTCACTAAGGATTGAAGTAAATGCACCCAGTGCTTTATAACTTGTTGATTGAAAGGTTCCTAATAACTGAAAAGCAGTTAACAAGCGATTTCCAAAAGTGATTAGAAAAGGATGTATGTGAGCCCAGTGTCCGTAAAGGTGCTGACTGCAATTTGAGTGAAGATGGCTTTGCATTGCCTCCCAGAGCTTTAAATCCAACTGGAAACTGCTGTTTTGAGGAGCAACTGTCTGGACCACTTGTGGGCAATCTCAAATCCTCTCATCCAGAGAAGAATTACAAAGAGCTGGTCTACTCGCCAGGTCTTCATTCTGCTACAGTCATCGGCTCTGCTTCAGTTCACCATTTCTTCCCTGGGAGCCCAATTATTGTCGGATCTCATGAGATCTTATATTGATCTCACAATCAGTATAATTACTTATGCCTAATACTAAGGATAAAAATTGAGCTTCCTGTGCCGCCTCCTTGTAATTTGAGCATTAAGGATAAAGACTCCCTCCTGCCTACCTTGACTCTTGGTTACTACATGGGCATGAAGTTTCCTTGACAACAGTGCAGAAATAGTTTGCCATTGCTTTCTTTTGGGATTTTTTTCCCAACTTCCACTCTATCCTACAACCCTGAGATTTGTTGGTAGTCTCCCATACAAATATTAACCAATATTAACCATGATCAGCCTATTTTGAGATCAGCCAAGATCAGCTAGGTACTGCCACCACTACTTCCCTTAAAAAAGCTCAAAAATAAAAACATTTACATCCAACATAGGCCTTTTTAAAAAAGACCCCTCCCACCACACACAACTGATCTTCCATTACTGTATTGCTGTTTTGTGTACGATTGAGTGTAGATATGGCCAGAATTGTTTTAGAACTTTTTTGCCTCTTTTCAGTAACTCTTTGCCCCTTTCTTATATCCTCCTTAACATTTCTTGGATATCACAAGAATAAATTAAATGTACTGGCATACATTTCTATCAAACAAAGGTAGCCTCCAATCTGCCTTATAACCTATTTCTATTATTTAGTTTAGCTTTATGAATGGTCTTATACTAGCTGAAAGAGAGTTGACATATGTAGCCTTCCCATCCTTTTTTCTGTGCATCACTCTTATGGGTCTCCTTCAAGTTACTCTCCCTGCTCTGTAAGAGCAAGCCAGCTCAGCTGCAGCTGTTTCCTAAAGCTGGTGTTGATGTCAGGTTCCCCAGATTAGGACTCAACTGTAAATCTCCAGCCTCTGATTTTACACAGTTTAACTTGGCTGCTAGTTTCAGACCCAGCAGAAGTCTCTCATACGTTCAACAACAATACAGCTAAATAAGAAATGTTAGTATTAACAAGACTGGAGCCATATTAAATAATTGATCACCTTCTGTGGGCATGCATATGTATTTCTTATACCCATGGCAATTTAAACCCACTGCTGCTGCATCCCATCTTTCCTAGGTTGCAAGTTTTGCCCTATGCTTTGTGGTCTTGAAACCAAACAGTTGTTGGTTGTTTATATAATTGCCCTGAAACATTCTGACTTTCATTTCTCACAGAAGAAATGGAATTTGTTTCTCTGGTAGAATGCAGGTAAAAGTTTGGCCAATCTCTTCCTTTTAAATGTTGCTTTCAGAAAGTTAAGAACTTGGAGGAAAGGGGTTTAAGAGAGATACGAAGCAGTGGGCACTTTGAGAGAGATGAAGCAGGAAATGGAAAGGAAAAAGAAGTAAGCAGTATGTATAAAACAAAGGAAAATATAGTAAATCCCCCTCCTCCCATATACATCTAAGGTGCTATGCTACTAGGAAAAGTATCAGTAAAAAAATAAAACCTCAATATAAGAAGTCAAGATTATCCATTTGCTCTGGTGGCAGCAAGATTTTAAAGTATATCTATTCCCAAATTAAACTTAGAAGAAATTATGCCACTTCTGATCAAATAAACCCAATTTTCACCACAGGAACTAAATAAGGAGTTGTCCCAGGAGTTGGATCACCACCAAAGGATGATACCAAAAGGAATTGTTTTTTTAGCAGAAAACCTACCTTTTTCTGTGTTGAAGTGTGTGCGTGTGGGGGTGTGTGTGATTTGAGGACTCTTGGACTATCCCATGTTGAGAACCTGGAGCACTTACATGGCCATTATAATTCAGTAGCTGGGAGAGCTATAAATTCACAGTGGGGGGAAAGCAGAAGCCAGATCCACACAAGAAAAAAGAGGTTAGTAGCCAACAGCTGTCTCTTGCTGTTAACTCTGCTGTTCCCTTATATATCTTGTATAATCTTGGGGATAATATATAAGTGGGAGAGTCCAGGATTGTTGTTTTCTGTGGGGTTGTGAGAAGCCAAGGGAAACAGAGTAGGTGTCAGGCTTTCAGAGGAACAGCAATATGAGATGGCTGGAGGTTGTTTCTTGCTCTCGTTCATTCCCTCCTTTGCAAGTCTTAACCTCTTCTTCCAACTTCTGCTGTGGGTATGTATGCACATTGATCTGTTTCTTGACCCTACTTAGTTTCTTATTTACAGTTAAAGAAAGAGTTGCGATGCTGATGGCAATTTTCCATCTGTGAGTCAGGCTGGCAGTCTTCTTTGACTGATAAAATCTTTCATCTTCCATGATCTTTGATCCTCAGCAGGGCCATCTGTGTTGAATAGAGGGGTCTGGCAGTATTTCTTCATCTTAAGCAAACTTCCCTACACTTGCTGTCTTTATATAGTGGACTTTCATCCATTCTCCAGTTAACAAGCCTTCAGAAGTGTAAATACTGCCCAATCCAACTCAGATTTAAAAGCCTGCATTTTCCGGTATTAAAACAAGAGTTCTACAACAGCCAGAGCAACCTAGGTCTATCTTGGTTACCAGCCATTACCTCTATTCCCAGTTCTCTTTTGCAGAGTTTCTCTGGTAATTTATGATACCATCTTTATGGAAGCCCAGCATCTTCAGCCCCTCTCCTCTTTTAGGAATACTTCCTATGGGAAAGTAAACTATATTCTACTCCCAGCTTCTTCTTATCAGCACCATTTGTACAAAGCATTTGTTTGGGTTTTGTATGGTTACATGAACAGCCAGCAGGAAGCCATTGTGCAGGCTGTCACAATAACCCTCAAGGATTCTATGAGTAGTTAGGCATTTAAAAAATTGTGCACAGTTTTGAGTGGTTCATGATTCCTGAGAGCTGCTGGGCATTTTTCATCTTTACCTAGCCATTTTGTGTTCCCATCCCATTCTTTTAACAATACATTACCGCATACCTGGGCATGCAGGAACCATTAGAACCATGATCTAACTTTTAGGCACATGTCCATCTAATTTAGTACTAGCAAATGCTAAAATGGAATGTGAATGTTCTTCCTCATAGATTACTACAATGTCCTTTCACCAGCACCACTGGCAAAATGAATTCTCTTTCTTCCCTATACATGCAGTCTAGATTTGTTCTGGAAGATTAAGAGACCTTTCTAAGTAAATAATAGTGGGTAATGAGAATAAGAGGAGTTCCAGTCAGTCTTTAGCAGGAGCCCTTTAGCAGGAGTTTCTCTGCGTCTTCCTCCCATTGGCCCATCCATCCTACTCCTCATAGCTATGCCAGATGTGCTGTGTTTCAGTTTGAGACTAGGTGGCTCCCAGGTCAGGCTAATGGAAACTCTTGACAGGGGCAAATGTTTCTTACTCTTGTACATTCTTTTACATTCCTTTACATTCCTATTACCTTCTGAAAATTAGTTTTCCAATCTCATAGTATGCATTCCTTCACACCTAATCTATTTTTCTCCAGAATACTTATTATAAAATGTTTATAATAATTGTGTAGGCCATTTTTTTCTTACCTCTACACTTTTGTTTCTCTAAGAAGCTCACATATTTTTGATTGCCTAGTTTGGCACGGTGTGTATGTGTGCTAATTTTTGTTTTGTGAGTTACAATATCAAAGGACTCTTCACAAAAAGCAGTCTTCTCCACATGAGTAGTATCCTCCAGATGAGTGCACAACAAATTTGTAAATTCTGGGATTATAGGAGTTGCAGCCCAACATATCTAAACCCCACATAGAAATAACTTCCTTATTAGTTGGTAGGTCCCTTGTTTTCAAACTGATAGGCAATCAGCCAACTGATTTCACTATTACGAAGGATGATACTGTAACATATCTCTATCTCTGCATATTAATTATAGAGATAAAGTTTTAACAGAATACAAAAGCAAAATGTGATGAACTAGCAAAAGCTAGAGAAAACAATAAGGGCATAGGAAAGCTGCACATTTGGTTGAAAGACACCAATCTGTTTCTTTGCATCTAAATGGGTACTTATCTCCCGCTGTCAAATCAATGTATAAACCCAAACTTAGTTATTCAAAATGCATACTTCCCAGATTTTACAATGCAATTTCACCCTTTTTACATAGATATACAGTAGATAAAGATAGAGATAGATATATGAATGAAAGCCCAGCTAGGGGGCAGTACCTAGCCAGTCTTGACTATATTGAAAAGCTAAGCAGGATTAGATGTAGTTAGTAGTTGGATGGGAAGCTGCCAGAAAATCCCAGGGCTGTAGGCTAGATTATTATTTTTTTAAAAACAGATAGAAGGTCTATGAGGTATACCAAAAACACCTCAAAAAAGACAGTAGCAAACCATGTTGTTGCCAAGTAAATTACATCAACATAGCCATGAGGTTACCAGAAATTGAACTTGTTTCAAAGGAGACTTTTTGCATAAATATATTTTAGAAAAAATTACAAACCAAAATGAATGTCAGAAGAAATATGTATGTGTGCAAACTTTTCTTAATTCTTCAGAACTTGACAAATAAAAAAAAGAAAAACTAGGAGAATTTGAAACTGATATATTCATCCATCCCTATTTCAAAGTGGTATTTTCTGGTATGTGTCTTCTACACAATCCTTTTTTATTCTGACATACCAATTACTCTACTTGAGACTGCAGTTCTAAATTACCTTTGAAGGTAAATCTCATTTAGCACAGTGAACGTTAAGTGAATATGCATTGGACTGTGCTCTAAACTGTCTTCCAATATCCAAAATTACGTAATGTATATTTATTGGCACCCTATATTTACTCCTTCCCTCTTTACTTTCTACTTTCCACTTAGTCACTTCCCCTTTAAAATCTTGAGATTACCTTACTCAGTATTCTTGCAGTTTCTTTTGTTAATGACCTCTTTGTTGTTCAAGCATCTTATCACATGTTGTAAGATTTCTTACTTCCCCTGTTTGTACCTTAAACCCATTTGCCTTTTTAGCAGATTTTATCAACTTCCCTCTTTTGAATGGATGAAGTGTGGTTTGTTGTTATTTTTTTTCTTTCAAGAGCTGGTCAGGCCAGCATGATAAACTTGTTTTTTTTTTAATTCTTATATGTAAAAAGAATTAAAAAAGAGAAATTATGTATATATATATATATATATATATATGAAAACTTAAAACCTTCATTTGCAAAATCAGAAGTAGTGTTACACATATATTCATAACATTATATAAATAACTTGTTAACATTTAAGTTTACTTAACAGTGGGGGGTATGGGAAATATAGTGTATACTCTATAGAGATACATATTTCTAAGTATATAACTTGAGGCACTCTTATAAAATGCTTGTTCAGTTATTTAAAAAACATTGGCAAAGAATGTGTATCTTTACAACCTTGTAGTATCTGTTTTTTGGAAGTTGTAAATTTAGCATAATCATAAACATCAAACCTAAGTCATATGCATGCCTCCTTAGTTGTTAATTTGAGACCTTTTCCCAAGGCTCAGTTAAAATGCTATCCATACTTTCCTAAATCAGTAGAAAATCGTACCAGCATAAACTTTTCTGTACCCATTGCTGAATGCTATCCTGCCTCTAGACCTCTGTGACACCTTGCCACTGGATGATGATGTCTGGATTTCAGGTGTGCAGGGCCTGTTAAGTAGAACATTTGGTTAAACCTTCCAGCTCTGTTGCCCTCCTGCTTTTGCCAGCAGGAAACTACTCATCAATCAAAGCACTGCTGTAATGGTTGGATGGTTTTGACAGATGGCTAGACTATGGATTGACCATTGGGCTGGGGGAACTGCCTGGTAAACTAGTAGAGGAATTCTGGCTTCAATGGGCAGCCCTCCCCAGCAGATCAACAGTGCGGGGGGCTTATTTAAAGCTCCGGTTTAGCATTCTTCCAAAAGATTGCTAAACCTGCTATCAAAAGAAGCCCACCAAACAGTTAATTGTTGGCTGGAGGAGCAGTAAACAAGATATTTTCTCCAGCTTAATCAGGCAACCCTTCCATCCCATGGATCAAATCTCAGTTGGACTTATTTGTCTGGGAATATGGGGCATGCCTGCTGCAGCCTGAAATGGCCACTAGGGGCTGTTCCCACTCCTGCAGATCACCTGAGTGCGCTGCCATAAGTACAGTTGGCACAGTGCATCAGATTCCACAAATATTGAAACTGCCTTGGATTGCTGCCAACTTAAGGGGATAAACTCTACTTTAAAACCAAAATAACTAAGGATAACTTAAGCTTATCGCACTCGTGGTATGAAGATACGCTTAAGGCAATGTTATAGGGATAAAGCAGAATAAACAGATTGACAGAACATGTTTGTATCTTGGTTATGCGCAAGTGAGGAGAGGCCAACAGCAGGAGGAGAATTCCATGCTTTCCAAAGTAGTTGGAGGTAACAGCCTCTAACTTATAAGAATGTCAAATATGCCAATTCCAGTTGGCAAAACTTGCTATTCATTAAGTCATGAAAGCAGATTACAGCATAAACTTGAATCTGGGAAATGAAAATCTTATTCTTTGACTAATGAAACTTCCTGAATGGAAATGAAAGGGAGGATTTCCTCAAATAAACCACTGAAGCAGGGCATTTTTGAAAACATGTTTTAGAAATAGGGGAAATTGTTGTATGATATAATGTTCGTTTTTTAAATATTAGTTTTATCCCAAGCACTCAATTTAAGTGAGGCATATTTTTCCAATTGTTGCTGTTTCTAACAATATAATCAAATTTAGTCATCCATTATGCAGAGTTGTAGCCTTTGCCTACAATCTCTGCATTGCTGCTATGATGAAGACTGTGTATTATTCATCTCCCTGATTCCTTCTCATTTAAATAGGAGCAAAACCCATGCCAGGTGCAGTAGTCCTGCCCTTGGTCTACAAGTTAATGTACGATGCAAGTCTACAATGAAGGATTAGGACTGGGGGTAGGAAAAATATCTGCCAACTTTGTGTATGGGTGTGATTGGACAGGAGTGCATGCATGTAAGCTTTGAGGGAAAAATGTTGGAATTCTTCAGAAGCCTTAGATTCCATATTAAGTGACCTTTTTAACTACAAGGGAAAGCAACCAGTCTCTTTATTTCTCATGTAGGCAGATTTCTTTAGAGTACTGAAAATAAACACACCTGTTGATCACTGTTTATTGCATATGCGGTCTCAGTGAAATTCATTGAAGTAAAAAGGTTTTTACTTCACTTTTATTCTTAGATGGCTTTAAAATAGTAACATGGAGTTACAAAAGATTGCTGACCAAATACTTCCTTACCTCCCTTTCTGTAGGGTCTTTGATGAGCAGAGCAGTCAGTTCTGGACCTTCTCTGGCAAGCTAAAGCTGGAGTTCATAAGAGGAGAGTTCTCATTGTCATTTCTGGGCTTCTAGCATCCTTTCTCCATTCTGTCTCCATGGCAACAGGTTTCATTCAGATCTGAGAGAAATCATGCAAGCTTTTTTAAAAACAATTATGTAAACCTCTTACCTTATTTCCACTCATCTGAGATCTGAGTCTTTGAAAACAGGAATTAAAATCCAGTAGCTGAGACTTTACTCAATTTCATTCAGAGGGAAGTGATCTCCCGAGCCCCTTATTTCCTACCAAAGGTCCCTACATGGACAAGGAAGTTCTTTTTTACCACCATATTATGCCTTTGTATGTTCAGTATCCATCTGATAAATATCCTTAAACAATTGATAAAGGAGGCAGCTTGTAGCCCAAACCAAAATAGAGCAACCAGCATCTCTCCATAAAGTACATATAACTACTCCCCCTGAGCCTTGTTGTATGTGAAACTAGCTAGCTTAACTGTGAAGCATTTGCATCTCTATTTTTTTCCTGCATTATGTTATCCTGGGTTAAGCTCTGGCATTGAAAATGAACACTAGCACTGAGTTTTGGCATAAATAAAGCTTCAGCTTTCAACTTCAGGATCAAGTTTGGCCTCGAGCTGTAGTTTTTTGTATTGAAGGTTTTTGTATTGAACGCAGGGAAACACAAAACCAGTCTTTTACGAAGACTGACTTTCCAATTCTCATACATATTTTTTAAAAATCTGCAATGAAGCTACATCTGTGAGGACACTAAGGAAATTAGCCTAAAGGTTTAAGATGACTACAGGTACTATGACAATTAAAGTATCAATGTACACCAATTTTATCTAATAATATAAGCAAATAAATAAAAGGTTTCTGTTTCAAGAAGTTGTAGTCTAAATACAGATAGTGGAGGAGAAAAAACAACTATTAAAACTAACGATTTATAGAGAACCTTAAAAGGCATTGTTATTAATATATCCATTAATCTGTTTTTCTTCCATGAGACTCAAATACCATACCTGGAGTTTTCTTATAACTTCCTTTCCAAGCAGTAAGGATGTTTATAAAGTAAAAAGAAAAAAAATATGTCCCTGTGTGTATTTTTCAAACAAGAAATGGAACATTGCATTCCAGAAGTTCTGTTATCCCCATTCTGGGCCTGCTATAGCCTAGACAAAGCAAAATCCAGAAGAAAATGCCTAATTGGGGTCCAGGCAATCCAGCACCCAAAACAGTTTGAGAATAGCTCAGACACAGGAAACTCTGTAATTCAGAACAAGACTCTTGCCTGCAAAACCCTGAATGACCACCAGTCAGCAGCAAAGAATTACAGAAATCTTTTGTTGCCATCTAGTGATTGTTCAGATTTTGCAGCCCTAGTCTGTTAGCCATAGCCCTAATCTTCTTAAATTTAGAACAACCATTTACTTGGGGGTAAGTATTTTAATTGAAAGGAACATGAGAGATAGGCTGGCTTTCTGTTTCTTTTAATTTCACGTAAGACATAATCCTACAAGGGACGCGGTGGCGCTGCGGGTTAAACCGCTGAGCTGTCGATCGGAAGGTCGGCGGTTCGAAACCGCGCGGCGGGGTGAGCTCCCGTTGCTCGTCCCAGCTTCTGCACACCAAGCAGTTCGAAAACATGCAAATGTGAGTAGATTAATTGGTACCGCTTCGGCGGGAAGGTAACGGCGTTCCGTGAGTCATGCTGGCCACATGACCCGGAAGTGTCCTATGGACAACGCTGGCTCCAAGGCTTTGAAACGGAGATGAGCACCGCCCCCTAGAGTCGGACACGACTGGACTTTACGTCAAGGGAAACCTTTACCTTTACCTTTACATAATCCTAGAGTCAGTTACTATTCTAGAGCAGGAAGATATCCTGGCAATAAATATTAAATTAAATCCAGCCAATCCATTGAAGAGCTACTTTAAAACTATTTTGATATACATGTAGACCTTGCTTACTGACTGCCTCATTCAGTGACCATTCAAAATTATGGTGCTGTCCCTCAGTCACGTGATCGCCATTACAGTCAGTATGCATTATCGTGTGCCTGACCTGTAGTTTTTCTTTTTTCCCCCCTTGCAGAGCAGAGAGATTGGAGAGGAAGGGATTATAAGAGAGTAAGCAGGCTGTCAGCCTCCTAGGTAGACCAGACAGGAAACACAACGAAATAAGCAAATTCTACTTTATTGCAAGGCTACATTAGCAGAATCTTGCAAATCTGAAAGTACAAATTTCCTGTCCTCTCTTTTTACAACCTGATAAATTAGGATGGATCTTTTCTAAGTTTCTTTCTGTGTCCGTTATGCAGCTGCGGGCTCCTCCCTTTTTATCTGATCATTCCCTAGGTAGCATCTCTTCCCCTCACCTTCAAGGTCATTCCCACATAACATTACATCGGCCACAATGGGGAATACACCTCAAAAGCAATGCACTTGTGCCATGAGCCGCAAGCACGCTAAGCAAGCATCCCAGTATATTCCCCATTGTGTGTCTGCTTACTCTCTTGTAATCCCTTCCTGTCCAATCTCTCCACTCTGCAAGAAGTGGGGGGAAACAAGCAATTTCTGTACGCAATCTCTCCTTTGTCGGACCCGTTTCCCCCCTTGCAAAGTCACAAAGAAGAATGGCTCAAGTACAGAAACTGCTTCAGCCACAAGTCTTTATTCCCAGGGGTTGAGGAGCATATGTCTGAGTGCCTTGTCATGTCATGCATGGCCACCTACGTTCAAGAAGCTTGTTGAAAACTGATAGTGCCACTGGATGGGGATATCCTGAGAGATTAGATGTCAATGTAGTTGGAACTCAACCTCGTCCAGTCTAGCATTTGCCTCTCCTTCACAATCCTGTGGAAATAACTATCAATCTCATGGCACTGGTCTGGGCCTCTTTCTAGTTCTTCCAGCCGTGGCTTGTTCAGTGAGGTTTTATAGTATGGGGTTATACTTTTAGCTGGCCCTAAACGGGGGGGTGGGTAGGAGACTTAATGACAAGCTTTTTTAAAAACAGAAAAAAGGCATTACATGTGGTACTCACCACCTGCAGTGGAGTGTGAACATCCATAGTAGCCAGTGTCCAAACCCAGAACTGCTCAGAGTCAGCAAGAATGCTTCACTATATTCTGAGATAACATACCCTATGATTATTACAGGTGCCTGTTTCAGCTGGAATTGATTCCCAAAGGTTTATTTGCAGGTGGATTTTAGAAAGGTATTTGAGGGAGGAGACAGAGGTCTAGGAAAAGAAGGGGGAAGTTCCAGGAACAAAGGAGGGCAATGTCTTTCAGAAAGCAAAATGTGCAAGACAGAGAAAAATTCGCTCCATTTTTTGTGGGCTGTCACTTTTATTTAGAGCTACTATATCTGGTTCACTAAAAGTTATCAAAAAGTTAGAATGTCTTATATCGCTTTGTACACTGGGTATTCTGCATTTGAAAGCCCTTTGTGTACTTTGTAAATAGTATAGCTACCTGCAAGTCCACAGTTGTACTGTTGCTCTACTAGGCAACCATAAAAAAGTTGCTGCTGCTTGGCCCAAGCCACCAGGATGATATATGGGGCAGTGATACTAAGATATCTTGCAACAGTTCATGGGATTAGTGACTTTATGTGTATGAAATGCTTTTAACACCCCAAGGTACTTAATAAATTAGAAGTAATAGGTAAATACATGTTAAATTGTATAAAACACATTTTCCAACAAGTAAAAGTTACTTGCTGCTTTGCTTGTTGCTTTGCTAGTTAAGAGTGGTTAATGATATCTTTTTTCATTACCATATGAGTATAAAGTGCTGTGACAAATGTTTTCTGCATTTTCAAACAGCTGCCACCAACTCTGCATTGCAATTTGAAAAGAAGAATTGTTGAGAGATTCAAGAAATCTTTATTCAGTCAGCAGAGTAATCCATGTAACTTGAAGTCTGAGATTAAAAAGGTATAGTATTCAAAAGGTCAATTCCACAATTATCATGATTTTTTCCCTATTATTTGAAATGTGGACCATATATTCAAAGGGGATGACAGGAAGCATTTTCAAAGTTTAAGATGTTCAGCATTTAAAACTCTTCATGTTTTATTCATAATAAGTGGATATCCAGATCATTATTTTAAAAATGATTGAACTTTAATTTAAATGTAGCTATTTATAACAAACATTTTAGTATGAAACTTAAACAGGAATTAATTACATACCTTCTTGAGATAAATCATTTTAAAGCTTGGGGATATAAAGCGGAAGTAAATCAAAGACTCAGTCAAAGATAACTATTCATGGGTTTTATCAGAAAGTTTGAGAATATGGGTTCAGAAATAAAATCACCCAAGACAAACCCTTAATACAGAATCCATCATAAATGCCTTTCATTTACATGCTTTTAAATATGAACAATCAGTTTAGAACAATATTAACCCATATGTTTAATGCAAAAACTTCCCATCTTATTTTCAAGGAATGCCTAGATTTCACTGATTAGCCAGCTGTGGCTGTCTGGACTGGAATAGTTTGCTTCAACTATCTTGCTTTTGCACCATGACTGGATTACTGCAATGCACTTTACACTGAGCCGCCGTTGAATATGTTCTTTAAATTGCAGCTGGTACAGAATATAGCAATCCAATTAAGTGGGGCAGATAAATGGCATCATGTGTTGCAGATCCTTAAAGCACTTCACCGACTTCCTGCATTCCACCAGTGGGAATGGCCTGTGATAGCTCACAGTAGTGGTGCATAATCTAGATAATTTTTTCCTTTCGGAAGTGCAGCTAGCCTTCATCTTGATGAACATGCTTCTTCACCTGGGATATTTGGATGAAACTAGCCTGGGACAATTGATGCTAAAATTGCATTGTTTGTGTTATCCTGGGACAATTGATTGTAAGATTATACCTTTGTGTTTTATTGGTTTTGTTTCTATGCTTTCTTTTGTATTGTTTGATTGTACGTACTTCTAATTTGGATGGATGTTACATTTTTATTGTGTTGTGTGCTACCCTAAGCTCCTTTGAGAGGAAAGACATAGATATATAAAATGATAATCTGTCAGAATGGTAAAGGGTGATCTTGGTGGGCTCGAAGGACAAGAATGGAAAAAAAGGAAAGGGAGGGAGAAAAAAAAAAGTATTTCAACCTGACTAGAAAGGCATGAACCATTAGAAGACCTGAAGAACTGGGTTAGGGATGGATCATCATGGAGAATTTTGTGTGGTCACTAACTTGATGGCACATAATCAATTAATCAGAAAGACAGGAAGTTGTCCAAATATGTTTTGATGCTAGTTAATCTTGATATACTGTAGCTTGGCAGGCCTTCCTTCAGATCATTGCTTTCCAGCTATTTCATTTTTGCAAGTGGTGTGAGAATTACATCTGTTCATAAATGCCTGAGAAACTATCAAATTCAGAACAGTTGTTTGTGGGTAATGCTGAAAACTGTAGAAATTTTTTTAGCTAAGTGAGTCCAAACAGTCATCAACAGCACATTTGGTCAAACAGAACACTGAATGATTTTTGTTTTTTGTCCAGAAAGATGGAACCAACTCCTGACATGCTTCATTCATTGTTCTTGTTTTTATATCCCCTAATTTGTAACATACACAGAGTTTTTCATAGCACTTAGCCTCTATTAATGTCCAATTACCAAAGGTTCACATAAAACTTCTTATACTGTATATTATTAACAGACTGTAATATTAGTTGATCTCAGAAATATATTACATAAATCATGCAGGCAAATTCGTACATATGTGTTGTTATTACCCCAACTTTCTATTTAAAGGATATTCAAAGCTTTCTTGTCAACAGTTCTTTGGTAGCTTTCAACTGTGGCATTACCAAAGCTCATCCCATTATTTTTTCAATCTTGTCAAATTAAAAACTGTCAAACTGGCTATGTTTCTCCTCTATTTCTTCAGAGGAGATGTTTTCTGGAGTTCTAATCGACAACACATTTCAAGTCTAGGTTTGCATTATCAGGAAAATATTGTTAGTCCTTATTTCCACTGATGAAACTGCAGTTGATTGACTTGGAATACTAACCAGCCAATACCATAAGTAACCTTTCAGCACACTTTTTAAAATACTTTTCTACACTGTCTTCATTGTGAACTCTAAACCTCATGTTGTTGTGCTTTGCTTTTAAATGAATGAAAATAGCACATTTGGCAATTTTTCTGTGAAGATCTAATAGAACTGAGCAGATTTCCCTGAGGCAGACAGACATCTCTGCCAGTTTCTTGCCTACTGCTTGGGTTAAATTTCCACTTAAAAGTAATTCTGAAGCTAATCCACAGCTTTTCACTTGTGACCTTTTAATTCCATAAGTGAAAATGACAGAATACTGTTTTTTGCTCAGAACTGTATATTGAAGTTGATAGTGTATAATATGAAAGCCTTCTACCAATTTAATTTTGTGGAAATCAATTCATCTGTATGAAGCCAGCCAGTGTTTTGGAAGAGTAGCTATCACTTTGAGAATTAGAAATTTTTTCCCTTATATCATCTGTGTTGACAGTTGTCACTTTTCTAAGCAACAGCAAAAGGACAGAGCACCCTGGAGAGATCAAAATGGCTGAAATCACATAAACATCAGTGGATCTAAGCATTCCATTATAAAAATCAGTTCAGTGCCTGCTTATAGGGATAAGAGTTTAGTGCATTTCTTTTGAAGACCTATCTCCAGTCTTCTTGCCTGCTGTTTGAGATTATGTTGTTACTGCATGCCAAATAAGCATGAAGAACAAAAAGAGTTGCTATATGACTCTGCATAGAAAAAGTCATTGAGAAGTATTTCTGGTCTACAGCCTTCTGTGAAGCTTATAACAATCAAGTTTTCACTCTTTTTCTTAACACAAGATAGTCCTTTTTTACTCTCAATTATTTCAGGTACAATTTTCATGTTACGGTGTGAGATATGGTTAGTCCTTCCCTCAAGTAGGAATCCCTAAACCTTTTCTCCTCCCTTCTACAATCTTATGGATAATGAGGTAATACATACTAATGCATAATACTAACACCCACTTTTTACAGAAAAAAAATTCTCCCTGTGCCTTTATTAAGGTGGAAGGGAATGGAGAAACTTGCCTCTGCACTCAGGTTTCTTGCCTTTCTGTGGCTGGCAGAATGGCCAGTGTGCATGGTAGACCCTGTCACAATGACACTACTGTTTTCAGAAGAAAATACATTTTTTAAAACATAAATAGAAGCTAAGGAGCTAATGCAGAGTTGAAGACAATGGGTGAAAAGAAAAAGAAAATATCATGAATCCTGCAGGCTTTAACTCACAGCTAATCTTCCAGGCAGAAATACGCAGCCACATAGTACAGGCAGAACCAAATAGGACTATGGATAGAGGGGAACAGTTCAGTTGAATTCTTAAAATAATTTTAAAGATTTTAATTTGCATCTATCTCTACAATTCCCTAGGTTGCTATTTCCTTCTGATTTTCTAACACTTTTCCAGATTGGGGTGCATTTCTTAAATGGGAAACCAGCCATCATCCAGCATGGAAGGCAAAATAGAGCCACGTCCTTCTCTTTGAAAAGCTCACCTGAGAAAGAGGAAACTTTACTGCTCCTGATTGGTTGCTCTGAGTTTGAGTTTCATGAGCTTTGCTGCTGTCTATCCACTATCTAGATTGGCAGATTTAGGTTTGATTATTTCTCATCTGAACTTCTTAGAATATTTTCTCTTCTTCCATATACATGGGCATGATCCAACTTTCAGGATAAGTTTAAGAAAAGGCAGACATTTCTTTGCTTTTCCTTTCTTGACTTTTAAGACCATTTTAAAATGCTACATTGGTTTTTCATGTTCACTGTGGAAATTTCGAAGTAACTCAGTTTTGTGCTATTTTATTTGTTATTTCTCAAAGTTTATTTTCCTTAGGGCAATTTCAGATTTCCAAATCTGTGCAGTTTCTGAATACTGAATGTTTGCAATTTTGAGCAATGTCTCTCCTTTGTCATAAACTTTGCTACCCCATTTCTAAATATAAATCATATGTTTATTTAGTAATTTAAACAAGGGAATGTAGTAGAATATGTGTAAAAGGTGCACTATTTTGTATTTACCATTTTGCTTACTAAACCTTTTGAATTCAGTTCTGAGCCCCTTTCCCTGGCAATCTGTTCTAAAGCAGATGTAGACTCCAGAATCTTTGGATTCTGTTTTATCAGTGATAAAATCATTTATCATTCTGTTTTATCAGCTGCTGATTGTGTCTAGTTCTGTGAGGCAGAACACCACACTTGTGTGCAAAAGAGAATTTACAGTTTAATTAAATGAGGAGGACATCTGTGGCCCCTTTTAAAACCTCACAAAGAGGAATGTTGTTAAAATAGTCACTCTTCCTAAATCAGATGAAAGAGCAATCATTCCACTAATCTAGCATGCAGCTGTCTGGAATTATGCTGTGGGTCATTCGGTGCAAATGTGTTATGTTTGGGATTAAACCACATCATATCCATGACAGAATTCAGGTTATTTCTATTACATATGTTCAACTTGGTTTCCTTTTAGAATAGATCTCTAGTGCTAATTATTGTCTGGCACAACATTTATGAAATGAAAGAAATAGAGTTACCATTTGTTTTTTATCTTTTTGTAGGTACTTCAAGGCTCTCCAGAGTTGATTGAGCCTAATTTTTTGACCTCAGATTGTCACTTGTTGCTTCACTCTTCAGGTGGCAGTACTTTAGTCCTAGATGACAGACCAGGTAAGTCTAGCAAAAGCCACATTACTTAGTAGTTACTTAAGTTGACAATATCCAGTAAATGTGAATAATTACTACTAAATGCTCATTTAAACCAACAGAGGTTCAAGTGTCTTCTCTGGACCAAGGCACTATTTTTTTTCCACCTTTGATATAGCAGCTGCAGTGTACCTGGTCGACCATAATCACCAATGGCCTGGTAGAAACATCCCTTTTAAAATAATCTAATTTGAAAACAAAGCAAATTAACTAGGTGTGTTAACTATTTTATAGCTATATTTTGTCAGCAGCACTAACTCCAAGTCCATTTCTGAACTCAGTGTGGTAAGGTGCTTGTTGTTGTTTATTCATTTAGTCGCTTCCGACTCTTCGTGACTTCATGGACCAGCCCACGCCAGAGCTTCCTGTCAGTCGTCAACACCCCCAGCTCCCCCAGGGACGAGTCCGTCACCTCTAGAATATCATCCATCCACCTTGCCCTTGGTCAGCCCCTCTTCCTTTTGCCTTCCACTCTCCCTAGCATCAGCATCTTCTCCAGGGTGTCCTGTCTTCTCATTATGTGGCCAAAGTATTTCAGTTTTGCCTTTAATATCGTTCCCTCAAATGAGCAGTTTGGCTTTATTTCCTAGAGGATGGACTGGTTTGATTTTCTTGCAGTCCAAGGCACTCTCAGAATTTTCCTCCAACACCACAGTTCAAAACCATCGATCTTCCTTCTCTCAGCCTTCCTTATGGTCCAGCTCTCACAGCCATATGTTACTATGGGGAACACCATTGCTTTAACTATGCGGACCTTTGTTGTCAGTGTGATGTCTCTGCTCTTAACTATTTTATCAAGAATTGTCATTGCTCTTCTCCCAAGGATTAAGTGTCTTCTGATTTCCTGACTGCAGTCAGCATCTGCAGGAATCTTCGCACCTAGAAATACAATGTCTTTCACTGCTTCTACATTTTCTCCCTCTATTTGCCAGTTATCAATCAAGGTAGTTGCCATAATCTTGGTTTTTTTGAGGTTTAGCTGCAAGCCAGCTTTTGCACTTTCTTCTTTCACCTTCATCATAAGGCTCCTCAGTTCCTCTTCGCTTTCAGCCATCAACGTGGTATCATCTGCATATCTGAGATTGTTAATGTTTCTTCCAGAGATTTTAACTCCCGCCTTGGATTCCTCAAGCCCAGCATGTCGCATGATGTGTTCTGCATACAAGTTGAATAGGTAGGGTGAGAGTATACAGCCCTGCCGTACTCCTTTCCCAATCTTAAACCAGTCCGTTGTTCCGTGGTCTGTTCTTACTGTTGCTACTTGGTCGTTATACAGATTCTTCAGGAGGCATACAAGATGACTTGGTATCCCCATACCACTAAGAACTTGCCACAATTTGTTATGGTCCACACAGTCAAAGGCTTTAGAATAGTCGATAAAACAGAAATAGATGTTTTTCTGAAACTCCCTGGCTTTTTCCATTATCCAGCGGATATTGGCAATTTGGTCCCTAGTTCCTCTGCCTTTTCTAAACCCAGCTTGTACGTCTGGCAATTCTCGCTCCATGAATTGCTGAAGTCTACCTTGCAGGATCTTGAGCATTACCTTACTGGCATGTGAAATGAGTGCCACTGTTCGATAGTTTGAGCATTCTTTAGTGTTCCCCTTTTTTGGTATGGGAATATAAGTTGATTTTTTCCAATCTGATGGCCATTCTTGTGTTTTCCAAATTTGCTGGCATATAGCATGCATTACCTTGACAGCATCATCTCGCAAGATTTTGAACAGTTCAGCTGGGATGCCGTCGTCTCCTACTGCCTTGTTATTAGCAATGCTTCTTAAGGCCCATTCAACCTCACTCTTCAGGATGTCTGGCTCTAGCTCCCTGACCACACCGTCAAAGCTATCCCCAATATTGTTATCCTTCCTCTACAGGTCTTCTGTATATTCTTGCCACCTTTTCTTGATCTCTTCTTCTTCTGTTAGGTCCTTGTCATCTTTGTTTTTGATCATACCCATTTTTGCCTGGAATTTACCTCCGATGTTTCTAATTTTCTGGAAGAGGTTTCTTGTCCTTCCTATTCTTATTGTCTTCTTCCACTTCCGCGCATTGCTTGTTTAAAAATAATTCCTTATCTCTTCTGGCTAACCTCTGGAATTTTGCATTTAATTAGGCATATCTCCCCCTATCACTGTTGCCTTTTGCTTTCCTTCTTTCTTGGGCTACTTCTAGTGTCTCAGCAGACAGCCATTTTGCCTTCTTGGTTTTCTCTTTCTTTGGGACGTATTTTGTTGCCGCCTCTTGAACAATGTTGCGGACTTCTGTCCATAGTTCTTCTGGGACCCTATCTACTAAGTCCAGTCCCTTAAATCTATTCTTCACCTGCACTGCATATTCCTTAGGAATATTAGTGAGCTCATATCTAGCTGATCTGTGGGTCTTCCCTAATCTCTTTAGTCTGATCCTAAATTGTGCAAGAAGAAGTTCGTGATCTGAACTACAGTCAGCTCCAGGTCTTGTTTTTACCGACTGTATAGATGTCCACCACCTTTGGCTGCAAAGGATGTAGTCAATCTGATTTCGGTGTTGTCCATCTGGGGAAGTCCATGTATAATGCCGTCTCTTAGGTTGCTGGAAGAGAGTGTGTGTTATGCAGAGTGAATTGTTTTGGCAAAATTCTATCAGCCTATGTCCTGCTTCGTTTTGTTCACCCAGGCCATGCTTACCTGTAATTCCAGGTGTCATTTGACTGCCCACCTTAGCATTCCAGTCTCCCGTGCTGAAAATAACATCTCTTTTAGGTGTGTTGTCCAGTAGGTCCTGCAGATCCTCATAGAACTGCTCTACTTCAGCTTCTTCAGCATCTGTGGCTGGGGCGTATATTTGGATCACTGTGATGTTAGATGGCTTGCCCTGAATTCGAATTGAGATCATTGTATCATTTTTTGGATTGTATCCGAGCACTGCTTTAGCCACTTTACTATTAATTATGAAGGCTACTCCATTTCTTCTGTGGTCCTCTTGTCCACAGTAGTAGATCTGGTGGTCATTTGATGTGAAGTGGCCCATTCCAGTCCATTTCAGTTCACTGACACCCAGAATGTCTATCTTTAATCTTGACATCTCACCAATAACCACATCCAATTTGCCCTGGCTCATAGATCTTACATTCCAGGTTCCAATGGTGTGTTGATCCTTAGAACATCGGATTCTCCGTTCACCACCAGCACCGTCGGCCGCTAGCCGTCCTTTCGGCTTTGAGCTAGCTGCGTCATCACATCTGGGGCTAGTTGAACTCATCCTCTGTTCCTCCCCAGTAGCATTTTGACCATCTTCTGACCTGGGGGTCTCATCTTCCGATGGTATACCGACTTATCTGGTTGTACTGATCCATTTAGTTGTCACGGCAAGAATACTGGGGTGGGTTGCCATTACCTTCCCCAGGGATCTCATTTAGTCTGACCTCTCTGTCATGACCTTCCCGTCTTGGGTGGCCCTTCACGGTTTAGCTCATGGCATCATTGAGGTGCTCAAGCTCCAGCACCACGACAAGGTAACGATCCTTTGCTGAAGGGTAAGGTGCTAGTTTAATGTTAATGTTATGTTGCCTGAGATCAGGTACCCTGAAAAGCCCTTTAAATCTTATGATTTTCAGAATCCTAGTCCAGATGTACTGTCAAAACTAAACAAGGCAGGGAACTACTAGGAGAAGCATATGTTTGGTTATGACACACCAGTTATGGAGCAGCCTTCCCCCAAAATGTCACCTGGTCTCATTCCTGTGATAGTTTTGCTGTTCTGTTCGCTAACACTTTTTTTAATAACTCATGTAGCCTGACCTTTAGTCTATGTATTAATTTAAGGGGTATGAGGAGTTTTTTTCATAGGGTTGGAAGGGACCTTGGAGGTCTTCTAATCCAGCCCCCTGCCCAAGGCAGGAGTCATTTTTTGCTCATATTTTATGTTATTTTTGATTAAATGGTTTTATGCTGTATTTTGTACATAATTTCTTTCATCCTATGTAAATCACTGTGAGAAGTATACTACAGGGCAGCATATATGTGTTTTAAGTAAATAAGCACCAATAATAAAAATACAAAATAAACATCTTGAAATCCTATATTTGTACATTGTATAGAGAAAAAGTCACTTTCTGCACAGTTGCTTCTCAAACCATCCCTCCTTGTACTTCTCTTAATTGCTTTAAACTATAGCTACAGAGTCAGAGCTTTGGATCAGGACCCAGGTTCAAATTCCCACTCGTCTGTAAAATACTCAGGCTAATCACTGTCTCTCATCCTAAGTAGGTTGAAAAAAAGAGGGAAGCATGTAACCTATCTTAGACTCCCAGAAACATATGAGGCCATATTACAACATATCAAGCCATCTCTTCAAATTATAACCGCTAATTGGCAACAGACTTCCAGGATTTCATCAGGATTTGTTTTAGTCTTCCCCCAGAATACAAATATTAAATTAGGAATATTCTCTTAAAAACATGGGCTTTACCTCAAGTTACAGTCATATCTATGCATGTACAGGAAACAAATGTAATAAAAATACATAAAGATTATATTCTCTGACAAGGCTTGAGGCAAGAGGAAAGCAGTAATTGTTTCATGATACAGTGGATCAGCCAAAAATTAGAGAACAAGACAGAATTTCTCATGTTGTAACCTATTTTGAGAGCTTAGTTAGGCTAATAAGAGTGATATCGATATTAAAATAACAGTAATATATAACGAAATGAAGTGTTAGGAAAGCTTAAATGGATGTGAGGAGGGAGTAAGAGCAGTTTAATTTGAAAAAAAATATGTTAGAGGAAGACAAACCATCCTGCTGCTTGGAGAGCAACATAGCAAAAATTACAAAGGAAAAAATTGAAAAGCAAGAAAATAACTGCACTTAATGAAGGTAAAAGATGAGATATAACCTGGAGCGCTTACGGAAAAATACAGAACAAGTAGGTAAAAGTATAAAGCTTTATCAACAAGAATGACATGGTCCAAGCAAAATTAGATGCATGATTTTATGAGGAACACTTTGAAATGTCAAAAGTGGAGAAAGATAGCAATTGGGAAGACCAGAAAACAAGCAGTCTGTTTCTTATGAAACTGTGTAAGCTGGTGAATAAATCATGTTAACGTAGTTTATGTAAAAAATAATTTTGGAAGTTTCCATGGATTTTGCTCTTGTTTCAAAGATTTTCATGGCCCTATATAACTAAGTGTGCTGTAAGAATTTAAAGAAAAGCCAGCATTTTGTTCCCTTTGTGGGATATGACAAAAAGAGCAGAAAGGCCTGCCCTGCTTGCAGTTTCTTTCTGTGTTTGAGTACCATGTTGGTTTTCGTTTATAGGAGTAATGAACAACAGCAGTCTAGGGGATAGCAAGAGAGACCCCTTTCAAGAGTGGCCAGCCCTGAAATAGCAAAGAGCTTTCTCCTGCATTGCTATCTTGCTGTGAGATGCACTCCTTTCAGAAGAACAGTAGGATTGACTCCCCATTCTCTTAGCTTTTAAATGCATCTTTTAAACTTGGTCTTTAAGATGTTTTAAGGATTTTGTTGCTTTGTTCTTTTTTTTAACTTCTTTATGAAATTACTGGACTTTGTTGTAGGATATTGGTAGCCCTGGTGGAAAAAATAGTGAAAAAAATAACAAAGTGATACTTTCCTTTAAATGTTGGAGAAAGCTATGGTTATAGGAAACCATTTTTCTATCCTAGTAATTTAATTTTTTTCTGCTAATGTTTTTGGGTTATTTTTACACTGTGATTTTTAAGCTATACCTACAACAGGTGGCAGTACATAACTGATCTTGATTAACCTCAAAAAGCTAAGGAGTCAGATCTGCGTAGTACTTGAATGAAGGTCCATCAGGAAATCTCATGGAAATAGATTAGGTTGGAAAGTAAAAAAAAAAATCTCAGAAAAATAATAGAAAATTATGTCCATATTGTTGCCAAGAAAACTACATGCATATATTTATGAGCTCACTAGGAGCTGAGCTCAGTTCAAGGGAGACTTCATCTTTTTCTTAAGCTACTGCATTTAAATTCTTCAGTTTGTTCAGCTTTCTACATAGGAAACCAGAAAACTTTTCTTGCTCCATGTACAAGGAGCTTTCTCATACATTTGTGTGCAGTTTCATTAATAGTCATTACTGCCCATTGCAAATGGGGTTTATTCTACTTTGAAGGGAACAAAAGAATAACCAAGGAAACATTTGTATCTGAATCATTCTAGCTTTTCAGCCTTTTGGCTAGGAACAAGTGTAGCACTGTATCTGATACCTTTAGTTCTAGAAAGTTTACAAAATTACATTTCATAAATACTTAAGGAACAGTCCTAATGTTTGCTTTACTGACAAAAAATAAAAAATGTAGACATGGTTCAGCAATCAGAATTGGGCATCTACCAAACTTTTTTGTTTCTTACCCCCAAATCCAAGTTTATTCAACTCATTATGTTCAGGAAACAATATAGGTTTGTAACAAGACAATTTGAAAGAGACATTCCAACATTGCATCGCTTTTTTTAAATCTCAGCTTGATATCTTCAGATAGCACAGTCTAGAATAATGAAGTAGATGTTGTTTGAAAAGTCCAAGTAATTCTTTTTTTCCAAGTGATTCTTTTAAGCCGATATTCTTGGACCATAGAAATGAACTCAATTGAACTTATTTTCAAGTAAATATATTTATTATTTAGTTTGTAACACCAGAATAAGAAGATGTAAAAGAAATGAAACTGTTCTCATCTTTTGAATGAGAATAGAACAGTACTTGAATCAAATATAGATAATTGTGACGCACTCTAATTCCTTCTAATTTTCATGAAATACCTCACTTTTTAGCCTTACCTATGCAATCAAGGGAGCCATCCCAAAAGGGGCCTGTTTCCAGACTAAAGGTAAAGGTAAAGGTTTCCCTTGACGTAAAGTCCAGTCGTGTCCGACTCTAGGGGGCGGTGCTCATCTCCGTTTCAAAGCCTTGGAGCCGGCGTTGTCCATAGGACACTTCCGGGTCATGTGGCCAGCATGACTCATGGAACGCCGTTACCTTCCCGCCGAAGCGGTACCAATTAATCTACTCACATTTGCATGTTTTCGAACTGCTTGGTGTGCAGGAGCTGGGACGAGCAACGGGAGCTCACTCCGCTGCGCGGTTTTGAACCGCCGACCTTCCGATCGACAGCTCAGCGGTTTAACCCGCAGCGCCACCGCGTCCCATGTTTCCAGACTAGTCATCTGATAATTTAAGAACTGGGTTAGATATATTTATTCACAAAATGTGTCAGAGAAGTAAAATAACAACAAAAGCCAAAAATGACACTGCAGAGTAACATTGTACAAAAGATGGAATATACCAATAGATAGCAAACTTAAGAGTTATTGTATCATCTCTTGAAATCACAGCAATGATACGGTTTTAGGGAGGACAACTAGAAGTTGAGTGAATGTAATGGTATGTGAGTATGACCTTGGGAGACAGGATGAAACCCACAGCCTAGGCAACTGTCTCAGTCCACAGCATGGGACTGAGCATGGGAAGCATTTCAGAAGGGACCCTCCCTAGTTTTCTGGAGACTAAAAAGAGAGGAGGGGATAAATACTTTTAGTCTTGTAAGATTCTGTTAATATAACCTTACAATAAATAGGTTGAGTTCATCTGGGTGTGCTTGTTGTCTAGACTATCTCACCAGGCTGACATCAATCTTGCAAATCTGTGGACTGAGCTGCTTTTCCTTAGAAGGTTACATAGGCTGTGGTCTCCCAAGGTCATTCCCACATACCATTACAGTGGAAGAGAAGAAATGCTACAGAGACCCCATTGTATCAGAGTATCTGGCTCAAAAGTAGCCAGCAGTCTCATTTTTCCTTCTAGCAGTAAAATTTATTTTCAGGAAGGGGAGAGGGAGGAACAGCCTTAGAGCTGCATGAGGAAAACAGAGGAGCATTATATTCAGTGCATCTAAAGCCAACCTGTTTCTTGACTTGCCAGTGTTGTGGCCAGATACCAGTAATAGATGTACAAATGCAGGATTGTTTATTAGCATAATTAGAGTCTCCCTGGATGATACATCTCTGTCAACATTCAGGCTATTTTCTTTTCTTTGTTTTCAAGTGATTTTATTAATGATTATAATTACAACAGTAAAAACTAATACAAACTAAAAGGAAGATAGATAAATAGAAAGGAAGAGTAAAAGGAGAAAGTGGGAGAAAAGGGGTAAATAATAGAAAGAAAAAAGAGTAAGAATATAGTAAAGAAAAATAAAAGAAATATGTTAAGAAGTGACTTCTAACCTTTATCATAACAAGTATAAACAATTTTAGTAACTTTTCACCTCCCCTTGAATTACAACAAATTATCTCTTCTTCCCATATTCCATCTCTTATCTCTAAACAAATCCATGAAGCCTCATCATTTCAGTTCTCGTATCAGCAAAAGTTCATTAAGGGTTATCAGAAATAACATCTATTTTAACCTTGATCAAATAAACCAACTTGATATTACTTCCTTTTACTTATATCAATATTAATCTTTAGTCAATTCAAATAATGTCATAGAACTTGATTTCTTTTTCATTTCTTCTTTGTCTCTTCTCACAAGATTCTTCAAAGCTTTAACAAGTTTTTTTTGTAAGTCCAATATAGAAAAATTAACCAGGTCACTCTCTTGGTTTATTATTTGTATGTCCCTTTCAATTATTAAAACATCAGCTGGTTTCTTTTATAAGTCCAGTGTAACATCTTTTTCCATGTCATTCTTGTAGCCTGTCATGTGTAAATCCACTTTCAACTCAGTCTCTGTCTTGTCAGGTAGAACTTGTTCCTCCTCCATACCCTATCTTAGACATAGTTCAGCCAAAGGCAGATATCACTGTTGACATTGTTAATATTAATTTCTGGCTCCATTTTTCAAAAGTGTCTTTCAATATTTCTAGTGTTAGAACATTTTGTACCATTCTGTACCAGTTAGTCAAGTTTACGTGTTCTCCTTTAATTGAAATCTTGAGTTCCCTCTAGTGTCCACTGTTTAAAATCTTACCTTACTATGTTTTTAAAAAATTCTAAACAAAAGCATTTTCCCATGGGAAGGATTCTTTATAATTAATTCCAAAATCTTATTTCAAATTTATCTGGACCCGTAGTATGTTTGTGGCTTTCTAAAATCAAAGTTTTAATCAACCTTTTGCTGTTTATTTCAAAAAAAGTTTTTTAAGTTCTTAAGCTTGTAGCTAAAACTTCCTTTTATTTAGGATTGAAGGCAAACTCACCTGGTGCTTTCAGACTTGTTGATCAAAGGTTTCTAATAGCTGAAAAGTAGTTAACAAGCAATTTCCAAAAGTGATTAGAAAAAGAAATATGTGAACTTAGTGTCCTTTCAAAGGCACCGATCACGGTTTGAGCAAGATGGTTATTCCCTCATCTCCCAGCACTCAAAACCCACCAGAGACTGCTGTCTTGCGGTTTCCTCACAAGAAGCAACTGTCTGGAGCACTAGTGGGTAATCTCAAATTCTCTCCTTTGTCCAGAGAAGTTCGAAGAGCCGGTCTACTCACTGGCTCTTTGTTCTTCACCGCAGTTGTCAGCTCCACTTTTTGTGGAGCCTTCTTCAGTCCGCCATTCTTCGTCTGGAAGTCCAATATCAGGCTATTTTTTGATGAAGCTATCTTTGCTCCATCCTACTTCTTCAAGTGAGTGAATATAAGGGTTAAGTTAATATTTTTATTTTTGACGCTTTTTATAACTACAAAAAGAGACCAGTCACCTTGAGAGAAGAACTCACAACTCTTCTAATAGCAAGAATTACTATTAATTAAAATGAAGTATTCAGAACACCTAAACTAGTGCTGTTAAAATGAGCATACATTTGGACTTCGTAATCCTAGAGCAGATTTATATTTTATAAAAAGCTCAGTTTTTAACCCCTGAAGCTAAGTTTTTGTTATTATTTTTACATTATTGCAATATGTTCTATTATAAACTGATAATAGCTTTATTGCTGGAAAAACTTTCTGTATAGGAATTCACTTTATAAAAATGTCTGTTCCGTTATCCAACTTTATCTCATGTAATTACTTATAGGTCTTCCTAGCATTTTTGATATGGATGAAGGAATGACATATGAACAAATGCAGGTTAGACTTTGCATTATTTTTAGCATTGTTATAAGCAATCTTTAGCATTGTTATAAGCAATCTTTTGAAAAACTCATAATGAAACAGTGTACTTCATTTTCATAGACTGTGATCGAAGAGGTTCTGGAGGAATGTGGATATTACAATTTTACCTCAAACAGGTGAGTTTCATTTCAAAAGGAAATGTTAAATAGAGATGCAGTGATCGAATGCAGTCATTATTTTTTTTTCTAATAACAGGTCATGTTAAGTCTAACAGAATGCATCATTTAATGGAATGTAGGCAAGTGCTAGGCAGAACTGATATTGTAAGGTTTTGGACTATATTCCAACAGAAGAATAGCACAGTACTTCACTAATGAGTTTCCTCTCATTTCTTCTCTCCCTGTAAAGCCAATTTTTGGATTTAAAAAAATAAAAATCAATCAATAAAAAGTTCTTTTGAACAAAAATAAATACTGATAAAGTATACATTAATCTAGTTAGAAGATGGTTTGAAAAGGGTTTTGCACAAATAAAACTAGCAGAAGAAAGCAAAAGAATATGAAACAGAAGCACTGTATTTGGAAGAACCTGACATGAAACTGCACTTCTGCCTTCAGTAAGCACTGCTTTTCTCCACCCATCCCTGATAACTATGGCATCTGCTGACTTCCCATTAGTGACTGGTGTACATTTAGAAGTTAATCAGAGAGTCTTGTTAATCAACCAGATTAAAATGAATCACACTGAGTGATCAAAACTAGAAGATACAGAGTCAGTTAACCCAATATTGTGAATTCTGCCTGGCAGATGCTCTCAAAGACCAGAGTTTGAGATATCAACCAAAGTTAACTTTTTAACTGCAGGTGCTATGCATGAACAATCTGCTTGGAATTGATACACTTTAGAATTAGCTATATTTTCTCCCCAATCAATGACACTAAAATATAAAGAACAGAATGTTTAGTAATCAAATTGCCATTTTACATAGTAAAGCTGAATATCTGTCTTGCTTCAGTTTACATGTATCAGATTTCTCATGGCTCACATTTCTGGGATGGAAAAAGCATCTCTGGATGTCCAGTTCTTAAGATTTTGCTTAGAAAATGTTGCTGTTTATTGAACTCTGTAACCAAAACAGATTGTTGAATGCCTTGTAAAACCAGCGTGTCTACAATTTCTACTAACTTCCAGCAAGCTGGACTTTTGCTCATGCATACTGACAGTGCTATCATCCCCTAAATGAGAAGATCATAACATGGTCTACCTGACTCTGTTGATGCATCTCTTGTATATTCCAGTTTGGTAGCACAAAGATTTAATCTGATTCAAGATGAAAATGCTATGGATTTTTTTCATTCCATTAAACAAACACTTATAGCTCTTAAATCTTTTTAGGTATCAATACTATCCATGGGGAGCAAGAAATCATCCAGCCAGAAGATGAGCACCTGGAATTCTGACTACATTGGCAGGTTTTCTAATGAGGTCTAAATGTCTTGACTTCAGCTGTTACTGTCTCACTGCCAAAAGGAAACACTTTGCATAAAATACAAGGCAAGAGGAAACACAAAGAAAAGAAAAAGCAATCCAACCTTCTGTGTAGCTTACAGAGAATCCCCCAAACAGTAGAACTATAGCACATATCTCTGGCAGTAGGTATATGCAATATAGTTTTGGTTGTCAAGGTACGGTTTGTACAGAATGTAAACATTCTTCCAGGTACTTCCATTAAGGTGACAATGCACTGCTGTTCAGCCCATTCTTGATTTTTGGAATGGTCTGTTGAATACTCAGGTTTATTGGAAATCTATCTTAGTTTTTATAGATTTGCTAATATCAGACCTTATATTTTTTATAATAGAATATATTTTGTGAGGAGAGAAATTCAGAATGTTTGAGGAAACGGGACAAACTCTTGCTATATTAGAATCAAAAATAGTTTGGGAGTCAGAAAAAAGCATTCAAAATACTACTTTAGTTACTTGAATTAGTTGGGGTTTATGCTGCAAATATGGTATATTAGACAGTATTCATAACTTTTACAGCTTCTAGTATTTGTTAAATCTGAAGGTTAAAGCTTGGAACACATTTAGATTCTATAAATAAGTAAATTCCAGTGTCCGATCTAGATATAGATATAAAGCCACACAAAAACCTGTACAGATATATCTATATTAAATAAATACCCTAATTAATTTTTATTGCTAGTCAGATATGTAGCAGATAATGCACTTTGGAGAAACTAAAAGTGTTTCTTAAAAATGCTTGTAAAATAGTAATGCACATGTCACTGTTACCTAGACATTTCCTTTCCTTTGGCATTTTTCAGTGCTATCAATTTAGTAAATATTGAGTAAATGTATGGTTATCTACAATAATGCTTTAAGTGACATAGATTGGATGTAATATTTCCAAATTCCATTGCCTTTTTTTAATGAGAACATTTTTAAAAGCTTTAACATAGGTTATAAGTCTTTTGGCACATAAGGTGAAGGGCAACATTGGATATTGTTTGAGGGGACTGGAAGAGAAAGGGGAATCCATTCTACCAACTGTATTTATTGGTAGTCACACTGTTAGAATTTACATATTATATAATCTATATGTACACTAACATTATTTTTGAAGTTACATGCTTACTGTAATTTAAATTACTAGGAGGCATAATACTAATACAGGACACCATTTTTACTTGAGATAGAAATGGAGAATGCAAGCTAGGAAAAAAGTGTGTTCAAATTGCCTACTCTAACACATCTTAATCTGCCACAAATGACATGATTGATTTGAGGTAAACCAAAAAGGACATTTGAAATCTAAACAAGAGAACTGCAAAACACTACATAGCATTGCTGTTTGTCACTTTCAAAAGGCAGTAATATTTCAGCAGTGTTTGCTGCATTTAGGTGATAAAGTTGGTAAGGAAGATGCACATACTGAAATATTCAGTAGGACTGCACAGATCAGAAATTGGCCAGGTTCCAATATGTATGTACAGTGTGTTTTAGGGGCTGTGGATCTCCTCTTTGCATTTTGCTTGTTCACCACAATAAAATCAGTGGAACTAAGCAGCTGCATGGTTCATAGGTGGCAAATATTTTTGCACAACAAACTGTGTTCAAGACATTTAATGTGGAAAGTGCAATAGTTCTGAAGGATACTGATAGACAACAACAGATAAAAATAATAGTAACTGATCCAGTGGCAATTGCAAGGGGTGGTCAAGATGGTAGCCACAGAATCATGGTTAAAACCCCACCCCTTTCTACATGCATCAGATGTTGACACGCATTCAAAAGAGGTGGGCTTCAATTACAAAGGCTCAACCACTGTTGTGTCTGTCTTGATGCTGCCTACAAACACCACTGAACTGAGCTGTCATACTTTTTGGATCAGAAATTAAAAACTGGGCAGAATTTTGTTCAGGCAATGACAGTTTTTCTATTGCATTGTCTCAAAAGTGATTCTTGATAATTAGGGAATTGATAGCTCCGAGCCATGTCAAAGACATTTTGTTGATGCTGAAATTGATAGAAACTGGTCACCCAAGAATCTCTTTAGATCCAAGGTCTCTCCCCCTCATGCTTTTCTATTCACAGATTCTGTTCTGTACCAAATTAAGCGAATGCAGAGATTTCCCTGTGGTTCTTCAAACTATGTACCACAGCAGGGGCATCTTTTCAGGTATAAACAAACTTAGGGCATACCATAAATTTCAAGGAAACTCTGCTTCCTATCACTGCTGATATCACAGTGTAGTTAAGAACCTTTGTATTTGTATAGTTTTCCTTCCAATTTTTTTATTGCTGTTACCATAGACCAAATGCTTGTACAGTGATACTGAATTTGACAGTACCATCTGTAATGGCCTTTGAAATAGGAACCATTTGAGAGTCTGATTTTGAAATTGCAAATAATAAAGCATGCTGATTACTTTTTTAAAAAAATGTGTGTAATTATACTGGCAACCTTCAAAACTCAACATTCATCATTTTGGGAATAAAAAAATAATCATGGCATCTTTCTAATTTTAGAATATCAGACTACCAAAATCATTGCAAGGTGGAACATTTACATTCACAATGACTTTGATTTAAAATATCATCTAGTGAAAAGATAGAACATTCTACCTAGAATAATAGTTTTGCCTCAAACACTGAAATTGAGGAAGGTTCTAATTATTTTTCTCTGCTCTCTTCTTATAGCAATTTTGTTTTCAAGTGTTAGCAGGAAGCAATACAAAATTGACTTTTTATGCAATTATCATCTATACAGCTTTTTATTTAGTATAGTTACAGTAACAGGGATGGCTTTTTTCTAAATTTATTAATATGCTACACTAGTTGATAATTGAAAGTATTTATTGATAAAATAAACATAATATTGAAATATATTATTTTGATAGCTATTACTTATTGCAATTACTGCTTAAATGCCAATTTCATTTTGCCTGAGTTGCAGATTGAAGAGATAAAAGGAAGAGTGCCTGAGAGGTTGGGTGAGGGAATGGAAATAAGAATGGTGGCAATAGCCACACAGTCAAAGCCCCACACCTTTTTACCTGCAGTACATGTAAAATGGGTAACTCATATAACAATACAGACATACGAATCTCACTGGTATATTACACTAATAAATATTAAAAATCCTAGTTTTTATTTTTCTTTGATCATTGTTTAAAAGAAGTATAACGTTCAGCAAGAGTAAGATATCTCTTACAATAGCTGTGTAACAACCATGGACAAGACACATCTGTATGTGGGTCACTGCTGCTCTCTGAGCTTGTTGTTTGCTTGCAGACATTTCATTACCTGACTTGTTAACACCATCCAGTGTTGTGGTTTGATCTGGTGTTAGAAGGATTGACAAATGAGCTAACATGTCCTTCATGAGGGGTAGAGGGTACTTGTTGACAATAGAGACGGAATTTAACCCTTGATAGTCCGTACAGAGTCGAAGCATGCCATCTTTCTTTTCCCGGAATAACACAGGGGCCCCAACTGGGGAATTAGCAGGTTCAATAAACCCCCTTGACAGATTTTTGTCAGTGAAGTCCCGTAATGCCTCAAGCTCCTTCTGAGTCATCGGATAAATTTTTGGCTTGGGCAATTGAGCGTTGGGGACCAACTCTATTGCACAGTCAGTTTTCCAGTAGGGGCGTAACTGATCTGCTTCCATCTCCCCAAATACGTCTGCAAATTCTTGGTATCAATTGGGCAAGCCTTCTAAATGTGGCAAGTCAGGGTGTGGTGTGGCGATCGCTGCCCTTCCAACCCCCGCATGTGCAACTATCTCCGCTGTAGGAGCTTGGTAAAATCCATCTTTAAAAGTCACAGTTGTGTGCCCCCAGTTTATATAGGGGCTTCAATAGGTCAACCAGGGGATCCCCAGGATTACCAAGGGATTGCCAACAGGTGCTACAACGAATTTCAAAGTCTCACGGTGGCTGCCCATTTGCATTGCCACAGTTCCAGTGAAATGGGTTGCTGCCCCCCCCCCGCTGTTGAACCATCCAACTGTGTGAAGATCAAAGGATGCTGGAGGGGAAAACTAGGCAGTTCCAAAGCAACAACCAGATCAGGGTGAATTAAAGACCTGGAACACCCAGAGTCAACTAAAGCCCATACCTCTGTAGTTTTTGTGCGGGAACCCAATTTCACTTTTATTGCTAAAGTGTGACAGTCAGCACTCACCATAGCATCTTTGCGCCCATCCTCTTCCACCTGCCCGCTGGTGCCCTTCATGGCAGGTGGCTGGCGTTTCCTGCCGGCTCCTTAGAGTCGTCTTCAGCCTCTCCCGAGAAGTAGATTACTTCTTCAGCGTCGGCTGTTCCTTTGGCTGCTGTCGTTCACCGTGACGGGGGGGCGATTTGGCCGGCGGCTTCCCCACTCGATCTCCAGCCTTGGCTTTTGGGCAATCAGCTGCTCAATGGCCCTCCTTTCCACATCGGAGACACCCCTCACGTAGCGCTGATCTCTCTCCTCATCCCAGGCTCTATAGCTTGGCCGGGCAGCAGTCGCAGCACTTTGGGGTCCTCTCATGGTGGTGGGTGGTTTTTCAGATTTTCTAGTTTGTATGAAGGTATGCTGAACGTGCTCAGCCTTTCCTGCCAGACAGATCCAGTCATACAATGTCTCAGGGTCGTCTCTACACAACGCCCAACACAGGACGTCCTGGTTGAGTCCCTCTTTAAAACGCTCTATTAGAGTTGACTCAGACCAGTCAGTGATTTTCCCAGCCAGAGCTTTAAACTCTAGAGCATAATCAGCTACTGACATTTGGCCCCGGGAAAGATCCTTCAGCGCCTTCTTAGCTCTTGCCTTGGCCAGAGGATCTTCAAAATGCAGCTTTAAAGGCCACATGAAATCATCGAAATAATCAAGTGCAGGGGAGTCAGCATCACTTAACTGAACATACCAGTCAGCCGCTCGACCCTTCAACTTGGTGGCAATGGCAGTTATTTTAGCCTCTTCGGACGGGAAGCATGCCCCAAACTGTCTCATATAACTTTTAGCATTAGTTAAAAAGAAAGATAACTTTGTTGGATCCCCATCAAATTTGACAGAAAAGTCTCTCACTCTGCCTCCGGTTGGAGTGGAACCAGCAGGCGCTTGAGTGGTTTGGCCCCAGGTTACAGTAGCTTTCCCTTTACGGGGTGGGGATACTGATGGCTGGGCTCTGTGGGGTGGAGATTCATCCCAGAGCCATCTCCGGCCCTGCTCCACTGGCGGTCTGGATGGGAGGATGGGGGATGGTTGCGGGAAGCTGGGATCTCCTCCGCGTCTCTCCTGCCCCTCCAGTGAAAAAGACAGGTTTTTCAACATGTACTCCATCGATTCTATTTTGGCTTCCACCACTCTTAGTCTCTCAGGGGTTTGAGAGTCCCCTCTCCTTCACGTGCCCGGTTTCCTCTCAGTTGACACAGTAGTAGATTCTTTGTCTGGGGTTAGTAGGAACCAATACTTCCAGGACATCCCTGACATCCCTGGTTGGGGTTCCCCCACTTCATCCAAGGTGATCAACTCTGTGAGCAATTCGCTGGGTGCCGGTTGCTTTGGCTCTTCCCGTTGTCAGATTCCTCTGAATCAGAATTGGAATTTGATTCATCCCTTGACAGGTCTCGGGATTCTGAAGGTTCTGTGGTGAGATTCAGTTCTCCACTCTTGACCATCGACTCAGGCATCAAGCTAGCTGTCTCCTCGAGTCCCCCAGTCATGGATTTTGACTCAGCCATAGTTAACTATTTTCTCTCACAAGAAACTGATCTTGGTAGGAGCTAACGGTACAACTTTGGAGATTCTCAGCTTTATGTAATGGTTGCCTATTCTAAAACACCATCAGGCTCATGAGCAGGAATTCAAAGATATCTGATTTATTAAAGAATAGTATGCAGGATCACAGAGAAAGCTGAGAATGATGAAAGCGCGCCAAATTCAAACTAAAAACCCTCGGTGCAAATGAAATCCCTCCCCCCGTAGAATCTTCTCAAGTTCACAATCCCAGGTGCTCCTAACGGTTTCTGATGGTCTGCGGGAAAAGTCCTTGAACAGATAACATAATCCAAACACATTCCATTGAAATGAACATAGATACAGAGCTTGGCACAAGGTCTCACAGCAGCTCCCTTCCAAACAGAAATGCGCGTCAGCGCCATGGCATGTGAAATGTTACAATGTATAAACTACATTGAATCAGTGAACATGACAGTGCTATTACAAAAAAGTGAAGAAATACAACAAAAGAAAAAAAACTTGTCATACTATATTGTTATAGTTACAAATCTAAATATATTTAATGTAAATATTCAAATGCATATATACTTCTGATATATTTATATGACTATCGTGTGTGTGTGTGTGTATATACACAAAATACAGAAGGTTTATATACACTGTGTGTATGTGTATAGAAATAGAAATATTAACCTACCGTATTTTGAATAAATGAGTCCCATATTTCATTATACTTGTCCATACAAAATCTAGGTCTATAGGCAATCTGCTTGTAAATAGCAAGTACAGTCAGGTCTTCAATCCATTGAAGACCATACATTTGGGGACATACATTTATGTAAATGGGGCCATACATTTATCTTTCCAATGCTGCAATATCAGTCTTTTGGCCACAGTAAGGGCATGGAGAATCCATTTACATTGTCCATGTCAAATTCCATGTACTACTGTAGGTATATAGTTCAAAAGAATATTATCTTCTCAGAATTTTATCTTTTGTTGCACAATCATACTTATATAGTCCACTATTTTCTCCCCAAATCTAATAAATATAGGACATTGTAAAAACATATGCTTGAAAGAGGCATTGTCCTTATTACGCCTCCCACAAAATGCTGTTTTTGACAATCCTTTTCTATGCAATTGTTGTGGAGTCCAGTAAATCCTAAATAATATTTTTGTTGTATTAAGTCATAGTTTAAGGTCCATTGACACTCTTGCCATAGAAGTTAAGACACTGTCCCATTGTCTAGCTAATACAGAAACCTCTAATTCTTTATTCCACTCATCCCTTAACATCTGCATTTCAAATTGATTTATTGATAACAAATATCTATAAAAACTAATAGGGTTTTTTTGTTTTTTGTTTTAAAGGATTAACAAGTTGTTCTAGTATCTCAGGTGTCTCAGAAACTGAAAATGCTGTGGGTCCAAACAACGTTGTTAACAAATGTTGTAGCTGTAAATATTGCCATTGAGATACATCTAATAGATGATATTTATCTCTTAACATGGCATATGTTAAAAATTCATCTTCATAATCAGTTTCTCCAAAGTCAATATCCCCGCCTCTGTCCAGTTCTTCCATATCACCATCTTCTTCCGAATTTTTAAAGTTGGGTTTCCCCATAAAGTCAATTTAGAATAGGAAAAGGGGTCAAATCTTTTATTAGACATCACATTCCATAACTTTCTAGCTGACACAGTTGTTTCTATAGATACTAGAGTTCTAATGTATTTTGATCCTAATACTGTCCAACCAAAGGTGCTATATATGTATATTCCAAAGTCACTCAAATCAGAACATGAACACCAATTGTTGGTTTCCAGTATCCAGTTGTTTTCGTTTGAGGAAGAGAGGATAAACTTATTTTGAGGTTAATGCAGAAGTTGACGTATGTTTCCTAAGTGAAAATGATGGGAAATCATGCCACTAATTTTTATCAGTCAGGGTGCCACCATTCATTGGCCTTGTTAGAGAAGGTTATAGGGTTTGTTTGTTTTTTAAAAAAAAACAGGCTTAGGGGCTGCTTGTAGCCCTAGTGCCATCACTTGCTTTTCCCTGTTTCACAGTGATTTCCTTAGCTTGAGCATGGTAGCAAGCTATAGATACACTTGTAGGACTAGACTGCCTTTTATTTAGGATTATGAAAATAACTAGAAATTCATTCTGTGTCATTTCTTATATGTTCACATACTATTTCTTTTCACTATTTCTTTTTGTTCAGTTTCTCAGCAAATCATTGTCATACTGTTCCTGTTCATATTTTTATGCAACTTAGTGCCTACCCTAATGCATGTTTTTTAACCACTGCCCATTATATACTTCCTGTAATATACAGATTATTTAAAACTAACCTAGCCCTCCTACACTTGTCTGAACACGTTTCCCAAATATACATGAATCCTGATGTAACATATACCAATTTTTATAAATCTTTCCACCAAGTATAGAGAATAGCAGCAGACCCTGCATTTCAGTCATATGTACTATGGTCAAGTCTGTCGAGATGAAACATGGTGTTTCAAGATAACAGAAATTAATAGTAGCTGTAGAGACCTAGACAGACACACTGACAGAACACATTAAGAACTGATTAACTGCAATACTGGGGTGGAGAAGCAGTAACGTACCATTTTCAGCAATATTCCCACTTACTATAGATGCTTCTAATCCATAATAGTTGTGATATATAGTGTGTACTATATTCTGTAGTGCAGTATATACTGTATAAGATATTTCCCCTTTGGCTTAAAATAAAGCTAGGAAATATTTATATTAGATATATTCCTGAGTTATTTTTAAGATACTACTTCATTCTTTGATCTTCAAGCATTAACATACAATGTACAGTTTCAGTTCTGATACTAAAGAGTCTTAACTTTGGCAGAAATACTTATTTTAAAGAGCTGTTGTCATGAGAAATGTCAAGGACTGAATGGGGAATTAGCTTTATTAGATTCAGGGACTAACCAATATTAACAGGCCAATAACAGGCAAACTCTTGCTTTACTGGGTGACAGCTTTTATATTTTATCCATTGACATATTGAGAACAAACTTTATTGAGTTTTCTTTTTTAAAAATATCTGAGCACAATGTCTGCCACAGTTTGATGGATTTGTGTACAAAATATACACCATGCACAGTATCCCTCTGTCCCAAAGAAAGTTTGTGCACTTGTTCAAGCTTCTTATTCCAGACTTGCTATGCTCAAAATCATTTAATGAGAATTTGTATATTGTAAACTATCAATACTGAGATTTACAAAACAGAACAAACAATTTTACTTCAAACTTAACAGAAAGAAGCTGCTAAAACTCCTGAACACCTGTTTGTTTGTTCAGCAGATTTATATAGCCGCCCATCTCACAAAATGTGACTCTGGATGGCGTACAAAACATAATGACAATAAAAACCATAAAACACAACATTAATAAAAAAGAAAACATAAAAACCCAAGATTGTGGGAGAACAACAGTCACTTGACATCACATAGCCACCTTGCAGGCTCACCATGGGATCTCCAAGGTTGATGGAAAAACTGTTTTTAAAGGCTTTCTGGAAGGTAAGCAGGGATGGGCCCAACCTCACCTCAGGGGGAATGATGTTCCAGAGGGTGGGGGCCACAGTAGAAAAGGCATGCCATGTGGGTCCTGCCAGACGGAGCTCCTTAGCAGACAGGACCTGCAGTATACTCCTTGTGCTCAACCTGATGGGACAGGTAGATGTGATCAGGAAGAGGCAGTTCCTCAGATAACCTGGTCCTATGCCATATAGGGCTTTAAAGATCAAAAACAGCATCTTGAATTGCACCTGGAAACAAACTGGCAGCCAACGCAGCTTGTGTAACAGGTGTAATGTGCATCATCCTAGGGGCACACATAACTGTCTGCATTCTGCACCAGTTGAAGCTTCCGGATGTTGTTCAAGGGTAGCCCCATGTAGAGTGTGTTACAGTAATCCATTCTGGAAGTGACCAGGGCATGAGTAACTGTGGGTAGGGCCTCATAGTCTAGGAAGGGGCATAACTGGTGCACAACGTGAAGTTGTGCAAAGGCTCTCCTAGCCATGACTGCCACCTGCTCCTTAAGCAGGAGTCATGAGTCTAGAAGGACCTAGATGGTGCACTACTCTGGGGTAGTGCCACCTCATGCAGTAACAAAGATGATACAGTCCTATATCCCAAGAGCCAGTTTGGTCTGGTAGTTAAGGCAATGGGTTAGAAACTAGGAGATTGAGAGTTCTAGTCCCACTTTAGGCATGAAAGCTGGCTGTGTGACCTTGGGCCAGTCACTTTCTCTCAGCCCAACTCACCTCACAGGGTTGTTGTTGTGGGGAAAATAGGAGGAAGGAGTATTAGGTATGTTCGCCACCTTCAGTTATTTATAAAAATAATAAATGGATCGTTAGTAAATAAATAAATCTTGAGAAGGCCCAAAAACCCGGAGCCACTTAGTCTTGCCAGGGTTCAGCTGAAGCCTGTTTTTCCCCATCCAGACCCCTGCAGCCTCTAGGCACTTGGAAAAGACATCAACAGCCTTGCTTAGCTCACCAGAGGCAGAGATATATAACTGGGTATTATCAACGTATTGATGATACCTCATCCCATGGCAATGAATGATCTCACCCAGCAGCTTCATGTAGATGTTAAATAGGAGTGGAGAGAGAACTGAACCCTGAAGAGCACCAGTTAGTAGGAGTTGAGGGCAAGACCTCTCACTTCCAATCAACACTGACTGATACCAGCCCTGCAGAAAGGAAGCAAACCACAATACTGTGCTGCCCACTCCCAACCCATGGAGCCAATCCAGAAGGATACCATGGTGAATGGTATCAAAGGCTGCTGAGAGGTCAAGAAAAGCAAAGACAGATGCACTGTCCCTGTCCCACTTCTGTCAGATATCACCCAAAAGCACGACCAGTGCCATCTCTGTCCCATGCCAAGGCCTGAATCCTAACTGAAAGGGGTCCAGATAATCCACTTCATCCAGGGCCTGCTGAAGCTGCTGTGCAACCACCTTCTCCACAGCCTCTGAATTCCACCATTACATTGCTACTAAATAGGACATTTTATAGATCTTTTATTGTTTGCAATCTCCAGACTGTTAATTTAGAATTATCTGCAGACTGAGAGTTCCTGAATTGTTAATAAAAGAAATCATCAGAAGGAGACTACGTATCAGGAAATTAGTATTTTAGAGAAGTACTAATGACTAAGCAAACTAATCTGGGTTTGATATCAATGTTTTGGGAACCCTGACATATCTCCAGCTTTTCCAACTGCTGACTCAGACCTTATCAAAAGCTCATTGAAGCTGCAGGTATTCATCTCTCTGTCTTAGTGAAAAATCACTGTATATTATTTTTAAAAAGCTGTAATGTATTCTTCTGTTTGTTTGTTTATTTACAGCATTTTAACTTGTTTGATAGCTAAAAATGCTGCCAAAGCAGCTAACATAAGATCTTCAGCAAAAAAGAAAGTCATCACCCAGGTCTGATACATGTCTTTTCTACAGTCAGTTGAGCAAGTTAAATTCATTTTGTTGGCACTGGAAAATTGTTGCACTCCATTTACGTAGAACAATTTTCTGAATAAAAGGCAACTAACATCATTTGCTTAAGTATATTGATGGAACTATTTAAAAGTTAGAGTGCAACTTATACAAAATTAAAAAGAACAGCTGTAATAAATGAAAATCTTGAGACCAAGCTAAAATTACACCACATACCTCTTAATTGCAGTTAAATATGGAAATATTTATATATTAATTAAACAGGAGTACTGACAGAGGATTCTAACCATTGCCAAAGAGTTAAAACTGGTTATATGATTGGTCATTTTGGCTCAATGACCAAATCTACCTCCAAGGTTCAATAAACCTCCAAGGTTCAAGGTTCTCCCAAGCAAATCTGGAGAACGTTGGTAGGGAGGACTTTTGCACCGAGAGCAAATTTCTTTACCTCCTATTTTTGCGGAGTAATGTGACATCATGATTTTTCATCAAGCAGTTGTTCTTCAACAGTTTGGGTAGGTCTCTATGGCTTAATTCATTCTCTGTTCTTCTAAGATATCAAAATAACTGTCAGATTTCGTTCCCTCAAAATAGTGACAAAATTCTATTTTCCCTCTACCAAACGTGTTCAACTGATGACAAAGCTGGGATTGCAGGGGGGAGCAAAATAACAGCTTGTTTTGCAATTTATGTCCCATTTTAATGTGGATGAAATGGAATACCTTTGATTCGGCATGTTATCCTTGTACTAAGTATGTAGTTAGAGACCGTAATGGCAGTTGTGACTTATTTTGGAAATAAGATATGGATTAAACAGGAGGAATGTTGTTTCTGACTTACAGGATGGCATATGGTGGTACATTTAAAGTCAGACATGAATATATGTACAGTACGTTACTTTCCTTAAGGACCACAACATCAGTGTTCTCTTCTTCTAACTTGGTTAAAATTGGACATATTTCAAACTGCAAAACATCTGCATAGAATCACTACTGCTTCTAAGAAATCAGTGCATTTCACAGCAAAATTGAGCAATGTTGCAAAAGTATCCAATAGATATGGAATGTTTGTTGTGTTTGTAAAATATCACAGATCATTCAGGTTGACCAGGCATCTTGAAGTAATGCTTTCATAATTCAAAATTCAACAGTCCTTATCTTGTGCTATCCTTGTGCTATCCTACAGTATTCACTAGCAATTAATGTATTTTTAAATAGTGTGGGGCATTGTAACTATTAAGTAGAAGTTGTTGTTGTTTATTCGTTTAGTCGCTTCCGACTCTTCGTGACTTCATGGACCAGCCCACGCCAGAGCGTCCTGTCGGTCATCAACACCCCCAGCTCCCCCAGGGATGAGTCCTTCACCTCTAGAATATCATCCATCCATCTTGCCCTTGGTCAGCCCCTCTTCCTTTTGCCTTCCACTCTCCCTAGCATCAGCACCTTCTCCAGGGTGTCCTGTCTTCTCATTATGTAGCCAAAGTATTTCAGTTTTGCCTTTAATATTGTTCCCTCAAGTGAGCAGTCTGGCTTTATTTCCTGGAGGATGGACTGGTTTGATCTTCTTACAGTCCAAGACACTCTCAGAATTGTCCTCCAACACCACAGTTCCAAAGCATCGATCTTCCTTCTCTCAGCCTTCCTTATGGTCCAGCTCTCGCAGCCATATGTTACTACGGGGAACACCATTGCTTTAACTATGCGGACCTTTGTTGTCAGTGTGATGTCTCTGCTCTTAACTATTTTATCGAGATAAAATAGTTGCACTTCTCCCAAGGATTAAGCGTCTTCTGATTTCCTGACTGCAGTCAGCATCTGCGGTCATCTTCGCACCTAGAAATACAAAGTCTTTCACTGCTTCTACATTTTCTCCCTCTATTTGCCAGTTATCAATCAAGCTGGTTGCCATAGTCTTGGTTTTTTTGAGGTTTAGCTGCAAGCCAGCTTTTGCATTTTCTTCTTTCACCTTCATCATAAGGCTCCTCAGTTCCTCTTTGCTTTCAGCCATCAAAGTGGTATCATCTGCATAGCTGAGATTGTTCATGTTTCTTCCAGCGATTTTAACTCCAGCCTTGGATTCCTCAAGGCCAGCATGTTGCATGATGTGTTCTGCATACAAGTTGAATAGGTAGGGTGAGAGTATACAGCCCTGCTATACTCCTTTCCCAATCTTAAACCAGTCCGTTATTCCGTGGTCTGTTCTTACTGTTGCTACTTGGTCGTTATACAGATTCTTCAGGAGGCATACAAGATGACTTGGTATCCCCATACCACTAAGAACTTGTCACAATTTGTTATGGTCCACACAGTCAAAGACTTTAGAATAGTCAATAAAACAGAAATAGATGTTTTTCTGAAACTCCCTGGCTTTTTCCATTATCCAGCTGTCATGTTCATCGTTCCAATGGTCTGGGTACATCGTAACGTTTCGCATGTCAATTTCCTGATCCGTGTCTGTCATTTGCTGGGAGGGGAATTTCAGCCGTGCCGGGCTGTAATCTCCTTACTGTTACTGAGGAATGTATGTTTGGGTTATTGCATGTGTTCAAGGTTAATTTCCCAGGCCGATGTGTAACGGTTACCAACACCTGAGAGGGGGTGGTTGCTATGATGGGGCGAGGGGCGGGATCGGGTTTGAAGCGGGGGTTTTTAGTTTGTATTTGGCACGCTTTTGGTCATTCTCAGCTTTCTTTGTATTTGCACACTATTCTTTCAATAAATCAGTTTTCATTAAGAACCTGCTTGTGAGGCTGAGTATGTCAGAATAGGCAATCATTACACCAGCGGATATTGGCAATTTGGTCCCTAGTTCCTCTGCCTTTTCTAAACTCAGCTTGTACATCTGGCAATTCTCGCTCCATGAACTGCTGAAGTCTACCTTGCAGGATCTTGAGCATTACCTGACTGGCATGTGAAATGAGTGCCACTGTTCAATAGTTTGAACATTCTTTAGTGTTCCCCTTTTTTGGTATGGAGATATAAGTTGATTTTTTCCAATCTGATGGCCATTCTTGTGTTTTCCAAATTTGCTGGCATATAGCATGCATTACCTTGACAGCATCATCTCGCAAGATTTTGAACAGTTCAGCTGGGATGCCGTTGTCTCCTGCTGCCTTGTTATTAGCAATGCTTCTTAAGGCCCACTCAACCTCACTCTTCAGGATGTCTGGCTCTAGCTCACTGACCACACCATCAGAGCTATCCCCGATATTGTTATCCTTCCTCTACAGGTCTTCCGTATATTCTTGCCACCATTTCTTGATCTCTTCTTCTTCTGTTAGGTCCTTGTCATCTTTGTTTTTGATCATACCCATTTTTGCCTGGAATTTACCTCCGATGTTTCTAATTTTCTGGAAGAGGTTTCTTGTCCTTCCTATTCTTATTGTCTTCTTCCACTTCCGCGCATTGCTTGTTTAAAAATAATTCCTTATCTCTTCTGGCTAACCTCTGGAATTTTGCATTTAATTGGGCATATCTCCCCCTATCACTGTTGCCTTTTGCTTTCCTTCTTTCTTGGGCTACTTCTAGTGTCTCAGCAGACAGCCATTTTGCCTTCTTGGTTTTCTCTTTCTTTGGGATGTATTTTGTTGCCACCTCCTGGACAATGTTGTGAACTTCTGTCCATAGTTCTTCTGGGACCCTATCTACTAAGTCCAGTCCCTTAAATCTATTCTTCACCTCCACTGCATATTCCTTAGGAATATTAGTGAGCTCATATCTAGCTGATCTGTGGGTCTTCCCTAATCTCTTTAGTCTGATCCTAAATTGTGCAAGAAGAAGTTCGTGATCTGACAGTCAGCTCCAGGTCTTGTTTTTACCGACTGTATAGATGTCCACCACCTTTGGCTGCAAAGGATGTAGTCAATCTGGTTTCGGTGTTGTCCATCTGGGGAAGTCCATGTATAATGCTGTCTCTTAGGTTGCTGGAAGAGAGTGTTTGTTATGCACATTGAGTTGTCTTGGCAAAATTCTATCAGCCTATGTCCTGCTTCATTTTGTTCACCCAGGCCATGCTTACCTGTAATTCCAGGTGTCATTTGACTGCCCCACCTTAGCATTCCAGTCTCCCATGCTGAAAATAACATCTCTTTTAGGTGTGTTGTCCAGTAGGTGCTGCAGATCCTCATAGAACTGCTCTACTTCAGCTTCTTCAGCATCTGTGGTTGGGGCGTATATTTGGATCACTGTGATGTTAGATGGCTTGCCCTGAATTCGAATTGAGATTATTCTATCGTTTTTTGGATTGTATCCAAGCACTGCTTTAGCCACTTGACTATTAATTATGAAGGCTACTCCATTTCTTCTGTGGTCCTCTTGTCCACAGTAGTAGATCTGGTGGTCATTTGATGTGAAGTGGCCCATTCCAGTCCATTTCAGTTCACTGACACCCAAAATGTCTATCTTTAATCTTGACATCTCACCAATAACCACATCCAATTTGCCCTGGCTCATAGATCTTACATTCCAGGTTCCAATGGTGTGTTGATCCTTAGAACATCAGATTCTCCGTTCACCACCAGCACCGTCGGCCACTAGCCGTCCTTTTGGCTTTGAGCTAGCTGCGTCATCACGACTGGGGCTAGTTGAGCTCATCCTCTGTTCCTCCCCAGTAGCATTTTGACCATCGTCCGACCTGGAGGTCTCATCCTCCGATGGTATACCGACATATCTCTGGTTGTACTGATCCATTTAGTTTTCACGGCAAGAATACTGGGGTGGGTTGCCATTACCTTCCCCAGGGATCACATTTAGTCTGACCTCTCTGTCATGACCTTCCCGTCTTGGGTGGCCCTTCACGGTTTAGCTCATGGCATCAATGAGGTGCTCAAGCTCCAGCACCACAAGGTAACGATCCTTTGCTGAAGTAAGTAGAAGTAAAAATAGGTATAATTACAAAATTGCCACATTATGTATCAGATGTATACATTTAAGCCAACATGTAACATCTGGTCTCCCCAGATCTGTCAGAGAAAGTGTATTTGTATATGTCTGAACATTGCTGAGAGTGAAAATCTAGCCCAGTGTTTCTCAACCTTGGTAACTTTAAGGTGTGTGGATTTCAACTCCCAGAATTCCCCAGCCAGCCTAAAGTTGCTAAGGTTGAGAAACACTAATAGCCTGAGCAGGGATTAGTGAAGCAGGGTTATAACTATAGCAGAAATAAGGTTTATTTAAGGAAATACACACAGGAGTAGGCAAAGCCTAGTTCCTCGTTAGGAACATCCTAGCAGACAGACAGAGCAGTGCCTGCAGGTGGGGGAAGAGGGGCACAAAAATGGACAGAATGATGAAAGCAGTATTGTGTCATAATGCAAGTCCCATCCCCTGTGCATCTGGATCATGATACATGATTATACAGAAGGGATGGACCTTGCAATGGAATGCTGAGACAAAGTCCAACCAGATAGCAAGAGCATGCATGACTTGGGAATAAAGGCAGAAGAAAGCGACTAAGATTAGAAATTTCATAGGCAAAGAACAAGGAGACTGGAAAACAAAGAAGGAACAAATCACCCATTATCCATTTACATGCCACTGCCCCTTGTGATCAGTTCTCAGGGTTCAGTTCCACTGATGTCAACTTCCAACAAAATCCAGACCAAGTAGATCTGCTTCATTTTATCTGCTTTGGAGGGTCAGATTTCCTATCTGGTCTATATATTTTTAATGTAGGAATCTTTGCCATATAAGCCAGGGAAGAGAAAGATTAGATTTATTTTGTCCATATTGTAAGATAACCAAAGGTATGTTATCTATCTTTCTTTCATTTTTAAAAAGTCTGGAATCCTTTCAGCAGTACTGGGGTCTTTGCCTAAAACCCTCAAATTTTTAAGTAGCAAGGGGTACTTTAATTTTTTAAAAAAAAATACATTCCATGTTTTTAAAAATCCAGTTCCTTTTAGAAAGTACGTACAATTCCTATGCATTCCATGATGAATTTTTTTCTGGGGAAAAAGTGCTAGCTGGTCTTTTTTCCTGCCAATATTTGTCTCATAACAGATCTGCTAGAGAAATTATTTTTCATCTCTACCCAGATCTGCAGAATGGATAGATGGATAGATGGCAAAAGTTGTGCTTATCATCAGAATGGAAGTCAGATTCACACTGAATCTTTGAATGAGTCTCAGGAGTTACCCTCTAGATCTTAGGGACTACAACCCATCATCCTTTGCCAGCAACCTGTTTGGCACTTTAACTGAGGTGATAGATTGTGCTGCTTGCAGGTGATAGGAATTGTGATCTATCACATTGATAGGCTGGCAACTTGAAGCCTGCTCTGTGGGTGTCTAGGCTTTAATTGAAATTAATCTGTGTGATTTACTGGAGTAGTAAAACCCAGAAACAGCTTCATCTGGCAATTCAAATCCACCCCATCAATCAGTTGCTGCCTATAAATATGTTGTCCCATCTCCTGGCTTCTCCTGTCCCTGATGCCACTTAAAATTATTTTGCTCGACTGGGCCTTCAGCAAATAGAATGAAACTCTTCTGCTGTTTTGCCTGTTGTTTTGCTACTCTTGGATTCTTTCTTTTTCTTTTATTGTTCTGCTATCTAATTGTTCATTTTCCCCTCTTTTATAATTTAATTGTCAGCCTTCTCAAATGCTGCTTTTGCAATAGTGAGACAAGATAAAATGCTGTCAGTCAGTAAAGGAATACAGACGCATTTGAAAGAGTAGTCCAATCTGGAGCCCTTGGCAGAATGATCCCTATCTGTGTCAACTGGATCCCAGCATGGGGAAGATGGCCCTACATAAACAAATGCATATGCACCTGTTGCTTTCAAAAAGTTAGATTCCTAAGCTTCCTGCCTTCCCTTGCAATTCAACTCTTCTTGTCTTTTCTCATTCAAAGTTCATCCTACCAGCATCAACAGTCTGCCCACAAAAAGTCTTATCATAGCTAAAAAACAAACTAATATTTATTATAATCAAAGACCAGCATAGTTTATCATAGCTAAACAGAATCATCAGCTCGTCCTAACAACATGGAGTCCAGTGGTAGAAACCAACATGATGCAAGTTTGAGTAAATACGGCCACAACTTTGGTTGATTATGACTTTCAGGTTAAGGCACAACATAGGGCCAGGATGGCAAACTGTGGGCAGTCCATCTACCATTTTAAACCTTTGTGTGCTAGAAGGCATTGCAGTGGTCCCATTATTTATGATTTATCCCACCACAAGAAAAAGGTTCCCTGTCCAGTCCAGTCCAACCTTCATCCCTAAAAACCATCCAGTTTTCTTAGGCTTTTGAGAACAGGATGTAGTCCATTTAAAGAACTGCTGCCAGAGATATACAGTATCAGCTCTATCAGTACTTTCTTCCATTCCAGTCCCAAGAAAGGAAGGCTTCTCAGATAAATTGCAATCCAATGCAATAGTCCTACATATGAATACACCTGCAGCATATGAAAAGAATATATGTACCCTGAATAGGGTATATGGGCAAGCATGCATGCATACCTTAATCTGCCCAATACTATACAAGGCTACTTATTTAGTAGAAGATTTTGAAATATGGCTTACAAACTCCTGGCATTCTAGGAATTCTGCTTCATTGGGTTTCCTAGTTATGTTGTGCCTACAAAGATCAGAATTGTGCAAGCCATGGTATTCTCTGTAACACTCTATGGTAGTGAAAATTGGGCAAGGTATGAAGAATATGGATACTTTTGAACTTCGGTCTTGGCGAAGACTCCTGAGAATACCATGGACAGTCAAGAAAACAACCAAATGGATTATCAAATGAATCAACCCAGAGTTCTCACTCAAGGCACAAATGACCAGGCTCAAATTATCCTGCTTCGGAATACCTTGCTCTCTGGAGAAGTTTCTAATGTTGGGAAAGGTGGAAGGAAAGAGAAGAAGAGGATGACAGCAGCAAGGTGGATCAACTCAGTTACAGTGGTGATTGGAAATGCTGAAGGACCAGGTTAGGGACAGAACATCATGGGAAAAATCTATGTGGTTGCTAAGAGTCAACAATGACATGATTGTTAATATTTTTCTACTACAGATTAAGATTACTATGGTAACTAATCATTTTGGCCTGGTGAAGAGGTTGAATTTAATTGTCCCCTTTTCACGTGTTAATGGTTGCATTGCCTAAGGGGAAGAACTTGCCTGGACTTGTTTTAGTTTAGTTTCCCTTCTGTATAGGCTTGCAGAGAATATGCAGCTGAGAGAAATCTCTCCTCTAAGCAAACAGCCTTTAAATATGTTTGTTTTCTGTAAATAAAATTATTTTTATAGAAATGCCTGGTGTGTGACTTTTCTGATCTCTCCTGGCCAAAGGCTTTCTAGCATTCTGCCAACAGGTTATGGGCCCAGTAAGCAGCCCAGTAAACCCAGTAAGCCCAGATGTTGGAAACAAAAGCATGTACATGAAAATTCCAGAAGCTTTAGTTGGTCTCTATTAAAATCAAGAGTCTAATCATGGAGATCAGTAAGTTAGGAAAAGCTGTATTGGATTTTCTAGAACTATGAAGCAAATTTAAATGGTAGACCATTACTGTCCTAGATTTAGACAGCCTAGATTAGATATCTTTGCCGGAAGCCCCATGAATGGTAGTTTCTTGGAAAACTGTCCAAGGATGCTTGGAGTTTACCCCAGGCTTGTGAATGAAATAGTCTATTGGGAGGGGGCTCCATCAGATATAAGAGCTTTTATCCAACTGAAATCTGATGGAGTGAGAGCTCTAAAAAGGCTTTTGGTTTTCTCACTGAAGTGCTTAAAGCATGCTTCCACATAATGCATGACCCAGTTATATGATGCAAATCACATTTAGCATTTGAACTATGGTTCAGTTTTAACCAATAAATCTGAACATGAAGATCTCTTTCCAGGTGGTTTATTGTAATCCAGCAGCCAGATTCATAGATTAAATTTGCAAGCTTGTTAATTAAGTGCTCCTTCACTTTCTTTTATACATATTTTACTTTTGTAAAAGTGAGATTCTAATAATAACTATATAAAGGATCATAAATCCCAATGGAAATAGGGAAAAATTGTATGACATTGTTTAGGAATCAATAGGCAAACCAAAAGAGAGAGAGTAGTGATAAGAGATCAGTAACCAGAAGACCATGAGTTCTAATCCCACCTTAGGTATGAAGCCAGCTGGGTGACCTTGGGTGAGTCACTCTCTCTCAGCCCTAGGAAGGAGGCAATGGCAAACCACTTCTGAAAATGTTGCCAAGAAAACTGCAGGGACTTTTCCAGGCAGTTGCCAGGTGTCAAGACTGACTTGAAGGCACCAAAAAGAACAACAACCCCAAACCAAGCTGAGATTGGGGACTATATCCTGTTTGGGAAGAGATTGGACCCCATCTCAAAGATGAGATCATCAGCTTAGAGGTGCTTCTAGACCTCAAATGGCTTCTATAAAGTCAGGCCATTGCTATGACTAGTGGCACTTCTGCTCAGCTTCAACTGGTATGTCTTCTACACCCCTTGCCAGAGTGATTTATGCTTTAATCACCTTATCTTTAGATTTCTCTAATGCACACTACTAGACTGTTTTCTGTTGGGTGTTTTTCACCACATGACTCTGTTTTCCTATTAGTTGCGCTAGTCTTTTGTCAACGATTTCATCATAATTTAAGATACCTTCTGTGATAACCCTGCTATCTTGCATAGCATCTTGCTGACTCCTCACATATCTATGTATCTGCAGACACCCAAGCAAAACAGTTGGTATTTACTTGCTTTGCTTATAAGGAGCTGAGTGTAGAGCTTAGTTTAGATTCTCAAAGGAAAGCTCTCATAAGATAAGGAGGACCTGCAAGTGAGCTATTATCAACATCAGATGCTATGCTGGCATTAAAGGTAGAGTCTTAAATTGCAGCAGATAGGACTCTGGGAAGAAGATGAAAACTGGAAATGGAAGTGATAGCTGGCAACTAAAATGGCTGAAAAGAACTTAGACACTGGCTGTTGAAGTAGGACTTCAACAAGTAGCAAACAAGTAGCAAAACCCAGTAGGGGCTAATAAAACTAAGTAGGATTAGTTCACAGGCAAGATTTTTGGGAGACTGCCAAAAAGAATTGTTTGGCCACTTCATGAACAATTGTGCTGAGGAGAAGGAAGTGAGTTTTCTACTTACTGTAGAAAACTCTTGGTGATGCTGAAGATGACAGAAGGTATGAAGATCAGTGAAAGAAAAAAACCCCCAAATATCTACAAGTCTGACTGATGGACATTTTGGCAGATTTCTGTGGTAAAAATGAATGTGCTACCTAGAATGACATTTTTATTTCAAACAATAGCTGTTTTAACTAATGACATACCTTTTAAGCAATAGCAAAAAGAAATATCTAGATTCATATGGCAGGGGAAGAAACCAAGGGTTAAATATAAAATTCTTCAAGATGCAAAGGAAAGGGGAGGATTAGGACTGCCTGATTTTAAACTGTATTTTGCCACCTGCTGTTTGGTTTGGACAAAGCAGTGGGTACTTTTGAGAAATAAGAGAATGTTAGAATTAGAAGAACACAACCTGAGGTTTGGGTGGCATGTTTTTGTGGTATGATAAAGTTAATGTAGATTTCAAAAATCATTAGGTTAGGAGTGCCATATTAAGAATATGGAATAGAATTAAATCCAGGCTGTGCCCGAAAATACCTTTATTGGTTTAAGCACAAAAAGCATTTTATACAAAAGAAACAACGGGCAAAAACAAATGGTTAACCTATCAGGATTTGTTAGTACAGGAAAATGGAGAACTCATTTGGTCCTTTCCCCCAAAGTTGTCTCAGTGGGGAGAGAAGGCTATTTGCAAAAGAATAAAAAATGATTAGTGAGGCTTGGAGCTGGGAAAGTGAGGCTGCTTGGCTGTTCTGAAAAAGCTTGGCAAAATCCCTTGCTATGATCTTTTAAGTGGATAAAAAGAAAAGAAAAACTGGAAAGCTGTATGGCCCTGCCCCTGACAATCAGATCGTCAAACTCCTGTATGTACTGCATCACATAATCTTTATAAAGACTAAGATTGCTTTATACCAGGCTATTTAAAAGACTGCTCCACCAACATGAACAGAGATTGATAGGAACACAGGCCTAGATTTTCTTTACAGCCGCACCCCAATTGTGGAACTGTCTGCTCAGTATTATTAGACTGGTTCCTTCTTTGTTCAATTTTAGGTGGGTTGTTAAAACAGTTTTATTCAGTTTAGGTGTATCCAGTGTATCCGCTTCTACTTGATGTTCCAATTACAGATGTATTAGCTCTGCTCTATGTTTTTAAGATCTTTTTCTCTTAATCTTAATTTAATACCTTATTTTCTTAAATGTTGCTCAATAGTTTTAGTTTAAAATTGTGAACTAACGTATGGAGAAGGTATCTTGGTTTTGATTTTAAATCAGTTTGTTTTTCATGATTGATACTGGCTTATATCCCAAACCACAATTGTATAAGGTTTCAGAATGGCAAAAAGACACCTGTAATGAGCTCAGAGCTTCTGACTTTAAGATACACCCCCTGAGCCAGCATGAATTCTGGGTTAGAGTGAAATCCATGATCAGTCAACCTAAACTCACTCTGACACGCAGCATGCCGTTTAGCAGTATGTGTCTCTCTTCTCAGATTTTTTCCATGGATGAGTCTTCCATATTAGGAACATTTTTGCATCTGGCCACTAGAGATAAATCAAACTCAAACTGCACTAAACAGTGAAGTGCTTTTTACAAACAGGGAAAATGACCCTCAGTTTATCACTTATCTAATTTCTGCTTTGCCACATGCATGGGGATGATTAGGGTAGCACTGAACTGTCCTGAACCTGCAGCAATGAGATCATTTTCCTGATGGGTATTTTCTCCAAGTGCTGTTTCTCACAGTCACCTCATATGGCACTCATAAGCCAAGGCTAAGATACATGCTTGACAGTTTTAGATTTCTGCCAACTGCCAAAATACTTAATTCTGAATACTTCATTGCTAAAACACACACACACACACACACAGACACAATGAAAAATGTTGGATGTCTAAAGTAGCTGACAGATTAATATCACAGTTTTGATTAGAGAGAACTCCTTTTGGGGAGCCAGAGAACACATGTGGAATTTTGAGAGCACACTGTGAGTGCCCTTATAAAATACCACTACATGGCTTGTATTTTCACAAAATAGTGGCTATGGTAATCTTTAGCAGTCCCCAAACACCAATTCCCATGGAGTCAAGTTGATGAGGTTCCTCCTTGTCACTGCATCTCTCCCCCACCCCAGACTGATCATTACTACCTAAACTTACCATTGTCTTTTTCTGGACAAGTAAACAGCCTTTCAGACAAATCATTAGGCTGTACCTATCCATCATTGCCATTTTTAAAGAATGTCTTTGGGATCTATATGGGGCAGAGAAGCATTCATGCAAATAATAGGGATACTTACCTGACACCTAGCTATACAGCATTGCCAGCTTTGCATTCACCTTTTTTTTAAAAGAATCTTTTGAAAGCCAAAAGGGGCTGCATATCAGAAGGCACAAAGGGAAATTCTGCAAGGGAAGCAGATTGCCTCTCTAGATATGGATCACTTAAGAATGTTACTGATATACATGGCTCTAGCTCAGGGAGCTATTGATTGCAGGAGATGTGATCATTGGCACATGGTTTGCCCTTGCGTAATTGATTTTCCTTTAAGGGAGGACTGGAACCATGGCAAATAAGCTATAATCTTTTCATCCAGACTGTGGGTCTGTTTGGAATGGCCCTCAGTTGAAAGAAAAATACACTGCCAAAGCTCTGCTATTTAACAGACGGAAGGATTTTTCTCTCAGCACCAAAAATGGGAGTTGTTCTCCTTTTGCAAATAACAAGCTAGCGGGGCCTTGATAGGCTAAACAGCTAGGGCAGGCAATGTATTGCTAGTCAGGAACCACTAAACAAAACATTGCCTGTTTTATTTTGTGTTAAGGCTTTATACTTATACTTGAGGGGGAGGAGGCTTTATTCAGCACCAGAAATGGGTGGGAAATTGGATCTCCTTTTACTGATAGTTTCAGGAAACTCAGAACTGCAGAGAAGAGGCCACAGGTTACCCACCCTTGCTATTGGGAATGTAAGTAATTAAAACCTGGGAAAGAAAATATGCTTTTTTGTTCCTGTTGAGCACATTCCTCATTAAATGTGCAATATTCTTATCCTCGTGATGTTTACCAAAAGAGACATGAGGATATGTGCTATGGCTCTTCCTGCCATTGTAAGTTTCTTCTCCAATCAGGCTTCCAAATAGCATTTATGTAAGAACTGACACTTTGGATCCCAATAATGACCTGACTCATGCATAACTGAAATATGCAGAATTCAGATTTATTGAGAATGTGTACAGATCAAGAGAAAAAGCTGCGATTGAAGATTCCTGCCTAAACTACATAATTAAAAGTTAGCAGAAACCCCGTTCCCCCCTTATCTCTTCCCACCTAATTCCAATGGTCAGGCATGCCAAGCACAGATGTCTCCGATGGTATTGTTGGAAGTCCTGGCAAATCCAGCATGCCTCATTAGCATGTGAATTAGCATGTAAATTGAGTTGTCCCACAATGCAACTCTGAGGAAGCTGTTTGTTGCCACTCCCACTTCCTCTCTCTTCCTCCTTCTTCCACCCAGGGAGAAGCAAGTGTGCTGCTCTCCTCCATTCTGGGCCCCATGCAGTGGGCTTGGAATTCCCCTTTCTTCCACACAGCCTTTGGCAGCAAAATAGGGCTGAGGGTTTAGGGCAAACTAAGTATTTAGAAAGGAAAGAAGAACAAAGGAACTTCATCTTTTCCACCAAGATGGATGTAACAGAAGCAACAATAAAGTCAATAAGAATTCTTTTACTTATCTTAACCTAATCTGTCTAAGTGTGTGATTCTTTATGCTTGGGAGGGCTGAATGTGTAAGATCAATAACCTGTGTTTCTCTGGTATGCTCATTAAAGCTATTTTAAGATAATATTCTTTTTCTGTGCCAGCTTCTCAACTGTGTTATAAGCTCTGCTCCATTTTAGTGGTTCTAGCAGGCCACTAAATTGGCTTCAGGTATGACCTTGACTTCCTCCCTTAGCCCAAATAGAATAGTTTCACACTCCTTGGTGTTCCCCCTCCCAACTGGTTCTTGACACACGTTGACTCATCATGGCAGATAAACACAATCAAACGATTCATCAATCATTTGATTGTGGAGTCTGACAATTTATCTGAATATGGATACAACTTTGCTTCAGTTTCCCTGCCAACACAGATAGGTCTCAGCTGCAGGGAATATCTCACGTCTCCTCCACATGCATGATGTGTGTATTTTATAAAGCATAAGAACTAGCTTTTTCCTGGAAATCAGTAGAAGGGATAAAGAATCATTATGAAATTTGTGTGAAAGAAGATTCAGTTATGGGAGAAGGATAAAAATACATCTGAGCCTTCCTTGATGTTGCCTCTGGAATCATGTTGTCATTTACTGTTCATTGCCACAACATATTTTGATTTGAAGGAGTGCTTCAAAATGCAGATCATGTTTTCAGTCAGACACATATGGTTAATTAGGATATTTTATTTGAATTCATCATCCTGGATAGTCAACTGGAAAAAGTGTTTGGGATAATTATGCTGCTGACCCAACTGAGTTGCTCACTTGGCCAATTATTTTCAGGTACCTTAAGCTCTCTCACAGCTATGAAGTGCCCCCCCCCCTCCACTTTGATTTATTCATGCTTCCAAGTTGCAGACATTAGCTTGTAAATGTGAACACCTAGGTGTCTTGGGGAGGGGAATCAACAAATACATATCAATATTACAAATGATACATCTTGGGACCAGCAAGTAAACTTTGCTAGGAATGGTAGTACTTCATTCATTGGTAGGACAGAAGAATCTCTAATACTTCAGACCAAAGCTCCTTTACATTCTCTATCTTGTTTGTAGCAGTGGCCAGCCTATGAGATCCACAAGCTTGCTGAACACTATGTATTTATAGAGAACAGCTTTCCCTTACCTGGTACTCTCCAGTATATTTGAATAAAACTCACAGCATCACTGGCCAGCATAACTATTGATGATGGAAACTGGAACCCAACACTAGAAGGTACCAGATCATGGATGGCAGGTTAAATTTCTGCAGAGATCAAGCCTAAGCTCTATTCGGAGCACTCTGAGTTACAATATGCCAGCAAGCCCTGAAATCCTGCCAGTTGGCAACCATGTGCTGTTCCTTCCTGGTATTCTCACTCTGTATAATGGGAAGAAATAACTCTACACCACCTCTTGAGCATAGGTATTTATTTGTGGTCATACAAGGCAGGGGGGCTTAGGCTGTGTCTTCAGAAGTGCTTTCCTCCACAGATTTCTTGGGGGTTTTCTAAAATTTGAAATTCCCAAGGTTCAATTCAGAGATTGACAGAAGTGGAAATCCATTGTCAGATGTCTACCGCTGACACCTCAGAAAGAATTCTAACTGATCCTATGATTCTAAATGATCCTTAGGATGCTGTTCTGGCTGTGCCCATGGGGTGCTAAGCACATCTCATCTCTTGTTTTAGTGTTTTTCATAATTTTTAGCGTTCACTAAATATCATTTCTGTTGCTCTGTTGCAGACTTCGTTCTTGGCTACAGTGAGAATTAAATGGAAACTTTGCAGTATATCTTAGATTTACTCTCAGTATCACTTTAGTATGCCTGTGTTGTTAGGTTAGAGCTATAATTGCCCCTGGATCAGCTTTTATACTGCCCAGCTGGTTGTTGCTGCTGCTGTTGTTAAAATCAACAACAATAGCAATTAATGACTTTACACTTAGTCATTATCTGGGGAGGCCTTCTACTTTGGATCTAATTTAAATTAGCAGGAGCCCAAATAAAGCTGATAGGCTATAGTAAGTCGTCATGAAATGAAAGCAGTCAGTAAAGGATCAGTGCCAGGTGTCCAGGCAACTGCTCTACAAAAGCACTCCTGACTAGGAGGGTCACCTTGAGTTGTTCTTACTCCATTTTGTAACAGCAGCAGATTGGGAAAGGAGGGGAGGAGAAACTGTGAGAACCGTACAGCCAAAGTGATTCACTGCTTTGCTTTACAGACATGCCCTCAGCAGGCCCTCACTAAGTGAACTTTGGGTCTGTTTACAGACACTCATTTTATTTCCTCAAGAAGCAATGTCTAAATTAACCTTGGTAAAAACATTCATTTGACTAAATTGGATAGCAGTAGGGGATAACCATGTGGCAGAAATGGGAGGGAAATTTTCTTAGCTCTCAGAAATTTTCTCCATCAACATGGTTGTCCAACAGGATGAGGGCACCATCAGCTTTTAATTAGAAATTAGCCAAGGGCTCTTTTCCAGAGATGGTATGGAAATTCTCTTCCACAACAGCTGTCCTGAGGTTACATACGTGTCTAGTAGAAGGGCATGTGGTGCACCTTTTACTTTGTGTCTTCAGTGGTACAGAAGATAGAGAAGATAGAGACAGCAGTGGGCCAAGGACTTCAACATTACCTGCTATTACCCAATACTTTTAAAAGTGAAGAGCAAGTATGGTGAGTGATTAAGGTGCCAAACTGGGACCAGGAAAACCATGTTCAAGGCTACTCTGAATAATGAGGCTTTTTGAGTAATGTTGGCCAGCCACTCTCTCTCAGCCTACCTACCTGGATTAAATAAGGAGAGATGTGAACTGTTACGTTCTGGCAGAAGAGAAGCAAGAAAACCATCTCATCATTAGATGTGTTCAAGCAGAGGCTAGATAGCCATCTTTCAGAGAAGCTGTAATAAGCGGTGGTTGGATTTATTGGCCTGAATGACCCTTCTAAGAATTGGTGATGAATCTAGTTCTGTATACCTCAGTAATGGTACTGGGTGTCCTGTTCAGACTATGAGGCGGCCAGACAGAATTATCAAAACTCTTTATTTAAAACAACTATTTACAGTAATAAAGTCCTGGTAAATAATAAGGCAAAGCAATTCCAATCAAGACCACCCAGGCAATGAAGGATGAACAGGCAAGGCTGCAGGGTCAGACTGTGGCAGAACAGCAAGGCAGAATTCAGCTAACTCTCTGATTGAAGCTGTCAGGTTTGGTGAAGCTAGCGTGCGTAGCAAAACAGAAACTGGAGGCAAGGATCTGTGAGTTGGCACGCAGATAGGACTGGACTGACATGTGGAGGCTAGGCGAGACTGAACTCGAACCACTGGGCAAGGCTTGGCTCTGGAGGCTAAGCTGGACTGGATATTCTAGGCAAGGCTGAGAACTGAAAGCAAGGCAGAACTGGACTGGAGACTCAAGGCAAGGCTGCGGGCTTGAAGCAAGACTGGACTGGACTGGAAATCCTAGGCAAGACTGAGAGCTTGAAGCATGACTGGACTGGGCTGGAGTACCTAGGCAAGGCTGGGGCTTGGAAGCAAGACTGGGTGCACACCTGGATCACGCTGGAATGCGGTGACAAGGTCCGAAGCTAGACACGAGGCTGTGCTCGGCAGGGACAGCAAGAGGAGGATCCTCTGGAGCAGCTTGTGCAGAAGGCAATTCTACAGAGGTAGAAGACACTGGCGCTGGTTCTACTCTGGCTACAGGCAAGGCATCCGACGCAGGTAAGGACTCTTCCACAATGGCTGTGAGCTCGAAGGATCTGTTGTCTCTGGCAGCTTGCTCTTCGCGTGTCTGCCTTTTATGCCGATCCCTTCTGCACCTTTTCTCTCCAGCAGCCAATTGGGTTGCTTTCTGATTTGCACACTTCTCAGCTCTCCTGTCTCGCGCACTGATTGGAGAGTTCAAATCCCCCAGCTTGTCCAATCCCTGTTTGCCATTTCTCCTGCTCTGCTGAGTCACTTACTGGTTCTGCTTTTTCAAACCTCTCCTGCAGTTTCGGTTTCCCCCTCTGACTCCAGATAGGTTTTGTTTTTGGAGTCAGATGCGGGCTGAAACCTCACACTGGGAATTGTATCAACTCATATTTCTATTCTATAATTCTAATAGCCAGCCTGAAAGGGCAGTTCAGTACTAAAGAATTCACTGTTCTCCTGGAACAAAAATGGACAATGTTTTTGAGGGGAGGGCACACTAGCACTACTACAAATTTTGAGGGCTGAGTAAGTGGCCTAAGCTGTTAAGTGTCAGCAAATGGACATGCATTCACCTATACATTGTTGGCAGAGTGCTAGGAAAGCATTTGGCCCAGGAGAGATCAGAAAAGTCACACACCAGGCATTTCTATAAAAATAATTTTATTTACAGAAAGCAAACATATTTAAAGGCTGTTTGCTGAGATGAGAGATTTCTCTCAGCTGCATACTCTCTGCAAGCCTAGACAGAAGGGAAACTGAAACTAAAACAAGTCCAGGCAAGTTCTTCCCCTTAGGCAATGCAACCATTAACACGTGAAAAGGGGACAATTAAATTCAACCTCTTCACCCGGCCAAATGATTACTTACCATAGTAACCTTAATCTGTAGTACAAAAACGTATTAACATACATGCCATGTAAATTTCTTCATTTATTCATTACACTTGTGCATTCCCTATGTGCCTGTTCTCACACATCCCCAAAACATACAGGAATTTAATCCTGTCCCTCAGTACCCCTGAAAGAAGGGAGGAAAACTTTAAGAATATCAACTCAGGATGGGACAAGGTTAGCGTGTCTCCCCTCATTCAGGGTTCCTCGTTACGATCTTTGCTATTAGCAGCAGAGAATTAGTGGCTCTCTTGCAAGGAAAACCATTGTTCCCCCATTGCTCTTAGGAACAAGAAACAACAGTTTTAGTGGGGATAATCAGAGAAGGAGAGATGGTTTAAACCAGTCTGTACCCCTGCACCACCGATCAGGAATAAGAAGTGCTAGGGAAGAGGTTACCAAAGCTGATATTATTTGGAGGGAGAAACTGGCTGCATGGTGCAGAAAGGAACTAAAGAGGGAAGAAATGGTAACATAAGCATTTCAGTGGGCACTTATTGGGTTTCTGAGAGCTACCTGTGGCCCACATTGCTCATATAGGCCCTGGAAGATGCCTTATACAACAATAACCTGGGTGATTCAGCACCCATGGCAACCATATGTAGAGTTAAGCATTTCTACTTCTAATCCTGGTGGTTTCTGATGCTTCATCTCCTTGACTGATGACTGTGCTCATGTTTCAATAAATATAGGAAGGAAGACATTCAAGTGCAATGACATAAAAAGTCAGGGTCTAATATAACACAGTGTAGAGTTCTCAAGCTGACTTGAATTTAAAGTGGGTGATGGTTCTTTGTACAAAGAGATCACATTAATATGGAAGAATGGTATCTTGTGGCTTAAGATTTTACTGGAAAAGATATGGCTACTTAGGGTCAGCTCCTCCTGCTAAAAGTCACTAGGAACAGGCGAAGGTTATTTAACATTCATAAATGAAATGACAAACGGACATCTGTATCTGTGTGAATTCCACCAGTATTATAAGCAGAGAGAAAGAGACAGCTTATCTGTTGATTAAGATAGACCGCCTGCTACAGGAGCCCAGTTCAGGAAGCAAGCTCTCTCTAGAGATTTCTGACAGCTGCTTTGCACCTTAAATATCTTTTCCAATGAATGACACCAGAAAGTGGACAAGTCATTTGGGACTATTTCTCTTCTTCAGGTTCTGTACTGAAGCACAAGAGAAAATTTGAGACTGTGTTTTCATTTTATTCAGGGTGGTGATATACTTCCAAAAGTATGCTGGAGTCAGCTCCCAGTACAGAGTTCACAATCAATGAAATTGATTTATTTTTAAACAATTCCCCCTCCTCCTGCTCTGACTGAAAGTGAGGCATGCTGAGAATCCTTTAAGAAATTTTTAAAAAAAGAAGAAGAGGCTGTATGTGGACTTTCTGAAGCCACTGAACTCTAGACGGGGACAAAGATGCATGAACAGATTGTGTAGTACTTTTCGAAATAATTCAGAAAAGGGGCAGACTGAAGTGCAAATGTAGCTCCTATTGGCAATTCTTTAAAGCTGTCACATTTTTCCAGAGGACAGCAATGCAAACCTAGGACAAGATGCAGCTGCTTTAAAAAGCTGTGGATGGATGTGATGTTTGCTCCTATACACTCCAAAGCACTTTTTTTGCGGGGGAGGGGGGAAGACTGAATCTGAAGCATTGCCCAGCCATGAGACAAGAGCTCCCTGTGTTGCATGCCTTGGGACCAAAACAGAAGGAAGTGACCTGAGATGAATAATTTCATAGGCAAAGAGCAGTCCGAGTGATACACACAGGGAAGACACAGTTGAAATCCTAAATTTCTATCTATATCCAGTTGCCTCTTGTAAGCAGTAGAGTCATCCGTCCAACTGTGCAAACAATTGAAGGTCCAACTCATCAGGGGATGGAGCAAGCAGTGGGTAGAATTTGTCGCAAGATGGTATATGGGTAGCTATCTTTTTATACCAATCAGTAACAGATGATCTCTTGCAATATAGCTCCAGTTGAGTCAGTGCTATGATAGCCAAAGTATTCTTGACTGTGAAAACTTAGTGCTGGTGAACGATCAACTTTGGATCTTCACAAGACATTTGGGAAACTCAAATCAAAAAGGGTTGGAAAGTCAGCAAAGGCAAAACCGACAAAGAACAAAATCAGCTTCAACCAGAACCTCAGCTGATAACAAAGAGGACTGAAAACTCAGCAGTACTGAGAGAAGGAAATTGGTATCACATAACTAGACCACAGGTTTGGATCTGGTAGAGATTCTTCTAGTGCATATGGTTAAAGGAGGAGTCACATAGGAAACTGAAAGAATGAAGAAGTGGTGACAGGAAGACCAAAGGGGATATTTAAGGTTTTTTGTTGATTGGCTTAAAGCAAGCAATATTTTGATTCAGTAGAGTGAATTTTTCACATTTTGGGGAAAGTAAGGATCAGAAGGGGTGCCTCTGCAAGGCACTGATTTTGTCCAAAAAAACCCAGCCTCCCACCCACAGAATTCAGTTACCCATTCCAGTAATGTCTTTGTTATACCAGTCATATTCTTTGAGGCCCTCAGATGCCCTTTTTTTCCCTTTTGAGAAAATGCACCCCCATTTGCAAAAAAGATGTGAGCATATGCAATCCTTTGTTAATTCAATCAGGTCTGAATGCAGGAAAATATAGCTTGGAAGACATAATTAGGAAGACCTGACTTGGAACTGTGGAATCCCTATGTGATCATATCCTGAATGTTGAGAATGATTTTAATGAATCATTGATAGGAATGTATTTTGGGTTGAAAAGGTAAAAACTTGTCAAAGTGTGTGGCAAATGGCAAATGGCACTTCTGCCTGTAGAAGAATGTCCAGAATAAAGAAGTGCTTAACCAGTCAGAACTTGGGCAGGGCTGGGTTACAGTATCTAAAATAGGAGATCATCTTCTGCAGCTCAAGTTCCTTGATAAAAGTAAGTCTTAAGAGCAGTTATATTTCTTTGATTGACATTCCGGATTTCCCGTAGATCACTGTAGATTAATGCATTTTTTTAAAGGAAACATATGGTAGTGAACAGGAGCCATGTCAGTTTAGACATTTCAGCTTAGCAACCATACTATACAAAGGCATTTTTCTCATAGAGTTGGCATTTCATGCCATTTTAGGATTCCTGCCTACAATGTTTGTATAGCATATTATTGACAGCTTCACAATACAGTGGAAAAACAACTACTGGAGATCAAATTGTCCACGCTTCTATTCAAGATGAGATTCCTCAAGCATTACCATTTGATTTAAATCATTTATTTATTTAATCAATTTATATGGCTACCTAACTCACAGATTGTGACTCTGGGCAGGCTGACATAAGATTAAAACCAAACTCAAATACCAACTCAAAGTAAAAGCAACAAAAAAAGCATGCTGTAATCAAGGTCAGTCCACAACTATTCCATATCAACCATTACAGATTGGCTCATTCACCACCTTGGTCCAGTGCCTGGGAAAAAAGCCAGGTTTTGAAGGCCAACGGGGTCAGGTGTACCCCAATCTCTGGAGGGGGAGGGGTTAGGCTGTTCCAGAGAACAGGTTCTGCAACAGAGAAAGCATACAATGCCTCCTGGACCCTGCTAGATGACATTGTTTTAGAGAGGGTTCCTGGAGTATGCCCACCTTCTCAGATCTTGTGGACAAGCAGATTCAACTGCAGCCCCAGCCTCTTAACCAAGGCCTTGACACTAATATGTACAGGTTGATGAAACAGTTGTTTCTTATAATGAACCTTAATTAGTGCTAGTTGCACCATAGAAAGTATCCCATTCACCTACTTAACTTTCAGTACTATAACTGCTTGCTTATTTGTGCTTACGTTGATAATGATTAGCTACTTTCAGGATCTGGTTTATTTCAAGAAGTGGCTTTCTTTGCTCTGGTCAGCTGATCTGACTATAAAGAAGGTTAGTAATTCTGCAGATCCCTAAAACTAAACAGTACATTTAAAACAGTCAAGAACAATTGAAGGAGTATAGGAGTATTAGCACACCGGGAGGCACCACATTAGGGATGACTGCCCAAGTCACATCAGTGTATCACTTCTGGCTTTATTCCCATCAGATGAGCAGTAATGAACGTTGTGGAATTCTGCTCTCTTTCCTGCACTGAGACAGGCATTTACAAGCATCATCAAGCCTTCAAGCTAGGAGAGTTCTTAATGATTTCCCCCCATTGTTTTCTGGTAGACTGCCTTACTCCTGCTGAAACAGTTATTGAAACACTAAACTATTATGCTAGGCAAAACCTTGTTCATATATTTCCTAGTCAACATTCTTCATTGCCAGAAAAGCTGCAAAAAGAGCTAAGCCAATACTCAGTTCTAAGCCGGGGGGGGGGGGCTTTGTGCTCCATAAAGCAGTCAGGCTGGCCCTGAAGAGCCTCTGGCAAATGTATATATAATGATAGGTTCATGTCGTGAGAGAGATTCCCATTCCCAAAACCTGGACACTCCTCACTTATGACCAGTTCACCCAGAGGCTGTTGTCAATTGCTGAGAAAGTTCCCACTTTAGTGAAAGCAATATGGTTGTTGAGACTGTGGTTAGTTTTTTTTTTTCCTTTTCAGCATATCTGGCTAAAATATCTCTGACAGTCTTGATGTTGAAGCTTGATGGTACTAACATTGATGTCTCAGCCAGTTCCAGACCCTCTGGGTAGCTATTATATAAAGAAAATGCATGCAGTAGTCATATCATATCATATCATATCATATAATCATAATCATAATCATAATCAAAAATGTTAGAAAGTTGTTCTTAATATTTGCCCACTTAGTTGCAAGCCTGCTTGTTTTGCACTGCACTCACCTAGTTCTTAGAGCAAAGTGTTATTAATGCATGATGCAACAAGGAGCTTTGGCTGACTTGTAGGACTGATAGCGTGACTGGCCCAGCTGGCTCCCATACCTAAGGAAGAACTAGAACCTGGGTCTTCTTGCTCCTCGTCCAGCACCTTAACCACTAAACCATGCTGGCTTTCAACTGAAATATAACAATGATAGTATAAAAAGAATGAATGACAGAAATGCATATGAAGATTAACAACAATGTGTGGTATAGCTCTTAATTTCCAAATGCTTGCTTATAGTGCCCAGTCTTTGTTGCTCAGTGAAAAGATAAGAGGATAGAAACCATACAGATTTCAGGGGACAGCACAGTTCACAGAGACAAGGCAGCTTTCAAAAAGTCCTGTTTCTGGATCCCCACCACCACTTGATCTGTTGAAAGGCAAGGGTGCGAGGGGAGGTGGGGAGAACCTAGAGCATCCTTTCATGGAGAGATTAAATGCAAGAAAATGTTCCATAGGTAGCCTAGACCTAAGCTATATAGAACTTTATAAGAAGTAATCACCACCTTGAATTTTACCTGGAAACAATCTGGTAGCAAATCTAGCCCTCTAATATTGGTGTAGCACTGCTATGGTGGCTCTCATCCACCAGCATACACGCTGCTGCTGTTTGCACTAGTTGAAGTATACTGAAGGTACTTCATCTCAAAACAAAAGATGGCTCCTCCCAGCAGTTTCATATAGATGTTAACCATCAGGGATAGAGCACCAAGTTCTATTGCATCTCATACTGAAACAGCCATGGACTCAGCTATTACACACCTATTATAATTGACTGGAACTGCCCACTTAGAAGGGAAGGAAACCACTGCAGAACAATGCCACCAACTTGCAGCTGGCCTTGGAGGATACCACAATTAAACACTCTTAGAGATCTAAACAGACCAGAGTCACAGTACTCTTTCCATACAGTTACTATCAGAGGTCAACCACAAGAGCAACTAATACCCTTTCCATTCCATACCTGGCCCAGAGAATCTTTCCTCCAGGAGCTGCAACCAACCAATTTTCTTCAAAACTTTCCCCTAGAAGGGAAGATTGGAGACAGGGTGATAGTTGTGTGACATCATTGGTTCCGTCATATTACAAAAGAGTGAAAGATCCTCATTCATTCCCAAATAGATGGTTATAACAAAAAAAAAGAACAGCAGACACAAACTCTACTTTATACCTATCATCTTGATGGTACTAATGATTTAAGTATTTTCAGAATGTAAAATTGCACATGCTTGCAGTATATTAGTATTGTTATTGTTGTAACATTACAGGAATGCAGAAACAGTGGTGAGGCAGGAACAGTGGAAATGTGATCAGGGAAAGCCTCACTGGGCAAAATGGAACTTTTTTTGAATGAACATAAGCAAGGTAGTTTCATGGAGCATAGCAAATGTGAGGCTGCCATGCCCCATTTGTGCATGGAAATAAATTATTGGCAATAGAGCCTTTGATGCCTTTTGGAAGAAGTTGGATACCCTTTACATTGTTTGCTGGAGCTGTCAGCAGCTGCCATCCATCTCATTGAACTAGAAGGTGTGCATTTGTCTTCTTCTGCATAGATTTTTCTGTTACCTGTTGCATCCCCCAGCTCTGTCTTAAAAATTGAAGGATTAAAAATAACAACATATGAAAATAAATGAATCATGCTTTCAAAGAGTGACAGCCTGAGAAATAACGAAATGTGCTGTAGGTGGAATACAGCTTCAGCTGAAATATGAATCAGAAGTGGATTTGGAGGGGAATAGGAAAAAAAATAAAATAAAAATAACCTTTCATGGCTCTGAGTATAACCTCAGTAGAGTACATTGAATCAGCAAACTGTTTGCCTCCAAACGATTATCAGAAAACATCTCAAATACATTTTCTTTATCCACAAGTTTTCTTTATCCTCCATTTAGTCTTCTTGCCATTATTAAGGGTGTAAAGTCCAACCTCTTCTCCTTGGATAAGCTTTTCCTAAACTAAAGTGCAGAAGAAGAATTAGGTATAAGACAACTAATGATGAATCATCAGGATGGGGTTGATTGTAACAACAGTGAAGAAATTCAAAATATAAATTTTCTCCTCTCCAGGAAATGCACAAAGGCAACATCCAAGTATGCCCAGAGCTGTATTTTAGTCATGAGTAAATGAAAATCTGACATATGAACTATAGAATTCAAGACATTTCATTTCAGAATTATATTCAGTAGCTAAAGCATATTACCTTTAAGTTCCATGTTTTTTTACCAAATGGGGAAGTTTCTCAAGTGATAGTACTGGATATGGATTTTCAAGAAAAATGGATCTGCTTATCCATATTCTGGCCCATTCGAAAATAATTTCCTGCACTTCAATATTACTTGGCCTGTTCTGCTCTGCACCATAAAATTTCCAAGATTGTCTTTTTGTGTGTGTTTCTCACTCCAAGTTATTTACATCATGGTTTGAAATCTATGCAAATGTTTGCTTTTGCTTTGGCCAAGTTCTAGATGAGACTTGGATAAAGGAAATTACTGATTTAATACTTTACCATGTTTGGCAAGAGTTCATTAAATATTATGGCCATAACTCTGTATTCTTTACCACAGGACTGCAGAACAGCCAAATACCTCCAGAGTGCATGCATGTGCTGTGGATTGAATGGACCATTATCAACTGTAGGTGAACCAAGAGTAATTTGGGAATGAAATGTTGCTTCAATCAGAATTGCAAATGTGTAACGTTTGCCTATTCTAATAGACTCAGTCTCACAAGTAGATGCTGAATGATAACTGGTTTATTGAAAGAATAGTGTGCAATACAAAGAAAGCTGAGAATGAGCAAAAGCGCGCCAAATACAAACTAAAACCCCTCGCTTCCAAGCCAGTCCCGCCCCGCTCCCTCCTTAACAACCACCCCCTCCCAGGTGTTGAAAACCGTTACCCACATCGGCCTGAGAAAGTAACCTTGAACATGCCCACTAGCCCAAACAACATTCCACAGTTGCAACAGCAAGATTACAGCCAGGCACGGCTGGAAATTTCCACCCAGCAAACCCGGATCAGAAAAGTGACATGCGAAACGTTACGATGTATGCAAAACATTGAAACGATGAACATGACAAAATGTTGAATATCTATTTTACTTTCTAAAATCATGTTCTTATCCTACCTGGCCTTCAAACAGCTCAGGACAATACTTATAGGGGATGTCCCAATATTATCAGCAAAACAATCCTGTGATGTAGGCTGGGATTTTGGCTAAGCTTTGGCTTGTTTAACCATGGTTTCTTGAATTAGTTGGGTACAGATAATGCCCTAAACCAAACCACACAAATCGTATTATGCCAGTGGCTTGCCTACAACCGCTCAGTAAGCTGGGATGCTGCTGGATATCCAGTCTACAGCAACATGTCCCCCATTCTGATCCAGCATTAACCCCACATCCTGCTGAGAGCCAAACGAAGTATCCCAGTTCAGGCCCCTTTCTGTGGCATATTAGCACACTGTAAATCTGTAGTATCCCCATTTTCTAGCCTCTTTGGGCAGTGTATGGAGCTTCTTGGCACAGACATTTGAAACAGACACTGGGGATTCCTGTGGGCAAATTAAGTAATGTGATTATAATGAGAACTGTCATTTTAAATTTTATTGCAAATGTGCTTTCTTCCAAATGTAGAAGGTAATTGGCAGGGGTGTAAGAGGCTGACACTAATTGGCATTTATTGGACATAGTTAACATACAGGCTCAGATGCTGAAGCTAGGGAGAGTGGAAGGCAAAAGGAAGAGGGGCCGACCAAGGGCAAGATGGATGGATAATGTTCTAGAGGTGATGGACTCATCCCTGGGGGAGCTGGGGGTGTTGATGACCAACAGGAAGCTCTGGCGCGGGCTGGTCCATGAAGTCACGAAGAGTCGGAAGTGACTAAACGAATAAACAACAACAACATACAGGCTGCAGGTTTCTTTTTCTTTTCTTCCTTCTTTCACTCCTGCGAAACACAGAATTAACTGTGGAAGTGAACTCAGGATGACCACCAAGGGCTGCTGAATCCACAGGCTAGCCTGCAGCTATTTAAAGCACCCGGCGCTTGGTGGCTGCCCAGTTACTCTAAGGCCTGCTGTCTCTCCCCATGCTGGCTCTGCTTCTGCATTACTGCAGGCATATGGCTCAGTTGGGAGTGAGAAAATGTCTCCTGCCACCTCCTAGAGAGGGCTTTTCCCTGGCACGGTACTTGGCACGATTCCCAGGGATTTGGAAATGCTTCTCCACTGGGAGGAGCACCCTGCTAGGGCAATGCTGTCACTCCATTTTAATTCTGAGCTGTTGGTTTCCTGGCAAGGTTTGTGACTGATGTTCTAGGTCTTGGTGGCGGTGGCGGTGTTTTTTAAAGAGGAGTCAAATGGATACTTCAGAGTTTTATTGGACTGGAGAGACGGTGATGGACCCAAGAAAGTTCAAATTGCTGCCCTAAAGTATAATGGCCATCAGACTCAGAAGTCTTTTTTTTAAGCCAGGCAACACAACTTTGTGGCACTCAGGAGGCTTAAGTGAGATTGTCCCTGAGACCTTGAAAATTTGCAGTTGAGTTGCCATTTATTTCTTTACCTGGAAAAAAGGGAAAGTGATTAAATACACAACTGGAGATTTATTTCAATTAAATGTAAATGAAAGCAAATATGGATGTTGTCCTACCCCTGCCCACTCTTTGGAGGGCATGCCCTCAGCCCACCACTCAAAGAGTTCAAGTGTGCCCCCGCACCAAGAAAAGAGCTGTGCACATCTGCACAAAAAGTTTGGGCAGGTTTTCCGGTCTAAGGCAAAAGCAGGGAACTGCACAGTGCCTTCAGCCACTCTCTATAATTTAGAAACAAGACCTTATGGTGTTTAATTCAGGTGGGAAGTCTACATAGGCCTTCTTCTTACAGAGTTTATTCTGCAACATATTGAGAAATGTAGCCCAAATAATGGGGAGGGTGTGTCCCTATTCTCTCATTTTACAATTCAGGCTAGAATATCTGGACAAGGTATTTGTTTGTCTTGGAAGTATCCCTGTCCAAAGTTGCAGCATTAAAATTTGTTGACTAAAATGATACACATAAAATAACCACAAGCAATGACCAGGAGTAGTATTAATATTCAGATTCCAAGCCAGGCCTAGTTGAGTTTGCCAGAGAATCACTGTGCCTATTTGGCTATGCAAATGGTATGTATCTGACACAAGTCAGCCTGATTATATTTAAATATGATGCAGGCTTTGATGTTTGCTTACAAAGCTGGAGTGAATATTCAGAACTTCCTCTAGCTATCCCCACCACCCCCATAGTTCTGCCTGGTTGCAGTTGCAATAGGAAGAGAGAGTCCTATCTACACGGCCTTGAGCTCCTGAAAGAAAGATAGGATATAAATATGATAAATTAAATAAATAAAGATTCCTGGATCTCATTCAAGGGGAGAGATTTGTGAGTCTGTCCCCCACTCCCACAAAATCTGTATGTTAATAAGTTCACTAGATACACAGCTATCTGTGAAAGATACCAACTTCCCAAGACTGCTAAACCCCATTCAGGTGGGAGCCCTGTGAAGTCCATGTTCAAATGACATTTCTCACTTGCAGATGTTTGTACATTCATCCAGATTGACAGTTGTCATGGCCAGCTCAGACTGACAATGAGCAGCCAGTTCCAGAGTTGCTGGGCAAACCACTGCCTGAACAGCTGCAGGCAGAGGAGGCTGCACCACTGGAGACTGCACCAGGAGACACAGCACAGCTGCCACCAGTCTCTGAAGATGAGGCGTCTGAGCTGCCACCCCCTCCCAGGGCAGGGGCTCACCATGCGAAGAGCAGAGCAAAGGCGCTCTGCAAGGCTCCTCACAAGGAAGGAACCTTGCCTTTCCAAACATGCAACACCAGGGTGGCTTCTATTTAAGAAGAGCAGCGAGCTCAAGCTTCTCCACTGGCAAGAACTGTTCTTTTACTTAGACTCTGTGTGCCTTGACTCCCAACTTGAAACCTTGTGACTTTGACTCTGGACCTGGACTGGCTGATGACCCTTGGACTTTGCTTGATCACTGTTGTGCCTGCTGTTTTGGATCTGGAACCCTCAAGGCAAGCTTGCTGGACTTCGGGGGCTTGATTTCTCTGGTGTGTGTGCACGTGCATTTGCATTCACATTTCCTTTGCCACTTGTTTATTTGCTTCACAAACCTCTCAGTAAAGTTTGCGACCATCTCTGTGTGTTTGTGGGTGCATGGCCTGAGACAGGACATCTGCAGGAGAAAAGTGTTCACATGGACAAGCCTTGTATTATGGTCTCTGTGCAAACTCCTAACTCACGTGGAAATTCATGAGGGTTCACCGGTGCACAGAAAGGCTTTCCTGCTCTAAACAGTGGTGTTGAACGAGCAAAGGCAGGAACCCAACATTTGTTTTTATGGTTTGTAGTTTTATTTTTGCTGTGAGCTGCGCAGAGTTATGTTCTAAGATGAATGACCATAGAAATCTTTTAAATAAATAAATAAATTGTAAATTTTAATGCAATACAAGATGAAATTATTACATATGGGGAATTTTAATTCTTTTAAATTAAATAAAATTTAATTTTATCTTGGCTCCACTTGCCCCTTGTTTTGCTCCAGTCTAAATTTTGAAAGCCCCCAGCACATCATTCAAAGATGAAACATGGCCAGTAGCCACCAAAAATAGCTGTATTATTTCCATCAAACATTTGAAGCCCTCTAATTTCAGCTGGGTTGACTGGGTGACTGGAATTCTGACTTCTTAAATACTATGTCATTGTATTAAATATTTGCATAACCTGATGCTATGAAGCTTTGTACCAGAAAAAAACGAGTTAATGTTTTGACTCTTAGGTAGATATACATTGGAAACATATATCCGCACTGTTTATATTGTTTTAACTCACATTCTCCATTCTCTGGAAATCAGAGTTTTGGGGTTGAGTGGAGGAACTAACCACTTCTAACAGAGAATATTTTGCTTCTAAACAAACTAATGCTTGGTGTCCCCCCACATCCTCTGGGAAGGACATAAAGTTAAAGATGGGATAAAAAAAGTATTTGTGTGAGGGAGAGAACAGGCTTTTGTTTCTTTTGCTATAGTTAGGGGAGAAAGAAACCCAGAATAGGCTCAACAATTATTAGCTTGCAGTGTACATCTTGAATGGTTCTTTTTTTTCCTCTGTTAATTAATCATAAACATCCTCTCTGTCTTCTAAGAGCTCAGCCCCAGCTGGGGCTACTTCTCTGTTGGAAGCCTAAATATAAAGGTACATGTAGAATGAAATCATGCCTGTTGGCACTGCTTAAGGTCTAATGATTACTTTGCACTGATTCCCTGAGGTAGTTTCCTAATTAGATGAGATGAAAGAGATCTGTACTGGGATCTCTCCTCTCTTTTGCAAATATTAGCTGCAAAAGAAGGGAAGATCCAAATCGGAGCCAGGACATGGGAGGGGGCAGTTAACTGAGGAACACTGTACATGATTCCAAAGCTGTGTTTGCCCTATTAGGAGAAATGCCACTTCTGTGTATTTCTATAATGCATCAGATAGCAGACTGGGAGATTTCCTTCAAAGAAATGGCACTGAAACCAAAAAAGTCCTGTGGCATGTTGTGTAATTAACCTGCACATGTTTCCCCTTGCTAAAATGTAAACAGAAGGGGATGCATTTTCTCTACCGTATTGAGTCCTGTACTGCACATTTCACTCTCTCTCACACACACATGTACACATGGAAACAGATACTGATGCATGTATTTGCTCCAACTTAATTCATTCTAAAAGCTTATCCTCACTGCCTAGTTGCCATATTGCAAGAATAGATTGGAAACCTTTTCTTGAGGGCAGAAATGGACATCAACCTTTATTTTACTTCAATTTCACTGCAAATTTCCAGAAGTGTTTTCTGTTGTGGTGTGAAAGTAGGTTTTGTTTTTATTTTTACTTTTATGTCACCTTAAGTCCTCTTTGCTTCTGTACAGGATAGCTCCAGCAGTTCATTAGCTACTCTGCAGAGGAAGGAACATCCCCTCAGCCTACACAATGTTTGCCCTGATTTAAGAATGTCTTTGACCTTTGCTTTACCCTTTGTATCAAAATAGCACAGTGGCTAAGAGCTTTGCTTAGGAGGCAAGAGATTGCTTGTTCAAAACCCAGCCAAAAAAACCTATTTTCTTTCCTTCAGCTAGCAGGCCAGCTTTCCCTAACTATATGAAAGCTTTAAAAAACGTGGAGGGTCCCACTATTTCATCATTGATGCAATCACTTGTGTTAAAAGGGGTCTTGTAGCACCTTTTCAAACAACATTTTTTATTAAAAAGCATAAGGCTCTCCACCTACAATGTGATAAAAGGGTTTCACACACTTACCTCAAGTGACTGAAGAAACTTAGCTTTTCTTCTAAAAAAAAAAAAAGGAACTGCTCTTTCAGGCAGCTGCAGGGAGAGGGGCAATGGAACAGTATGGAACAAGCCAACTCCAGACACCTTCAAGTCATCACAAAAATCCAGCCTTTGCTTGCTTCCCTATCAGCAGTACTGCATCACTTTTTTGTTCACTGATGTAAGGACCAGAACACTCGAGCATTCATTCAATAACAGTCTAGAGGCTGGAGCTCTTTTACCCATTTAATGATGTAAAGCGTCTGATACAAGTAAAAGTCACGAATGCCTTTTTCCCACGCATTCTACAATTTAAAAATCAAAAGCCTCTAAATTCCCCCCTCCTAACCCCTAAAGAGAGTGCCCCTCCCTTGCTAGCAGATGGCCTGGATGGAATTTGGCCGGATGGCCTTGGGCAATAAACACCTAGCCTAAACTAAATAATTCACACTCTGATCCAGCTCCCCCTCCCTGCCGGCAACTCTCGGTCTGCTGACATGGGTACGAGAAAGATGGATGCGATTCCGATAAGGGTGTTCTGTGAACATGTGATTGGAGAGTATGACAACCACTATGTTAGCCAATCAACAGAAGCAAGGAGGTTCTGCTGAGAAGGCAGCACCTGATCAGATATTCAAAGTGAAAATGTTCTGTTTACTCATAGCTGTCTGTGGCTGTCAGAGCTTGGCCAGGACCTTTCGATATCCAGAGTGGAGATACCGTGCCATGCAGTCACCTTCTGGAGACAGTATTTTAAAAGGTTTTCTGCACCAGCTCTTGTCTTCACCCATTCTCTTCTACTACAACCACAGCATCTCCTGAAGGAAGAGGCATCATCTCCCCTACAAGAGGACTGCCTCTATCAACTGGATGGAAACATCATGCTAAACCAAGTTTGTTTTAACCCTTTTTAAAAATCCACAACACTCTGATTCCCACATAATTCTAAACATTGAATTATAAATCATGGTTTATAAGCCGCAATGGCAGAATTCACCACAGAGTCAAGCTAGGACCAAATAAACCACACTGCACCCAAACTCTAATTGCTGAAAAAAGAAAGGAAAATCCTCTAGAGTGACATCTGTCCTTGTCCAAACTTTAATGGTCATTGCATTCCAAAGATGACCAAAGAACATTCCTTCCTTCCTGTTTATATTAAAAAAGTTTTGGAAGGGATCAGATCTAGCTAAGCTTAATGTTAATTGAAGTGCAGAGATGACAAGTTGCAATTTACTGTATATACTCACGTAGAAGGCTATCTGCAAATAATCTGACCCTCAAATTTTGAACCAAAGTACCATGAAAAATGTGGCACCTGCAGATAAGCCAATCCACATTTTTCATGGTATTTTGGTTAAAAATTCGAGGGTCTGGTTATCCACAGATGGGCTTATATGCGAGTATATATGGGAAATATAGGTACTTTAAAAAAGTATTACCATATATACTCATGGATAAACCCATCTGCAGATAAGCCGAACCTGATTTTTGGGGTGCATTTTGGTACCATTCCAAATGTTTAGAATTGAATGTGTGTCTTAATCTTCCAATTCAGGCACCACAACTTTAAAGAATTTGTTCTTTCTGATGAGCTACTTGAATTTCAATAAGCATAAAAGTATGAATGTGGGGATTGCTCTGAATGTAGGAATCTGGTTGGAAGGTCAGATCCATAGGTTTTCCATTCCATTATATTATTACTATTATTTTAAAGATGGACACCTTGGAAAATCTGTTTTCCTTAAAGCCGTCCTTACTGTACATAATTTTGTACACATCTTTCCCCAGTAAATGGAGTTTAGTATGCTATTATCCTTGCCATGCTATTTTTGAAACACAACTACCTTGAACATACATTACCTTATACAGACTTTCTCCAAATTCACATTTCTTTATAGCTGCATTTCCTGCATTATAAAAGCATATGGCTTTTTTCCTGCATTTTTAAAAAGTCAGTGGGATAAAGTCTAATAAATTTATAATTATTTAATTATTTAACTTCTATAGTTGCCCATCTCAACCAAGTGACTCTGGGTGGCAAAAAATTCTAAAACAATTAAAACAATTAAAAATAATACAAAAATAACTATCAGTATAGCCAAGAAATGGAGCCTTGAACACATTCAGGCCCCAGGCCTGAGCACATAGCCAGGTCTTTAAAGCCTTACAAAAGGTGAACAGGGTTGGGGCCATCCTAATCTCTGAAGGGAGGATGTTCCAAAGGGCAGGGGCTACAGCAGAGAAGGCACATCACCTGGTCCCTGCCAGCTGACATTCCTTGGCTGATGGGACCCACAGCATGCCCAACCTGCTGGACCCAATTGAATGCATAGATACTATTGGGAAAAGACGGTCCCTTAGGTAACCTGATCCCAAGCCTTGCAGGACTTTAAAGGTGACAACCAGCACCTTGAATTGCACCCAGAAACACACCAAGTTACCTTCACTGCTATCCAGTTGTGCTGTTGTCAAGTCTTTTTTGGAGGAATTGGTTATTTTTGCTCCCATTGCAAGTCACAGTGATATTTTAAAAAAAAATAAAATTAAGAATAAAATTTAAAATTAAATGAAAATGAATTTTTTTTAAAAATAACTTGTTTTTATTTATTTTTATTTTATTTACTATTGAAAATATTATTCTGTTTATTTCAGCAGTCAAAGGCAGCTTGAGAATACAAAGTATAAAATGGCCCCAAATAGGTAGAATTACATTTAAAACCAAAATTTAAATTTGAATAGGTCATCAACATAATTCACCATTAAACACTTGGTGAAAGAGCTATGTTTTTAGCATCTTCCTAACTATTGGGAGAGTGGGACACAAGTGCATCTCCTTAGGGAGCTCATTCCATAGCCTGGGAGACACACAGGAGAAAGACTTTTCCTATGTCTCTGATTGTCAAGCTTCTGATAGTGGGGGACCTTCAGAAGGGCCTCTCCAGCAGACCTAGATAACTGGGCAGTTTTGTAGTGGGAAAGGCAATCTTCCAAGGAATCATGCCTCAAGCCATCTTGGTTTTTAAAGCTCACCACTAACATCTTAAATAGTGTCCAATTGGCAGATGGTTGCAGATCCTTCAATACAGGCATCATATGATCCCTGTACCTTCTACCATCAGCAACCTGACTGCTGCATTTTGCATTAATTGCAATTCCCAGCCACTTTTCAAGGATAACCGTACATAAAGAACACTTTAGCAGTTTGATGGGTTGTAAGTGGATGGATAGCAGTCAGTAAGTGAGGTGACTGAATTTATTGGGGTTTATTTTCAGGTGAGTAGGAAAAAACCAGAAACACAACTGTAGTTACCTTCCTTCAAAGTTTATTGGGGAGACCAGAAATTCAAGAAGGGGGAAGGAAAGCCAAAGAAGGTATGAATTAGGTAAAGAAAGAGGCTAAATTAAACTCACTTGTAAGATGACATGCCAAACCATTAAAGCAATTGCATTCTTTTGAGGGAAGGCTAGGGTTAGAAAACAAACAGTTTGTGAAGCATAGAAATTGGCTGTGCTGATCCTAGGAGAAATACGGTGGCATGATTACAGCATTTTTTTAGGCAGTGCCAAATTTGGAGAGAGGCACCGGAAGACAGAAAGGTTAAGATAATATTGCTATGAGATGTTCCTTAAAAGTTCCTTGCCTACAGACTTTCCCTTGGCTCAACAACTGATGGATTATCTCTTAAAGTGTGACTATTCAACAGGGTATTGAATCAAGAGATAGAGTTGGCAGGAAAACAAAATGATATACCAGGTCGGTTTAAAATGAGAGAAGATCAAAACTGGAACCGTAGCTTCTTATGAAGCTTTTAAGATATGGGCCAGCAGGAATGGGAAAAGATGCTTCTTTGGGCATCCCAATCCATTTCAGGTTTTCATCTAGCATGTTGAACTGGACTTGGAAATTATTGGGCAACCATCTTAAATTCTTAAAGAACTGGTTTATATGTCCCCACTGATGTGTAAGCATTCAACATCTAGCAGATGTATTTTGAAGGTTCAATTTTTTTAAAAAAGCTGCCTTGGGAACTAGCTAGTCACATGACACCAAAATAATGTCAAAACGTAAGCTCTGCTTTTTCATACTTGGGGGAATGGAATAAAAATATGTTAAAGTTTTGGATGAATGAGGAAGAAACCAAATAGAAAACTTTAGAGTTGGGATTTCCAGGACTGTCTCGTGGCTGACTAGGGGAAAAACAGCTTCACCCTTCTTTCTCCTTCCCATACTTTTGATTTCTCAATTTCCTATCAGGGATATCTCAAGACATTTTGCTGCTGACAGTGAAAAACAAGATGGTGTCCCTTGCCATTCTATGTACAGGAACTTGAAACTTACAAGATTTGGGTTGAATATTACTTTGATACTGCTGAGTGTTCTTCGCTACATCTAGGAGCATCAGGTTTATTGAAAGGGTGCAGGACAGGGCAGGTAGTCTACATAGCTCTATCTTCCAACATCTTTTCAACAGTTCCTGCCTTAGGCTTCCAGGATAAAGTACAACAATGAAAAAAAATGATGAAACAGGCATCATGATGTCATTATGCAAACCCTGACCGGTCATATTTGCATCCTGGTGTTAGCCACAGGTCCATAAATCACATGGTTTGCATTATGATGTTGTGATGTCATTTTTTCCCCCTGCCACTTCCACCCAACAGGTGCCTGTGGGTCAGGCTGTTTCTAGAATGTGTCAGGGTCAAATGAATGTGGAGGAATCAGAAGGCTTATACAGCATATATGTGCTTTATTTTTAACAACTAGGTATTGGGGAGAGCAGTTCTAGCCTAACAAGTTAGGGGCTTGGGGGGGGGGGATTTTCCCTCTGTGAAAAAGAATTACATCTTTTTATTTCTTCAAAGAAGAAACAAGCAATCATGACATTCATCTGAACTTTGAAACAGGAGAAAGCTTAAGTAGTATTGTGATCTACGCTACTCTTTGTGTCTGTTACTGTAAGTCCAGCAACCCCTGTGACTTTTGATTTTATTTACTTTGGAGAATTTATATGATGCTCTTCAGCTAAAGTGCTCTGACAGAGGCAACTTACATATTACATGATAAAATATAAATAAGACACAAAACAGTTCAATATGTGAGACAAGAGAAACACCAAGACAAGTAACATAAGATCAAATATCAGCAATTTGACATGCTGAAAAAGTGGCTAAATAAAAAGTTTTTGTTAACAAAGGTTGGCACTAACAATACTTTCAATACTAAAAGTTGGCACTAACAATACTTTCAGGAGTATAAACTCTCTCTTCTCTGCATTCCAGAGAAAGGGTTTTAGTTTCAACCAGGCCCTGTTCTTAAGTAAGTAAGTAAATAAGTAAGTAAGTAGAGTGACTAGATACTTTATTGTCAACTGCTATCAACAACTGTCAAGTAAATCTGCCATTGCACAATGTTTATTTTTTCATCATTGGCTTTTGGGCAGCAGAATTGGTGGTCACTTAGCTAGATGAATGAGCACTTTAAATATTGGTTGCAGTAATTGTGCACACAGCTGGAGGTGGCAAGAGCAGGCTCCTCACTCAACATATGCCTGCACAGAACAGCAAATTTTGGAAGCAGTCATGGTATGCATTCATACTTACTTATTTTATTTATTAATCAAATTTATCACCGCCCATCTCCCCCCAAGGATGGACTCTGGGCAGTTAAGAAGAACTTAAGTTTTTTAGGCTTGGATTGTAGCAGCATTTTCGTTTCTTACTTGTAGAACCACACCCAAACACACCACTGGACAAATAGAAGTCCTATTCTGTACAACTCTTTCTTTGTCTCAAGGACAACAAACAAACAAAGCAAACTTTGGAAACAGGAAAAAGGATCATGGTTAGTGAAAATATTATCTCCAGCCTGAGCCCCATTCCAAAGCGTTACTTTCAACTTGCTGCTTTTTTCTACATCTTTTCATTTGTTCTCCATCAGGTATGGGACTTATTGGAAAGTCTTATCCCTGAGCAAAAAAACTCTCCCACATCTTCCCAACAACAATAGTTGAGATATCCAGGGAAGAAATGGTCATCTAAGACATGGTTAGCATCCCTCTTACTTTCCACACTTCCTGGCAAGAAGGAAAACTTGATGATGGTGCCAGACTAGGGCTGTGCAGTGCTTCAGTTTTGATTCTAGAAAGGTGCTTTGCAGAGCACAAGGATACAAATATAGCACCTGCTGCAGCTTTTTAAAACAGCCACATCATTTGCCCTCCACGTCATCATTTCCCTGATTTAATGTGGAGGGCAGCTGATTTTACAGAGTTCTGGAACATGTGTTGCCTTTGCCATTCAAGTGCTCCAAGGCATGTTTTATTTCTGAAGGGCAGCACTCTAGTGCAGATGAGTTGGTGGTTGGAGGCCCAATTTGTAAACAGTCCCAAGATCCCTTGCACTTGGTGGAACTGTTAAAGTTAACTGTGGCTAAGGGGAGAGGAACTGTTCCTTTCTTGCCCAGCAAAAATTTTTGGCTGGCCAGTGAGTTTCATGCAGCAATTGATTGTGTCTGCTTATTTTGGCCATTTCATGCTTTTTTCCCCCACCAAATGGGTTAGGGGTATGAATCGATGGCTGACAGTTACCTTTGTTTCTGTACCCATGCTGTAATCACAAGGATATCAATTATGTCTGCAGCAGGCAGCCATTTTTGGAACATGAGATTTTTAACCCCAGTGGTGGGTAAAAAAGGAACAAAAGCCCTGACCTGAACTGTGTTGAAGACAAAACGAAAAACAAAAAAGGTAACAAGGAGAGCAGAGACCATCACTTAGCATCAGACAAATAGACAAATAACCAGATCAGGGGTCAGAGTTGTTAATACGAGTTAGATTTTAGCAGTGGTATATACTTTTGCTTTTAAATTTTATGCAAATAGGCATACTACACACACACACCCCTTTCTGTCTTTTTGGTCATGCAAATCCTTTAATTTCAAGATGTGTGCAGTGGCCATCCAAATCATTAGGGGAGAGTCCTTATCCTGATCCATTATGTCTTGATCCATTTACTGTTATCATTCCAGTAAATTTCATCAAGACTAATGCTCTTTTGTGTAGCTCATTCATCTGTGCAACAAAGCATGATGTACAGACAGACAAAAATGAACAATACAGTACTGGAACACCTTTTCATACACAGCAAAATGCATATATTTGCTTATCTTCCTTCCTTTGTCATCTTCAGTTATGTAATTATGAATTATTTGAGGGAGAATGATTTCTGGTGCTTTACCTCAGTCAAGCAATACGCCCACCAGCCTTCTACAAAACAGAACCATTGGTATCAGCATAATCTCCCTGCCCCAAGGCCTCTGGATTCCACATCAGCCACATAGGCATTCTGATAAAGGAAAATGTGATAAGTTTTTCAAAAGTTTGCCCAGTTGCTCAGAAAAAGACCAATAAAAGTTGGAGTTGGAGGGAGTCTTTGCCTTGTGATTGGCCATGCTCCTCAAGGCAGCTATTTTGTGAATGAGGAATATTATCCTTTTGCAGGCACTTTACAAGAGCATTCATGACATGTTGTCAACATTCTGCCCCAAGACTTTGTTTCCCTTGATGTTTATCATCTTTATAAATTTAATGATTTATTTATACCTTCCCACCCTTGTCTTTTGGCTATGGCATCACTCATACGTCTTATGTAAGGGTTCAGTTGTGAATTCTATTTATTGAAAAGTCCAAATATGATGGGAGTTCCTGTTAAGCAACTCCCAAGGATAATCTTTGTCTGCTTGAATACCATATCAGTAGGTAATGAACTAGAAGTAAAGCCCCAGATAAAATAAATTGGTTTGATGGAAATGTATTGTCACTGTACAGAACATCCAAAACATCTGGCAGATGTCTATTTTCCTTCTTAGCAATAAAAAATTGGCTTCTGCTGTTAATGCATACTCATTATAAACTCTTTTGTTCAGCAATACAAATCTTTCCAACAAGCTTTACACAAAAAATACCAAGTTTGGCCTTTAATTCAGAGCAGTCAAAGACATTCCAGAGTGGTGTAGTAGTGCTGGACCAAGATGGGGTGACCCAATTCAAGTGTAGCCTCAGTCACACTTTCTTAGCCCAATCTACTTCACAGGCTTGTTGTGGTAGGGATAAAATCAAGGGAATTACTTGATTAAGTTTCCCAAAATATAATAGTTGCTCAGTAGGTAATGTCAAATAATTGAAGAGAATATTCATTGGTTCACTACATGAGCTTGAGGCACACTCCTTTCTCACTGAAGGACAAGAAAAAAGGGAAAGTGTTAGGGGATTAGGAGTCCTGTAATTGCAGGCTCCAATTGTTCTGTTTGTTTATTAAACCAATTGTCTTTCATAAAACATGCACAGATTCCAACCAACATTCCTTACGTTCTGTATATTTCACAGAGGTTAAAAAAAATAGGAAAGTAGTCCTTTTTTCGTCCACCAGTCTCATGGGAGAGCCAGAGATTGGGTGTCTTCCAATTCTCAAATACATTATCTGCTTACAGAAGGATTGTGCATTGCAAGAGTGCTAGAAGCAGCCTACATCATCTGAGCGTGTACGAAGTTGTGAGAGATCATCATAAAGTCTGTGGAAGAACTTTATTTGAGAATAAATATTTTGTCTTTTGTCCATGAGCAAGCTATGACACTATCCATCCAGCTGTTCTTCCAGAGTCTCTAACTGAGTGTTCTTTCCCCATTATGTGCTATTTGATACTTTCACCAGGAGATGTCCACAGCAAAATTTGGGATTTTTGTTATGCAAAACATCTGCTGTACAATTGAGCTTTGAATATACAATGTGATAAGAAATATGGGACACATTCTATTGCAGTCCATGGAAAACGGAAGAAAAAATCTATCTGAACCACAATGAAATGGTGTTGCTAGGTAATGGACTTGATAGTGGCTCTGACAACCAGTCACAATCCTATATTGTGGCTTGGCACATGCCACATGAAGCCATAAACAAGAGTGCAAATCATGCAGCCTTAGAGGGCACATATAGTCCATCAGAACTATCCCTCAGAATATTTGGTCTGTTTTCCATTTGAGGGAGATTTTAAGGGTGAAATTTGCCTCTTTAATCTTCTAAAAATCACTCCCCCAATGGGCTGGCCCCACTCATTTTTAAAGTGAAGCTTTTCACATGTCATGCACAACCTTGCACAGTCTTTGAGGTGACACAGTTGTGCAACTCTGCCACAGAACATAGTTTGCAATTGCCAAATCTAATACTATGTTGGCTCTGTTTAGATGCATTCCTGTATAATATATATAGGTTTTTATAATAAAGGCAGAGATACATTAGAAAGGAAAATAGATGTACAAATTGGGCTTTTCTTTACAGATATTCAACTTAGTGTAACAAGACAATACTTATACTAACAGTCTAAGTTACTGAGATAAATTTGTCTTGGAAATCTAGAACAAATGACATTGAGAAGAATGCAGCCACTAATGGATTTTTATACACAGATGTTATGTAATCAATGGAAGTGGACAAGAGAACTGTTTGTTGAATGACAATTGGTATTCTTGTTTTGTTGTTTATTCGTTTAGTCGCTTCCGACTCTTCGTGACTTCATGGACCAGCCCACACCAGAGCTTCCTGTCGGTTGTCAACACCCCCAGCTGCCCCAGGGACGAGTCCGTCACCTCTAGAATATCATCTATCCATCCTGCCCTTGATCGGCCCCTCTTCCTTTTGCCCTCCACTCTCCCTAGCATCAGCACCTTCTCCAGGGTGTCCTGTCTTCTCATTATGTGGCCAAAGTTTTTCAGTTTTGCCTTTAATATCATTCCCTCCAGTGAGCAGTCTGGCTTTATTTCCTGGAGGATGGACTGGTTTGATCTTCTTGCAGTCCAAGGCACTCTCAGAATTTTCCTCCAACACCACAGTTCCAAAGCATCTATCTTCCTTTTCTCAGCCTTCCTTATGGTCCAGCTCTCGCAGCCGTATGTTACTACGGGGAACACCATTGCTTTAACTATGCGGACCTTTGTTGTCAGTGTGATGTCTCTGCTCTTAACTATTTTATCGAGATTTGTCATTGCTCTTCTCCCAAGGATTAAACATCTTCTGATTTCCTGACTGCAGTCAGCATGGTATTCTTGTACATGTTTTAATAATTAAAAAAGTAATAAGCATTCTAAGCAAAAAATAAGAAGGTGAGTTTGATCTTGAAAGCTAACTTTACAAAAGCAAGATTTCACCATAGGATTAAGGAAAGCTTTGAGGGTACTGGTCCTGTTTTTCAAAGTTCACTTGCTGCAAATTAACAGAGAGAAAACTATAAGATCATTATCTTATGGGCAGGGCATAATAATAAGGAAGTTCTTCCAGTGCTTGAGGGCTGTTCGTCAGGTCACAAAGAACTGTAGCACCCTTATATTTTATGCTTCTCAGAAGGCCCAAAAGAGTACAGCAGCTGCTCTGATTGGGGTTCCCCACCCCCCAATACCAGGGGAGTCAAATATCTCCCAGCCATCATAAGGCTATCTGAGGCCAATACAGAATCCAACTATGCTGTGGCATCAATTTTAACTTAGGTGAGGTTCTTCAATCTAAATTTTTGAGGAAATTGCTGAAGGTGGTCCTTTGTGTACCAAATGTGACAGTCTCAAGATGGCCTTAATCAAAGTCAAGACAAGAGCTTCTTTAAATTTGGGCTGAAGATAATTTTTGACCCATTAGGATTGGCCCCTGTAATCTTGGTGTGATAACTATCAATCTTCCTAGACATGGGAAGTTGAAGATAACTTGTTTCCCAGTGGGTTCCATGAAACTATGAACTATGAAAAGTCTCAAGCAAAGGATCTTGGACTGAACTCTGCAGAATATCCAGATACTCTCAGTGTTTTTCAACCTTGGCAACTTTAAGATGTGTGGACTTCAACTCCCAGAATTCCCCAGCCAGCAGGGGAAATTTGCCAAGGTTGAAAAACACTGCTCTAACTTAAGGGACCAAATGAATAGGCTCAAATCAGCTCAGTTCCTCGATCTCCTTGTTACACTAAAATATTACAGAACTGTTACGCTATCATATTTTAAAATGTTACTCTCTGCTGGGACTTCCAGGTGGTAAACATAGCAGACTGACATGTCTCTGTGTATTTGGGGATGCTGCTGAGGCGAATAATGACAGCTGGGCATACTGCCCAAGCTAACAGAGCTTCTCAGGATAAGGGGAAGCCATGAGATCGCCCATTTGAGCTCCAAGGGGCAGCTCCTTGGGGGGGAGCATGCAGGATCCAGAGGGAACTTGTCCATAACACCTGAGTAGGGTGCCCAGAGCCACGGGAGGATACAGTGGGCTTGAAGCCTCAGGTGAAGCCTGCTTAAAGGACACTAGGTTTGACCAATCCACTTTCTAATGCACATTTGACAGAAGGAATTGTAGGGCGAAAAGAGACGATCAGATCAACAGAGCACCTAAAGCCACCTGGGTGAGTGTGCCTTTAACCCAAGGGAAGGATTACAATAAAGAGAAAAACATATATAGAATTGTTATGCTATCATACTTTAAAACTTTACTCTGTCATTTTCAAAAGAGTAATTTTCAAATCATTTACAAAAACTCAGAACTGCTTATGCAAAAAGATTATGCCATTCTGATGGAGCAGTCAAATCTTTGGCCTGTGTTTCCTTATGCCGCACTGTGCTTTCTATAGAGACATGTGCAATTAACCCCAGAATTCACCTAAACCTAATATTTAATCTTCCTGCTCCCCCCTCCCCCAGCTGCTCCTACATACCATTTTTCCAGAAGTTCTATATTGAGTTATATTTTTACAAGTTTAAAATGATATTTTAAAAGTGCATATATTATGGTCTGGAAATTGGTCAGTACTCATAATACTAAAGATTTAATTTGATTTGATTATATCATTCTTGGAAAAAAAATGAGTGATGAAAACTCCCATTTTTTCTTTCTTCAGATGGGGAAAGGAAGTTGGCTGATTTCTTCTGAGCCCAATTAGGTTATGTTTATTTAAATGTATAAGCCACCCAACTCCAATGGACTCTGGGCAGCATACAAAACTAGAAAAAAAACCCCATAAGAACAGGTAAAAACATTAAACCAAACAGGCAGCCCAGACAGAAATAATCTGACAATAAAAATCAAATAAGACAGGGGCTCTAGACAAACAGTAATACATTAACCCCAGGCCTGGGACCAAAGGTTTTCAGAGCTTTTTAGAACCCTAGAGGAAAGTGGCAGTCCTTATATTTGTGGGGGATGCTGTTCCAGAGGGTGGGACAGAGAAGACTCACTTCCTCGGTCCCCCAAGATGGCAGTGTTTATTGGAGGGGACTAGGAGTGCACCCACTCTGCTGGAACATACTGGGCAGGTAGAAACAAATGGAGACAAGAGGTCCCTCAGATACCCAGTGCCTATGCCATACAGGGCTTTATAGGTAATAGCCAGCACCTTGAATCTCACTCAGAAGCTGACTGGCAGCCAATGCAGCTCGCATAGCAGTGGTGACACATGGGCATAGAGAAAGGCGCCCATCACTGCTTATGCTGCTGCATTTTGAACCAGCTGTAGTTTCTGAGTGGTCCTCAAGGGCAGCCCCAGGTAGAGCTCATGGCAATAATCCAGTCGTGAGGTGACCAGGGCATGAGTGACTGTCTGAAGGGCCTCCTGATCGAGGAAAGGGCGCAACTGGTACAGAAGATGAACCTATGCAAAGGTCATCCTGGCCTCAGCTGCCACCTGCTCTTCGAGTCCAGAAGGACTCGCAAGTTACACACCAGTCTTGAATGGGGAAGCACAGCCCCATCCAAGACCAACGATGGTAATATCACCGACCCTTAATGTTTAGACACTTCCAAAGCATGCAGCCACAATAAATACTATCTCTCTCTCTCTCTCTCTCTCTCTCTCTCTCTCTCTCTCGTTACAGATGAAAACTGATGTTTGAGAAATAAGTTTGCAAAACCAAAACAACTTCTTGAAAAGAGAATGATTGAAGTCACTGAAGATAGAATGTACCCTTTGGCAGGTACATAAAAGACCAGGATAGCAGCAGCAAGTTCAGAACGAAAGAAATGGCATATTAGGGCTGCATATGGATTCAAAGCAAAGGTCTTTTTATGGTAGACTGAGATAGGCAGAATCACTGAACCTGTCTCTAAAAAAAAAAATTAGCCTCTCTACATCAGTAACTACAGATTACTGAATTTCAGAATTCCTCTTTTCAACTGCCTTTTGACAATTGGCTTCCATCACTTGCTGTTACTCCCAGTGTTGCTCACTGAATGGTGAACGATTAAGATATCAGTTAACATCATTACACTTCAACAATGATGTGCTGTGACATGGCAAGGTTTTTTAGTCTCCTCTAGCAGTCAGGTAACTGAAAATTTAGTCAGTTCTGAAGATAACAAGCTAACCCAGCAGTCTTATTGCAAGAGAAAGTTGATTTAAAAAGTGCTGCTGTACCTTTAGAAACTGGACTTCATTGAACCCAGATTATTCTGAGGCTACACATCTGGGTGAGCTAAGGAGTGTTGGAACTTTCATAGTATCTTTTTTTCCACATAGACAGTTCCTGGTCTGAGTTTCAAAGTATAATTTTTTCTATGAAGAACAGATTCCCCTGGTTCCTCTTTTTTCTAGTAGTATCCCAGATTTGGGCTGTAATCCCAAATTTCCCCAGAAATTCTAGAATATTACAATCTGGCATGCCCAGTCTCCATTGGCTCTTTTGAGAGATGCCCCTACCCCCATGGGTTTTGTTTTAAGGTTTTGTGTTTTTACAAACTTCAGAGTCCACCCCTCCTCCCACCAGATCTGCTGCCCCTTCCTTGTAGCTCATGAATAATTCTATTTGGATGGACAAGCAGCAGCACCCTCAGATGAAACTCTGGAGATAGAAGTGACATTTAAACTGTAAACCCCAACAGCTTAGGTCACATACATTTCCTTTCCACAATACTGTGAAGAGTGAAAGTGCATGAATTTCAAATTCATAGATTTCCATTAAATCAAGAGTGCACAACCTGTTTTGGATCAGCTTGGCTTTTTAGTAGCATACCAAAGGCTAGACTGTAGATGGGACAGGACAAAAACACATTTTCTTTTAAATGATTTTTGTTTACATTTAATTAATGTTCTCTTTTTGACACATTGAAAATGTGACAACGAGGCTCCGGCAGCTGCATTTAAGACTGGGAACATTATATGGTGCCTTCTTGCATTAAATAAATGTCCAAGGGGATGGCAACTCAGGGTAGCTACCATGGGCATCTACAGGAGGGGGATCAAAAAGGTCAAGGTGGCAGCCATGGCCATGTGATCCATGTGCATAAGAAAAAGGGGCAAGGCTTTGATTGCATGGTCACAGCCACCATCTTGACTTTTTTGACACCCCCATGATGCCCTTAGCATTCTTTAGATCTCAGAAAATCACAGAGAATCCAGATGATGTATTATTTGTTTTCTACTTTTCTACTACATAATGCTGATTATCTTTCACTACTCTTCTTCTTCCCATTAGTCTAGGCCTCAATTCAATAGTAAATAGGTTTACTTAAAACTATCGTATGGATAAAAAGCACAGCTTTTCAGCTAACCTCTTCGAGGATGATAAAGATGGCGATGAAATTGTACAGGGGAGGGCTTTCTACAACTAGGATGCCACAGCTGAAAAATTCCTCACAGAGTAATCCTAGCATTCTTGGTAGAAATCATCAGTGGTACAACCTTTGCCAGATCCAAAGCCCTTTTATGTATGATGGCCAAGGAAAAGGTCTCTCTCCTCTTTTTCCTTGATTTTCTGAATTTGTCCTCCCATTTTCAGCTGGAGAGAGCTTCTTAGGCTTGGTAGCCCCAAGGGTGTTGTCTGTAGCCATTTGGAGAAAATAAAAATAAGATGAACAACTAAGTGAACTAGAACACTTCAGAAAATGTACCTCATCATATAAATTATTTAATGCACCGTCTGAATTGCCCATATGTCAGTTGCTGAAGACAACAAAGGAAGAATATATGCCATATTTCAGTCTTTGTCCAAGATGCTAATAAAGCAGGCAGTGTTGCCAGGGACACAGACCAATAAAACGAAGCCGCAAATAAATGTAGAATGACGTTTTTGTTATTGAAATTGCCGGCCTCATTTTTTTCTCTGAAAAGGGAGAAGACAAAGGGGAAAACTGACAACATTTGCATTCAAGCTCATCTTGTCTGTGCTTCTGGACAGAGAAAAGCTGCAAACACAGGCCTTGGCATTGCTCGAATTAATAACACGCCTGGCCCCATAGCTTCTGCAAGTCACTTCTTCCTGAATGTCAAGTTGCTGTGGGGGCATTTATTGCCAAACAAATCTGAATAGAACATGTCAGAGAATAGGCACCAGAAACAAGGAACATCAAGATGAAGAAAAACTGCTATCAGGGAATGGAAATAATTTGTTGAATAGACTGTTCAGTCAAGTAAATGCAGAAGACCTAGAGTTTTAAGATTTAAAATTTGCAGCTATGGGAGGAGAAGGAGATACTTAGACATTGAAACATTAATATTATAAGAATTTCCCTTGCTTGCTTGCTTGCTTGCCAAATATTTTAGATTTCAACTCCCATCACCACCAGGCATTATAGCCAAGGGGATTGGGGTTGTTATATCCAAAAATGATACAGAATTCTCACCAACAAAACAAAACAAACAAAGAACAAAGAACCAAAAACCAAAACCAAAAAACCAACCACCTCAAGAGTATAACTTTCTAGAAAGAAGGAGCTCTCTAAATTCAGGAGGCAATTAACTCATATATCAAAGGAGGAAAGTTGCTAGCTTTTAAAGTCATATATATGGAGGTTTAGAAAGTGTGAAATGGGAGCCAAGGAATTTACCAGCCTGTGACACATTTTGGCAGTAAGACTAGGGAAATAGAAATTGATGAATGAGAAAAGACCTGGACAGGGTCTTCCTTTTGTTTGCCACTATATATAGAATCAGCCTACCATGTAATTTGATATCAGAAAGCCACTAAGAAGGGGAACACTCTGTTCCATCTTGTACTAACCAGCCAAATAAGTCATCTCCTATCAATGAGTTAGTTGGAATGAATATTAATAATTCCCAGCACCTGGATTAGTGAAACCAAATAGCTACATCAGACTGTTTAAGACTGTGACCCTTCTTCAAAGGAAGGAGGTTTGTCAAAAATTCCCATTCTGTTATTTATGGGGCAACAAGTGTGTGTTGAGACTGCTATTGGTCTCAGAGCCAGTCCCTCATTGGGCAACAACTAGGCAATCACAGGGAGGTCAGCAGTGAAGCATTGGACACATGGAGCCCAGACAGCCTTGAACATAGCCCCTATATTCCTTCCAAAGTTTTACCTATTTATTTAACTTTTAATTGATTATATCCTACTCAGTTCTTGGCAGGAACCATGACTGGAGGGTGGCAAAAAAGACAAGATGGCTGGCAACTGCACAAAGTCCCACCTCTTTTTTACATGGATGCAACACCTGCTTCTTGGTCTGGGCCCCAACTAATTTTTGGAGCATGGCTCCTGGCAACCCCATTCAAAAGCCAAGTATGGCCCTTAACTTTTAAAAAAAGCGATCTTCTTCCCTAAGCAGCACTGATCATGCTTTTTGATGGCCTCTGGTGGAGCCAGGATGGGTGTGGTACAACTGTTCTGATTTTTTTTTTTTGCTCTCAGTGGCTTTCGATAACATCAGTCATGGTATCCTTCTAGACTGTCTATAGGGATTGGTGTAGAGGGGCATCACATTGCAGTGGTTCTCCTTTTTTCTCTGCGAGTAGTTCCATTTGGTGTTGGTGCAGAGGGGGGGGGGGGGAGATTGAGCCTGAATTCCCTAACCTGGGGGTGCCACAACAGGTACTGTCCAATGTCAGTATGGGTTTAACTAGTACTTGGGTCAACTTTTCTATACACACTTAGATAGCGACATTATTACATTATTCACCTCAAAGCTGGGATAGATCTGTACATTCTCTGGAAAGTCAGGCACCTATATAGCAACCTCAAGAAATGCTAAGGAGACCAAGTGGCCTGGTGATAGCTCCTGATACCAAGTTTCCCTTATTCCCTGTCTGAGGACTACCAGACCAGTTAGGATTATTGCCATCTTAACTATTTCACAGTGCTTTTGTCTGCTCTAGATCTCTGAAGAAAGTTCAAATGTATGTACTGTATATATCTGCATCTCTCTCTCTCTCTCCTTGAACATCGCTCAACTCCAACCAAATCTAGGTGGTGATTGGCACTGATTTCCAGTGATTGGCACTGAATTCTAGTTACATATTATGATGAGAAAAATAGTTTCTCAAGGTCTATCAGTTTAGGCTCAGTTATCAAACAATGTGACATTAACATAGTTGGATCTTTCTAATCTTGCAAGCATGCCATGAGAAAGATGGGGGAAAAGATATGGGTACAATCCCAGGGTCCACTTAGGCCAGTGTTTCTCAACCTCAACAACTTTAAGATGTGTGGACTTCAGCTCCCAGAATTCCCCAGCCAGCATGAAAAATGCTAACTTAAGCCAATTTCCACCTAAGACATCAAGGTGATAACCATCACTAGCTGAATACTCTAGTACCCATCTGGGAAACCAACTTGGAGACCCTGTCAAGCACAAGCCCTTTTTGATCTACTGTTGGCCTCTGATCCTGGGAACAAGCCTTGACAGGCTTTTTTAAACAAGCGATGTGTTTTATTTTATAGGGACAGCAGTTTGGCTTAGCAACTGGCTGGAATCAGACATTATCGGAAACCATATCCCTTTGTATAGCTTTTTAATATGCAGAAACGAGCACTTTCTAAGGCATGGAGCTAAAAATAGGCTCACCTCCTGTAATTGCTGCAGAACGTACAGCCTAGAAAGGCTGCTTTAAACCTTGGCAACTCTAGTAGCAATAAGCACGTCATCCCAAGGTCACTCTAGGATTATAAAAATAAGCAGGCAGGGGAAGAAGGTCTGTACTCTGATTTTCAGCCACTATGGAGCAGGATAGCAAATGATTACAGTTTCAGATGCAAAGGTTAGAATACCTTTGGTAATCCACAGAGAACAGGATGATCTGAAAGAAGATTCATCCTTTACAAATAAGACATTTGAAATAAGTGCATATATATCTAGAATAGCCCTCCCCAATCTGGTGTCTTCCAGATCTGTTGCTCATTGGCTGGGCATTATGGGAGCTGTAGTACAAACATCAGGATGTGGATTATTGGCCTTAAAGAAGAACAGATAGTGTATGTCGTTTTCTTTGGGATGGCAAATTCATGCATTAGTTTTCTTGGTGGTATACCTGGGAAAATCATTTCCAGGTCATTCTGTCACAATCTAAAGTTTCATCACATGGCCTTTGCAGTTTTTAGAAAAGGGAATACAAGGTTTCTGCTGCCATGTCAATGTTCCCCACCCTCTATGATTTATCTCATTTTTTGCAGAATTGTACACAACAAGATCAGTCTGGGCAGAAAAACATTAGCCCAGCACTAATTGAATCTGTCCCAGAGATCAGATTGCTGGTAGAGAGCTAGATGAGAATCTCTTGCTAATCTATAGATCTCTCTTTCTGGCAGAAATGCATGCTTATCTGGATACACTGAGCCCAGAACAATTTCTATATCACCAAGGAAGAATTAGAATATCAGATCACTGCCTCCATATTTCTGCCAATTACCAATGTTACAAAACACGGTATTTTAAACACATCTGTATGAATACTCTACTCCTTTTCACAAATGCAGTCTGTATCCTTCTGAGTGGAGGTGGTGTGGTTAGATGGTAGGCTTCAGTCCTCTAGCCCCAAATGCCAGAAACTCATTGTTGGTTCTTAGTAAATATTTCTGATTGGTTCTGTAATCCAGCTGTTTAATTTTCTCAAGCAGAGCATATGCTGAATATTTGCAGTTTTGTTGCAATTCCTTGGGTAAGTTGTCAGGCAAAATTTATAGTCTGACTCTTCCCTAGTTTCAGAGATGAAATGTCCAGAGCCACTTTATCTTTTACTTCAGTGGGATTATTTGGGAACAAGCCACTGAAAAGCTGGAATGTCTTAATAACACTCCATTCTATTACCCACAGAATAGCCTCATTTATTAAAAATGGCTAAAGATTAAAAACACAAAACAAAACCCTTAATCCAGCCAGATGTAAACATTCTAAATCCCTGTATTTCTTGGCAACTCTGGGTAGCAAAGTATGCACAATTTTCTTATGCATCTTTTAAAAAGATGTCCTAATAGGAAACATTTCTTAATCCATTTTTTTTTTATTTTTCAGAAAACAACAACAAAAGCCTTTGAAAAATAAATTTTGCCTCTCAAATTTCAATGTTTACCCACTCTTGTGCCTTGGATGACTCTTGCAACTTATTCCATCGCTTTCTACAGAATGCTATGGCTATCCTAACATTGAGGGTATGACTTAGGGCTCATCCTCACATGCTATTTACTAGTCCACAAAGACACCTCAATAACTCTTTTTAAGGGGCATGTCCTCATGATGACATGTCGGTCTCATCCCCTGCGCATTATGAAGCCAGCCTAGAGGCATCTTTAGTTGTTCTGGTGTGGTATTTTCCTTCTTCTTCCAACACAAACTTTGCCATAGGGATAATCCTTTATGATGGCTGTTGGGATGACATGGATGGAGGTGGCAATCCATCCAGCTGCTGTTGACAACCTAAGTTTGTAGCAGTCATTTCCCCTTTACCATCCAATCACTGGGCATTGCAACACTATTGCCAATTTGTCTCGACTGAGACTGGGACTGGACACTTGGCTTGTACAATCCATTTTTTCTGTTTTTTTCCCCCTAAAAAAGAGGAATATCAACCTTCTGATAGATCAGTACCTCACAGTAGGAGTCAAAATATGTGAACCTCTTTGGCAAACAGTGGTGTTGGAGGGACAATTTTTCCTTTTTTAAAACATACCTCTATAGATCTCATGGTACTTCATCATATCCATATAAATTTGATGAATAAAATAAAAATAAAATACTTATTATTATACTTTATTGATTAGTCTATTTGACCATATCAAGGCATCAGCCGCAGTAAAATACAATAAGACAAAATAAGGTAAGATACAATATAATGAGATAAAATGGGCTACAGTGAGATGAAATAGATAGAAAACAGTAAGATAGGGTAACAATCAAAGTGAATATTTGTAGCTCAGGGTTGAACTGTGGAGTCCTTGGTGCCTTGTTGTTTTCTTGCAGACATTTCATTGCATCCACAAATACCAACAACGAGCAGTCAGAAGACACGATGAGAACTCCTTAATCTCACAGCACATGGACAGACTCAACCATAGTTTCAACTGGGAAACTGCGAACATCCTAAACCAAGCCAAATCCAAAAACTCCAGAGAATTCCTGGAACCCTGGCACTCAGACAAAGCAGCCATCAACAGACACATAGAGGTAAACAACATTTACATACCATTCAAAAGAGACAATAGAAAAGCCAAAAGACCAGTACACTCCCTTGCCAGCAATCAACACCCAGATATGCAAAAATCAACACTAGGATTAACACCAGATGAACCATCAAACAACACCATACACCCTAATCAAGGAACTATTAACTCAGGCAATCAACCAAGCAGCAAACAACAAACCAGTCAAAGAACTCCCAAGGAGAGCACAACATCTCCACCAACACAAGCTGGACAAACCACGGTATATAAACTGAGACCAAGGCCCACTCCCTGTTTGCGCTGAAGATGTTGCCTAGTCTGGCAATGAAACATCTGCAAGAAAACAACAAGGCTCAGAGAGCACCAAGGACTCCACAAAGGTAGGGTAAAATAAGGATAAAAGGTAAGATAAAATAGTATATGATGAAATGGAGTACAGAAATGTATAATAAGATGAATATTAGGCTCAAAGACAATATATGTTTAGGTGAATTGCATGCAACTGCAATGAGTTCTAGAAAATGTAATATCTCTGTACAATGTTAAAGAATAGCAACATTGACCTAATATCTGCAAAGAAGTAATATCTCATATTTGTTGCAGAGGGGGGAAGTAAGGCAGCCTAAAGGTCTTCCCTCCCTCAATTCAAGCATCGCACAACCTCCATATGTGCTCCCCTCCCACCATTTCCCATCAGACTTCTAGTGAGATTCCCTTCCTGCAAGATCTCATCAGCCTGTTGACAACCTAAGTTTGTAGTGATCATTTCCCCTTTCCCATCCCATTAATACAGCACATAATACAGCTGGGTATTGGAAACAAGGTGAGACCCCGACCCTACTTACCTCAAGTTGTCAACCATACAATCTGGGGTAGGATAGAGAGAGATACTGCTTCTGGAGCTGAGGAGCTGACTGTTAGAACTGACTGTTAGAAAACCTTGCTATCTACTGCAGTAGAAGATACATTCAGGGTGGGTGAGGGAGAGAGAGAAAGGCAGGTTGTAAATGAACTGGAGTCTCCATTTCTCCCCATCAGAAATCTTTCCTGCTCCCCATAGAATTGGGAGTGTCTGAAGGGGGCATCAAAAAGGTTATGATGGTGGACTGCAACCATGTGATTGAAGCCGCACTTGTGTTTTGTAGATGTGACTTGCCCACAAAAGGGAAGAAGCTTTAATCATGTGGTCACAACTGTCATCTTCACTTTTTGCCTCCCCCATGCCCCTGATTCATAGTCCTTTTTAAAAATATACATTACATTTTGTCTTTTTTGTTTCTTTTGCACAGAAATAGGAGGAACTCATTCTGTCTTAGCTGGTTCTTATTTTAGAAGAAAAGGACTCTTTCTAAAGCAATCTGAGCTTAATTCTCTCATTAAGACTTTGTTAATAAGAAATATTCTTAGAAATGCGCCTATTATGTTGAAAGCAATTGTCTTTGATTACAAATGGGTAAATTGGTTAATGAGAACAGTAGATAATTGGAAACATTATTGCCAAAACAGCAATAATGATAAGAAAACTAAAATAAATCTCATCGACCTTCAAATATACTTAATTATTCTCAAGGCAAAGATAAAGAAAGAGATAGAAAATAAAAAAAGAAAGTGTAAGTGTAATTTATGATTTTTTTTAAAGCGGTGGCTATATACAATAAAAGAAAATGTCTGTATCATAATGGAAGTTATTTGGAACCACATCAACAAGGCAGAACACACCAAATATTAACCTAGAGTATTTTAATATACAGTACTTTCCATAATAATTTTTGCCAGCTGAATATTATTTTTAAAATGATGTCTTTCAGCACAGTTTTATTTGTTCAGTCCTACCAATAAGTGACTACTTAGATAAGACATGAAGGGTATATTAAATATACTTTTCAATTCCAAAAGAATGCAGTAATCATTTCCTGGTGTTGTATTAAATGTATTGCTACAGTCCAAATAATCTGTGCAGGCATTTCTCTGCTTAGGCTGCAGGACAGAGATTGGAAAAGCCCAGGAAAAATAAGGCTAGGAGGAACCACACATTTTGTTAAAAAATCCATCTTGCAAGCTTAAAAAGAGAACCTTAGAAGGGGAAATCCAGTAATAGAAACTATTTTGACCTCCCCAGTAAGCTGTGATATTCTTTCCCAGTGTTGAAAATGACCAAATGAAGGCCTATCGGTGGCCCAGGGAGTGTCCTGGAGGTGTCCTGGATCATTTAGGGTTACCAGTTTTGGTTGCAAAAACTCTAGCTCTTTGATTCCACTAGTAATTGTCTTAGGTTTTTCAGCCCAGATCTGCAGCCCTAGATTCTTGGATTATTGACTTGTCCCTAAACCAGCATGTTAATCTGAACACGACGCTAACATAGATCAGTTTCATGCTATTAATTTCCATTGGAAAGGGAATGGGTCAGAGGAAAAGTCACCTGGGAAAGAAAGGCAAAATGGAAATGCTGTTCCTTTCTTGGCTCTACCCTGCTGGTGTTCTGGCTTGTCAGAGGCCTCAACACTGGATCTCTTGCATGAATTGCCTTGTTCTGTAAATGAATTAAATTGTTCTGTAAAACTATAAATCTGTAAATGACAACTAATTATGAGAACAATATGGAGCGTTCATGTTCAGAGGCAATATAAAACCAATGGCTGTGGAGCAGCAATTGGAGCTAGCAAGATATTGCTTTCATGCCTTAGTCATTGCTTTCTCAGAGGCATCTGGTTAGTCACTATATGAAGCATGTTTTTAATCTAATCCTGCAGGTATTCTTAGTTTTTAGAATGTACGAGTATATAGGCATTCACAGCAAACTGATATCACATTGAAATGATTGTAGATCACCACAGTGCAAATTCTGCTGTACTGTAGTGTACTTGCATCCCAACGTATGATGTGAGGAGGTAAGTCATGGGTTTTGCATCATCTTGACATCACGATGCACATTTCATCACTTGCTTCTTCATGCCTCCTTCTGCAGACACCTATGTTCTGTAAATGCAATATTTATTTAAATGCATCTTAGTTGGTAACTCTAGAAGAGTATGCATATAGGGAGCATACATAAAGTTTAGCATTAAGGGGAAAAAAGAAGGGAGATGGCATGAAACAAGAGAATACGTTTAGTCTCATGCTCTGCTGACTCAACAGAGAAAGATATATTCTAATTTCTAAGCCACTGAAGACCCCAGAACAGTCAATCTGCAGAGGGTATAGCTTTAGCAATTTTATTCTACAGTAAACAAAATGAAGGCGGAAAAATAATAATTTAAAAAAATCATAGTAAGTTGAGGAAACTCATTGTAACTAATGGTCCTTGATGTCTTTTCTCAAGGAAGTTATGTGAAATGAAGCACTGTTACTCCAGAACCATCTCTTTCATGAGGATGCTAAACATATAGAAAAATACCCCTACAATTATTTATGGGAATAAACTGTCTATAGTTAATTTGGGTTGCTCTTTTCATTAATCTTTCATACACAGTTTTATGCTCTTAGTAGAGCAAATCATATCAGATAGGTTCTTTGTTAGATCTAGGATAACATTCTAATCTGTCTCCTGGGTAAAATTAAAGGAATGGTAAATATTGAGACAATTTTCCAGGCTTTACATTTTTGGGGGAAATGTGCTTCTCATTCTGTAGACTTTATATAACTAGTCATTTGTTTGAATTTTAGTCATAGGCCATAACCATGTATGTATGTATATATGTATCTGAAAGTGCAAAGATTGCATCATTTGCCTCTCTCCAACTTCAAGCTGAGACTTCTGTCATGTTTCATCTGACAAAGGCTTGAAGTTCTGTGGTAAATAATTCTTACTTGCAACATTTTTGTGATAAACTTCAAATACTGAGTGCAACGTCTGGAATGTTGGGTTTCACAAAATGATAAGAGAGCACTGGGTTTCTTTTGAAAAGGGTTGAATGTGGCAAATTGTTGATGTGGGAGTGGTAATATCCCATCTACTTCCACAGAACTGCAAACATGCTGAATAACATCTTTTATATAAATCTGTACATGAGCTGTATGCAAATGATTTCTTCAAGTTCTCCATCCTATTCTCAGGCAAAAAATAGGGTGGATTATATCAGTGACAGAGGGAGAATAAATTCTCAGTAGTGTTGTTTATTGTTAGTAGTGGCAGTAGCACAATTGTTCATTATTTGTTCTTATTTTATCTTAAAATTATATTGTTGTGTTGTTATTGTTGCTGTTACTATTTACAAACAGTCTACCAGATAATTCTGGTGGGATTTGGTATTTTTGACTGTCAGAACCTTCCCAAGGATCTAGGATAATTAAAGTTATTGTTTTAATATATGCACAGTTCCAAGTAATGCAACTTTTTATAATTGAACTTGACATTCTATCCATTTCTGTTGTGTCCAGGTGCTTCTCCAGATCTTTTGGGAATATGGCATCTTCTTTCTCCTCCTCATCCTCCTTCTTCTGCAATAAGCCTTCACAATGTTATTCCTCAGGATATTGTGGGTGGGAGTAGGAGATGGCATGCAGTTTTCACTAAAAATGAAGAACATTCAAACAAAAGACTGAAGTAGGCTTATCTAGAAGAGTGGGAAAAGAAAAGTGGTATCAAAAATGTATTCAGAGGAATTTCAAGTTGGCACAAAAATATTATATGAAGTATCAATTGTGAACAATCCATATCTGCCTAATACATGCCTTGTTTATTATTATTATTACCTCTGTATTCAATTACCCTTCTTGCCAGGAGCTTAGGACAGGGTACATAGCACTCTGTACTCCCATTTTTCCTTGCAACAACAAGCCTGTGAGGTAGATGGGGCTAAGAATTAGAGACAGCAGATGGCTTAAAGTCACTCACAGAGCTTCCTTGGCTGGACATCTCTAATCCTAATCCAATATATAAATCACACCTACTGGCTTTCAGAGAAAGAGAAAGACATAAAGAATATGTCTCCACTAAAACATTTGAACAGTAGATTTAAAAAAAATCCCAAAGCACATCAACCAAAACAAACAAACAAACAAAAACAGCAAGTCAGTAAAGATAAAAATGATAAGACAAGCTGAGCAAAAAATTAGCTTCCCTAAAGAGGTCTCCCACAGCCCATTGACTGTTGGAACTCAGCTTTGCACGCATTCACCATTAGGGTCAATAGACACAGAGGCAGCTATCTCCTTGTCTTGTCTAATAGACTTCCTTTGCAGGTCTCTCTGTAACATGCCTCCTATCTCTTAGATCAGTGTTTCTCAGCCTTGGCAGCTTGAAGATGTGTGGACTTCAACTCTGGCTGGGGAATTCTAAAAGTTGAAGTCCATACATCTTCAGGTTGAGAAACACCGTGTTGGCTAATATTCTCAGGGCTTTCATCAACTTTCTTCCACTCTTCTCTTGGGTTAAGTCATATTTCTCTTCTGTATCTGATCTATGCAGTTCAGCTACTTCCATTCTCTCTCTCTCTCTCTCGTCACTCCATAATGGAGGAGAGCTTATTCCAAGCTCTTAGCTGTACATAGATTTAAGAAACTTCAGCTTTCCTGTTGCCATGTTATTTCCTAAATAAAACTAATCTTTATACTTCTCCATGCAAGCCCCAGCCTCATAAAAGTCATCTTCTTAACACAAAGGTCTCTCTCCGTGCATTCTTTTTCTTGTACAAAATTATCTGTTTTCCAGCACTGACATTGATTTTTCTGCACCTAGATAACTCAAAGAGACAAAGCACAAACCACCTCTCTTCTGTCCTCCTGCCTGATGATAAACAGGAGCAGTTCATGCTGGACAGAGTAAGGAAATGCAGCCAGGCAGGGATTTCCTTTTTCTCTGGCAGAGGCAAGCTGGCTTTGTCTACCACTGGGGTGAGTGTACTGCATCAGGAGCAGCTTTTTCCTTGCCAGAGACAGAGGGCAAGGCTGGAGCTAGGATGGGGCCCTCGGACTGAAGGAGCAGCAGGGAGGAATACCATCTTTGCTTGGTGCTGCTGCTGCCACTCCTTTCTCCTCACAGAGACCATTGAGACAAGCTGCCTCTGGACAAAATGGAGCAGACCTCCTAGGGGGCGGTCATCTGGGTCATCACAAGGGAGCCCATGTTCATCCCAGCTGCCCAGCTGAATAACCATCGAACTAGAAAAAGTGATGTCAGAGTTGTCTGATTTTCCTTTGCTCTCCTTTTCTTCTGCTTGTTGCTTTATATAGGATAAGCTCGAAGGGAAGAATTACCTTGGATTGTTGTTATTAATATCATTATCATAATTAGGATTAAGATTAGGGCTATTATTATTCTGTAAGCCTCTCTCGTTGACGGGTGATTCCCACTAGCCCATCTGGCAACACTTTATAGCTCACACATCCCCCACATCATTACAGGAAAAGCAAAGTGTCCAGGTAAATATCCACTGGGCAAGAACTACCAGGAGTGGTTGAGTTTGTGGCTGAACCAAGTGCCTGTTTTCACAGAAGGCCAATATCAGATTTTGCTTGCCAATTAGCTTTAAGTTCCTATTGTTATCCATTCTCTTAAACAACCCTAGAAAAAGCTGGCTTTCAGATGAATGCTTTCACAGTTTTCCATCTAAGGTAAAGTGTGCTGATAATGTACATTGGCACATTCACAAGTGGGCAAGGCAAGATAACAAATATCACACTTCTGCCACCACCATCTTGCCTGTTTGGACCCTCTCGACCATGAAGATTGAGTCTTTATGCCTTCAATTTCTGTCTTTAATGAACTGGAATCCTTCTGGAACATTCTTTTTTATTGGCATTCTAATGAGATACTGAAGTACTTCAGCATTTTCTCCCATAGCAAGCACTAATCCAGATTTTTTTAACATCTGCCTTCTTTTTAAACAAAGTGGAACATATGTTTCGTAGGGAGGCCCTTGCAATTGTGAATGTTTTGCAGTAAATTGCTTTATTATTTGTTCCACACTAGCAAAGCTCCTGCAGAAACTCATGGATAGGAAATCAATGAAAATGAACCCCTCCCATGCTCACCCCAGACATATTGCCAAGATTAATGCCACTTCACTCATGCTTCCAGATTCAGGCCAGAGTGTGCTGTATATAGGCTCATCCCCTGTATTCTTCTGGGTCAATTGCTCCTAAATAATTTCACCCCCTTTTCTCTTCCTTTATATTGGATTTAGTGCTATGATTACCATTTCAGGCATACACATAAAAAGAGCAAAATGCCTCTCCTCTGCCACTTCTTAATTTATTCATTTAAGTGATATTTACCTAGTTAGATCATAAACACAGCTTTTAACAGAAGCAGGCAGAATTTCAGAAGGATGCAAATTTATCATGCCCTGGTATTTTGCGACAGAAAACAGGGAAGATAAGAAAAATTCAAATTTGCTGAATTACTACTGGTCATGGAGTTGTCAATAGTTTGAATCTAGTAACTATTTATTTTTGTGTGGCTAGGATCTCTCTTTTGGTTTTAGATGATTTGGTTTTTAGTTTAGTTTAGTTTTTTTCATTGTTTTTATCATGCTTTCTAATGAATGGAAATGCAGACAGTCAGGCAGGCAGGAAGGAAAGAAGGAAGGTTCAAAGGCTCCACTGAAGAAAAATGGGCTTATCCTACACCCTACAACATCTCTTGTTCCTGGATTAATGGACCATCAGATATGCATAGCAGCCCACCTTGCCTCTGAAGATGCCGGTCACAGTTGCAAAACGTCAGGAAATCTGGTGTTTAGACCACAGTCACTAACCCTGAAGCCCATCGCTGCCGAAGAGATATGAGGAAGACTGTGGCAACTGGGAATATTCATGCTGTATGATTTGACTGTGTCTCTGGAACAGCTGGAGCAGTAGAGTGTACATCTGAGCAGGACACCATTGCCATTCTCTCCACTAATTGCCATCAGTCCATACACCAACCCCCTTCTCCATTTGCCAAGAATGGTGATGGGATGAAGGCTACCAGCATCTACACAGTGCTATGGTGGAGTGAAGAAGGCAGTGTACTCTGCACAACTAATGACATCATTGTCTATTAGGGACAGTGACAGTGACAGTGGTGACATTTTGGGTATAGTGTTGCTGCCTCTGTTTCACCCTGACACTGGACGGGTGGGGAAAATCACCACAGCTGCCATATGTGTCTATAAAATAAAGGAAGTCATCTGAGTCTGCCTGCCTTGATAGTTTTTTTTGCCAGATCTGAGTTTGTCACCCTTTTTGTAGAATAACTTTTCCCTCAAAAAAACAACAACATTGCATTAGAGTTGATGAAGTACATTCTTTTATCTAATTTTTATTTTATACACGTCACACCCACCACAATCAATCAATCAATCAATCAATCAGAGAGAGAGTGAGATTTCAATGTACCTTCTTACATCACTAAGCATTTTCTCTGATGTGATGCAGAGGTGATAATGAAAACATCAGTCCCTTGCTTTAATGTGTATTATTTTGTGTAGTGAGGAGTGTGTTTGTGTATGCCCCCTGTTTTATTTCCAAAATAAATCATAAAGTACTGAATAAAAGGTCTTATTTATATATTTCACCATGATTTAGAGCCTACAAAAATGGAGGACAACCATCCTGAATGCTAGGGTTCAGTTTCAACAAATGCACACACATGTGCTTGAACAACTATAAGTAACTCCTGTTTTTTCTTCATATACCAAATACATACTGTATGTCTTGTTACTCCAAATTATTTATAATTTGAACTGTGGTCTTGCGACTTTCACCTGGTACTAAGTTCAATAGGACTTACTTGTGAAGAGATCACAGAATCATGCTGGCAACTGATTTATTTGTACGTTCTGATGCTCTATAACATTCTTTCATTTACTTTCACAAGCTGTCTTTTAGCTCATGGTTCCTATTGCAGCTGACAAAAATGATAAAAATCAGCTGTCAAAAATAGGAAATGCAATTCATAAAGAGGATAATTTTTAACCTTTTTAAAAAATGGCACACATTTCCCTGACATTAATTCTTCCCTCCAGGGATATTATAATCTACTGTAATAACAAAGGCAACCTGTGGCCCTAGGGCCATATGCAGCCTTTAACTAATTTGAAAAGCCTTCTGCAAATGATCAGATCTCTGGTAAGAGTCAACAGTCCTTTCCTTGGCAGCCCTGATGCATGAATGGAGAAGGAGTCGGAAAAAGAAAAGCTGATCCCATCTGTTTTTTCACTCCAGCCACATCTATTACTGGCATATAGTTACCTAACAAATTATTCTTGAATGATTGCAGTTCCTTACAGGTTCCATTGCTAACCACAAAGATACCAGAATAATGCAACATGCCTTATGACATCACAATGCAAGCTCCATCCTTTTGTACTTGCATTATGACATTGTGTGCAAATATATTAGAGGAAGGGTTTGCATCACAGCATCGCAATACGTGTTTCATTGCTTGCCCCCCTTGCCCCCTTGCGGGTGCCTATGGGTAAATGATCCAATTTCTTCTTCCTCATTTCCTCTTTTCTGACCCATTTTTTCCTAGTGGTCTCAACTGACATTTTAACAGATCTTTGTCAAAACGATTTTGGTTTTGTCACTCTATTTTTTTTCTTTAATATATAATAGCTGCATAGCTAGGGAAGATAACACTTTCTTCTTTCTTACTTATTCCTTTCATTTTCAAATTAATATGCCTTTCATCATGTAAGTTTTCAGTAATTTCATTTGAAACTTTGAAACTTCATTTTTAAGCAAGAGATGACTCTGGAAATTGGCATGACGGGCTGATAAGATTGCCCATGAAAGTATCTGCTAGAATGGTGACAATCTTTTTTGTAAGACCTTCTTTGAAAGAATCAAACAGAGGCTCATTCTGTAGACATTTATTTCTACTGCTGTTAGGCTGCTTCACACATAACTCTAAATCATGATTTAGTACTGTGTGAACAAGCACACATCAGCTCAAGCTTCTTATTTAGATTTGTGTTTTCTTCCTTCTCCCTTCTGTGCAGCTAGAAATTGTGAAGGAGAAATTGACAGAGTTTAGTTTTATTGTTAGAATCCTGGCTTGGTGTTTTGTTCAAATTTTGGGATTCAGGTTTCAAGCCAATTTTTATAGCATAAAGCTGGCTTGGTGAATAATTGGCTATGGTTGTATGAAACTATGATCTCTGTTAGAACATAATCTGAACTTTACAGAAGTTCTCCTATAGGCAGTGCAGGAGGAGAGAGGGGAGCGGGCAGTATGCAGACCTGAAACTTTATTTGGGTTTGTTCAGGTTCATCCATGGATCAGCAGTGATACATGCAAACCAGACATGTACTGTATGGAGTTTGGGGAACAAAAGAATCATAAGTATGTTGATGACCATCTAAGTAAGTGCCAGCCAATAACCTAGAAATGTGTGGACCAGAGGAATTGAAACCATTTTAGAAAGACCTACAGTTTATAATTTTAAAATATTTTTTACCATTATGGGGTCCAGAGGATAGCACCACCTTGGAGCTCAGTAAACTTTGGGAATCCTTCCCCCCTCCCCGACACTTTAAAGTGAGATGCAGAAAACAAGAAGAATAACAGCTGTGAGGTAAGTGACTCTGGACTCATCAAAGTCGAGAAAACAGGGTGAGTCAGAGATAGGCAGGAATATGGAAGAATAAGATGGTGAAGATGGAAGAAGATGGAGACCATGGGGAAGGATATTGTAGAGATGGAAGAAGAGAAGGAGGATGTTGAGGAGAATGTGAAGAAAGAGGAGCATGGAGCATGAAGCAGATCAAAAAAAAGAGGAAGCAAGGGGGACATGGAGAAGGAAGGAAGGAAGAGAAAGGAGGTGAAGAGATTAGGATAAAGTGTTAAGAACTTTGAGGAAAGTTCAAGGACACTGAGAAGTTCTGGATGTTACAGTTTATCTGTGGGGTGAAAGAATCATTGATGAGACATCTTATATGGAATAGCTTAGGCAGGAAGTGCTATGGGAGGTGGCTGATTGCCTCGGCACTGCCATGGTTGGGAAATAGGATGCCTTGCTGAGGGAGAAGAGAAGCTTGCTGTATTTATTTATTTTTTTCATGGGGAAGATTAATGAACACTGGTGCCATGCCTACCCAGAATTGTTGCTGCCACCCTACTACTATGGCTGCTGAAGACAAGGCCCAGTATCTATTCATTATGTTCCATTTAAGAACTGACCCATTAAGCAATAGGTTGAAAAATGGGTACTAAGTTTGCAACTCCCTGAATGGGAGCTAGAGAGTGGGTAGGGATTTCCCACACCCAGAATGAGAGTGCAGGGGGAGGGTATACTGAGGTCCTAGTGACAGTGAGACCCAACAAGGAGTATAGGTATGATGTTGTGCTGAGAGGGGAATCAGGCAAATTCAGAACAATAGTTGGCATTAATATTGGCTGGCAGAATAATTTGTGCTGGATATCTGGACCAATTGTGGTATAAAGAGGGCCAAGGCACTGGAATGACACTCCAGATCATAACTGAGCAGAGATTTGGGAATATATTGCAGGGTGGGGGTGGGGGAGTAGCAGATTACAACAGATTGCAAGGAGGGAGATAAGATGGAAGGCAAAGGGTGAAGAAGGATCAGCAATTTGATGCCAGTCCTTTCTTCTACCCAATTACATTTCCTTGGACCTGAATGGAGTGCAGCCCTCCTGGTCTTCCTAGTCCTCTTGGTGGTGTTCAGTATCATTGGTCATGAAATCCTCCTGGACTTCCTACCAGGGTTGGGGGTGGGTGGCACTGTTTAGAGTGGTTCCTCTCCTTCCTGAATGAGTAGTTCCAATCAGTAGTGTTGGGGGAGGGGCAGTTGAGTCTCTGCCTACTCCTTTGTGGGTACTACAAGGCTTATCTCTTTTCCCCATGCTACTTAACATCTGTGTGAAACCACTGGGGAGTTTATCAATTTGGGGTGATAGATCAATCTGGGGTATCATCATCATTATCATTCTGGGCTGAGCTGAAGATGCAATGGTGTTTGGAGGCCATGAAGGACTAGATGGGACACAAAACAATGCCAGGTAAGGGCAGCCCAAGGAAGAGCAGCCAGATTCTTCAGTCTCCTCCCATGTATTCCAAACAGCTCTTTCAAGAATTTGCAGAGGCTAAGAAAGACAAATACAGATCCTGTTCAGCTCCCTCCAGTGTCACCTCAATGACTATGATACTGCCACTGCGCAAAGCTCTCCAGTGTCACCCAGTGAAATGTATTTTGGGATACTGGGTTCTGAGGTTGCTTATTTATTTATTTGATTTGATTTGATTTGATGCCACCAAATTCTCTGCACAGCTCATATTATAAAAGAGAATAAAAGAGCAATTATACATGCTCAGAAAAACATACTCCAAGTACTACACAAAATACACCCAACAGGGCCTCAACACACACTCTACCTCAGGGCCTGGGAGAAGAGCCAGGTTTTTAAGGACTTCTGGAACACTGTTAGGTGGGAGCCACATGGATTTCTGGGGGGTGCCATTCCAGAGGGCAGGCACTGTGACAGAAAAGGTGTTCTTCCTGGGTCCTGATAGATGGGTGCTGAAAGATGGCATTGTTTAATAGATGGAACTTGCAGCACACAATTCTGCCTGGTTCTTACCAGATGGGCAGAAACCAAGGAAGATAGGCAATTTTCTGCAGTTAAAGGAAGATGGGAAAACATTTCTCAATATACTGGTGTAGACTGTGGTGCTTTGGTAGTCTTCTGTGCTGCATGAGCTTGGACAATCAGCATGAACATCTGGAGCAGGGTCTGTGACATGGGCTCTGGGGATAATATCAGACAATGTAATAGTCATACGCTCTGTCAGAATTGTTCATTTCCTTAAGGAACTATTATATACAGACTGTATAGAAATACGCTGAGAAATCTACTGTTAAGCTATTGGTTCATCCCTCATGCTGAGATATAATGTGGTTTTCATATAGCATGTCGTGTGAATATGCCATGGATTATTGCTTAGCACGTTTTGTAAGTCCAGCCCAAAAGGCTAAGTATGGCTTAGCATAGTCAGGACCTGCAATGGGAATTCACAGAAGGAGATACCATCTGGGACCTAAACTGTCGACTGAAGCAAAATATAGAGCCCAGGGACTGGGATAACTTATAGCTCTTGCAGGAAAGCACACCTGCTTGTGTGCACTGATGGTATATCCACATGTACAAAACAAAGGATGTGTTCCTGAATTATTATGGAACTGCTTGTTGCCTAATTTAGATAGCCACCACCCCCAGGCTAATCCAGGATGAACGCTGAATGGAACTGGAATATGTTCATGTTGAGCTAAATCTGTAATACCTTTTGTGCTATTGAATATATGTTCTTTTCATCAGCTGTAATTGATATCATAAGCTGCCTGATTTCTTGGTTCTTTAGTTTTTCTCCACTCCTGATCTCTATAACCTATCTCAGATTCTGCTTTATATAGGATAGCCACCTACACTTAAAGGAGAGACTTGACCAACATTTCTGTTTCCCAGGGAATTCATATAATACATCCCTTCATTAGTGGAATTTCTCCAATCAAAAAGGAAGGCTCCCTCTGCTTAGGGAGCTGAGGAAATCTACTTTTTCTCCTGACATTCCTGCCTCATGCTTATAAATCTAGCCCAGAGCTTTGGCAGTCATAACATTCAGCTTGGCCAAGATTGCATTTTTCAAAATCTGGTCCTGAAATACATTAATTCTTTCTCATTTCTCTCTGAGCATTCTCAGCTTCAGTGAAGTATAGCTGCAGCCAATATGTTTTTTTATAGAAGTCAGTCTTTTTGCTATCATTATCCGTTGAGAGATCTTTCCTTCTGTAGCAGGACCTTGAAAATTTCAGTGATTTGCTTTTCATGGCAAAAAGCAAGGGACATCGAAAGAACTGTGTTCAGTTGCTAGAATGTTTCCATTAAAGACAGCAGTCTTGTGATTGCTCATTAGCCTTTGTGACAGTTAGTATGGCTTTCTGACTTTAATAAAAGGACAGCTGAGGTAGTTGCATGTTAAAAATGTACGAGATTCGTATCAGTCAGAAAATGGAACGAATAGAGAAACTTAAAGCTTTGCTTCTGAGAGGAATAAATGGAGAGGATTTGCAGGATGTTTGCAAGGTATCTGTTGATCAAAATAAAGTGCTGTTCTTGGTTTGTAATGCACAGGAGCAGTCAGCTAGATATCGCTTTGTGAGCTGTGGAAGCATGGAACACAATGTGGAAGACTCAGATATGTCATTGATTGTCCAGACGGCTTCCCTGCTGAATAGCTGTTTAGCTTGCAGTGAAGCTCGACTGTTACAAGGTTTGTCTGGAAGCCACCAGCCAGTCAATCAAATCCCCAAGAAGATAATGTGTGAACTGCAAGCATATTAATTTCTCCTTCTGCGAGAATAAGCTGACTGATAAAAATATGAGTGAAATTAAAAGCCGGGCAGGGAAAGCTTTTGCTGTTTGGAGGAACAAGTTTGATTCTAAAAGAGCTTAGTCTTTTTAAATCAAAATTTTCAGATTATTTAGGACTGGCCCTTCCCCTTTTATTTATTTCAAAAGATGTCAAAATGTAGAGTTTGCTTCAAAATATGGGTTTTCAATACAGTCAAGGCTCAGAGACACCAGAGATCAATGCAATCAAGAGGAAGGTTGTGGTAATCATTAACTTTAGGGCCAGCAAGCTGCCTTTCCTGATGGAATCAGGTAACCCGTCATATCCAGTTGGGTTTGTGACCTGCACCATGATGGTTTTGTTTGTTTACTTTGATGACGTCATTCCTGATAAGCTATTATAAGTTACTATATGCTATAACTAGTAATATCTGTTATATACTGTTACATATGGAAGAGGACTCTTAGCAATTTGTACTATTACATTAAAATGTTAATTGGTATGGAAAACTGCTCTCTTCCATGCAAAGTCTGTCACACTGAACTCCAGTCAATTGAGATTTCATTGCAACTAGAAAGTTTAAATAATGAGTGAATTATTTGTATTGTTTTGGCATGTATATCATTCCTAGGTACCATCACCTAGGTACCTTTCCTTAGTCATTACCCATCTTATCTCTGAGAATGCAGGGGCACCTTTACCATAGCCTTGTTCAAGAGCTCAGTGAATGAACAGTATCTGAGCCCATGTTTGCAGAGCAGAAGCATGGGACGAAGGGCAATGTTCAACCCTTTCCCCCAGCCATTTTTTTTCCAGATATATTTCCAGGTAAAAATGCAAAAGCAGCACGTGAAAAGGGTTTAGTGGAATACACCAAGTCTTTACAGACTAATAATGTATAGCACCACCAGGCTTTGCTGTGGTGATCTAAAACCTGCCTTCACTGATGATATGTTGCCACTGAGAAGGCAGAATGATGCTATAATTGCTAGTGCAGAAGGGTTCACGAGACATCCAGGCATTTCTTTCTGCAGATCCCTCTGTCTCTGTGTGGAAGGTTTTGCAGCAAACATGGAAGCAGAGAATTTACATTTTCTACCAAAGTACTGTTCTGGGCTATACTTGAATGAATGAATTGCCTGAAATGTGACAGCTGAGCATTAAGAGTAAATTTGTCATGGCATGCAGAGGGAGCAATCTTATTGGTTGTCCTTCCACTATGGAATATATTCCTCCTGGAGACTGGCCAAGGCTCCAAGTTGAGTAAGCCCTATACCAAATTTATGAAGTCATCTTCTGCTTTGCAAAATGATGGCTTGAAAAATGGCAATAGGGAGAAGGAGATGGCAAGCATTTGACCTTGAAATATGCGTCACAACTCAGCATAAAAATAATGGTTAGTTCAGTTACAATCATTGAAACAAATGACAACTCAGCTATTCCTTTGGGAACACTTATTTATCATCTGAGGCAGAAAATATGTTGCTTTGAAGTTTGGCATGCCAGAGTAAAATCTGAAAATAATGATCTTTTATATGACATCAAATTAAATCTGCACATTTTGTTTCACTCTTTCCATGAGTAAAGCAAGGTTTCTAATATGCCAAATTAAAAATCAATATTTCTTTTTTTTCCTCATGCCCTCCAGATACTTCAATAAATATTCCTATGCAGTGCATTCACCTGCTGTTAACAGGTCATTTTAGAGGGCCTTCTTTTTTCAAGGAACCCAGGGATAATTTTTATATGCCAAACTGAGAATTAGGATTACTTGTGTCAATACAGAAGTATGGAGAATTGTAAACCACTACTTTTGTTGATGTTATATATGAATATTGTTTGCTCATCATGAGGGTTAAGGCAGAATTTCACTTATGGAAACAAGGATAATATTATATCTTGGAATAGTGTGTAGTACTTTTCTAATTACAACCTAGTTTTTCAGGATAGATACACATTTTCATCAGCTGGGATAACACACTTGCACACGCTCATACTGTATGTAAGTAAGTATGTATATGTATGTATATACTGTATGTATGCGTGTATATATACAAGCAATCATGCATCATGCAGTCCTCAAGAGAATTAAATGCAGCCTTGTCTTTGGATAGATGGTGCCTCTTTGTGTTTTAATTTTTGTGCTTCTAAAGCAAGGCATTCATAATTACTCTAGAGATAAACTACTCACAAGGTAGCTACATATATGCCACATCCATGAGAAGCTAACAGGTTAATTGTCCTGGAATTAATTTATAATTGTTACAAGAGAGCCCATGTGAACTGCTGTTTTTAGTCAAAATACCTGAAACCAGGAAGCTGATGCTGCCAAACCAATGCTGTTGGCTGTCAATTGCTACAATTAATCTTAATTTGTCTATGTCTGAAGGCCACTATGGTAAGGAAGAACTTGGATGCTCATTATAGACACTAAGGGCTGATTCATACATTACAATCAAAGGGTTATTTCCACATTTAATAGCTCACAGGCTACTGATATAAGAACGAAACGAGATCCCTGGCATAAAACAGATTGCAACAGTGTGGTCTCAGAGATGGGCACAGCTCTGTGGATCTTTTCATCAATCTGTTTAAAATAGAAAGCAGCGGGTGGAGGATTCAAGGTTGAACAGATGTCCGGTGTGGGGTGAAGGTTCAGCTTAACTTTTCTCCAGAGGCTATTTCTTCCAAGAAAAGCATCTCGTTCCCAGATGCTGTTTGGCAGGCTTGTAGCCTTCTTCTACCAGGAGAATAACAGCTGTGCTAAATGGCAGGGCCTTTGAAGGCAGAATTGTTCAAACTCCCACCAAATGACAATTTACAGAGTTCTTGGAGGCAGTCATGGTGGTTGGAAGTATTATAAAACTGATATCCGCTAAATGTGTTCAAAAAAGTTAGTGCCAAGGTGTAGGTTAAGGGCCCATTCTCCTTAAGGAGAATTCTCTACTGAAACTGCCTCAGGTAATGGTTGTTGTCCATAATATATAGGTTTTGTATCTATAAGGCCACCAAGAATGTTTGACTGTTTGACTGTTGCAAAGGCACCCTATAAAACAGTTCAACTCAATAAGTAGCTTCCAGGAAGATGTTTCAAGAGATTAATAAACATCTGGAGGAGCAGGACAAGGAAAAGGTTTCCCTGCCAGTAGATCCAGGTTTTTTTACGTGAAGACTTTCTGGTTAATTTCTATTTTCCATCCCAAGGGTTCTGTATGTCTCAGTAGGATGGAAACAATTTTGACTTATAAACTGGAATAGATGTTTCTTCGAATGGAGAATCTGTAAACACTTGCTGCTTCTATTTCCCAACAAGCCTTGGGAGTAAATCACAACCTAACATTCAAGATTGCTGCTGGCATACAAAGCACCCTTGTGCAAATTCCACTTAGCACCATTCCCAAACACAATTTGCTTTAATATTCAAAATTTATTAAATATAAATGAGAGTAGTTGGCAGGCCTGTGTTGTTGATGTTGTATCTCCTCTTTTCTTTTACTTGCAACTAGCACACACACACACACACACACACACACAATGTGGCATCCTTGTATGATGTACAATTTGCAGTGGTCCTGCTAACAACACCCAGGAACGAATGTTACCCAAACTGTGGATCTGAAAGAAATCCATAATTTCATCTGGTTGTGTAAACAGATGCAGACAAAGCTAGCAACATTTTTTTCCCTTCACACCACTTTTTTTCTTCCTAATGAACTGGGCAGAGGAAGAACTTTTGAAACTCAAAAGCTTGCAGCAATTTTACACAGTTGACTTCATAAAGATAAATAATGTCCTGCACAGATGCTGGATGTATGGGAAGGAATTGTTAGATGGCTATTTCAAATGCTTCATTCAAAACAGAATATAGCAGTATACAATTCTGTAAAAGTGGCAGGGAAGCCAGAAGATTTCAATTTAAAAAAAATGCAGCGACATACTAAATCATTTCACCATTTCTTATTTATTCAAGTAATATATTCATATCTTGCTTTTTAGATATAACCCCTTCATGGCAGCTTATAACAGCCTAATTCCTCTCAGATGGCTGATTTGAGAAGCTGAAATTGCTCTCTAAGACAGCAGCTAAAATAAGAACTCAGAGGTACAAAGATGCAAAAAAATATTTTTTTTTAAATGCACTTAAAAACTAAGATCTATTTACCTAGATTGGCTGCAGACAGTATCAGTCAATATAATTAGGCTGGTTTTTACATTTTAACCACCTACAGTATTAAATTAAATAAGGGCTTTTAAAATATTTACCAGGGCAACATTTTTTTCTTTCTATGCATACGCGTGGACATATTTCTGTGTATGTACCTTTGCCTTGTTGCTTGGCTTTTAATGCCATAAAGATATAATATGGATTTACAATGTATGCAATCAGTAGGTGAGCCCAGGAATTACTACCAAAAAATGTATAACATTCTTCATTTACTCAGAAGTCCAGTCCCCCGTATGCATCAAGCAATAAACCCCACTGAAATCACCAAGATCCACTTTTGAGTAGATCGAGGTGGGATTGCTTTGTATTGCAAGGTATGCTTCCAGATAAAGCTTTATTCCATAATTGCCCTGTCTCTCTCATAATGTTTCAACTGGGGAAAGAAGGACATGATCTCCCATGTGCAACCCTTTCATACCTTCTCCTTGATTCATCTTTTTTACCATTAAAAATATCCTTTAGGGAGGAAAAGAAGAAACTGGCAATACCTATAATCAGAAGACAAGAATGGAGACAAGTATCTGTGGAAAGAAAATTGGGCCACCATCACCATTAATTGGGTCATGGTGGACTTTAGGCTGGAGGTTCAAAAATGTAAAATACGGTATTAGCATAAATATGAGATCAGGATTTATGGACTAATTAGCTGACAGTGTTCAGCCTTTTCCTCCTCCTCTCTCTCCTTCACTTCTTCTTCTTCTTCTTCTTCTTCTTCTTCTTCTTCTTCTTCTTCTTCTTCTTCTTCTTCTTCTTCTTCTTCATCATCATCATCATCATCATCATCATCATCATCATCTTATAGCTGCTCAGCCCAGGTGGTTACTAAAGTCCTTCTAGAACTTCAAAGTCATATTGACTAATGTGGTCTAAAGTTACCAGGAAAGAGAGGTCTAGTTTAAGTGGAAATGTTTTTATTGTGTTTTTCCACCCTAGGGTTTTGGATGTTACACTGAAGTCAGGAGATTATATTTGATTTATGACTGCTGGTGTAGCGAGGGAATTCAAAATACAGTTTATAAACCGAGTATGTAGTTGATGACCATGTATCTTGTGAAAGGGCTGGCAGAGCAATTCCATTCTAATGTAACATCCATAACATGAAAACGTTTGGGTCTTACTCTAAGTGGTATAGTGTTCAATGAAAGATGAAAAAATAGGGCGTTCTTGCTGAGATTTATCAGTCCAGAAAAAGAAAGGGGACATGAGTAAGATCTACAAGTGTTTCTCTTGAATTCCCAACCCTTTTAAGGCAACTCATGTTTCAAAGTTTTCTAAAAATAGTAGCTAATGGGGGACTCACAAGTAGTAAGGAAAAACCAACTCTCTCCCCCTCCTTTTCCACCCTATAATTTGAGTACTAAGCACTAGTCATTAGTGCATTGCTTTTGTCACTTAGCTGTAATGTGGGAATCGCTTTCATCGGGGTATGCATGATCTGCCAAGCAATGTTTTCAAAATAGCTGTCTCTTTCTGGGATTATACAATTGAAGCAGTTGTAACAACTTTACAGTGAACTGTTTCTAGCAGTCTTTGCCTAGTTGCCTAGTGCTTTTTGGTTGCTTAGTAACTGCAAGTCATGTTCCCTAAACATTTTCACAGAACCCAGAAGTATCTGGGGAACTGCCCTCTATGTTGCTAGACAATTGGCAGTGCTTCAGTCATCTCCATTGCTCAGTCTTCCCTGTTTTCCTCCTGAAATCTGAAACATGCTGGCGATCCAAAGCTGCTTCTTCTGATAGGTCCTTGCCATCTTTGTTTTTGATCATACCCATTTTTGCCTGGAATTTACCTCCAATGTTTCTAATTTTCTGGAAGAGGTCTCTGGTCCTTCCTATTCTATTGTCTTCTTCCACTTCCGCGCATTGCTTGTTTACAGAACATCTGAAAAACAAATAAAACAATGCAAATTACCAGAGAAATATTCTCTGTTTCCACTATCATTTTATCTTCTTCCCAATCAATCAAAGCTGCCAAGGCCTGTGTAATTTTATCCTTAAGATTTTCTTCTCTTTCTTCAGGGATCCCACTGAGCCTTAAACAAAATTCCTTATCTTTCAATTCCAATAATGCAATCCTGTCCAAATCATTTTCTCTTCCCCTCTGTAATGCATCAACTCTATTATCAACCTTTTTGATTCTTCCCTCAAATTTCATTTCCATTTTTTCCAATTTCTGATCAAATCTTTTCTTAAATTCAGCAAATATTTTATCCTCCTGATCTTTCAAATCTTTCAAATCTTGAGCAATTGATTGTGTGGTTTTTTAGTGTGAACTCTTCAAACATCAATTTTATAAAGTCCAGATCTCCAGGTCCCCCAGACCCATATCTTACTTGCTTCCTAGCAGTCATAATTCCTCCTTTCTTTTTGTATATAAAAAATTTATATAGGAATTGTGTGATTTCAATCTCCCAGTATTTCCAAAATCCAAATACTTTAAACTTTAATACTATAGTTTCATCTAGTGTCCAAATATTGTAATTACATGAGGGAAGAAATCTTTAGTTAATGAATACGGGAAATTATCCAACCATAAGCCTTGGATTGAAACATGAGCTTCTCAGTGTCAATATTTAAAACAGGAGCTTTGCAACATCAATATTTTGAAACAGTATCCAATCACAACTTAAAAAGGTAGCCACAACAAAACTTTCTCATACGCTCTAAAAATTTCAATCTCAAGTCCAACAATGTCTCTTAATTAATTACAGAGTCTTTTCCATAAAAATAAGAATCCGAGAACAATTTTATCCTCTTAAAAAAAAAAGAATTTCAATAAAGTAGTGCACCTTTTAGGTTTCTTGCTCAATTAACAGTCCATTAAAGTAAGCAAAACACAACTGAAAATAATTCCCAAAAAATAATAAAAAATCCACCAAGAGAAAATAATATCTCTGCCTCGGAAATAGCCTCTTAAAGTTCAATAAGTAAAGCAGTAAAGTGAATTAAGAAATGGGGTGGCCGGAATTAGTGTCCCTTTAAGGGCTTCAGACGCGGTTGGGACAAGGTGATTCTCCCTCTTCTCAGCTGTTCCACTCACTGATCGATCATTGTTTCCACATCCCTCCGGCAAGCTGCAGTTGTCCAGAAGACCTGGGGAGCAATTCCAAGCTTTAATTTAAATTCCCATTTAAACACTGCACTGTCAATTCAGCCTCAGAGCCAGCTAGAATTAATATTCCGCCATTAAATCCCCACCGGAAGTCCTTGGCAGAGCCAAGTCTTCAGGTTCCTCCAGAAGGCCAGGAGCGTTGGGGCTAACCTCACCTCCAGGTGCAGAATGTTCCAAAGGGTGGGAGCTACTACAGGCCCGCTTCTCTGTACAGAAGTAGAAAAATATGGGAGATCATACAATGTCCCTGCCCAAATCTACACTAACCCATGCTTCTGCTTTTTGTTATCAGGGCTTTATTTTTCATGGATCCCTCTGCAAATTTGTTTTGCCTTTTTGGTAACATTTGAATCCTCTGCCTCATAATACGGCATTAAAACATCAGTGATAGGATAATTTATTTTCTTGAATTTTCTGGTTCCATCACCAGATCCAGCCATGCAAACCTTTTCATTGCCCATAATATTCCATAAATAAAATTTGTCTTAGTGTATATGGGATGCTAGGTAGACTCAGCTTAAGGTCCCTATTAAGTTGTCAACAAACACTTTGTTTGGTACTGTTATGCAGTACCTGCCAACATGACTTTCTAATTTTCAAACATTCTTTTCATTAAAAACAATAGAACAGGAATGCATCATATTGCAAAATTGGGCTAGCCTCCAACTTAATCTTTATTTCAAATAATGCCAGGAAGCCCTATAAGCTATTTGAAGGAAATGAAACTGGCAGGTGATTGAAGGCCACTGTTTTGCTTGGAAGTGTGTCCTATCCAGACAAGGGTAGAATGGGGAGGGTGGTGGCAAATGTCTAGACAGGTTGCAAAGGATCACCAATACCATGTGCTTTCTTGTAAATGGGGACTTGGGACTGATTGGGTCCAGTGTGACAGCCCATGTGTAGATAGGTGAGCCCTCCTGAGGCAGCCATTTAGGGAGAAAATAAACAATATTTTCTAAATATTCTGATAGGATCCCCATAGGATCCAAATAATTAGGGATCCATAGGCTAAACAAATACATTATGAAGCAGGGGCATCCACAGAGGAGTAAACAAGGTCAAGATGGTGGTCACAACTACATGTTTGAAGTCCTGCCCCTTTTGTCCATGTGTTGCATGTGCAACAAAAGTAGAAGGTTATCAGTTGGAGGATCCTGGCCACCACCTTGACTTTCTACCTGCCCCTTCCCTCCTCCAGACGTCCCTGCTATAAAGCGTTACACATTGCTTGGCTGGCTCTTTTAAAGCAGGCAAACATAACACAGTGTTAGTATATCAGAACACCAGTCTGCCCAAGCTACAGGTTCTTAAAATGCTAACAGTGTTTGCATAAATTATCTAATCTGTTTTATATACAATTTTGGCATATAAATAACTTGTTTGTTTTGCATGGTATCACACTGAAGTCAATATCTCTGTAAGAAATAGTACCCAGATGTGCAAAACAAACTATTATAGTAAACAACCTGTCATTTTTATATCTTCCTTGGTACCAAGTCAGAGTCTCAAAACTTTATTGTATACAGCTCCTCAAATTCAAAACAAATTGAAAAACAGGTCTGAATGGTACCTTAATCCACCTAGAATTGTTCTAGGCAGAGGGCTCCTTGCCCAACACGCCAAAAGACATTGTGCTACTTCTTCATTGTTTAATTCCTTAACAGATTGGGTGGGGGGAGATGGGGGGATAAAAGAAGTAGTAGAAAAATACAGGAGAGCTACAAATGGACTATCTATTACATTCCATTAATCAGGAGGTGTGGCTGCATGCTAAAAGCCTCATCTAGAAGCATCTCCATCTTCTCTGAGATTTAACGTGGAATGGCTGTACTGCACATCATCTCTGAAAATAAATATAAGTCTGGTTTGTTATATTCAAGTACAGTGCTTTAATGTAACTTGTGAAGCTAGGTGAATTACTTCCTAGTACCTATAGATTTATAGAAAGTGGTGTTCTGTAAGTGCACAAGTTGCCATTTCTGGGTTTGCATGTGATCATTTAGCAGGGATGAGCCCCGAAACAAGCCACTGCTACTATCTGAGCTTTAGTCTCACGCCAGGGAAACCACAGTAGAGATAACCTAATTTAGGTCAGAAATGTGACTCTGCATATGACAAAATCTGGACCCAGCTTAGAGTCATAGAATCATAAAGTTCTTCAGGCCATCAGCTCAAGGGAGGAACTCAAATTAAAAGCCTCTGACTGAACGCATCTAATGAAAGAGAGTTCACTACTTCCCTTGGTAACTGATTCCTCTGGTCTAACTGTCAGGAAGGTTTTCCTAACATTCAACCGGAATCTGACTTACTGTAACTTCAGGCCATTATTCTGGGTTCTTCACACTGGGACAATAGAGAACAAATCATGACACTATTTCAGGTACTTGAATAATACCATCTACCTCCATCCTCAGCCATCTTTTTTCAAAGCTAATCACAACCAGTTCCTTCAGTGTCTCCTGGGGAGACTTCATTTCCTGTCCATGTTTCTGCTCTTGTGCCAGTATCTCTGATCTTCCTTAGAGAGCAGGGCCCAGAACTGGACAAAGTGCTTGAAGTGAGCTCTGAACAATGCAGGATATAGTGGCATCAGGACTTCTTATACTTCTACTGATGCAGTCTAAAACTGCTTATGATTTTCAGGAGTTGTGTCACACTGCTGATTCATATTCAGCTTCAGATCAATTGCACCTCAAAGATTCTTTTCATATGTATCTCCCATCCTATGGCTGTGTATTTAATTTATTTTTCCCAAGTGAAGAACATATACCTCTATTAACTTTTATTCTGTAGTTTTTGGTCAACTTCTCTGATCTATCAATACCATTTTGAATTTTGTTTCTGTTTTTTAAGGTATTAGCTACCCCATCCAGTTTCACGTCATCTGCAAGTTTAACAAGCATTCCTTCTTTTTTTATATATAAGAATTTTATTAGATTTAAAGCAAAGATAAAAACTACAAAAAAGAAAAAAAAACTACAAAAAAGAAAAAAACTAAAAAGTGTGATAACACAAGAAAAAAAGAATTTTAAAGATTACATAAAGAGGTGACTTCCGACTTTTAACAACAAGAATATACAGCAATTTCCATGATCAATCTATATCAAACCAAAATCACATTATTTCTATAAATTATTCTATTAGAACATTATAAAAGTCACTAAATACAATTGCTCCTTCCCCTTGTATTAAACATAAAAGAAATATATAAACCTCTTAATCAACTTCCCCCCTGAAACATTTATTTATTTATTTCCTTCCTACCACTATTTCTATACATTTCTGTCCACTATAATAAAAATCAAACTAAAAGACATATAATTTGTCTACTGTTAAAATTAATAATACTGCAATTATAACAATCTTAATTCTATTGAACCTAAAGCCAGGATTTATTGTTTATACCTTATTAATCTTAATCCATAGTTGAAAAAGAGTATGAAGTCAAACAAGCCTTAAAAGCAATCCAGATAAACATTCTCAAATCCTTACCCCACCAAGAAAGACCAAAGCATTCATAGTGTATATCTCCACAATAAACACAAGGCATTTTTTTGCACGGAGATAAAGAGCCCAACTGCCCCCCTTAAAAAATCAGACTTCTCAGCGAAAAACCTCCCATAGGAAAAAACCTCTTTCCCCATAACTTTCCATCAGGAACACAATTCCATTTATAATTTGCAATTCGATCTGTCAGTTTAATTCCTTCAGTTCCACAATCTGGTCATCAACAGCAGAAACCTTGATTTCACTATCAGTAAAGATATTTCTATCATTGTTGTTGAGTTCCTCAACTTCTTCCACAACTTCCCCAGCCAGATGACACATTTTAAAGCTGATATTTTCTACAATGTCCCAAATATCTTGCAAAATAGCTTGACAGGAGTCAGAAAAGATCTGTTTAAAGAACTGTTTAAGCTCACAACGAAACTCTGAGAAAGTCTTCTTGAAATCCTCCATGTTTCAGGCACCAGATTATGGCACCCACTAGATACTTGACTAGAGAGAATAGGAGTTAATGAGTTAATGAAAAATTTCCAAAAATTGTTGACACAAGAGAAAGTATGCTAACAGGAAGCTCCCAGGGAAAGTGGCAATGGAAAATTGAAGAGTCAAAACAGCAGATTCAACGTGTAGGAAAATATTAAATTCTTCAAATTCAATAGAAAAATAATAGCAGGGAGGTGATTGTTTATTCTCAATCCTCCTTAGTATTTAAAAGAGAAACAAGCCAAAACTTTAAAAAAAACTTTTTGTAAAAATTAATCCCAGAAATAATAATAAGCACCAAGAGAGAACACTTTTCCTTGCTATAAAAAGTCTCTCTTAGGATACATAACTTAAATATACATACATACATACATACATACATACATTGGGTGATTTAGAAATGGGGTGGCTCGACTTAGTGTCTCTTTAAGGATACAGTGCAGCTTGGAAATGGTGACATCCCAGCCTCCCAGCGACTCTTACCAGATTGGCACAGAAGCTGTTCGCGATTCTCTGGCTGCAAGTCACCATTCTGGAGGGCAGATGGGATGGTTCCAAGCATTTTCTTTTTCTACGAAAACACTCCAGCTTTGGGAAAAAGCCTGCCTGAGCCCAAAAATACTACCGCATTGTCAGTTCTGTCCACGGAGCTCGCGGACACAGCTGTTCAGTCAGCCATGTCCCCACCAGAAGTCAAGAAGCATTCCTTCTATCTCTTCATCCAAGTCATTAATGAAATTGTTGAAGACAGACCAGGATCAACCCTGTTGCACCCAACTCACTCCATTTTGATGAGGAACCATTGATAGGCACTCTTTGGATATGGTTTTTCAAGCCAGCTGTGCATCCACTGAAGAGTCATGCCACTCAGCCCATGTATATAGTTTGGAAATGTTTAATAAAAAAGGCCCTACAAAAAAACTCTTTGGGTATTCCCCAACTAGAACTCCCTCATCTGATTTTAGTTCATGGGTTGACTGATACTGCTGGAGGCATTTTTAAAGTACTTTGGTTTTAAGCTCGTTCAGCTTTTTGAATTTAATCCTGCAGCTAGCAGGCAACAAAAGCATTTTCTATGCTTTATTCCATGGCATTTGGTGTGACAGAGAGGGGAGGGGGGAGTGTCAAAAGTCATGATGGTGGCTATGATTGCATAGTTGCAGCAGCCATCTTGATTTTCTGGGCGGGGAGCTGTTTTAATCTTTCTCACTAATGCTGTAACGCTACCATTTAAATAGCATTTCATGAATCTTTTAATACATTTCTAAATATATTTTTCAAAAAATACCTATAAATAGTTGTTCTTCAAAGACTGATTTTAACAGTGCTTTTAACACTAATTACTTCAAGAATAATTTTAGCACTAAGCCACCCTAACCAAGCCCTACATTAGTTTTAAGGATATCCACCCCTGTTAAGACAGACCTTCTACATCTCATGTATTCAGATCTGCTGTTGTGAAAAAAGATTAAATAAACATTGTGAGAATACAAGAAGATTGCAAATGGACGATGTCATCTAGTCTGAATAAAGTGTGAGTGATTCCACCCTCAGGGATTAATGTAGTATTGCCCAGCATGCCTGCTTTAGCATAAATATGTTAAAATCCATTCCAAGAACAATTCTCATTTTGGGCCCCAAATATAATTGCTTCATATTTTTAAAGGGTGACTTGCTTTTAGCTTATGTACATCTTTACAGCTCTTTTTATCAAGCTGTTTTATGCTGACAATTGTACAGAAATACCCATGAGCATAATATAATCAGCTTCTGACTGAGTCTGTTACCCTTTAGAACACAGGAGACATTTGCAGAAGTTTCTGCCTCTGAGAGGAAGGTTTCTTTCCATGCTGCCATAGCAATCTGTAGTAAGGGCATAGATCTATGGAGTGCAGCCACTGCAATTTTTTTCTTTTTCTTCTGACCTTCACACTGCAATGAAAGAAAACTGGAGAACGATCGTAACATATTTCTTCAGTATTTGATGGCCTGTTGCAAATAATTTCATATTTTTTCAGTGGGTTCACCATGGTTGATAAAAATGGTCAACAATTCCTTAATATTTTTTCAAGTGTCATTTGAACTTTGAGCTCACATAATGTTGAAACAGCAGAACTTTCAAAATACACTTCAAGTGCCTTGAAATGATGTATTTGGTGCTTTGTGATTTTGAAGGGTGTGTCATTTGGAATTTTCTAACTCTGCCTCTATTTGAATTCAAGTATGTAAGAATGCTGAATTGCTAATCCAGATCATCCAGAAATCAAAAAATAGACTGGTCTGATTCTAACTCAACAACAAGTCTAAAAGTGGTATTCCCTCCACTACTGTCAAACAGAAATCTATAAATTCTTATACAAGGTAGACTGGCTAATTTCTCCAAACTTTGGGTTTGAAGTGAACAAAATATCCCCCAGAAACCAAAGACAGAACCAAAAAATCTTTGCACAATGTCCAGCAATGTGCTGATATCCAGAAAAATTCCACTTTTTCCACTGTTCAGATAAATAATTATTTGCCTCCAGTTTAAGACATTTCAGAAGTTCTTGATTTTACCTGAGATTGCATTTAGAATTAAACTTTTTCTATATGTTGCTTGCAATATTTAAGGATGGACAAGTTTGTCAATTTTGGTTTCTTGTTTTTGCAATTTCCCTTAATATAAAATATTTTTGTATATTATTGTAAATATGTGTATATATTTGTACAAGGGGTTTATTTATTTATTTATTTATTACTCATATTTAGCCACCGCCCATCTCCCCCAGAAGAGGGACTCTGGGCAGTTTACAATAAAATCCCACATAAAACATAAACATTAAAATCACATAAAACAATTATAATAAAACACAATAAATAAAATCCAAGAGAAATGTAAAATCCAGGCTGGTGGGAGGGACTCTAGGGTGCGAGCCATCCCAATGAATGGTTATTCACTTTCCCGCCCCAGGCGAGACGGCAAAACCAGGTCTTCAGGGCCTTCCGGAAGGTCAGGAGTGAAGGGGCCTGTCTCACCTCCGGGGGCAAGATATTCCAGAGAGTGGGGGCCACCACAGAGAAGGCCCGCTTCCTGGACCCTGCCAGATGAAATTCTCTTATGGACGGGGTCCGTAACATGCCTTCTCTGGATGATCGGGTGAGGCGGGCCGATGTAATGGGGGTGAGACGGTCCCTCAGGTAACCTGGCCCTGTGCCATGTAGGGCTTTAAAGGTAATAACCAACACCTTGAATTGGACCCGGAAGCAAACTGGCACCCAGTGCAGCTCGCGCAGCAATGGTGTTATATGTGCCCACCTAGGTGCACCAAAAATAGCCCACGCGGCTGCATTTTGGACCAGCTGAAGCTTCCAGATACTCTTCAGGGGTAGCCCCATGTAGAGCGCATTGCAGTAGTCTATATGGGAGATAACTAGGGCATGAGTGACTGTTCGAAGGGCTTCACGATCCAGGAACGGGCGTAACTGGCGCACAACCTGAAGTTGCTCAAAGGCCCTCCTGGCCACGACTGCCACCTGCTCTTTGAGCAGGAGTCGTGAGTCCAGGAGAACCCCCAGATTACACACTGCGTCTGTCTGGGGCAGTGCCACCCCATCCAGAACTAAAGATGACAATTTCCCGGAAGATGAAGCCCCATCAACCCACAGCCACTCCGTCTTAGCAGGGTTCAGTTGAAGCCTGTTGTTCCCCATCCAGACCCCCACAGCCCCCAGGCACCGAGAAAGGGCAGTTACTGCATCACTTACCTCACCCGGGATAGAGATGTATAATTGGATATCATCAGCATACTGATGATACCTCAACCCATGGTGACGGATGATCTTACCCAGCGGTTTCATGTAGATGTTAAACAAGAGAGGAGAGAGAACCGAACCCTGTGGCACCCCACAATGGAGGGGTCGAGGGTCGGATCTCTCCTCTCCTATCACCACCGACTGGGACCGGCTCCGGAGGAAGGAGGTGAACCAGCGCAGAACTACACTGCCCACCCCCAACTCCCTGAGCCATCCCAAAAGGATACCATGGTCAATGGTATCGAAAGCCGCTGAGAGGTCAAGGAGAGCAAGGATGGATGCACTGCCTCCATCCAGCTCCCGCCAGAGATCATCCATAAGTGTGACCAATGCAGTTTCTGTCCCATATCCTGGCCTGAAACCTGACTGAAAGGGGTCCAGATAATCCGTTTCCTCCAGGACCCTCTGGAGTTGTAACACCACCACCTTCTCAACCACCTTCCCTAAAATGGGGAGGTGGGAGACTGGATGAAAATTGTCCAGCACAGTTGGGTCCAGAGATGGCTTTTTGAGGAGGGGGTGCACCAGTGCCTCCTTAAAGGCAACCGGGAACACCCCCTCACTCAAGGATGTATTTACCATCGCTTGGACCCAACCACGCATCACCCCCCGAGCTGCCTTCAGCAGCCAGGAGGGGCATGGATCTAAGTGACAGGTGGTGGCATTCAGAATCTGGAGGATCCTGTCCACTTCCTCCAGTCCAACAGGATCAAACTGCTCGCAGATAACAAGGCTAAAACGTTCCCTCGGCATCTCCTCAGACCCTGCTTCATGCATGGAGTCCAACTTAGACCGGATCCGAGCGATTTTATCCTGCAGATGCTCAGAAAACTCTTCCCCAAAAAGGTACATGTGATCTTAAACAGGGCTGTCGGATGGCAATCTGCAGATGCAATAGAGCAGAGAAATACCGCCGTTTTGCCACTCTTACCGCCACAAGGTAGGCCTTAATAGTGGCCCTAGCTTGTGTTCGGTCGGATTCGGTCTTTGTCTTCCTCCAGCAGCGCTCTAGGTGTCTCTTAAGCCTCTTCAAAACTCTCAGCTCCTCTGTGAACCACGGGGAGTGTTGGGTTGGATGAGGCAAGAGAGGCCGCACAGGCACGATCCTGTCCAAGGCCCCCGCCACTTCCCTGTTCCAGGCAGCAGCCAGGGCCTCCCCTGGACCATGCAGCAGATCTCTGGGCACCTCCCCCAGCTCCCTCTGAAACCTCACTGGGTCCATCAGTCTCCGGGGGCAGACCAATCGAATGGGTCCTGCCTCCCTGCGGAGAGGAGCTGCATCTCAGGGCCACCAGGGCGTGATCTGACCATGACAATGGGGATAGATGCAGCTCTCCCCTCAGATCACGTTGCCACTGGTCTGACAAGAAGACCAAGTCCGGAGTGAGACCACTGTCTCGAGTCAGGTCCCGGATGATCTTGGACAGGCCCATGGCTGCCATGGTAGCCATGAACTCCCGAGCTGCCTCTGAGGCATGCCCCAGGGAAGGCAGATTGAAGTCCCCCAGCACCATAAGTTTGGAGAGCTCCACTGCCAAACCCGAGATGGCCTCCAGCAGCTCAGGCAGGGAGGTTGCTATGCAGCAGTGGGGCTGGTACAGTAGCAATACTCCCAGCTGTTCTCAGGAACCCAACTTGAAGAACAGGGTCTCACACCCGGCAACTTGTGGGGCAGGGCCCCTGAAGGCCACAAGAGACTCTCGGATGACAACAGCCACCCCTCCTCCCCTACCCTGGTATCTCGGCTGGTGCCACACCTGAAACCCAGCTGGGCACATTTCCGAGAGGGCTACCCCCCGCTTCCGAGACCAGCCAGGTTTCAGTAATACACACCAGGTCTGCCCCCTCCTCTGCGATCAAATCGCATATGAGGGGGCCTTTGTTGTTAACTGACCTGGAGTTAAGCAGCAGCAGCCGGAGACCAGGGCCCTCAAGGATCTGCTGTCCAGGGCTCATGTCTGAACTCGGAGGGCCAGAACACACCACCGGTAACAAATACCGAGGGCATCTTCCCCGAAGATGGCCTGCCCTCCGGTTCCCATCATAGCATCCCCAACCCGTCACCACCTTGATGGTATACCCCGCTCTATAGCTCCCAGAATTTCCAGGCCCGGTTGCCTCCACTCCCAGACCTCCAGAAACCTGGGTGGAAATAAGGGTCTCCTCCCCCATTCACCCATTCTCCAAAATCAATCGACAGCCGGGCAATGGCCAGCCCCGCAGCGCACCAGCTCATGCTCTTGGTGCTGCGGGAGTCTAGCCAGAGCTCCACACACCTATCCTGTGCCCCCCTCAGCCTCTCTCACTGGTCCATAGGGGAGCACCCACCCATTCCTGTCCCCCCATCTCTCACACAGGGGGTAGACACTCTCTCACATTCTCATGCACAAACACACAACTCTGCCCCCCCCATCTCTCACCCTTGGAGGGGAGTACCACACCCACCCAGGAGGGACCCTCTTAACTGCCTGCCGTCTCTGGGAAGGTTAGGGGATGACTCGCACCCACACCCTAGCCTCCCCCCAAAGTCTTAGGTTCCTAGTACACTGTTGGTTTTATTGATAAGATCCATTGCAAAGTTCCAAACAGAGCATTTTAAGGGTAGCTGGAATTCAGCTCATATATTTGTTTGAAGTGCCTGTAAATGACATTTCTTAGGCAGTCTCATCTGAGCATGGAAGCCAACCTGAATTTGGTTCTGTTGGTTCCTGGATGGGAGATATCCAGGGTTTTGGATTATGACCTCCCAAAGCTATAGTTTATAGGCTGAAATGTCTAAAAAACCATTTCAGAAGAACACAGTGGGAAACCACTTCCATACTGCAGCCAGTAAAATTACATGTTCATGAAGTCATTAGGATCTCATCTTGACTTTAGCTATTCATTGATTTAAAAATGGGAAATTAAATATGTTCCCATTAAAATGTGAGATGAAACCAATTTTCTTCCATCCCTGGCTACCTCATTCTTAATTCATATGTGACTGTTATACATAAATCATTCATTTGTCAGTATATAAAACATGTGATGCAGTGGAGAATAGCATTAACAAATGACAGGAAGAAGTGGTGCTATTTCATCACGGTAATCCCAGATTGTATCAGAACAAATGCATTTAAGAGATTGAGCCAATCTGTTAAACCAGGGGCTAAAGAAAATGCAAGCTGAACCCTGGTAAGACAGAGTGGCTGTGGATTAATGGCCCCTTGGCTCCTAGGAATTTGCCATCTTTAGTTCTGGATGGGGTTGCACTGCCCCATTCAGACTCAGTGTGTAACTTGGGTGTCCTCCTGGACTCACGACTCCTGCTTGAAGAGCAGGTGGCAGTCGTGGCCAGAAGGGCCTTTGCGCAACTTCATGTTGTGCACCAATTATGCCCCTTCCTGGAGCGAGAGGCCCTTCAAATGGTCACTCACACCCTGGTCATCTCCCATATAGACTACTGTAATGTGCTTTACATGGGGCTACCCTTGAAGAGTATCCGGAAGCTATAGCTGGTCCAAAATGCAGCCGCGCAGGTGATTTTAGGTGCTTCAAGATCAGCACATATTTGCTCCATGAGTTGCTTTGGTTGCCAGTTTGCTTCTGGGTCCAATTCAAGGTGTCGATTATCATCTTTAAAGCCCTACATGGCATGGGTCCAAGTTACCTATGGGACCATCTCACCCCCGCTACATCAACCCGTCCCACCCGATCATGCAGAGAGGGCATGCTACAGACCCTGTCTGTAAGAGAATTCCATCTGGCGGGTTCCAGGAGGTGGGCCTTCTCTGCAGCAGCTCCTGCCCTTTGGAACATCCTTCCCCTGGAAGTGAGGTTAGCCCCCTCCCTCCTGGACATCAGAAAACAGCTGAAGACCTGGTTTTGCCATCTTGCCTGGAGTGGGGAGGGGAAGAGCCATTCTTAGTGCTGGTTGGTTCCCTAGTTCTCCCAGGACTGGTTTTATCACCTCATGGGTTGAATTAGATCCACCGTAGCTTGGATTTCATTGCATTTTATATTTATTGATTATTGGTAGTATTTATGATTTTATCGAATTTTAAATTGTTTTTATTGTGAACCGCCCAGGGTCCCCCATGTGGGGGAGATGGGCGCTGATAAAAATCTGATAAATAAATAAATAAATAAATAAATAAGATTTCAGTGTCAGAAGATATATACAATAACAGACTAGACAGCTTCTTAGTCATTTTTAGGAGTTAAAGAAAATGACAGTGCTGTATAATAGAAAAAATGATTATATGAAATTCTCCTCAATTCATTTAATTAACTATTAATATTGAATGATTATTATGCCCCCTCCTTTATTTTCACCAGTCTTGTGAGGTAGACTAGCCTGAAAGTGAATGACTAAACCAAGATCCTTCAATGAGATTTAAGGTTATATAACCTTGCCACTGTTATCACATTGTGTAATGGTATGTGGAAATGACTTTGGGAGGCAAAAGGAAGAGCCACAGCCTACATGACAGTCTGATAAATGAAATCTGAGTCCATAGGAGGAATGGGGGTGGAGAAAGCATCTCAGAAGGGATCCTCCCTAGTTTTTGGGAGAGTAAAAGTAAGGGAGGGGAGAGGTACTTTCAGACTTGCAAGATTCTGTTATTGTAACATTACAGTAAAGATAGTGTTAGTACTCGTGGTTGGTGCTTCTTGACAGGACTACCTCAAAGGGCTGACACATGGTTTTTATTTCTGGCTTATAGTAATTTTAACCCTGATACCACATGAGTAACAATGCACATCTTCATCTGTGTTGCCATGTGGATGAAAATGAATGTCTATATTCAAACTTCGTAGCATGAATGGTTGTACCTGATACCTCTTGTACAATTGCAAAGCAACATCCACACACTACTCCATAGATAATTTGAAAATGTTCCTGGAAAGACATCTTTATTGCTAGAATTAGATTAGTGTATATGTATAATGCAGCAACTCATTCAGGCTTTGCAAGTAACATTGGGAGAGAAGTAGCAGATGAAAACTAAGGAAAAATTTGTTATATTTTCTTTATGAATATGAAAACCAGTAAAAAAAAAAGAGTTTGGGCATACAGTATGAGAATGTGTAGTCTAATGGATCCATGAGTTACAAAACAAAGTGAAACTATATTTTAAATGTCTTTTGGCTAGAGGTAATTGAAACATGAAAAGGATCTAAGTATTGATGTATGCAATTCTGTAAAGACAAGCAGCACACTGCAAAAATGCCAGGAGAGAAAGTAACATGAAGTTAGCTTTTATGAATAAAAGAACAAATTACGTATCAAAGAGAAAGTAATTTAGTTCACCATGTTTGAAATAAGTGTGCTGTGTTCAGCAAGAAACCATAAAAGTAAAATAGGTGCAGGAAAGATGGTTTTACTTTAAAAGTTCTTTTCCCCCTCCAGAGTTCTCTTTCTGGTAATACTGTGGATTTCAATCTACAATATTCAATTAATTTGTCTTTTTATGCTAAGGTGGGCTATCTAAGTTCCTAGCCCACATATAGCCCTTAGCTTAACTTCATCTAGTTTATGGCAATTAATTTAATCTGGCAAGTGTATTTTCTCCCTTTCTTAGCAGCCTGCTATGGAAAATAAAAAGAGTAGGAGAGAAAGAAGAAGACTCATGGGAGTCAAAGGGAGAAAAGAGGATGTCAGAAACAGAGGGATGGGATGGTCCTGTCAACTCCTTACTCCATCTGCTGTTTATGCCACTCACACTACCAGCAATCCAGGCCCCCAACAGATTATCCCCGAATTAGATGGCCCTCAACAAATAAAGCTGCCCACCACTTGTTTATGCCTATGGGCAGTGAGCATAAAGTTGGACACAACATCTCCATCCATTAAATTGTTTCTCTACAGCGCAGAATAGAGGAAGGATCACCTGCTCTCCTACTTTCCATCTCCTTTCTGCTGCCCTTATTTACTGAGAAGGGTTAAGGCTTTCATAACCAAAGGCCACTCTCTTTGGGACCGTCCATGATAATTACACACGATATTGTTTCCAGTAGCTCTGGAAAGCTCCGTGCCTTTTGATAGATAAATATACTTAATGTAAATTCTTGTCTGTTATTCACCTCTCTCTCTCTCAGTCTTTCTCTGTTTGTTTTTTGCCTGCCTTTTATCCCATTTTGCCAGCTATTTGATGTCTGCTAATGTTTAATAAATAAAACTTTATACACATATATTAAACATTAAACATACACGCACACACACTGAATTCAGTGGCCCGTATGCTTATTCTGATCTGGATATAGAGATTGACTGGGAGTGTGCTGGGTGCAAACTGAACAGGAAAGTACAGTAATTTTCCAACACATAAATGGTAACCAGATGCATATAATTCTTATTCCCGAACCTTTGAAAAAGCATCTCTGCTACTGCACATGCTGTCATCATGATGCATCTATTTGCTTGGCCACCGTTTTAATAATATGATTGATTGGTCAGATTAAGTGGCCATGATGGTATTAAGCCATATTTAACCTATATTGTGGCTTAAATATATGTGTCCCCCAAAACAGTATCTATTCATCCTATTATGAACAAAGCATCTAGGACCCACCCAATGTGAGTTTCTAAAACCCAGCTTTAGGAGGGTTGAAGGGCACATGCAGTATTTTGTGGTATTTGGATTTTGAAAAGGGGAAAACTGTGGCCCAAGTAGAAAATGGGCATGTTTAGAGGAAAAGCCTCCCATTTTTCTTCCATCTTTGTCCACTCTCTCCACCTTATTTCCTGTTGAAACCAACAGCAGCTTTAAAAAAGCACCATGAACCTCGCAGAAAGCCTTGGGGAACATGTGTGGCTCCAGGGCCACAGATTGCATCCTAAAATATAACCAACTGCTGCAATCCACAAAAACAAAACAAACCCCCCTTGGGAATGTTGATTTCATCAGATGTAGTAGAACCTTTTGGCTGACAACGTGGCATTCATGTGTATTCATGCTCTTGAAACAGAATTTGAATATGATGGGACAGAGCCTGGGGAAGAGATTATTTCAACCAAAACCTCTGTAGGGGAGATGTTGCTATTTCATGATATTTCTGGAGTAGATATATCATATGAAAGACAAGTCCAAATCCCAGGGCCCTTGGACATGTAATACTATATGCTACCACAGCAGTAGTGATTAAATCTATATTTAATTATGAAAGGTATAGCTGGGATTGAGACAAATATAATGCTGCATTTTTATATAAATATATAAACTTATGGAACATAGGTCGTTACTAATGGAGGGGATTATTCAGCATATTTCTTAATTTCCAGCTCTGTGACTTTGGTTATGCTTAATTAAATCAGTGTGATTTGATGTTTTCCAGCCAATTCATTTTTAAAAAATCAAACTAGAGGGAAATTTCATTTTAGTAACTGCAGAGACATCCAAAAATATGTGCTTCACCCTGAGATCATGTTATTGGCTATCTCTTAAGTGTTTTGAGTAATAACAGATGGCTTGTTTTGTAAATGACTGATGAATAGTAAATACATCCATAGATTGATGAATTAGATTGGAAGAATTATAGTTTGGCAGAATAAGAAGACAATCCTATTAAGTTAGCAAATCCTTGCATCACAACCATAGGAACTGATTTCATGTTACTAAGATCCCAGCAATGGAATGATAGGCTTTTTTTAATGAACATTTTGCAAAGTTCTGAATGGATAGATATAGCAATTATATATTTATTAAACCTTCAACCAAATAAGCAGTGTTAGTGGATTAATCATTTGCTTTTAAATGAATTAATCAATAAGCTATTTTGTAGAAACTTTCATATTACAAACATCTCCAAAGACCTGCTTGTTTTATATCTTATTTTTAAGAATTCATCAATTCATTATTTCTTTCTAATAAATGAGAGCCCATCTTTAATATTTTATATTTGTTCTTTAGTACAGTAGGATGATAATAGTTCAATGAAGGATGAAGTTTACTAAGGATCCAGAAAGGATGGTATCCAGGCAAATTATCCTTCAGGAAGCAGCATTATATGTTTATATGTTTTATTAGAGTTAAAGAAACAACATATACATCCCAAAATACCAAGAAGATGGTCAGCAATATCAACTGTGATAGCTCCAGTTGCCTTGTAATAGTGCTCGTGATTGCATATCTCTTCATTTAGGAAATATACAAACCCAGCAGCATAAACCAAATTTATTTAATTAAGCAAAATCTTTTTCCTTGGCTAATATCTCCTAAATATTATTGGCTGTAGATTTCACAAAAGTTTTGAGTTGTTAACTTATAAACTTCATGGAACAGTCTTTATAAGACTGTTATGGAACAAAACAGTTCAATGGGTTCAAAGCAGAGTTGGATCCATTTATCCATTTATTTTAAAGAATGACCTATGATTTTAGATTCTAGAAATGCACAACCTTTTTTCTGGTTTAAGTCACCATTGCACTTTTAGTGGTATGCCTGTCATTTAGTGGCATTTCAAACAATAGGCAAGGCCAGGATAAATTTGATCTAAGTTAAACTAATATTAATTAAATTAGTTCATGTAATAATTGTCCCTTCATGTCAAGTTAAAACTTGGCAATTTTGGAAAGGACTCTGAGTCTACAACCAAGTTTTTATGTTGTTTATTCGTTTAGTCGCTTCCGACTCTTCGTGACTTCATGGACCAGCCCACGCCAGAGCTTCCTGTCGGTCGTCAACACCCCCAGCTCCCCCAGGGACGAGTCCGTCACCTCTAGAATATCATCCATCCATCTTGCCCTTGGTCGGCCCCTCTTCCTTTTGCCTTCCACTCTCCCTAGCATCAGCATCTTCTCCAGGGTGTCCTGTCTTCTCATTATGTGGCCAAAGTATTTCAGTTTTGCCTTTAATATCATTCCCTCAAGTGAGCAGTCTGGCTTTATTTCCTGGAGGATGGACTGGTTTGATCTTCTTGCAGTCCAAGGCACTCTCAGAATTTTCCTCCAACACCACAGTTCAAAAGCATCGATCTTCCTTCGCTCAGCCTTCCTTATGGTCCAGCTCTCGCAGCCATATGTTACTACAGGGAACACCATTGCTTTAACGATGCGGGCCTTTGTTGTCAGTGTGATGTCTCTGCTCTTAACTATTTTATCGAGATTTGTCATTGCTCTTCTTCCAAGGATTAAGCGTCTTCTGATTTCCTGACTGCAGTCAGCATCTGCAGTAATCTTTGCACCTAGGAATACAAAGTCTTTCACTGCTTCTACATTTTCTCCCTCTATTTGCCAGTTATCAATCAAGCTGGTTGCCATAATCTTGGTTTTTTTGAGGTTTAGCTGCAAACCAGCTTTTGCACTTTCTTCTTTCACCTTCATCATAAGGCTCCTCAGTTCCTCTTCACTTTCAGCCATCAAAGTGGTATCATCTGCATATCTGAGATTGTTAATGTTTCTTCCAGAGATTTTAACTCCAGCCTTGGATTCCTCAAGGCCAGCTTGTCGCATGATGTGTTCTGCATACAAGTTGAATAGGTAGGGTGAGAGTATACAGCCCTGCCGTACTCCTTTCCCAATCTTAAACCAGTCTGTTGTTCCGTGGTCTGTTCTTACTGTTGCTACTTGGTCGTTATACAGATTCTTCAGGAGGCAGACAAGATGACTTGGTATCCCCATACCACTAAGAACTTGCCACAATTTGTTATGGTCCACACAGTCAAAGGCTTTAGAATAGTCAATAAAACAGAAATAGATGTTTTTCTGAAACTCCCTGGCTTTTTCCATTATCCAGCGGATATTGGCAATTTGGTCTCTAGTTCCTCTGCCTTTTCTAAACCCAGCTTGTACATCTGGCAATTCTCGCTCCATGAACTGCTGAAGTCTACCTTGCAGGATCTTGAGCATTACCTTGCTGGCATGTGAAATGAGTGCCACTGTTCGATAGTTTGAACATTCTTTAGTGTTTCCCTTTTTTGGTATGGGGATATAAGTTGATTTTTTCCAGTCTGATGGCCATTCTTGTGTTTTCCAAATTTGCTGGCATATAGCATGCATTACCTTGACAGCATCATCTTGCAAGATTTTGAACAGTTCAGCTGGGATGCCGTCGTCTCCTGTTGCCTTGTTATTAGCAATGCTTCTTAAGGCCCACTCAACCTCACTCTTCAGGATGTCTGGCTCTAGCTCACCGACCACACCGTCAAAGCTATCCCCGATATTGTTATCCTTCCTATACAGGTTTTCTGTATATTCTTGCCACCTTTTCTTGATCTCTTCTTCTTCTGTTAGGTCCTTGCCATCTTTGTTTTTGATCATACCCATTTTAGCCTGGAATTTACCTCCAATGTTTCTAATTTTCTGGAAGAGGTCTCTTGTCCTTCCTATTCTATTGTCTTCTTCCACTTCCGCGCATTGCTTGTTTAAAAACAATTCCTTATCTCTTCTGGCTAACCTCTGGAATTTTGCATTTAATTGGGCATATCTCCCCCTATCACTGTTGCCTTTTGCTTTCCTTCTTTCTTGGGCTACTTCTAGTGTCTCAGCAGACAGCCATTTTGCCTTCTTGGTTTTCTCTTTCTTTGGGATGTATTTTGTTGCCGCCTCCTGAACAATGCTGCCAACTTCTGTCCAGAGTTCTTCCGGGACCCTATCTACTAAGTCCAGTCCCTTAAATCTATTCTTCACCTCCACTGCATATTCCTTAGGAATATTAGTGAGCTCATATCTAGCTGATCTGTGGGTCTTCCCTAATCTCTTTAGTCTGATCCTAAATTGTGCAAGAAGAAGTTCGTGATCTGAACTACAGTCAGCTCCAGGCCTTGTTTTTACCGACTGTACAGATGTCCGCCACCTTTGGCTGCAAAGGATGTAATCAATCTGATTTCGGTGTTGTCCATCTGGGGAAGTCCATGTATAAAGCCGTCTCTTAGGTTGTTGGAAGAGAGTGTTTGTTATGCAGAGTGAATTGTCTTGGCAAAATTCTATCAGCCTGTGTCCTGCTTCGTTTTGTTCTCCCAGGCCATACTTACCTGTAATTCGAGGTGTCATTTGACTGCCCACCTTAGCATTCCAGTCTCCTGTGATGAAAATAACATCTCTTTTAGGCGTGTTGTCCAGTAGGTGCTGCAGATCCTCATAGAACTGCTCTACTTCAGCTTCTTCAGCATTTGTGGTTGGGGCGTATATTTGGATCACTGTGATGTTAGATGGCTTGCCCTGAATTCGAATTGAGATCATTCTGTCGTTTTTTGGGTTGTATCCAAGCACTGCTTTAGCCACTTTACTATTAATTATGAAGGCTACTCCATTTCTTCTGTGGTCCTCTTGTCCGCAGTAGTAGATCTGGTGGTCATTTGATGTGAAGTGGCCCATTCCAGTCCATTTCAGTTCACTGACGCCCAGAATGTCTATCTTTAATCTTGACATCTCACCAATAACCACATCCAATTTGCCCTGGCTCATAGATCTTACATTCCAGGTTCCGATGGTGTGTTGATCCTTAGAACATCGGATTCGCCGTTCACCACCAGCACCGTCGGCCGCTAGCCGTCCTTTCGGCTTTGAGCTAGCTGCGTCATCACGTCTGGGGCTAGTTGAGCTCATCCTCTGTTCCTCCCCAGTAGCATTTTGACCATCTTCCGACCTGGGGGTCTCATCTTCCGATGGTATACCGACATATCTCTGGTTGTACTGATCCATTTAGTTTTCACGGCAAGAATACTGAGGTGGGTTGCCATTACCTTCCCCAGGGATCGCATTTAGTCTGACCTCTCTGTCATGACCTTCCCGTCTTGGGTGGCCCTTCATGGTTTAGCTCATGGCATCATTGAGGTGCTCAAGCTCCAGCACCACGACATTCTGTGTGTGTGTGTGTCAGAGAGTATATTGAAGTGCAAATAACATAAAGGACTGGTATTTACAATTATTTTGAAGTAATAAGAACTGGTTAGATAACAGTTGGCCTATTTGGAAATTCTAGCAGTTTGAGGTAAAAGACTTTATTACTTAAATGCTATCTAAAGGTGAAAAGTAGAATAATGATGTGTAATATGGTTTTAATGTACTTAAATAAAATATTTATTATAGTTAAAATTGAAAGATTTGTTCTGTTACTAATATTTTGTGATGTTTGACACACTTAACACAGATAAAGATCCAGCAGATGCATTTGCTCCACATGCTTAGCTTGCTTGATGAACCTTGGTTAGTTTTTTTTTGTCCCTTAATAAGTGTGAGAATCCATCCCATCTGGTTAATTTGTGGTTTCAAAATATTGCATAAGCCTGGAAAATTGGCTAATTCAATAATCAGGTCAAGCACCTTCTGTGAATGTAGCCTGTATGTGAGGTTCATTGCTGTCTGGAAACATTGTGACAAGCACTAAGGGAAATTAGAGATCCTGTCAGTTTATAGGAGAGGACCTTTTTTAAAAGTCAGCTTTGGATAAATCAGCTGAGAAACTTCTTATTGACAATCACTGGCTCATTAACAGAGACAAACAGACCAACAAATATCACTGGCAAGAGTCTTCTCCAAAAGTTTGGTTAGTTCAACCACAGAAAGCATGAGGTAGAAGTGTGGGAGTTACCAAAAGAGATGGAGCTTCCAAGATGATTCTCCAGAAGTTCTGGTCAAAGTGATAGAAGCAGACACCTGGTCTCAGATAGCAACATTTCAAATGAGGCAACTGAATGACTTGTTTGTTGTACCTAGACCAGGTCATCTCTTACCAGAAGAAGATTTCAGGGAAGGCTGAGGCAGGCCTGGGATATAGTAAGTTTCTGATGGAAGTAAGAATGTTTTATGCTCTGAGTCTTTCTGGAAGCTCTGAGACAGAGATGGGAAAAAGCTAGAACATGATAGTTATTCTGTGTTAAAAAAAATTGATACCAATATAGGTAACTGATAATATATAGAAATAACACTTCATCTTAAGTTACATCAAGTAAATAAGTTTCATGTCCCTTTATTCCATTTCTGTAGCTTTGTAACTGCATGAATAAATGGACTTATGTTTAATTAGAAAGTTTATGAGTACAATGGAAATTTAAAGAACTAAGTTATATTTATTAGGATTGGTGAGTCAGATCTTCCACCTTGGTTAGATTACATCATAGTCATGGATTAGAGTAGGAAGCCATGGTTAGGCCATTGAGTCTCATCACCTGTACCCCTGACAGACATTTGTCTAACCTCTATTTGAACACATCCATAAAAATAGAGTCCATCACTTCCCTGAGTAATTGATTCCACTGTTAAACTGCTTTTACTGTTAGGAAGCTTTTCTAACATTTAGTGGGATCTGTCTGCCAATAACGTGAATGCATCATTTTGTGTCCTACATTTGAGAATAATAGAGAACAGGTTTTGGCCCTTTACAACATCTACCTTTTCAGATATTTGAAGAATATTACCAATTTCCTGATCAGTCTTGGTTAAACAGTCCCAGCTCCTTCACTGAACTCTGTGTTCACATGCAATGACATAATGAACTTGAAAAATCCAACCATGGCAGTTTGGATTGGATTTAAGAATCTTACATCCTGCAAAATTGTAATCAATCAAGAAAATCTAGCCCACCAGCTACTTCTGGCAATGTATTAGTTACTTGAAACCCACTACCTACAATATGTTGTTGTCCTAGACTCAAGTGAATAAGAACAGATGCCATTTAGAACTTGCTGCAAGATCAGAGACTGGGAACCAGTGTCTGCATCTACAACTTCATGCTCCTTGCTTGGACTTAAGTCTTTTGGTGTTTGAGTTGTGACAGAATGGAAGAGGCAGCAGGTTTGCTTCTAACTGGCCATTATAGAGATTTTTTAAACACGGATTTCACTGAAAAGAAAAAAAAAACTTGTCTATTGATTTTGTGAAGCTTTCTATAGTTCTCTGCATAGAGACAACAGGACTGGTGTTAATTGGTAAAACAGCCCCAAACTTCTTTCAGTTTTCCAGAATTAATTCAAGATGACGCTTTGTAAATATCTGCTTAGAAACTGAATGAGACCACCATGCAAATTAACATGTTAATAAACCTGCTGTCTGGGAAGCATGGAAATTTTAGGACAACTTACCTGGAGGGCACCAGGTTGAAGAAGATTACTTTGTTCTTTTTTTTTTAATTGCTGTCATGTCTCTGCTATTAAAGAGCCATCTTTTCTAGTATCCTGAAAAGTGGCAATTTATAATTGGATGGACTATGCAATCAGAATAGAAATATCCTGTATGATCTTGAAGCACATTATAAACACAATGAAATCCTCAGCGTATGAGAAATATTCCAAGGCTTCCATTTTTAGTATCAGGCATACAGTAGAGTAGATGATATAAGTAAAGGCTGGTTTCCACCCCATGATTTAAAAACTTGGCTAGAAGTATTTTGGACCAGGCCTGCAGGCACTCACTGCATGCTTTTTTTATTTGGGTCATGCATATTTCATTCTGATTTTCCACACTTCTCCTCTCCCACTGCCTCTCAGTGAGTTTTCAGCAATTTCTGGTTTCTGTTGCCTTGTTAGCACTGCCAGGTGTACCTGCTAATCTCTTACTTGGGTTTGATCATAAGCTTCTTGCTCTTTTTATCCAGGAAGCTGTTACTTGAAGAAATCCTCATAGATCAAAAGATCCAAGCAAGAGAATCTCCTGGCTAACTGTTCCAGGTTTATTGGTTGTCAGTGATGCAGCTCATTATTCCTTTGTTTTAGCTCATCACAGCTTCCACAAAGGTTTCCTGATCTCAGTGTTTACCTGGCTGTAGAATCATAGAGTTGCAATGAGCCATTTGGCCACTGAGTCCAATGCCCTGCTCAGAGCAGGAATCCAAATTAAAGCATCCCTGACAAATGTCTGTCTAGCCTCTGCTTGAACACATCCAGTTGAGGGAAGCTGCCACTTCTCTGTGTAATTGGTTCCAGTGTCAAACTCCTCTTACTGTTAGGAAGCTTTTTCTAACATTCACCATATAATTTCCTGTAACTTGAATCCATTGTTTCATCTGCTGCAGTCTGGAAAAATGGAGAATGGTTCCTGACTTTCTTCTGTATGGCATTCTTTCAGATATTTGAACAGGTTGGGTAACCCCACACAGTTTTCTCTTTCCAAAGCTAAACACCCAGTCCCCTTTAAAACATTTTAAATGATATTGTATCTAGTCCTCCGTGCTTCTCTGAATCTGTTCCAGTTAAATCTTTCTTTAAATAGGGTGGCCAGAACTTGATAAAATACTCAAGGTGGGGTATAAGTAATATAGAGCAAAAGGGAACATTGGCTCCTATGATTTGAAAACTATATTTCTGTTGATGGAGCCTAAAATTGCACTTACCAAGATATTTTATATTGTCCTTAAAATTGCTAATCACAAGCCCAATAGATTTGCAAGATTTCAGGAAGACTTAGTGTTGAGTTCAATATTTTGGACTTCTGCTTCTATCAGTTCTCATCATCTTGGCCCATGACAAATAATGGTGGCTAGTGCAGAATATCTGATATTGGTTAACCAGATTGCCTCTCCTGTACAAGGACGTAGTTCAAATATTTGGAAACAAACTCTCTTCCAAACTTACAAATGTAATCACTTGCAGAATGATTCTGCTACTGATACAAGCCCTGTGTAATGAATGCCTATTCTAAAACACTCTCAGACTCATGAGCAGGAATGCAAAGATATCTGATTTATTAAAGAATAGTATGCAGGATCACAAAGAAAGCTGAGAATGATAAAAGCGCGCCAAATGCAAACTAAAAACCCTCGGTACAAATGAGATCCCTCCCCCCGTAGAATCTTCCCAAGCTCACAATCCCAGGTGCTCCTAACGGCTTCTGATGGTCTGCGGGAAAAGTCCTTGAACAGAGCACATTCCCTTGAAATGAACATAGATACAGAGCTTGGCACAAGGTTTCACAGCAGCTCCCTCCCAAACAGAAATGCGCGTCAGCGCCATGGCATGTGAAACGTTACAATGTACAGTGCACATTGAAACAGTGAACATGACATACTGCCCCCCAAAAGAAAGAAAACACTAAGCAGAAGGCTTTAAAGGGTATGCCAAGTGGAAACGGCAAATTAAATCAGGAGCATTAACTTGGTGAGCAGACACCCATTCAGGATGAGGAAAGCGTTTCCATCGGACCAGATACTGGAGGGTGCCACGAAGCTTGCGAGAATCAACAACCTCCTTGACCTCAAAGTGCTGTTGCCCATCAATCATGATCGGAGCAGGAGGAGGTGGTGGGGGATGCCAGCGGGAAGAGTGGTGGACAGGCTTGAGCAAGCTGCAATGGAAAACAGGGTGCAAGCATTTCAAATTGTGAGGCAGATCCAACTTAACCGTAACTGGATTGATAAGACCAACAATAGGGAAAGGACCAATGAACTTGGGAGCAAGTTTTTTAGAGGGTTGTGGGGACTTGATGAATTTGGTAGATAGATACACTTGATCCCCAATCTTGAAATCGTGTTGTAAAGAACAATGCTTATTGGCTTGAAACTTGTAAGCAGCCTGGGCATCAGCCAAAGTGTAATGATTGCCTATTCTGACATACTCAGTCTCACAAGCGGTTTCTTTATGAAAACTGATTTATTGAAAGAATAGTATGCAAATACGAAGAAAGAATGAGCAAAAGCGCGCCAAATACAAACTAAAACCCCTCGCTTCAAAACCAGCCCCGCCCCTCCTCCCTCTTAGCAACCACCCCCTCCCAGGTGTTAGCAACCGTTACCCACATCGGCCTGAGAAAGTGACCTTGAACAGAGGCAATAACCCAAACATACATTCCACAGTTGCAGTAAGAAGATTACTCGCTGTGCCCGAGTCTGGCTGCGAGTGACCGCTGCCAGACTCAATTGCGGCTCCGTCCAGAGAGTCCCTATTACATCTGGCACAGTGCTGGAATCCTGGGGTCTGCGGGATAGCGCATCAGCCAGAAAGTTTTTCTTCCCTGGAATAAATTTCAACTTGAAATTAAAACGGCTGAAGAATTCCAGTTGGTGACACCAGGCTTCCAAAGCAGCTTTTACAGCAAAAGCCTCCTTTTCCCAAACATGCCACTGGCATTCGGTTTCAGAAAATTTTCTGGACAAATAAGCACAGGGTTTTAAGTGATTTTCAGAATCTCTCTGTAACAATATAGCCCCAACTGAGGAGTCAGAAGCATCAACTTGGACCACAAAGGGGCGTTCAGGATCGGGGTTCTGTAGAATAGGCTCAGCAGTGAAGAGGGTTTTTAACTTCTCAAATGCTGCCTGGCATTCAGGCGTCCAATTCAGCACTGCCCCAGGGTTTTTTACTTTGCATGTCTCCCCCAAGCCCTTGGTATGGAGTAAATCAGTGAGGGGCAAAGCAATCTCAGTGAACCCCTGGATAAATTGGCAATAGCAATTACTGAACCCGAGGAAACTTTGCAATTGCCTCCGGGTGCGGGGACGTTCCCAACTTAAAATCGCCTGACTTTTTGCAGGGTCCATTTCAATGCCCTTGTCAGACACCCTATAGCCCAGATAGTCAAGTTGGGTCTTGTGAAACTCACATTTGGAAAGCTTGGCATAAAGTTTGGCATCTCTAAGCTTGCTTAACACCTGTTTGAGGAGGCGTTCGTGTTCCTCCTCGGTTTCAGTGTAAATGAGAACATCGTCTAAATAAACCAGGACCCCTTTAAACAAATGATCATGTAATACTTCATTAATCAATTGCATGAAGACTCCGGGCACCCCTGCCAACCCAAAAGGGAGGACTTTGTACTGAAATGAACCCAGTGGACAATTAAAAGCAGTTTTCCACTCATCTCCAGCTCGTATGCGGATGCGGAAATAGGCCTCACGAAGATCGAACTTGGAGAAAATCTTGCCCTTAGACAAGTGAGCTAACATGTCCTTCATGAGTGGAAGAGGGTACTTGTTGCAAATTGAGATGGAATTTAACCCCCAATAGTCCATACAGAGTCGAAGCATGCCATCTTTCTTTTCCCGGAATAGCACAGGGGCCCCAACTGGGGAATTTGCAGGTTTGATAAACCCCCTTGACAGATTTTTGTCAATAAAGTCCCGTAATGCCTCAAGCTCCTTCTGAATCATTGGATAAATTTTTGGCTTGGGCAATTGAGCATTGGGAACCAACTCTATTACACAGTCAGTTTTCCGATCGGGTGGTAGCTGATCTGCTTCCATTTCCCCAAAGACGTCTGCAAAGTCTTGGTATCAATCGGGCAAGCCTTCTAAATGTGTCAAACTAGGGCACGGCATGGCAATTGCAGCCCTTCCAACCCCCGCACGTGAAGCTCTCTCCGCTGTAGGAGCTTGGTAAAACCCATCCTTAAAAGTCAGAGTTCTGTGTTCCCAGTTTATATATGGGCTTCGATAGGTCAACCAGGGGATCCCCAGAATTACCAAGGGATTGCCAACAGGTGCCACTACAAATTTTAAAGTCTCACAGTGGCTGCCCATTTGCATTGCAACAGTTCCAGTGAAATGGGTTGCCGCCGCCCCCACCGTTGAACCATCCAACTGTGTTAAGATCAAAGGCTGCTGGAGGGGGAAGCTAGGCAGGTCCAAAGCAGCAACCAGATCAGGGTGAATTAGACACCTGGAACACCCAGAGTCAACTAAAGCCCAGACCTCTGTAGTCTTTGTGCGGGAGCCCAATTTCACTTTTACTGATAAAGTGTGACAGTCAGCACTCACCATAGCATCCTCGCTCCCATCCTCCTCCACCTGCCCGCAGGCACTCTTCATGGCAGGTGGCTGGCGTTTCCTGCCAGCTCCTTAGAGTCATCTTCAGCCTCTCCCAAGAAGTAGAATACTTCCTCAGCGTCGGCTGCCCCCTTGGCTGCTGTCATCCGCTGCTAGGGGGGCCGCGATTTGGCCGGCAGCTTGCCCGCTCGATCTCCAGCCTTGGCTTTTGGGCAATCAGCTGCTTGATGCCCTTCCTTTCCGCATCAGAGACACTGACCCCTCTCTCCTCTTCCCAGGCTCTATAGCCTGGCCGGGCAGCAGTTGCGGCACTTCGGGGTCCCCTCATGGTGGCTGGTGGTTTTTCAGGTTGCCTGGTTTGCATGAAGGTATGCTGGGCATGCTCAGCCTTGCCGGCCAGACAGATCCATTCATAGAATGACTCTGGGTCATCTCTACACAACGCCCATCGTAGGACGTCCCGGTTGAGTCCCTCTTTAAACCATTCTATTAAGGTTGACTGAGACCAGTTGGGGATTTTTCCCAGCTAAAGCTTTAAACTCCAGGGCATAATCAGCTACAGACACCTGGCCCTGGGTAAGATCCTTCAGTGCCTTCTTAGCTCTTGCCTTGGCCAGAGGATCCTCAAAATGCAGCTTTAACGCCCCCATAAAGTCCTCGAAATACTCAAGTTCAGAGGAGTCAGCCTCACTTAATTGAACATACCAGTCAGCCGCTCGACCCTTCAACTTGGTGGCAATGGCAGTTATCTTAGCCTCTTCGGAAGGGAATGTATGCTCCAAACTGCCTCATGTAACTTTTAGCATTGGTTAGAAAGAAAGATAACTTTGTTGGATCCCCATCAAACTTGACAGAAAAGTCTTTCACCCCCACTCCTGTTGGAGCGGAACTGGCGGCTGCTTGAGTGTTTGGGCCCCAGGTTACGGTAGTTGTCGCTCTGCGGGGTGGAGATTCATCCTGGAGCCGTCTCCGGCCCTGCTCCGCCGGCGGTCCAGGTGGGAGGATGGGGGATGGTTGCATGAAGCTGGGACCTCCGTCGTGCCTCCCCTGCCCCCCCAATGATAGAGACAGGTTTCTTAACATGTACTCCATCAATTCTATTTTGGCCTCCACCACTCTTAGCCTTTCAGGGGTTTGAGATTCCTCCTTCCCTCGTGTGTTAGGCTGTCTCTCCATTGATACCGTGGTAGATTCTATGTCTGGGGTCAGCGGGAACCGATGCTTCCAGGATGCCTGGGACGTCCCTGGCTGGGGTTCTCCCATTGCATCCCAGGTGATCAACTCTGCGGGCGATTCGCGGGTGCCGGTTGCTCTGGTTCTCTCCCATCTTTGGATTCCTCCACCTCAGGGCTGGAACTCGAATCCTGCCGGAAATCTGAAGGTTCTGGGGTGAGGCTCAGTTCTCCGCTCTTGACCGTCGACTCGGGCATCAAGCTAGCTGGCTCCTCAAGTCCCCCAGTTGTGAGCTTGGACTCGGCCATCGTTAACTATTTTCCCACACAAGAAACTTATCTTGGTAAGAGCTAACAGTACAGCTTTGGAGATTCTCAGCTTTATGTAATGAATGCCTATTCTAAAACACTCTCAGACTCATGAGCAGGAATGCAAAGATATCTGATTTATTAAAGAATAGTATGCAGGATCACAAAGAAAGCTGAGAATGATAAAAGCGCGCCAAATGCAAACTAAAAACCCTCGGTACAAATGAGATCCCTCCTCCCGTAGAATCATCCCAAGCTCACAATCCCAGGTGCTCCTAACGGCTTCTGATGGTCTGCGGGAAAAGTCCTTGAACAGAGCACATAACCCAAACACATTCCCTTGAAATGAACATAGATACAGAGCTTGGTACAAGGTTTCACAGCAGCTCCCTCCCAAACAGAAACGCGCGTCAGCGCCATGGCATGTGAAACGTTACGATGTACAGTGCACATTGAAACAGTGAACATGACACCCTGCCTGTGATCTGAGTAACACACTGGAGTGAAGGAACAACTTTTCTTCCATGTACATTGAATGGTTCCCAGCAGGAATCCTGGAAGTAGTTGCGCTTGTGAAAAACAAGTAGGCTTACCACACATACAGTTTTTACAGGGAGTTCTCAGTTCATACTGAGATCATAAAATTTGTTTTGATTGAGCTACAGGCTTTCTGGTAGGGCTCAAAACGATAAAGATTACATCTCTCCAGTTATCTATCCATAGAAAATATCTGAAGTTCCAATCCATTTGGAGTCAGAGATATCAGAAATTTAGGTACCAAAGGAGGGAAAGAATTGGAGTACATGGGACTCAAAGCAACAGAGCGAAGTTCTCACTCACAGTAGTATATAAGATGATTTCATGTGATTTATATGTGTGTATATAAGGGACGCGGTGGCGCTGCGGGTTAAACCGCTGAGCTGCCGATCGGAAGGTCGGCGGTTCGAATCCGCGTGATGGGGTGAGCTCCCGTTGCTAGTCCCAGCTCCTGCTCACCTAGCAGTTCGAAAACATGCAAATGTGAGTAGATCAATAGGTACCGCTTTGGCGGGAAGGTAACGGCGTTCCGAGTCGTCATGCTGGCCACATGACCCGGAAGTGTCTATGACAACGCCGGCTCCAAGGCTTAGAAACGGAGATGAGCACCGCCCCCTAGAGTCGGACACGACTGGACTTTACGTCGAGGGAAACCTTTACCTTTACTATATACAGGACACATACAGTATATACTCATATTGGAAGTGTGACTTCAGTTGTGCTGACTGTTCAGCACCTGATGACCCACTAACCAAAAGGGCCTGTTGGATGTAGATAGAAAGTTAGGAATCTCCACTATGTCCCTTCTTTGTCTATGAGATTGCAAACCTCAGGTTACCTCCTTCCTTCCTGTTTTTATCTTCCCACCATACTTGTTCTCTGACTCTCTGTCTGATAGGATCCACCTAACAAGGAACTAGCCTTCCCCTATTTCTCCTCCACCCCCATATGTATTTCAGATAATAATCCTTTTTTTCTGTTAAGGTTACAAAGAACTGCTTTGCTAATCCTTGCTTTGGGTAGATTTTTGCTTTCCAATATCACACACAAATTGCTTCCTCTGTCAAGGTTACAGGCCAGAGCCATCAGTGAAAGAGAAAGGGTGAGTGTTCTTGAGAAGATTTGACAAATGAGAAAGAAAGAAAGATCAGAATGAGACAGAAAAAAAAATCAGCCCACTGAGAAGCTGGAAGGACCAAAATTTTCCAGTTAGTCTTTCACAAAAGAAGTCCCAAGAAATGGCTTTTGAGCCGGATAAAGAGAGACCTATAGATGCAGGGCAGGATAAAAAGGCCTGGAATGCTTCAAACAGCAAAGAAACAGAAATTATCTGCCAGAGTGGAATGACTCCATCCTTGTTCATCTAAGAGATTTAGATAAAACCAAAACTATTTAGAACGCTGCAGCAGAGCTCTATGATAAAAGAACCATAGTTTCAAAAGTGCATCTTTGTAAAAGGCTGCATAATGCCACTGAGAAATGGGTAAGATCTGAATCAATATATGAATGAAATGTAGAGATCTCTTGGGAGCTTGAAATACAAGATATAAGAATACAGCCATAAATTTTTATTGCCCTGTTCCTAAACTCACTATCATAAAATTATGAGATCATAGTCTATGCAATACAAATGAGAGACAGAGCAGATCTAAACTTTGTAATAAACCACCTTCAAGACTTTAGTTGTATAACTCTGAGAGAGAAAGAATAAGCTGTGCTCCAGACTCAATTTGCAAAACCAAGTGCAGAGAGAGGTGGTGGTTCCATTGTAATGGCCTGGATCATTTGCAAGCCTATTGTCCTAGGAAGACTAAGACAGAAGAACCCTGGTCCATCTGCATTCCAGAGAGAATAAGTCATCTCAGAAAGCGAAAGGCAGAAAATAGAATCCAAGCAAATAAAATGCAGGGGAAAAGATCTGGCAAAAACCTCTAAAACTCCTTTTCTTGATTGAAAGACAGGATATGAATAGGTTCTGGAATTATAAAGAATCTTATTAAAGAAAAAGAAAAGTTTCTCAAATAAGCACTAAGCACCAATAGGCAATTGACTTAGCACATGGACAGAAACTCCTTTTAGCAGGCAGAGGTGCAGGAAAATTCTCTTGTGCCTGGTGTAAAGGAGATGCTGGATGTGTTAAGTTTTCCAGATTTGGAGTTCAGGCTGCTCTAAGTAAGGTGTATGATACAGAAAGTGTGTGAAGTAGAGATTGAAGCTGGCCATTTTCAAATAGCTCAAAGTGCAGAATGATTTATGAAAGTCACCTCCTCCCAAATAGACTTGAGATAAAACCAGAGCAGCAAAATCAAGTGGTTATAAGAACTGTTTAAGGCTTTGGCACAAAAGGATGAGGCAAAGATATCCAGAAGCTGTTCACAAATCAGAGAACTGAGCCAAAGATATCAGACTGCAACCATGTGCAACCTAAAGTGTCCTGCTTTATAAGGTAATGTTAAACTTTTCCATCTGGTATGTTCCTGGTTAACTTCATTCAGAAATAGGCAACCTGTGCCCATGGGCACTTAGGGGTCCACGACAACCTTTCTTGGCACCTGCCTTTTCCTGCTCCATCCAAAAAGATTTTTAGAAATTATTTTCATCAAAAATAGATGGAAAATTGGTATGCTGCAAAGCAAAGCACTGTTCTCCAGGATCAAAACATTTCCATGAATGCGTCTGGGCAGCACATCCTGTATGTCTCTCGTTTGCTTTTAGAAGCTTATTTATTTTAGAACTCATTCTGGAGTGCATTAGGTCCTGGGGAAATGCTATCTGCATTTGGCTATGCAAGGACTTTCATTGCTTTTTGTAGCCCCCACGCCTTGAGCTAAGACCCCAGCTATCCTCCCTAGAAGATCACACCAGCGCCCTGATGCCAGAAGATCATCACTCGCCTCCTCTGCCTCCGTTCAAAGCCAAGTCATGCAGCCAATTCTTTATGAGCTCTTTCATTCTGCTCCCCTTCTGTTTCCACTTCCAATGTGAAGAATACATCAAGAAGATAAGAACCCAGAGAACATATATAATGTCCCAAAACAGCCTGCAGGGATGAACTGGATAGCTATTTCTTGCAGTAAGCTGTGAAAAAGGCTGAGTGTGAAAATGTATTACCAACCCTTTCAACCAATAACAAGAGCCAATGTTTATTTTTAGAAACACTGCATCATGTCTGGAGGTGCATTTGCCAGTTAATTGGAAATGCTGAAATGGCCATTCAGTTCACTGATTCTTTTATCTAGCAAAACTTCTTACAGTATCATAGAAGGTATGTGTTGGAAGAGACCTTGCCGATCATCTAGCCCAACCCTCTGCTCAGTGTAGAAATCCACTAAACCATTCCCCAAATGAAAACCTCCAGTGTGTACTGTATGTGTGGAGAGTGGGCAGGATCACCACTCTTCTAGGAACATTGTTCCACTGTTTTAACTGTTCTTCCAGTACGGAAATTCTTCATAATATTCAGTCTCAATCTCCTTTTTTAAAATTTCAACTCATTCACTTTTGTCCAGCATTTACTTTCAAGAGTTTGAAGCTATGTTCACAATTATTATCAGCAAGCCATGGCACATTCTGGAAAAGTGAGAAAATTAATAAAAGGGGGGAAAATAAAATGCCAGGGAAGACACTTCACCATGGAGTAAGGTTTACATAGGATAGTCATTACTATAGCCTTCTCCTGTCCTGCTGATATGCCCGGTGGTCTACCACCCCCAAATGTCCTGCTAAAAAAGCTGGGTAATGTAGTCTCAGCACATCTGTACCTCACCATATATATCAGCTGAAAGCAGAATCAGAGTTACAAGTTTTAGGAAAGTCACAAAAGTTGATCTGATCTAAGGATAATTCTGTTTCATTTTATTCTCAACCAAAGGCTTTTCCTGCTATAAAGACGCTGTTTTGTTATTCAAAAGAGTTGGCCTTAAGAACACAGAAACTATCACCTGTAGGGATGACAGCTGTCAAATTATCATGCACACATAATTTTCACCCTGGGGTGAGTCGCGATCTTCCTGACCATAAAGCCACTAGTGTAATGATACACAAATTCACTCATGCGCAAAGTGATGCGATCAGACCAAGAGTGAAGGCTCACATCTTAATTTTCTGATTATCCACACAGTTGCCTAGGACCCAGATGTTCTCTCTGCAAGCTAACTCCCTTGTTGATGATTACAATCAATGAACTTGGTGCCCCCTGTGGTAATGGCTTTAAAGCTAAGGAGAACATTTGCTATCCAAGGGGATACCTGGAGCAGTAACTCAGGGCAGAAGTCCAGAGCTCCATTTATCAAGGAAGCACAAATTACTATCCTGAAGGCGGATATGGTTTGATATTAATTCCTAAGCTGATCAGGATGGAGGCTGCTTGCTACAGCTCCTTGCTTTCTTATAATACTTAAAATGTTTTTATAACCAGGAGACCAACTGCTTCAATATATACAAAGCGTCAGGTGTTCATTTTAATATTTTACCCAGAACCTGATATACAGCATATGTGTGGAAGCCACCATAGATCCACAATCTTAGATTCAAAACTATTCGCTTCACCTATTACATTTGTGGACAGGCTCTGAATTGTCACAGCTGCCTTTTAAATTATTGTAAATTAACGGTTTGAGTTCTACTCCTTCTTGTTTTAAGCATTTAGATATAGTTTCTGTAATTTGGTTTTTTTCCTTTCATGTAAATCACCTGATGAGTCTTGGTATGGATGGAATCCATCCTAAAAATGCTTATGCAGATTTTCAAGAGCTTATTTATCAACGTTTTGATAATGCAAGAGTAGTTAAAACATCAGAGACTATTGATATACATAACCTCCCAGCAATTGAAAATGCAAGTAAGAAGGTGCAGGGTTGGAAATGACACATCTGTACAGGCTAATTCTGTAATATTCATATATCCGTTCCTCTGCCAGAATCACCCTTTTAAAAACATCTGAAACATTCTGGAGAGGAGATTGTTTTACCCACTGTGAGTGCAAAATTTAGTTGCGTCTCCTACCTTTTATTGGCTACAGCTTTCATTCTGCCCATCATGCCCTAAAAAGATAGATTCCACAGAATAAGACATATGTAACTGAGGTTGAAGCAGTGCCACTCTGGGAGCAATCTTTTCCAAAGGAAAAACCAAAATATACATCCAAATAATTAGAGCTACCTGAACATGTTTTGGCTGGCCAAAATGCAATTGGTTAGTATGGGGTTCAATATGAATACATCTGTAGGGCTATCATGTCGCTTCTTGAAAACCAGACCTCCGGGGTATCTGCAAGATGGAGACCACAACCCTACAATCAAAGCCCCACCCTTTTTATGTGTCTCATGGTGCGTGTAAAAAAACCAGAGCTTTGATTGCAGGGTTGTGGCCCCCATCTTGACTTTTTTGACCCTTCCCTGCAGAGCCTGTCCTGGATCCTAACACTCTATTATATAGTGAGAAACTAAGCATTTAGGATTCTGCCCCCTCAGTTTGCCTACCCAGTTCATGACAGAGGGCTGCAGTTGATGCCTTTCCATAATTGGAAATTGAAAGCAAGTAAGAATAGGCAAGGATTTTCATCTCTGTAGTCAAATCTTTCAGCATCTTTATTTAAAACTTAATCCCAATGATATAGAGATCCTTGCTAGTTAATATAGATTGGCAGCCTATTTTGGATAGGGCAGCATAACCTAGCAGCCTATTTTGCAGTTAATTTGATTTTTACGAAGTTGGCAACTCTCATTTGGGTTTTGCAGCTCAGCTTACACAAGCTAAGAGTCTCTATGTGTCCTCTCTGAGATGAGAATGACTACAGTAAATGAATCCTAGCTTCCTTCAATCTGATGGAGAGTTTTTATAGCAGCAGTCACTCCAGAGTCTAGCTGCTGTCTCTAGGGCAAGAGATCCTATACAGATATTCTCTGCATGCCTTGCATTTACAGCCAAGCTGGATTTGGAAGCTGGGAAATGACATAATGAACCAGAAAAAAAAATAGCACTGGTAGGAAGCAGGTATGGTCCCCTCAGGGCTGTCAGCAACAATATAAAGATGGACATCTGTCAACCATCTGGCCATGTCCATGGCCTACCAACTGAATCCTCAATCCCAGAGGAAGGGAAGGGAGTTATGAAAGCACATCAGGAAAGTATAGGATGAGATGATTTTTCCCTGTCTCCTTGGCTGGTGCTGCTGTAGTTGATTCACCTCTCTTCTGATTTTCAAGTGAAGAAAGAGGAAGAGGATTTGTTGTTCCACTGAAGGAAAGGGAATGGACACCATACCCTTTATTTCCAACTTGGTTTTGGGACCACTTTTTCTTCCCTCTGGTCCCCACCCCACTTGAGGACTGTTAAATGGCAAACCTACAGGGAGAAACAGCACATGAGAGTATCTAGCTTGACAAATAAAAACCACTGGAGCATTTAAAAAAAATTCTTGGTCACTTCTTGGAACATTCCACTTTTAACTGGTCTCCAGTACACAATAAATGTCAAAACATAGTATGTGAATGAAATCTACATTTCCCCAACCCCTTATTCTGCCACTGAGTATGCCTTTCTGGCTTCTACGTATCAGCTATCTTTAAATGTAGCCCCTGACAGCAGCACCTAGAAGCTAATAAGCTTTCCCGGATGGGGCAAATGGCAGTTTGGTTGGTGGGTGTCTCTGTGTATGTATTACAGAGAAAACAAGAGTTATTAAGAAAACAGCATGAAGCAAATTATTAATCTTACTGCTGTCTGGGATTTTTTTCTAACTGTTTAGTAATGTTTTCTAGCTTACTCTGTTTTACAGTATTAGGAGGGAAAGGTTTGCAGCTTGAAACTTGACCTGCTATGCAGTAATCTGATAAAGAAACATCAGCCTGATTTATTTATATTATGAATATTATGAAATATCTTAAAATATTTCAAGAGTACTTAGAATTTAAACATCCCTAATCAATGAACAAAATACAGGTAGTCCTCACCTAACAGTAACTGGGACCAGAATTTCCATTGCTAGATGATGCAGTCGTAAAGCGTGACATCATGTGACCATGCTGCTTAGTGATGTGAGTTCCTGGTTACTGTCATTAAGTGACGACTTCATGTGACTTTGACTTCCAACTTCCTGCCATTTTCCCTATTGACTTTGCTTGTGGGAAGTTGCCAGGGAACTTTGCAAATCATGATTACATGACCACTACAATGGTCGGAAATGATCGGAAATCTGGGCCGGTTGCCAAGTGCCCAGATTGTGATCACGTGACTGTGATCGTGTGACTGTGATCACGTGATGGTGATCACATGACTGTGGGGGTGCTACAACAGCTGGAACCTGGAGGACCATTCATAAGTACCACTCGTTCAGCACGGGCACAAGTTCGAAGAGTTGCTGGACGAGTGGTTGTTAAACAAGGACTGCCTGTAACTACCAAACCATGATAAAATCAACTGTACACTAACTTGTAACAAATTCATTAAAGTATTTAATATCAGGAAGTGCCTAAGCAAAGAGCCATACCATTGAAAGATAACAAAAAAATTTACAGCAAAGGAAAGCACTTTCTAAATGGTGGGTAATCAGCCAAAAATACTTGTTTTCAGATCCTCATGATATAATCACCTGCAGAAAGCATTGCCATACATTGATAAACTCTCCCTTGATTACCATATTGATCTATCAGGCTTAGACTATCTACATGTATTCTTGTTTTGAGCACCAAAAATACAAAAATGTTGTGGTTAATATGAATTTTCATTTCCAGAATTCTAAAGCCTAGGCCCTCATTGACTGAACAAAATAATTTTCTTCCAAGAATATTCTTTGCTATGATCAGAATAATTTGTACGACTGATCTATGCTATTTATAATTTATTAAAGGGATTGATCAAAATGGTATAATAGATAAACTGTTCTCTGTAATTTCTTCCCCTTTATGGCTTTCTCTGATTATTTTGGTCTATGACCATAAATTGAATGAATGAAATGAAATGCTTCTTCTAGAATCTGTTCTGCTTTGTTGTCCCAGACAGACATCCCCTGGCTGCAAAGAAGATAATCAGAATGCATTCAGAATTATTTTCTCACTGGTTTATTACCATAAACTAGAATCTCTTGATTAAATGTTTGCCTTGCAGTTATTGATGATCTTTGTGTTTTAAACCAGTTATTAAAGGTGGATACAATACCATGCAATTTCCTGTTTAATTTCTGACTAAATGCTGCAACTTCTCCTGTTGTCTTTAAGTCAACTGGTAACTTACCTGTTTTAATTATTTTTCAGAAATTGATAATGGGTTTAATGAGTTTCTCTGTAAATCCTTTCAGAACTTGGGCTGAACATTATATATTGATGTGCTAGATTCTACTAGCTCCTATATGAATAGTCATTCCTTTGCTTCCATCCATCCTTTCTGAATACTTGCTTAAGAAATTACCTTGACCTTTAATCCCTGTATTCTCCCAGTTTACTTCTCCATTGCTTAAAAGTAGCTTTCCAAACCCTAGCAAATCTCTCTCTCTCTCTCTCTCTCTCCCCCTCCTAATGTCAAATGATTCTTCTAGCACTGCACTTTCAATTTTGGGATTGAAAGTAGCTATTTTAATGGACTGGGTAACTGGTGACAACTGGGCAAGGCAATGGCAAACTACCCCACCATAGTCTGCCAAGAAACATCGCGAAAGTGGCATCCCCCCAAAGGGCCAGACATGACTCGGTGCTTGCACAGGTGACTTTTCACATCACATTTTAATGGACTAGATTTTGCACCCGAAAAAGACTTTGTCAAACTATGAAAAATTGTACTTGGGGTTTTTGTTTGTTTCTTTTTATGTATGTTTTGCTGATGATCCTTTTTCTGCCGCTATTGTTTTTCTTCTGGCAATGACTTCCTTTTCCTAACAAGAGACAGCAGAAAGGGACAGTTTTTATCAGTAGTCTGAACCAATCTCTTTGAAGAAAGGTTTCAAATTAAGTCAATGATTTGCATGTGTTCTTAGGGTTACAAGTTGCCCACTTTTGCTCTAGAAATATTTTGAAAAATACACTTGCTGGCTATAAAATGATGTGTAGTTTCAATCTGAGAGAAAATGCATCAAAATTTAATAAGTCTACAAGGCCAAACTAGTTTAGGGGTTGATTCAAACCCACTGAAATACATGGAGGCTGATAAAACAAATGACTGTGCTGTACTGAGAGATATAACACAGAATAAATTGATGCAATCATTTTGAAAATAGCAAAGTGTGCAAATTTCATGCTTCTGATCTCTGTTAATTGTGTTTCTGCTAAGCTTTTGACAGGCTGCTGCTTTTTCAGCTCTGAGAAAACAGACTTTAGAAATGTAATGGAAAAAAAGTAAATATTGCTTGAAAAGCCACTGTGTTGCTGTGAAAGGACAGCATGTTATTAAACTTTATATGTGCAGCTGAAGTGTTGTTAAACCCAAGCACTTTCTTCTTTAATTAAACATGCCCATTTTTTTTCTTTTAAGAAGGAAGTGTCAGCTTAGACGAACAGGAATAAAAAATTAATTATTCAGATGTGTCACTCAGGTGGTGGTGAGGCTAGGAAGACAATGCACTTTTTTTTTAACCAGTTTACAGTAAATTTACTCAGCCTGTGACTTAACAAAGAAGAAAATAGATTTAGAGGAGGACAGGAACCATAGCACAGTAGGAGAGCTAATGTTGTTTATATGAAAGATTGCTGTTCTCTTCCTGTTGCTGTTCTCTGCTGTTCTTAAATAAATGCAGATGATCACTATTCATTATTGTCATGCATGCTAAGCTAGAAAGCATAGAATGAACAAGAGCATGCTGCAATTTTTCATTCCTGCTCTTTAATGAAGTATTTTGACTTTCCATCTCATCTTGGTCTATACAGCCAACATTTTGGATTGGGTAATATGGGAAATCCCAAGCCTTGGTTAAAAGGCTTGTGTAATCAGTGTGAGGAGCAAAACTAAACTAAACTAAACTAAACTAAACTAAACTAAACTAAACTAAACTAAACTAAACTAAACTAAACTAAACTAAACTAAACTTGACTATGGCACACACACATACATGAACCAAAGCTTGTTTGCTTATCGTATCATGCACAACTAGTATGTAAAGGGACTCCACAAATTCTTTTTTCCCCAGAAAAAAACAGTGTTTAGTCTTACTGCACTTCTATCAAATAATCCTTGGAAATAGTGCCAATTTGCAAGCATCAGGCAATGAATCAATATATAGCCTATTTAGTGCTATTGGATAGGTGGACAATATATGGCCTTCTCTAGATATTCTTGGGTTTTAGTTCTCATGATCTCATAATATTTGGTCATGCTGAATAGGGCTGATGAGACCTGGAGTTCAAGACCATCTGTTCCATAGCCATGACCCATGTTCGTTCTTCTTTACCTAAGTGATCAGGATCAGCTTTAGAAGTGGTCAGCTCAGATACTCTCCTGGAAACAGAACAGAATGAGGTGTCAAGCTAAATTTGCTTGCAGACTTTTGAATGCATTGCATGTGGTTAGCACCAAAAAAACCCCAACCAAACCAAAAATAAATCCCAGAAGTTTTCGATTCTTATTTCAACGGCATACAGAAATTTGGGTACAAATTACAAATATAAACTTCTGTCAATATTCTTTAAAGTATATTTGGCAAGTCTTTTTTTCAGTTTAAGGTTATTTTGCCAGGTTTTTGTTGTTATTAGTCTAATTTCTGACCAGCTTTTTATTTATTAAAATTCAAGATAATTCTTGATTTTGCTAGGGTTTGGGGTTTGGGGTTTGGGATTTTTTTTTTTAATTCTGTACAAGCTGTGCAATTTGGCAGCACTACAGCCAGGGGCATCCTCAATTTGTGTGTGTATGTGTTTGCAAAAAATTCAAGATGACCACTTCAATCATGCAGTCATGACTGGCATCATGAACACACACAGCGCTGATGCCCCTGATTACAACACTCACTGGCAGCAACAAATTAGTTCAGGGTACATTTATTGCAGAGATGGCAAGCTTAGGATAAATTATTGTAGTGCCCCAGTGGTTCCTACCCTTAGCTTCCTCTTCCTACCCCAAGATGATTCCATAGCTAAGCAACCCACTGACCTCCAAATTATTTGGATCACAATTCTCCCAACCACTTGCCATGGGTCATACAGGTTGGACTTAATGAAAGCTGGTCCAAAACATGTCGCAAAATACGATTTTCACTGATGATGCAAAGAGAAAGGTACCCTCCCAATTATAATCTCACAAGCCCTTCCTGTTGGTTGTACTAGGTGGCTCTGAAGGGAAAATAATTCAAAACACTTTTCTTCTCAATGTGCAACTCTCCAGCAACAGCAAGTAAAGCAGAATTTAGCCTCTGGCAACGATTTTGCTCATCTCAGTTGAGTATGTAATCAGTCCTGTTTGTATACAGTGAAATCCGTTGGCATTAGCAAGTCCATTAAAAAAGGGAAAGAAATGCATAAGGGATTTTTGTAGGCTTTGCCCACTTGGAATTCAGGCTTTCTAAATAGCATGTCTCCCTAGATGAGTAATTCCTTCAGAGGAAAGGATGATCCTCCATGCTATTTTATAATCATAGAGGTCAACTCAGGAAACAATATAATGAGAACTACTCACAGAGACAAAATGAAAACACTTCTACATTCCTATATATTTAGAAGGACAGGTGTTGACTTACTGGGGTAATAGGGTGGAAACTGAGTAACTAAGCTAAAAATAGAAGAGAACAAAAGTTAAACGGTTAACACTTTTTTTTTTTGGCATGATTACACATTTTGAAAACTTAAGATCCCAGCAAAGGTCTCTATGTCACTGTGGAATGATGCTTTTTATCACCTTCTAGCTGACTTCCATTTGGGAGAAATTGCCACAAGGCAGTAAAGGTTATGAGCAATGCTTCCAAGTTCATGCACCTTTGTGTTACCAAGTTGTCGCTGCAATTTGCCCATGAATAATGAAAGTGTGTTCTCTTCTTTAGTCTCATTCATAACAGTCAGTTCCAAGTGCACTGACCGTGTTTTCTTTTCATTAATCATTTACTATTTCTAGGCACAACTCTTGCTTCTGGAAATTTTTGGAGGGCAAGATGTACTTACCAGTACAGGCTGTGACATGACATCAGAGCAAATCCATTATATTTTTACCATATATCAAAACCAAAAGTCTTGTGGCACCTTAGAGTTAGAGTAGTTAGAGACTAACTATTAACTGCTCAGAGTCCCTCTTTGGGGTGAGATGGGCAGTAGTAAAAATTTGAGAAACAAATAAATAAATAAAAAGAAAGAAAGAAACTCATTTTTCATCATCTATAGTTCTGTGCTTATTGTTATTGCCCAGGTTTCCCCAAACTCTTGCCATCCAGGTGCACCAGATATATCTCATCATACCAGCTAGTATGACCAATAGAGGGCTCCTACTGGAGAAGGCTAACTACTTCAGCATCTTTTTGCCTGTATTCCTTAATTTTTCTTGTTTTGATCTCAGTGACCCAAGTAAAACAGAAGAAAGTAAGAGATCCATTTTGCATGAAAAAGCATTTACTTCAGAGGGCTGGCTTTGCTCTATGTTGGCATTAAATATTTGTATTATCAGTGCTTTTCATCTCATCGAATATAAATATATCCTTTATAAAGGTGCACAGAGTAAGCAAAAATGGTATTAGAAGACAAGGCTATGCAGTTCTAGCAGTGCTGATATTAAGCCATAGCACACAACAAAGATCTGGTGTCTCTACAGCTGGACACTCCCTGGCCATCACATCACACAGTGCCAGCTGTAATGTGGCTCCAGTAGGTTCCAGATAGGAAAAACAAATCTGGACTTTGCCAATTCCTAAAGAAAGCAGTTTTTTTTTCTCTCCCCCTTCCCCCCTACAACATAAGTTCCCACATACTTATCAGCTGCCTATACCAATCTTTTTGGGGAAAGAGTTTCAAATTAAGTCAATGAGTTGCATGTGGTCCTAGAGCTCCAAATTGCCCACTTCTGCTCTAGAAAAATTTAAAAACCACATACAGCCATGTGGCTGTAAAGTAATCTATAATTTCACTCTGAAACAAAATTGAGAAAATGCCTCAAAATATAATTAAACTACAATAAGAGAGCCAATTTGGCATAGGGGTTAAAGCACCATACTAGAAACTGGGAGACAGTTCTAGTCCCACCTTAGGCACGAAGCCAGCTGGGTGATTTTGGGCCAGTCTCTCTCTCTCAGTGCTAGGAAGAAGGCAAGGGCAAACCACTTCTGAAAATCTTGCCAAGAAAACTGCTGGGACTTGTCCAGGCAGTCACCAGGAGTCAACACTGATCTGAAGGCACCAAAAAACAAAACAAAACAAAACCCAAACCAATTAAGGGACTGATTCAAGTGGGTGAAATGTCCTTGACTTTTCAGCTGGAGGAAGTGACTGCCTGCTACTGCCAAGTGAGGAGTTGAGTTTGGGATCCATTCATTACGAGGACAAATGGGGGAAGCTCCATGCTGGGATTTGGGGTATTAAGAGGACTTTGAAAGCAGAACCAAATGGGAGTTCATCCACTGGCATTCAAAATTCCAAACTTTTTGTTAAAATGATTGGACCCAGCTTTAGTCACTAGAGTCATTTCAGCAGTAATGAGGGCAGGGTTTATATCACCTCAACAGTGACAGGATGACACCACAAAAGACACTGATCAGTCCCTGGTGGGGAAATGGCTGAGAAAAAACAAGGCTCTGCTCTGGCTTCACTCACTCTGAAATAGGCTCTTTTATTTCTACTGTTTGGGCAGGTTAACCTATTTGGGAGGGGGAGCAATGGAGAGAAAATCAGCCAGACGGTATAACTCACAAGGTTAAAACAACAGGCTGCCACTCTGGCCTATTAACAAGTTGTTAATAGCCTTGAGCATGTTAATGGCTGAGCTTTGTTATGTTAAGGATGTTGGAAGACAAGGAAAGACAATATTATTAATTAATAGTATCAGCAGAGTTAGGTGCTACTGTGTGCTCTTTTATGTTGGTGTGCTTCACTGCAAACCCTGCATTCAACACCTCTACCACAGTTTTGAGGCACAAACCCCTTGTTTATGTAGGGACCCACTGAACACTCCAAAACTAACTTCTTCATAGTTCCTTGGTGCTCTGCACCAATGTTTAGGGTTAGGTTTTTTGTGTCACTAATGTCATGTACTGAGTAGTAACATATTCTGCCTTAGTTCTTAATATTCCAGAAGATCAGCCACAGACATAACAGTGTTTTTCGTAAAGATCAGCAGAACCTCTGTAGGTCACTAAGCATTTATGTATGGCAGAACAAAAGTTGTGTCTCTGAGACAAAACACCATAAAATTGTCCCACATACTTCAAAGCAATCAACTTGTACTATGTCATAAGCTTCTTAAAAGCCACCCCCCCCTGCAATATTCTTCTTCAGCATAACATATAATGAAGTGACTGGAGCCTTCAGAAGCTTATGCTATAATAAATGTGTTGATCTTTAAGTTGCAACAAATCTCTTTTGTGTTTTTACAATAACAGAAAGAGATGCTGCCAACACAATCATCTAGGCTTACACAGATCAAAGGGAGAATGACCTTTTCTAGTGTTTAGCTGCTGTGGCAACTAGAGAAAACAGGCTGCAAGTGTTCCATGGCTGCTCCTCAACTTGTTAAGTCCAGAAGCGGTTGGGGTTGGGGGATGGGAGGGTATTTGGCTGAGTAGAAGGAGAAATTTCTTCTGGACAATGTTTAAAAATGGCTGTGCGTGATGCTTTGAAACATTGCTGCCCAGGCTAATATTTTACAAAAGTTTGTTAAGGTAACTGTTTCTCATCAGTCCTAAAATAGTGTTGTATAATCAGTGGGGCAAGTTAGTTAAGATTAACTTGTCCTCTTGATTATCTATTAGAATATATATTAGCAGATTCAGTAGTTACAAGAAATTCATTCTAGATATGTCTAAATCTGGATCCAATCATTTGTATTTAAAGGGGAAGAAAACTAAGACAGTTTCTGTGCTGTGAGCATGGCAGTAGGTATAAAACAGTAGGCAGATGCATTCCCCCTGAAGCCTGCCCCCGGGCTGTGTGCTGCAATAAACCTTAACTAGTTTTATGTTTGTCATTCCTGAAGAGATCCCTTGCAGACACAGCTCTTACATCCCACTAATTTACTCATGCGCTTCCCCAGACATAGCCATGATGTTTGATGGCAACAGAACCAGAACTTTCTCAAAGACAGCATGTTGTGTGTCAGTGAAAGCAGCAAAATGCTCTAGGAAAGTAGAGATTGTCTGTGTCATCACAGGTCACAGAAGCAGAAGCCCTTCTATGGTTTTCCTCAAGAATACACACTTCTCAAAGAGCAGGCACTCAGTCTGTCAGCATTATGCAACCAACCCTTGGCACCTGGAAAGCTGTGCCATTGGTAAAGCCCAATGGTAAGTGGACAATGTCTCAATAGCCAATATACAACTATTTTTTAGCTTGCCAAGTACAAATGTAGAAAATGAATTTCTTCTGTCCACATAAAAGGAGGGGAAACCCAGTCTCAAGCTTTAATTGTTGACCTTTAGTTTCTTTTAATTCCCCTTAAGCTGCTTCCATTTCTGGCAATCTGATTTGTATTTATAGCCAGACGTGGCTATAAAGATTGTACTGTATTAATTACAAACATGTAACAAATGCCCTTTTGACACACAATGCCTGTCTCAGTTCTCCACCACCCTTTTTTCTATGCAGACCCTTAACTCATTTATTCACAGGTTTATTTATTTATTTAGATTTCCTATCTTACACTTCGGACTGGATGTTCTCAGAAATGACGGAAAACAGTAATAGACCAGCAGAGTAGAGAGCCAGACAGTAGGCAAAAGCTGCTGCAACCCTAGGTAGAATCGACTCAGAAAGACTTTTTTTTTCTCAGAAAGCAGTCCTGTGCCATTCCTCCCTCTTCCATCCAGCCATCACAGTCCCCAAAATATTCTATCAATCTTTCAGTCCCATAATCCTCTTTCCTACTGAAAGTGAATGCTTTCCAGAAGCATTAATATGGACTAGTTCCAAAAATTCTTTGCTATTGGGTATATTCTTCAGGGTTGATGGAGGGCATTAGTTTGCCATAATTTAGATTATGCTGTTGAATGACATGGTAGGAAGATAAGTTTTAAGTCAAAAATGGAAACCCAATCTCCTCCCTTCCATCTTTCCTACAGTACTAGTTGCTAAGAGGAAAGGCCTTCACAGTCCTTAAATAACGTAGTTTTTCTGAGTTAGAGAAGAAAATTGGATCTTGCCTCTAATTTTATTCCTCCCTTTGCTTTTTCTCTACAGTAAATTTTTCTTTAGAATGCTGCCCATATTTGGACCACTTTATCAGCACCTTTATAAAAGACACTGAAGGATGGAAATGGGAACTTACGTCATACCAGATAGAGACAAACTTAAAAATAAAAGACTGGTAAAGCCTAAGCAACTAAACATGCTGTACTGCATTGAGAAGCTGAAAAGGTATTAAGGGGGTTCAGCCTAGGGAGATAATTTCAGATCTTCATTTTTGAAGGATTTCAAAAGGAAAATTGAATCCTAACACCTGCACCGTCTCTCACTGTTCTGAGATTTCTCTTGTAATTATAGCCTTGCTTTGTGTTGCACTCATTTTATTTATTTATTTATTTATTTTTATTTATTCAATTTGTCCCCGCCCATCTCTTCCCAACACTTGATGACCACATCTCCTTAGCTCCTCCTGCCTTGTAGTCCTTGAACAAAAAGAGGCCTAGAAATGTCCACTCCCTTCTGATATATACCAAGCACACAGAGGATTTTCTAAAATGTACAAAGCCTAACTGTATACACTCTACAGCTATAGAAGCTGTTTTCATGCTAAATACGTAAATGGAGCAGAAATAACAATTCCACTGATGACAGAGCCAACAAACATTTTCCAGGTTTTGTTCCATGCACTCTATGCATGCTTAAATGGGAGTGGGAAGAATATTCCTAGGCTTTCTAGCTGTTTGGGATTTCTTGACGTGGGCTAGGGGCCGAATAGAGTTTGCTTTACTCTTCTCTCCTGGTAAGACAAATCAACTTCTACTTCAGTTTTCCTGGGACTTAAGATCTGACAGGTAACACACTCTAGGCTCATCCATCACCCAAGGGACCAAGAGTAATTCAAGCAAAAACAGCAAGAGTGGTCAATTATACTTGCTTAATCTGGATAAGGATGCATATAAAACAAGCATTTCATTCCAACATAGAAGAATTCATCATTATTTTCTTCCTTCCCTTCCCTTCCCTTCCCTTCCTTTTCTATCTTATCTTTATAGCTTCTAAACAGTGAGTTCTCTTTCACAACACATTTTCAAGCAAAGGCTGGACAGCTGCCTGTTATAGATGCTTTAATTTGGATTTCTGCATGGAACAGGTCTGCCTGGATGGCATATATGGCCCTTTCCGACTCTGTCATTCAATAATAATAATGCCCCTTACTCTTTTTCTTAACTGCTTGGGGATAAAGGGGCAATACGTTGGCCAAACAAGAATAAAATATAAAGAAGCAAAGATCTGCATAGAGGATTCCATTTGCTAGGACTGCTCATGGAATCAGGTTGGTGCAAACCAGAAGGATTAGAGACTGAATGAGGTGAGGTAGTTGTAACATAAGAGTAAACAATACTTTATACAATCCTATTTCCACCTGAAAAAGGATTCCTTGTTCAGTATTGTTTAAAAAGTGAATAACTGTTTCTGTCCATGGAAGGAAGAACCATAGTTGGAGAAGAAAGCCTACTTTTGCAGGTCTTTATTTTGCAATTACAAATACTACTGCCCAGTATTCAACCATTGGTAGGAGCAAAAAAGGGATATTACAAGGGTGGATGGGAACCAAAGCCTTCCCATTCCCATTCCCCCAATTATTCCCAGAATGCAAGGCGTATTATGGATTCTAAAAAGGCTAAAATTTGGATATTGAGGAGGGAAAACTATCTGTCAAAAATCCTTGGAGACCTGGATTAAACAGTCTAGTCTAACCTAGAATAAGCTAACATCCTAAACTCTAGTGGAAGCACAAATGTATTTCATTCTCGTTTTAAAAAAGTTACCTTCTCCTTCGAATTTTAGGTCCTTCTGATTTTATGAACTTACTGTCTGATTATACGACTAGAATCTTAATTGTAGTTGTTGTCCAGACTGCAACAGAGGTGGTCCTTAAAAGGACAACTTTTTTTTCCTTTAATACATATCATCTTTGGCTCTGAGCGGTTATCAGCTAGCCACTGTGTAAATTTAACTAGATTGTTTTTAATCACAGGAAGCAGAAGGAATAGAGGTTATAACAATTCATTACTCAAGTGGTGGTTTTATGCTATCATGTGCACTTATGAAAAGAGATACTTTGGTCACACTTCCAGACCCTTGAAAAGATACGTAAGGGAACCTGTTATTAACATCCAAAATGCCGAATTGGATGTCCCCTTGGTGGAACCGGAAACATAATGTATGCAATTCAGTTTTTGAAGGTACAGATTGTAACTGATTTTTTTTTCTTCACTCAAAAGCTAAGGTTAATTCAGAGATTTTTCTTTTTTTCCCCCCTCTATTCCTTTTTTCAGGTACTATAAATTTACTTTCTCCTTTGTGTTTGTGGGAATTTATGTGCACATATGAATTCTGAGAGTTGACCATAATGAGAGTTGGACCATGGAAGAGAAGCACCGAAGAATTGATGCTTTTGAACCGTGGTGCTGGAGAAGAATCTTAAGAGTCCCTTGGACTGCAAGGAGATCAAATCAGTCAGTCCTACAGGAAATCAACCCTGACTGTTCATTGGAAGGACAGATACTGAAGCTGAAGCTCAAATACTCTGGCCACCTAATGAGAAGAGAGGACTCACTGGAGAAGACCCTGATGCTAGGAAAGACTGAAGGCAAAAGGAGAAGGGGACGGCAGAGGATGAGATGGTTAGATAGCATCACCAATGCAATGAACGTGAATTTGAGTAAACTCTGGGAGACCGTGGAGGACAGGAAGGCCTGGCATGCTCTGGTCCACGGGGTCACGAAGGGTCAGGCACGACTGAACAACTAAACAACAACAAATGAATTCTGATGCTTATTTTTAATCTGGAATTCCTGATTTTTGTTTTTTATAACATCAGAATGTACTATTTTCTAACTACTTAGATGACACTTTATATATAATACATCTATTTTGAATAACCAAATTACTTCATTATATTCAAGTTAACTTTTTTTTTTCTTTAAAGCTTGCAGCTTGTTGCTATTTATATGTTGAAAAAAGCTAATTGAGCTAAAGAATGAAGAACATATACTTCATCAACAGCAATTGGATTTTCTTCCTTTTCCTTTTGCTTGTTGACATTTCCTCTTCTTCAAGCATTACCTTGGCTGACCACTGAAATGAGTTCCTAAGACTTTGCAGTAGCTCATGGATGTCACTAGTGCTCTTAGTGAGAAACTTCCAAGTGCATAGAACATAGTTTCAAAAGTTCTCCTGGATATAGTAGAAATCACACCTATCTACAGTATGTGTGAATGGAACATTCCTTAACTAGACAGGAAACCCTGAAAATGTGATAGCAAATATGAAGACACTGCACACTATCATATAACTCCCACTTTTAAAGAAAAATAATTATAAAATCCTGTTGGTGCATCCGCTGAAATAGTTTAAGCTATTGGTGAACCTAGACACTTACAAATATTTTTTTTTCTCCCAATCTCTTTCCAACTCTTCTTTGACTGAATACTTTTGCTGTACAGAGTGAGAGAAATAAGAAAATACTCTCCCCATAAGAAAAAAAGAGAGACATTTCTTAGGGTAAAAAGCACAACTTCAGTTGTGTTCATAAAATACAAAAAGGCTTGTCTCTGTTTCTATTTTGGAGTAGTTTAATTAATTTCAAGCCTGGCAGAGAGATATGGCTCTGAATATAGCATCCAGTTCAAATAGAGGATATGGTAACCAAAACAAAAACAAAAAAAAAAGACACTGTAATTTTGTAAACTGGATTGGTATCTGTTTGTGATGTATTAGCACTTCACGCTAGTAGTGGACAATGCAACTGGCTTTCTTTTGACTATTTCTTTTTCTAATCAGTCGGTTTGTGCTAATCACACAACCTTTGTAAAACTAGTATATAATAAAGCAACTGCCCAGTTCAGCTGCTTACTGATGAAGATTATTACTTGTACCTGTGAGCAGAGGAGACAGCATATAATCAATACATGACATCGTCTCTGTTCAATAAAATTGAGACAGCACTGATTTACAGACACTCTGTGTTGTTATGCCATCCTAAAGTGTCTTGGAATACTAATTCAGTTTGAAAAGAGAAAAGCATCCCATTTATTAAAACTTTCACAAATTATTTCCAAGGAGGCTATTTCCTTTACTGATATTTGTTTTCTAATATTCATGAGTCTACTGATTCTGGAATTTAATTTGATAGGTTAAATCAAAATACTAGAACACTGGCTGAATTATAGAACTATAATATATCCCAAATGCAGGTTGTCTGGAATGAAGGATTAGTGATTTCTATTTATTCTCCAATTATCAGTGCTCTGTATTTTCTCACCTGAAGTATGTTTCAGAACATATGAGAAGCATATGAAGAAATTTAAGTGCTTCTGAATAGATTCAAGAAGCCACTCAGTGTCTCTCGTTCCCCTAAAAAGCTGAGAAACCCTTGGAATCTGATCATCAAAGTACCAGGAATCAATATTATGATAACAGAATATTTCATTATTAATTACACAATTATGTATTGCATAGTCATGTATCATATAGACTTCTGCAGTGTGCTCTACATGGAGCTGCCCTTGAAAAGTATCTGGAAGCTTCAGCTGGTCCAGAATGCAGCCATGTGGGCTGTTTTTGGTGCCCCTAGAAGGGCACATGAAATACTGCTGCTCAAGCTGCATTGGGTACCAGTTTGCTTCTGGGTCCAATTCAAGGTGTTGATTATCACTTTTAAAGCCCTACATGGCATGGGACCATGCCTCTTACTGAGGGACCACCTCTTCCCCATTACATCAGCCCATCCCACCCGATCATGCAGAGAGGGCATGTTACAAACCCCGTCTGGAAACTTCATTTGGTGGGGTCCAGGAAGCGGGCCTTCTCTGCAGTAGCTCCCGCCTTGTGGAACACGCTGCCCCCAGAGGTGAGATTAGCCCCATTATTCCTGGCCTTCCGGAGGAGCCTGAAGACTTGGCTCTGCCACCTTGCTTGGGGCAGAGAGGGGAATAGTTCCACAAGGGGATGGCTTGTATCTTAGACCAATTCTCCCACATACGGGCTGTATCGGATTCTTCTGCCACCTGGACTTCATTCTTGTTCTTACTCTTATTTTTATATTTATTTATTAAGAGTAATGTTATATTTATATATTGTATTTTTATTGTATTTTTGTTAATTATTATATTATAAATCGCCCAGAGTCCCCCGATGGGAGGAGATGGGCGGGGACAAATGAAATATAAATAAATAATCATATAACTAAGAGTTTATAATTATGATACTAAACAGTAGATAACATCTAGATCAGGAAGATGTTTATATGTCCAAAGATAAACATTCATAGCCTACATAGGTACATATCAACAAATAGATTGAGATCTCCAATAATTTGGCATTTTTGCTAGTTTGCTGGAGAGATCAAACCTCAGGCCTTCAAGACAGAGAAGTGAAAACAGATGCCTTCAAAATTCGTGGCAAATTCAGATTACTACCTGATTAGGTTAGTACCTTGGGGTCTTAGCTCTCCAAATCCACAGCCAGCTTAAGAACTCATGGGACATCGCACGAGATTAAGTAAGGTTATTCTAGGTATTTCAAGTTTGTGTGAAGAGAAGAACTGACACTACTGCACTGTATGGTTGTTACTTAATAGGCTGAGGCCCAATGGCAGGCCTGCACTCCATTCCCAAATATGGAAGATATCCAATAAATTTAAGCAGGGGTACCTTCAGCTGCCAGTTCACTTTGGGTATAGTTCTTACATAATGGAGAAAAACAGATTCAAAACAGTCTAACTAAACAAACAAGGTCTTAAAATATTGGGTCAGTCAGGCCCAGTTCCAAAACCAGAACTGTGATTACACAGAAGGTTTAGTGAGTTCTGAAAATAAACAAACAAAAACACATATAGGAGTTAAAAAGAGAGATTACTAAGGGAGAGTACAGTGAGACAGCCAAAGCTGTAGAAATGATGGCAGAAAACCTAAAGCTCAGAATGAGCTGAGGTTGGCAGAGGATGAGAACAACCAACAGGGTTTCTTCAGGTATGTTTAAAATTAAAGGAACAGAGTATCAGCTGCTCAACAAAGACAGCAAAATGCTAACAGAACTATCTAACTCCTGTTTTGACCATGTCATCTCTAACAAGAGGATATTTACTTTACCAGCCAATTTGAAGAGCAACTTGAAGGGAAAGGAAGGAAGCTTGAGATTGACAGAAACAAGGTTAGGAAATTAACTTACCACGAATGAGTTTAGTGTCTAGGGCTAAATAAACTGCATGCTAGGTTTGCTGATGGTCTGGCCAAATGTTTATGAATTATCTCTGAGAAATCCTTGAGACCTGGTGAAATGCTAGATGACTGGAGGACAAAATTCATCCCTGTATTCAAAAGAAGGACTCAACTACAGACCAATCTGAGATTGATGTGTGGCTAGGAAGACCTAGAGGTGATCATTAAGAAAGCAATCTGCCATGAAGTGATTATTTTCAGCATGGATTTGTTAATAATAAATCTTGCCAGACTAATTTTATCTTGTTTCTAATCAAGTTGCTTAGTAGATTAAAATGATAGGGAAGGCAATTCTGACTGAACATTGGAAAAATGTTTAACAGTATTTTGATAGTGGAATAATTTACCTTCAGAGCTTGTCTTCTCATTCAGGGGGGCCAGAGGATGCACAGCCACGTTAGACCCAGAGATGCTTTAATTTGGATTCCTGCACTGAACAGGGAGTTGGGTAACAGTCTGGATGGTCCCTATCAGCTGTATGGTTCTACAAATCTCTACAAAAGGGAGTCCTGATGGAAAACCTCCATGTGGTTTCCTTGGCAAGTTGCAGAAATGGTTTGCCATTGCCATTTTTTTTCAACTTCCTAGTCAACAGCTCTGGAATTCTCTGAGCCTAGGACTGACAAGAGCTGACATAGCTGGGCTTTCAAGATCTTTGACTCAATGCTGTCATCTGTTACACAGGTTCTAATTATACATCAAGCTGAATCCAACTAACATAAATCCCATGGATTTTAAGGAGCCCATTTTATTATTAAGTTAGGACCCAGCAATTGCATCTATATTCTTGACATGTTTTTCTGTATTTATCTCGCTTACAGATATGTTTATTCAGAATCACAGTAAAAATTGAAGATCGAGCTAAAGAACTGCAAACTCTATTCATATTTATAAGACCTTTCATATTTATATGAAAAGTAATTTTACCTAACAGTGTATGTGGATTTTTTAAAAGCTAGAATGAAAGGAGGGGGAAGAAAAAGTTATACCTCAATCTCAATTCAAAATAGATTTGCACAGGTGAGTCTTCCAATGCTCTCTATGAAGCTAAAACTAAAAAAATTCTAACACTCAGTATACATCTTTTCAAATATAAGAGTTTATGTTCTATTGTAACAAACTTCTCAGTATCCTCCAGATGTTTTGGACATCAACTTCCCAAATCCCCAGCAAATATGCCTATGCAAGATGGAGATTGAAAGAGCTGAAACCCAACACGTTTTGGTACCTGGTTGTGGAAAGCTGTTGTGTTGCATGGTAGCCAGAATAAAAATACATGAGTTTCAAAATCACTAGGAAGTGGACAATTTGAATTCAGCAGCTAGGGGACTTCCGGTGATAACATGGCTGACTGAACACCCTGCCCTTGAGTTCAGCAGGCAGACCTCGCAGCGTGGATTCTTTTTGGGGGCACAGGCAGGTTTTTCCTGTTGCCCTAGAGCGTTTTCATGGACAGGAAACACTCAGAATCACCCCATTTGTACTTTGAAACGTCGCCTTGTAGCCTGAGGATCATCAAGAGAGTTGGCTCTAATCCGGTAAGAGGAGACAGGAGTCGGGGATACCACCATTTCCAGACCACGCTGCAGTCCTTAAGGGACACTAAGTTGAGCCTTTCTCATTTCTAAATCACACAATTTGTATATTTTAAAGTTTTTTTGTACCTTAAGAGGGGCTTTCACAGCAAGAAGAAACAAATCCCTCGGTGTTAATCGTTGTTTCTGGAGTAGCCTTAAAACTTTAACTGCTGGCTTGCTTCCCATTTAAAATTTAAGGTGGACTGAGAATAAATAAGCATCTTTCCATAACTATTTTTCTATCTAATTTGAAGGAATTAACATTTCCCTACATGCTTATTTTGATGCTCTGAGTTTTTAGTTTTCTATTCACTTTTCTGGGACACTATATTTATTGGTTTGCATACTTTTTGTTTTGTCAGTATTATTCAATAGTTTCTGGAAGCATTTTCATGGAGAGTTAGACACCACTGCCTAAATCATGGATGACCTTAATGGGACAAAACTTTCCACTGAGCTTGCTGAGCTCCATGCTGATTTCAAACAAATGCTACATGAAACTACTCAAGCTATTTTGCAAGATGTTTGGGATATTATTTTTAAAATGTATCAATTGGTTGGGGATTTTCTGAAAGGAGAGGAAGTGATTTATCAAGGAGGCATTTCTCCTGAGAATCTAGAAGGTGAAGAAATAATAGCTGATGAATATATGCTGCTCATGAGTTACAATTGCAAGATAAGGACTGGTTTGTTTGTCTCAGAGTTTGTTTTGAGAATGAGATAATTTGGTTATGTGGGAAACTTTCTGCTGATTTTTTAAGGGGAGCACTTGGGTTCTTTGATTTATATATTAAAAAAGTCCTGTGTATATTATGGAGACAAATAAATGTTCTGGTTTATTTTAAGGCAGGATAAGAAATTAAGTATGTGGATTGATTTCAAGGCTGTATGATTTTTCGTAGTGGTTCAAAGTTTGTTTGATTTCTTTAAGGTTTAATAGAGGCAAGACTGTTATAGTAGTACTAAGCATGAAAGTAGATAGTTTAAATGTTTTTAAAAATGTTTTTATAATTTGATGGTTAATATAGTGGCCAGCAATATATAGAATAGTGAGTGGTAGGAGCGAAACATTTCATAAATGGGTTTTTAGAGGGGGAGGGAATTGATTTGGAGGTTTATGTATCTGTTCATTTTTCTTTATATATAAGGGGAAGAAGCAATTGCTTTCATTGATTTTTATGCCGCCTATGGGATGATAATATTTATTTAATATATTGTATTTATAATGCCTATATTTATAATGCCTATGGGATGATAGATACATTAAATGACGTGGGTAGTATTAAGAGAAGATGGAAAGAATATACAGAATCACTGCATAAAAAAGAGCTAGTCGAAGTTCAGCTATTTAAGGAGGTAGAATATGATCAAGAACCATTGGTACTGAAGGAAGAAGTTCAAGCTGCACTGAAGGCATTGGTGAAAAGCATGGCTCCAGGAATGGATGGATTACCAACTGAGATATTTCCACAATCAGATGCGGCAGTGGAAGCGCTTATTCTTCTATGTCAAGAAGTTTGGAAGACAATGACCTGGCCAACTGACTGGAAGAGATTCATATTCATATCCATTCCAAAGAAAGGAGATCAAACAGAATGTGGAAATTATCGAACAATTTAATTAATTTCACATGCTAGTAAAATTTTGCTGAAAATAATTCAAGAACATTTGCAGCCTTACATCAACAGAGAACTACCAGAAGTTCAAGCTGGATTTAGAAGAGGACGCGATGTCAGATGGATCTTGGCTGAATGTAAAGAATACCAGAAAGATGTTCTCCTCTGTTTCATTGATTATGCAAAGGCGTTTGACTGTCTGGACCATAACAAGTTATGGTTAATATTACGAAGAATGGGAATTCCAGAGCACTTAATTGCACTCATGCGGAACCTGTACATGGGTCAAGAGGCAGTTGTTAGAACAGAAAACGGTGATACTGAGTGGTTCAAAATTGGAAAAGGTGTGCGGCGAGGTTGTATACTTTCACCCTACTTATTCAACGTGTACGCTGAACAAATAATTTGAGAAGCAGGAATGAATGAAAAACCGGTTATCAGAATTGGTGGAAGACTCATTAACAACCTGCGATATGCAGATGATACAACTTTGCTTGCTGGAAGAAGACTTGAAATACTTGCTGATGAAGATCAAAGATTGTAGTCAGCAATACAGACTACACCTGAATGTGAAAAAGATGAAGATACTCACAAATGGACCAATAAACAATGTCACAATAAATGGAGAGGAAATTGAAGTCATCAACGATTTCATTCTACTTGGATCAACGATCAATGCCAAGGGAAGTAGTAACCAAGAAATCAAACGACGTATCACGCTGGGAAAATCTGCCATCAAAGACCTATCTGAAGTTTTCAGAAGTAAAGATATCAGTTTAAAAACAGGTGCACCTGACTCACGCCATGGTCTTCTCAATTGCCACATATGCCTGTGAAAGTTGGACATTAAAAAAGGAAGATAGAAGAAGAATTGATCCATTTGAATTGTGGTGTTGGCAAACATTATTGAAAATACCATGGACTGCCAGAAGAACAAACAAATCAGTTTTAGAAGAAATACAACCAAAATGTTCCCTAGAGGTGAAGATAACTAGGCTTACTGAGTCATGATGAAAAGGACATCATGTTTGGTAAAGTCGAGGGCCAGTGGAAAAGAGGAAGACCTTCAATGTGATGGATTGATACAATTACCACAACAAGGGATGCAAACACTAGAATAGTCAGGCATATGGCGCATTGCATTCTGTTATACATAGGATCACCATGAGTCGTAAACGACTCGACAACTATGGGATGATTTGTAAAAATAATGTGATCTTGGTTAAATTTAGAGTAAGGGACTAATTGTGGAAATTGCTGTATATTCTTGTTGTTGAAAGTTGGAAGTCATCTTGTAATTTCTCTCAAAAAAATCTTTTTTCTTTTTGTTTTTTCACTATTTTTTTTTTGTAGTTTTTTTTTCTTTTTTGTAGTTTTTATCTTTGTATCTTTGTTCTAAATTTAATAAAGCTTTTATTTTAAAAAAAGGATTCAGCAGCTAGGAACTAATCGGAACATCAATTCATTAATACCTAAATGACAAACTTGTATACTATGCATACTCTGTATAGTAGAACCCATCTTGGAGTACAAAACGCTAGATGGTCACTTTCACATACAAACATAAACTATTTCATAAATATAATATCAAGGTTTGGATATATCTTCAGAGATCCAATTTCAGGAATTTTGAATTGATCTGATTCAAAGTCACATTTTGATTACTGTAAATCTTTTTTGCCCACGCAGCAATAGGTAAACTAGGCTCTTAAGACAGTCTTTGGATCAACAAATTACTCTGCATTTACATGGTTCAAAGTTTAGCTTTTATTTGGTTTTAAATTAAAAAAATAAATTTCATTATTAAAGAGTGGAATGGGTCTAAACTAATGTTTACATAATAGTTCACTTGGTTTAGAATACCACCAGAGAAACAATAAAAGAGTACTGTTATCATCCCAAAACAGAAATCTTTTTTTTTAGAAAGTTAGACAGTGGCAGAATTCAGTTTAATTGGAAAAAGTCTTAACATGTTGACCACGAATGTTAGAAGTAAACAGCTGGCATCCGTGCTATCCACACCTAGCAGCCACTGCAGTCTGTCACTGGATGTGGGGGCATTATACAACAGTGCTAATGTCATCTGCTTCATCTGGTTTCTTCTGCCTGCTCGGCAGAGATTTCAAGTACTCCAGGTGCCGGCGTGCATCCTCTTGATTTTGCCGCACATAGTAAACTACATAGGATATCACCATGGTGAACCAGCCAAACATGGTGACTAGCATGGCATAATCAGTTGTCCTTTTAGAAGGATTACAGAGGTCAGGATCAGCTGCGTTGAGGAATGGCCTCCCAGCATGTTCATCTAAATCGGAGGTCTTACAGATGATACTGTTGGCTGTTTCGTGGTTGGAAGCCATGCTTCTCAAGACTTGCTGCAGGGTGCAATCACAGTGCCAAGGGTTGTTTGCAATTCGAGCCCTGGCCTTTAAATTGTTAAAAGCATTTTTGTGCACGCTTTTAATCCGGTTGTCTGACAAGTCTAGCATCTGCAAGGTTTCTGCCACCCCTTTGAAGGAGTGCTCATCTATAAATTCAATGATGTTTTTGGATAAGTTGAGGACTTTCAGTTGGTGCAAGTCCTTGAAAATTTCATTTGGGATGGATGTAATCTGATTGGAGTCTAAGTAGAGTAGGACAGTTTCAGGAGGAAGATCTCTGGGTATTTCTTTCAGGTTTGCATTGCTGCAGCTGACATTCAAACCTCCAGAATGAGAGCAAAGGCAACCTTTGGGGCACATACTGGCAGAATGAAAGCACAGTATCATGAGGACAAAGCTTTGTAGAAGCAGACACATGGAGAGGGAGCGAGTTAACCACAGGTCTACCAAATGCATGCTGGGATGTCAGCATAATCACCCAACCGCTTCTCATTTACCCAACAGTGGTGGCAAACTGTCTCAGGAACAAAACTGCAACCCCATTCTCACCAACAATGGAATTCAAGAACAGGTTAATACGTAGACATCTTCATGGTCTGTTTGCTTTTTAAAAGGACATTCCTGGAAAAGGAAAAAAAAAACCCTTTTAGCAGACGTACCTTCTGAAAGACGTCAGTAGAGCTTATGGTGCAAATCAAGGTATAATTATTCAGAAATAATCTCCCATTAAGTTCAGTAGGTCTCACTCCCAGATAAACATGTAGAGGATTGCATCAAATGGGAAATCTCATTGGCAAAGTCTTTTTTATTATATGTCCAGGGGGTCACTGTTATAAATGACCGTAAGGTGTTATCTCACTCTAATATCACCATTTCTGAGACAGACAATTTCTTTTTTCTTTTTTTAACACAGGTTTTCTAGAATAGTGGTAATAAAACTTAATTACTTTCTTTCATTTACAGTAGCAGACACATTAATGAGATTTACAGTGGGACTCTAGCAGCAGTGACAAATTAAGCAAGCATTTTTGTGGTTAATGACCTTGCACCACAATGTTCCATATTGCTTTAAATCCAAATTAAACTATTTAAGAAAGGAAGTCCTTTTTTAAAAAAAAGAATGTACTCATTTTCCAGACAAATCAAATACTGATGAACCTCAAGGCATGAGCACTGTTTTTGCATTCAGCAAATTCCCAATTTCTTTTTGTTTTAGAGAAGTGTTATATAACCTGAGAACAGGCACCCTGGCTGGGAAATTATGGGAGATGTACTGGAGTGACAATCTAGGGAAGACTGAACATTTTCATCTGCTTGTATGATAAAGAATTTTGCTACAAAAGCTCTAGAAAAAAATTCTCAGTGTTTTACATTATTTAAAATATAACCTTAAGAAATAAACAAAAAATTATCTATTTTTTTTCCAATGAACATAATATATTGAAAGGGGAGGGAGTTACAGATAATTTGAACAGAACCCAAAGACTGTGAAATGCTGCAATACGGTCATTTGCAACACAATCTTTAATCTTTAATTATGAAGTACAATCCATCTTTACAATCATATATATAATACACATATACACCATTTATCAACAAGCTGAGAAGGTTGTATTTCTTCATGCTGTATTTAAATATAAATGAAATTTATTTTAACATATAAGGTAAATAATGCTGGGACTAGTGGTGAGTAAAATACTCACTCTTTTACTTTCAGATTGTAATTTGGGAAAAACTATCCTAGCAATTGGGGAGGACTGAATTGGGTAGATGAAGTGTAAAAATTTACCAGTGGTAACATACAGGTTCCATACTATCAATACACCACAATTATCTTACTGTTTTTGAAGACAACTGAGTAAAGGCAGAAAGCATTCCACAATTATGGCACCTAAGAACAGTGAGAAGTATTTCCCAGCAGATCATATCTGTAAATGGGGCCAGCAGAGATGCTAACAGAGAAACATTTCTGAAGCCCTTTTAATATGAAAACTGTTCTCCAAAATATGTTTTGGCTTAGCCTTAATATTCACAAATGTGATGAATAAATACCATACATAAACAATGATTTATGAAACTTTGAGTTTGAGTTAATGAGTATCATACCAAGAGAATGCTATCTCTGACCTAGGCTCTGAGCATTGGGAAAATCGCAAATAATCTATCTAAATCACTTTTATACAATATAAAGTAAAATAAGATCCAAGGACCTGTCAGTTTATCGTAGCTCAGTTGCTTTGATGAGGTGCCTTTGGGATTGCTAGGAAGCCTCATAAGTTGCTCCTTTTTTCGGTCCAAGAGGTAGAAAGAGATCTTGCTGAGTGAATCACATGGTGCCATCTCATATTTTATGGTCAAGAGATCTTAAGGAAAAGAGAAAGAAAATGATTGTTGGCAAGGTTGTGCAAAATTAGTTCTTTAAAATTGAAGGGTAGAACAGTTCTAAGTATATAAATTGGAAAAAGCCTATGACCCATGGAAAACAAGTAAAAATCTATATTTTGATGAATGGAACATACAGGGTTGTTGCATTAGCTATGTCAAAGGAAAGAGAAGTGTCTAGTAGGATGCTACTGTAAGTGAAACACACAGTTTGGTACTGTAATGACTTTGAGAACATGACATTAAAAGGCAACATGTCCAAGATATCTCAAAACATCAAGGTACATGCTGGAAGAACTAAATATGGGTTTATATAATTTTGATATACATAAGTGTGTGTATGTGCAGAGAGATGGAGACAGAAAGAGAGAGGTAGACAGAGATGATGTCCTGATTACCAGGAAACACACTGAGGCGAGGACTTGGTCTCTAATATTTATTAGTAGTACTTAACAAGAATCCTAACAAACTGAGAAAGCGTGGGAAAACCCAGCCATATAAACCCCAAAGGTTAAGGCGGTCCCGATCTGTGTCTCTTTGAATGGCTGAACAGTTCCTCAGTGCTACGCATGCGCTTGACAGTCTGGGTGAGAGCCCCCTGCTCGTCATCCTTACTCATGACAGATGGTGAGTATAGGGCTACCAGATCTGGGCTGCATAAGTCCAGATGACAATTAAATTGCAGCAAAGAATTAGCATTTCTGTATCTCTTTACAACCGTGTCATGGTGAATTTGGATTTTCTCAGCCAAGAATATGGGTAGCCCCAAATGACTTCATTTTTACAGACAAATTTTTTAAGGAAATCCTTGTGAATCACACTCCTACCAATGAAACTCTACACAAACAAAACAAATAACAGCAAGCATATCTAGAGAAGGAAAACAAATGACCGCAAACATAATTAGGCAGAGGAAATTGCACATCACCATGATATTCATTAGGAAAATGTAATTGTGAAAAATGTGGTTAGATTGTATTACACAGCTTCTGCAATCTGACTGCTGTTGTGATAAGCTGGATTTTAACTCCCAATGTACCCCACTAGTGTGCTGGCTAGAGGCATGGGTGTCAGGGTCAGCCTCGCTCCGAATAAGACACGGACTCACTTAATAGGGATTAAGGATTTCTGGTTTATTGAAACGGTACTGACAGAGAGAAAAACGGGAATGGGGGTGCCGTGTTGAGGTGCCCTGTATATACCCTCTTGCGGGGTCCCGTGCTCCTCCACCCTTCATTGTCCCCATTCCCCTTGATGGGTTTCTTGATGGCTGTGGGGGCGTTTTCCCGGTTGCTGTCCTTGTCCTCTTGGTTCAGGTGTGTCCTCCAGGGCACCAGGTGCGGCTTATCGCTGCTTATCTGAAGTCCTTCTATTCAGCTGCATATGATTCCATGGGTGTGGGTGCTTTGGATGCTTGGTTTAAGCGCTGATTTAATTATCTCCTTCCTCTCTTTCTTAATGATCATGATCCACGTTGTGAGGCTCTTTGTGCCTTGCAACGGGGTCATGACAATGGGGATCAAGGTATCTGGAGGGTGTCAGGTTGGGAAAGGATGCAATAACACAAAATAGCAAATAATTCCAGAATACAAAACAGGCATACTTCTACTTAACAAATATATCTCTAAAAAGGGTAACTTAATAGTGATTACCCTAGTGGCTTACATCTAATTAAGGGTATCTCCACAGGGGCAGGGGGAATGGTCACAACAGCCATATTGACGTTTTTATCTGTCCCTTGTGGATGCCTCTGGACTGAATCCCCTCACAGAAAGCAAACTGTAAAACAAATCACTTCAGAAGTGGTTAAGACTTCAGAAATCTGATTTAAACCTCAGTTCTACTACATGAATACTCTTAAGCCCTGTCATGGACGAGAAACTGCTGAGTTTAATATGATGGGAGATCCAGTGGAGGAAATAAGTGTTCCCAGTTTCTGTTTGGAAACTGGCATGAGAGCAGAACAGCTGAGATACCACAGCCCCCTAACCTGTCACAATGACAAAGACTGGGAACAGTGCAACTGCTTTGCTGCCCAGTTCATGACATGAACTGGACACACAATCCTAGCCACCCATTCCAAAAAAGGATACTATGCATTATATACCCTTTGGAGATGTCATCCAACTTTATCTGAGGTGTTGCTCGTTTGAGTTTAGAACAGATAATGCATCCCTCCAATGGCTATAACACGAGAAAAACAAGTTTTGTAACAAAAAGAAGTGCATTGGAACTTGGCTCTCCAAGAAGAGGACTTCACTGTTGTGCACACCTAGAGCCCAATTATTGTGGCAGATGCTCTTTGCAGGGGGCTATATTAAAACACCCTTGCAGGTTATGGATCTAAACAGGACATACATGCTGTGCTATTATTCCTATACAGTTTTCTATTATAAATGTTAACTTGCTGCTAAAGGTCTGGTCTGGGTTTCAAATAAGGTTTCTAAACTTCTGAGAAGCTGATCAGGTAAAGGAAGCCAGTTTGGTCTCAATTTAAAGACCAGAATGTAGAATATGGACACCAACATGCTAACTAGTGACTCTTAAGTGAATTAGGTGAGCCAGCTGATAATCTCTGGTACGTTACTCTACAAACACAATTACTGTCTTCTTCCAACAGGAGGTAAGAGTTAGGATTCAAGGGAGAGGAAATTAGAAGTTTGTTTGTACCTGAGAGGTACTTTGGCTGAGAATCCTCAGAGGAACCAAGTCAGTAAGGATTAGAATTTTCCTTACTAGGCCTCGGTGCAGTGCAGTGTCTGAATAGTAATGCCTGGAAACAAAAAGATAAAGTAAGGAAACATCCACAGGGAAAGGATTTGGCAGTAGTGTCAGGAATTTTTAATTTCTTTTCAGTGCTGTTTTTGTTGAGGTGAAAAGCATTGTTTTAACCTTTGTCCCTTTATCTCTGTTTGCTCTAATTAGTGACTTGGAGCTTCAGGATGTGGCTTTCAGTCTCTTGTAATTTAATGTAACTAGCCCACCTCTCTCATTCTTCCTTTGTTGGCCTTATTAAAATAAAGATCCCTTTTTATTGATCATTCCAATGTTCAGCACATAATTAGCCTCACATACTCCAAATCCACCTGGACTTGGTAATCCTGGTAAACGTGGGAAACAAATGCCATTTATTTAAAAGCTTATTAGTTAGGAAAGGGGGACTGTCTTCTACTTCCTCATTCCAATTCCACATAAGGGAACAGTCCATTGAAGACTACCTGCCCAGGAAGAGCTGTGTCATCTAGCTACTGTATACTGAGGTACCCCAGAATTCAGGAACAAAAGAGGTGTTAGAGTAGAGATCCCAGAGAAAATCTGCAGACTTGTGTTTGGGACAGGCATAGCTCATCATCCTTGCTATACAATACACGTAGGATAAAGTGCTGATACCCCGGACAATCTGAAATGACTCTTTTGCTTCTTTTCAGCATAACACATTTATTTTTCCAAATATGAAATCATAGCTACTGCATTGAGCATAGTTGTTTATTTCAAGATGAAAGTCAAAAAGGATATAAGTACTGTAAAACTCCATCGTTTTAACACTAAATTAAATTGTAGTGTAGACAATTAAGAGGTCTCTTTTGCACCATGGTTTATTATATAAGGAACTCTGGAACTGACTCTGGAAAATACACGCTGCTATGCAGCCTCCACAACATGGCTCTGTCTAGGTATTAGACCTTATCTGTAATTCCCCAGGAAGATTATGCTATAATTGTAATCATCTGTAATTCCCTAGATCATGCTGGCTGGGTATCATGGGGGTTCAGATTCAGTGTGCCTGGAAAACCTCTGGCTGGGGAACTTACATATAATAAAAATAAAATTAATGGAGATAAATACCTGTAACATTAATATAATGCTAAAAAATGGACATAGTACAGTAATAGCTAAAAAGAGCAATTTCACAGTGCATTCAGAAAAGCACTGGCTGAACTATACCAGCGTTTCTCAACACTGAGAACCATGCTGGCTGGGGAATTCTGGGAGTTGAAGTCCACACATCTTCAAGTTGCCAAGATTGAGAAACAGTGAACTTATACAGTGAAACTAATGACAGGGAAAGGAAACTCTATAGCAGCAGTTCTATATACTGGGCAAGATTGTGGCCTTTTTAACTTGCTGGTTCAATTACTAAAAAAAATTGAGATATCAAGCCAAAATGCCAAGTAAATGTTTTACATTTGTGTACAACCCATTGGGGAAGAAACATATGCTCCAAGATGTCTTCAGTCAGTTTACTGTTACATTCAAATTAGGAAATTATAGTCTTTGGAACAAGCCAATCAGAGTTGCAAAGGTTTGGTTTCAAGGCTGTCAGATCTCCTTGCGTACGCAAAACATGTTTATTGTAGTTAAAGATTTCTTTGTCCCTCACTTATGGAAAGAGAACCCAAGGGTGCACACTTAGCTTATGTACAGTATCTGAATATTTTAACATGATCATAGTAACAGAACCAACTGAAAGCTTATCAAGAGGGCTGCGGGAAATTAATATCTGTGCTGCAATAGAAAAGTAGGGATTTTTGTCTCCTCTGTTACTATTTTTTAGCATCCCTGCCCAGTGATCAAACTTGTTTTTGCACCTTATTGCTCTAGAAACTGTAATTTTTGATTTTCTATATTATTTCCAAATACTTTTATAAGACAATTCAGGAATCATGAAATAGGTGAGCAGACCCTTGGTTGCTCTGGCAGTGCCTTTCCGTACATGCTTTGCCTGGAACTTCCCCAATTTACTGTTGTGGAAAACTCAGAAGTACAGAGCACAACACCGAGGAGCAGGAACCATGTTTATTGAAACAATCACTGGGTGCCTGCTTTACAAGAAAGCGGGACCCCAAATAATGGGAAAGCAAAGATGTTTACAGATGTTGAGGGCTACAAGGTGGGAAACCCTAGGGATCTGATTTGCTGGCCAGTTTGGGGAAGCTAGGCAGGTCCTTGTCCCTGTCCCTGGGGTCATTTTTATCGTTAGGCAAAGTGGCCCTTTCAGGAGGGGAGCAGAGCTGGGGCAGCCCACTGTTAAGGAGATGGAAGGTTGAACGTCATCAGGCTGACGGAGGATGGGGCTTTGGGGTTTTCTCCGTGTTGCAGTTCCCTTGTAAGGGCTGCCCTTGGGCTGTACAGAGAGCTGGTGAGGAGACTTCTAGTCCTTGGTTTAGATGGGATTGCAGGGAGGCTTTGTCTGGGGCAGGGAGGGTCAGTTTGGGTCTGAGAGGATTTAGGCAAAGAAAAGAGCTGGGATTGACTAAAAGACAGGAAGGAAAAGGGTGCAGCCTCCATTTTATTTGCTACATTTATTTTCTCCACCACACTTAACATATGAGAATGAGGCAGGATCAGTGCTTGATTTCCCATCTCCCCAACCTGCAGAACATGAACTAGGAAGGGTAAGTAGCCCAGAGGCAGCGGTGCTATGCATGAACGCCTGCAAGGTGATCTTCTAAAATGGTATTTCTCAATCTCAGTAACTTTAAGTTATGTGGTTGGGGAACTCCAATCTTAAAGTTGCTGAAACTGAGAAACATCGTTGTAAGAGATGACGCAGAGGCATGAGGAATCATCACCTTATTGGCTCATACAGCTTTGCATGTTAACTACACATCAGGAAAGGAAGACATGTTACTCTCCCACTGTTCTTCATTGTTTAAACTGATCCTTTATTAATACGCCTGTCCCAAAATATATAGCGGGCTATACTGGAAGAAACAAAACCTAAGGTCACTTTTTGTACACAACTGAATGATCTTTTGTTTCAAGCGCCTTTAATCACGTAAGAAACCAACAACAAACTGTTAAGTATTAACTGTTAAGTATTCCACAGTTACCAATAGAAAACCAGCAGTTTTCACTGTGCTGGAATATGTTTATGAGAGAAAAATAATTACAGCTATAAATGACCCATGACCAAAATTCATAAACCTAACAGGGTGACTCTTTCATAGTCTAATTATTCCATCCATTGAGAAGTCTTTATCTCCCTTCATGCAATCAGGTTCTTCAGACTAGAGTGCAATACAAGAAGCTTCCTGGTTGTTGTTAGAATGGTAGTTCCAGTTTCTAGCCTTCCAAAAATCCATTTTCCATGACAAAGAACCAGATATTCTACGCGAATTCCAATAGTAATAATCAGCATTTTACTATGAAACGCCCACAGAGACCATAGCAATACTCCATAATGCTAACAGCTCTTCACCTCCTGCTCCTTCTTCACAGACAGGAAAGCTGGAGAACAAAATGCTAACACTGCAGTTGTGTAGTCCAGCCCAAACTGGACTGACCTATTAGTAGTTTCTTCCTCAGGAGAAACTACTCTTAGTCCCTACTTTTGGGAAATAAAGGAGCTGAGGCCACAAAGAGCTCCTTTTCAGGAGCAGAGCTGGCTCTCTGGAAGTCCCCTGGTAGAAATCAGATTGGTACCTTCTCTGATTATTTTCAGAAAGATGCAGAAGCCCAAGCTGTTCCTTAGTGAAGAATGGCCATCTTTTAACTTTTTATTAATTGGATTTGGGAAGTTTGATTTTGTTTTTCATTTTCATTATTTTAATTGCTACAGCAGATTTTTTACTTCTGTTGGTTCCATGCAAATCACCAAGAGTCAATTCTGACTGTAGCAGGGTAGAAATGAAATGAAACGAATTTTTTATTATTTATTTATTATTCACATTTCTATCACCGCCCATCTCCCCCTAAAAAAATTCAGGGAAGCAAGTACTTAAGCCAGACTAGAGTTAAGCATGAGCAACATGCACATTTGCAGTAAATTTGGGACAGCCCTTAATATCATTGTATATGGAACAATCCCAGTTTGTCACTCTGAAGGCTCCTTATTCCACTTTATAGTATGACCTAGTACAGATATGCCTCCAACATAAGCCGGATTCCACCACCACCCCTTTTTAAATCCATTTATCTAATGAAGAGTACTTGAAACCAAAAACTTGCAACATTTTTCTACAGTTGGCCTCATTAGAGTATTACCTCTAAGGATTTTGACAACTGTAAAGTTTTTTTTTTTAATGTTATGAGAAGCCATTCTTTATGGCCAAGTTTGCAAAAACATGCTTGTGTTGCTGGGTGTCAGTCATTCCTTTAAATGGCACACCCAGCCCACCCAAATTAAAATGCTTAAAACAATTAAAATTGGACTGAAATTCTGTAAGATTGCTAAGAGTTTATGAAAGTAGGGTGGAATGGTTGCTAACTCTTTACCATACATGTGAAGACAGGTAACAAAATAAACATTTGCCTGCCATTTTTTAACTTGCAAAAGAGATGTTAATTATTTCTAATTAATACAAATTTCCCTTGTAGTATGTTCAGATATATAACTATATTTGCAGCAGGACTCGGGAACTTTATAAATGACAAAAAAATTACAAAAAGTTTACAAAAATGTAATACTGAATGAATGATACAAAATCTGACTAGATTTATGAGGATTAAAGGATACTTTAAATATTAAAGAGACTAAACGACTTATTTCTTTGCCTACCCACCAATTTTAAAAAGCAAATCACTACATGTCAACAAATTTAATGGTCTTACTGTTCTGCTTGACTTCCGACATATTTCTAGAACATAATCTAATACAGAAAGACTTAAAGACCATTTTTTACAATATGCTGAAATTTAACATGCTGAGTATTTGGAAATTAGCTAACTTAAATATTTAGTTGATGATAAAAACATTTTAATAAGTGATTTTACTAACCCAGTGTTGCCCTGTCCATGTCAAAGGTTATGTCAAGAAACAGAAAGTACCATATCTTTGAGGAAGCTTAAGCTAGCACCCCTCAACCAGTTCCCTTCTATTCTGCAAATTGTGGTGCAGACAGAATCAGGAGAATAACAGATTAGGAAAGTTAACTGAGGAGACATTCAGGCCCCAAACTTCCGTATCTGACAACAAAGGTATTCCTTTCTTCACAATACTTACTTTACTCAGCACTTTTGTATTCTGTCATCTAAGGTTTCCACCACCAATTGTTTTGCCCTTATAATTAGTGAAACAAGCTAGGAAACAGGGTCTGATATAAATTTACCCCTAAACTTTGTGGTAAAGTCAGTATCTGAACTTCTGTTTTTTAAACCTTCCTTGAGAGAGCAGTAATTTGCATAACAAAGTTGTAAGCTTGTGCAATGGTGAACTTCAGTAGAACCAAGATATTGAATTGGCACTTGTCCAGTCCTGGAAGCAGACCTTCCAAAAGTAGATGTTTTGCGTTGGCAAAAGAACATCACTGGATACTGCCCTGTGGTTTATGTGGTATAGAGGTTAAGGTGCCTGACTGGACTGGGAAGACCCAGTTCCAGTCCACCTTCAGCCACTGAAGCTCACTGGGGCTTTGGACCAGTCATTTCCTCTCAGCCAACCTAGCTTGGAGGTGATTGCTGGGGGAAAAGTGAGAGGATTTCATGTATTCTGAATGTGCATGTGGGTGAATTTTCCTTTATATACATAATTAAGTATAGGAACTGATCTGGTGCTCAGTACTGACCACAGGAACAGTGCTGGGGCTCAGTACTGACTGTCTTGGATCTGTTGGGAAAGCCTTTGATGGTCCTTGTTGACCCAGAGAGAGCACTAAAAAAATGTGATCCATTACCTGCAGCCTGAAGTAATACAGTCCAGAAAAGCTTGTGCTATCAGAATGTCCTGGATTTGTAATATTCTTCTTGAATATTATTATGTCAATGTGATGTCATTTGTAATATTCTGGGTTAGAGGTAAGCATTTGATAGTGTCCAAATGGGCTTTTGCAAAGTCCCAAGCTCATCAGCTCCTAGTAACTGGCCATAATACCATGAAGGACAAAACACTAATCAATGGGGAAAATGTTTTTGAAAAACGAAGAGTAAATTAGGCAGCAGCAAGAAGTTCAAGAGATCACTAATTAAATGAATAATAGAGATGTCATCATTAATCAGTAAGCCTTACTTTCAAATGATAGAACAGTCATTACCTAATAAAATAACCCTTAGTGTTTTATTTGAAATCACATTTAAAGTGGGTATCTTAGAAGCCAGATTTTTTTTTAAAGAAAACTTCATTACTTTTAAATTTCAAACTGGGTTTCAACTTCTACAAAGGCTCTGGGAAGAAAAGTTAATAATCTCATGTCATGAACAATGAACTCTAATAGTTATAGAAATATGAAATGTTAAGTAGAGCCTACATGAACATGTAAAGCTTTAATTAGATTGGTCCGCCCCCAGTGACTGATGGACCCAAATCGGTTTCAGAGGGAGCTGGGGGCTATTCCTGCTGGTCTGCTGCATGGTCCAGCGGAAGCCTTGGTCACCACATGGATCATGCCCAAGTGACCTCTCCTCTCTTGTGGATCCCATCACTCCCTGTGGTTCACAGAGGAGTTGAGGGAGATGAAACAAGAGAAGAGAAATATAGAGCACCTTTTCTCAACTTATTGACCCTGGAGGAACCTTTTCAGGCCTTGGGGAACTCCTGCACATTTAGGCTCAAATATAGGCCAGAAGTTACAAAATTATTATGTTCATTTCATGTGTAGGCCTGTATATATGCATTAACAGTGTTCTTAAACTAAAAATAAAGAACAAAACTTACCTCTTTAATGTGAAGTTGCCTGAATTTGAAATAATTTTTTAAATAAATCATGATCTCCCAGGGAACTCCTAGTGACTGCTTGTGGAACCCTAGGGTTCCACGGAACTCTGGTTGAGAACCCTGGTCTAGAGCTTTGCTGATGTTCAACAAAGAACAAACTTGACCAAACACAGGTTAGAGCTGCTATTAAGGCCCATCTTGCAGCGAAAAGGGTGAAGCTCCAATATTTCTCCACCCCTACTGCGTCAGCAGAGAGCTGTCCTGCAGCCCTGTTTTGGGTGACACGTGCCCTCTTGCATAAAGGGGCTCGGAGAATCTCCTTCAGGGGCATGCAGAAGGATTTGTTCAGCATCTGTTGGACAAAATTGTTCAAATTTACTTGGAGTTGGATGCCGGCCTTGTTGCTGGTATGGAGGAAATGCTTGGGGAGGACTCTTGCCTGGTTATCTGGGAATGGTTTGAATCTGCTGGGCTTGTGGAAGTGGACAGGGCCCTTAGGACTGTGAGCTCAGCCACCTGCTCTTTTGATCCATGCCCCTCTTGGCTTGTGAAGCTGCCTGGGGGTGTCATGTGAATGGGTTCTAGCAGTGGTGAATTCTTGAGTGAGGGGGTTGTTCCTTTACCTCTTAAAGATGTCTTGGTTTGCCCCCTCAAGAAACCATTGCTGGACCCCACAATACTGGACAATTTTTGGTAGTTGCTCAGCAGTTTCAGAAGACCTTGGATGAAGCAGATTATCTGGATCCCTTTCAGTTGGGATTCAGACCTGGGTATAGGACAGAAACGGCATTGTTTGCAGTTTTGGTGAGGGGGGATGTGGGATTGTGCATCCATCTTTGCCCTACTTGACCTCTCTGTGGCGTTCAGTACCTTCAATCATGGTATCCTTCTGGATAGGCTCAGAGAATTGGGAATGGGGGGAAATGTGTTGTGCTGGTTTGCCTTTCTCCAGGGTCAATTCCAGTCAGTGGTGACTGGGGAGGAGAGATCCTGCCCTTGGCCCCTGCTATGTGAGGTGCTGCAGAGTTTGGTGCTTTCTCTGCTCCTATTCAACATCTACATGAGGCTGCTGGGTGAGCTCATCTATTGCCATAGGGTGAGGTATCATCAGTATAGTGTTGTGTGCCAGTTGAACCTATTCCTATATTGGGGGATCTGTTCACAGTCACTCATGCCCTAGTCACCTCCTGATTGGATTACTGTAATGTGCTCTACAAGAGACCTCTTCCAAAAATTAGAAACATTGGAGGTAAATTCCAGGCAAAAATGGGTATGATCAAAAACAAAGTTGGCAAGGACCTAACAGAAGAAGAAGAGATCAAGAAAAGGTGGCAAGAATATACAGAAGACCTGTATAGGAAGGATAACAATATCGGGGATAGCTTTGACGGTGTGGTCAGTGAGCTAGAGCCAGACATCCTGAAGAGTGAGGTTGAATGGGCCTTAAGAAGCATTGCTAATAACAAGGCAGCAGGAGACGATGGCATCCCAGCTGAACTGTTCAAAATCTTGCGAGATGATGCTGTCAAGGTAATGCATGCTATATTCCAGCAAATTTGGAAAACACAAGAATGGCCATCAGACTGGAAAAAATCAACTTATATCCCCATACCAAAAAAGGGAAACACTAAAGAATGTTCAAACTATCGAACAGTGGCACTCATTTCACATGCCAGTAAGGTAATGCTCAAGATCCTTCAAGGTAGACTTCAGCAATTCATGGAGCAAGAATTGCCAGATGTACAAGCTGGGTTTAGAAAAGGCAGAGGAACTAGGGACCAAATTGCCAATATCCGATGGATAATGGAAAAAGCCAGGGAGTTTCAGAAAAACATCTATTTCTGTTTTATTGACTATTCTAAAGCCTTTGACTGTGTGGACCATAACAAATTCTGGCAAGTTCTTAGTGGTATGGGGATACCAAGTCATCTTGTCTGCCTCCTGAAGAATCTGTATAACGACCAAGTAGCAACAGTAAGAACAGACCACGGAACAACGAACTGGTTTAAGATTGGGAAAGGAGGATGCAGGGCTATATACTCTCACCCTACCTATTCAACTTGTATGCAGAACACATCATGCGACATGCTGGGCTTGAGGAATCCAAGGCTGGAGTTAAAATCGCTGGAAGAAACATTAACAATCTCAGATATGCAGATGATACCACTTCGATGGCTGAAAGCGAAGAGGAACTGAGGAGCCTTATGATGAAGGTGAAAGAAGCAAGTGCACAAGCTGGCTTGCAGCTAAACCTCAAAAAAACCAAGATTATGGCAACCAGCTTGATTGATAACTGGCAAATAGAGGGAGAAAATGTAGAAGCAGTGAAAGACTTTGTATTTCTAGGTGCGAAGATTACTGCAGATGCTGACTGCAGTCAGGAAATCAGAAGACACTTAATCCTTGGGAGAAGAGCCATGACAAATCTCGATAAAATAGTTAAGAGCAGAGACATCACACTGACAACAAAGGTCCGCATAGTTAAAGCAATGGTGTTCCCCGTAGTAACAATTGGCTGCAAGAGCTGGACCATAAGGAAGGCTGAGAGAAGGAAGATCGATGCTTTTGAACTGTGGTGTTGGAGGAAAATTCTGAGAGTGTCTTGGACTGCAAGATCAAACCAGTCCATACTTCAGGAAATAAAGCCAGACTGCTCACTGGAGGGAATGATATTAAAGGCAAAACTGAAATACTTTGGCCACATAATGAGAAGACAGGACACCCTGGAGAAGATGCTGATGCTAGGGAGAGTGGAGGGCAAAAGGAAGAGGGGCCGACCAAGGGCAAGGTGGATGGATGATATTCTAGAGATGACAGACTCGTCCCTGGGGGAGCTGGGGGTGTTGACGACCGACAGGAAGCTCTGGTGTGGGCTGGTCCATGAAGTCACGAAGAGTTGGAAGTGACTAAACAAATAAACAACAACAAATGTGCTCTACATGGGGCTTCCCTTGAAGAGTATTCAGAAGCTTCAGCTGGTGAAAAATGCAGTGGCATGGGCAGTTGTGTGTGCTTCTGGACAGCACATTACACCTCTGCTCCACAAGCTCCACTGGTTGCCACTTTGCTTCTGGGTCCAATTCAGGGTGCTGGTTTTGACCTTTAAAGCCCTTCATGGCACGGGGTCAGGTTACTTGAGGGACTGCCTCTCCCCAATTACATCTGCCCATCCCATCAGATCTGGCAGAAGAGGCATGCTGCAGGTCTCATCTGTTAGGGAACTACACTTGGAGGGTCCCAGGAGGCAGGCCTTCTCTACCCCCCAAAGTGAGGTTAGCACCAACCCTACCAATTTTCTGGCAGTCACTCAAGACCTGGCTATGTCATCAGGCCTGGGGGTCCCAGGGGACCAGTGAGATCTTGAAGTGGTTCCATTATTGCTGTTAACATCTCATCTCCTGTATGCCTTATGATTTTTAAAAACTTTTTAATAATGACTGTTTTTATATGCATTTATTATTTTATACAGTTATCTTGTTGTAAGCCGCCCAGAGTCATTTTTTGTGAGATGGGTGGCCATATAAGTTTGATAAATAAATAAATAAATAAAATGGAGATCTTACAGCCCAGATTTTTTTAAAAGAAAACATCATTTTTAAATTTCAAACTGGGTTTCAGCTTCTACAAAGGCTCTGGGAAGAAAACGGTTAATAATCTCATGTCATGAACAATTAACTCTAATAGTCACAGAAATATGAAATGGTAAGTAGAGCCTACATGAACATTTAAAGCTTTAATTATACATTGATTGCACGATCATCAAATACATTGCTCTGTATTAAAGATTTCCTTAATTATACTGTGCGTGTAAATGAATCAGCACTTGTCAATTGATGTGTTCACTTCATGTTCAAAAGGCATTTGACTCTGCTTCTCCACCTCTTGAATCATAAATTATTTTATTGCAATTACTTAAGAACTGATTGGGTAAGTCTCCAAGTACACAAATATACACACTCACACACACAACCCTAAGCATGGTATTGAATTTTTTTAAAAAAATTGCTCCTGCCTGCCTATTTACTATTCAATAAATAGTATGTGGTCTTATTGAGGAAACAGTCACTGAAAACGATAAGCATTCATAGTAAAACTATTCAAGTTCTTCAGCGTAACAAAATCACAAAAAGGTTTAAAAAACATTGCCACAGCTATTCAGTTTCTGCAAGATCTATATCTCCACTCATTATTCTGTCCTACCCTATGGTTTATTCACTGAAAAACTGAATGGGTAGAGCCATTCATAATTATATAGATCAGTGTTTCTCAAACTTGGCAACTTTAAGATGTGTGGACTAATTCTGGGAGTTAACTCCATACATCTTAAAGTTGCCAAGTTTGAAAAACATTGATGTAGGTTATCGTGGTTGCAATAATGGCTTCAAATTATTTCATTTAAAATCTTGAGAGGTCATTCAGTTTCTCTTGTCCCACTACCTATAACAAAAATGCAGAGATTCTGGTGAGACAGGGTTTCCAAGCCTTTGAGCAAACTGGCTTCTCACTGAAATCAGCAGCCTATACATACACATAACGCGGCGGATAATCTGCACAGTTATTAATGGCTCCAACGTTCAATGTTTAAGTTAATAAACAAAAGAGTAGGGTAGAAAAGAGTGAATGGAGGTACTGATCATTTAGACCAGTGGCAATGTTTGTTTTTTTAAACCTTTTTGTGATTTCTTGACTTGAAGTACTTCCCCTTGCAGGCATTAGGGATATAAAAGCATTCTGCCTGGAACATCAAATGAAACTTCCATTTGAACAATCTAGCACATTGGTAATCTCAAATAAAGTCAACTCATATTTGTCATTCCTTTATCAAAATTCTGGGGAGAAAAAAAAAACCTCTAAAAATCTGCATGACTGAAAGTGTATGTGAACAGTCACCTTTAACCTTAAGCCTGAAAATTTAACTCTTAAAAACCCACAGCAGAAAAAAATTATGTCAAAATATCAAATTCAGGGTAATGTATTTTTGCTTTAAAATGAAGCAATAGAGGGAAGGTGCGTACGAAGTCAGTATATATTTAGAAAGATTGCAGATGTAAATGGTGATTTTTCTGGACATTAAACATGCCAGATTGGAATACAAAAGATGCAGGGTAGTCCACAGCAGGTACTTGATCCTAGCTTGTATGAACCAACTAAGGCTGTTAGTACTTGGAGGACAGACCATTAGAAATGCCAATACTATACTCAGAAGCACTTGGAAGGAAAAATATCCAGAAAACCATAATGGCAAACCACTTTCATATTGTTGCCAAGAGAGCTACATGTAGTCACCACCCTTATTTATTATAGACAGAAGATAAGCAGGCCTGATCTGCAGGTCCCTACTAAACATGATGATGTAGGGGAAGGTATGCAGAAGAGAAATTGAGATCCCTTAAATTCTCCCCTCCCCAAAGTAGATTCTAATGCCTCTATTAGGTGAGGAAGGGAGAATAAGACAAATACTAAGTGTTTTAAAACACAATGGGACTTGGCATCTACAAACAATTCTAACTAGCAATTTTTGTGGTGTGCACTGTTAAAATTCAGTTTATAAAAATAAAAAACCTACTTCAGCCCAACGATCAATTCCTAATTAAATTTTCTTGAGGAGCCCACTCCCCTCTCCTAGGCTATGTGGGCATCCAGGAGAGCACAAGGGAGGATAAGTGATGAAACCAGTGTTGTGACATTAGTTCCCTCCCTCTTGTAAGTATATCGTGGCACTGCACGCACACACATAAGGGGTGGAACTGGGCTGCAATGCTTGTTTTGTCATTCCGATGAAATTCATTCGATTCTGTAAACACCAATCTTCTTCTAATATCTATAGTACCTGCGATGTGATTAATTGCACCTTGTCCTCATTTTTGCAGAGAGAGGCAAACAAACAGGAGCTCAAATTTATTATACTTTAAATCTTCCAGAATGCACTAACTTTTTTTTTTTTACAATTAACAAATCCAGATGATATTGCCCTAAGCAGAAGTTTCAATTTGGTACACCGCTGCTCACCTCATATGGAAGGTAGAAGAGAGATTAGAAACTGTAGCTTTTGCTTGCAGCAAATCTTTGTAAAGTCAGCCCTTATTCTCATTATCAAGTGCAGCTTCATTCTTCATGAGGCTGTCACATACTGATTTATATAGTTTTATCTTTATATAGACAATCCATTGTCTTAGGTGAGATGTTATTGTCCACATGCATGCTATACAAATACATTATATAACGTCTAGCTTCTTAGAAAAAAAACACTGCAATTATTAATGAAAAGCTGAAGAACAAAAAGAAGTCAAACCATCTGTTTGGGGCAAGCCAGAAAGGAAAACTTTCCAACAGGTTCCCACAGTAGTAAAGAGATACTCCAATCATCTTTTAATTCAGGGCCATGCCATTTTTCTGCCTGAGTATGCAGCCACCTTTCAGTAGCAAGCTGTAGATCTCATCCTAAAAAGTAATGTCTGTGCTTAGAACAAAAATAGAAATTTATTTTATGTAAATGTATACGTAATTACAATTAAATGTAGTCCATGCAATTTCTCTCTAGCTGCCTTATCAATATTTTTCTCCATTTGCAATTTAAAAGTTCAGTATTTGGGAACCAAACCAATTTCCCCAATCGCCCACTAGGCTCGCTGCCCACTTGAAGCTTTATTTAAGCCTATTCTTAACTGAATTTTTAAAATGAGAAGCTGGCATGCTGCATGGCAAAATACCAGCCTCTAGCATCATCTTTACTTCTAAGACTGCCCCTGGGCCTTGCAGAGCACCCAACCAGCATTTGCCTTTTGCTAAACCCGTGCTGTCTGACTGGCGATGTCCACCATGGAAACCATTCTGCAAATGTATATCTCTCTCCCCGCCCCCCTTGAATGCAGGAAGAGAAAAAATAGAGAGGCAGGGGAGAAGAGAAATAAAAGGGGGGAGGGGTGGTAAAAAGAAAGCACATGGCCATCCCATGTATGGCTTTGGCTACATTCAGCTCGTCTGGGCCCCTCACTGCCAGAATATGATCACTTATAGACCACAGCATGCAAGAAGGAAAAAAGTTCATCCCTTCTATTTTAGACATACCAGTTTTCGTCCTTCCCTGTGTACTTTATCAACCTCATATTCACTACATATTGCTTAGCTACATTAGAACAGTGTTTCTCAAGCTCAGCAACTTCAAGAGGTGTGGACTTCAACTCCCAGAATTCCTCCAGCCAGCCTGCTGGCTGGGGGAATTCTGGGAGTTGAAGTCCACACCTCTTGAAGTTGCTGAGCTTGAGAAACACTGCATTAGACTATGAACAGAGAGCTCAGAGAAAACGTGAGGATCCTCCAGATAAGACTAGATGGGGTAAATCTTTTCTCCCCACTTAAAAACAACTGATAATAGCCTGAGACAAATCCTACCAAACTGAGCAGTGAATCATCTAAACAGCCCATTGTTGTGCAACACAGAGGAGAATCCCCAAATAAATGAGACTAAGGGTAGAGCTCAACACTGCAGCACCTGCTAGCCTACCCTAATTAGCACATGTTTTATACAGTGAGACTGTTTGGAAAGAATAATGAAAGAGATGCAGATACCGGAGGTGCTGAACAGGAAACACAGAAGAAAGCATCATTGTAATTAGGGTAAGGAAGATCCGTTGATAATAAAGTCAGCATGGTGGAAAAGGCATAAACACCGGAGGGACAGCTACTCAGCAAGGAGCACATTAGTAGAGAGCTCCTGAGAAACCTAGCTCATTCTGGTGGCACAAATTGTTCAAGAAGGATGGTCTCACCAGCCATCAGATGAAATAGGGGTTGCTATAGAAAAAGTGGCTAGAAATGTAAAGGCACTACTTCATCAAAGTATCATGACTCTGGAGCGTTATTATTTCTGTTGGGCTTGCTTGAATATGCATAATTGGCATATGTTCAAGCAAGCTTCTGAACCGGCATGTCTTGCTGATTTGGAAGGAAAGCCTAGGACTTATTTTCACAAAGTAGTTCACATAATCCCAGCAGTTCTTTCAATCCAAAATTCTGGAAGTGTATATAGTTCTCTGCTGAAATCTGCTAATTCATGGAATATTTCCTTCTCTGTAAAACAGACATATTCTTTTCTGATCTTTTGCAGGGTTTGGGAAGGAACAATGGCATCTGTGCTAAACCTTTTCAGGTCTGAGGGTTTATTATATTTTATTAATTTTTAAAGGATCCCATGCTTGGTCATAGTGGTGGTTGGTTCTTTTCGCATAGATTCCCATTCCAGCAACACCTCCTGGAAAGTCATATTCATATATATTATTAAAGATTTTTTTAAAGGAAGATAAAAACTAATACAAGCTAATATAAAGTAAGAAAAAGAAAAGAAAAAGAAATCAAAGAGAAAGCTAAAAGTGCAAGAAAGGGAAAAAAAAGTGAAAGAAAAATAGAAAAGAAAAAGATACAAAAAAGTAACTTGCAATCTTCTTTACACCAGTTAAGTACAATTATAAATTTACCTCTTACTCATTGGTTACAGCGTAACTCTTTCTATAATCTATCCTGTCTAATCATCCAAACCATAAATCATGTTCATTTTTTTGTTTCAGGCAAAAAGTCTATAAGGGGTTTCCAGTCCGTAATAAACTTAGATATTGTTTTTTCTGTGATCAAAGAAGTCAATTTAAGTCATTGTTCCATCATCTCAGCAAGTTCCATCATCTTCACCAACCATTCCTCTATGGTGGGTAGTGCCAAATCTTTCCATTTTTGTTCATACAATAATCATGCTGCAGTTATAATATACAAAAACAAAGATCCAGGACCTTTTTTCCAACTGTTTGTCAATCATTCCCAGAAGAAAAACTTCTGGTCTCAATTGTATATTCATATTTAAAATCCTCTGAATCAGTGTGTATATTTGAATCCAAAATTTTCTAGCTTTTTTACACATCCACCAAACATGACAAAATGTCCTTTCTTGTTCACATTTCCAACATAAATCTGAAGTGCCTTTATACATTCTAGACAATTTCTCCGGTGGCATATACCAATGGTACATCATTTTATAAAAATTCTCTTTAAGACATGGTATAAATTTCCAACAGGCTTGGAAAAAGCAGCCCCATCTCCAAGCCTTCAAATCACTAAGCGATCCATTTCTTCATTCTTCCCTGCGGTTGCTTTCAAGGGAGATTTAACCTGTACTAAAGGATTTCAGCAGGCCCCAAGGATCAAAAGGAGTAACTATGCCAAAAGTGTGTTTGTGTGTGTGATAGACAGACAGACAGACAGACATTGTGGCCACATTTACTGCTGATAAATCATTAGGGGAATAAGATCACACAGACACCGGTGTCAGTGTTAATAGTACACTACCCCCACCCCCCACCAAGGAAACCCAGCATGGATATTGGCAATATTAGATAGCAAAACCTAAAGAGCAGTGCCAGGCAAGGGAGCAAAATTAAAATTCGCTCAAGCAAGTACTTGGCGTTATTCTGATCCTTCAATTAAGGTTCATCCAAAATGTTACTGCCAGAATTTCTTTTGCCCATAGATTTATTTACTGAAAAAGCAGAAACTGAACTAATATAAGCAAAGTGCTCCTTTTACCCAGTTCATCCATGCAAAACTATACAAAATTTAAAAAAATATCAGGGAGGGATGTATTTCATTTAATTTAATTTAAAATCATTTTTCAAAAAAAGAGGATCTGGAAGGACTATTTGAGAAAGTACTTCATTAACTTAAGAAAAATAAAACCACCAAGAGTTCTCATAGTTTTTCATACTGTACAATTATAAACACTGTACCCTTTGTGGGATTTATGCAGGCCTATGAGTGTAATAATAAGGATTAATCTGATCTGACTTCATTTTGTGATGGAAGAACCTAAAAGACTGTCAGTAACTGATTTTGGACAGAGCCCAACTGAATCCTATAGATCTTACTGCTGAGTGAGCAGAGATAAGGTTGGGCTATGCATCCACAATCCTGGAGACATAGAATGACCATACTAAGAAGTTACAAAAATTGGGAAAGTAAACATGGGGATAAACTTCACCCCTTCTTATAAAGCATGCAGCCCCCAAAAGCCTAAGTCAGGCCTCCAGAGACCTCCAGATGTTATCAAATTGTAGTTCCCAGTATGAAAGAAGATAAAATTATTCAGTACCTGACTGTAGAATGTTCGTATCAACTATTTTTAATTTAAATAAATGTCAGGAAAATTAAATCATATTTAGATGTTCTCCCCCCCCCCCGCCCTTTTGGAATGTAGCTTCCAGCATACCATTCAAAGGGCAAGGGTAGTCCTCAGCCCAAAAAAGTAGCACACCCATGCTGTAACATCTATTCTAGGCACCACATTCATAGAAGTACTGAAAGATCCCTTTGCGCAAACAACTATCTGTATGGGGATTTCCAGATCAGCAGGCATCCAGTGTGACCAGTGTTCTCTCACACATGGACGTTAAACTCCATACCACTGTATGCATGACATGCTCCTCACTATAGAAGTTCACAAATAATCACACCATTTCAGTAACTCTCTAACATCTTTGGAATGCAGTGCTTGTTGCCTTTTTAAAAGGTTCTAAAAGTACAGGAATTTAATGTTAACTCTAACAAAGTACACTGAATTCATAGGTTTGCTCGGATTAATGTTTGGCCAATGATGGTTAAACAAACTCTAGCTTACCTTGATGTGGTAGCTTTCCATGTGTCAGTTTGGTTCTATGGGAATAAAATCAGCAATGCAAGTTAGGTAACTTGAAATAAACAGCACACTGCACCCCATACCGCATTGTCCTCTATATAGCTGATTTCCAGACAAACAAGGAAGACCACCTTGGACCTATTGCATGTAAAAACTAGTTTAATCCCTCATGATGCCCAGAGTACACAGAACTGAAGGCAGACTGAAGAAAACTAAGTATCAATATATTTGGTGTCTTTCTTTCCAGAAAGAAGAAATCACTCAATAACAGGGCAAGATCTGTTGTTAGACCCTTAGCTGTTGTTAACATCTCATTACATGTCTATTAGACTAGCAGATTGAATCTGCAAAGGAGAAGAGTCAACTGTTGACTTGCTGAATAATCGTTCATATTATAGTTTCAGACCTAAGAAGAGCACTGAATGAAAAGGAAAAACCCAATCATTCTGAACATTACAACTCTAAGAAAGTAGTTTAGGCAACAACATGAAATAAAAGAAAAAATAGTTGGATGTAAAAAATTGAAATTGTCATGGTTTGGGAAAGTAGCACTATGCAAAATGAAGATTTTACCTAAAATGTATTTTTTTATTATTTTGGATGCTACCAATAAAATTATCACAGGAGGAGTTAAAACAATGGCAAAATATTATAAATAATTTTTGTAATGGAGATAAAAAATCAAGAATAAAAAGTTATGGTATGTATCCCAGAAAGAAGGGTTAGGTATTCCAAATATTAATATGTACTATATAGCTAATCAAATGAGATATGTTCCTAATATGATATATGGACCAGAAAAATTGAACTGGGGAGAAATGGAGTTGGGGAGATAAGTGATAAGGACTGTTTTCTTTTTATACAAAACAAAAAATGTTTTAGTGAAATAAAAAACCCAATAAGTAATGCTACTTTACAGATTTGGCATAAAAATAAAAAAATATTTAGTCCTGGAATATCACCACTGACTCGAATAGTAAATTTAGAAACATTCCCAGAGAATCTTAAGGCAGGATTAATAAAAGATATGGAGCAAGCTGGAGTATTAAGATTGAAGGATTGGTTAAGTAAAGTTTCTAGTAGAGAGGATGTAAAGGGAATATTTGAACAGAGTAAAATATCTTGCAAGTGGAGTCATGGACTAAGAATTGGATAAAACAATATGGGAAATGTAGACAATTAACACAATTTGAGGAATTAATAATACAGTTAAAGCAGAACAGTACAGACAACGTAATAAAACGGTAAGTAAAATTTATAAAATACTGATAGAATGTAATTTAGCACAACAAGGAATGAAATTTAGTTGGGAAAGTGATTTAGGTATTAATATTACAGAAGAGGAATGGTCAAAAATTTGCACACAAAGAATTATGAAAAATATGTCTATTAGAGAATTGCTATTAAGACTGTTTGGAAATGGTATATGACTCCAATAATGCTAAACCACTATAATAGAAATAATTCAAAAAATTATTGGAGGTGTAAAAAAGAAATTGGGACTTATTTACATTTATGGTGGGAATGAGAAAAGATTAAAAAAATATGGGAAAAGGTTTTTGCCGAGATTAATGAAATACTATCTATTAATCTCCAAATAAGTCCAAAAATTGCATTATTGTTAAATTTTGGAAATAAGAAATTAGAGTGGCAAAAGAAAGAGATAATTTTTGTTACTACCTTAAGATTAATAATAGTAAAAAATGGAAAGTGGATTATGAGTATGAGCTTGAAGATTGGTTTAAAGAAGTATGGAATATTGCTATTAATGATAAATTGACATGTGAACTAAAATATAAAAAGGGTTTTATGCTATATGGGGTGAATTTTTGGAATATGTTTTTGTTAAAGGGAAGGGAGTAAAACCAGATCAATATATATTACCTTTTTGGAGAAGAGGGCTTATTGAGAATTATTAATAATAAACATGTGTGATAATAACAAGTAAAGAAGTAAAGAGAGTTATAGTTCCCATGGGTGATGGGTGCATGTAGAGGTTAAGTTATCAAGTTATATGTGTTATGCTTTGGTTGTTTGATTGAATTACTTCTTTTTGTTATTATTGGTTGTGTGTTTTGTAATTTGTATTTTAAATAATAAAATTAAAAAAAAATAAAGAAAAGATGCTTCAGAGCTTGAGAACATTACACAACCAAGGTCACAAGAGCAGCACCTGTTCATTTGAGATGTTTTTCACTGAACGAGACATGGTTCCCAAAGTACAGAACTGCAACACCTGCAGATTGTCACCTGCAGACAGTAAACACTTCAACATACAGGTAGTCCTTGGTTAACAACCACTTGTTCAGTGACCATTCGAAGTTACGGTGACTAAGTTTCTCTTTGCACAGCAATGAAAAAGACAGTTCTGCTGCTTAACAGGAGAGAACCAGGAAATCCCACTAAAATCTGTAAGACTTCCTTGTAAGTCTATTTAGGATTGGACAAGCAGAATTATGCATTAATTATTAGTTTTTACAATACCATGTATTATTACAAGGTTATTACATTCATCTTCCAAATAGCTCAGGAAGCTTGCTTTTCCTCGACATCATTTTCCCCCAGTAGAATACTTTCTAGGGCTACTTCTATCATTAAGTTCAAAACCAGCAATCGGGCCTAACAAACATTTCAGTTTCTGAGAATCCCTATGATGAAATATTATTCCAGGCTACTATGAACATAGAAATGGCAGTCTGAGCAGCTCCAAGTTGCAGAGTCTAAGCATTATGCTGGTACTAGTGCTAGAGAAGTTGTACCTACTGAAGGATGCTGTGGTACTAATGCTGGAATTGCCAGAAACGATACCCCAGCATTTCTCAACTAGGGTTCTGTGGAACCCTAGGGTTTCAAGAGAAGTCTCAAGGGGTTCCGTGAGATCATTTTGAACAACATGTGCCACGTAGTGCTAGCTGTAGATATGATTTTTAAAAAGTGTTCCCTGTGATCTGAAAATTATTTCTAGGTTCCTCCAGACTAAAAATGCGGAGAAAAGCTGCAGTCCACACCTGTGCAAACTGCAGTGATACAACTGTATCCATACCTTTTAGCTATCCCATAAAGTGTTTCTAGGCTGAGTGCTACCCCAGGCCTTTGAATGGCATGCCAAGGAACACATTCCAAAAAATAGAATGAATTTCCATTTTGTTCACAATAAAAGCTAATTGCAATTAAATAGTATTAAATCATGTATTTAGTAATTAAATAAAAAAATTAAAACTTGGCAAGAACTCTTGGAGGTCTCTGAGAGCTACCCAATGTTTGAAGGCTGCGTGCAGCCTTGGGTTGTCAATCTCTGCCATTAGCTGATTCAAGAAAGGCAGAGTTCTTGCTGGGCTTGCATCATGTATTTTTTTAAAAGCTTGAAGATACACTAACAGGTGGCCTTAGATCCAACACAGAAACTTCTACAGTTCCAGCACAACCAGTCAGGATATGTTATTTGCATCACCTCTTCCAGAGGGAAGGTACCAGAAGTCACCTCTCAGGCACGGAAACAAGTCCTGCTGGCATTTAGACCACATGCCGTGTCATTTTCATCTTCACTGGAGCTAACAGTAACATTTTGCTTTTGTGACAGACAAAGGAAGCCCCTCTTACTGAGGGTGTTTTGACTCAATCCTCCTCAGAAAGAAGTCACCCTGTGCATATGAGCACTTTTTCCCCTGCAGTACAGCACCAGAACAGTGTGGCCTCAGGTTCCCCATCTCTGCATTATTCAAGATAAACACAAATTTTCCAACAAATCTGTTTACCTAATGGCTACAGCTAATTGTAGCTCTATTGTAGAGTTTGTCTGTATGCTTTTGTTTAAAGGAGGCAGAGATTGTATTATGCTAATTATGGGGTTTATTGTCCATTCTCATTCTGAATTACGTAAATGCATACTTGTTTGAAGAACAGCATACACTTTAAATTAGACAAAAGGAAATAGGCAACTACAGTGCATTAACACTTTACTTCTTAGATACACATCCTATCTAAGCGTATGAAATGACCTCAGTTTTCCACCAGAGTGCTTTACCTACATCCCTTTTTGAAAACATTATTAATTTATTGTCATTTTTGTGAAATAAGCTCACTTTTTCCATCTCAAGCATTCCTTTTAAAGGTAGAACTGAGTAGAAGCTAATCATTTTGATTTTCGAAACAAATCTTTATTTACAGCTTAAAATAAATTACTGAGTAGTGATTAAAAAAAACGTCATTTACAAGCACTTTTACAATTACAAAGAACAGAACACCAAAGAAAAGTAATAGGGAGGCATAAAAAACAAGGCAGAATTCAGAGAACTCTGTTTACTGCATTTAGATTTTTCTCAAGTTCTCTGAATAATTTGACTTATTATAACATTACTCATAATGAAATTTACAAAAAGCAGCTTTAGAAAAATGCATGCTATGAGAGATAAAGGGATTATATTTTCAGGGCTTTAAGGCAAGCTTTAAAAGGATGTAGGTTTTGACTGTCTGAAGCTGGAAGCACATTTACAATAAAGTATTTCAGACTACTTGCTGATTGCAAGATACCAACATAAATATAATCTGCTGCTCAGATGCTTCCATTCTGACTGGAACATCTTGGATATATGAACAAAAATATTTAGGAATGTTTGTATCCAAGGTATCGTAATTTTCATTTAATTCTTATGGATATGAACAGAGTTCAGAATGCAGGAAAAAAAAGTTGAAGCTTTCATCTTTCACAGTAAGTAGAAGCAACCTTAGGTAAACTTCTAGGCCTAATTTTTAAAAAGTTGCTTTTTGTTCTCCATTCACAAGAGTTACTTTGCAATGTCACAACACTGTAATTTTGAATTTCCTTAAAGAAAACCAAAATGACTAATACCAGAGTTCTAATTGCATATCATGGCTCTTAATGCATAATTACTACTCTGTTCACTTCAGAGGAAAATTGTAACAACTAGCTGGTTACACATGTGGTCGATGGCGCATTTCCTGTTCGTTACTGCTTACCAGATAAGAGTGAGTGGTTGATACTGAATATCCCCTGGAAAATATACCTTGTTGACACAAAGATTTCCACATGAGTTGAACCCAATGTTGCATATGCATGCAAAACGTTTCTGTTAAAGGCAGTTGCACTACACTTGCAAATAACTGGATGTGCACTGACATGACCGACCTGAAAGATTCTTCATTGCATCTTGTGTATTGAGATCCATATGCAAAGGGAATGCCTGAACAGGATTAGGATTGACATATAATAGAATGAATGCGAGAACCAGTGTGGTGTAGCATTAAGGAGCTGGACTAGCTAGGAACGAGATCCAGGTTCTAGTCTTCCCTTATTCTTGGTTTTGGTTTCCTGGTCTAGAGTACCTTGAAGGGCTGACATCAATCTTGCAAGTTTCCTACTCTCCACTTTGGTTTTTAGAGATGGCCTCCAATCCCCAGGGTACAGCATTCTCTGCTGAGCACCTTGCTAGAGTGTTGTTGCAAAACCAGCAGCAAATGGATGTACAAATAACTAATTTACCGGATGCCACGATGCCAACCCCTTCAAGTACTCCAGACCAGGAAACCAAAACCAAGAATACTAATACTACGTTTATTGTAAGGTTACAGTATCAGAATCTTGCTTAGCAGAAAGCCTTCCCTCTCCCCTGCCTTTACATTCCAGAGAACTAGGGAGAGTCAATTCTGAAACGCTTTCTCCATCCTCATTCCTACTTTGGACTCAGATTTCTCTTATTGGACCATTGTCTAGGCTGCGGCTCTTCCTCCTGTTTCTCAAGGTTATTCTCATAGCCCATTACAATTTGTGAGAGATTGTGAGAAGGCTGGGAAAGGAACAGGAGAGAGTAGACATCAACGGTCAAGGGACAGTGAGAGAGTCAGTTAATAACTTATCTCATAAACAGCAACTTAATCCAGCCAACTGAAGAGAATCGCAGGAAGCATTTCAAATCATTCAAAGACACTCTGCCTTAAGCCTTAATTAACTCACTATAAATGAGGGTGGGAATTCATCTTACCATTCCAAGTCATCCCAGCTGTGTACCATATCCACACAGCTAGGGAAGAGCAAGCAAGAGAAGAACTACACAGAATTCAGTAAGGTATCTTCAATGCTCATTTGGGGTAAATACAGACTCTAGGAAACCGTAAGAGTGTCCCATCTTCATTTATAGTGAGTTAATTAAGGCTTGGCATTGTGGTAGCTCCAAGACCATCTCCACTCAAGTTCAGCCCACTGGATGCAGAGCTCCTGGGAGCATCTATTAGAAACCCACCCACCCCTATTTCTGCGTAATTAGGCAGATGGAGGCCCACAAATGGTTTTCTGCACTGGGCAATGATATGATGGATCAGGTCCTCTCTCGTTAGGCTTCAGGAAATTAAAAACAGACCAATTGAAGAGGACCTTTGGGTTATGGATGTCGCATTTGTTTTTATTTTATTTATTTTTCAAATTTCTATCACCACCCATTTCTCCCAAAAAGGGGACTCTCTTTTATTGCTTTTTGATTGGTCGTTTTATTATTTCATCTGTGGTTGTTTATTATTGTTTATTGTTACATAAAATTACTAGTACTGTGGATGTTTTATTGTTGATACCGTAACCCACTGGAAGTTTTTCAACTGTGGTAGGCCAAAAATTGGACAAATAAATACATAACAATAAGTCGTTCCTTTCCTAATAAAAAATAATGTAAGTATAAATGATTTACTTCTAACTTTTTATATTTCTTTTTCCTGCTCTGGAGTTTTAATTAAGGACCGGTAAAAGAAATGTAATATTAAATCACTCTGCTGGAGTATGATGGGGAAGAATACATAAAGAAACAAGCTTTTGGATGTCTTTCAAAAAATGGAGTAAAATTTATTCATGCTGCCAGTAGCAGTTGTATATGTTGCATCTTATTATAACCTTTGTTTCACTTCATCACCTTCCATCCAAAGCTGTGTTGTTTTAACAGAAGCACCTTGTTAAATGGGTGGAAAATGAAGAATACAATTTAGACTCAGAGAGAAAGATTCTTTTAATGCACTGCTGATCTCTTCAAACTCAAATTAAAACAAGACTCCAAACAAAAATGGTGTAATGATACCAGCATTGGAAACAACACAGAGTTGATTTCACACAGTCAGTGAGTTAGTTGTTGACAGAATAACTCAAATAAAAAAGTTTCAAAGCATTAACAGTATTGTGGTACAAACCCATACAAAGTAATTATCACCAAAGTTCACTATATAAGTATAATTTTAGAAAAGTCCTGATTTAAATTCCTTCTTTCTATTTCAGAAGTCTTCAGTGAAGAACGGCCAACACCAACCTGCCCATAATATATCTTGTTTGGTTTGCTATGATTTGAATTTTACTCTGTGGTTGCAACCTACAGTTCTTTATTTCAAAGGGCTCATCTGGTCCCCCAGGGGGAAGTAAACTGAGTTGGCAACCTCTAGTAAATGGGTGTTTGTGACATCTCACTGTATTCAGTTAATTTAATTATGACAGAGGAGAGATGCTGGATGAAGACAGTTCTCTAGCAAGTGCCGGATTTTTAAGCATATATGTATGGTGTATACATGTGTATTATATATATTAATATATTTTTTGTTTGATGCCCCAATCTCATTCCAATATAATACATACGTTCCTAACTGGTGTTGATGTGAGCTGCATGGGAGTTAATGTTACCTTTAATCTATGTACAATTCCTTGAATTCAAATTGTATATTGCCCCCAGAGGAACTCTTTGTATTGGGATAATCTTGTTGCAGCTAATTAAAAACAGCTTTTTCTGGTGTCATAGAACAAGGTCACCACTTAGAACACCCACTGATATTCAAATATCTTATCGTATACTAGTCATTTTTTAAACAAACATTCAACAAAATGAATTAAAAGGGTGTTCTTTCCAAAATAATATTCTTTCAGTCCAACTAGTACCAAGAAGTACTCTCCGAACACTCTCAAAAAGCTGGTGACTGATCTGCATGAAAATCAAAACAAGATGGAAGATGAAAGATTATACTTTAAACATCCTATTGGGGTGTTCATGCTGTTTCTGCAGTAGGTTACCATCTCATCTGCTATGGCTTTACCAAGTCAATAAAAAAGAATTGCAAGAGCTGCAATCTAACTGGCATACATTTGTTGTTGTTGTTTTGGTGGCTTCTGTAAGTGTAAGTAAATAACTGTCATGAGTAAGGATGGCGAACAGGGGGCTCCCATCCAGACTGTCAAGCGCATGCGTAGCACTGAGGAATTGGTCAGCCATTCAAAGAGACACAGATCGGGACCGCCTTAACCTTTGGGGTTTATATGTCTGGGTTTTCCCACGCTTCTTCAGTTTGTTAGGATTCCTGTTAAGTACTAGCAATAAATATTAGAGACCAGTTCTTTGTCTCAGCATGTTTCCTGGCTGTTAGGACATCAACAATGAAAATTATGAAAGCCTATCACAGTAGCTCCCTTCCAAACCAAAACCACAAGTAGTCCTTGCTTAACAACCATTCATTCAGAGACTGTTCAAAGTTACAATGGTGCTGAACGAATGGTAGTTACAGTTGGTTCTCAAAGTTATGGCCGTTGCAGTGCCCCCGTGGTCACATGATCAAAATTCAGGCACTTGGAAGCCTGCCTGCATTTATGACCAAGGAGCACTTCAACTCCCTCTACCAACCTATCTCCCCCCATCTCTGCCCTTTTGGCCACCATGAATTCAGCCGCCCCGCTGCCCCTGCCATCCTGCATTCCGCCCTGCAACCCCATTGCCCTGCAGTACAACACCATTTGTCACTAAGGGTCAATATGGATTTGATGGCACATAATCCAGCAAAAATCAGCCACCGGCTTCCTTACAAATAAAGACAAATCTAAAGGCTGAATGAATAAAACCAGATACCTTTGAACTGTACTGGTCATAATTTTTGAGAATACGTTGAACTGCAAGAACAACAAATCATTCAATACCAAATTAAGTAAAGCCAGACTACTCACTGGAAGCACTAATAATGAAGTTAAACCTTAAATATTTTGGACGTGTAAGGTTCATATCCATAGAGGCATGAAGAGTCAAGACTGACTGAACTAATGGACAACAAAAGAGGCTGGTACTTAGAAGATCCTGACAGATCTCCAAAAGCTAGGCAGAGTAGGGGCTGCTTAACACTTGGGTTAAGCAAGTTTGGGAAGTAAAAAAGAAAAAGAAAAGCTCAGAAGAATGCAATGAAAAACTATTCCAGTACTGTTGCTAAGAAAATTATATGGGCAAATTCATGAAATCATCAGTACCTGAGTTTGACTTGGAGATTTTATCTTAGCTTTCCATATTTATTTTTTGTAATAGAATCTACAGGAAACATAGATGTGTTAGGAATATTAGACACCCACAATTGCTTAACAAACAGAACATCTAGCAACTTTAGACAGATTCACACATGCCAGCTTCACAGTGGCACATACAACAACTTATCCTATGGTCCCACCAACAGGCTAGTTGGAAATTACATACATCATGTAAGAGAAATCAAGCACTTGCACATTCTGCAAGATAAATAATTTTCCCATTTTTATCTAGATGCTGTCATTTCTTCCATTCTGTTAGGATATGGCTGTTACTAACAAGCTTACCATTCAAAACAGAATTGAGAAATACGAAAGTTCTGAAAAGCAGGCTAATAAACTAATCGGGTTAAGTTATTAATATAATTGGGCTCCAGAAGAAATTTTACAAGGGGACTTATCCTATAGATTTGGGAGGGAGAAAGCCACCCATTCTAAGATAAAGTCCCAGTTCTCTGCTTCCAAAACTGTAGCTGTGTTGTGCAATGACACTTTTTTTTTCTATTAAAAAAATCCTCAGCTTAGGGTATTCTTATTTATTCAACTCTGCTCACTTCGCTTTTTAATAGCTGATTTAAAACATGCTGGATGCAATCAACATAAATTTTAAACAGCCCCACTAACTTCACTGGGAGATATACATAATATAGGTATATTAAGCTATTCCGTTAAAGTCCATAGGAATTAAAAATGCTTGCTGTTAGCTGAATTGTGATCATTATAATAATCTCTCACATCTTTTTTTCTCCTTTCTTATTATAAACATACATACATACATACATACATACATACATACATACATAAATCTTTTTTCTGTTTTCTTCATCCAGGCTTCTTTTCTTGTCATTGTTTGGTGTCAGTGCCCACAAGGGTGGAAAAAAGTGAAGATGGTAACTACAATTGCATGACTGAAACATGTAAAAAGGGGTGGGGCTTTGAGTGTGTGGCCATAGCTACCACCTTTACTTTTTTGACCCTCTCTACCAACGCCACTGGTCAGGGCACTCATCATAACCATTCTTTAAGTGCCCCACGATGGCTTAAAAATCAAATGTTGACATTCCTGTATTTACAGATCTGATGTGATGGAGTCTTCAGGAAAGCATATACTGAGGGAGAGTCCTTTAACAGACTTGTTCCACTCCTTCCTGGAACTCTCTTGTTGAATATCATTTCACCTAGAGACCAATTAGCAACCAAGGCACAGTTGATGAGTACATAATGAGGAAGTGGAAAGAGATACACAGAACTCCTGGGAAAAGAGAAGTTTGAGAGGAAGCCCAAACTTAAGACAGAGTGAATCTAAAACAAGTCAGTTGAGATAACTTGTGGGCTGACTCAAACAGAAGCTAACTCTTACAGAATATTTGTACTCTAGCAGACCAAAGTAACCACATGCTCACATTTACGAGATCTTCAGTATTAGCTCATATTCCAAACCTTTTGCTGCCTAATAGTCTCCAATTTACAACTCAGTATAAGCCAAAACAAAAAAGAGTCTACAATGCTGGAAACTACAGCTTTCAGTTTTGTTTGCACAATTTTGTACTGTAAACTTCCACATATAAGGGCATGGAAATGTTTCTGCACCCCATTCAGGAATTGCAGATTTATTTATAACAAAAGCCAGCATTTTTCCTTACAACATTACAGCAATTTAGTACTAATATATTCTTTACACGTATTGTCCAAACACTTCCATATTGGATATTCAATGCAAGGCAACTTTTCTGGGTTGTCATTTTAACTAAAGCTCTACATGCCATTAAGTGGATTAAGAAGCCATTAATCACAAGTAGTTTATCTGGTGGTTTATGGAGATCCTATGCCATTCAAACCTCTGTTCCAAATCACATTCAGACCACTCCCTTTCCTGCCTCACCATCTATCAATGATGCACTGAAGAATGGCTTTCCTATTCTTGTTATTAGAATTAAGATAATACTCATGACTATCCTAAAAATCTATACACGTTTAAATTAACACTTAATATCTTCCAGCCCTACCCCCACTGCAATTTTTCTCAAAACAGCAAGCCTAATCTAATGCTTCTTTTGAAAATAAAACATTTCTTTGTTAACATTTTTAAGGGAAGTCCACTCTGAAAAATAAAAAGTCAAAATGTTTTATAGATACTTTATAATACAATCACATTATTTTCATCCCCGTATTAAGAACAAGACTTTTTCCTACCCTTAAATATTTAAATGGAATATTTATAAGAAGAACCAGATCACAGATTCTTTAAGCATTACCATTAGCTGAGAGTATGCATGGCGAACCACACTCATTAGATTTTAATGTCAAAATGTATGCCCAGGAAAGAGAACCCAGTTAAGGGGGGCTTCCGTAAACCTCCTGTATGTCTATAACTACAAAAATGATACAGTTGTCATCCCAGCAGGCCACTCTACAGGGCCTGATGAGTTGCTTTCAGTTCTACAACCAGACAGCACCATAATCATTTTGCACCTCTTTTGCGAACACCTCGGCTCAGAAGATTACATTTTGACTGGAAAGATGAATAAATAAAAAGCTAGCACAAATAGCTTGAATGTTTCAACACATTCTTCTGTTGAAGGCAAAGAGAAAAAGACCTGAACTAGAAGTATCCAATTTTTCCTTTGATTCCTACAATAATCAAAGACACACTACTGGGAAGGAAGCCCTGATGTTTCAAATGTATTTTGAACAAATAATGAAGTCTAGATATTTCTTCTTCTATTAAATGCAGTATGATCAAAACAATATTTGGGGAGGAGGGGGGTCATAGCTTCACATTGTTTTCCACAATCACCTGTCCTTCCGTGGTTCTTTGTAAGCCAAAGCTCCAGTCAAGTCTTTTTTTTTTCCTTTGAAATTCTAGCATGATTCCTCCTAGAAAAACTCAAGTATTCCTGGAAGAAATTATCACTTAAATAGGTTTCTGGAATTTCCTCATGAATGCTCACTCTATTCAGAACGTAAAGTAATCCCATAAGCGGATTTTCAAGGGATAATTTGTTCCAGGGTTTTCAACATAACTTTCTACAATATCTCCTTTGGTGTCTGCCAGATTTCCTACCCTACCTAACTTTTTACATTTTAAAAAGAACAATGATTTAAAAAAACTCAGGAAGCTAAGACTGCTAGAGGAATCCATCAGTTTAATGGACAGGTGCAGCTCAGTGCATTCTTTGTACAGCAAGTGTGCCGTTCTGCTCAGAAAATGCACAAAAATAAGACAGAATGGCAGGTAATCTGGTGCTTTGTAAATGGTCACATCCTCTAAGGCAGCTATTGTGCGAATGGATAAGGGTCCCCAAAAGCCATTCTGCAAGGCAGCATATAACATATTCCCAGAATTCCAGATGTGCCCACCAAAGGCCAGAAAGATTTTTGGGGACTGACTTAGTCCAGTTCTTTTTCTGCCCTGCCACCTTCCATGGACTCAGCCTAATAAAGCTTTTTTGTAGCTAAGGAAAGTCTGATATATTTTATCTCCTCTTTATCCTAATGCCGAAGTTCTCCATGTTCAGGTACAATTTTCCATCTTTTCCATTACCAACCTAATTCCCATCCTCTTTTACAGAAGCCAAACTATTTACATAATACCTACAGACAACCCAGGAAATCAATTTCTCATTTGTCTCCTGGGTCTAGGACACCCTTCACGGTTAACTACTGAACTACTGCTTTATTACACATTTTCAGTAAAAAAATCTACTGCTAGAAAGGATCCAGTCTTGGAGCAACAGGTGTCATGTGAGGGCACGACTAAACGATTTGAAGTTACTAACTATGTATCTGGAAAACATGGTTTCTGGACAGTGGCATGGGCACAAACAATTACTTTCCTCCAGCAGAAAAAAATCACAATGGTACCACGGCACAACTGTTTATTACCTGTAGCTCATATAGCCTCCCCAAAATTTTATGTCTATTTCTTATTTGCAGTGTTACAAAGAAGAACATAAACAAGTATGTGAGGAAAACGTTTTTATATTACATCTATATCCTGGCATTGCTCAAGGTGGCATAAATGGCACCCCGCTTCATTTTTATTCTTAAAATATCCCTTTGGGGTTGAGAGATAGTGGTGAAATGAAGGTGAAGGGTCCCCTGTGCAAGCACTGAGTCATGACTGACCCTTTGGGGGGACACCGCTCTCACAACATTTTCTTAGACTATAGCAGGGTGGTTTGCCATTGCCTTCTCCAGTTGTCACCTTCCCCAGCAAGCTGGCTACTCATTTGACGGATCTCGGAAGGACGGAAGGCTGTGTTGACCTGAGCCGGCTACCCAAGAATCCAGCTTCCCCTGGGATCAAACTCAGGTTGTGGGGAGAGTTTCGGTTGCAATACTGATGCTACCACTCTGCGCCACACGAGGCTCTGAGAGATAACGATTGGCCCATTATAGAGTAAACTTGGGCCTCCCTGTGCTATACTTTAACTGTTACTCCATGCTGGGTCTCTTTACGATATCATATTAACTGTGTAGTCTGGGTCACTGACCTGTAATAAAGAATTTGATTTGATTTGATATTAACCGTGTTTCATTAATTTGATTAAATTTACATTTCATTCAGTTTTTCTCCTGGCCTACCCATTTTCTTGTCCTGGACTATTCCATTTTGGAGTCTGGCCCACACCAGACCTCTTTGCTTATTAATTGGTATTCTGGAGGGGCCTATTCCCTTAACACAAGAAAGTAACTTGCAGTGTAGAGAGATACAGATCTCAAACAAACCAGGTAACATTTTGTTGAGGTAGTAATTTTGCAAGCTTCTGATAAAGCACGTTTTAGCATCCCTGAGACTGAAAGGATAAACAACGTCCATCCCACACAAAGCTTCCCATCCATTATGTTTTTACACTTTAGAGAAACAAGTTCCTTGCACTTTACCACTGTTTAAAAAAGTCCATGGCCTTTATAATTGTCCTCCATAGTCACACACTAATTAACCAAAAGATGGCTGCTGGATGTTGAAAACACAAATCTCCTAGCTGGGTCAGTGACCATCAGCAAGAAGCAATATGACTCAGTTCACAACAGCAGAACATTCCATCCTTTGACCACAGCATGACTGATGAGTAGGCCATCTGGTAGAGGAGCATAGCAGCAGGGATAAAGCCTGCAGCATTTCCTATCTGAAAAGAAGCATGCTGGAACTCAAGTGTGCTCAGAATCCAGTTTCTGACCCAAAGAGTTGTCCTTTAATTACCAGTGTGCAAAAACTGATTGCTGTGGGCATCAAATGGCTGCTTCACATGTTCCAAAGCTGAGCATTAAAGACAGGATCAATGTCTGAGTACTAGCACAACTATCAACTTTTTTTCTTAGCTAGAATGCAATCCATTCTGTCTTACAATGCTTTCACATTACTTGGCTATTTCAGAGGTCCATCCCCAACCAAAGGAAAAGAAAAGTATGCTTTATGGCTTTCTAAGTAGAGTAGGAACAAAACAAACTCTGAATTTTCCATTTGTAATAGGCCCTGGTCTGGGAAGATAAGTCTCTTGACTCTGAAAGGGAGTTGATTTCTTCTCTCCTCTGGGACAGAAGTTCTCTTCTGTCATTGCTAGAAGTCTGTAGCTTCAGAACTCCAACACTGCTTTAATTTCCACAAATAACATACAAATCTACTAGACAATTACTAACAGTTCTTTTTTTAATGATTTCAGCTGCCTGAAGTCTACCTGGGACCTATTCTAAATGATTAAGCAACGGACCATAAGCATGTAATCCAAAGGAAAAGGTAAGTAATAGGTATGATAATTAGTAGGGCTGCATAGCACTTTGGATTCAGCCAAAAGTTGCTTCAGAGCACAGCTGCTTAAAGAAGTTGAATATAGGTACTTCATCTGGAGCCTCGTGTACTCTGAAGTATTTTTTAGTCTGACTCTGAAGCATCACCCAGCCATAAGGATTAGTCCTGGTGAACTGCAACTCTGGTATCTTAGCTACCATCAGTACATGATCCATAGTCTTCTTGCATATCTGCACAACCTTTTTGATGCCTTTTTGAAATCCTTTATTTTACCCAACCTGTATCTCTATCTCAGTGTTCTCCAGTGCAGGTTGCCCAGATATGTCACACTACACCATCCATCTCTTGCCGACCAAATGGGGGTGAGGGTCCTTTATTCTAAGTTTTTTTTTAATTTGGACCAGCTCTGCCTTTCCTTTCTACTGTAAGCAAAATTTAGTGTTGTGATCTCTTTTGTGAACAGTATGTGCCTCAATTATAACACTTGCAATACATAAAAAAGAACATAAGCTCAGTTTTTTTGAGAGCCAGAATCCCAAAATTAGCAAAATTCTGGTGTTCGATTCTATCTCAGAACTTCACTGCAAGACACTGAATCATAAATAGAAACAACCATTGCATGCACGAGTCTCTGAGTGCATTAAGACCTTTTCCCTTAGTCATGGTTCAATCACAAGATAACAAACTCTAAGCTTCACAAGAGTTATGATCAAGTACTCTCAGGAAATTTGGCTTGGGAAAAAACCCTTTGCATCTAGAAATACATGGAAGGAAAGAATGTAAATTATATTTCATATGAACTGGATAAACAATCCTGAAAATAAAAATAAATTGTTGCAACAGGAAGCATTTGTCCTTCACTATGCTCTGCATATCAAGTAATGATATTTTAATGTAAATGTTGTTTCTTTGTAAATATACTCACAATTTACTAACATGGAAGAGCTTTAAGTTTTTCTTTGTGCACATTTTCAATGAGCAAATGAGTTCAGTCCAAAGACCCTCCTATACCACAACAGAGCGCACACACACCCTGCTGTGAGCCAGGCTGTCCCTTGCTAACCAGATGGAGCCATCAGCTTTGACAGTACAAATCACCTGGAATCAGTGATTTTGTCCAAAACAGGTGCTCTGTGCTGTGGAATATCTGTAGGCCACAACCAAAGTCTTACACTATTTTAATTAAATTTGAAGAATGGCATAATTGTAAAGACTTATCATATTGGAAGATTATAAATGTCAGCATAACTGCAAGTTATGAGCTGGACCTATTGAAATCAATGAGAATTAACCTGGATCTACTCCTATGGCTATGGGGGCGCGATGGCACTGCAGGTTAAACTGCTGAGCTGCTGAGCTTGCCGATCGGAAGGTCGGCAGTTCGAATCCGCGTGACGGGGTGAGCTCCCATTGCTAGTCCCAGCTCCTGCCAACCTAGCAGTTCGAAAACATGCAAATGTGAGTAGATTAATAGGTACCGCTTCAGCGGGCAGGTAACAGCGTTCCGTGGAGTCATGCCAGCCACATGACCACGGAAGTGTCTACGGACAAACGCCGGCTCTTCGGCTTTGAAACAGAGATGAGCACCACCCCCTAGAATCAGACACGACTGGACTTAATGTCAAGGGAAACCTTTACCTTTACTACTCCTATGGCTAGATCCCTACATGATACTAACCCAAAATATGGCTTCATTTTGGTTTGACTTAATAGTGTGAACCCAGCCATGACTTGATGTGATATCCAAATATAGCCAACTGGGACATGTTCAATAAATCATGATGAGGCAAATCTTGGCTTACCACAGGGAATCAAAGACTTATTATTTAGAGACCAAAATTTTCAACTATCAGCAATTATCAGAAACCTAGAAAATGTCTGCTATTGGATTACAAATTAACTTTGCAAGATGGCTCGTGCTGAATAGTAGCTTTCTATAAAGAACACTTTTCTTCTTGAGGCATTATTTCCAAATACAAAGAAAACTGCAGATTTACTGCTTGCTGCCAAGAGGGGCCCAATTATAATATCCATGAAATAACAGCTGTCTAAGAATAAGTATTATAAATTTGGAACTGTAGAATTTACTTTGCAAGTTGTCTTGCTCAGTCCCTCATAAGAATATTGTTCAATAAGTCTTCTTTCTTATTTCTCAACTAAAATGTTGCTGTATCACAACTCACATCATCCCTCACCACTGTCAATGGCAGCTGGGCTTAATGGGAGGTGGAGACCAGCAAGTGAATCTTTCCTCCTGGATAGAACTAAATTGCCAAAATTGTATTATTATCACAAACCCAAATAAGGGATGGAATGCGAGTGCAATAGGACAGGAGTAGGTGCTGACAGGGTGGTAGCACATAAGATGGCCTAATTCTGATGATCAAATCATGGTTTGGGGATAACATATGTTTCTACGAAACACAAAGTAAAGAATGTGATTTGGGAAAACATAGCTCTACAATTCATTGTACAATATATTTAACCTTCTACAGTATTATGGGTGCTTCCTGGCCAAATATATTCAGTAAGAAAACCAAATATCTTTTTTCTTGGTCAAGTAATAACACTAGTTTTAGATAAAGGCCAAATAATTGTTTATAATACTTCCTAAAGCAAGCTCAAAATATTTGCTAAGTAAATTCCAATGTTTTTGGAAATTGCCATATGTGGTTTTGTATTACCTGCCAAAGTTAGATGCTGAGTTAATCATACTTAGCATTATCTGTCAAAGTATTGGAATCAATGAGGCCAAGGTAGGGATTAAGCTCTTTAATTTCAAGATATCTATTCTAAGGATCCAACCTACTCAAGAAATTATCTTTTCCTCCAAATATTCCTCTCTGCCTTTTTAAAAAAAATATTCACAAGTTCTCCCCAAGCCTAAAGAAATGCATGCAAAGGTTTGATTTGCTCAGAACCACACAAAAATCTAAAGCAGGGTTTCTTAACAAGGGTTCCATGAGAGGTCACTAGGGGTTTCCTGGGAGATCACGATTTATTAAAAAAATTATTTCAAATTCAGGCAAATTCACATTAAGAGGTAAGTTTCATTCTTTATTTTTAGTTTAAGAACACTGTTAATGCATACTGTATATACAGGCCTACGCATGAAACAAATATAATAATTTTGTAACTTCTGGCCTGTATTTGAGCCTGAATGTGCAGGGGTTCCCCAAAGCCTGAAAAATATTTCAAGGTTCCTCCAGGGTCAAAAGGCTGAGAAAGGCTGGTCTAAAGAAAGAAATATATCTGAAGTTATTGTTAATATCTCTGAAGTAGTTTTTACGTCAGGTATATTGAATTATCATTGGACTCAGCTAGCAGCCATGATGATTACGATGATGCTTGCCTTTCTAGCTGAATTGATTTGGAGGTCACCCAACTGGGAAAACTCTAGAAATTACACTAACACATTTGTCTTCACTTTCTTTCTTTCTACATTATAGCTTTAAATAAATAAACAGAACGCAAATCCTAATATTTAACAAAGACAATGACCATCAGACTAAGGATTAAGACTGCTGCGCTTCAATTCTATTGAAAAAAATTGAGTTCCCTTGTGTACATAACAGCACTTTAATTGCTGTATGATTTTAAGTATATGCCTAAATTTCTTCCAATGAAATATTTCATGTTGACTTAATTGTGCTTTCATTTTTACCAACAGAGAAATGCACGGCAAGATATTCCTTTGTCCTACCAAAGCCAATGACCGTTCCTATAGCATATAATAACCGTAGTTATATTTAACTATGCTAAAGGGTTCTTTTAGACCCAGTGGCTACATGATCACATTTAATGATTTCCAAAATGATCTCCTACCCTCCACTGAGAAATTATTAAAATTGTGACTTGGCTTCCATTTACCTTCCATTTTCATGAAAGTCTCATAAAGCTGGGGAGATTCCCTACTGTGTTAATTCAAGAATCCTGGAATGGGATGCTTTAGCAATATATCCTTGCTCATAATGATAAGTTATTCACATATTATCATTGTGTTTGCCTGAAATGAATCACTGCCCCCCCCAATGTATTGCAGATATAATGACTCTGCTGTGGTTTAAAGGTTCACATAGCTTGGGTGAACAGAGCAAGAAGTCAACAGACTCCGACTTAATGATTTCAAGATTTATTTTACCTTGGTTTGTCCCTAGAATGTGTAAACAAATTAGAAGATGAAGTGAATTAACGGATTATGATCCCAGGATTTCTTATATAAATAAATATTTTGTTACAGATGGTCTTGCTTTTCAGGGGCATCAGCACTGAAGGGCCTTATTAGGTTCAGCATATGCCGTTAAGCACAGAAAGAAACTGATTCAAGGAACAAGCCAGTGTCTGGAATGTTGATCTCATCTACTTCCGAACTGCTTCATCTTGAATCCAAGTTCCTTATGTGAATATATATAAATTTTATTTCTTGTAATAAAAGAATTTAATATCTCTGAAGTAGTCTTTACCATAGGTATGATGAATTACCATCAGACTCAGCTAGTGGTCATGAAGACTAAGATGATGATTGCCTTTCTTTATTTCCATTATGTTTTTCTTCAGATATAAAACGTGACTTACTCAAAAGCTAAGTTATGACTTTTGCAATACTAAGTCTTGCTCAAAAAGCCCCAGAATATCCCCCAGCTCACCACTATTAAAAATGTTCAATGTCTCTGAAGTGGTAGAACTTTTAGCAATTTAAAAGCAAAAGAAATTTAGATAAGAACATCATTTTTTTTAACCTGTTGGAAGTCAAGCAGGAATCAACTTTAGTGATTGGTAGGAATAAATCCAAATTTTGAAGATAAATCAAATTTCTTAAAATAACTCTGCAAATCTCAGATAATTATACAGATCTGAAATTCAACTCCTGTATTGTTAATTTAATATCTTGAATACTATCCTTCACTTACTACAAGGATTATTTGGAACAAGGAGTTGGTACAAACATTCCTGAAATTGCTCTGCCACTCTGATTCAGACTGGTACTTTAGGAGACCCAGCACAGATATAATCAACAGTATGTGTTAGACATGACAGAGGACGGAGGTCAATTTATATCACAGCATATAACCAGTTTGGTGTAGTGGTTAAAAGCACCAATCTAAAAACCAAACTGAAGATCCTGAGTTCTAGACCTGCCTTAGGCATGAAGCCAGCTGGGTGACTTTGGGCAGTCTCTCTCCCTCAGCCCTAGGAAGGAGGCAAGGGCAAATCATTTCCAAAAATGTTGCCAAGAAAACTGTATCGACTTGTCCAGAAAGTCATCAGGAGTCAACACTGATTTGAAGGCACAAATAAATGAATAGTCTTTTCTTTATCCCCAACTCACATACTGATCTGCATCTGTCCTTTTTTTGTCTAGAAATTGTCATAGAAATAAGGAAAAGTTAAGTAACTTAAGTATTCAGTACCTTATTTAAAAAAAAAAAACTGTCAAAATTCTTGTTTTCAATTACCACAAAACGTCTAATGCTGTAATACCATCAGAATTTGTACTTAGCTCAAGTTTTCCATTCAATACCTTCCAGTTTCAAAAACAGACTTTTATTATCCGTATATTAAAATATCAACAGTTTGTATGCTTCCCTTTCACACAACTGGCTATTCTCTCTCCTTCCAAGTTAGGCAAATACAGAATCAGTTAAAGCAATTTATTTGGTGTACTGTTGTCTAAGCATCTCAATAGCTACTAGAATGTATTTTTATCCCCTCCCCCTTCACACCTTTTTTCAAGGCTATGAAATTTCTATGCCCCCATGTAGAAAAGCGTATCAAGATACACACACTGCTACTTCCCACTTGCGGCGAATCTCTACACCTCCTTTAAATTGCATATTTTAAGGTCACGACCAATGTCCCTCTGGGGACATTCCCCCGTTCTGGATCGATTCATTATTATTATTTTGTCCCTTGTATCGAGGGATTCAACTCCGTTCTCGGCCTTCGCGTTTCGAGGTCCAGCAAAGGGTTGAAGCGGAATGTGCAAACCGCAAGGGAAAAGGGGAGATTCTCACCCGGGCGTGAAGTTGACTCCCCGATCAGCCCACCCGAGCCGCGCACGCAGGGAGTTCGAGCGCCTTACCAGATGCAGCGGGGTGACTCAGGAGGAGAAAGGGAGGCGAGGCGCAGGCAAGCAGGCATGGAGAGCTGCAGCTTGCGAACCGGAGTCTTGCGCCTCACCTGGGAGTCGCTGCCGCCGCCACTGCAGCCTGGATTACAGACCTGGCTGCCATTTGTTGCACGCCTTCTGGGAGAAACCGTACACGAGGCACGTAGGGCTAGCCTTTCCTCCCCATGGTGATCCTAGGGAGGCTCGCTCCGTTCGCTCCTTTCACTGTAGCAAAATCCCAAGGCAAGTCGCGGCACTTCCCCCCGCGGGGCTCAGCTGCTTGCTCGCTCTTCGCCTCATGTTGCACCGCCAGCCGTCTAGCACGTCCCAATCGCTCTCGTACTTCGTTCCTTTCGCTTCCCGAACGAGCAGCAGCGGCGGGCGCTACAGCAGCAGCTCGGCGGCGTCCTGCAACCCGGGCGTGGCAGAAGCAGCGCCTTGCGAGAGCCACAAGCACATGAATTCCCGGGTGGGGGGGGGGTGCTGGGGGAACACGACCGACTCAATAGCTTCGTGTTCTACAGGTGCCGCGCTTAGGGGCCGGAGGGGGGCTGCCCCCTTCTTTTTCCTCCGGGGAGATTTGTATTCCGTGAGACCCGCAAGCCCCGCTTCCCGGAGAGGCGCGCGCGCAGCCTCTGCGATCCGGGAGATGACTTGCTTTCTAACGGGGCAGGCTGCGAGTTTTCTCTTGCGTACTGCAAGGGAATCACGGGCTCCTGGTGTCTAGCCTGAAGCTTCCCTTCTCCACCCCTGCCTTGCAACTGGAGCATCTGCGGAAAGAGATGAGGCCGTGTGCATTCAATTCCGCACGACCTCCCTAAAGAGGCATCCCCAGATTTTCCCTCCTCCCATTCGGGAAGGGGCTTGCGCTATCGGATCTCGGCTCTCCAAGCCTGCCAAACCAATCCAGGGCTCGGCTCGTTTACCCTGCCACGCAAAAACCTGTTCCCGGCCAACGTCCGGATTTGCTCCGGATTGACATTCTCCTTACAAACACCCGGCCCCTCGAGAGTCATTTTAAATGTGCTCGGTCGGAAGAAGTAAGTCTTCCTGAACATAGCAGTGCTTCTGCTTTAACCTGCTCTGCTGCCCCAATCCCTGTTACACCTTCCCAGTTTTGCCGCAGGTTGCTTCCCACCCCAGCCCCCTTTCCGACTCTCAAGTAAACTGTTGCTCTTGCAGCTTCAGTTCTTCCTCTGCTGATCAGGACTCCCCCATATGACCCACTGTGGCTGAGTATACTATAGTTATATCCGGGCGTGATAATACCTAGTAGCATTTTCATTTGGCCATTCCCCACTCCCATATTACTGTATAACCCCAAACTCGGAATCGATACCGTTCTCTTGCTCTTTCTTTTCAACTGATGATTTGCAGTGATGCAGCTTTGTCTTTCTAAATCCACCCAGAAATTTTATGTGCGCAGTTTATTTCCCTTCAACCAGACTTTAAACACCTGGAAGGGGATGAAGGACACCCATTTTGGAGAAAGGGATCTGCAGTCTGTACCACCGAATGGGAGAGTTCGTGTTGTGCCCCATCAGCAGCCGAAGATCCATTTGGGCGCAAATTAAAACCCTCCCCGACTGCGCACGAAGCGTCCTCCGTGCTTTCCATTTTTATGAATTGCACCCAGCAACTTCGAAAGATGTACTTGAGGGAAGCAGATCTGGAGAACGGTGCTGTTCACCTAAGAAGGAGAATATCCTCTGCATAAAACCAAGTCTGTCCTAAATAGTGGGCAACGATCCCGGCTGCTTCTCCGACCCCTCTGCAACCCTGTCCTCTGTCTCAACCATCTGGCACGCTGAAAAGAATTGAACGCCTAGGAAGTAGCTGCCTTGTCAAGGAGGAAGGAGCGCGCGCCCATTTTATACAGGAAATGCAACAGGCGGCGGCGACGGCTTACCTTTGCCCGAGCTTTGCGTCCCAGCAGCAGGCTCCTGCGGGCAAACAGCAGAATGGATGCTTTTTTTTTCTTTCTTTTTTTCTTTTTCGGGAGGAGGAGGAGGAGGAAAGAAATGGCTACTCAAGGACTGCCCCCTTTGCTTCGGCCTGCTGAAGGCAGCTGCCTGGGGCCAAATGGCCTGTGCAAAACCGAAGGGAAGGCAAAGCTCTCCCCCTCAAGAGGGAGGAGGAGGTCGAAAGAAAAGCTGCTATTCCTACTCTCACGCCGTTGGGACTGGTGAGGAAGGGGAAGCTGGCGGGGACGGGGGGAGAGAGGTAAATCTTGAAGGGGGGAAGTCAGAAAAGTTGGAGGAGGAAAAAAAGAGGGACAGGGTTCGTGGGACACGAACAGGGAGCTCATTTCCCTGTGTGCTTCTACTTGGTAGGAATGTGATTCTTTCCCGCTCTCCAGAAACAACTCACAGTAAAACAGAGAAAAAAGAGGAGCAGGGGAAATAAATGTCATTAAAACAGAAATCCATACTGCAGAAATATCATTACGAGGTCAGCTGGAGCCTTATAACCCTAGGGCTATGTTAGGCTTACTCAGTGTTCATATAAATCACGGTTGATTTAATTAATTCAATGGGGGGCGGGTTTTCATATAACATACTGAAGGGTAAACCAGCACACTAGGCTACAAGGAGATTAGCTAGTCTGTGGTTCAGTATGTGGAATGGCAGGTTATTTATGATTGGCCTTAAACCAAACCACCTTTTTCTTCTGTCTCCTGGTTTTCTTCATGTTTTACCATTCTTTTTGATGGAGCATTCTTCAAAATATAGACACCTGCAACTTATTTGTAAACCTTCTGTTGACCTAAGAAAAGCATTGCCTGAGTACGGATTTTGTATATTTTATGTTACAGTTCCATGTGGGCAGGTAGAACCTAGCCTAGAGGAAAGTTAAGTGGCATTAAATTTCTCTGAAGTTGTTAGACATTCTCTTGGTAAAACAATCACTTGGATGTCTAATATTCGTGACGTGTGTTTTTTCTGTAGATTCTGTTAGTTAAAACATATGAAAAGCTAAGTTACATTCTTCAAATCAGACTCAGCTCCTGATGACTTCATGGATTTGTCCATATGATTTCCTTAGCAACAATACTGGAATAGTTTTCCATTGTTGTCTTCTGTAAAAACTTTCTTTTTTTCTTCCCAAACTTGCCTGGAGCCCCAGTATTTTTTGGTTGGTCTCCCATCCAAGTGTTAAGCAGCCCCTACTCAGCTTAGCTTTTGGAGATCTGTCAAGATCTACTAAATACCAGCTTCTTTTGTTGTCCATTTGTTCAGTCAGTCTTGACTCTTCTTGCCCCTATGGACATGAGCCTTACAAGTCCAAAATATTTAAGGTTTAACTTCATTATTAGTGCTTCCAGTGAGTAGTCTGGCTTTACTTAATTTGGTATTGAATGATTTGTTCTTCTTGAAGTTCAACATATTATCAGAAATTATCACCAGTACAATTCAAGGGTAATTGAATTATCACCACTTTAATTCAAGGGTAGTCAGTTTTTCTTCAGCTTCTAGTATTGTCTTTATTTGCAAGGATGCCTCTAGGCTGATAGGCATTCTTAAAAAATAAAAAGAGTGGGTAGCCACATCCTTATGCTGTGTTTGGAAGTGTGTCCATCTGCCATGGAGGAAAGAAAAAGAAGCAGAGAAGAGGCTAGAGAGAATGGCAAAAGCAGCTACATCCCCATTTGCCTTCTGAAAATGGATATGTTGATACCGATTTACAAATAGGTAAAAAAAAAGGCAGCCATTTTTTGGAACACCGTGGTATATACACATTGCTCCAAATATGCTTGCTGACTCAAACAAGTTTCTTTTCCACAGCTTAAATATTTGGATATTGTATATCATAAAGATGATTCCTCAAATCAGTCTAGATTCAAATAACCCTCCTGGTCCATACTCCAGACATCAGATCAAATCTTTATTACGGTCAAAGACCAGTTAAAAGCACAGAAAATACATTAAAGTAAAAAGAATATTATAAAAAAGCTTATATATGTATGTATGTATATATAATACAAAAGTCTAAAACAAAAAAAATCTAAAAGAGGTAGCATTAGATGGGTGTAGGGGAGCATAAGGTTAGTATATCAGTACAGAACACTATAGTGTGATGAATCAAATGCTCATTAAAACTAGTTTATGGCACCAGTCATCTACTGGCGAATTTTAAACGCTGCTGCGCAGAACCTGGCAACGTTGTATGTTGTAGCAGGATTAGGTTCCAGATGTGTTAGAGTCCAGTGCCAAGAATGACCTTAATGCTTCTGGACAGCACTGATTTAGGAAAAACTACCTTGGGATATTTAAGAAACGGAAGCTTCTTTTCACTGAAAAGTTAATTCAGCTTCAAAGCAGTATGTTTGATGTTTCGCTACAGTAGTCAGAAATGGTAATCTTTTGGTAGAATCAGGAAAAAATGCAATAATTCTCTAAGAACTGGTAAAAATTGTGGGAAAACAGTTACTATACTTAAGGTATTATACAGTGCATTTTAAAAATATGCTGTTGAGATTTTTTAGGGAGAAATAAAACAACTAAGGTAGTAGTGCTAGATACTTGCAAAATGTATATATACTTTCATATACATATACATGTGTGTGTGTGTGTTTGTGTATATAAAAGAGTTTTAAAAAGCAGATTAAAATTAATGAGAACTAATATAAAGTAGAAAAAAGAAAAAGCCAAAAGTGCAAAAAGAAAGAATGAAAAGAAATAGAAGCAGCTTCCGATTTTCTTTGCAGCAAATATAATTACAAAATTACCTCTTACTCTATGATTACAAAAAGAAAAGCTCTCTTTTTTCTATTATCTATTTTTTCTAATCATCAAAACCATAAACTGTAAGTTCATTTTTTCTGTTTCATGCAAAAATTCTATAAGGGGTTTCCAGTCAGCAATAAACATAGATATTGTCTTTTCTCTAATCAAGGAAGTAAGTTTGGCTATCTTTGCAAGTTCTGTCATCTTCACCAACCATTCCTCCATTGTGGGTAGTGCCAAATCTTTCGACTTTTGATCATATAATAATCCTGCTGCACTTACCAGTTCTGAATTAGTGTATGTATTTGTATCCAAAACTTTCTGGTTTTTTTACATGTCCACCAGACACGATAAAATGTCCCTTCATGTTGTTCACATTTCCAACATAAATTTGAAGTACCTTTATACATTCTAGACAATTTCTCTGGTGACATATACCAACAGTACATATTTTATAAAAATTATCTGTAAAATTAGAACATAGTGTAAATTTCAATTTTTTCAGCCACCTATTTTCCCATTGTTCAATTTGTATATTATGTCCAAAGTTTTTAGCCCATTTTATCATACATTCTTTTACTTGTTCTTCTGTTTCAAATTGCAATAATAGTGCATACATTTTGGCAATAACATGTTCATTTGTACAGGGTTCTATTTCAAACTCAGTGTTACATTGTTCAAAACCATAAATTCTTTTATCTATTTTAACCCTTTCTGATAAGAAAACAATCAAAATGCATATATACTGTCAATATATTTTAAGTAAATATAGCCTATCCTACATGACATTCTGCCATCACTTCTAGCATAAAAATCCCAAGTGCAACTGTAGCATAATTGTAAAGAGAGAGGCTCCACTAACATAATGTCTAAAACCATTATATAGGTTCATCCAAATTTAATGCAGATTACTTTTTATAAACTAGAATAGAGGTAGACTGCATCCTGCTTGGTCCAAATGTTACTTTATATCAAGCCCTTTAATCTTTTTCTAAGCGTAGATAATAACAATTTTCTCTGCACCTTAAAAAGAGTGTCAAGATCTTTATTAAGTTGTTGACTGGCAGAAGATAAACTGTAGGATTTATATCCATTCCAGCATAAACACTCTAACCTATAAACTATTCTAGACTTCTGCAGCATCCTAAATATCTGGTGAAACTCAATCCAGACCTGGATGATCTTCCAGGTATTTCACATAAATCAGTTTACACAAACTAGTGCCCTCCAGATGTATTGTACCATAATTCCATAATATCTATCCAGCTTGACCCCTGGATATGCTGATTGGGAATTATAAACATTTTAGTCCCAGTAGTGCTGGAAGGCATAAACTTAAGGAAAGCTGATGTAGATGTTCAAAAGTAAAAGGGATAAGATAAAGTTTTCAGGAACTCCAAAGGATAGGTCAGTGAGCAAATGCCACCTTCTTTAGCAATGTAGACTAAAACAGAACCGTGATTTCTTTTACAGAGTACCTCCAAATCCTATAGCGACCACCCATAAGAATACTGTAATCAATGAGATCAAACATTGTTTGAATATGCAGCAAAACCAACAGGGACACTCTCCTCTTGCCTAGGTCATTCATCAAAAATGACCTTTTTTTCCTGTTTTAAAGGCAGGTTTGAAGCCAGATTTTGGAGAATCCAAACAATATTATCTGCAGCAGACATACCCCTACCTTAAAATCACTTTTTTAAAAAAAAGGATTATAAATTAGCCCAATAATTGTGAGTGTGTTGGGAGCTATTAAAGCCTTTTTTACATAGTTTCTATCTTGGCCTTCTTTAGGGAAAGTGGAACATGGCAAGAAGAAATGTATAATATCCAGCAGCTTAATCAACCAATGTTGTCTGAGAGAACGTATATGCCAGGATGAGCATGCAGAAAGTTTTGGCCCTCCAAGCAAGTTATCCATATACTCAGAAAATTGAAATCAGCAAGCATTTCTTTAGAGCAGCCTTCTCAACCTGGTACCTTCCAGAAATATTGGACTACAGCTTCCATTGACCCCCCCCACAACCAGGTCAAGTGAGAATCACTTACTATTTCATCAGGAACTTCATCAGGAATTAAATTTCCAGAGAAGATAAGTATTTCTCAACAAATTATAACAACTTGTATAAAGGAAGCAACATTTTCTAGAGAAAAATAGATGAATATCTAAAGAAATAAAATTTACCAAGACAGATAAATAAAATTTACCAAGACAGATTATGAGTGGAGCTATAACAATAAGGGAAGTTTCTGAAGCTATAAAAACATTAAACCAGGAAAGGTGCCTGGACCAGATGGATTATGAGGTTTTTATTATAAATGTTTTGAGGATGAACTTTTACAACCTTTACAAAACACAATGAACTCTATCTTACAGGGAGGAAAGATGCCAGAGAGTTGGAAAGAAGCCAATATAGCACTAATACCTAAAGAGGGACAAGATTTGACTTTAATGAGAAACTATAGGCCAATACCACTATTGAATAATGACCACAAGTTGTTCACGATGATTCTAGCTGACAGGCTGAAAATGATTTTACAAGAATTTATTCATGAGGATCAATGTGGGTTTTTATCTTAAAGACAGTTAAAGGACAATCTTAGAAATGTGTTGGACTTTTTGGAATATTTGGAGCAACATTCTGAAAAGCAAGCCGCATTGATTTTCTTAGATGCAGAGAATGCCTTTGACAGTTTGAACTGGGCTTTCTTGTTCAAGGTTTTGGAAGATATGCATTTTGGAGAGAACTTTATAAAATGGGTAAGATCCATTTACACTTCACAGAAAGCACAAATAATTGTTAATGGAGATCTAACAAAACCCTGTGAGATACAAAAAGGAACAAAAGGAACCTTGAACACACAAGATAACCCAAACACATTCCAATCCAGCTACTAACATATAACAATCCCATGAGATAGAATCCTCCTCCCCTCCTAGACGAAACCCGCATCAGCCAAATGACATGCGAAACGTTACGATGTACCGGCAACATTGGAACAGTGAACACGACAGAACAAGACAGGGATGCCCACTGTTTCCTCCCTTGTTTATTTTGGTTCTTGAAATACTGAATATACGGTAGATACAAGACAAGATGAAGGATTGTGGGTGTAAAGGTTAAAAAAGAAACTTATAAGTTAAGGGCTTTTGCAGACTTGGTTTTGGAAGTTTCTTTAAAAGGAATTGAAACATTACTGGGAAAGCTAAAAGAATTTGGTGCATTAGCAGGTCTCAAGATTAATAAACTGAAGATGAAGATGTTAACAAAAAATACGAAAATAGAAGGTCAAATAGAATTGATGAATAAAACGGGTTTTAAGATTGAGAAGAAGATAAAATATCTAGGTATCACTATGACAATAAGAACTGTATGTTATTTCAAAATAACTGTTAAGACGTGGAATGAAGTTAAAAAAGACATGTTAAGGTGGGAGAGACTACAACTCATTGTTGGGAAGAATTTCTGTGATAATGTTTTGCCTAGAATGATGATTTTGTTTCAGACATTGCCAGTTTTGACAACTGATGCACCATTTAAACAGTGGCAGAAGGATATTAAGTTTGTGTGGCTTGAGAAAAAACCACAAGTTACATATACTATAAGGTGTTACAAGATGCAAAGGAACAAGGATGATTGGGTCTACCTGATGTGGTATTTTGCAGCTTGCTGTTTGGTTTGGATGTAAGAGTGGATGCTGCTGAGAAATAGAAGGTTCTTGGAGTTAAAATTCCCAAGAGAGTGGGAATTTACATCGCTGATTTCAAGCTGTTAGCAGGGGATCTGGACTGGAATGAGTGCTTTGAAAGACCAATTCAAACAGGGGCTGGATGAGGAGATAAAAAACGAATTGGTGCACCAGGGAACACCAGCTACTTTAGAAGACTTATATCAGTTGTCTGTGGTCATAGACGCCAGACTAGAAGAGCTTAGACAGCTGCAGACAGCTGCAGGCAGGGGCTTCAGATCACTTCCAGGATTTCCAGGTCTCTCTGCAGCATCTCTCTACTCAGGACCAGAGGAGCCGATGCAGATCGGGGCGAGCAGGAGACAGAGAAGGAGAGAGAGAGCCCTCTGTTTCTACTGCGGAGCCCCGGGGCATATGGTGAGAGCTTGCCCAGCAAGAAACCAAGCGAATTCTGTAAGACCCCCAGGGCAAGCAGCAGAACCAAGAGCCATCCTCACCTCTACTTTCAACCAGGGAAACGCCATCAGTCTCCCTCCACAGAGCTCAGCGGGGAGACCAATCAATTAAGAAGGGCTCATTCCGAGGATTCCAGGCAATCTTTTTACTACTTACCAGTCGTAATGCACGTAAACCCAGAACACCATGTCAAGTTAGAGGCTCTCGTTGATTCCAGAGCTTCCACCAATTTTATTGATGTACAGACAGTACAAGACCTGAACATCCCAACCATGGAATTGCCAAGTCCCATAGAAGTCAAGACCATTGACGGCCAGCCCCTCAAGGCCGGGCCAATTCGAAGATCCACAGAACCTTTGTAGCTAACAATGGGAGACCACACTGAGTGGATCCAACTTTGTTACTGCATCACTTAATGTACCTATAATCCTGAGCACACCTTGGCTGAAGCTCCACAACCCATTGTTGGACTGGGCTACGGGAGCAGTCTCCTTCCCAGCTAAGGAATGCCAGCACCACAAGATTCAAGCCGCCCTTCTCTGTCCAGCAACCAACACAGTCATTGAAGCGGGGGGGTGCAGTTGCCAGCCAAGTATGCAGATTTCGCAGACGTTTTCAGCGAACAAGAGGCCCAGCACTACACCCCCCCACCATAGGGACTGTGATTGCACTATTGAGTTGATACCAGGAGCCAAGATTCCAGCAAGGAAACAATATCCCATGTCGCCCAAGGAACTAACCACCTTGAAAGATTATTTGGATACTAATCTCCAAAAGGGTTTCATCTGACCTTCTACTTCCCCAGCATCTGCTCCTACATTCTTTGTACCAAAGAAGCCTGACCTGTTGGCACTGGCAACTCAGGAGGCACCCTTGAGAGTCGTTCATGATTTCAGCTCCATCAATAAAGTCACGGTCAGAGAAAATTACCTGCTCCCCTTAATAGCTGACCTGCTGGATCATTTACAGAAAGCACACATTTCTACTAGGTTGGACGTCAATGCGTACAATCTGATCCGGATGAAAGAGGGGCATGAATATCTGACTGCCTTCGATACCAGGTATAGAAAATTTGAATATCTTGTGGTCCCTTTTGGATTAGCTAATGCTGTAGCCATATTTTCCCAATTTATAAATCAAATTTTCTCTGATTTACTAGATAGGGATCTGGTCATTTATCTAGATGACTTATTAATATTCTCTGAGGATGCTACAACTCATGTAACCCATGTACGTAATGTCTTACAAAGACTGAGAGAGAACAAGCTGTTTGCCAAGCTAGAGAAGTGTGCCTTCGATTTAACGGAATTACGTTTCCTGGGCTATAGAATATCAACAGAAGGCATATCCATGGATCCTTCAAAAGTCCAGGCAATTGTCTCTTGGCAACCCCCCCCCCCCACTTGAAAGACGTACAAAAATTCCTAGGATTCGCCAATTTCTATATAAGATTCATACATAAATTTAGTTACAGGGCCAAGCCCCTCACACAGCTTTTGAAGAAAGGATCCAAATTCCTTTGGGGGGAGAGGGAGCAAGCAGCCTTCTAAGAATTTAAGCAACTTTTTGCATCCCAGCTGCTCTTAAAGCATCCTGATACCACGAAGCAATTCCTAATACATTCAGATGCTTCAGATTTTGCTATTGCTCCTGTTTTATTGCAATATACTGACAAAGTAGGGAAGACATTGCTTCCTTGTGCCTTTTTCTCTCGCACGCTCTCGCCGGCAGAGAGAAACTATGAAGTTTTTAACAAGGAGTTGCTGGCAATTAAAGCAGCATTTCAAGAATGGAGGCATTGCCTAGAAGGTATGACCTTTCCTGTGAAGGTTTGCACTGATCACAAGAATTTACAGCTTCTACAAAACACCAGATTGCTCACCCCACGTCAAATCAGATGGAGCCAGTTTTTCCTCCCATTTCAATTTTGTTATCTCTTATGTTCCCAGGACGCAGAACTGTTTGGTAGATGCCTTGTCTCAATCCATTCAGGCAACCCCCGCTGCACACCAGGAGGCCCAGGCTACTATGTTACAACCTCATAACTTTGAGCAGTCTACGGGGGGAACCAGACAGAGATTTTAGCAGCAGGCAGACAAGCAGAGGACCTCTTTGCAAGGGTCAAAGCTCAGCAGCAACAGGACCTGTATGCCAGGGCCAGGATGGATGACCTCCAGAGGGGTCTACAAGACACCGCATCCCCATTTAATGTGGAAGCAGGAATCCTCTGGCATAGTAGGCGATTATACATTCCCCCCTCATTGAGGGAAGAAGTACTGAGGCTTTGCCATGACCATCAAACAGCTGGGCACAGAGGGTTTTTCAAAACTCTCCATAGAGCTCTGAGAGACTACTGGTGGCCTAAGATGACTGCAGACGTAAAGGCTTATGTAGCTTCTTGTCATACCTGTAGACAAGACAAGCCTCTCCCAGGGAAGCCCGCAGGACTCTTGCAACCCCTACCCACCCCCAGTGGGCCTTGGGATACAGTTTCCATGGATTTCATCACTGATTTACCCCTGGTCCAGGGGCTGACTTCCATACTAGTGGTGGTGGACCTTTTCACTAAAATGGCACATTTTATTCCTTGCAAGGGCCTCCCATCTGCGCAAGCCACAACGCAGTTGTTTATAGACCATGTTTTTAGATATAGAGGCATGATAAATCACTTGGTGAGTGACCGAGGCCCTCAGTTCACTTCCAGGTTCTGGAGGGCCCTTTTCCAGTCATTAGGGGTCCAGATCCACCTATCATCGTTGCATCATCCTCCTAGTAATGGACAAGCTGAGAAAATTAACCAATGGTGGCAACAGTATCTCAGGCGTTACACCACTTATTGGCAAGACAATTGGCCAGCCCTGCTCCCCATGGGAGAATTTACATATAACAACTCTGTGCAGTCCTCTACCAAGATGTCTCCTTTCCAAGCACTCTACAGGGTTAACCCTCAGGTGTTCCCCACCCCCTCCCAGCAGGGAACTCTTCCAGCAGTGGCTGATTTTCTTAAAGAGCAACAAACCGCACAGGAGTTGTTAAAGGTGCAGCTGAACAGGGCAAAAAGTGCTTAGAAGAGAGCTGCAGAGGCTCACAGACAAGAGGGGCCAGCGATTGCAGTAGGAGACAAAGTGTGGCTCTCTACCAAGTTTTTGACTTCTACCAGGCCTTCCAAGAAGTTGGTCTGTAAGTTTGTGGGCCCTTTCACTATGGTGCAGCAGATAAATCCAGTGGCTTATCGTTTACAGCTGCCAGCATCCATGAAAGTCCATCCTGTGTTTCACAGATCCTTGCTAGCCAAAGACCCTCCCCCAAGTGCCTTGCGATCGCAAATGCCCCCCCGCCACCTCCAGTAATTGTGGATGGGGAGGAGGAATACGAAGTCGAGATTCTGGACTCTAGGAGTGTCATGAGTAAGGATGGCAAGCAGCATTTCTTGATTTTCTGAAGACATTTCCAAATGTCTCTCCTTAATTTCTTGTTCCTCCCTCTTTCAATGGGAGTAAGAGTTTGTTAGGATTGATTGTCCTAACAGCCAGGAACCATGCTGAGACAAGGAACTGGTCTCTAATGTTTTATTGGTTGTACATAACAGGAATCCTAACAAACTGAAGAAGCATGGGAAAAACCCAGACATATAAACCCCAAAGGTTAAGGCGGTCCCGATCTGTGTCTCTTTGAATGGCTGCCCAATTCCTCAGTGCTATGCATGCGCTTAACAGTCTGGATGGGAGCCCCCTGCTCGCCATCCTTACTCATGACAAGGAGGAGGGGAAGGGGCATCCAATATTTAATACACTGGAAAGGGTACCCTGAGGAAGAGTGCACATGGGAAATGCCAGAGATGTGCACGCGCCAGCACTGGTGCAACAATTCCATCAGCTTTTCCCTCACAAACCCAAGCCTCGCACTCTCCCAGAGATTCCTCACTTGGCAGAGCAAGCAGAGGAATCCCAAGCAGAGGAGTTTGTAAGTTGGCAACCTCCACCCCTGTCAGAGGCTCTGAGGCCAGAGCGAGAGGAGGAGGGGGAGCCGCAGCCCTCCATCTTGGGCTTGCATTTCCCAAGGAGGAGTGGGGAGGAATCTTCTAATCACCTAGCTATTTTCCAGAAGCAGCCACCTGGGCCAGAAGCATTATCAGAACTGGAGAGCAGCAGTGATTCGTCCTTGGAGGAGTTTTCCTTTGAAGAATTTCCATCGCCCAGTTCCCATGGAGCTTGGAGGGGGAGATGGACTCTCATGAGACTTTGGAGGGAGGAGGGAACTCTGGAGAGGAGGGGGCTGAAATGGAATGTGAATCTGGAGGGGAGGATGATGTCATGAGCACTGATGGTGAGCAGGAGTGGGCCCCTATCCAGGGGGGAAAACGCATGTGTAGTAGTGAGAATTTGAGCTGTCATTCAAAGAGACACAGAACAGACTCACCTTGACTTTTGGGGGTTTATCTGTCTGGGTTTTCCCACGCTTCTTCAGTTTGGTAGGATTTTCTGTCTACTGTAGCAATAATAAAGCACTAGAGACTTCTTCCTCGTCTTGGCGTGGTTCTTGCTTAGGACAAAAACTAAAGTCTCTGTAACAGGGTTTCTTAACCAGGGTTCTGTGGAATCCTAGGGTTCTGCAAGAGGTCACTAGGGATTCCCTGGGAGATACAATTCATTTAAAAATTATTTCAGATTTTGGCAATTTCATATTTAAAAGGTAAGTTTCATTCTTTAGTTTAATAACACTGTTAATGCATATATACAGGCCTACCCATGAAATGAATATAATAATTTTGTAACTTCTGGCCTATATTGGAGCCTGAATGTGCAGGGGTTCCCCAAGGCCTGAAAAATATTTCAGGGATTCCTCCAGGGTCAAAAGGTTGAGAAAGGTTGGTCTATAATATCCAATTAGGTAAAAGTTCTGTTCTTATTCAGCTTCAGTGTTTTCCTATTATAGAATCTGAAAAGCTATTTTTTAAACATTTTTAAAGAAATAGACACACTTCTGTTTAAAAGAGTTCAAATGTACTTTCTGTTTCCTCCAGGGTAACTATGTAATACTGGTACCAACTTGCTACAAACAAGAAAGGGTTGATCTCAAAGCTGTTCAGAATTCTGCCCCAAAAATGATTAATCTGAAATATCTCTTCCACTTTGGATTTATCACTTAACTAGATCGATATAAACCAATTGACATATTCGTGGAAAAAAATTATGTAATGGAATTACAGAATGTGAGGATTTGAAAGTTCCCCTATCATTCAGATTCTTCAGACTCCAGGCTTTAAACCCCTATGTGTTTGTGCTTGTCCCAATCCATCCTTGCTTTCTGAGAATGAGACATGTTGCTGTTCAAATTATATGGACCTAGAGCTCAAATGGTTTATTAGAATGATAATACAGTATTTGGTAGTAATTTGTTCACTCCAGGATGGAAAAGGTAGGATTCACCATGAACCCACTTATTTGTAGAACATACATTCAAAAATGATGAGGTAAACTACTTAGAGTTTGCTGATTATCATCACAGCTTGCATGCAATTTTTATATCATTGTTCACAATGAAAGGATTCATCCCCCATTAAAAAGAGAATGATGTATATTTAATGGAATACGAGAAGGTCATTTCATTTGTCAGTGTTCTAAGAAACCCTGATATGCAAGATACCCTTATAACATACCCTTATGAAAATTAGAATAGTATATAACATACTTTTTCATTTTAAGTTTATGTCAAAATGCAGTAGATTAGTATCCATCAATATTTAATAGCCAATTATGAAATGTCTGATAATTGTAACTCAATAAAGCAAAAGTAGTTTTAATTTCTAAATATTAACTAAAATTATTTCCTAGGCTAATTAAGGATCTATGTCGTGTAGTGCATTCATTGTTTTCACCTTGGACTTTACAGCTTTGCGGATAAAAGCAAGATAACACATCCCTATAATATGTGAAAAGCTGCCAAATGACTTTAGCCATTCAAGTTATGCACTTTTTAATAAAGGATTAATCCATTCCCTTCTAATAGTGCTATAAAATTAATATGAGGGCTGATTCATTAATTAACTAATCTTCCCGACTTACCTATACTGAAGAAAATGGCAGAAGTCCTCCTGATTTCAACAAATCAGTATTTCATCTCATAAACCAAAATGGGCCAGGTTCTTTCTATGGTGAAAGAATAAAGTGACCTGTATGAGGCTAATGCACGACTTTTGTTCAACATAATTTAGCATGTGGGTAGAGCACATTCGGCTGTCCAAACACTGATATTGGCATATAGTCATCGAGTAAACCTGGATTTCCATTTGAGGAGTACTGTTTATACGAAATGTATAATGTCAATACTGCTGCACTGTGTGCTTATTCATCTTGTTGTTTTACTTTAAACCAGTGCTTTCCAAACTTTTTCTTCATTACCTAGAACTGCTTATCAGAAAGTCCTTTTTTACCCAATGTAGGTAAAACACTTTTATGTCCATTTAAATGTCCCTGTTGTGATTGGGTAATGGGTTTGTGTGTTGCTACCCAAAGAAACCACTTTTACCCAATATGGGGTAATTTGCCCAGGTTTGGAAAGCACTGCTTTAAACACTTCTTTATTTTTCTGTTAGAGCAAGATAATTCACACAAAGTGATACTTACAATATGATTATAATAAAATTAATATGACCATCCTGAATTTAAAGCTACAAAAATGCAGCACCCGATATGAAAAAATAACAATTTTAAAACCCTGAGTCAGTTTCAGATTCATCAGTAAAACTGAAATTAAACAAGTCTTTTAAATCTATTTTAAAATACAGGAAATGGGCAAACAAATTTCCATGACATGAACACAATGTTTTCTTATTTATTTCAGTTAGAGCTAACTTCACAAGATACCTGCCATAGAGGGATTACTGTCTATTCATTGCTCTTGGGCACATGGCCAAACCACCTCTGTAGCTGAAGGCAAACTGGGGAGGTTGCTGGCTGCTGCACACACTCATGTCCCAGAATGATTTTTGTATATCACTTTCCATTTATTTATTTATTTTTCCCCTCTAGGCAGAACTGCACACGCCTAAACAAAGCAGTAAGCTGTAACCTACCCAGCATAATTGATTTTCTAAGAGTGCCAATAGGTAGCCCAGGGCAACTTGTAAATGAAGATGACGTTAAAAGCAGCCAATTAATTGTGTTAATTAAAATAATTTAACAAAAATGAATTTTGGCTAGGCAGAGATTTTTCCCAGCACACTGGTGTCCATGGGTACTGGTATTTCCCAACCCTTCTGTAAGGGTTGGGCCTATTTGTTCCTAGTCCCAAACAAACCTATATGTGGAATTAATGATTTTTATTATATCACTTTCCTTTTATTTATTTATTTTCCCCCTGAAAACAGCTGTTTTCATATATCTATGAATAAATTCTATATTGTTCATCACACTACAGGTAGTCCTCACTTAACATCTTCTGTTCACGCCCCATCCAGGACCTTTGTGTGCCAACTGGGGCCTTTTTTCACAATAGAAGGCCCTGGCTGACATGCAAAAGAAGGCCGTGGGTGGGGTATAAATGGAGGCCTTGGCAGGGCACAAACAGAGGTGCACAAGAGAAGCACCCACTGGTGTGAGACAGAAGGCCCAAGCTGCACCAGTGTGAAAGAAGGTGGGGTGAAAGAAGGTCCTGGCTGGTACAGTAGGGGTGCACAGTGCAGCGGGTGCAGCAATGGGCAGGGCTGGGCAGCTGGCAGCAGCAGGTAGGCATGTAGCCAAAAGGGGCAGAGATGGGGGGAGATAGATAAATGAGGGGAGTCGAAGTGGAGGCAGTGAATGAGATCTTTTGTGTAACAAGGTATTCTATGCTGGGACTGGCTTGGAAAAGGAGGCAGAAAGTCATTTTTGCTTTCTGTGGAAAATACTGTAGGTCTCTGGGTTCTCTGACAAATAGAATGAGGAACAGAAATATCTTGATTAATGATGGGTTTCCTTCTGGTTTTTTTAAAAAAAATCTGTTCAGTCATGTCCAATTCTCAGCAACTGGCTGGACAAATCCCTGCAGTTTTCTTGGCAAGGTTTTTCAGAAGTGGTTGCCATTGCCTTCTTCCTAAGGCTGAGATGAAGATGATACCTAGTTGGGTAACAAAATGTCTGCAAGCAAATAGCCAAGCTTGGAGAGCACCAAATACTCCACAGTTCAACCCTGAGCTGCAAATATTCTCTTCTTTTGGACTGTTGATTGTAGACACCCCCAGGGACATTTGAAGTTCCAGAAGTCAGATCTGATGAGCCCATTGCTACATGTACTACTTTCAAGTACCAGAGGCAAGGATCTACCAGTTGGTGTCCCCATCCAATTAACCACTGGTTAATTGATACAACTTGTTTCCATAAATTCAGTACTTTTGAAAAAAGAAAGTTTTATTCTATTAGACTATTAATCTCATTTGGGAAATACAAGAAAGAAATGTGAAAAGGGGGGATATACTCAAATAAAATATTTAATAAATAGATTATGAAGAAAATATTGAAGTATCTGATAGCCTTTATTCAGTAGTAAATTGTAGTCCATTTTCTATCAAATCTGAGCTGCTGGTATGCTGTCATCTTTGTATTTAAATTTCACTAAAACCTGTGGTGATAGAACGACACTGCAGGATTGTAGCCAAATGTTTTTCCCAACATCTTGGCCATGACTGAGGTTACAGCATATAGGCTTGGTGTATACCTGTAGGGGGAGAGAGTAAAGTAAAAGTGGTCCACGCTGCTTATATAGGCTGGGAAAATTAAGAGTTTTAATGGTCATTGGGAATCTGACTTGATTAGAAGGATTAAGGTTAGGTTTCTTGATAAGTGTTTTTGTGGAATCTAGAGAACTCTAGGTTCAGGAGGTGTGTGACAGAAAATTTCCAGCTAATAGAAAAAACCCACACCTATGCAGCCACAAATCCTGTGTCACAAATAACAAAAATAAGCCTATTGTGCCAATGTAAGGTAGGCACAAAAGCCACATGTCCCTCCCAGAATGTGAAAGATAGGTAAAGATTTCCCCTGCACAGTACTTATTTCACAAGGTTGTGTCAGATTGTCTCCCTTAAAAAGGAAGTGGAGTAAAGAAGGTCTGTAAGATTTTTTTTTAAAACGCTGTTAGCTAATAGATATTACTGTTAACCCCCTAGCAGCCACTTACCCCCAAGAAAGCTAGTTTTTCACACAGTTTTGTTAACTAGAATTGGTGAATGGGGGAAAGGGAGCTTGAGTTACAGAAATCTTGGGAATTACATTAATGGATACATTAACTCTGGCATTCCATTTATCTTAAGTTATTAGAGCAGGGCTTCCCTGATCTTGCTAACTGCCTACTGATGTGGTGGGAAAGTGGTTACCTGTTTTCCTGATAAAGGAGAAATACGCAGATGTTCCAATCTAGTAATATTTTCCAAACCACCATCCTTTTCACCAGGCTCTGATAAACCTATTAGAGGTATCTGGCCCAGTCAGATTTTTAGAGGATATAATTGTCACCATAAAATCTGATTAATACTTTCTGGAGTTTGAAATATTTTCAAAAGCAATGACCCAGGCTTTTGGATTCAGTTATCTTCCAGGAAAGCTTTTAGCAAAGAATTTTGTTACTTTTAATCAGCTTTCTGAAGAGGCCCCCTACGCAAAAAACACTACAGATCTTCAGCTAAAAGTGCTTATTTAACACATTTATTTAAGCTTCTATCTTGAAATATATGCTATATTGCAGTATGAATAAATATACAAACAAAATTAGTAAACAATATGCAATAGTAATTATAATTAAAATCACACACAAAAATAAAAAGCATGCTTTAGGATACTTCCTACAGTTTGAGAAACTGGCCTTATGAATTTTTATTTATTTATTTATCATATTTTTATCACTGCCCATCTCCCCCACATGGGGGACCCTGGGTGGTTCACAGTAAAAACAATTTAAAATTCAATAAAATTATAAATAATACTAATAAATATAAAATGCAATAAAATCCAAATAAGGGCAGATCAAATTCAGCCCATAAGGGGTAAGGCTGGTCCCTGCAGGGCTAGGGAACTAACCAGCCCCAGGAATGGCTCTTCCTCTCCCCACTGCAAGCATGGTGACAAAACCAGGTTTTCAACTGTTTTCTGAAGTCCAGAAGAAAGGGGGCTAACCACATTTCCGGGGGAAGGATGTTCCAAAGGGCGGGAGCTGCTGCAGAGAAGGCTCGCCTCGACCCCGCCAGATGGAGTTCTCTTGCAGACGGGGTCTGTAGCATGCCCTCTCTGCGTGACCGGGTGGGACGGGTCGACGTAATGGGGAAGAGGCAGTCCCTCAGGTAACCTGGCCCCATGCCATGTAGGGCTTTAAAGGTGATAACCAACACCTTGAATTGGACCCAGAAGCAAACTGGCACCCAATGCAGCTCGCAGAGCAGCGGAGTTATATGTGCTGATCTTGAAGCACCTAAAATCATCCGTGCAGCCGTGTTTTGGACCAGCTGAAGCTTCCGGATACTCTTCAAGGGTAGCCCCATGTAGAGCGTATTACAATAGTCTATATGGGAGATGACCAGGGCATGAGTGACCGTTCGAAGGGCTGAATAATACTGGGTTGGTTGGTTTGTTGCTTTTACCTCATCACTCCAGGAGAAATGCTACATGCTTGAGTGCAGCTCAAAATCTAATTTATAATATTGCAGGAACCGTGATGAAACCTGACTATAAGGATATAAATTTTTAGTGATTTTAACATATTTGCTTGAATACTTTGTTCAAGAAGGCAGGTCCCCTACTATCACAATTTGCTTAGCTATTTTATCTCCAGTTCAAATTAGCTTGAGTAACTCCAGTCTGAATTTCTGTTTGCCTTTGTCCATTGCCTAGGTATTATTGGTTGTCAAGATGTATTAGGCTACAGTTTTTGTCATCCTAGCCATCATGGTTAACGTAACTTTAAGTTACATTTTCCAAACATTATCACATCATTACTTTAAAAATATACTTACATTCCTTGATTATTTTTTATTTAGGCTACATTTAAGGTAGCCAAGAACCAACATGATATAAACAAAATAAAAAGCTGGTTTTAGATAATTTCCTAATTGTTTTATCAATATGGGCTGGTTTTAACTCATATATAAGAACATGAAAATAAATGAAATGTAACTAATATACCTAAAATATCTAGTCCAAAATATTTCATTCAGAAAACATTGCCAAATAATATTAATAATAGTACCAAATAATAAAATATTTAGAATAGTTTAAAATCATTGGGAAATGCATGAATAAACAATAGAAAATAATCAATAGATTCTGCTTTGGAGTTCCTCATGTTTATTATGCATTATATTTTCAGTGTGTCTTGGTTCAAAGAACTAATGAAAGTAAATAACTTTTTTTCCCTAAACCTTATGCTTTCTGGAACTTTGTTCTTAAATACAGAGCAATAGATAATCTCTCTCTAATCCTAAAAGATATTAATTGTACTTACGTTCAGTTTCAGCTAGCAAAGATGTTCCTGACAAAATAGGCAAAACAACATTGATAATTTTTTCTCCCTATTGGTTTCCTAATTATTTTTTAGGAAATAATGCAGTTATTCATTTAAAGATTATTATTTTGCCATTTTGTTTTGGTGCCTAAATACTTTTTACTGCAACTGAAAAATATTATGCACAGTAGAAAGTGGGATAGTTGCAGAAATGGGACCTCTTAAACCACTCAGTGAAAAATTAGAAAGAACTCATAAAATTAATAGCCTTCATTGTCCATACACTAATGCTCAGAGTATGGGAAATAAACAAGATGAGCTAGAGTTCTTAGTATGATTTAATAGGGATAACAGAGTTCTGGTGGAATGACTCCCATGGTTGGAATATAGTAACTGAAGGATACAGTTCGTTCAAAAGGAACAGAAGCCACAGAAAGGGAAGGGGGAGTTGCAGTGTGTTAAAAAAATCCATTCCTGCTCAGAAATCAAAATGAATGAGTTTGGCAATGCTGTAGAGAGCATCTGTGCTGAAATAAGTGGAAGAACAAATAAAAGCAATATGATTTGTGTCTACCAACCAAGAAGATGTGGATAATGCCGTCGAAAAACACACTGCAGATCTTTCAAAGAGGAAGACAGAAAAATGAACAGAAAGCTAACTGGTCTTGTGGACATGTAGTTTTCCATATGTAAAGGTATTATTGTTTTTCCTGGAGAAACATTTAGTCTTGATTTCCTTACCTGCAATCTGAAGTCATGAGCTCAGCTCAATAATTTAAATGGCCCCGCCAACTATATGATTTTATGCATTGCCTTTAGTGATATCTGTAAAAATGAAGCCTAATTTCTGATCAGTGATGGCTGTGTTTGATCTTACTATTCAGCTCAGAAGTCCCACTTTTGAAGGAGAGAAAAAATGACACCTACAACCTAAGGTGATTTTGTTATCAATGTGGCACCTACCTACTTCAGAGAACTGCTCTTTTGACTTTTCCAGCATGAATTATTTCACCTGTTGTGATTTATTCATTTAAAGTGAACAAATGGTACAGTAATTTGAAGAGAGTTGTGTTCCTGACTCCTATTACTAAGGTCAGTAATACCTGACTGTACAAGCTTACACTAATACAATTAAAACCTGCTATCCATTCTACCCTCAGCATTCTTCTGTAATGCCAATATTTAGATTCTTAGTCACTTCCACTGTAGTATCAGTATTTTCCTACCAAAAGGGAAAAAAAACATTAATCCTCAAAGCAAACTGCATTTGGTTCTATCAGTTCAGTAGACATCAAACTCCTTTATAAAAGTTGCAGTGTGGTATATGTTTCATAGTTATATGCACTGCATATTTCTCTTGCATGCTATTTGCATTTATCATCTTTTCACTTCATCTATTCACTTTAATTGGGCTTCTGTTAGAGAATTTCTAGGTGGGCTTTCAAACATACAACATAAATAGACCTATGCAAAGTTCATAATAATATCAGTTACATAGATAAACATTCTGTTCCACACATTACACCCAAGACAAATGGGTGTTCCATCTCCCCAAAATGTTAATAATATATCACAGACAGCCAGTTTGGTGTAGTGGTTAAGGCACCAGGTTAGAAAGTGAGAGATTGTGAGTTCTAGTCCTATTTTAGGATGAAATCAGCCAGTCGTTCTCTCTCAGCCCTAGGTAGGAGGTAATGGCAAACCACTTCCAAAAATCTTGCCAAGAAAATTGCCTGTTTCTTTATTCAGGCAGTCACCAGAAGTCAAGACTCACTTAATAATATCACATGAATGGACTGTCAGATACATGATTCACACTGGCATTGTGTTGGCATTTTGTAATTTAAAAAATATTAAGAGCAAAGACTTCATGATTTGAACCTAAGATAGAGGCAGTGTTTTATATGCATATATATCTCCTCACCAAGCTGCAGGTAGCTGCTATACTGATTTAAAATACTAATATCTCAAAGTAGATATGATCCCACTATAGTGAAAAATATAATGAACCAGGGATAGACTATCTTTAGAGCACTGTTTTTAAGAATATATCTGATTTGTCTGACATCTGAAATATATTTAGAGAAAAGAACTTCTTTTTCAATGCAGACAACTGTATGAATTATTATATTTGTCTTTTAGTGAAATCTAGTAAAATAAAAGAGGTACCTTAAGTAATGCCCAGCAGATGTAGCCATCATCACCTGAGTAATAATTTAAAAAACTGTTTCACACTCTAAATTACTAGCTTTCTCAGTGAGTATTGAATTAATCTTGAGTTTCATATAAATCCTGAATGCTCATCCTGGTACAGAAGTTTGCTCTTCCCAAATTCAAATGCAAAACAAAATGAATTGCAGCAGTAAATTCTGAAATAAGCTATTTGGAATGTCCGGTAAGTGTTTTTACTAAAGTGTTAGTAAGTCATTTTTGTATCCTAGAAGTGGTCCTCAGGGAGCCATACTTGCTACTGAATCTTGCACTATTGCTGCGCAGCTGATAAAAACAAACCCAGGCCCATTTCCTGATCTCTTTTCATGACATTTTTTTTTTCACATTCTGAATTTACCAAACTGGGAATCATAAGTATCCCAACCTGTAGAATGAACTGTATCTGCTCCAATAACTTGGTATAAAAGATCAATCAGAGCAGAGGGCTGGAAGAGCAGATGAAGAAGCTGGGAAGGAGTTAGACTACTCAAGAAAGTCATTTGGCAATGGTAATGCTATTTCTGCTGAAGGTGCCATTAAAACATAAATCTATTGGAGATGGAAATAAAACAGAAGTTGATTTATTTACAGCTTCCTTAGATACAGCAAGGTATCTTAGAGTCACTGGGAGTCAGGCTGCATATAAATTTAATATATTAGTGTCGTCATCATCATCATCATCATCATCAATGAATCAATCAACAGGAATCCCTCACTTTTTGACTGCTTGGCCACTTGGTGGGGGTTAATGTCCAGGACAGGTTCCATGACGTTTCTTCCTTTTGCCTATCCTGCTCAAACAGGTTTCTCAGGCATGCTATAATTCCTCTACTCTTCTTCCTTCCTTCCATTCTTCCTTCTTTCCTTCTCTCAGCAACTTACAGCTATTAGAATAATATAGACTGTGTTTCCATTTAAACAGCAAATAGAAACAGGGGACAAAGAGCTCCTGAGAGTTGCTGTTAGCAGCTTGCCATTTTGTTCCTTCCCACTCCAATAAGCAATATTTTCTTGGAAAGTATCTGCTGCTAAATTGGACCTCCTAATTTCAGTATCTCTGCATAAATAAGCAATCCCTTTGTGAAATCCATGCAATTTTTCTTTCTTCTTTCTGTTACAGTATCTTTTATTTGCCTGTTCTTTATGCATTATGGAGTTTGAGTAAGAAAGGAGTACCATAATGGGCATCGCTACAGCCGTAACACTGTCCCCTCCGAAGGGGTAGAATGGGGACCTGCTACATCTAAGAGTCCTACATGCTGTAAGCATAAGGGCAAACTATATGTGATGTCAGGAGATGCATGATTAGTCTCTCGGTGGTTTTGTGGGTGTATACAAAATGCAGCCACAATGGCAAAGATGCTAAGGGTGATCAAGGAAATGTGTATTGTTAAAAATCAAGGTGGATAACCCCATGAACAACTTCTTTGCAGCCCTTGGAGCCTCAAATAACTATTAAAGTTATTGCTATTATAGTTACATAAGAACAATGTTTAGAATGGCTTTCTTTTAGCAGGCATGTTCTACTTTGCTTTAGCGGTTGTTTTTTTTCTTGAAAATAAGTCACAATGAATTCTGTTAGAAAAAATATATTACAGCAGCAAGCTGCTCACTTGTTATTTCTTCCCTTATGTGTTATTCATGCAAAAGTGTGTCCTGAAATTTACAAAACAAGTAGTGGAAAAACACCAACAGATCAAGCCTACACTTCCCAGCTAACACAACACTGGCCCACAGGCTACTTGGCAGGATTTCTTGTCAAATGATTGCATTGTCTCAAGCAATTGGCCTGCTTCAGCATCACCCTTGGGAATCTCTTTGGCAGCCAACTATAACTAGAAGCTTCTCAAATATGTACTGCAATCTGTAGCAAACAAGTCTTGTCAAAAAAAAGAATCAGTAAAAACAGTTTTAGAAAGAGTTGCAAAAACTTGCACGTAATGTCAAATATTTGGTTATTTGCAAGCAAAGGCTGGAAAGATACTTGTCATGACACTTTAAATTTGAATTCCTGCATAGAGTAGTGGCTGGACTTGAGGTTCCCATCCAACCTAAACTCCTGACCAGCAGCAACAAAAGACTACAATATAATGGTACAGATCTAGGAACCAAACCCTGTGGCAGATTGGGACACCAGCTCTGGCCCACATCTTCTCTGGAAATGCCATTACAGAACTGAATAACAAGGAATGGATCTTTGATCTGGAGATTCAGTACAAAGGCAGTTCCATCAATTACAAGTCAACTTTTTGAATTCACTTATCTAATCAACACAGAACACCAGATGTCTCTGAATCGATTTGATGGTTTGACAGGCTTTTCCTGAGTTATATCAATAATCCAAATCTATTTGATTTTTCAGATCAAATTGAATTGATGATTTCAATGAGATTAGACCTGACTCGCATAGGTCTAATAGTGTCACACATGTAAAGAAAGGAAAATACACTTGTCCATCTTCCAACTTGATTTTCACCTCGTTTTTTTAAGAGCACTTGGCCATCATCTAAATACCTTATTAGGTGGGGTGGAGCAGTCCCCAAGTTTGTTTGATTTTAAGTATCATTTAGCAGAAATTATTCATTCTTCTGTCTGGGGGCGGGGACTCCATTCGTTTAGAATGCTGTGTCCAGTTCTGAGGACATTTTAGAAAGGGCATCAACTACACCAGTGTTTCCCAAATGTTTTCCTTCATTACCCAAAACTGCTTATCAGAAAGTCCTTTTTGTAGACAAAACACTTTAAGTCAATTTAAATGTCCGTGTTGTGATTGGGTAATGGGTTCGTGTGTCGCTACCCAAAGAAAAACCACTTTTACCCAATTTTGGGTAATTTACCCAGGTTTGGGAAGCACTTAACTAGATTGTGTCTAGAGGACAACCACCAAGATGATAAGGGGGTTGGAAAGGAAAAATGTATGAGGAATGGTTGGAGGCACTGAGTATATTTAGCCTGGGGAGATATGATAGCTGTCTTCAAGCATCTGAATGGTTGTCATATAGAAGATGGGGCAGAATTGTTCAAAGTCATTCCAGAGAACAGAGCTTGGTTGGATATCAGGAAAAAAATCTTATCAGTAAGAGCTGTTCAACAATGGAACAGACTGCCTCAGAAGTGGTGGACTCCTTTGCTTGATGTGTTAAACAGAGGCTGGATAGTCATCTGTTGGGGATGCTATAGTAGTGGATTTCTGCATTGGACAGGGGGTTCGACTAGATGATCTCCATAGCCTCTTCCAACACTTAATATTCTATGAAATATATCATTAGCTTTCAGCTTTGCCCCACACATTTTACATTAGACAAAGCAACTAAATCCTATATAAGAGAATAAATACAAATAAGTCTTACATCAGAAATATTAATACCAAAATCCAGAGTAGTATTTCACTTCCCTAAGGTATACAGTCTTTCACCTCAAAGTGGCAGTATTTGAGAAAAGGAATTACAGAGACCAATCTGAATGTGAAATGGATCCATACATCCAATGAAATGGAGTAAAATCCACAAAAATTTACAAGAAAATAATAAATTATTCCTTAAAGTGCCACAAGACTATTGGCTTTTTAAAATGATTCTCCGACTGTGTTCTATAAATTATCTCCTGCATTTATACTCAGATGAATACTTTAGATCTTTGGACAAAGAAATGCACATATCCAATATAAACATAAAAGGCAATCTGGAATACTCTCCTTTCCCGAGAAGTATGCATGGCCCCAACCCTGCTTATTTTTCATACACAGGTTAAAACCATCCCATTTTAACATGCTTCCAGCCATTGGTGATTCTTAGGTGCCTTGTGTGTTTCTATTTTATTTATGTGGGATTTTTGTATTAAGTCTATCAGGATTGGGGTGGGATATAAATACTACACAAAATTTAAAAAAACCAAACATGCTTCTTTCATGCTGCTTGCTTGCTTTTGTTCGTCATCCATTTAATCATGACCCTCTCTTCTTCTTTACCACACGCTTATTAAATTCCCCATTCCCACTGCATTCAACTTAGTTTCTCCTAAGTGGAGGGCCTAAAAGAAACCAAGAGTTCATATGACTGAAATGTTCAGAAGCAGCAGTGCTGGTGGAATACAAGAGGTAGAAGACTGCAGTAGATCTACAGAGGCCCCTGTTGGCCTGCTCACTGAGGAAGAAATCCAGTGCTGCAGCCTGAGGCATGAATGCTGCTCTTGACCATGGCGATGGAGTGCAGTTGATACCAGATGCTGGGTTTCAGATAGTTGAGGACTGGCAGATACCATTTTGGGAGCCTATCTGTCTGCTCACCAGCAGTAGAAGCATATAGGACCTCCAAGGAAGGTATTATGCATGTTGTAGGAAGTCTCAATTTGCAGTTGTGGATAGAGACATGGTTCCAGTTCATGGGGTTTCCTGCTGAACTAAACTTTGCTGGCACTGCTGGCAGGACTTTCTGAGTCATCTAGACTGTTTTGGATGTCAGTTTGAAGGAGTGTGTTCCCCAGTGTCCTGTCTCAGAACAAGCACACACAAGTACACGAAGAGGTAGTTGCAAACTTTTACTAGGTGGGTTTTTAAGCAAAGAAGCAGCAGAGAGAAGAGTATGTACACACATGCACGCAAAAGAAATCAAGTCCTCACAAGTCTGGCAAACTTGCCTAAAGAGATAGTCCAAAATCCAAGAAGCAGGCACAAGAGCAGTCAGGCAAAATCCAGGGTTTCAAAAACAAGGTTGTCAGCCGGTCCAGGTTCAGAGTCACGGTCACGGTCACACAGGTTTGAGTCCAAAGGCAAGGTGCACAGAGTCTGGGTTTGTAAATGGTGGTTTCCAGCGAAAAGGCTCAAGCTCACGGCTCTTCTTAAGTAAAAGCAGCCCCAGTGTGGCTCATTTAGGAGGGTGAGGCTGCTTCCTAGTGAGTAACCTCGCAGAATTCCTTTGCTCTGCTCTCTTTGCAGCCTGCTGAGTCTCAGCTGGTTGCTGGCCAGTCCCACCTCCTCTCCCTGCTCAGATGGCAGTCCATCTGGTGACTCTGGAGCTGACTGTTCATTATCTATGGCCCCTTCTGGAGCAGGCTGCTCGTCAGTCTCTGCCTCTGAATCTGAGCCCACCATGACACCCAGTAGTTTAGTCCCTTTACTGTCCCCTGGACTGGGAACACAATTTGGACTTTGGACCTGGTTATCTGAGGGATCACCTTCTCCTATATTCAGCTGCCCAACCAATCAGATGAATTAGAGTCAACTCCCTCCAGGTCCCATCTCTAAGGAATTATCAGCTTATTACATACAATAAAGTTTCTTTATTCTTGTTAGCCACCTAGAGCAGGAATGGACAGCATGCAAGTTAAATAAATAAATAATCAACAGACCAACCAACCATTGCTTCCATATAGCAAAGGTTGTGGAAGCATGTAACTTTTTTTTTGCTTCTTTCAACAGTATTCCTTGGAACAGACCACTTGCGTACTTGAACAATGCATGTAAAGAATGAGAATTTATAGCAGCACCCTACCAACTGAATTCAACCACAGAATAAAAAAAAAACTGTACCTACTAATTCATATATATAGACAGACACATACTGTATCTACTGTATCTACATCTACTATATTTTGAATGAAAAGCAAATACTAATTTATTGGGGGGCTTATGCTGTAAAGGGAGATGTTACAAAAACCCATGGAAAAAATCAAATCCCTGTGATTTGAAACCTACCTGTATTAGAATTATACAGCATTTTACATAGTTAATATTCTTGTTGGTATGGGCCAATGGGCAGGGGGGACTGGTCCAAGGCATGTATACTTGTTCCACTGAAACTAATATGAATACTTATCACTTATAAAATAATTTTTAGGATCAAAATGTATGTTTCAATGCAGTTGAAAGAACAAGCACTGTATTTTAGCTGTTTTTGTATTTTGCTCTGTATTAAGCTGATAGCAGTATGTCCTGTTAAGTAATTATACCCATGTTCCATTGCACTGATTTGTCATCTGAAAGATCACTTTGAGCTTTCCTAATGCTATTAGTCTGGTTGATAACAAAGTTACGAAGGGACAGTCCAGAGACTAGCAAGTGAGGAGTGGATGGAAAAGGACCATTTGTAAATACATTACTCCAGCTGCAAGACAGATGGGATATAAATTTAATAAATCACTTGCCATAATAATTCCAACTTAAAGAGTTTGTTCATTTGACTCAAGAGGTATTTTATTTACCATGGCAAATGACTTTCTAGTGATGCTGTTGCCATGGTAATGATTCTCAAACTATGTTCTATAAATTATCTCCTGCATTTTTACTCAGATGAATACTTTAGATCTTTGGACGAAGAAATGCATATATCAAATATAAATATAAAAGGCAATCTGCTTAATGAACAGTACCAAACTATTTTATATCTAAATTTACCTCAGGATCTATGTGTTTTCACAGGCACTTAATATTAACTCTCTGATACCAGCAGTAGTGCAATTAAATTTAATTCATAAATGAATTTCACCATATGTATAGTTTTGTTCCTTCTTCAGTTCCTGTTAAGATTTATCACTAATGTTAGTGCAGGACAATTTGCTAAGAAACAGATCAAACTCTTAGGACACTAAAATACAGAGAGTTCCAAATTCAAATCCTGATATCTCCAAGAAATACTGAGAAAATTACCTGAGGAGCAACTAATAGTCAATACAGATAATACTGGGTTGTAAAGATAGATTGACATGCATGTGTAGATACCAATCATGTTATTCCCTTTGGGGATAATCATTGTTATGCAAAGTGAGGAAAGCAATAGTAATAGAAATTAGAGGAAGTGGGGTATGAAAATATAGGTTAATCTAGTTTATAGCAACACTATTTACTATACTTTCTAGCCTTGCATACCATCTAACACATCCATACATTGACTCATACATTGCCTTCAGCTCTTTAACATTCTCATTTCTTTTTTTCAGGATGGCATCAACTCCATCCAACCACAACCATTTTGGTCTTTTCCTTCCTCTTGATTCATTCATCCTTCCTTCATATGTGTGTTTTCCAATTCAATTTTCATTTATTTGCTCTGTATGACCAAACCACCTTAAAATACTTCTCTCATACTGATCACTTACTATTGTATTCAATGCACATTCATTTGGCACACATTTATTTTTTACCCTCCTCTGGATTGGCCACACACACATCTTTAGTACTCCATTCTCACCGCATTAAAATTATTTGTTTGTTTTTCCTGACGTAGCCAGCTATCATTTCCATATAACAAAGTGGGCAGAAGCACACTCTTATACACAGCCATGTTTTGGTTCTTTTGATAAACATCTTTTCCTTACAATAGACCATATAATATCCACTCCTTTCTGCCAGTGTTTCCACACCTTAAATTCTTCCCACTTTAATATCTTTAGTAAACATCCTACTAAGATAAACAAATTCATCTTCTTGCTCTAGTTTTTGCTGTTTATGAATACCTTACAGTTGTTTGGTCAATTTTTTTCTGTCAAACACAGGAAATATTGGTCTTTGATACATTATATTTCAGGTCCATACTCCTTGCTACCTCATATAATCTAACATTTGCTGCAAATTGTTCAGGTTCTCACCCAATGATGCTGCATCATATGCATAAAACATGCATTCATCTCCCTAGCCAGCAGAACTGTAATATCACTGTAAGTTTTCCTTATCCATAAATGTATTCAACAACATCAGCCAATCCTTTCTTGCTCCCTGCTCAGTGCTGAAGTATTCAATTTCAAAAGTATTCAATACTTCAAAAATTGAATACTTCAATTTTTCTCAAGCATGCTTTATTTCCATCTTATACCATTTAGCAACCTTCAACACTGTATTCACCCAAAACATCCTACAATTGCAGCTTACTAACTTTTTCATTTGCTTTCTCTAAATCAACGATATACAATAAATTATCCTTCTCATATTCTTACATAATATATATAGTTTGAGACGGCTTTTAGAGAGAGCTGTTAAAACGCAACATTCTGTACTTATGGTAAAAAGTCCCTGAAAACTTACTAGATTGTTTGAATGTTGAATATAAAGAGCTAAATGGGTCTTTGCTAGAAATGACTATTGATTAAGTAGGTTTGCACACAAACACAAACATATTTTAATCAATAAAGAGAAAAGTAATGAAAAAGTAACTTCCCTTTACATAGTGCCTTCTACTCTTATTGGAACATTTATTACACTTATGGTTTGGATAAAGAAAAGCTAATAATAATAATAATTAGGTAAGGAAAGAACATTTGAAAAAAAATCATGCTGTGAGCCTTACACAGAAATGAAAAATTGTTCCTTTCCATTAATTGGTTATTTGGACCAGAAATACTTCAAATACAAATACCTTCAAATGTGAGACTTCTCTAGCTTGATACCTTGCAAATATATTAGAATTCAGCTACCAAAATTCCCTGCCAGCATGATTACAACATACAGTAGCTATGGGAATTAATTCATTTCTGTATTCTATTTTTCTGCCTAAAATGCACCTTGAATCAATTTTTTGTCCCAAGGAGAAAAATGGGCAGCAGTGATGAGGAACCTACTTTCCGGATGTCACTAAACTACAACTCCCAACATAGCAAATTGTGAGAGAACCTGGGAATGTAATTAAGCAACATTTGGAGAATCACAGATTCCCATCTCCTAATGTACAGCATATGCCATGGACAAATAGCTGGCCTTGTTATATAATTTTTTAAAGAAAACTTTAAAGTATGCATTTTTTTAAAAAAAGAATAAGATGAAGATCATTGAATGGATCATTTGTAGGCGGAGGAATCAGGTTTGAATGACTTGCCATATAAAAACAAATTCTTTTCACATACAAAATTGAGCATTAGGTTACTTTCTAGTCATGCATTTAGTCATTTTTCTCATTATGTCACATTAAAACCTGTGATTTGTTAAACATTTTTCAAGAGCTTGGGAGGCCATACCCAAGGCCTTCAGACAGTCCATAAGACTGCTCCATGTTGGAGCTGGGTCGCATCTTCCCTCCCACACTTACTGTATGCATGGAGTGAGATATGTATTCTCTATGCATCTGCCATCCCAAGCTCTGTGCAATCAGCAACATTTGATTGGTTTGGTTTGATTTGGTTTGGTTTAGTTTCTAGTTTACCTTTAGGCTCAGACTCAAGATGAGTAATACATTTTTTAAAAAAATCAAATTTATAAATGAAATGTTACTAAAAAGAACAAGGTAAACTGAACACACCAAATGTGGACTGCAAACATTCAGAGGATCATTTGATGGCAGCAGAAAGACACAAACAATTCAAACTCTCTGCTGCCATCTAGTGATCATCTGGGTGTGTGCACCTCAAGTCAAGCTTGACTATTGGTCTATAAGCACATACTAAACTCAATTCACAATTCAGAGCCTGACAAAAGCAATCATCTTTACACATTTTCTAGATCCTGAGAAAGTGGGAGCCAAATGCAACTTCCAAGGGAATGCATTCCATGGCCTGGGAGCAATGCATCAGAATGCCTTTTCTTTTTCACATGGCAGATGGCCATCTGACAATTGTGGCATTTTCAGAATGGCTTCTCTTGCGGTTCTTAACAACAGTGAATGTAGGTACATCTAATGGGGTCTTACACATGTACATTTTGAATACACTTCAGAATCTCAGCACACTTGAGTTTCTGATTGCATGCAAGACCTACACATATAAGTTGTTATGCTTAAAAACTCCTTTTATACTGGCCTCCAAATGCACAGAAAGTAGGCTTTGGGTCAACAAGCACAATTCAAAAACCTCTTCCAGTCAGTGCATGAAAGAATGATATAAAAATCAGGCCTTTGAAAGAGTTACCTAGAATTGCACACAGGAGCAAGACAGAACATTTTGAAGCAAGCTACAGGGATGCGGTGGTGCTGCGGGTTAAACCGCTGAGCTGATGAGCTTGCCGATCGGAAGGTCGGCACTTCAAATCCGTGTGACAGGGTGAGCTACCGTTGCTAGTCCCAGCTCCTGCCAACCTAGCAGTTAGAAAACATGCAAATGTGAGTAGATGAATAGGTACCGCTTTGGCGGACAGGTAACAGTGTTCCACTTAGTCATGCCAGCCACATGACCACAGAAGTGTCTACGGACAAACGCTGGCTCTTCGGCTTTGAAATGGAGATGAGCACCGCCCCCTAGAGTCAGACACGACTGGACTTAATGTCAAAGGAAACCTTTACCTTTACCTACAGTTTATCCTGCATTACTGCTACAGATATTGTAGTTGGCGATCCTGACAGTGGGTGGATTTTTAACTACAGTGAAGGCATATTTTGGAACTTTGTTTACTCAAGAAGCAGACTATGTTAGACAGCTTGCTAGCCAAGAGGTCTAATTTACTGCTGTGCTCTTTTCACTATATTGTATCAATATACCAATAGCTGCAGCTTAATAGCAGAGCAAAGAAAATCTATTTGGCTTTTCATTTGTAACAGGTTTTTAAAAGGGAATCATCCTGATTATGATTTAATAAACAGAAACCTGAACTCAGGCCAGGGTCCTTCATGGCTGCCAGAAAGAACAGCAGGGAAGAAATCAGGACATCCGTTCCTCTGGCTTAGCCAGAGTTTAATTCAGTGAGACATCAACAATGTATTTACTTATTCACTCTTTTCTTTCCCATGATAAAGTCAATGTGTGCGTTTTGTCACTGAAGATATAAAAGTCAGACTGTCTGAACTAACATAGGAATTGGTCATCCAGAATTAGCCAAATTACAAATAAGGATGAAAAATTGCTGAGAATAACAACATAAGAATGGTCACAACAAAAGGAAAATTGTGTACTCTTTTAATTAGACTGAGACTGTGAATACCATCTTGGATATATCTTTTATTTTAATTAAAAAATACCTTTCTCTAATACTGTTAATAAAGCTGCCTACTTAATTCCTCAACAAGGATGAGTGCAGATTTCAATAGAATGAACTGCCCTCCAAGAATGTGTGAGAAAGGATGTCGTAGCACAGTGCATGCTGGACCTTTTCTTGACAGGTATTCAAACTAAAACTGAATTTATATGTAAAGGAACTATAGAAAGCAAGAAACCAGCCTCCATGAAACACCTTGATTTTTTCCATGGAAATTTTTTTTGTCAGATTGTCTTGCATATTTACACATAAGATATATCTATTTTATGTGTAAATGTGCAATAAATTTCTGAGTGATTCCATTTCTGAATCTAAAAGGTTTCTGCAAGTGGGAAGGAACTATTCATGTCCATTTTAACTCTTGTGTCCTTATAATACAAGCAGAAGCTTGAATGCTGCAAAGTAGCCTGGTTTATCCATAGGCAAGGGGAAATGGCCCACTTTGGTTGGTAGATTTTTGGATGCTGTAACAAGAATAGCTATAACAAGAAAAACAATTCTGCTTTTGTAAGAATTGCCACTTCGATCCCATTACATGGACATGTATGCACATTTCTTAAAGTAGCAAGCAATTAAAATTATATTCCTAAAATTAGGTTTCTATCTCAAGTTAAGGTATAATGTGGTTTGCCTGTGGCTTAACAAAATATATAGTTCCTCTCATTAGGATTCAGCATATTGTGCAAACCAAGCCATTATGGCTCATTCAAAAGCCACAGTTTTGAAAAATCCCCCAAATTTTGTGGGAGAATTTGTTTCCTGGAAAGAGTGCCATTTTACATGATTAAAAAGTTTGTGACTGGGCTTATTTGAGTCATATACAACTCTATATGCAAAGGAGCATGGTACTTTTTACTCTAAAGTACTGTTATTTATAAGAAGTTACAAGAATATATTTCATCCAGAGAACCACTTCTGCAGTTCAGCAAAAATCTATTTTTCTATGGGCAAATAAATCCTCACGTAAACCAAAATGCCAAGCCAGAATGTTTTTCACAATGATCATATGGAGGATGATTCAGAAATAATCCACTGAATTTGAGACAATGCCAGATGGCTATATTCAGGACTTCCACTTGCATGCTTTTTCTGTTTCTCAGTTGTAATTTTGATTTTTAATTGGGTTATTATGTTTTCCTGATTTTTGGATTTTGTTTATTGGTAATGTTATTTGGGTGTTTTTAATTATGAGAGCCACCCAGGGTCACAAACCTGTGATGGGTGGCTATACAAATTGAATGAATGAATAAATGAATGAATGAATGAATGAATGAATGAATGAATGGTATGAGATTCAAGTCCCATACAAAATGAATGAATGAATGGTATGAGATTCAAGTCCCATACAAAATGAATGAATGAATGGTACTAGATTCATGTCCCATATTGGTTTTCTGTAGAAAATAGCTCTTTCTTAGCTCTTTTTTGTTCATAGAAATCCTGTTTCATTCCTGCCAGTATCTTTAAAAGAAAATTGCTGTGTTATAGAGGAAAGTACTGAAGCAACACACATCAGCCCAAATGCAGTTATTCTTCATGAACTGTTCAGACTGTTGAAAAAAAACTGCCCAACTACTACAGGAGCTGCAGTGGTCCAAAAGGTATTACTAACATTCAGGGTTACCTAACATACACAAGTAACAGTCAAATGGGAGCAATTTCATCAGAAAACCAACAGAGAATCCTTATCCAGATTAGGAGGAAGGCCTTGATTGTGGTCCTTGGTTTCCTTTCTTTTTGAAAGAAATTGGCAAGTTAAGCAGCATTTGTCCTGCTCTAAAGGAATGAGGTCTTTAGCAATAGCATCACTGCTCTATACCTGACAGTTATAGTACAAAAAATGAAGGAGCTGATGTACCATTCACTCTTACAGGTCAACAAAATCCAAAAGTAGATAACTTCAGTACTACCTCCTCCAACTGGAGTTGATCCATCTGGTCAGCTCCTCACAGGAGAAGCTCTTGGTAATCCCCATTTCCATGAGATAAAGGGGACCAAGGCTAGGAAGCAATGTTTTTCTGCATTCAAACGATTTTAGAAAACAGCCTCTGTTTAGAGATTAGACAAGACTTCACTGTGACAGCCTTCTGGAAAGCAATGAAGACTGAGCTATTGCATAAGGCCTTTAATAGTTGAATGTCATCTTGTTGTAAGGATAGACTATGAATTGTGGGTTATTGTATTATTATAGGATAGCTCTACTTCATTTACTAGCAGGCCAGTAGTTGTCTGATAGGTATCTAGGCATGCAGGAGAGTCTCACAATACAGGATGAGATCTAGGGCTAGCACACACATGTTATTTCAACAGTATTCTCCCACAAAGAGAGAGCTTATATTTTGCAGCTTGTGCTACTCACCCAATAACCATTAGCTTTTAGTCCATAGAATCAAGCAATAAGAAATAAGCCTATGGGAAAGGACTTGTTTCTGAATAGACCACTTATTCTTCGGATCTTTCATAAACAACCCTTTGTATGCCAACTCTAGAATGCTCTGCTTTCAGATATTTCTTCTCCTGCGATTTGATGAAGTCCGTTCTTCTGTATCACAGCTACCTGTAGTAAATTGTTATGTGAATCCAGTCACTCGTCAATCAGTTTTAATTATAAGTACTGTCTACACCACTGCAAGGCACTATTATGATTATTTTGGTAACAGCGATGGAAATAAGCCATGTTGTGATGGCTTACCAATATGGAGGAGGTAGCATACAGAAGCTGTTATAAACAAGATCCCAGGTAGCTTCACAACTAACTGGTAACATCTTTTCTCATTACAGGATGAGGTTGGTTCCAATTTGAAAATTGTCTGGGACATTTGCACCAGATCTATTTGATCCAGATTAGTCAGTTATATTGCTTTGATGCTTTTTGAGCATACCTAGGCTTACCACAGTAGGTTGGGTAGCCAAAAGATATTGCTAAGAATTAGATGTCAGAAGCTGTGTTGTTTTAGTCTCTTTTCAGATGTGATTATCCTTGTAGGTTTTGGCTTTCCTGGGGGTGAGGTGGGGGTGTTTGTTTGTTTCAACCATCTGGTGCTATTTACTCAGATTGTGACACCCTGGGATTCAGAATATATTATCTGATCTGAGAGGGGATACTTTCATAATAAGAAATAGCTTAAAAATTTATCAGCCAGGGCACTGATGATAAAGAAGATATAAGTAGAGAAATTGGAGCTGATTGGCTAAGGATAATTCAGGATAGTCATAGCCATGATTGAAAGGCAACAACTATTTAAAAGGGTGGCAGTATTTGTTGAAGGTCATTGCAGGATTATTTTGAGGAATATCATATTATATTGTACACAGTGTGAAACTACTTTTTAAATTCTGCTTCTAAGAGATTATGGAAAAATAATGCCTCAATAGCACTAATAAGCCACAGTGCAAAACCAAGCTTAAATCATAATGAGCAAGTTTACATATTAGTACTAGCTGTAATGACTTTTCCCAAGAAAACTCTTAATTATTTTTATTGAAAGAAACATAAGGGAAAACATATTTTAGCTTAACTGCTTTCTAATTAAGGCAATTGGGTGTCTTGTAGCACTGTTTTTAAGTATTTTAAGTATTTTAAATACTAAATGTCTTAGCAGCTTAGCGTACTTGCAAAATATACACTTATACATGTAAATTGAGAAGTAAAAGAACATATCTCAGTATTTTAGAAATATTAGGCATTTGTTAAAATGCTTAACAGATTCTAAACCTGATGGAGTTGCCAATATATATCCAATGAATTATTAAAAGCTGCTGTCAATGATTAACTTATAGGAGCCCCAGGACTCTTACCTTTAAGACCAGATTCCTTAGCTTATGTTATTTTTGGCAAAAATGAGAGGAACTTGTTATCTCTTGCCATATTTTCTCAGACTGCAATGAGTTACTGAAGTACGCCAGGTACCAAGCTTATCTGGGAAGCATGCTAAAGGTTGAGAAATGAAAAGTCAGTAGAAATGATGCCTTAGTCAACTTTTTTTCTCATCTTTTCTGTAATCTAATGTGATGGCTACCTCTAGGTGACAACCAAATATATACATTCATACACTATTTTTTTAATCCCTAATTTTCATTGGGAAACTGTAGACCTGATTTTAAAATTATCATCCTCATCCCCCATACAGTAAAAAAAGAAAACAAAAATCTTACAGTTCTGGAAATCATTAATACTAACTAATGAGTATTTTAAACTACAGTAATAATTAGCATCAAGAAGGCCATTTGATTAACTGTGAAATGAAAATGTTTCTACACTGTAAGTCAGTATCTACCCAATCTTGGCCAACTGAACTCAGATAATATCAGTGCCCATATTATTTGCTCCAGGTTTCCTTCATGTATGAGCAATCTTTAAATATCCTGTAATTTTCATTTAAATAACTCCAATTTCTGACATTTTACTCAAAGACAAGGCTTAATAGCTTTTGAGTTTTAGTTTTATTACTTTGAATTTAGGGGCCTGATAAAATATTTATTATCTAATATCCCAAAGCATATGTATATGGACGTGGACCCTGTCACTCTCTGTGGTTCAAAGAAGAGTTGAGGGAGATGAAACAGAAGAAGAGATGCCTAGAGGGTTGCTGTCATTCAACAGGGGACGAACTCAACCGAACATGGGCTAGAGCTGCTATTAAGGCCTACTTTCTGGCTGTAAGAGCAGCGAAGCATCAATACTTTTCCACCCTTATTGCATCTGCAGATAGCTGTCCCACAGCTCAGTTTTGGGTGACATGTGACCTCTTAGGCAGAGGGACTCGGCAAACCCCTTGCAGGGGAATTTGTTTAGCATCTGTTGGACAAAGTCACTTGAATTCACTCACAGTTGGACACTGGCTTTGTTACAGATCCAGGAAAGATGCCCAAGGAGGAGTCTTGCCTGGTTATCTGGGAACAGTTTGAACCTGTTAGGCCTGAGGAAGTGAACAGAGTCCTTATGACTGTGAGCTCAACCACCTGCTATTTAGATCGATGCCCTTCCTGGCTTATTAGAGTGGCCCAGGAAGTGTTGTATGAGTGGGTTCTAGCAGTGGTAAACTCTTCCTTGAGTGAGGGGGTTGTTTCTTAATCTCTTAAGGAGGCCTTGGTTCACCCCCTCCTCAAGAAGTCACCACTAGTCCCTACCATACTGGACAATTTTCATCCAGTATCTAACCTTCCCTTTTTGGGGAAGGTGGTTGAAAAGGTGGTTGTGCAACAGCTTCAGAGGACCTTGGATGAAGCAGATTATCTGGATCCCTTTCAGTCAGGATTCAGACCTGGATATGGAACAGAAATGGCATTGGTCGCACTTTTGGATGCTGTCTGGTGAGGGTGGGATGAGGATTGTGCATCCATCCTTGCTCTGCTTGACCTCTCAGTGGCTTTTGATACCATCAACCATGGTATTCTTTTGGATCGGCTTCAAGAATTAGAGGTGGACAGCACTGTATTGTACTGGTTTGCCTCCTTCCTCTGGGGTTGATACCAGTCAGTGGTGATTGGGGGGAAGGGATCTCACCCTTGGCCTCTACTGTGTGGGGTGCTGCAGGGTTTGGTACTCTCTCTGCTCCTATTCCACATCTACATGAAGTTGCTGGGTGAGCTCATCAATTATACATCTCTGCCCCTGGTGAATTAAGTGATGCTGTTGATGTCTTATCCCAGTGCTTGGAGGCTATGAGGTTCTAGATGGGGAACAACAGGCTTCAACTGAACTGAGCAAGACTGAGTGGCTCTGGATTTTGAGGCCTGCTGGTTCTGGGACTATGCCATTTTTGGTGCTGGATGGGATTGCCCTGCCCCAAACAAACCTAGTGCACAACTTGGGGGTCCTCCTAGACTCACAACTCCTGCTCAAAGAGCAGGTGGCAGTTGTGGATAGGAGGACCTTTGCACTGCTTCATGTTATGAGCCAGTTGTGCCCATTCCTAGATCAGGAGGCTCTGCTCACAGTCACTCATGCCCTAGTCACCCCCCAAATTGACTACTGTAAGGCACTCTACATGGGGCTGTCCTTGAAGAGTATCAAGAAGCTTCAGCTGGTGCAAAATGCAGCAGCGCAGGCAGTTACATGTGCCCCTAGAGTGTCACACCGTACACCTCTGCTCCACAAGCTGCATTGGTTGCCTGTTGGCTTCCAGGTCCAATTCAAAGTGCTGATTTTGACCTTTAAAGCCCTTCATGGCATGGGGCTGGGTTTTCTGAAGGACCACCTCTCTCCAATTATATCTGCCCATCCCATCAGATCTGGCAGAAGAAGAATGCTGCGGGTCCTGTCTGCCAGGAAACTACACTTGGTGGACCCAGGAGGTAGGCCTTTTCTGCCGTGATGCCCACCTTATAGAACATCCCCCCCCCCCGAAGTGAGGTTGGCTCCATCCCTGTTAATATTCTGGAAGTCCCTCAAAATTTGGTTGTGCCATCAGGCCTGGCAGCTCCAAGGGACCAGTGAGTTGTTGACGTGGCTCCATTCCAATATCTGCTGCCCTTGCTTTGGCTTTTAATCACAATTTTTAAATTTTATGGATTTGTTAATTGTTTTTTATCTTATTGGTTTATAGTTTTTATTGTACCCCACCCAGAATCACTTTTTCGTGAGATAAGCAGCCATATAAATTTGATGAATGAATGAATGAATGAATCACCTGAGATATTGCACTTTCTGAGCATTGAGAAGTTTCAGGACAACATAACAGAATTTATCTTTGGATAAAAAGACTCTCAAATGCATGGTTTCTCTGTAACATTTCTCTTACTAGCAAATATTCATGGAGAACACCATGGAAGGAAATTGTCATTGGAATGATTGCCCCAGCCCAAATACTCAGACTCACAAGAGGCTGCTATATGAAATCTGATTTATTAGGGAATTAAAGGCAAATACAGAGAAAGCTGAGAATGAGCAAAAGCGCGCCAAATACAAACTTAAACCCTTGGTGCAAACGTATCCCGCCTCCCTCGTAACAGCCCCGCCCGTCACAGGTGCTAGCAATCGTCAGAGCAGCTAGCCTGGGAAAGTAACGTTGAACGCAGTAGATAATGCAAATACATTCCAGAGCAAAGCCAAAAGATAAATACTCCCATCCTCCCGAGAAAGATGAAACACGCATCCAGCTAATGACGTGCGAAACGTTACGATGTATCAAAGACATTGAAACGGCGAACATGACATACCGCCCCCCTAAAAATACCCCTAGGGACCCGGCTTAGTGGGGTAAGCAGAGTGGAAACGGGCAACTAGGACAGGGGAAGCCACATCTGGTGCAGCGACCCACTCGGGATGAGGGAAATGCTTCCAACGAACTAAGTATTGCAGAGTATTGCGAAGGCGTCTAGAGTCCAAAATTTCTTTAACTTCAAAGTGTTGCTGACCGTCAATCATGATGGGGGTTGGAGGTGGAGGTTGGCGATGCCAGCGGTCAGAACGAATAGTCGGTTTGAGCAAACTGCAATGAAAAACAGGGTGTAAGCGTTTGAGGTTATGAGGCAAGTCAAGTTTAAAAGTCACAGGGTTAATTTGAGCAGTAATTGGGAAAGGACCCACAAATTTAGGAGCCAGTTTCTTGGAAGGTTGTGAGGACTTTATGAACTTAGTGGAAAGGTAAACCAAGTCTCCAACTTGAAATGCCGGCTGAGGGGCACGCTTCCGATCAGCATACTGTTTGTAATCCAATTGTGCATCAGCTAGTGCTTTTTGAATCATCGGCCAGGAGTCTGCGAGTTGCATTGCCCAATCACCCGGAGTGGTTGATCCGCCTGGAGGTTGTGGTAGATCCGGGATAGGTACAAAGTCTTTGCCTTGGGCAATACGAAATGGGGTTTGGCCGGTGCTTTGATGAACCGCATTGTTGTAAGCCACTTCAGCAAAAGGGAGGAGGTCTACCCAGTTGTCCTGTTGGTAATTCACAAAAGCTCGAAGGTACTGCTCCAGAGTAGAATTTAAAGCCTCTGTGGCCCCGTCCGTCTGGGGATGCCACGCCGTGGACAGGGCTTGCTTCGTTCCTAACAATTTGAGAAACGCCCGCCAAAATTGTGAGGTAAATTGTGTGCCCCTGTCCGAAATTAAGCGGAAGGGGCATCCGTGTAGCCTGTACACGTGTACCAGAAACAGGCGGGCCAATTGACGTGCCGACGGAATGGACACGCAAGGGATGAAGTGGGCTTGTTTTGAGAAATAGTCTTTGACCACCCAAATGACCGTTTTGCGTTGACTGGGTGGTAATTCAACAATAAAGTCCATAGAAATTTCATCCCAGGGACAAGAAGGGGCAGCCACCGGCTGCAGCAGCCCCTGAGGCTTCCCCACCTTGCGCTTAGACATCGCACAAACAGTGCAGGAGGCAATATAGTCCTTGACATCCTTGCGTAACGTGGGCCACCAGAACTGCCTCCGAACCAGGTGTAAGGTTTTCACAAACCCGAAGTGACCCGCTAATTTGTCATCGTGTGAACGTAGCAACACCTCTTTCCTTAGGTTTTCAGGGACGTAGAGGCGGTTAGATTTCCAAGCGAAGCCTTGGTCAAAAGTAACATTGTCTTTATTTGCAAGCACCCAAGTATCAGTTTTCAGCTCTTTTAGAAACTTTTGTTGCAACTGGGAGGGAATTGACAAAGCGCTCGGCTGGGCGGCGTCTGCAGCGGGTGGCTGCTGCGTGCGCGTTTGGCTACGCGTCACAGCCTGCATGCCCCATTGGGGCGCCGTCCACAGGGTGCTAACCACCTCTGGCGCTGCCCCCGAGTCCTGAGGTTGCCTTGACAATGCATCAGCCAGGAAATTCTTTTTCCCCGGAATAAACTTCAATTGGAAATTGAACCAATTAAAAAATTGAGCCCAACGGACTTGTTTCAGGCTCAGTTTTCGAGGGGTGCTAAGAGCCTCCAAATTTTTATGATCAGTCCACACTTCAAAGGGATGATTCGCCCCCTCTAACAGATGCCGCCAAGCTTCTAACGCGGCTTTTACTGCGAATGCCTCTTTCTCCCATACATGCCAACATCGTTCAGTCTCGGAGAACTTGCGGGACAGGTAGGCACATGGCTTGAGGCATCCTGTCCCGTCTTGTTGCATCAACAATGCCCCAATGGAATAATCGGAGGCATCAGCCTGAACCACAAAAGGTTTTGAGGGATCAGGATGTTGCAAAATGGGCTCTTTGATAAAAGCTGCCTTAAGCCGCTCAAACGCCGTTTGACAAGCAGGCGTCCAACACAACAGCGCCCCTGGATTCTTTACTCTCCGAGTGTCTCCCAAACCCTTGGTTCGGAGCAAGTCGGTTAGTGGCAAGGCAATTTCAGCGAATCCCCTTATGAACAATCTGTAGTAGTTACTGAACCCCAGGAAACTTTGAAGTTGCCTGCGGGTGTGGGACTTTCCCAGTCCATGATAGCCTGCACCTTGGCAGGGTCCATTTCAATGCCTTTATCTGAAATTCTATACCCCAAATAGTCAATTTGTGTCTGGTGAAATGCACATTTAGACAGTTTGGCATACAATTCTGCTGATCTGAGTTTACTCAGCACCCTTTTCACCAGAGACACATGCTCTTCCATGGTTTCAGTATAAATCAATACATCATCCAAATACACCAATACCCCCTTAAACAGATGCTCATGCAGTACTTCATTGATCAATTGCATAAATACCCCAGGGGCCCCGGCCAACCCAAAAGGTAACACCTTATACTGGAATGCACCCAACGGGCAATTGAAGGCAGTTTTCCACTCATCGCCTTCCTTGATTCGTACACGATAGTAGGCTTCTCTTAAATCGAGTTTAGAGAAGATTTTTCCCTTAGCCAGATGTGACAACATGTCCTTGATCAATGGCAGGGGATATTTATTGGAAACTGAGATGGCATTTAATCCGCGGAAATCGGTACAAAGTCTCAATGTCCCATCCTTTTTTGGGCGAAAGAGAACCGGCGCCCCCACCGGTGAATTCGCTGGCTCAATGAATCCGCGCGCCAAATTTTTGTCCACAAAGTCTCTCAACAGAGTCAGTTCCTTTTGTGTCATGGAATAAATTTTTGGCTTGGGCAATTGGGTGTTGGGCACCAGTTCAATGGCACAATCCGTTTTTCGATGAGGGGGCAATTGGTCGGCTTCCTTTTCGCCATTCTCAGCTTTATGTAATGATTGCCCCAGCCCAAATACTCAGACTCACAAGAGGCTGCTATATGAAATCTGATTTATTAGGGAACTAAAGGCAAATACAGAGAAAGCTGAGAATGAGCAAAAGCGCGCCAAATACAAACTTAAACCCTTGGTGCAAACGTATCCCGCCTCCCTCGTAACAGCCCCGCCCGTCACAGGTGCTAGCAATCGTCAGAGCAGCTAGCCTGGGAAAGTAACCTTGAACGCAGTAGATAATGCAAATACATTCCAGAGCAAAGCCAAAAGATAAATACTCCCATCCTCCCGAGAAAGATGAAACACGCATCCAGCTAATGACATGCGAAACGTTACGATGTATCAAAGACATTGAAACGGCGAACATGACAGTCATCTGCAGAGCAGATAGCATTATAAAAGAAAAAAACAAGGCTCAGTAATAGAAAATGCACACACACACACACCTCTATCCAACTGATATGTTTTTCAATTATATGATCTTTGTACTTGTACCTCAGGAAGAATAACTTAACACTGAAACTATTATCCATATTAAGGCAGCACAGCCCTATCCATAGATGTCCAATAAAAGCCACAATGACATCACATGTATCATGACATTATTGCGCAGAAGATGCAGAGTATGTAATTTGCCCTTTAAGTTTGTATGGGCTTGTAGTTTCTGATAGCAATTTGAGATCTTGTTTTTCATTTTATTTGTACTTTGAACTGTTTTTAATATTAATATCCATGTACTTAATAAAAGATTGTCACACAGCATTCATAATAACAGTATCCATAGTACTAAAAACAGCAGAGGAATAAGAACATATATAAATGAGATTGTATAAAGTATAACGAAATAGGACCATTCACTGAAGCCATATTTCTATTCTTCAGAAATATCCATTACAAAACTGTACTTGGTCTTTATCCTGAACCTGTAAAGATATGGTATGGCTTTATATAGTTATAACTCACAGCCATAATGGTAATAAAGCATTTTGTGCTAAAGATTTCATCACCTTCATTTCTGAAATATAGGACTAGCATGCAGTAACTCTGGCATTGAAAGTCATTTTCTGAAAAACTGGGCAACAGAAACACAAGCTGGAGAAGAAGGCTGTAATCCACTACTTCCTTACCTAGAAGTTACATTGAATTCAATAGGCTTATGTTTGAATCAATATCCATAGGATTGCACTGTATTAATTTGGACTTTACTGGTATTTTTAAAAAAATTTATATGCCATATTATTCTATCTACCTATATCAACCTTCTGGAGAAGGTTGTATTCTCTTGGGAATAATGTGGGCGGGGGGTGGGGTGGATTCCAGTGGTAGGAAAGGGAAGGAAGTGAACTAAAGCCAGAGTGGCTGAATGTACAAACCATTCTCTTTCTCAAAGAACTGACAACTCAGGGGTTTTATTTTCTTTTCTGAAGTTGCCTTTTTCTTTTGCTACCTCCCTTTCTCCTGTCACGGAACAGACTGCTAGGAATGGAATGAATGGTTCTTGCTGGAGAGATAGACTGATTATTTACACAGACTTCTGAAATTAGCCCAATGGTCTTACAAACTTAAACTGAGGATTGCTTGTAACCCCAAGGCCTCACATTTTTCATCCCTAATGGGATGGACATTTAAAAATATCAAAAACTGTAGATTTAAGATGCAAGGGAAAGGGTCTTTTAGGGACAGGTTCATACGAGTTATTACCATATCCCATTTGAGCATTACTAGTCAAGAAAAGTCCCACATGGGTCCTCTACTTTCTATCAAGCAATTTGCAGATTTGTTATTTCATAATTTTTAAAATTGCTTTAGAAGTGTTATAGAGTAAGTTATTTTGAAATTTGAGGGTTTAAAATATGTATATTTTAAGATGGAGTTTCTCCCATCTCATAAGCTTTTAAATGAAACTCCCATATATTTCAAGTTTCTGTAAGGTACTCTATGTTTTCAATTAACATTACAAAAAATAATAACACCTTGCCCAATTTTCATGTCTATGTATTAATAACAATGCAAGAAAAAAAGTTATATTACAAACTAGTGGTAAAACTAATGATAGAAAGCTCTCCAATCTTCTGCATAAATAATACATTTATATGTTTCTCAATGGATCCTACATTCTAGCAAACAGTGTTCAGGATATTAGAACTAAGGAGAAAACCAGGATGTCTGACAAATCCTGTTCTACCTACATGTCCTGCTCTCAACATCCCCTTGAAAATGACACTAGAGCAAAACAAAGAGGACTGGATGGGTTCACACCTTTCCCTATGCCATGCTTTATTGATTAAATCATGACTGAATGGGATTATTCAACACTTATGGTTTGCAAAGCCTAATAACTGAGTTCACACCCCACATTGAACAAATGAACAATATTATACTTTGTAGAACCATTGCCTGTGTTTCTTCCAAGGTTAGTCATGGAACTGGCCCATGTACTTCTCTGACTGTGCAGAGTGAGTCTCAGTCTTCTTTTCTTTGTTTCACCAATAATGGACAAAATAAAGAAGCACTGAATCAACTGTTTTCTAGAACTGCTGTATGCACTGACCAAATTTGATATATATATTTGAGAGCTTAAGATTTTACTGGATACAGATTTACAAACACTGCTATCAAAACAAAAATTGATTATATGTTATATATATTATATATATTATTATATATATTTCCTAGCCCACATTTAATGGCTGTTCTTTGCCTGTGAGTTGGTACTTCCTTAAAACAAAACCATAAGCTATCTTACTTGAGAAGAGGAAAAAACCCGTTCCAAAATGAAACTCCTATGCCCTATGAAATGCCAATAAAATTGAATTTATAAATGAATTTAATCTAGCAGCAATAATGACAACATTAATGGGAAAAGATTATTTCATTTCAGTCAAGGTTTCTTTTCACCACCATTTACACTGCTCATGATTAGGCCTATCATATTTTGGCTGCAAAAATCTGGATGAACATAAGATGACAGCAAAATTGGGATATATACAGTATCTCTTTACTGCTATCTAGTGGCCTTCTGGATTTTTTGCAGGCTGGATATGGTAGTCCTATCACAATATTCTGGAGAATTCTAAGCAATTAAAAAGCAGTTTTCAATCATTCAGTATCTGCTATCCATTATTGCCCATTATCAAAGGGTCCTTTCCTGCCAAAATCAGGGCTCAGTCCTACATACATGAAAGCACTCCATCTGCTAATTTCTATGTTTGCTTCACACCAGACAGGTGAGAAATCTGATCAGATATAATCATGTTTTAAAAAATCCTCCTTTAGAAAAGGCACATCGCTCTTCAAATCCTATTTTAGAACCTGGGTGGCATTCCTGTTATTTCTCTTTTTTTTTTTCCTAAGCAGGATCGAAAGGAAGGGAGGTGATGATGGGGAGGCAAGACACCAAAGCAGCATTTCACCTTCCTGAAGCAGCTTTTTAATATACCTGTTATGTGGCAATTGCTAAAACAGAATCTACGCACTACAGATAATACTGGAGGATGGCTTGGAGGCTTGGGGATTCATCCAGCTGTGCTCTCCACATAAATAAAAAGATACTTCCTCAGCAGCTAATGCTGTAATACCTTGTAGCTCAGTGACTTTCATTTTTCATACAATATTAATTACTTTTTTAAAACACAAAGGCACTGGGTACTGCCATAGGATATTTTTGCACAAGCATAATTTATGTTTGGCTTCATGGCAAAATCTTAGTATTTTTTATAAACTGTGGCTGTAATAAAATTAATAGATTTGATCAATTAAAAAAAGGAAATCAGCATTTTGGCCTTCAGTCCTATTTTAAACCCACTGGCTCTGTGCAGTAAGATTCTAGAGTTATATATGATATGCCGATGAATGAACATAGCAATACTTCTTCCCTGAGCTGCAAACATCACCTAGTTGGTCTTCACAAAAAGTATTTGCCTATGGCATATCGCATATATACAGATAGTCCTCACTTAACAACCATTCGTTCAGTGTCTGAAGTTATGATGGCACTGAATGAATGGTACTTACGCCCGGTCCTTGAAGTTACAACTGTTGCAGCACCCTCACAGTCATGTGATCAAAATTTGGGTGCTTGACAGCCTCCCTGCATTTACGACAGTAGGGTGAGCTTCAACTACCCTCCCCCCATCTCTGGCCTTTGGCTGCCCTGCACTCCGCTGCCCCTGCAACCCCCAGGTGAACTTTACCATCTTCTTCCTCCCCCTGCTAATGCGGTGCCTGGCCTGGCCCTTCAGGAAGGCCATGTGCGGCTTTGGGAAGAAGGCCTTGTGTGGCCAGCAGCTGCCTCGCAAAGGGCCAGGCCAAGTGAACCTCATCATCAGTGAAGGTCAGTTGGGGCAGTGGAGTGCAGGGCAGCTTCTGCGCCCTCCTGCTCCAGCAACAGCCACTCCCAGCCCGGCTGTGCTCACGCCAGGCCACACAGCCACTTACCCAGCCACTGCCCTGCTTGCAAGCTGCCTGGGACTTGTGATTTCTTGCCAGCTTCCCCATCAACTGTGCTTGTTGGAAGCTGGCAGGAAGTTGCTAGGAGGTCCTTACTTAACAACAGCAACGGGGACTGCCAGGATTGCCATCACTAAGTGATGCAGTCACATGACATCACGCTTTATGACTGAATCACTTAGTGACAGAAATTCTAGTCCCAATTACTGTTGTTAACCGAGGACTACCTGTAAAACCAGACAATATTCTTTTTCCTACCAGTGAACAGTTTTTTAATAGATATTGCAGGAATCTTTTTTAAAAGCCAGTATTGATTTAAGAAATACAGAAATCATGGACACTGTAGTTCAAAGACATGCTGAGAATTCTTTCTAGGAGATCAATCTCATCTCTCCATATACAGTTTAGTTCTGGTTTTCCTGAGGAGAAAGAAGCTTAAATAAGCTAAGATTCCAAGAGGTGTCCAGGAAGTTCATTTTTAAAAATCTATTTTCTCCTTTTATTTGCAACCACTTGTATCCTCCCCAAATGGCTTTCTGAAGAAATTGAAAGGTAAAAAAACCTCATACTGAGCTTCTCTCTTAAAAGAAATATATTCATGGAAAGCCCATGCACACAATTACTCTTTTTTCTGGAGCACATCCCCCAACCTTTACCTAAAGCTGTTCAAGAAGCACAGATAGTTGCAAAGGGGAGATTTCATTTCTGCCAAGTTCCTTGACAATGCAGATCCTGCATTTGTATGCTCAGAAGCTGCCTCCATTCAGTTCAAAAGCACTTACTCTTGGATGTGTGTGTATAGGATTTCTGCCAAAGTAGATTTGTTTTAAGGTGCATTTGTATGCCCAGCTATATTATGACTGTATTGGAAAGATATCATTTCTTAGAAAGTTCCCGTTTCTTTTGTCCCATTCTCCTGTTTCTGATGAGAGATGTTTTATGAGTGTTTGCGGTGCTTCAAAATTTGTCTGACCACAGATGATGTCAGAGTAGAAGAAATGGATGTATATCTAACCTGAGTGACAATTTATCTGTCATATAACTTACAAGTTTTTTGTGTGTGTGCACTAGAAGGGAATTATCTTCTGTCTTGCTGAAATGTCATTTGAGAGGTTACAAGATAATGGTTAAAACAGAAGTGGGACCCACACAAAGCGATCATGCACAACAGTGTTGGATTACAACAGCATTGAGAAGAAAACTGTGCCCTGACAAATGTACCTTTACTGCCAGACAAGGGGCCTTTTTCCACTGCTGAGTTAGTGCTATTGACCTATCCTTGAGATGGCAGAAAACTACACTGGCATGAAATTTGCTGCCACATGGCCAATTCCTGTTCTGCCTTTATTGTGCCTGTTCCAAGTCACAACTAATGGTAGAGTCCTGATTATAGACATGAACCAGGTGGAAAGCAGCTGGTTGAGTCCTTTGACTTTTCTGCTCTCTCTCTCCAGCACATTCCAGCTGGCAGAAAAAACATCAGCCAATCTGGCAAAGCAGCAGGAATGGGATGGGCCTGACTGCAGAATTCTATCATCTCTAGTTTCCTTCCTGTGCCCTCCTCCTACACCCATCCATTCATGGCACAGGCTGAAAAAATAAGATCAAAGTCAAGAAAGAGTACCATTATGTAGATTTTTTCTCCCCTACTTTTCTGTTCTTTGTGAAATAAATGGTGCCTGCCAAATCCTTCTATTTCAGAGGCAGTATAGTCTCGAGTGTTGTGTTCTTTGAGTGTTAGGCTATTTCACTGCTAATCCATTCTACTGTTTCACTATTTCAGCCATGTGTTAAACTGGTAAGTGCTACTGAGTTAGCTGCAGGTTTAACAGTTTAGGGCTGTTGCACAATGTGACAGAATCCTGGCACAGAGTTGCTGCATTTAGCTTTCTAGGGGGAATGGTGGCAGACAAGGCTGACCAGAGACCAAAATGGAGAGAGTGTGCTGTTCTAAGAGATCCTCTGGTCAGCTGACTTCAACCCTGATAAAATAGCGGGTGACGTGTAACAAATTTTGCCCACCTTGCTGGTCCTTGGATGCTGTTAGCTTAAGGGTAAAAACAGAACTATAACATTTGTACAGCTAAGGACAGTGTACCATGGATTGCTAGAACATGATCATACTGTGGTTAGGAACAAGTGAGGAAGAGTCCTATATTTGAACCTGCTACTGTTCCTACTGAGGTCAGAAGAAGCTGCATACTACCACCAGCTGAAGAGCTACCTTTATATATTTCTCCACTTTCATGAAATATGTTTTTGTTTAAAAGAGAGACCATCCACGGTGGGCTATTTCCACAAATGGGATTCTCACTCCCCAAAACTTGCTGGAAGATGCATTTCTGTTCTACTCTATGCAGATGATGCAGCAATACTTTTAAGAACACCTATTGGCCTTAAAAGAGCACTGAGGGCACTAGCACAGTACTACAAGGAAGACCAGCTAGAACTCAGTTATCAGAAAACTAAAGCCACGGCATTTGCCCAAAGGTCCAAGAGCCATTCTGGGAGCACAGATGGTCACAAGGTTGAGCTGGTCTCCTGTTTCAAATGCCTGGAGATAGTCCTTAATTCTGTTGGCAGTAGGAAAGCCCAGGGGGACTACGTAGCTGAAAATGCACAGAGGAGTTCATCTGCCATCTTTAAATACCTTAAGACAAGAGGTGGCCACTTAAGACAAGAGATGGCCACTATTTGAAGCCAAGCCATTAACACAAGTTGTGTTAGTGGCTTGGTTTCAAATAATTTGAGAGCTGTAGGTATGTAGTGGCCACCTCATTTTTATATATACTTTGAGTTTTTAACTTATTTATCTTTTATCTTTTCTAGCTTTCTATAATTCTTTTTAGATTTTCATCTTCACGCTTTATATTTCTAGATCCTTTATGCTTCTTTTTAATGACTGTACCCCACCCCATCCCCCTTATGCTGGTCTATGACCATAATAAATATTTGATTTTATTTGACCTTCTGAGTCATCTTCAAAGGCAACTCCATGTACAGTGCATTGCAGTAGTCTAAAGATAATGAAGTAATGAGGGGATGAATGACTCTTGTCAGGGCCTCCTGGTACAGAGGAGCCAGCAACAAATAGATAAGTGTATCGTGCGAGTGTGAGAAGAAATGCAACCCCATCCAGGATAAAAAACTGTAATTGGGACAGAGCCAGATTTAACACCAACAGCAACTCTGTTTTGCCAGGATTTAATTTGTTTTGATTCATCCAGTCTTTCATAGCCTCCAAATACTGCTTCATCGTATTCTTGTCTGGCCTGAGCTAGCAACATACCTCTAAACATTCTGATGATAATTCATCCCAAACTAACAGATGACCTCTTCCACTAATTTCATTAGATGTTTAATAGCATGGGGATGAGGACTGAGTCCTGTGGTGTCTCATTTTGGAGTACAAAAGGTTCAACTGTCCCTCCCATAACACATTGGCTGAAACTGCTCACTTAGATTCAAAACAGTGCCACCATTCCCAAACCCTTCCAAGTGGTCCAAAAAAAAAAAATCCTAGCAAAGCCTTTTTAAAAAAATGTTGCAACTGAATTTATACTGCTCCATATTGGCCATTTGAATCTATCTGGTCTATACAGACAAAAGGGATCAAGCCATATGAGTATTGCAGGGATTGTGAAAAGATTTATTAGTATGTATTTATTTATTTATTTATGTCAATTATATAGCTGCCCACGTTGCAGTTGAAAGAACACTGAAACTCTAGAGGAATAATCTTAAAGGGCTGGGAGTGCAATTTCCCATTGCGCTCGAGAAATTCAGAACAGATCATAAGCAACAACAGTGCTTTCACAGGAGATAGAAATTATCAGATTCGTGGGAGAAAGTGCAGGATCACATATATACATAAACACACACACTCTTTCCTTTGATTGCAATTATATGTTGAGGCCAAATAAAAATCTGGATGACTTTGGCTTGACAAGTTATCTTCTATCATTTGTTACGATACCACATTAGTTTAAAAAATCCCTCCCTATATAGTGCTTTTCTCCCAAATACCATTTCAGAAGAATCCAAATTGGATCAAAACTAAAGGAAGATACATGGCATGTTTCCTTACCTGTAATTTGCAACCACAAATCCATAAGGAAATGTTTCATAAATGCTATATAAAACAAGAACTAAAATGAACAAGCAAACAACCACTGTTAACTTTCACCTAACAATAAGACTGCTTTGGGCTTCTAGAAAAACAGTGCCAAACTGTCTGACACAAATTGGATCAATACACAGGAACAAAATAAAATATAGATTGTTTAATAATTAACAATCAGGGCCAGACCAAGACATTGTACTGCCTGAAGTGAAGTTGCTAATAATGTTTCCACCCACTCAGGTCATGCTACAGACCACCAGCCAAGTTATTCTGGCATATGTGGCAGAAAATCAATCAAAGACCTCTTCCCACTCCTGTTATGGGGAAAAAAGGGGTGGAGGGTGAGGAGCTAGTCATTTCCTGTTCTATTCTTGAAACCTAATTCTGCTCTCAAAGCTACCACCTTATTTCAGCTAATAGCAGATCAACCCTCAAAGCAAGGTATGCTAGTTTTTAAATTGCTCTTGAGGTCCAGGTGTGAGGAGGGGGTGGATTTTGTGTTAATTCAACCACTGTGTAGTTAAAGTTTCAGTTTTAAAGTTGCATATGGATCACAGTGTTTGTATATTGTATCTGACTATGAAGTTTTTTGGGCCTCTATATATCATTTGGTGAGGCATGAATGTCATGTGATAGAGAAGCATGTCAATATATTTCATTTCAGCTTAAACATTGTCTCTCCTCAGATTCTCTGGAAATTTGCTTGTGTAAGAACCCCTGGCTGTAGATTAAATTCATCAGCTACATAGGAATGTTTTATCTCCTTTTTCTAGGAAACATCCATTAGTTTTACTGTCGTTCACCAGCCTCCTTAAGTTTTTTTAGGTTGCTTTTGCCTAGGTAGAAACTTTCAAATTCACCTTGGCATTCCTGGTTGATAAAATTGCCAAGTAACTATTGGGTAAGCGTCTACTTCGGCATCCTGCCAATTCATAGCATTTAATAATAAAATGCATATACTTTCCAAATGCTGATATTGGGCTTATGACTCTTCCAGTTGACAATGAAATTTTATCCTCTTGTGTAGTCTTGAGTTCAGTAGGTTGTTAACTATGTGTTATTTGACCTAAGCATGTCTATCAGATGTGTTGAGATACACCACCATAGTCTCTGACCTGAATAGACGCAGCTGATGAGATCTGTAGTCCATAACATCTTAGGATATCAAATTGCCTACCTCCAGAGTGTAGCCCAGGACTGAAGACTTTTAAAGATTGTGACATGATGCAAACCACATGACTTATGTACTTGCGTCCAACATTAGGAAGCACATACAAAAAGGCGGGGTTTGCATCATGATACATGTTTTACTATTTTTTGTCTTTGTGGTTAGCAGCAGACACCTGATTTTGGTATTCTTCTCTTTGTACTCTGTATTTATCAATATTTACCAGCAGGGTAGTTAAATGTTAAAGGATATCTAATGCTTTTTAAATGGATCAGTTTATGCATCCAAACATTTCACCCTAACCTTGGAGTTTTTTTTTTTTAATTCATCCATCTTCAAAACAGATCCTTTAATTACCTTCACTCAAAACAACAAAACAGTACTCTTTTCATGAAGAGAACATTGCTTTTTCCTTCCCCTATAAATCATTCAGAATTACCACTCTGCTCCCTTCTTCCTACCAGACATTTATTTCTTCACGTTAAAAACAATTCTCAGTCTGTCTATAGGTATTAACAACTTCCCTTCTGCCTTGCAAATTGACCAGGGAACTGTGTGATTCTGTCTAACAGTTTTTCTCTCCCCGACCCATTTTAATGTTTCTAAACACATTTTAATAGATTTTCCAACAGAATGGATTGTGCCTCCTACCCGTCCTTCTTTCCTTCCTCACATGATCTTTGTTTGCAAATGTTAATTCTAATTTAAAATGGAATCGAATAAATTTAGTATATTAAAAAACTTCTTATACACCAATAATATTGAACAAACAATCCTCCACAATCATGGCCATGACCAATAATCACAGCTTGCTTTTTGATCCCTTCCTATTCCAAAATGGGTTGCTTATGACACTATGAGAAGCAGAAATTTTAATATCTTAAATTAGAAACGTGAGCTTTGGACTCTTGCCTGCATATGTTGTGAGCATTCATATTATGGCTTCCCTCTGTAATGTGCAGGGACATATCAGAAAGAAAATAGAAAAAGAGTGACTTCCAATTTTCTTTGGTACAGATACAAGTATAGAATATATTAACCTCTTACTCTAAACTTAACAATAGAACACAGTATTTCTATAGTCACATACAATTCTAATAATCAGATCCCAAAATCGAAGTGTCATTTCTTTCAGTTTCAAGCAAAAAGAACAAAAGTGGTTTCCAGATAGAAACAAAGCTAGACAACATCTTTTCTTTAATCAGAGTAGTCAATTTTGCCAATTCCATTAACTTCACCATCCATTCTTCCATTGTAGATATTTGTAAGTCTTTCCACCTCAGTGCATACAAAAGTCTTGCTGTGTTATCATATATAAAAACAAAGTCCCATATTTTCTTTCAGTCTGTTTATCCATCAAACCTAGAAGGAAAACCTCTTGTCCAATTACATTCACTGTAAGAATATGAATTAAACTACATATCTGATCCCTATATTTCTTGGCTTTCTTACAGGTGCACCAAAGATGATAAAAAGTACCTTCACGTTGATTGCATTTCCAACAAGTATTTCACACTCCCTTATATATCTTTGACAATTTATCAGGTGTTAAATACCAACAATACATCATTTTATAAAAGTTCTCTTTCAAATTATAAGGTAAAGGTAAAGGTTTCCCTTGACGTAAAGTCCAGTCGAATCCGACTCTAGGGGGCGGTGCTCATCTCCGTTTCTAAGCCATGGAGCCGGCGTTGTCATAGACACTTCCGGGTCATGTGGCCAGCATGACGACTCGGAACGCCGTTACCTTCCCGCCGAAGCGGTACCTATTGATCTACTCACATTTGCATGTTTTCGAACTGCTAGGTGAGCAGGAGCTGGGACGAGCAACGGGAGCTCACCCCGCCACGCGGTTTCGAACCGCCGACCTTCCGATCGGCAGCTCAGCGGTTTAACCCGCAGCGCCACCACGTCCCTCTTTCAAATTATAATTCAGTGTAAATTTCATCCCTTTACTCCACATATTCTTCCATTGATGAAGCATTATATTATATCCAAATGTTTTTGCCCATTTAATCATGCAGTATTTAACATATACATCTCCCATATTCATTTTCAATAAAAATTTATACATCTTAGCGATAACATGTTCATCATTAGTACACAAATCCAATTCAAAGTCAGTTTTCTCATTTGTAAATTCATAATTCTTGTCCAGGTTAAATCTTTTTATCAACAGAGCATAAGCAAATCATTGAAAAATATAACCTTCTAATTCTAGTTCATCTCTTGTTTTTAGTTTAGGTTTTCCTTCAAAAAAAGTCAATAAATCAGCATACGTTAACTATTTTTGTTTAGCCATCATTTATCTTCTAAAAAAGGCTTCTTGGGGTGGCTTTACAAATTTAATAAATAAATATTACTGATGATGGGTCATGTTTACCACAGTAATAGCCTTTGTTTGCAATTTCTAAATTTGGGGAGCTTGATCCAACATTAGCTTTAATTCTGATCTTACACTGACAATTTTTTTAAAAATTAATTGAATGTTGTATATTGCATCAGTACCGTAGGAACACTGAAGACCAGTCCAAATGAGAACAGTGCTATCCCTAGTCTCCCATTCTGTTTCTTGTGTTTCATTGGTATCTGCTTCTCTAGATACCAATGGAAAAAACACAGCACACAAATGAAATATTATATTTACCAGAAAAGATGATGACCCTATATATAAGACAATTTCTTCCTATCCTCCAAAGAAAAAGTAGACAGGGAAGAAATATAATTTCAAATACAAACCTCTGTGCAATTCCAGCTTCCCCACCTTGTCAATTAATATTAAAATGAACTACCACCTAAAACAATTGCAAAATAAGGTACTCCATTTATAAACGTAATTGATTCCATTTCTATAGATTTCCTTTCTGACATACATGGAAATTACTTTGCGTAAAGGTATACTAATGCACGTTCCCTCCTTCCTTCCAGCAAAACCAGAATGAAGATGGGTAAGAGGTAGAGGTAGCTACATTGGGTTAGGCCAGGAAGTGAAGGGAAGGGAGAAGCTCTGTTTAGGTACTAGAAAAAAGATTAAAATTCACCAGGGGAGCAACCCCATTCCCCAAACAATAGATAACTTTGAAAAGATCTGGGGCTTTTAAAGTTATGTCTATGTACAGTCATTTGCACAGTAGCTGCTTTTCAGCCGTGCTTTCTACTGTTCTCAGCAAATGGGAAACAATGCCCCAATTCACAGGCACTTATTTGGAGGGAAAAAAATCTCTTCCTATCAATGGGATTCAACTACTGTACTGTATATAGTTTGGTCATTCTGACTAGTATTTTTAAAACAGTCACTACATTTTAGTGACTGAATCCATGCTAGTGGATTCTCCATATATCCTATGTGAAAAAAATATTTTATCTGTCTTGAATCTCTAAACATTAAGTTGTTTTGGATGACCCTAACTTGACGCTAGGAGATATTATGCTTAATCATATACAGCTTTATCTTATTCACTCTCACTTTTTTTTCAAAGTCACAATCTTTCCTTATTCCAGCATCTTAATTCCAACCTCTTAATCATTTTGGTTGCGTTTTTCATATGTCATATTTGCTATGCTTGCTCAGAATTTTAGGAGAAGGAAAAAAAATAAAATAAAAAGAATTTTAGGAGAAGGATTAGTTAAAAGCTTTTTGAACGTCCAAGTAAACAATATTTATTAGATTATTCCTATCCACATCCTCGTTGACATTCTTTAAGAGGTTAGTGAGACAGGACTCTCCAAAAGTCAATAAATTCTTCTTCAGCCAAGAGCTAAATTTTTGTATGCTTGATAACAATATCTTTAACCAATATTCCAATTTACTCTGGCATTACAATAATCAGATTATCATTTCCTTGATCCTCCCTTCTCCTACATCCTTTTAAAAAAACATTATGTCAGTTTAGCCACACACACACACACACATGCCAATTTTGTGGGACCTGTATCATGCATCATGTATTTGTTCAAAGATTAGCAGTTCGCATTTGAATTATTTAAGAATACTTGGATGAATACAATCTGGATCCACTCATTGACCCAATTTATCTGTATAGCCTAATACATAATCCACCATAATCTTATCTGTATCTGTTGCAAATCAAGGGACTCCTTGGCAGATCCCTTCTTCCAAGGGATCCGTTCCTTAGTAAAGAATAATTAAGATAGCTGCTACTGCTCAGGCCGAATGTCCTGATAACTCTACGTCTGCCCAGTCTGGAGAGTTCTATATTTTCTACCCAGCCCAGCTCTAGGAAAACAGAAAGAAAGGGGGATTGGATTTTACTGTCCAAAGCCTAGAGTTATAGAACTTACTAAATCTTGTGCCAGTCCTGAAATACAAGGGGTAGCTATGTAGTCATGCATTCTTGCACTTGGGAAGATTTAAATGAGAAATTCCATTGTAAAGCCCATGAATCTACAGATATAAAAATAAGCTTATTGGGAAAAGAGAAAGGTGAGGGAATCAAAAGACGCTCCCTCTCTCTGAGCCCTTCTCCCCACAGTTTCGCATAATGGAAGGAAAAGGGAAAGCCAGCTGGCTGGGGAGGCTGACTGCTGCTTTGGCCAATCAAGAACAATGCTCCATTTCTGATATCCTGGGTCTAGCCAGCAAATCATAAATTATCAAGGAGATCAACTCACCTTCCTACCGAAAATGGATAGAATTATAAAAGGCCGGTCTGATTTTCATCAGTACAGCCTTATATAAGGGGGAGGGGGGTTGTGTGTGTGTGGGTTATATGTGTCTTCAAGTCAGTGTTGACTTGGCCAATTTACCAGATGCCCTGGGGATGTTCTTCTGCCATCCCAAATTTAGGGGGTTGTTACAGTATTAGACTCTCTTCCTGCAAATGTTGGTTTGGTATTAGAATGTTTTAAATTTTAAAAAATGCAAACTCTCAGATAGTAGCCTTATGAATACAATTTTATGGCTCATTTAGCCAATTTGGGGTATATTTGGCCAAATGGCCTCATTTAGGCCTTTTTCTAATAGAATTTCTTTTCTCTAATAACTACCTAAACACTGCTCATTAAACATGATAGTGATCTTACAGACTTGAAGATTACTTTTCTGACACATGGTGTTCATTCTGGCTGATGGCCTATTATTCTGCTTTTGAATAACAATCATTGGGGAGATTTGATTATTTCCATTTTCCTCTTTTTTTATATATCCTCTCAGTTGTAGAAAACATTTTTCTTTTAAGTCATATATGACTGAAATTCCACAACTATTCCTCACTCACCTACATTTTAAAATTGATAATACTATGGTCCATTTCCAGTTGGTTCAATAATACCTCCCTCCCAGAATAGAATCAGTTAAAACAACTTTCTAAATATCCTAAAATAACAGCTATAACAGAAAGTTTACTTATTAGTCATGACTGAAACACATATAGATAACTGAAGTCACCCATTAATATTTCTTCTTTTGGATGGATCCTGACTTCATTTGCCATCTCAATATCCTCCAGAGTATTTTGGCCGCAGAAATAATATCTAGGCCTATCATACCTTAGTTGTAAAAAATCGAGACTATCACTGGATAGCCACTAAGAGATACAGGAAACTATAACTCTTTGCTGCAATCCAAAGGTTTTCTCAGTGCATGCAGCCCAGATATGGTAGGCCTACAGTATCATATCCTCAGTATTACATTATTTTTGGAGTTTTGTATTATCAGCCACAGTTGTATTGTGAGGGAATGTCTCTCCTGGGGAATTTCTAGTCCATGCTACACACACATTTATGAACGAATACATGAATGAGAGCTTGGGGTGTAGTGCTTAAGGTGCTGGGCTAAGAATGTGAGGACTCAAGTTCTAGTCCTTCCTTAGCCATGGAAGGTGAGTGGGTGACTTTGGGCCAGTCATTTTCTCTGAGCCTTAGACTGGGAAGACAAAAAATCTATCCGTCAACCTGCACTGGATCAGCACAGTAGATTATGGTGCATAATCTACAATGAAGAGGCCTTCATCCTGTAATGGATTGATTTGGACTGATATAAATATAATGATAATTGCAAATATATTGTAAAATGACCATAGGGTGTGCAACATGTCTACCCCCCTAGCTAAAGCACTAGAATAAGAATGACAACGGTTTGCTTTTCCAGTTACAGTATCTGTCAAATAAAGCCCAAATTTTAATTTTTGAGTGAAAAATTCTGAAAACGTCAATTATTCACTTAATTTTACAAGCATACTCTCAAATTTTATTTTTCTTAAATCAAATAATAATGATTCTTGTCAGAGCCAGTTTACTTTTATTGCATTCACAACATATTTAACTCTGCGTAACACTGATAGTTGGCAAAAGCTTTCAATACACAGAAGATCTAGTTTAAAAACAGAGGTCTATCTTCTATTTGAAGCATCCAACACTTAGAGAAAACTGATTCTAAATGTCAACTACTAAAATTGATTTTTTAAAATGATGCATTTTTTAATCTATTAACTGAAAGTGGTTTTCATTCTAGAAGATGAAGGCACAGCAGTCTCAGCTCTGATAAATGTCTAGTGGATGTGGTTAAGTAGTTGGGCATTAACAGTCTCAAACTGAATCCAGGGAAAATGAAACTAAAGGTAGAAGAAAATTGTTGGGGAAAGTTCTTATAGGAGTTGGTATTCAGTGCGGGTGCATCCTTAGTCTGGGGAACAGTTTGACTGAAAGAAAGGTGAAAGGTGAAAGGTCCCCTGTGCAAGTACTGAGTCATGTCTAACCCTTTGGGGGGACGCCGCTTACGTGACGTTTGAAAGCCACTTGTTTTATCAGCACAGCAGGCTGGAAACTGTAGTCCAGCAACATTTGGAAGGCCACTGGATTTCTTAACCATGTAGATATTTGAATATTTACTGGAGAATAAAAACCTAGCAATTCATAGGTAACTACTCCCAAGTTTCTTACATAGGAATATGTTTGGTAATTTCAGTTACTTGATTACGGGCTGTTGTTGTTGTTAGTTGCCATGTGCTAGAATGTCTAACAGACCTCGGAAAGCGAAGGAAAAAACAGGACTTTTCTGAAAGAGCCCAAGGGATGAGGGAAGCGTGAGAAAGAGACTTGGAGTAACTCTGCCTTAACTACATTAGGTGTAAGTTGATCTGAAGAATTGCTTTGGTAGGCTTTCAAGATTATGTTATATTACCCTAACAGAAACAGAGATCTTTCCAGAAATCCAAGTGGTTCTTGTTTCCAGAGTTTGCCAGCTTCACCGGTCTGTATTAACATAAAGGTATGTTAATACAGTGCTACAGTAATAACTTGCCATGTCTGCTATTATACTTTATCCTTTAACCTTCCCAGGTTTGACAGGTGTCTGTAAGAGAAGTTTATAATTTTTAAATCCCTTTTAGATAATTTTATTGTTTACAAATATGCATGTATGTATGTATGTATAGATAGATAGATAGATAAATGTATGCATATGTATATATATATATATGTATATATATTGTATTTGCATTTTATATTGCTATTTTAAAGTTCATATTATCTAGATTGCTAATAACACTGTACAAGAAAGTCAGTGCAGGAACTTCCCTAGTACAGAGTTTTTCAAACTGAGCTCCATGGAGTCCTAGGATTCTGGGTTGAGGACTTGAATGGGTTCTGCAAGAGACTGAGGGAAAAAGAAAAAAAACCCTCTTCATGAGGGACTAAGGGGGAAAAAAAACCCTCACACACATTTAGCCCTCCACTCCCACCTCAGTGCTGCTCTTCCCCTCTCACCGGATGTATGTCACCAGCATTTACAAGTGCTCTGCCCAGGTGCACAAAATCCAATTCCCTGATTGCCTCCAAAATCTGACGAGTATTTCTAACAGCAAGAGTGATCCCAGTGAGTTCCTCCCTCCCTCTTCACTTTCCATGCTGCAGACAGCATTGGGGTACACACATGTAACTACACAGAAGCAAGTGCACTGAGCTTTGTGAAAACTAATAAAGAAACAACTGCAGCCCACATGTGCCTCAAACCTCCGGAGTGAGACTTCCTCCAGAGTAAACATACATGAGAGTTGTGTTTGCAAAGGCAGGAGGAAGATGGGTACTTAAGGGGCTTCAGCCAGGTATTCACAATGGAAAAAAGTCATGCCACGAAAACCCCTCCGAAACATATAACCCTCAATATATGCATATTATTTTGTGTGGTGTTTTTTAACCAGGCTTAATAAATATTTATGTAATGTCAACGTTTTCCAGATATGGATCATTGGCTACAAGCTGGTACAACTGCAGATAGTACAGAAAAAAGTGAAAATGGAGTGAAACAAATTCTAGCACTACTGGTGTTTTGAGAAATTAAAGTTAAATTTGGCTGATTTCATATTACCAACATTGTCTCATGTGGAATGTATGAATTTCTTCATACAGCTTTTAAAAGAATATCCTGAAATTGCCAGATAAGCAAGTTAATATGTGATGCCACTTGCAATAACATCCCTTTGCAAGAGAACCTTCTCTTTATATGCAGCCACAAAAAACAAGTATAGAAATAGCCTAAATATAGAAGATGACCTCCACAGACAAATAATACCCATTGTTCCAGATAGGTAAAGGTAAAGGTTCCCTGCAGTCGTATCTGACTCTAGGGGGCGGTGCTCATCTCTGTTTCTTACCCAAAGAGCCAGCGCTGTCCGAAGACACATCTGCAGTCATGTGGCCAGCATGTCATGCACGGAGTGATGTTACCATCCCACCAAAGCGGTGCCTATTTATCTACTTGCATTTTGCACGCTTTCGAATTGCTAGGTTGGCAAGAGCTGGGGTGAGTGCGGGAGCTCACTCCATCACACAGCGCTCAGGTCTCGAACCGCTGAACTTGCAACCTTCCGGTCAACAGGCCTGGCATCTTAACCACTGAGCCATCATGCCCCTTCTGTCATGAGTAAGGACACCTTCATTGCTCCAAATGCTGAACTTTCATCCAAGTAAAAGCAATCACATTCCTGTAACTGAATATTGATTTGTTTGGTTAAAACGTTAACCTCCCAAATAATTGTGCAGTTATTCAACTTTTATTTTTGTGTAAATGGAAATGTTAATTTTGCATTTAAAAATAAACAGTTTTCATTTTATTGCCGATTTTCTACCATCAGTGCTTTGCCACTTGATCAGGGGTTGCAGGAATTGTGTTTTGTTTTTGTTTTTAGAAAACTAACAGGTTCTGTGGCATGAAAATGTTTGAAAACCCCTGCTCTAGTTAATATCACTTCCTTTTCAGGGTCCCTTTGATTATAAGAGTTACCCTGATATAAGGCATAAGCTAGTATAATTCAATTTATCTACCTGCCTACTCACTCCACATGCTGTCTTCTCTGGATGGTACTGTACCAGTCTGTTCCAAGGAGAACTACACAATTTTCTGTTCCTTCAGTTTTAAGAAACTATCTTTTAAGAATTTACTTTGGCCTCACGTTCCTTTTCTTCAATTTTTCAAGGTGGTAAGATACCCATATCATTGTTGGCATAAGGTTTTTTTCTTACAAAATTTGAACCCTATTTTTGTAGCTCCTGGATGAAAAGAAACATAGACCTGGGCAAATAAGCACTATCAGTAACTAAAATAACATTTCTGACACAACAAATTGCAATTTAGGTCAAATCAGAAGTAACATTAGACCATCACAATTGTCAAGGAAATAGGTTTTCTTGAGGATGGCTGTGCATGTGGGTGGGTGTGTATGCACACATACGTTTGAAGAAAGATCTTCTCCTAAAACAAAGCAGCAATGCACAAAGAGGAGTAAACACCCTGCCTGACTTTAAGTATGAATGGATTTTATTAGCGAGGCTACAAGTGTTCCACATCTTGTTATCCTTCCTAAAAATAAACAGCTCCCAGTAGCAGAACTGCAGAATTCCCCAGTGACCAGCTTATCTGTGAGCACAACATAACCTTTAGATAGCATTACAGAAAACTGAACACTCGCAGCAAGTGTTGGTCTAATTAAACACATTTGCAGATACCACATGTTTCTTTTACATGCCTTGGGCTAACCATATGGCTTAGGCCTTGAGTTAAAAGCGGATCAATATGCTTCTAGGCAAAGTACCAAAAACCTTCAGAATACATCCAAATATATCCAGGTTTATGTAACTAGGGAAATCACAGAAGCCCACAGTGACTACAGACAGTGCTCCCCAGGCAATATAATCATTGAGCAACTTTTATCCAGGTTCTTCATAAGAGCCTCTGAGGGGATCTTCAAGTGTCCTAGGTAACATTATATTGGCTAAACTCATAGTTAAGATGGCTATCATCATATCAGTCTCTGCCTGCTTTTCTTCCATTACTTTATCTAAGTCATGGACTATATGTATGAAAATTTTGCTGCCCCCCCCCCTTAGTTTTCTTCTCCCTGAGATGTCTGGACAATTACATAATATTCCAGGTCCCAATATACACCAGCCACAATATATTGGAATGAAATTTTTAAAAGGATAGTACTTTTCACGTTAGTCCTTATAGCCAGCTTCTAATGTTAAAGCCCATAGTTCCTGTTATTAGTTTCCTGTGCTGTTCTTATGACCCAGGCCAGGTTTAATTGCATTGTTATTTTTTAATTTAAGAAATCCTTCTTGTGAATCACTCAGGTGGAAAGTCAGTTTATAAATATTTTAATGCTATCCAGTACAGTATAGCCAGTTTTCCCCCCAGATCCTTATATCTGAATGCCATTAGACAGTATCTTGGAATGGCCTGGGTACCTCATCCCTTCAGGGTCTTCAAGTGAGATCCAGCAAAATTTTGACATGCTTATGCTAGGCCTTCCATGACAATACTGACATCTCATGAGATTTTGCAGTCACCTCAAAGGTATTGGGTAACAGAGTTTAAAATATTTTATGTATTTAAGCTACCCTTTAGTGGGGTTACAATAAGAGAAAGTTGTTAGCAAGACAAGTCATACATTGTTCTTAGCTTAGAGGTCAATAGGAGGCACCATGAGTAATAGCTTTCATTGGTTCCTCCACTTAACAGTATTTTATCCCAGTAGAAATTGGGGAGGAAGTACAAAGTATAAAGAGCTACTCAGAAATCCTAGTGAATGAATGTGGCATTGCTGTATCCCAGATACAATACAGCAATGCCACATTCATTCACTAGGATTTCTGAGTACCCTTTGCACTGAAGATGTTGCCTAGTCTGGCAATGAAACATCCGCAAGAAAACAACAAGGCTCAGAGAGCACCAAGGACTCCACAGTTCAACCCTGAGCTACAAATATTTGCTTCGAATGGTAGCTCTTTATACTTTGTATTTCATCCCCTCTTTCTATTGCTTTGGTTTCTTTTGAGCAAACTGTATTGTTTAACTGCAATATTCCAATCATGCTACTCATTGCTGGGATACAGCAGTGCCATATTCATTCACTAAAAAACTGTGGAAACACAAGAGAATTTTTTTTTTCTAGAATTACAAAAAGAGGTGACTTCTGACTTTTAAACAGCAAAGATATACAACAATTTTCCATAATCAATCCCTTACTGTATATTAAACCAAAATCACATTATTTCTATAAATCATTCCATTGGCACATTATAAAAATTGCTAAATACAGTTGCTCCATCCCCTTATATTAAAAGAAAGAGAAGAAATATATATGTACATATATACATATACATATAGTGTGGAGTCCTTGGTGCTTTCTGAGCCTTGCTGCCTTCTTGTAGATGTTTCATTGCCAGGCTAGGCAACATCTTCAGTGTGAACAGGGAGTGGGCCTTGCTCTCTGTTTATATACTGTCCAGTGTTGGTGGAGGTGTTGTTCTCTCCTTGGGAGTTCCTTGAAAACAACAAGGCTCAGAGAGCACCAAGGGCTCCACAGTTCAACCCTGAGCTACAAATTTTCACTTCAATTGGTACATATACATATACACATATACACCTCCTAATCAAGTACCCCCTCAAGGATAACATTTATTTAATTATTTCCTTCCTACTACTATTCTATACTGCCTCCTATTCTATACATCCCTGTCTACTGTAAAGATCAAATTAAAAAGCATATAAATTGTCTACCATTATACTTGATAATACAACAATTTTAATAATTTTTTATACCTTAGTAATCTTAATCCAAATCATTAAAGATAAACAAAATCAGCCAAACCCTAAAAACAGTCCAGATAGATATTCTTAAACCCTTATCCCACTTCAAAATAGACCAAAGCATTTACATATCCCCACAATGCACATGGAGATTTTTTTTTTACAGAAGTCAAACAGCCCAACTGCCCCCCTCAAAAACTCTGACTTCTCTTCAGGAGACCTCGCATACCCCTTCTTCTCCACAGCATTCCATCAGAAGATCAATTTCACTTATGGCTTGCAACTCGATCTCTCCCTTTAATTTCTTCAACTCAACTATCCAATCTTCATCCAGCATTTCAGCAGAAGTCAAAGAGACATTTCTGTTGCTGTTAAATTCTTCAATTTCATTCACAACATCCCCAACCAAGTGACACATTTTAAAGCTCATATTTTCCACAATGACCTAATGCCTTGCATAAAAACTTGGTAAAAATCAGAAAGAATCTGTTTGAAATCTCAGTGGAAATCAAGAAACTTTAAGATCCTCCATGCCTCAAGCAGTAGATTATGGTGCCCCCTAGGAGCTTAACCAGTGAAAGTCAAAGATATGAAGGAGTTACAGAATGTGTTTACATAAGTGAAAGTGATAAGCAGACAGTTCCCCAGGGAAAGTAGAAGCAGAAAACTTAATGTTCAAAACAGCTGATTCAATATGTAGGAAAATGCTAATATCTTCAAATTTAGCACAAAACTAATAACAGGGAGACAATTATTTACTCTCAATCCTCCTTAATATTTGGATGGCAGACAAGCCAAAACTTAAAAAGATTTTTTTTTTAAATCCCAAAAATAATGATAAGCACCAAGAGAACTCACTTCTCCTTGCTGCAGAAAGCCTCTCTTAGGGTACATATACTTAAAAATATATAAATTGGATAATTTAGAAATGGGGTGGCTGGTCTTAATGTCCCTTAAAGGCTACAGCACGGCTTGGGAAATGGTGACATCCCAGCCTCCCGGCTACTCCTACCAGTTGAGCACAAACACTGTTTGCGATCTTCTGGCTGCACGCCACTGTCTGGAGGACAGATGGGGTGATTCCAAGTGTTTTCCTTTCCCAGAAAAACACTCCTGGGCCCCCAAAAATGCTGTGTTGTCAGTTCTTCCCGCTAAGCCCGTGGGCACAGCTGTTCAGTTTGCCATGTCCCTATCAAAAGCTCAGTCCACACTGAACTTTTGAAAAGCTTTGGGGTTCTTTTCATTTAAAATAATTAACATCTGCAAACCTTAAGGTTCCCCAATCAGTTAATCTCTGTCTTGTGCATTTGTGAGGTACATAAAGGATGAACACTAAGACAACTGTTCTCCATTATGATTTTATCAAAGTACTTATACCCTTTTATTTAATACTTAAGTATTTTCCTTCCAAGCCTTAAGGATTTCTGACTCTGAGCTATACTTCCAATGATTAAGACCTCAGTTGACATACCGTTTTTCTATAGAGCAATGTTCCATTTTGGTAGGCTTTGACATTATAAAGGAGCTGGTAGATTAGCCATTGGACAGAAATCCTGAAAAAGATGGATATTCATTTTTTTAAAAGAAGGTGACTCTGAAACAGCAAGGCTCCTTTCCAGATGACATTTGGGAACAAAGGAGAGAGGAAAAAAATCAGGTTATTAAATGCCTTAAACTCAATTTCAGTTGTACTCTTGTTGAAAGTATTGAGCTTTTGGTGTCCTATTACAGGAAAGTTCAAATCCAGGGTCTGGCCATGTGCCTCTTTTTGCTAGGCAGTTTGAAAAATATGTCCCTATTTGGCAAGAAAATTTTTGCAAAGAAAAATGCTTGCTTTGGACATATTTGCCACTGTTTATTCCTAGTACACATCCTATTGTTTGGTGCCTTCCTTTTTCCTGTTGGCCTTTGATATATGTCTCCTTTCAGAAGTTTTTCTGTAGCTATTTGTAACAAATAAAATTAGCTAGAATTAATATTTGAACATAAACAACACCGTGACATATAAGACTGGATTTACTCAACAGAACTCATGCTTTGTCCTATTATGGTCTGGAAATACTCTTAGCATGAGAATAGGGCTGTCAAATTCCTTTTTTTAAAATGCAACAATTGTTGCAAAAGTACAACTGGAAATGGACTGGGGAGAAATTAAAATCGTGCTACACTGACAAAAACACATTATCATGCTCCCTGATCAAATGTTCCCAGAACATCTGATTGGACTAACATGCATGAATAGAGTTAACAATGTTGGGACTTGCGAGTTAGCGGAATTAGGAGGGGGAACATGCCAGGAGTGTGAAAGCATCTTGTCTGGACTATCTCTGGTATCCAAGGTCAAGCTGCCAGGCCGTTGAAGACATCTGCATGGAGCTGAACTGGCTGGTGCAAAGAGGGGGGCTGCATGTCTGAGAAAGGGAGGGGGGTTGAATTCATTGGGTTGTTTAACTTGGGGAAAATGTGGGAACTTTCATTCACAACTTTTTCACTGCTCTGTATGCTACACTCCATTAAAGCGATTTCTACTATAATCACATATGAGTCGAAATTGATGGCAGTTTGAATAATACAGTCATTACACACATTCGCATACCTCTATGTGCATTAGGTCAACCTTCCACTTAATGCTTCCACTGTCTCTGAAAGAACTAAGAACTTAGCCTTTAGGACTTTTAACCATGGAAGCTCATCTAGTGCCTAGCACAAAGGTTGACAACCTATGGCCTATAGACCACAAATAGCCCTCCAGCACATTATTTGTGACCCATCAGCATTAGAACACAACACTGCTGAAATTCAGGGGCAAAACGGCCAGTTTTTGGCAGCACAATTTTTGGATTTTTTTTCTCTCCAGACATAAGGATAGAAGTGGCAGTGGCAGGCCTTTGAATCTTCCTGACCAGAAAAATTGCCCTCCTGCCTTAAAATTGCAGTAGCAAGATTCTGAGTTTGTGAATTGCACATTTTATTAATAGTGAAATAGGAGCAGTTTGATTTCCAAAGGTTTCCTGTTCCCATTCTCAAATTTTCACATTCAAGAACTGGGGGAAAAAAAACTTCAGGGGGCTGATTTTTCAATGGACTGGGGGAAAGAAATCAACCCTGTCCCTTTCTGTACTACATTACTCTTCTGATAAGGTAAGAGCCTCCTGCCCTCCAGCTAATAGAAAAATGAGTTGTGCTTTCCAGCCCTGGAAAACTCAGTCCCTGCCCTAGGACACGGCTATTGTTTTGTAATCAGAAAAGCTCAAAAAATCTTTCTGTCCCTTTGCTAGCCTTTCTCCAACCTGAAGCCACCCAGATAATCTGGACTGCAGTTCTTAATTCCTACACAGCATGCTTAGCCTATGTGGAACTTTTCAAGATGGCATATGCTAATAATTCCACTCTTACATTCTTTAGTTTACAAACTTGGTTCAGTTAGGAGCTTTGACAATGCTGAGAGTACTCCAAATAGGCCTATGATTCTATGCTTTTTTAATAGTTTCTGTTGTTTTTATATCACTTAATATCTGTGCAAACCACCATGTCTCTAATGAAATCCACAGCATTAATATTATTTCTTGTATGGTGCCTAAATCTTAATGATTATGGTTTATTCATTAGAGATATGCTATACATTTTATATCCAGGAGGACCACAGAGATCCTTTTTAAAATTAAAATGTGGAACTTTTCAAGATGGCATATGCTAATAATTTCACTCTTACATTCTTTAGTTTACAAACTTGGCTCAGTTAGGAGCTTTGACAATGCTGTGAGTACTCCAAAATAAGTACTTCAGTGTCATTTATGAAAGTTTACCAAAGTACTTCAGTATCATTTATGAAAGGTTACCCAAGCCTCTTAAACCATCTTCTCTGAAAATTGTCAGTGGACTCTCATCTCTTACTTAAGAGACATGTGGAATAATACAAAAACATTGAGAACAGCCTATCATTCAGTAATTTACACTTTGCTAAAAAAGAGGAAATGAACCATTTAAAGAACAAAAGGAAAATGAGGGTAGACACGCATAATGGACAATCTCAAGCCTGTCCAACCCATTCTCCAATTTTCCCATCTGATTCATCAGTATTTTTAACCTAGATTTGGTCTGAGTAGTGCTCCAGACACAGAACTTCATATAAAGAACTGCCTCCATCAGTCCTTTAAATAGAAGATTATCTTTTGTAAAATGGGTCACACACCCATCCTGTTAGTTATAATAAAGCACTGATTTCCATAGATTCCATTCTGGGTGGAATCCCTAGAACAGACTTTCTTAAGGTCTTTTGGCTACAGTGGCTAGCAACTGTGTGAGTTGTAATCACAACGTAACTTGAGAGCACCCAGACAGAAAAGCCTGCCACAGTATCTCCAATCAAAAATTGGATGGAGCAAGGATGGAAGTGATCTCAGAGTAAATAATTGAGGTGGATGGACTTAACCCAGAGGTGTGCAGTGCTACCTATGGTTGTGCAGACTTGTAGCTAACTACATCTGAAGTGCCACTAACTGTCACCTTTGGTTTAATTTATGATGAAGTAACACCCCTAGGGTTTCATAATACATTCCACTGTTTGTATCTAAGCAACCTAGGTTCGCACTACAGGCATTCCTGCACAAACAAATCTGAATGTGCACTGCCTTAATATACAGGAGATTGCCTAGTCTGCATTCTAGTCAAACTGGAAGCTAATCGGTGTGCTTCCATTTTGCAGAAGACAAATAAGGTTAGTATGCAATCGCCAGGAATGAGTTCTATTCATCTGAGCTGGGAGAAAATAGGCCATGAAGAAAGAAACTAGGCAAGAAAGAGCAGGAGAGCTGTTCAGGGAAAACTCATTGTTGGCTGAACATCATGACCCCCAAAGTGGAATTCAGAAAACTCACTCAGTAAACAGAATCATCAGGACTGCAACTGTGTAGCTGGGAAAAATATATTCTATTTCTATTTTTAAAAGATAGTTCAGTGTACACATTTTATCTGTACATTGTCTAAATACAAAACTAATGGCACTTCTGTTTGAGTCATTTTTAAAGAGCAAAATGCAAAGTGGTTAAATGCCATATGAAATACAAATAACAGCAGGAACAAAAATAGGAAAGCCATTTCTAGTTAGAAATATAGTAACATTACATTTTTAAAAAGGCACTGATGTCACCAAAATACAGCATTTGTTTTTACTTCAAGTACATTTAATTAATAACAAAAGTTAGTCAATACAAAGTGCTAGAGAATGCACAAAATGTATGTTTACTAAAATGTTGATCATATTCAAAAAATCTTTAAATAACAGAGAAGTAAAATCAGAATATTACTAATGATATTTGGAAGAAAAATTAAATAAATATAATCGAGCAGCCATCAGCATTGGTTTCAGCAATAACAGTGTTATATAGACCAAAGAAATGTATTGTTTTGTGCTCCCAAATTCTAAATGATGAGAAATTTCACAGATTTAATTGCTAACTCAGAGTTTCTTTTTTTTTTTTTTTTAAGAAAAAAGTCACTGGTCATTTCTGTATTAGGCTAATTAGCATTCCTGGAGAAGCCACTTGCAATTTGCATGAAGGGGCACAAATGGGCATCTTTGAGTGAAGGGGTGTGCTTTTTCTTGCTTCACGCAAAGCTGGTTCCTGAAGAAGCCTGCTATTATGAGAAAAGTTTAGAATGACAACAGACCAGGAAGTCTGATTATCAGTCTTATGCTATCTCAGCTACCAAGAGTGATCCTACTACTAATTGCAAGCAGCTTCTCCAGGAACCAGCTTTGCACGAAGCCAGCAAAAGCATACCCCTTCACTCAAAGGCACCCCCTCACGCTCCTTCATGCCAAGACAGGTGTTGGTGAACACTGGCATGTCACCCAAAACGTTGTGGCATGTCACCTTTGACACATGTGTCATAGGTTCACCATCACTGCTCTATGCTCATACACATCATAGTTACTTTCCTAAGAAGCAATACAGAGTAGGTATGGAAACCTTTTCGTATTCACAGGCAAACATTAGGCTGAAATATTTTTATGAGATCAAGATTTCCTCAGCCAAAATGGAAATGAGGCTTTCTCAAAATCAATGACATTTAGATGGAATTCAGGTTTCAATACAGTCCATTTTGCTTTTATAGAATACTTCATTTAGCCCCAAAATCTTAGCAGCTCAGTGCAGTTTTCTATTCAATACCCTGAATGTATTTTCTTAACAAACCAACCTATTGTTAGTAGTAGGATCACTCTTGGTAGGTCTGATAGCAAAAGACTGAAAATCAGACTTCCTGGTTCACTGTCATTCTAAACTTTCTTCATAATAGCATCTTTGTTCCCATTCACTGGCTTCCATATTTTTGTTTTATAATGCTTTTCTTATGAAAGCATTAAAAGCAGCTGTAGTGGGGAGCAGCTCACCTTTAAATAACAACCCAGCCTTATGTGTCCAGAGGTAAGTCACCTGACCCCTGATAGTCAGCCGAAGAAGAGAGTTCTGTCAGGTTTGGGTTAAGAAGAGTATCGGGGGTGAGGGAGTTGGCCCAAATGAGGAGGGTCACCTAAGGCTGGAAAATGTGGAGTTGTTTTTGTTGCTTTCAATTTCAGATAGGTAGTTGGATACTGGATGAAAGTGTAGCACCCAGACTAGACTGGAGTGTAAGGCTACAATCGCATTAGGCATTTTGTATTTTATCTCTCTTTTTTTCTTATGCGTTGCGCAAATAGAACTTTATCTTCCTTGACACCTTTAATAAATTTGACTTGGATCCTTCTATCACCCACTTCAGCTTGGCTGAGCTATTGACTCCCCAGAGTTATGTATGGTTTCCCTTCCTGTAGTTTAGCCACACCCAGGGTGGGGTGAGGATTTCCCCTTCAGTCGTCCTCTGGTTCCCACAGACGTCTGGTGAGGAAATGAGAAACTGGATTACTTTTTCAGTTACAGGTTTCCTGAGAACCAAAGTACCTGAAGGAAGGAATAAGGCAGACTCTGGCATGCCTTATTACAACAACAAATATTGGAGTAGTGGTATCTCAAATCAACCAGACTCAGTCAAGATGATTTTAATCTCTGCTGCTTATTTAGGGTAATTCACCACTGGCAGTGATCATTCAGGAAAAGGAGACATGAGAAAATAGTACCTATTAAGCTGCTCAGGAAATTTGCATTAAAAACAACAACTCTGAACCTTGTCAAAAAGGTTCGTAGAAGACTGGAACAGAAATGCCAAGTACTCATTGTTTTACTATCTGTGTAAAAAAGAGAGAATTATCTTTTAAGTCCAACTACAAGGCAACTTCAAAAATTAGAGAGATTTTCACTGATTCCAAAGCTGTATCAGCAAAGCCCCCTGTCCCCAGGACAAGTGTCAAAATGTATGTCACAACATGAACTCCACCCCTTACATACTTGGGTGGATGTTGTGACATGTGCATGAAAGGGAAGAGCTTGATGATGCACATTTCATCATTTTGGCATCATCGTGATTAGGAACAGAAACTTACAGTTGTGTGGTGGATTTCGGCACTGCCGCTGATTCCTAGGAAGGAGGGAGTGCATTCCAGGCAGATAAGAGGATTCACAGTCCGGAGACTGTTGCTGGGAAAGTTCAGAGGTTCAAGGTAGCTCCACCCTAGAGTCTCCCAGGTTATTTACCCTTAGGTCAGTTAGAGTAGCTTTAGTCTGGCAAGATTCTGTCTGTATGGTGAAAGCAATAAAGATCTGGAGTTTGGATTACACTGACTCGACCTTGTACATGGGCTGGCCCCGACAAGTCATCTGTTTAGGTTTGCATTATAAATCCTAACCTCCACTATTCTATTGGGCAGCATATGGCTGATATACCAAGACCTAGCCATGGAAAAGGCACTTTCAAGGTGTGTAATAAGAAACATGCTATACAGCTATGGTGCTTAGTGCTGTCACCATTGGCAAGAAGCATCTAAAATGTATAATATTCCCTCCATTTCTTCAACAGATACACAAAAACAGATGTTTGCCATTTGTTAGTCATTCTGCTTTTTGCAGTGTAACATAGGATCACATATTATTTAGCATCAGAATATTATATTTATGAAAAAGCAAGGGCTTCTTTTCACTGTAGAGTCAAAAAGTTGAAACCTACAAAAACAATCCAACCAAATCTAATAAATCTTATATATCTTCTTTCTATGATAGTAAAGTTAGTTTTGTGTGTGTGTGTAGTAGTGAGAGACCCTGTCTAGAATTGCAAGATCCACAGTGGAACTCCAATATGTGCCTGTTCAAGTCAGCAAATATTTTATTTATTTATTTATTTATTTTTATTTAAAAGACTTGAATGGACACCCATCTTAGAACCACAACTCTAGACAACTCACAACAATGATATAACACCCCCCCCATAAAAGCAAATAATAATAAGGTAATAATAACAGAAATGGCAAATGTTATATAATTATGATCTGAAATGCTGTATTCATTATAACTGTAAGCCATATATTTAAGCCTTGGTTAAATATATAAGCCTGACATATATATAACATTATACCATAAATGGTAGCCTCATACAGTATATCAATTTAAGACAAAACAAATTTAATGGTTTTACTGCTTTAATAAGCCATGGTATGTGCTCTCTCTCTCTGAAAGACCTGACAGCATAAATGGCAATATCACAACTGACAATATTTAGAGCAGAACTTTCACAACCAAGAGATACTTGGTTTATTCTTTCTTTCATATATTTACATCAAAGAGTTAGCAGAAGAAAAAGAAAAGAAAAAAAACTGTAATGAAAACTAGTGAGATATATGTGATACTTTTCTGGCCATAAAAATACCTTATTATCTAAATGTCTTGAGAGATGCTTGAAAAACATTTGGATAACTAGCTGCTGATGTAATCAAAGGAAGAAGTTTGATAACTTTTTTTCCTACCTGAACTCAGGACTAATGGTAGTTATACTAATACTCTTCAGTACCAAGTCTCTGTGGGAAATCTAACCTGCCATCTGTACAAATTATATCAAAAATTCTGAACTGAAATAGCTTTACTTTACATTGAAATCCAAAAATTCATATATCAAAAGAGTGTGGATGAAAGGCTTGAAAATGGAGAAGGCTGATTACTGTCTTGCTAGAATGCCTTGATTATGCCAATCCTACTGAATGAAACCAGGCCAAATTATCTCTGCTGTTTGTTAATACCACCTTGGGTGATTTTAATTTTCCTGAGACACCAAACAAGGTTTCTGTATTTCCCGAGGCACTTGGTGAAGAAATCTCCACAGGGTCTCTGGGAATAGTAAACAATTAAGGATTTCTTGTCTTTCAGAGTTCATACCTCTCCTCTGGAAAGTTTTATGATGTTTCTTGAAATCTCCTCTGGTATGTCCAAATGCTTTGGGGCACTTGTGGAGGCTCAACAGATGCAGTTTTTTCTTGCTAGCTGATGGGGATGAATAGAATTTTTAAAAGCATTTCTCCCTAAATGTTCTATAATTACACAGATAAACATAGTACCTACCAAGCAACTTGGGAATGTTACAGGGATCTCAAGTATAACATAAAATCTTAGGTTTTTTGGTGGAATAGCACAGGTCTCCCTCCACATTTTAAAGAATATAGGCTTAAAAGGCCCAAAATATGTAAATACAGGCTCTGAACAGAAGGTCTTTTGCCCCTATTAATCAGCAAAGAATAATAAGCAGCAATACTGGATCTTCTGGGCAGGGGAGAAAGAAGCAGAATGCAATTCACAGAAAGGAGAAAGTCTTTCACTAGTCGGGTAACACATGAAATTTGTGATTAACACAGTTGTATTGCTGTGGGGTCCACCTGCATCCAATAATACTGAATTCCCAAATCCTTGACCTTATGCAGTCATAACAGAACCACCTGTTCAGTATCGGCATATATCAGTTGGTTTCAAGGGAACAGCAAGACCTTCAGCAGCTTCACAAAAACCAAATTGTACCTTTTCTTACTAGTATTTTAGGCTGTTATTTTTTTAAAAAGGACCAAGTCTTTTTCTCATTTATCCATTCTGCTAATCTCTTAGCATTTCAGTCTCTCTTAAGGATGTCACAAGAACATTTTAAAAAATTTAAAACATCCCAGTATGACAGGCAGGAAAGGAGAAAAACATCGTAATTGGATATTACTTCTATTGAGCCAGGCATCCAGATGTCAGTTTACATTCCTAAAAATTTATAGTGCCAAGTCTGAATTCTTGAACTAAAACGAACAATGATGTTACATGGCACCTATGCAGATGCGTCTTATACAATCCTTCTGTCTCCTCAAACATCCAATTTGCCCTTATATATAAGCCACATGTTAGCAAGATCCCATGACATTGCAATCAAACAATGAACACCCAAACACCAGCCCAAACACAAAATACAACCTTAAAATATAAGATAGAAAAAGTGTTCCACATTCATTTTAGACTCCCTAGTTTTGCTAGAAGGTTGAACCTTCCTTTCAGTTTAACCACTCATATGCTAACTCCTTTCAGATAGCTGTCAAGATGGCATTTGTCACTACCAATCAAAAACTGTTGTGCATACTGTCTTTCTCTCCTTAACAGACTTTGGTGGATGAGTTTAAAAAAGAATAAAAAAGCATGCAAGAGTTACAACCAGGAAATTATGGGGACAAGGCAGAACTGGACATGTGTACAAGGAAGGACTGGCAGGACGTCTTCTGACATACCCTTGATAGCAGAACAGTTTAAGCAGACTTGGGGTACAATCTGCCTGTACTGGGACAAGAAAAATGTCACCTATTAATGTTTCATGATCCTTTAAATTGTGCAGGAATTTAGGGGGATTTTGTAGCAATGCCTTGCTTACCTCTTCTGTCACTAGTCAGTCTTGTAGAGTAGAACTGCATGACACTTCACTAGTGTAGGCTAGATGAAAATAAAGAATATAATATTGGCTACAGATAAAATGGGTAAGTTGGTTGCTGGGAACATATTCATCTATTTTAAAAGAAAAATACACTTGCTCTTGATTTATCATGCTCAACTTGTCAGATCAGTATTGATATTTATTCTACATATTTTATGTAGGATAAGTTATATTTTGTCAGCTCTAATACAAAACAAAACCTGGCACTAAGGATTTTATTTTTCTGTACATAACGTGGTAGCTTCTGAAAAGGAATATGGAAATATAGGCTACATATGGTTACTCTCAAAATAATGGGGCTGCTGCTGACATACATAGCCATGTTGGCCAAGGTCAAATATGAGGAAAGCATTATACAAGTCTCGACACTCTAGCCCCCGAGATTAGGAAATGTATCCATCTTAGTTGCTCCTACTAAGGTTAGCTGGGAGTGTTCTGACCTACATACTTCATCTAATGCTAGATCCCTGTCTGTATTGGGAATAATGTTGAATCTGTGCTGGCAAACAGAATTTCTCCTTAGCAATCTGCTACAACAGCAATAATATATTTCCACCTGTGCATTGGTTCTTCACATGCATTGATTAAAAGTAAAATCTTCTGTTTATTCAGAAATTCTTAATCCAATGGAGTGGGAGGATTACTCACAGGTAACAGATACATTATGGCAGAATCCATCCTAAATAGCCAATACAACTAAGGTGTGACCAAGCTGACATTAGGCTTGGTAAATCTATGCTGTCATTAAAAAAAGAAAAGGAAGGGGGTGTTGCTGGAAGGGTTTGGAGATCCCATTAGATACAATGGCTAGGTTCAGGCATCATGCTTAATTAAGCCAATCTATCGTTTATTAACTTCAGCAAAGGATCGTTACCTTGTCGTGGTGCTGGAGCTTGAGCACCTCAATGATGCCATGAGCTAAACTGTGAAGGGACACCCAAGACAGGAAGGTCATGACAGAGAGGTCAGACTAAACGCGATCCCTGGGGAAGGTAATGGCAACCCACCCCGGTATTCTTGCCATGAGAACTAAATGGATCAGTACAACCAGAGATATGTCGGTATACCATTGGAAGATGAGACCCCCAGGTCGGAAGATGGTCAAAATGCTACTGGGGAGGAACAGAGGATGAGTTCAACTAGCCCCAGACGTGATGACGCAGCTAGCTCAAAGCCGAAAGGATGGCTAGCTGCCGACGGTGCTGGTGGTGAACGGCGAATCCGATGTTCTAAGGATCAACACACCATTGGAACCTGGAATGTAAGATCTATGAGCCAGGGCAAATTGGATGTGGTTATTGGGGAGATGTCAAGATTAAAGATAGACATTTTGGGCGTCAGTGAACTGAAATGGGCTGGAATGGGCCACTTCACATCAAATGACCACCAGATCTACTACTGTGGACAAGAGGACCACAGAAGAAATGGAGTAGCCTTCATAATTAATAGTAAAGTGGCTAAAGCAGTGCTTGGATACAATCCAAAAAACGATAGAATGATCTCAATTTGAATTCAGGGCAAGCCATCTAACATCACAGAGATCCAAATATACGCCCCAACCACAAATGCTGAAGAAGCTGAAGTAGAGCAGTTCTATGAGGATCTGCAGCACCTACTGGACAACAGGCCTAAAAGAGATGTTATTTTCATCACGGGAGACTGGAATGCTAAGGTGGGCAGTCAAATGACACCTGGAATTACAGGTAAGCATGGCCTGGGAGAACAAAACGAAGCAGGACATAGGCTGATAGAATTTTGCCAAGACAACTCAATGTGCATAACAAACACCCTCTTCCAGCAACCTAAGAGATGGCTTTATACATGGACTTCCCCAGATGGACAACACCGAAACCAGATTGACTACATCCTTTGCAGCCAAAGGTGGTGGACATCTACACAGACAGTAAAAACAAGACCTGGAGCTGACTGTAGTTCCGATCACGAACTTCTTGCACAATTTAGGATCAGACTAAAGAGATTAGGGAAGACCCACAGATCAGCTAGATATGAGCTCACTAATATTCCTAAGGAATATGCAGTGGAGGTGAAGAATAGATTTAAGGGATTGGACTTAGTAGATAGGGTCCCGGAAGAACTATGGACAGAAGTCCGCAACATTGTTCAGGAGGCGGCAACAAAATACATCCCAAAGAAAGAGAAAACCAAGAAGGCAAAATGGCTGTCTGCTGAGAGACTAGAAGTAGCCCAAGAAAGAAGGAAAGCAAAAGGCAACAGTGATAGGGGGAGATATGCCCAATTAAATGCAAAATTCCAGAGGTTAGCCAGAAGAGATAAGGAATTATTTTTAAACAAGCAATGCGCGGAAGTGGAAGAAGACAATAGAATAGGAAGGACAAGAGACCTCTTCCAGAAAATTAGAAACATCGGAGGTAAATTCCAGGCCAAAATGGGTATGATCAAAAACAAAGATGACAAGGACCTAACAGAAGAAGAAGAGATCAAGAAAAGGTGGCAAGAATATACAGAAGACCTGTATAGGAAGGATAACAATATCAGGGATAGCTTTGACGGTGTGGTCAGTGAGCTAGAGCCAGACATCCTGAAGAGTGAGGTTGAATGGGCCTTAAGAAGCATTGCTAATAACAAGGCAGCAGGAGACGACGGCATCCCAGCTGAACTGTTCAAAATCTTGCAAGATGATGCGGTCAAGGTAATGCATGCTATATGCCAGCAAATTTGGAAAACACAAGAATGGCCATCAGATTGGAAAAAATCAACTTATATCCCCATACCAAAAAAGGGAAACACTAAAGAATGTTCAAACTATCGAACAGTGGTACTCATTTCACATGCCAGTAAGGTAATGCAAGGTAGACTTCGGCAATTCATGGAACGAGAATTGCCAGATGTACAAGCTGGGTTTAGAAAAGACAGAGGAACTCGGGACCAAATTGCCAATATCCGATGGATAATGGAAAAAGCCAGGGAGTTTCAGAAAAACATCTATTTCTGTTTTATCGACTATCCTAAAGCCTTTGACTGTGTGGACCATAACAAATTGTGGCAAGTTCTTAGTGGTATGGGGATACCAAGTCATCTTGTCTGCCTCCTGAAGAATCTGTATAACGACCAAGTAGCAACAGTAAGAACAGACCACGGAACAAGAGACTGGTTTAAGATTGGGAAAGGAGTACGGCAGGGCTGTATACTCTCACCCTACCTATTCAACTTGTATGCAGAACACATCATGCGACATGCTGGGCTTGAGGAATCCAAGGCTGGAGTTAAAATCTCTGGAAGAAACATTAACAATCTCAGATATGCAGATGATACCACGTTGATGGCTGAAAGCGAAGAGGAACTGAGGAGCCTTATGATGAAGGTGAAAGAAGAAAGTGCAAAAGCTGGCTTGCAGCTAAACCTCAAAAAAACCAAGATTATGGCAACCAGCTTGATTGATAACTGGCAAATAGAGGGAGAAAATGTAGAAGCAGTGAAAGACTTTGTATTTCTAGGTGCGAAGATTACTGCAGATGCTGACTGCAGTCAGGAAATCAGAAGACGCTTAATCCTTGGGAGAAGAGCAATGACCAATCTCGATAAAATAGTTAAGAGCAGAGACATCACTCTGACAACAAAGGTCCGCATAGTTAAAGCAATGGTGTTCCCCGTAGTAACATATGGCTGCAAGAGCTGGACCATAAGGAAGGCTGAGAGAAGGAAGATCGATGCTTTTGAACTGTGGTGTTGGAGGAAAATTCTGAGAGTGCCTTGGACTGCAAGAAGATCAAACCAGTCCATCCTCCAGGAAATTAAGCCAGACTGCTCACTTGGGGGAATGATATTAAAGGCCAAACTGAAATACTTTGGCCACATAATGAGAAGACAGGACACCCTGGAGAAGATGCTGATGCTAGGGAGAGTGGAGGGCAAAAGGAAGAGGGGCCGACCAAGGGCAAGATGGATGGATGATATTCTAGAGGTGACGGACTCATCCCTGGGGGAGCTGGGAGTGTTGACGACCGACAGGAAGCTCTGGCGTGGGCTGGTCCATGAAGTCACGAAGAGTTGGAAGCGACTGAACGAATAAACAACAAAATTGTTTATTAAATAAATCACAATTGGTTTATTTTTATAATAAGCTGCCAAAACTGTGGTTAATAAGCTATAATACTGTAGCCCAAAACTAAACACACATTTTTTTAATCTTAGCACTATTTGTGAATCCAGCCAGAGTTTTGGAAATTCTTTGGACTATCCTCAATCTGCCCTAAATTTGTGCTCAGCAGTGTAAGCATCTCTCTAATCTGGATGAGTTTTAAATATGTTGTAATCTGTCTCCTCTCCTGCCACACCACTTTTCTGCCTTACTTTGGCTCTTTTATTACTTATTTCTCTGCCTGCTCTCTTAGCCTCCTAAAAATGGCTTCAGACTACAAAAGAATATTTCAGCTGGCAGAAATCATTGTAATGCCTTCATTCCAGCACATTTATCATTAGAATTCTACCCTAAATTTCCACTAACATATGGCCTCTGAAGTTTAATGATAACCTATATAGGTTTGTTTTTTTGTTTTTTTGTTAGCTTCACTACTTTTCTTAGAGAAAATACTTGGGAAGCCTTCTTTTACTTCTATATAATTTAATGGAGGAGGCAAAAGGAATCAAAATGAACTGCTGAATTCAGACTTGAGAAACATTAAGTAGACCAGTTGAAGACAGTGGGAAGTTTGTTTGTTTGTTTGTTTTTCAAATTTCTATCACCACCCATCTCTCCTGAAAAGGGGACTCTGGGCGGTTAGTCATGACTATTCTAAATATAATTAATTTTTCAGTTTAATCCCAACTGCACATTTCAGTGCTTCTGCATTTCCTTTCAATTGTACTTTCTTAGAACAAAATGGAGCTTTACTGTAGCTGGGTTCAAGTTCAATCCAACATTTTTTTTTTCAAAAAAGGTAGGAGAATACCCTGCCAAAGAAAAGTTGAGCTCTTGTGCATTTTGTTGTTAGAAATGAATATATTGGTCTGGAACTGCTGTAGACCCATATTCAAATCCCCACTTGATCAGGAAGCCCAGTTGGTGACTTAGGGCCACTCACTATTTCTCAGCAGAAACTACCTCAGAGGATCATTACCTTGAGGACAATGGGAAGAGACCATGCTCCTACAGAAAAGATAGCATATAAATGTAATAACAAAGGCAAATAAAATAATCAGACTGTAATTATTGAGTCTTGAAGTAATTTACAATAATACGGTAGGGGAAAAAACCTTATGACAATGTCATCTTACTATAGGTATTCCAAGACATGTAGTCCGAGAAAGAAGAGCACCATGCAGCTACCAAAAAAGTGAAATAGAGGTCTATTTCTACTTATACCTACTGTATGTTAGCCTGTTGTAATCTCACCTTTAAAAGAGTTGACCTTGATGTTATTAGCACAGAACATAATGGTGATGTATTCATTTTATGACATACTACCTTATTCCCCTACCTAAGAATCATATACAGTAATTAAATAATTATACTTCAGGAATATAAGGAAATAGATAATCAATAAAAGTGTATGGTCAAGGCATCACTTAAAATAATGTGATGCATTCTCTCAATTGACATAAGAAGTAAATGAAAAGAAGTGACCCTCAGCTGCCAAATTTTATAAAACGTATTTTTAATAATATATACATATATAAAACCATTTTTAACTTCAACACAATCCAGCTGCAAAGCTTTCCATTTTCATATAACTAAGAAGAAGCTACAAGTACTTAATTTTTGTGGGTGTTTTTAAACATAATTGCAGCTATCACAATTCATATGGCAAAATGCAACAATGACATATTTTTCATTCTTCAAATTAAGCTTTCTCTCCTCAGAACAATTTAATATTTATAGACATTTTGACAGACTAACAAGTGGATATCTAGATTTGCATAGAAAGACAAACACTTGTTTCAAATCAAAGAATGGCATAGTGGTGAAACATTAACATGTAATGTGTTGTGATGAAAACAAACATGTCATGCAGGTTTTGATTGTATCATTTGACTGTCAAGAAAGATGGAATGCATGATGGCCATACTAAGAGAGCAATTTAGCTGATCACAGAAGCTTTGAAAATCTCTCACATGCCTGAAAATTCTATGTTGAAAGTTAGACAAGAATAATTAAAATTGCATGTCACTTCAGCAGTGTGGCGGAGGTGGGCAGGGGGTAGAGTTTGCTATTTTAATGTTAAATGTGACTGATGCTTATACATTTGAAATATTCATTAAATATGGATGTAGTCAGGCAGATGTGATAAACTTGAATATCACAAGTTTAGTGATAAAAAAAATTGTCTCAGATTTTGTGACATAGAATGTTGCAGCACAGAAGACAGATATCAATTATTTGAAAATGTTGTATGAAGCTATGTATATTTGAGAAAAAATATAAAAAACTGGTATTATGAAAAAAGGAATGCAGAATGCACTCATATACTGTATCAAAAACATTAAATACAATAATTAGCCAAGAAATTTCAAATCCTTGTTCAAAGGGAATGTGCTTTTATTTAAGCAAATTTATTCTTCAAACCACATTTCCAATTTAATAAATGGGATTATTAAAAGTATGTCATTAGATCGTTGTGTGAACCAATGAATGAATGAATGAATGAATATGTAAGCTACCAAAAGAATATTCCATTCTTCCTTAGTTACTGTCCTTATGATAAGGTTACATTATATACATTCTAATACACTGTAAGTTCATAATAAAGGTTTATCCTATTAATTAGTCTTAATTAAACATTTCTGCATTAAGTTAGATCTGCAGATATACTTTTGCCCTGTTCTGTGTTACAACTTTTAAGGAGAATTCCCAAAAGCTGAACTATCAACTTGAAGTATAAACCATAACTATTGCTTTTTCAGTATTTCCAATTATTGTCTAATATTTCAGGCTTCTTTGGCAACAGTGCACAAATTTTGACTTGAACTGTCAGAGTATCAACAGCCTTTAAAAATTATGTTTGTGAAGTCACTTGCCCTAAAATATAACTGTGGGTATACTTTAACTCGGGACTATCTATATAACCTCTAACAGAACACTATGTGCACTTAGTGGCACATCTTTGTTTACACATGTACATATATTATAACTGAGTCATTCTTATCTTATTCATTATCAGTTTTTTCTTTTTTGCTAGAATTCTTCTGCTCTGTGTCAGATATAATTTGCAGCAACAGTGAACTTTTGTTTTAGGAGATCTACAGTAATTTGCAAAAAGATCAAATAAAGAATTGCTTAAATAGGATGATTTAATAATGGGGGAGGCACTAAATTACTTTGCATTCCAGTGCATATTTTACTTGGAAATCAATCTCATTAAATTTAGTGGGACTTACTTCTGAATAGAGTTGCATGGGGTTGCATTCTTAGCTGTTGAATGTTAAGTGGCCCACGGAAGTTTCACTATGATTCTGTGTTCAAGAGATTTTTGTCTCTAAAGGGACTCTGCAGAAAATGTTGACGATTTTATCATAACTGAATAATTTACAGCTAAAAATGTGTCTGATTTGCTACTCATTTTCAGTTGTAATTTAGCTAAGTATATTACAACATTTGCTATTCTCATCCTTCTGCTCAGAATGAATTTGATCCAACAAGCCTGAGAAAGAAATCTAAAATCATTGCACATTATACATATTTTGAGTAAAATAATCTAAATATATATGGCCTTGCATATATGTTAAGGCTAAACCATAGTCAGTTACTGAATGAGAACAAAAAGTCACAGACCAAGATACAGAGCAAGGGGAGTCTATCCAGAACAGAAATCAAGGCAGGAAAGTTATAGTTCTTCAGGCAAAGTGCCACAGAAGCAGACCGCACAATAATAAATCCTGACTGGGAGATTCAGTGATTGTCCTGAATGACAGAAGCTACTGAGGTATATGGGAATCCTATAGAACACCTGAGCTCAGAGCATAGCTAATTGCAAAGAAGGTTAATTTTACCCGGTTGATTTAAAACCCATTTTTGCAGCTTCCAAAGTATTTTGATATTAATTTACTGAAATTTAGTGTCAAAATCACTGTCTTTCAGTAATGCAATTTCTTCTACTTTTTTGGTTTAATTTCAAATTAATTAAATTAAATTAAATTAAATTAAATTAAATTAAATTAAATTAAATGCATCTATTTCTCTCTTTAGCTCTTCCCCCCAAACCTGAGGAAAAAATGAATATTTGGCCCCACCAGCTCCAGTAAACCACTGTGACACCAGCTAAAACCACAATAGTTATTAGAGGCCAGAATGTAAATAAATACAGCACTGAAAACAGCTACTGCTCCACTATAACCAACAAGCCAACGATGTTATCAATCTTGCAGACTGATATTCACAGGATTTTGCAGTACTTGTGATATGGACAATGTTAAACGAATTGTGCTTGAGTCAATTCAACTACATCAAATGACTGCATTCTTTGATTTTCCCCCCAAAATGTACTGGTAGTTAAAGCACACTAATGTGCAAAATAGCTAAGAGAAATATTCACTTGTAGTTCAGCCTTTTTCCTCCCTTCTCTCCTAAGGCATGAAGTTCTCTTCCTTTCTGACAAGGCTGACCATGGCTGTGATTGAGCATGCTGTTGCTCCTGACAATGACAAATCTTTTCCCCAGCAAAGAAGCATCTTAAGCAGATTCTCTAAAGAAGTTGGCAGACATTCCATTCCCTGCACTGTCAATCACAGCTTACCATCCAAAGAGAATGGAGGCTGTTTTGCCATGTAAAAAAAATCACTTTTCATGGCAGCACTGTCAGGAACTAAAAATGAGAGTTAATTCCATCTGCCTTCTCCTATTCTTTTTAACCAGGATTAAAATATTCTTCCTAGCATTGTTTTGCTTTTGTTAGGGATTACATAACCACTTTGTCATAAATGGAAACCTGTCTACCTACAGTATAACATCTACATATCTTTCTACTCTTTTCTTTGTTTTTATTGCATTAATTTAAAATGCTCATAAATGCTGTTGTTTTTTTTATTTCAGAGATAGAGTGAATCTTCTTTGGATCTCACCAGAACAAACCCTTTCTTCTACCCAAATCTGATCATACTACTGTATATACAGACAGTATAGATCTGCTTTAGGTAGACATGTAAAGACTGGAAAAAAGGACTTCTTGTGGCATCTAATCTTTAGAAGGTGGTGACTCACCTTATGAACCCCTTTGCAACTGACACAAATTATTTAGAAGCAGATATCCATGCTTTATATGTTGGCAGCTACAGATGTTGGGAAGCATGAAGTATGCAAAATAAGATTTTTTGGAGTTGGGGGTATGCAAGACCAGGACTTCTGGGGGAGATGTGACCAACTGAAGACAACTGCATTGTCTTCAATTGAAGCATCCCCCACCCCAAATTTCAAAGAGGAAAATACCCAAGGTTTTCAGAACAACCTTCCTTGATAACTAGAAAAAAAAAAAGAGGGCAAAAGAAGGATATACAATAATGGAACATAAACCTCCAACATCAGGCAAGAAAGGATAGGAAAGGTATCTCTGTGGAGTCCTTGGTGCTGTCTGAGCTGGGTTGTTTGCTTGCAGACGTTTCATACAGACTAAGTAATATCATCAATGCAGTGATGCACTGATGCACAATGCACTGATTATGTTACCTAGTCAGGTAATGAAACGTCTGCAAGCAAACAACCCAGCTCAGAGAGCACCAAGGACTCCACAGTTCAATGCTAAGCTACAGATATTCCCTTCTATTGAAAGGTATCTCTATCAAGAATGTCAACAAATAAAAGGAAATAATAAGAAAAGGAAAATGAGGAGACTTTTAAAGAAGATCAAAGAAATGACAGGAAAAATTACAACTAATATAGGAATGCACCAAAGTAATCACAGAAGAGATCTTTTGGGAGACAAATGTAATTAATTATAAGATGAAAAGCTTATACAGGAGTCCTTTATAAACATGATTGTAAGAGACTTCTGGGCGAGATATGACAGATTGAAGATGGCTCTGTGAAAGTGGAGCTGAGGACCATGGCAAAGACCAAGAAACCAGTGAGTAGACCACAGTTTTCTGTGGGTTTGAGCCCTGAGAGATGACAGGATTAGCTATCTTGCTCACAACCACAGCAGAGCCTTTTAAAGGACACTAAGTTCACAAACCTCACTTTCTAATCACTTTCGGAAATTGCCTATTAACCGTCTTAAAACTATTAGAAACTTTCGGAATGACAAGTTTGAAAAGTCTTCATCAGGTAAGTTTATCTTCAATTCTGAACAAAAGAAAAATTAATTATAAGCTTAAGAATTTAAAGAATTTGAAATAAACAGCAAAAAGTTAAATAAGATTTTGATCTAAGGAAGTTACAAACAGATTAAAGGTCCAGGTAAATCTGGAATATTGACTTTTACTATAAGAGTTTGGAATTAACCATAAAAAATAAGCAACTTCCTGTGGGGAACAGACTTATTTTTGCTATCCTGGCCATTTCAAGTCATAACAAAAGATAAGTAATGATTTTAGAAACTGAACACTAGAGGGGACTAAAGATTTTAAGCAGAAGAAAAAAAATACAAGCCTGTTCTTGATGTCAGTTAATACTGGGGCATACAAAATGACACAAAACTTTATAATATCAGAAATATTAAAGGAGATATTTGAAGAAAGGAGCCAGACTTTAGTAACTACAATATCAACACTGTCACTAATGATGTCTGCTTCTATGGATGATCTACAGTATGTCTAAAAGATGTTAATGAAGGAATGACAGATGTGGAACAAGTTTTATCTGCAAGGACAGAGAAAGTACAGAATGCAGAACTACAAATGACAGGCCAAGAGAATTATTTGGAAAAGGATGCTTTACTGGATATACAAAAGAAACTGGCTGAAGTTTTAAAAACTGAAAGGGAAATGCAAATGGTAAACCAAGTGAATGCCCTGGAAAATGTTTTGTTATCGTGTCTACAAAAGAGGCTTGTTAAAGCCCTGAGGTAATCTGTGTGATAGGATAAAGAAGAATCAAAGAGAAATCAAATCCTAAGACAATATTTGATTGAATTAAATTTAAAATGGTTAGAAGTAAAAGGAAGGAATATAAAGTTGGTTTATTTGATCAACATTAAAATAAGATTTTTTTTTTTCAGTGTTCTGGCAACCCTTTATGGACTTTTTGCTGACACCAGGATTGAAAAGTTGATGTTTTATGGATTTGCTTCTGGATAAGGAATGGGATATGGGATGAAGAGATATTATATCTGTTTAACCTGATAGGGGATGAAGGGTTATTAAATTTGTTTATACTTGTGATGAAAGTTGGAAATCATTTCTTTATATATTTCTTTTCTTTTTATTTACTATATTCTTTTTTCTTTCTTCTTCTTTTTCCTGTACTTTTTATTCTTCCTTTCCATTCTCTTCTATTTCTCTTAGTTTGTATTAGTTTTTACTATTGTAATTAAAATTCAGTAATAAAAATTATATTTTAAAAATATTTGAATAAAAATTATATTTTTTAAAAAGGAAAATTCTAGACCAGATGAAATGTGGGACCACTAAGCCACCACATATGAGCGATTCTGTAATACATATTATATATCACATAGTCTCATCATGATTCTGAAATCCAAGTGGCATATTTATGTTTTTCTGTACTTCTGCCATAATTAAGTATATAACTTTCAATCTTTTGAATCTATCAGATTTTCTACATTCTATATAACACTTACATAAATGGGTGTATATTACTGGACAGATCTCAGAAACAAGATGGAAACATGTTAAATGTAAACTCATTCCAGAGTTCAAAACCTGGAGTCCTCAACATGTGAGTATTCCAGTTACACTCTCCCGCTATACCTCATTCAAATCACTTGGAAGGGAGGCAGCATACCAGGCAATTGGAGCTAGAGCTATTACTAGAATGGAAGAAAGCATTGGAAACCACCATCTCTGAAGGGCTTAAGACAACTTAAGACAACAACTCCAGAGTTCAAAACCTGGAGTCCTCAACATGTGAGTATTCCAGTTACACTCTCCCGCTATACCTCATTCAAATCACTTGGAAGGGAGTCAGCATACCAGGCAATTGGAGCTCGGGCTATTACTAGAATGGAAGAAAGCATTGGAAACCACCATCTCTGAAGGGCTTAAGACAACTTGGGCTGGAAAACCACAGTTTTGAATTGAGCTGAAAAAGATGGGTTACTCCTTTCAGTAGAACAAAAGAGTATCCTCCCAAGTTAAGGTCAGTCCATTCAGCAAATAAAGCAAAGCTATTACTGACTGGGGATGCCCAGCTTTTCAGTTACCGGTCTAGAAACCCTTGAAGTAACCTGTCTGCAACCTCTGAAGTAAACAATGGCATGTAGGGTAGGAAGAGGGAGTTTCTTCTTACGGGGGAGAATGAGTGTCCAGATCAGGTTTGAGATGCCATTCCGATTTCCACTGTATTTATATCAGAGCCCTGGAAGTGATTTTCTATCAAAATTCTACTGTGATAATTACGTAATGATAGAATGACAGTGTATGGACACTGTATAAACATGCACATTTTAGCCCAAAGAAGCACGTGAAACAAATTCTACATAAACAGAGTTAACGAAATTTTCCCTTCTAAATGGAAAATGATTTTTAACAAATCATGCCAGATGGGAAACAGGAAAAGGAACTCAGGTTTGAAAGAAAACATGCCAAAGGCCGTGCCGTTGATTTAGCCCAGCATTCTGATATAATGCTGGATTTTGGTTTACTTCAATTAATTACTTTTAAAGAAGTTATTGTTCTTCCTTTTGCTCACCATGGTGAAGCTGGGCCACCGAGAATTGGGAATTGCAGGGTGCTTTTGGAAAGCACCCTCTGCTGGCTGGTTCAAAGCAAAGCACTGCTGTTTTCACCAAGGATCAAAGTGGCACTACATCCCAAACCTTGGAGGACTCTTAATGGGAACTGCAGATTAAATACTCAGGTGTAAGATATATAAGATGCTTGACTTTTTAAAAGATTTTGTATTGATTTTTGTAACTAGTAAGTCATATTAAGGAGTGAATTCTATAACACAGGGTTCCTCAACCTTGGCAACTCTAAGCTGTGCGGACTTCAACTCCCAGAATTCCCCAGCCAGCAAAGCTATAACTTTGGAGGAACCCTGCTATAACAGTTTTTAGCATTTATTTGCTTTCCATGCCTCTTTACAATGTAAATGTACTCAGAATGACACAATCCAAAAATAGGAGCAAATTAACAAGAATGGACATAAAATACAGCAATCCAGTCAAATTATTTTTTTAACCAATGATTATGACCCAACATAAATTGTCATTCTTTGTCAGTTGTTGAAAGGCATGAGCTATTTGATCAAATATCAAGCTTAGATATTACAAAATAAATCCAGCAACCAATTCATGTAGCAGCCAAGTGCCTTACTACAAGTGTTAATGTCCTAAGAAGTGCTAAACAAGAAGTATCAGTCCAATCTTTCTGAAGTGCAGCTGAGGATTTCACTGTACTGTATAGAATCTGAACATTTCAACAGCTAAGACAGTAATAAACAGACTTCATATTTCTGAGATCCTACCAGGTCTTCAGTTAATCAAACAGAGCCTCCCTTTCTCACTAGGATAATCATCCTCTTCAAATGAAGACAGCATAGCTCTCTGGCAGAGGCTAAATATACCAAGGGCTCATCCTAACCATGCATGAGCATGCCCCCCCCCCCAAAATCCCCTCCTAACTTTTTACATGACATCTTCTTATAATGTTGCCTTGTCTCATCCCCAGCCCACAGCTGAGGCAGCTTAAAATAATATTTAGCTGTTCAAGTTCTAAAGTAGCAGTTTACCTCTTCTCACAATATGATTTTTGCCATAAAAATTATCTGGTGTGCTTCTTCAACAACGTAGTTGGTGACCTGGTCAGGACTTGGAATCTGCCGAGTTCCTACTGGCCAATTTTGGCTATATGACCTCTCTTCCCCCCAGTCACTGAATCATTCTCTTCATGGCAGATTTGGTTATGGCTGCAGGACAGACTGGATACCTGGCTTCCACTTGTTAGGTCTTATGTGGGCTTCTTCCAATCATGGATTTAGTGCTCTTTTGAAATAATGCTGCATCTGAATGTCAAAATAGCACTAGACTTGTGTTTAAACCATAGGTCTCTTCAGCGAAAGTTAGTCCTGTGCTACCCCCAATTTATATTGGGAAAAGAGAGCCTGGTCTGCCAGCTGGCTGTGCTCAGTTCTGTCACCTTTAGTTGCATTCTGCCAACAAGGGGTTTCCATGGCTATTTACTTTTACACTATTTTGACTGCTTCAGAGGATTTGCACATGAGCACTACAACTGCTGTCCTGATCAGTCAGTATTTCCAGGATTAGCACCATGCAGCTGCAATCCTAATGGCTGCCTAGGGTTATTTATGTCATCGTGGTAGGGAAGGGGAGCCATTTTGCCTACTCCATTCCAGCTTTGGTGAATATGATGAAATCCATAATGATGGCTGTTGTTATTATATGTGGACCCATCATAACTGGATTTACTACCAACTACTTCTGGGTGCTGCTGACCATGAATCCAATACTGGACTCCTTGTCATGCACTGCCAGTGCCACCGGTCCTTGTAGCATGGATGTAGTCATGGATGGACCTTGTTTGCCAGCTCACTTGCTACTGATCACACCTTCAGTGCTCCTTCTTCATATCGAAGAATGAGAGGGGATTCTCTCACTGATAAAGAGGCAAGCAGCTGTCATGTAAACAATATCCAGATGCCGATCACCTCAACTCTACAAGGAGACAGGCTTCCTCTTCCCCACACCATTAGTTAGAAGAAAGAAAGTAAGAAGCTAACTATTTAAACAGCCTGTACAGAAAGTTCACATGTATTTATTTATTGCTTGGGCTTATATTCTCAAGGCGAAAACTGAACCAAAGAATGTGTTGCCTAGCAAAATGGACCCAGCCAAGACAGAACAGCAGCTTTCTACCTAAGAGGACCATTTAAAATCAGCTTACGGAGCTTGCAGAAAAGGAGAAGTGAAACCTTAAGGGATATTTGCTGGAATAGGGAACCCATGACATATACCAAAACTTGCTGAATAAACAGAATTAAGGCTAATAATAAAAAGGGTGGGTTGGGTTAGCAGGAAGGAGGATTTAGTTGCTAAGGAGGGCTACCTTTGCACATGTAAACATGATCTCTATACTGTTCAAGCTTTTGCTTTCCCCCCTATTGGTGAGCAGAACTTTGTATTCTCCCCTGCACAGTTACAATGAACTTGACTCAAAACAGAGTGTGTGGACATCACTCATTAAAAAGTGTCAGGGGCTTGATTTTCCTCCTTTCAATTCTGTTCCATTTTCAAAGACACTGAGTGGCTTACAAGTAACCACAGAAAATAAATATACATAATAACAACTTAAAAATTTAAAAGCAAAAGTACTGTTTGGAATACCTGTGCTTTCTCTCAGCCTTACTCACCTCACAAGGTTGTTGTTGTGGAGAAAATAGGAGGAGGGAGGAGTATTAGGTATGTTGCCACCTTGAGTTATTTATAAAAATAATAAAGGTGGGATAAAAAATATCTACCGCCCTCCTTTGTTTCCTAATAAAGCATACTAATTTGAGTTCAGAGAGATTTATTCCTCAGTTGGTCATTTTCTCTCCTGACTGCTGTCACAGAGATCTGATATTATTTATTTATTTATTTATTTATTATTCAAATTTCTATCACCGCCCATCTCCCCCCAAAAAGGGGGAGCCTACAGGCAATGAAATTAAAAATTAAAATCTTTATTATGGTCATTGAGTACCTTACAGTTTTACATTATCATACTAAACACTGCAAACACTACAATCTATCAAAAAACAAAAAAAATGTAATATAATAGTATAATGTTAGGCAATATACAAAAATGCAGATCTGAGGGCAATCCGGCTGCAACAACTGTCACTCTGTTGATTGCCAGGGTTGATTCAGCTGATCAGGCTGTTCAGGCAAGTGTTCTCTTCCTCTCTCACCACTCCATGTGAGGGACCCATTTGAAGCTGTGCAATCAAATACTGGAAAAGAAGTGAAGGAATTGCACTGCTGAAAATTTGTTCCAAGGTGAAGGTACAGCTGGGCTGCAGTTCAGCCACTGCAAAATAAGAGGGGAAATGCAGAAGTATGCAAGTTTGGATACTGTTGCTCACAATGGGCTGCCAGTTGAAAATGAAGAATCTGTGTCTGAAGTATAAGTTATGGTTTTCAACTGGTATTGGGGAATTTCAACTGACATGTCCTGGGTGCAGAGTCTGGTAAGGCTCAGGATTTCATGGCTCCCATAGTGAACATGATTCTGTCCCAAGTAATCTTGGGCCCAACTAACACAGCTGAACATATGTTAGACCTTGCTTTTGCTTCAGAGCAATTGCTGGGTAAGGATGGAGGACTTTGTTGATTCTTGTTGGGGAAGGATGAGTAAGAAGAGTTACACCTGGACGTGCGATGTATTTCCACAACACTCTGCTAATAAAGCGAAGTGCCAGAATCTTGATTCTTCATGAGCAGGTCCAATGATGTGAACAGAACATGGCCCTGTACTGTTGTCAGGGATTGATTTTGGCTTGGGAATTGATGAAAAGGACAGGATGCTCTTTAATATAATCTCTATCACTTGTGGTCTCAATTTATGCCTTTCCAAGCTCCTTCAGATGGCCCAGGGCTGTGAGAGTAAATGAGTCCAGGAAGTAATCAAAACCTGATTAGATGAGGGGATTATGCTGGCGTGTTTCCTTCTGATGAAATCTCCCCTAGATCTGGCTATTTTAGGCAATTATTGCCCTGTCTCCAAGTTTCCCTTTTAAGGGAAGGTCACTGAAAAGGTGATGTGGATTCAATTACAGAGTGCCCTGGAGGAAGCAAAAAACAAAACAAAACAATGAAATGTAAATAAACAGAGAGGTCATAGTGGAAATTATATAGAAATGCCTTGCATCATGCTGTTCTGTTAGCCAATGTGGTTTCACTAGTATTAACAACATATATATATATATATATATATATATATATATATATATATATATATATTAAAAAATAAGAATTTTATTAAGTTTAGAGCAAAGATAAAAACTACAAAAAAGCAAAAAACTACAAAAGGAAAAAGAAAAAAACTAAAGTGAGAAAACACAAGATGAAAAAAGATATTTTAAGAAATTACATAAATAGGTGACTTCCAACTTTTAACAGCAAGAATATACTGTACAACAATTTCCCATAATCAATCCCTTACTCTATGTTAAACCAAAATCACATTATTTTGATAAATCATTCCATTAGCCTATTATAAAGATCACTAAAAGCAATTGTTCCCTCTCCTTATATTAAAATAAAATAAAATATATAAATCACCTAAACAACCTCCCTCCGAGGTTCCTACCACTATTCTATACATTTCTGTCTGCTATAATAAAGACCAAACTAAGAAAAAGCAAATAAATTTTCTTAATACTACAGTTACTACAGTCCTAATCATATTAAATCTAAAACCAAACATTTATTATTTACCTTATTAATCTCAATCCACATCCTTAAAAAAGAATAATGTCAGAGAAAAACATCAGACAAGCCTTAAATACAATCCAAATAAACTTTCTCAAACCCTTACCCCACTTTGAAATAAACCGAAACATTCACGTATTTCCAAAATACACATAGAGCATTTTTCACAAAAAAATCAAACAGCCCAACTGCCCCCGAAATACTCCAACCTCTCAGCAAAAAGCCTCCCACAGATAACAAACCCCTCCTTTCCATAACATTCCATCAGAGCAACAACACTTATAGTTTGCAGTTTGATCTGTCCCTTTAATTTCTTCCAAACATCTTCAAAGATTTTGACAAAAACCTTGATCTCACTGTTAATAGAAACCTTTGTATCATTGTTAAGATCTTCAATTCCTTCCACAATGTCCCCAGCCAGATGCCACAGTTCAAAGCTAATATTTTCAACAGTGTCCAAAATATCTGGTATAATAACTGGGCAAGAATCGGAGAGAATCTGTTTAAGGTCTCAGTGGAACTCTGAGAAGGTCTGCTTGAAATCCTCCATGTTCCAGGCAGTAGATTATGGCACCCTGTTAGATACTTAACCAGAGAAAGTAGAATGTAATGGAAAGTTTCCAGAAATGTTTATGTAAGTAAAAGGCTGATAAGACCAGTTCCCCTGGGAAAAATAGCAGCAGAAAACTGAAGATTCAAAACAGCAGATTCAACTGTAGGAAAATTTTTAAATCTTCAAATTCAATACAGAAATAATAACAGGGAGACAAATTTTTACTTTCAATCCTTATCAATATTTTGGATGGAAAAAGCCAAAACTTTAAAAGATTATTTTTAAAAGTTAATCCCAAAAATGATAAGTACCAAGAGAGATCGCTTCTCCTTGCTGTAAAAAGCCTCTCTTAGGGCACATAAACTTAAACGAAAATATACATTGGGTGATTTAGAAATGGGGTGGCCGGTCTTAGTGTCCCTTTAAGGCTACAGCGCGGCTTGGGAAAGTTGACATCCCAGCCTCCCGTCGTCTCTTACCAGATTAGCACTAATGCTGTGTCAGGGGAATGGCAAGGAGAACCATGCTGAGTCAGATGCAGACTCTAGTTTCTTTATTATTCTCTACCATACACAGAATCTTGCCATACTAAAGGTCCCTTAACTGAGCTGAAGGGGAAAATCCTCTTGTGAATCTAGGGCAGGGTGAGTCTAACTTTCTTCCTTGGTCCCTCCCCCTTCTCCAAGAAAAGCAAACTGTGAGAACACTTGTCAGCCTGGAATGCGCTCTCCTCTTCCCCCGCACCTATCTCCACCTCATCACACACACACCCTTCAGGGAGACATTCCACCACACGCTGTTTGCGATCCTCTGGCTGCAAGACGATGTTCAGGAGTACAAATGGGATGATTCTGAGCTATTTCTATCCATGAAAATGCTCCAGGGCTTCAGGAAAAGCCTGCCTGAGCCCAAAAAACCTGCTGCGTTTTCAGTTCTGCCCATGGAGTCCACGAGCACAGCTGTTCAGACTGCCTTATTCCCACTGGAAGCCTAATATTAACAACATATCTTGATGCCCAAAGAATCACTTTCCAGCCAGAAGCCTTTAAGCAATTGTTTTATATACCTGAAGACACAAAACACCATCAGATTCTTCGGTAGCTTGTTTGGAATTTTCTCAAAACCTGCTTTAACCTACTGTTAGTCCCTGATGCTCATGCAAATAATGGTACTTTATGTTAATAAAAGAAAGCTGTATTTGCCACTAGTGAGCAGTTTCACACATCTTTGCACAATTCTGCATAGGATGGATGAGCCAGTTGCAGCAAACATCACTACCAGAAAATATTTTTCCTTGGAGATCTGGTGGGTTTGGTGGCCTGTTGCAATGGTAAGCCATTTTACCACATTCTCAATCAGTATATTTGCAAATAAACACAACTATTGCAAAACTGTACCTCTGTAGGGTTGTACAGTAATTTTAATTTAAGGGCATTAGTTGGCCTTTGAATAGTTCTAAAATATAGGTGGAATCAAGACAAAAACTATACTTGATTCACTTAATTAAATACAGTTAGCATGATTACTCCCTTTAAATTCCCCTTAAGTCACATTTGTCAGGAACTTTCAGAAAGACTCTGAGAATTGCACTGAAGTTTTTCAGGGGCCACACGTAGCCCTGGATATTTAATTGAGCACCCCTGCTCTAATGATCCTCTTTTCACTGAAATGTAGAAAACATAACCTTAATTATGCAACATACTTGCATAAGGAATCCTGTTTTTTAGGTTGATTTTTCATTTCTCTCTGAATATTTGCTAATAAATGAAATAGCACCATATAACTAAAACCCCATTTCAATGAGCCCATTATAATATACTGCTCTCCACAAGAAATATATCTGCTGTGTTCTGACACAGCAACTGCTTGTTGAATTAATTCTAGACATTGTCTGCATGCATATAATTTGTTCTGCAGTGTCTCTTCTTCATTGTTATGCTGTTTGTTTTAAAACTCCTAGAAAGAATTAGACAAATGCTTTGTTTTCCTTGAAAGAGAAGCAGACATTATTTATACAGTCTAGAATCTATAGCCCCCAGTTTAATAATGTAAAGTAGATGAAATCATTTATTTATTTTTATGTCTATTATTATTTTGATCATTAATCATACAAATATGGAAATCTTATGGCACATTAACTCTTAAAATCCCATGAAGAAAGCAGCTTGCAGTATAATTCCAGTGACAAAGTGCCAAATATGGTTTCTCGTGATTCACTATAATTTCAAAATATAGCCATTATTGTACTACCAGTTTTTTCAATCACATTCAGATTTATCAGAATAATACAGCGGATGCAGTTCTTCAAATGGACGATGTATTTGTTAAGTTACTGTGATGACTGCAACACTCAAGCACTCATTAAGTACGACTCATAAGCTTCTGATTAAAAAATCTATTTTAACGGTGCGAAGCATTTCAGTACAGAAGAAAAGTTGTGAATGGTATTTCCCACACATTTCTACAATTAAAAGCTCAGTAACTGCAAATTCCCCCCCACTGCCCCCTTAGATATGCGCCCCTCCTTCCCGTGCCAGCAGATGGTTGTAATGCTCTTCGTAGATGACCTTGGTGCTAGGAGCTGGCCTAAACAAGACGAATCACACTCCAACCATGTTCCCCCTCCCTGCTGGTCAACTCACATGTTGCAGCAAGATGGATGCGAGTCCGATAAGATGTTCTGGGAACATTTGATTGGGGAGTATGATATACCTCCCACCTGGAAAAAAGGATAGACTAGAAATTGATTAATACAAAGGATTATTAAAACAGTTAAAGGAAATGGATAGGGGTGGCAATAAGGTGCAGGTTTGTCAGGATATTTGTTGTGAAATTTACAAGTTAAAGCAGGAGCATTCACATGGCAACTTAAAACCCATTCATGATCAGGAAAATGTTTCCATTTAATCAAATACTGCAAAGAACCACAATGTATTTGAGAGTCCAGGATTTTGTTCACTTCAAAGTGTCGTTCGCTAACAATCATGATGGGAGTTGGTGGAGGAAAGGCAGGATGCCACTTAGAAGATTCCTGAGCAGGTTTCAGCAAACTGCAATGGAAAGCAGGGTGCATTCTCTTTAGATTATGTGGAAGGTCGAGTTGAACAGTAAGTGGGTTTATGATTTTGACGATTGGAAATGGACCAATAAATTTGGGTCCCAGCTTTTTGGACGGTTGCTGTGATTTAAGGAACTTGGTTGAAAGGTAAACTTTGTCACCCACTTTCATGTCCCATTGAGGCTGTCTTTTACGGTGCTTCTTTCCTTCAGGAAGATCACTTAACTGTGTTGCAGGGACTCAAGACCGTGCCTAGCTCAGACTCTGAATCAGCTAACTCAGCCTGCACCTCTGTCTCTTCAGGTATATTCAGAACTCTCTTATGGTATAAGGGGAAGCGGTTGCAGGAAGCTTCTGAATCTCAGTCTGGTCAGACTAGACCAGCCTTTCTCAACTTTTTGATCCTGGAGGAACCCTTGAAATATTTTTCAGGCCTCAGGGAACCCTGCACATTCAGGCTCAAAAATAGGCCAGAAGTTACAAAATTATTATATTTGTTTCATGTGTAGGCCTGTATATATACATTAACAGTGCTCCTAAACTGAAAATAAAGAATGAAACTTACCTCTTTAATGTGAAACTGCCCAAATTTGAAATAATTTTTTAAATAAATCGTGATCTCCCAGGGAACCCCTAGTGACCTCTCACAGAACCCTAGGGTTCCACAGAACACTGGTTGGGAAACCCTGGACTAGACTGTAGTATAAACTAGCTTCTGAATCTGAAGGCTTGGACTGATCCCTAAGGGGCAATACCAAGGGAAATGTCTATCTGTAACCACAGGCCCCATGTTATCTATCCATCCCTGACACAGGGAATAATGGAGCCCTTTTCATTTTCCGGTCCCCTCTTTCTTTCTGCATGAAGGATCTTGAGAGGAAAGAAGCCTGTAGACTCATAATCTTGAGGCAGTAATATATTGGATTGGCAGCTACTTCTGTGATGGACACCACTGCATTCATTGTTAAGGGTTGTTGTTGTTATTATATTCTTATCCTGCCTTTTTTATATATAACTCAATGTGGTGAACATACCTATTATGTATGGAGCTGAGGGTTTTGAAGAGGCGTAAGAGATGTCTAGAGTGCCGCTGGAGGAAGACGAAGACCGAATCTGACCAAACACAAGCTAGAGCTGCTATTAAGGCCTATCTTGTGGGGGTAAGAGCAGCAAAATGGCAGTATTTCTCCGCTCTTATTGCATCCTCAGATTGCCATCTGACAGCCCTGTTTAAGATCACACGTACCCTTCTGGGGAAGATGGGCCCAGTGGCCTACCTACAGGGCCGTGTGGAAGAGTTTTCTGAGCATCTGCAGGATTAAATCATTCAGATCTGTTCCAAGTTGTACTCCATGCATGAAGCAGGGTCTGAGGAGATGCCGAGGGAACGTTTTAGCCTTGTTAACTGCAAGCAGTTTGATCCTGTTGGACCGGAGGAAGTGGACAGGATCCTCCAGATTGTGAATGCCACCACCTGTCACTTAGATCCATGCCCCTCCTGGCTGGTGAAGGCAGTTCGGGAGGTGACATGTGGTTGGGTCCAAGCGATGGTAAATACATCCTTGAGTGAGGGGGTGTTCCCAGTCGCCTTTAAGGAGGCACTGGTGCACCCCCTCCTCAAGAAGCCATCGCTGGACCCAACTGTGCTGGACAATTTTCGTCCAGTCTCCCACCTCCCCTTTTGGGGAAGGTGGTTGAGAAGGTGGTGGCGTTACAACTCCAGAGGATTCTGGATGAAACAGATTATCTGGACCCCTTTCAGTCAGGTTTCAGGCCAGGATATGAGACAGAAATGGCATTGGTTGCACTTATGGATGATCTCTGGCAGGAGTGGGATGGAGGCAGTGCATCCATCCTTGCTCTCCTTGACCTCTCAGCGGCTTTCGATACCATCAACCATGATATCCTTTTGGGATGGCTCAGGGAGTTGGGGGTGGGTGGTGTAGTTCTGCACTGGTTCACCTCCTTCCTCCGGGGCTGATCCCAATTGGTGGTGATAGGAGAGGAGAGATCCGACCCTCAGCCCCTCCATTGTGGGGTGCCACAGGGTTCGGTTCTCTCTCCTCTCTTATTTAACATCTACATGAAACCACTGAGTGAGATCATCCATCACCACGGGATGAGGTATCATCAGTACGCCGATGATACTCAATTGTATATGTTCATCCCGGGTGAGGTAAGTGATGCAGTGACTGCCCTTTCTCAGTGCCCGGGGGCTGTGGGGGTCTGGATGGGGAACAATAGGCTTCAGCTGAACCCTGGTAAGACGGAGTGGCTGTGGATTGACGGCGCCTCCCCTTCCAGGAAATTGTCATATTTAGTTCTGGATGGGGTTGCACTGCCCCAGACAGACTCAGTGTGTAATCTGGGGGTTCTCCTGGTCTCACAACTCCTGCTCGAAGAGCAGGTAGCAGTCGTGGCCAGGAGGGCCTTTGCGCAACTTCGGGTTGTGCGCCAGTTACACCCGTTCCTGGAACGAGAGGCCCTCCGAACAGTCACTCATACCCTGGTCATCTCCCATATAGACTACTGCAATGTGATCTACATGGGGTTACCCTTGAAGAGTATCCGGAAGCTTCAGCTGGTCCAGAATGCAGCCGCGTGGGCCATTTTGGTGCCCCTAGGTCAGCACATATAACACCCTTGCTGCTCGAGCTGCACTGGGTGCCAGTTTGCTTCTGGGTCCAATTCAAGGTGTTGGTTATCACCTTTAAAGCCCTACATGGCATGGGGTCAGGTTACCTGAGGGACCGTCTCATCCCTATTACATCAGCCCGCCCCACCCGATCATCCAGAGCATGTTACGGACATCATCCGGGCATGTTACGGACCCTGTCCGTAAGAGAATTTCATATGGCGGGGTCCAGGAAACGCGTCTTCTCTGCAGTGGCCCCCGCCCTTTGGAACATCTTGCCCCCGGAGGTGAGGCAGGCCCCTTCACTCCTGACCTTCCAGAAGGCCCTGAAGACTTGGTTCTGCCGTCTCACCTGGGGGAGGACAGTGGGTAACCATTCTTCGGGGTGGCTCGCACCCTAGAGGCCCTCCCACCAGCTTGAAATTTTATACCCTCTTGGATTTTATATGTATTTATTGCATTTTATAATAATTGTTATGTGTTTGGTTTTATGAGATTTTAACATTTAGGATTATAGTTGGATTTTATTGTAAACAGCCCAGAGTCCCTCTTTTGGGGGAAGATGGGCGGTAATTAAATTTGAATAATAAATAAATAATAATAAATATGTGATATGCAAGCTTTTCTTGTGATTTTCAAGGTCCAGGAAGTAGACTAGTAGCATATGTGCCAGTAGAGTTCTTACTCAGACTGTATCTGAAGTTGAAATAAGGTCACCATTCTCAAAATGTGTAGCGCTGGTCTTAAAGCATTACCTTTGTATAGAGAGTACAAACCATTTTGGTGACTTTAGTAGGATCCTGAAGCCTCAATAATACATAATGCCTTTACAAGTGGATGGATTATTGCTTTAAGTAAAACATGCCAGAAGCTGCCATGCTTTATGCCCTTTTGCTGAGGCGATCACAAAATTCCATCTTTTTTTCCCCAAGCATTTAAATATCAGAGTGAAAAGGCTAGAGATGTTTAGACTGAAATGCCATCAGTATACTGATGGCACACAGTTCTATTTATCTCCATTATCTGAGTCCCAGGAGGTGGCAGAACTATTTAAATGAAATTATCTGGCAATTTATATGGGCAAAGAAACTAAAGAGAAATCCAAATAAAAACGAAATATTTTGATTCTAGATATTTTAGAAAAGCCATGCAGCCTACTATGTATAGAAGTGGACCCCCTCCTCCCTAGAGGTACTCCTGGATCTAGTAAAGAATCTGCCTTTTTTGTATGAAGGATCATTCAATTTGATTGATAGTTAGAAGATCCATTTAGAAAGCCAACACTCCAGGGCCCTGTCAGTAATAAGACATGACTGATCAATTATTCTGAGTCAGCAATAATAAAACAACCAGCCAAGAGCACAGTCAATCAGACATGAAGAGTAGCTGGAGGAGAACTGTAGCTGAAAGGAGCAAACCTTCTAGTGAGGAAACTCTGAGGAACCCTTCATGATAAAAATGGGTTTTATCAGATTGTGATGTAAAGAAATAAGGAGGTAACTTTGTTTATCACTGACTTCCCACTTGATCAGACTGATCAAGCAGCTTATCAATTAAACCCTGGATGCAACAGCATGTCTTATCTTTCTTACCAAGCCAGGGATCATCTTGTTTCAGTTTGCTCTGTTTCCTCTCACTGATACCTACTGTGTTTCTGCACAAGTTCGTAGTAGTACTAGCTCAGACAGAAACAGCTGTAGTTTTGAAATGAATCCACTACCACTATATGTTTGTTTTGCCTAATTCGTACATAAATATTTACATAACATTTTTATTTGGAAACAAGCTTGTTTGGAACCTGTTTTCCCTGTTGCAATGTGGAATTTGGTTGATATTATAAAGAACAAACTATTTACCACCTAATATCATTTAAATCAATAGGAACTCTTTCCGAGAACATAAATTTAATATGAGCGCTTGCATACCCTGAAATGTATTGTGTCCCCTGTTTGCCCCTTTATACAAAAATGACTGCAGCCACTCCTGGGCAACAGTACAAGTGAATTTCTCTTTTCAGTCACTTTCATTGTCTGAATCGACTTGGTTTTAAAGTGGATGATTGATTTTGCTTTGAAGTTTTCAAAGTTACCAAACAGAACAAATCTCTGCAGCAGCTGTAGGACCCCAACATCTGATCAACGTCCTTTTAGGGTGGGACGTGAGAGAATTACGATTTAGAATACAGATGGATACATAAGGATAAGTATTTAAAAGAACTTTATTTCATGCTCTTGGGGGCAATACTGCTTATATGCAAATTCTATTATCTTTGAAACTCATTTTCTCCTTTGTTTGCTGGAAGGGCTAGAAAGCATCACACTTTCTAACTATTCCTCATTATTGGTAACAGCTCGAGATGCAAATCTCTCTCTGTTCTCTGTTCTATGTGGACTGTAATTGCCCCATTTAATGTTACTGCCATTGCTTTCCATTGAGTTAAAGAGACAACTCTGAATATATTTGACAAAGTTTTCACTTTTTTTTTCTGGTCATATATTTTGTTCATTTGATGTGCATAACCACAGGCTAGAAAAAAACCAGACTCATTAAAAACCTCTGTCAAAATGAGCAGTAGCAATTAAGGGTGAAAAAGGAATTCACCTCAGTTTTGCCAGATCTAGCAAAACAGACTCATGCACAGCATGAATATTAGCAGTGAATGAAGTTTGCTAGCATCTATTTTGTTTGGTAAAAAATTAACAGACAGAAAAAGACATTTTTTGTAAGAAATATGTCTAAAAACATGTTTCTTATAATTACTTATAAAAGGGCTAATTACATTTTTAAAAAGAAGTTATATCAAGGGAATTTATGTTTAAATACCTGCATCAAAAAATATACACAATAAAGAATGATTTCAGGAAAAATACCCTATTTAAAAATATTTTCCTCCTTAGGAAATGAAATTACATACATGAGAGTTTTTACATAATACAAGCTGTCTAATTATGTTAAGGAATGCTTCACACAAAAAGAGATGCAATTCTTTTTAACTGGATCTTTTAAAGTCTGTAAAAAATTCAATGGACTAGTATAGTGCAAAGAGTAAATGAACTAGATTTATACTCATCTATTCATAAGAGCAACAGGAGCATTTCTGTAACTTGTGTAAATTCATTATAGAATTGAATTCAATAAATTTAAAGTTCCTACAGGCAAATAAAAGAAAATTTTAAAAGGAAATATCTTAGTTTTTTTAAATTATAAATACAAAACGCAAACTTTGCAGAATCTCACAGGAAAAAAACTGTGGTGCCAATATTGCTGCTAAGAAAGGTTCAGAGCATGAAGGAGTGTAACACGGCACTTGCCTACTACTCTTTATAGCAGCTGTGTCTTTTCCAGGAATTTCATGGCTGCTGCAAGATCCATGAAGAAGATGCAACTGCTTTGAAGGGTCCTATAATAGCATCCTGCCTGCTCCAAAGCACCATTTTGGAATCAAATCTAAAGCACTGCACAGTCCTAACAGGCATCATTTTGCTGGAGCAGGAATAGACATTTAAAATAAAAAATATTGAAATGAGCAACTGTAATCATATGTATACTCAGGCTATTATACTGTGTCTAAAAAATATTTCAGTTTGTTTTTAAAAAATGCTGGGTTGAGCAGCATCTGCCAGTAAATCCTGGCCTTCCTCTAACACTTCAGTGCAAGGTGGATTTCCATTGTTTACTACCTTGGCTCCATGTTACATGGCGTATCACTGCTTGAGATATGTTGCAAACCAGCACTCTGAAAAAGTATATTCAGGGAACCAGAGGAAGAGATAAGCTCAATCACACAGTAATCTACATCTCCCCACCACCAAAAAACCCCATCAGTTTGGGGAATAGAGCTCACTTCATCATGGAAGATGTTTTATATCACACCCTTATGCTGGTAGAAATAACCTTTGGTTGACATCAGTAAAGAGAATTAAAGCCATCAAAGCTAACTATCATAGGACATTAAATAACAAAAGCCAAGAAATCTTACTATGCAATCAACTATGTTTGTTTCTCTTCCATGTCAATAAGTGGAATAAAAGCTGTATTTGCTATTCATAGTTGGCTGGCAGCAATATCAGCAAACATTCATGCCAAAAATTGTGGTGTGAAGTGTTTCGGTTGAACTGGAATGAACATTTGGTTTTAAATGGTAGGCTATGCTTATATAATGTAACACATTTTTATTATCAGTAAGTTCTATTAGTTGTTAATATGTGTACGCATTTTACTGTATATATTAATATGCAATACATTTATCTGTACAAATTATCAGCAAATATATGTTGCAGATCCAGAGGTGGTCTATGCATATTTTAAAAAGCTTGGATATTATTACCTGACATGTGGCCATTAAGTTTCTTTTGGCTGGAATTTTGCTATGACTGTCCCTACCATCCTCTAGGTCTTAGTCTTTAGCCTTCCTTATAATGCCTGATGAGAACAGCAATTGTGTTCATTTCTCAGTAATTCTTAAGTAGATAGTAATAATTTGCCATGTAGCTCTCCGGGGGAAGTATAACTTCTATTACTGATCTCTGTAGAACAATAACCCTCATATAAAAGCAATGATACCTTACAGTAGAAGAAACTTTCTGCCTGCCATATGTGGAGGCCAGAAGATGGATCAAGAATAAGCTGTGCCTGTGTCTTGGCTTGAAAAGGCATCTCTTGTTAAAAGAAAATACTAGATCTGTACAAAGACAAGGATGTGTCCTTGGTGAGGTCTAGCCCTATCATTAGGCAATGAAGCAAGTGTCTGAAACAACAGATTTGGAGGCAGTATTAGCAGCTTCCCAAGAAAGAAATGCTAATTCTTTCTGAAGCCTCCAGCCAGTCTCATCTCTTCGAGGACAGGGTACATGTACTGTATGGCCAGCTGTACCAGGTAAATTAGCTTGCTTCACTCAAGATATAGTGGAAAATATCCCATAGTCAGTGCTGAAATATGATTCAACTGCAAATCAGTTGATTTGTCCTTTATGTTTGGAATAGGGAGGGGACTTCCATCGTTCCTTTGTCCAAGGCATCAAAATGTCATGGGATGGCCATGTCCTTAGCAGGTAGTAATGACAATTACGGTTTATAGTTGGAGTTCTCAATATCATCTGTCCTCTTTGGAGTCTTATATCTGTTTCTTGGTACTGATATTTCGTACATAATTCTAAACCAAAACAGCTCTTCCTCACTTTTCACTGCATTACTAGTGAGGCAGCAACAGCAACTATATGAGCACATAGTTAGTTACACACTTACTGTATGCAAACAGCATCTTCTCCACCAGAGCCCTTAGGGCTAGAAAAGGCTGATAAGCAAAGGTCAATGTAGTCCTGGAGGCATATTCCATATATTTAGAGCTACAGACTCAGCAAAGGTTAGATGTTAACTAACAACAGTCCCAGATGATTTTATTTCCACACAAGCTCCTGTACATGAGAGGCCTATTTCTCCTTTACCTGGTTATGTTGGTACATCCAGAATGTATGTTCAGGAATCCAACTCAGAGATCCAAGTGTAGCATTACAGTGAAAACAGCATTAGTGCCAATAGCTAATCTGTAATATTCTGTGATAGACTTCGGCATAAATACTACTTTAGGCATTGTTTATTGTTTATTATTCATGTGCTAACTTATTTCTGCCTTTTCTCCAGGAGCTTATGGTGGCTTACATGGGGGCCTTCCTTCATTTTACCCCACCCACCCAAAAAACACCACCTTGTGAGATAGGTTGTTCTGAGAGGCCCAAAGAACTGTTATGACCTTTCATAGCTGTGGGTAGACCTTAATCTCCCAGGTCCTAGTCCAACACCTTAACCACTGTGCCACAGTGGGTACATCTATAACATTGGCTTATTCCATTTGTTCTCTTGACCTTAACTGCAGTGGAGAAGTAGCGTTCTAAACAAGACTGCAGAGAATCTCCAATGAAGAAGCATCCCATAACAACATCCATGTGGAAATGCTCCTCAGAAACACTATGGATGAATATTTCAATTCCTAATCCTTGCTCATATTAAACCTGGACACTTTACTATGAAACATTTTTGTAAATGCAAGATATATCACAGCAATACAGATAAAAGTTATGAATGCTAATTTTCCTGCATTAAGCTTTTACTGGCTTCACGCTAGAACAGAGTTTCTCACTTTCTTTTGGTTAATCCTATTCATTTCTTCCTAGGATCACATGCTTGCTAGCTGGAAACTTTAAAAAGGATATGCAGTATTTGGGTTCTTCTCAGAATCTGAGGAATCCTACTGTTTACAAAGTTCCTTCCCACTGCAAAATATAGTTGCTAACTTGATACTTAGGAACTCAGTAAAGTACTTAGGTTTGGGGAGGTGATTCTACTTTAGGAAATCAGAGCTCATCAAAATGCAAATTAGCAGAATGGCAGACATTGTCTTTGGGGATTACATATTGCTTCCTATTTTATTTTTTTCTGTGCATACACTAAGTGTTTTAAAAAAAAACCTTGACAAAACTGAAGTGCACAGAAATACATTTTCTCAAATGATGCCATAAAAAAGAATAAACCCTCCACAAAGCAGTTTAGGTTGATCTCTTGATTGTTTCCTTTTAGTTGATCTCTTGATAGTAAAGGTAAAGGTTTCCCTTGACATAAAGTCCAGTCGTGTCCGACTCTAGGGGGCGGTGCTCATCTCCGTTTCAAAGCCTTGGAGCCGGCGTTGTCCATAGGACACTTCCGGGTCATGTGGCCAGCATGATCTCTTGATAGTTTAGACTTATGTTCTTTTCCATTCCCTTCCCCACAGTCTCTCACAGGTGATTGTGAAGAATCTTGAAGATAACCATGGGAAAGTGATAGACAAACTTTCCACAATGGTCCAGTCAAACATGGCCTCTCAGTAGTTCCTGTTTACATCACAATAGCATTGTGATCCCAATTACATTTTCCATAAAAATATTAGCAACTTCTCAAAGGCTTTTTTTTCATCGGAACAGTGTCAAGGACTGAAAGATCAGACTTCCTGCTCCCACCCTAACGGCCATCCTCATATCCCTCTAACCACAGCAAGAATATGCTCCGCCAACCATCTTGAAATAACATATCCTCAAAACCCCTTTTTTTTTTCTCTTCCTTGGACCACAGCAGTGGCAGCTGAATATCATCTTCCCATTTAAAAGGGTTTTTTCTGCTCTTCTTCCATCAGTGTTTTTTCCCTGGGGGCATGATCTAAGATACTCTTTCAGTTATGTGTTTGATGGCACAATACCATGGCTGAGATATTCCCAGCAATTTTTAGCCACTTTAGGCTGCTGCAAGTAGGCCTTGACTCATCCTGCCATTAGGCACTGCCTTCCATGGCCATTTTTGTTTGGGCTTCAGGAGAAACTGGGCATCCGGCTTCCATAGAGGCATCTCCTTGCCTGATGCCTGACTGACACCTTCCAAAGTGCTTAAGAAATCTTACATGGACTCCTTATATATAAGGGATTAGTGTTCCTTTGAAAATACACTATTCTTGCCATACACAGATCTATTTCAATCAAAAAGAGAAATAGATTCTGCCCGCAATGTGTTGCTGCTCTGCCACCAATGAGCATATAATTGGTATTACTATATTGAGTGATTTACTTTCAGTTTTCTTCTAATGATACCAAGGATAGATGTTTTTACAGCAGCTGCATAGTGTTTGATACTTTCACTGAACTGATGTCAGCCCTTTGAGGTAGGCCAAGTCAGGAAACAGACCGAGCAAGGATTTCAGGAATGCTTTGTCACTCTTGACAGTATAATAACAGAATCTTGAACACTCTTCCTCTTCTTATAGAATAAAAGTGGGGTTATTTTTAGTTTCCGTCTCATACCTTCTTCTTTCCCAATACTGAGTCATCATTTACTTTCCCTTAACAGGTCTTATATTATTTCATCAAGGTTAATTTGGTACACCTCCACACCTATCCACCATGATTCCAAGGAGTCTTTTTTGATCAATTACTGCCAGCTCAGATCCCATTAGTTTGGAATGTTTATTTATATTTTATTATTTATATTAATTTATTCTTATATTTATTATATAAAACTTGCATAAAACCATTATTGTTGTTTTATTTATATTTTTGTCCCAGGGGGTATCACTTTGCACTTGCTTGCACTAAGATGTATTTCTCATTTTGAAGGCCATTGTCCAATCTGGAGAAATACTTTCAAAACATTTAACCATTCTTTTATTATTTTATTACCCTGAAGACTCTGGTATTTTTGAAAATGTTATGTAGTATCAGTTAGACCATCCTGCCTGTTGGCATTTCCTTGATTGTTTTGCAAAGACCAAGCCACTAAGTTTCTATGGTAACAAATCACTCTGGCAGGGTGAGAAGGTCAGACTTAAGTATCCTCAGTTTTGGGGGTGAAAAGGCATGACCATATAAGGTAAAGCTCCTGATTTGCCTAGAGGAAGCTTGCCTGGACTAGTTTCAGTTTCCTTTCTATCTGCCTTTCTCCCAGTCCTCTCTAAGCACATGTGAATGCACAAGCTTGTAAATATGTTTTTGTGCTTTCTGTAAATACATTTATTTTTATAGAAATGCCTGATTTTTTTTTCTGATCTCTTGGGCCAAACGCTTTCCAGCACTCTGCCACAGGTTATGGGCCCAGTGAAGAGCCCACTAAACCCCCAGAGAGAGCAGCTCCACACCTCATGCAACATTTTTAAAGGCAGGTAACAAAGACCTGTGAAGATTTTCTTTGGAGCTGCCTGGAGGTTTTTCCAGCCACTGCTGGTCTACAGGACAAAGAAACCAGCTGAGGTGACTTGCAAAAGAAGGAAGAAGCCATGCCTGCTACCAGCCCTCAGCGATGCCTCTTGAGCACCTATCAGAGACCAACTACCTGAATTGGGCCCTGAAGATGGAAATGTATCTTCGCAGAGAGAATCTTTGGATGCCAATTGGTGAGGAAACCCCCCAAAATCCCAGTGCTGAATGGCTTAGACAGGATGAGCGGGTTAGAGCCACCATTATCCTGGGAGTTGAGGACAATCAGCCAGTGCATGTGCAAGGCATGCAGTCTGCAAAGCAACTTTGGGATGCTTTGAGAGACTTGTATGTAAAGGCAACAGCAGGGAGTAAAGTTACCCTGACAAAAAAGCTGTACAAGCCTACCTTGAAGAAGGAGATAGCCTTCCTGAGCACCTGCATCATATTCAGCAGCTGTTTGTTGAGTTGCAGGAGAGAGGAATGGAATTTACACCTTTCACAAAATCCTATATCCTCCTGTCCTCATTGAATGAAATGTGGGACACACTAATTTATACCCTAGAGGCTATGCCTAAAGCAGACCTTACACCATTGTATGTAACACAGTGCTTACTCTCTGAATGGGAGAAGAGAGAGGAAAGATCCCCCCCCCATATCTTCTGGAAAGCTACAGCACCAGAAAGCAAGGGAAAAGAAGGGAAATGAAGTTGAAGCTACAGCACTAGCCAGCCAGCAATGCTTCAATTGTGGTTCAGCTAGACATTTGCAGAAAGACTGTGCCTTGAGACCCAAGAGTAGAAAGACAGGAAAGAAGAACACAAGGGCAACGCAGAAGAAGGCTCTTCAGACAAGCCAAATTGCACAGGTTGCTGAGAAGGGTAATTCTGATGTATGGGAATTAGATTCTGGGGCCAATTGTCATTTATGTAATTGTAAAAGCTCTTTTGTGTCACTGTCTAAAACAAACAGACAAAGTATATCTTTGGCTGATGGGTCTGTGACCAAAATTATGGGACAAGGTGACTTGTATTTATCCTGCTTGGGAGAAACTGTGAAAGGTGTGTTGTATGTTCCAAATCTACAGTCAAACCTTTTATCTGTGGCATAATTAGCTGCAACAGGGTATCTCATAAAATTTAAGAAAAATGGTTGTGAGATACGTAAAAATGGGAAATTGTGTGCTACTGGTCTGTTAAAAGACTCCTTGTACATTGTGCAAAATACAAGGAAGCCAAGCTGCAAGGCTGCAGTTGGCAACATTCCATATCATGACCAATGTGTACACCTGATGCATAGAAGATTTGGTCATGCTAATTTCAGGTATATAGCACAAATGCCACAGTTGTGTGCTGACCTAAAGACAAAACCCTGTGATAAATACTTAGACTGTGTAGTTTGCAAACAGTGCAAAACACATAAAGCTCCTGTGAGTAAGCACAGTGACAGAGTTACAACTAGACCTTTGGAAATAGTACACTCTGACATTATTGGTCCTTTTGCTCTAAGTTTTGGGCAAGCAAGGTATGCAATGACCATCACTGATGATTTCTCAAGATATACATTTATCTATACCTTAAAACATAAAGATGAGGCATTTGAGAAATGTAAAGGGTTTGTGACATGGGCAAATGGAAAATTCCCTAGGCCTGTATCTGCACTCCAATGTGATAGAGGAGGAGAGTACCTTTCTCACAAATTCAAAAGGTTCCTAGCAGAAAAGGGGATAGAACAAATTCTTTCTAACCCTTATACCCCTCAGCAAAATGGTGTTGCTGAAAGAAAGGGCAGAACCTTGCAAGAATAAATGGAATGCATGCTTAAAGATTTCAGGTTATCAGTTAAATATTGGGCAGAAGGAATATCCACTGCCTGTTATGTACAAAACAGATTGTATAACTATATGATTCAGGAAACTCCATTCCACTTGTTTTATGGTGTGAAACCAAAGGTAAACCATCTCAGAGTGTTTGGTAGTACTGCATGGGTTATATTCCAAAATGACAGACAAGGAAAGGAGGCCCCACAACAAAGAAAGCCATCTTTGTTGGCTATGAACAAAGCCAAAGGAGCTACAGGTTCATAATGGGAGAGAAATTAATAATTAGCAAAAGCGCTTCTTTTGTTGAACAAAACTGGGGGAGATTAAATTCTAGCTCTCCAGTTGATCTAACAACAGAACAGCAAGGACTTGCTGATGGTGATCTTTTGCCTGATGAGGACATTAAACCAGAAAAGCAAACTGAAGATTTGTCTGATGAGATAGATGCTTCTCAGGAAAGTGATAGGAGTCAAAATTTAAGCCCTGTATTGCCTCGCAGATCTCAGAGGAGTAATAAAGGTGTTCCTCCATCACGTTTTCAGGCTGAAACAGTAAAGGCTTTTCACATATTCACAGAACCTGAGTCTTTAGAACAAGTGAATGCTTTACCACCTGAGATTGCACAGAATTGGCATTCTGCCATGCAACAGGAATTAGCATCCTTAAAAGAAAATAAAACATGGAAACTGGTAAATCTGCTGTCTAGATTGTAGGTAGGTTTTCAAACTGAAAAGGGATGCTGATGGAAAAATCCAAAAATATAAAGCAAGGTTGGTTGCAAAAGGGTTCACTCAAAGGAAAGATTTAGACTTTGACAAGACTTTTGCACCAGTTACTAACAGTGAATCAATTAGATTGCTATTAAAAATTGCTGCACTCAAAGAAATGTCAGTTCATCACTATGACATTCAAACTGCATTTCTCTATGGTGATTTAGACCACAAATTATACATGCATCAACCCCCTGGCTATGAAAAAGGGGAGAATCTGGTCTGTGAACTGCATAAATCAATCTATGGATTAAAACAGGCTGCTAGATCCTGGAACCAAAAATTAAATGAAAAACTGCAGAATTTTGGTTTTGTAAAAGGAAAATGCAGATCTCAGTGACAGGAAACCCACTTCTGGGATTTTAATTCAATTTGCTGGGTCAAGCTTAGGCTGGCATTCTAGAAAGCAAACTCTTGCTATACCAAGACACAAGAGAGTTGACAAAAAGAAAAAAGAAAATTGGTTTTTGTCTTACTCCTTAGCAGAACAAAGGGGAGTGTTGGCATTTCCTTGATTGTTTTGCAAGTACCAGGCTGCTAAGTTACTATGGTAACAAATCACTCTGGCAGGGTGAGAAGGTCAGACTTAAGTATCCTCAGTTTTGGGGGTGAAAAGGCATGACCATATAAGGTAAAGCTCCTGATTTGCCTAGAGAAAGCTTGCCTGGACTAGTTTCAGTTTCCTTTCTATCTGCCTTCCTCCCAGTCCTCTCTGAGCACATGTGAATGCACAAGCTTGTAAATATGTTTTTGTGCTTTCTGTAAATACATTTATTTTTATAGAAATGCCTGGTGTGTGTTTTTTTTCTGATCTCTCGGGCCAAATGCTTTCCAGCACTCTGCCACACTGCCTACACACTTGCTGATCCAATTAAAAAATATCACAATCCATACATAAGGCTCAGTCGCATTCTTATAAAAAGCGGGGGGGGGGGGAATTGTGTCCACATACATCAAAAAGAGAAAAGCAAGCTGGTTTGGTGAAAAGCATCATGGGGGCTTATCTCAAATGGGAACGTCTATCATGTCATCCACTTTATGACTAGGTAAAGCACTCCATGCCAGCCATGTGATGAGTGCATCTATGACCTGCTCTCAAAAGTCCAAATGCATCTATGGCACAAAAAGTATCCCTGGTCCTATCACAAAATTGATTGATTGATTTTTATTTATTTGTCAAATTTTTATCACCGCCAGTCCCCCCCTAAGGAAATTTCCTTATTTTCTCTTTAGTTTTTTATACTGTTTGAAGAATGTTGTTCACTCATATTGAACATGTGTTCTGAATGAAACCAAGTATTCTATGAGAACAGGGCTAGAATTGCCTTGGTATGGAGAGGGTCGATTTTTCAGCCATTCCTCAAGATTTCAAAAAAGAGAGAAAGGCTCAGATTGGATTAAATTACAAAGGAGGAAACATCATGACATATAATATTCACCATGGTATTCAGGGATCGCAAGGATGCATATTTACAGAAAGAAGAGACTGTGCTTTCTCTCTGCTATGACATCAAATGTACATATCAGCAGGCAAGCCCATCTGTTTAGCAATCTGGGAGCAGATCTCTTAGTCCCATATTAATGCATTATCACAGGCCCTTATGTTTCACTGCAAGCCTCAGTCTGTTCTAATAATTTTCTATTGGAATGCATTTCAATGCATTAGTTAATACATTATCTAGACCAAAAAAAAATATCAATTGCTCCAATCACCAGGGTTGCCCAGAATTGGCTTGTTCCTGGAAAGTCTCACAGAATCGTGTACCCATTATAAAGTAATATGTAGACTCAATCTACGTGTTACTTTGATTCAGTGAAATGGCCATAGAAATGACCTTCCATAGGCATACTTGTACCATGACATACAGAGCTGCTTGAAGACTCTGAACTAAACTTTCAAAGAGCAAAGATGTAGACACTGTGATAAAAGCAGCAGGCTCATGCAACAAGAACTCAGAGAGTGTCCAGATTAATGCTTTAATCAGAATTATGCCTGGTGGTTTATTAATACAATGCCAAGGCCCATCTGGTGGCTTTGCCGTAATTGCAGGAAAAAACAATCAAAACAGCAAAAGTGACACAGATGGAGCTTCATTTCATTTTTATTTGAAAGACAGATAGATAGACTCATGCACAAATCCCTTCTGAGTTTTATGTTCAAGTGTCTCCCATGCAAGCATAAATAAATATCCTTTGCAATTATGTAATCCACTTCTAACTGCCTTATAGGTAGGTGGTGTCAAACTGTGAGTTTGACACCAGGGCCATATAAATCTGTCCAGTCAAAGTAATGCCAATCAATATAAAAGTAAAGGTTATTTGAAGACACTTATTAGGAGGCCTTCAGCAAAGGATCGTTACCTTGTCATGGTGCTGGAGCTTGAGCACCTCAATGATGCCATGAGCTAAACCGTGAAGGGCCACCCAAGACGGGAAGGTCATGACAGAGAGGTCAGACTAAATGCGATCCCTGGGGAAGGTAATGGCAACCCACCCCAGTATTCTTGCCGTGAAAACTCAATGGATCAGTACAACCAGAGATATGTCGGTATACCATCGGAAGATGAGACCCCCAGGTCGGAAGATGGTCAAAATGCTACTGGGGAGGAACAGAAGATGAGTTCAACTAGCCCCAGACGTGATGACGCAGCTAGCTCAAAGCCGAAAGGACGGCTAGAGACCGACGGTGCTGGTGGTGAACGGCGAATCTGATGTTCTAAGAATCAACACACCATTGGAACCTGGAATGTAAGATCTATGAGCCAGGGCAAATTGGATGTGGTTATTGGTGAGATGTCAAGATTAAAGATAGACATTTTGGGCGTCAGTGAACTGAAATGGGCTGGAATGGGCCACTTCACATCAAATGACCACCAGATCTACTACTGTGGACAAGAGGACCACAGAAGAAATGGAGTAGCCTTCATAATTAATAGTCAAGTGGCTAAAGCAGTGCTTGGATACAATCCAAAAAATGACAGAATGATCACAATTCGAATTCAGGGCAAGCCATCTAACATCACAGTGATCCAAATATACGCCCCAACCACAAATGCTGAAGAAGCTGAAGTAGAGCAGTTCTATGAGGATCTGCAGCACCTACTGGACAACACGCCTAAAAGAGATGTTATTTTCATCACAGGAGACTGGAATGCTAAGGTGGGCAGTCAAATGACACCTGGAATTACAGGTAAGTATGGCCTGGGAGAACAAAACGAAGCAGGACATAGGCTGATAGATTTTTGCCAAGACAATTCACTCTGCATAACAAACACTCTCTTCCAACAACCTAAGAGACGGCTTCATACATGGACTTCACCAGATGGACAACACCGAAATCAGATTGACTACATCCTTTGCAGCCAAAGGTGGCGGACATCTGTACAGTTGGTAAAAACAAGACCTGGAGCTGACTGTAGTTCAGATCACGAACTTCTTCTTGCACAATTTAGGATCAGACTAAAGAGATTAGGGAAGACCCACAGATCAGCTAGATATGAGCTCACTAATATTCCTAAGGAATATGCAGTGGAGGTGAAGAATAGATTTAAGGGACTGGACTTAGTAGATAGGGTCCCGGAAGAACTCTGGACAGAAGTTGGCAGCATTGTTCAGGAGGCGGCAACAAAATACATCCCAAAGAAAGAGAAAACCAAGAAGGCAAAATGGCTGTCTGCTGAGACACTAGAAGTAGCCCAAGAAAGAAGGAAAGCAAAAGGCAACAGTGATAGGGGGAGATATGCCCAATTAAATGCAAAATTCCAGAGGTTAGCCAGAAGAGATAAGGAATTATTTTTAAACAAGCAATGCGCGGAAGTGGAAGAAGACAATAGAATAGGAAGGACAAGAGGTAAATTCCAGGCCAAAATGGGAATGATCAAAAACAAAGATGGCAAGGACCTAACAGAAGAAGAAGATATCAAGAAAAGGTGGCAAGAATATACAGAAGACCTGTATAGGAAGGATAACAATATCGGGGATAGCTTTGACGGTGTGGTCAGTGAGCTAGAGCCAGACATCCTGAAGAGTGAGGTTGAATGGGCCTTAAGAAGCATTGCTAATAACAAGGCAGCAGGAGATGATGGCATCCCAGCTGAACTGTTCAAAATCTTGCAAGATGATGCTGTCAAGGTAATGCATGCTATATGCCAGCAAATTTGGAAAACACAAGAATGGCCATCAGATTGGAAAAAATCAACTTATATCCCCATACCAAAAAAGGGAAACACTAAAGAATGTTCAAACTATCGAACAGTGGCACTCATTTCACATGCCAGTAAGGTAATGCTCAAGATTCTTCAAGATAGACTTCAGCAGTTCATGGAGCGAGAATTGCCAGATGTACAAGCTGGCTTTAGAAAAGGCAGAGGAACTAGAGACCAAATTGCCAATATCCGATGGATAATGGAAAAAGCCAGGGAGTTTCAGAAAAACATCTATTTCTGTTTTATTGACTATTCTAAAGCCTTTGACTGTGTGGACCATAACAAATTGTGGCAAGTTCTTAGTGGTATGGGGATACCAAGTCATCTTGTATGCCTCCTGAAGAATCTGTATAACGACCAAGTAGCAACAGTAAGAACAGACCACGGAACAACGGACTGGTTTAAGATTGGGAAAGGAGTACGGCAGGGCTGTATACTCTCACCCTACCTATTCAACTTGTATGCAGAACACATCATGCGACAAGCTGGCCTTGAGGAATCCAAGGCTGGAGTTAAAATCTCTGGAAGAAACATTAACAATCTCAGATATGCAGATGATACCACTTTGATGACTGAAAGTGAAGAGGAACTGAGGAGCCTTATGATGAAGGTGAAAGAAGAAAGTGCAAAAGCTGGCTTGCAGCTAAACCTCAAAAAAACCAAGATTATGGCAACCAGCTTGATTGATAACTGGCAAGTAGAGGGAGAAAACGTAGAAGCAGTGAAAGACTTTGTATTCCTAGGTGCAAAGATTACTGCAGATGCTGACTGCAGTCAGGAAATCAGAAGACGCTTAATCCTTGGGAGAAGAGCAATGACAAATCTCGATAAAATAGTTCAGAGCAGAGACATCACACTGACAACAAAGGCCCGCATAGTTAAAGCAATGGCGTTCCCCGTAGTAACATATGGCTGCGAGAGCTGGACCATAAGGAAGGCTGAGAAAAGGAAGATAGATGCTTTGGAACTGTGGTGTTGGAGGAAAATTCTGAGAGTGCCTTGGACTGCAAGAAGATCAAACCAGTCCATCCTCCAGGAAATAAAGCCAGACTGCTCACTTGAGGGAATGATATTAAAGGCAAAACTGAAATACTTTGGCCACATCATGAGAAGACAGGACACCCTGGAGAAGATGCTGATGCTAGGGAGAGTGGAAGGCAAAAGGAAGAGGGGCCGACCAAAGGCAAGATGGATGGATGATATTCTAGAGGTGACGGACTTGTCCCTGGGGGAGCTGGGGGTGTCGACGACCGACAGGAAGCTCTGGCGTGGGCTGGTCCATGAAGTCACGAAGAGTCGGAAGCGACTAAACGAATAAACAACAACAAGGAGGCATGCAGAGGAATGCCTTATAACTTATTTCTTCTCTCTATTCAAAATAACAGTAGCAGCAACAACAGAATGAGAAACTCTTTAAATCAAACTTCCTTTCAATCAGTACCTTCCAGATGTGATGGGATTAAGCAGTCCCAGAAAACTCAGCTAGCAGCATCATTCAGATAAAACATTCCAGAGAGGGAGAGAGGTTGTAAGACATGCTTACTTATTTTGCCTTTGTGCCTTTTCCTAATGACTTGAAACAATCTTTTTTGATGTGAGTCAAGTGGCTTTGAAATTACTGTTGCTATCACAGGAATTGCATCAAGAATTATCTGAAAAAAGTATTTATCTATGCGTGATTCCCTGAAATCCTTGCCCAGTTTCTTTTCTTTTTCTTTTTTTGTTGGCAATTTTTCCTGGCTGATGAACACATTTACTAAGGGGAAGAAAAACCCACCAAACACTGAACTGACTCCTGAGCAAACACTGTGCTGCAAACACAACACAGTTACAGGAAAAGTCTATGAAATTCATGTTAATGCAGATTCTCCTGCATTATTGAGTCTAGCCTGCAAACTTTTTTTCTCTCCATCTCAAAATGTAACGTTCTAGTGACATGATAATGAAAAGCTACATAAACCAATTGCTCATTTTCAGTCTGAAATTATTATCCATATTTTTTGCAGGTTGTTCTGACTTGTCAAAGAGACTCAATAATGCAGGAGAATCTGCATTAACATGAATTTCTAAGCAAGATCAGAACTGAGAATGGTTTTGCTTTTAGTTTCTTCTCCAGGCATCATTAACCTGAATAGAAAGCCATTTGTTTTGACATCTAGAGTCTCTGCTTTCTCACTACTGCTGCTAATCTTGAAGGGTGGGGCAGTTTAACACTGGTTTTCATAAAGGTCATATATTTCCATTACAGAGATAAAATGATACTGAAGTGCCACAATGTTTTTTAAGACTGTGTTTCTCACACTTTTTGCAACCATGGACCGCTAAATATACATTCAGAAAATATGGGAAGCATCCAATTGAACAAGCTTGAGAACTCATGGTTTCTGACAAATAAGATAATTTATTGTCATTGCACTTGTATATACACTCCCATTCCCTCTATTTTTAAAATTAAAATTTGGATCAAATTACTTCATCCAGCAATAAGTATTTATCTACTACTTCAATTAATTTACATAACCCATGCTTTAATAACTTCTGGCACAAAATTGCTGGTCAAGATGTTCTTTACTATAAATCTGTAAGTCTGCAATTGTCAGTTTTCTCAATTTTAGTGCTCACACTGTTACTCGTCTTACCCTTTGCAAGCTTCAATAGACCAGTCTCCAGTCATGCTCCATTTTCTCAAACTATCTGACTGACCGTGGACACAGGCAGGCATGTGCTGAGACAGCAAGGAGCACTGATTGGCCAGTGGACTCTTAGGAAACATGCAGAATCAGAGATTGAGACAAATAGCAGCTCATCTGGCCAGCTGATTGGCAGCAAATGTGGAGAAGCAGAGGCTCAGGCTAGATGAGCTTTGGTCAACCCAGGGAGATGGGGATGAACTGGTGAGCATCTCTATTTCTGGCCAGGTCTGCTGAACATGAGTGGCTTAATTCATGGAAACTCAGTTCTCAAGAATTTGGCAAAAACATCCATACGTTTTTGTCAAAAGGGATAAAAGCATGTCACCGAGATAATCAGAAACTGAGCAAAAGCAAAGCAGACTTACAAATCTCTTTCTTAAGTCCAGAATATATTCAAAATTACAGTATATTAATCCACCAATAAAGTATCTATTTTAATTGTAAAAATACAATTTTTGTAAAGTATTGTAAAAATACAATTTTCATCCAGTATCCAACCTTCCCTTTTTAGGGTGATTGCAAAACTGCTTCAGAGGATCCTGGATGAAACAGATTATCTTTCAGTCTGGTTTCAGGCCTGGGTATGGGACTGAAACATCATTGGTCGCACTTTTGGATGGCCTCTGGCATGAGCAGGATGGAGGTAGTGCATCCATCCTTGCTGTTCCTCAACTCTCAGTGGCTGATGACATCCAGCTGTATGTCTCCTCCCCAGGCAAACTAAGTGATGCTGTCGATGTCCTGTCTCAGTGTCTGGAGGCTGTAGGGGTTTGGATGAGGAACAACAAGCTTTGGCTCAACACTGACAAGACTGTGTGGCATTGGGTTTTAGGGCCTTCACGTTCTAGGGACTTAACAACTTTGGTTTTGGATGATGTGGCACTGCCCAAACAGAAGAGGTGCAGAATCTGGGAGTTCTCCTGAACTCACAACTCCTACTCAAAGAGCAGGTGGCAGCCATGACCAGGAGGGCCTTTGTGCAGGTTCATGTTATGCACCATTTCACCCATTTCTGGACTGGGAGGTTTCCAGAGGCTGCAGCTTTAGGGTGAGTTGCCTGTGGAATATGGATTATGCACCTCTGACCTACAATGAGACCACTTAAGAGTTAGAAAAAAATGCTCCCCAAATTTGTTTTCTTGTGTTGCTGTATCCTATAGCATCATTTCTAATTATTGCTGGTTTTATATTTTAGAAAGTGGTTCTTTATTCCCACAGCGTGCCCTGCCACAACCCGAAACTCTTTTAGTTAATTAGCTTACTTCATATTAAATACTTTCACTACAGATACAATTACTTAGAATTGCAATGTAAGTCTGCAAAACACCTCCTCCATTCTATTTTATGACTGCTGAAAGATGCAAAACGGGCCTTCTATTCGGCCAAGATAAATTTTTCTCTTTTCCTTCACCTTACCCAGCCATATGTTTTCTTTTCTCTTCTTTTTCCTTTTCTTTGTGCTGAACATCTAACTAGAAGAAGCATTCCCATAAACCGGCAGGTTTGCATACTATTTCACATTTTTTGAAATTTGTTCTAATTAGTTATTACGTCACCTATCTCTGCATGATTTGAAAGGAGAATTTTTATTATTATTAGGTTATTAGCGGACATGTACAGCAGGGGACTTTCTGTGAAAGCTGCCTATTGTTGAAATCAAAATCTGAAGCATTACTACCGTCTTTAGTTGTAGGCAGTTCATCCATTTTTTATTTTATTTTTTAACACAAGGAGGAGGAAGCTCCCTCCGAAGATTGGATTAATTTCTAGGGGAAAGACACATAATATTTGGGGGTAGCAGCGGGTTAACTTTAAGATTTTTTTTCTTTTTATAAAATAGGGAAATTGTGCTTATATTTCAGAGACTACTCAGACAGCCTTCAATAGCCTAACCACATTTCCTTTGCAATTTGGGACCCAATGTCTTATGGCAAAAATTGCCAATCCTCATACAGCCTCCTAAGATGTTTGGTGCAGCTGAATATCCTAAAGAAATGGAACATTCTCTCATTTTGCAGAAATAGGAAAATATGTGGCCTACCTTAGCTCTTCCTGTTAGGATTTTTTTAAAGAGATTTAAATGTAAGCATTAAATGCTTAATGTAAGACTCCTGCTGCATCCAGGCAAAACTTAACTGGCTCAAGATGTGAAGCTTCTATGGCACTCTGAGAGATACTTTTTTAAGGCCACACATAGCATCTGAAAGTAATTGCCTTCTTCCATTTTTATTCTTCATCAATTGTTGATCATGCTGTCATGATTTGCAGCCGCTGACAACAGATATAACTCCATGGGTTTGTTTATTTCCCTTTTGAAATCATCTAAACTGAGCATTGTTGCTCCATTTTGAAACAGCAGGTTTCATAGATTATGAATGCATAAGCATGAAGAATTTACCTTTGTCTGTCTTGACTTCATATAGATATTGTAATATGGACTAAGGAAATATTTTGTTAACACAATCTTATCAAGAACATGGAGACAGCACTTTATACCGCCATGTTTCTGATACTTTCTATTCCATCAAGCCCAATATTATATACTCTAAACAAGTGACTTTCCAGAATCTCAGGTAGAACTTAATTACATTTATATCCAAACTTTCTTCCAGGAATTGAACTGGAGTGCTTAGTTCCCTCCTATCTCTTCCCCAATGAGAAATAAGTTAGGCTGACAGAAACTGATTCAGTCATTCAATGAGCTTCATGGCTGAGCAGGGACTGGAAACTGGTTCTAATCCAATATTCTAGCACCATATTAGCCCACCTCATCTGATCCTTATCCCGTTTTAACTACAGTTGTGTATTCCTTGTGGTCTACCACTGAGCTCCTGGGTGTCCCCTTGAGAAGGAATTCTAGTATTCCATATCAAAAGAGCAAAAAAGGCAGAAATATAATAGCCATTATACAAAAGTTAGAAAATAAGTCTTGGGCTTCCAAAAACAATCAAAACATATTTTAATCAAAATGAGATCTTGATTGTGTATAGTCCATCTATGTATCTTCTGTGATTAACTGGATTACATGAATACAGGTTTTGCTCAGGTTTCCTAAAACCACTAAAAGTTGAATCCTATCATCTGTAATTTAGAATTAATCCTATAATGTAGGGATATTTTCTACCCAGGTCTGAACAAAGTGTCTGTAAACTCCTCCAAGACCTGATCTTCTAGGCCATTTAATAGGTGATTTGTTTTCCTAGCCTCCAAGCTTCATTAGGCTTAACTGTTTCTCCTTTTTCAATTGTTCTCAGCCATTCCTTTTTTATGACAGCAAGTAATCATAGTGCTGGCCAAAGAATTTTAATAGCCAGCCTAGCTCTGTATTGTCAGACTAGAATAGCCAGTAGTGCAGCCAAATTCTATCCATAAAGCAGCAGATGACAAGAGTAGTGGCAAACAGACCCAGTCCATTTTATATTTTCTCCAAATTAGAAAAAAATAAAAATTTATGGTCAATGAATGGGCACTATAGATATGATGAAAGATGCTTTTATTATTTTTACTTTATAAATAAATTACCAAGATGTTATCCAGCACAAAAGGAGGGTTGTTTCCAAATAAATAGGTTCGGCATCAAAACAGGAGACACAGACTTAATTATTTCTGTAGTCACCGTGATGCCAGGAATTAAGGAAGTTTAAAATGCAAATGTCTCCATGGTCAAACTGTTAAAGTATCTGTTGCTCTAAAACACCATGAATATAGAAGCAGCTTGAAAATTTGGAATTGAGTATATGTGTATGAATAGAAATGTTAATTTTATGTTTCACAATTGAATACATGGGGCCAGTTAAAGCTGCTGTCCTTTCCAGTCTATAACCATCAGAGCCAGAGTCTAATGTGACCTAATTACTCCAATGATGACTATTATTTATTGTTGTTGTTGTTGTTGTTGTTATAAATTATTATGGTTGCCCTCTTCAAAAGATTCTGGGTGGCTTACAGAATAACAAATGTACAATTAAAACAGTTAAAATATAACAACAAAACAGAACAACCTGGACAAGAAAATAGCCATAACAGTCAAAAGAACGTGACAGGGGCTCCACAACACACTACCCCCAAGCCTGGGAACAGAGCCAGGTCTTAATGGCCTTCCAGAACCCAGGACAGTGGGCACCATCCGTACCTATGGGAAGATGCTTTTCCAGAGGGCGTGGGCCATGACAGGGAAGGCACACTTCCTTGGTCTCACAAGATGACAATATTTAATTGAGCGGATCTGGAATGCACCTACTGTGCCCAAACATACCGGGTAGGCAGAAATGATTGGAGACAGGCTGTCCCACAGATAAACAGGCCTATGCCACGAAGGGCTTTATAAGTGACAACCAGCACCTTGAATAGCACCTGGAAACTGTCAACCAATGCAGCTGGTGTAGCAGCAATGACACTGGGCATAACGAAAAGTGTCCATTACTGTTTGCGCTGCTGCATTTTGAATGAGCTGCAGCTTCCAGATGGTCTTCCAGGGCAGCCATGTAGAATGCATCCAAGACGGTACTAACTTAGTGAAGCTTAATTATTCCTAAGGCAGATTCCTACGTAAAGCATAGAAGCTATGAGATAATTGTCAGCCAGCACACTTGCAGAACACTAAACTGGAGAAGCCTGATCTCCTCTTCTTTCTCTCTGTGTGTCTCAGTGAAGCGCACTTTAAAAGTTCTCTTGATCGTTATTTTCCTCATTTTCTGCTTCTTGAAAAGTAAACTATAAAGAGGCAACAGCTATAAACTTGAGCATGACTTGAGGATTTTCAAGATTTTGTACATGGATAATAGTGAGGTGAGAGGTGAAAGGTCCCCTGTGCAAGCATTGAGGCATGTCTGACCCTTTGGGGGGGATGCTGCTTTCGCGACGTTTTCTTGGCAGACAATAGAGTGGGGTGGTTTGCCATTGCCTTCCCTAGTCGTCACCTTCCCCAGCAAGCTGGGTACTCATTTGACTGACCTCGGAAGGATAGAAGGCTGCGTTGACCTGAGCCGGCTACCCGAGAATGCAGCTTCCTCTGGGATCGAACTCGGGTCGTGGGGAGAGTTTCAGTTGCAATACTGCCGCCTACCCCTCTGCACTGCACGAGGTTGGAAAATAGTGGGTAATAACTATTCCCCAAATACATTGATCTATATATCAGAATAATAGGCATCCTTTGCATACCTATTATTTAGAATCAGCTGGAAATCCAAGACCATTTCAAGGACAATTTATCCAGCAATTTATCCTGTACAAAGTATTAATGCACTGATACATAAGATTCTCCTTCCTCGCTGCTTTCCTTTAAGCTCCCTTAGCTACTGTGAATAACCACTTGAATAAGTGGACAAAAACTTTTGGTAAACAGATGTTCTATTTCTTTCCTATATGGGCTTGATACTTCCCTGTTAATTGCAAGCAGCATTTTCACAATCAATCACTAGCCTGAATACTGTAGGAAGGAAATGTTTTGTGAGACTGTCAAAAAAGAAAAGTGCATTTCAGTATCTACATAGAATATCCTTTCTCCCCAATTGATTGGAACAAAAAGTTCATTGAATATCTTTTATTCATTCTGAATTCAGAGTACTTTATGAATAACAGAACTAGTTAGTTTGGAAAGCAAACAACAGCCACAGTACTTTAGGAAAAATATCCCAAGAAATTTCAAATTTAAACCTGCGTTGTTAAAAAAGAGAAATGATTGATCCCAATGGTAGGATTGCTAATCAACATTTCTGTCTTTTGCAAAGTTCTTAGTACATTCACTTTAGAAGATTTTCATAGACCTACTTACAATTTTCAATCTTTAATTTATTAAAGATGACATGTTTGTGACTGACACCAACATGAGTAAAACCAATGAAATCCTAAAGTTAAATATTGGTTTATTGACCATTCCCCTATTTCCACCTGATTCACCATAAATATCAAAATGGTAAGAGAATGTATTGCAAATGTGCCTAACCAAATGCATTTTAAAAGGTCAATAACTAATTTAGACATAAACCATGAGAAAGTATGTTACTATTACATTGATCATTGCACTAAGTAACTCTAAGCATGTTTATTTAAAAAGAGAGTCCATTGTATACAATAGTACTCACTTTAAATGAATTTTGAATATGCTATTCTGCAGCCCAACTACTATCCTCCAATTCCAGCAAGGGCAGGGAATGTTTAAGGGAAGGTATGGCAGGAAGGAGTAGAATATTAATGTTTTAATACATTTTTCATGTTCTATTGTGTTTTAAAGATGGGAGTGAGAGCTCAAGGCCTCTGGGAGGCCAACTTAAAACCTGACTCAAAATCTTGTCACTAGTTTACAGCACCAAAATGGCTGGATTTTGGTGGTCAGTTTTGAATAGCTTTTTTAGAACTTCTAGACATTCTGACCACTCTTTATTTAACCAAAAAGAAAATGAAAAATTGCATACATCAGTCATTTTGCCACTTAATTTTAGTAGCAGTCTTGGGATTGCCTATGGGCCATAGATTGCCCATCCCTGAACTAGAACATGTCCATTAATCTCTAGTAAACATCATTGTTATGAAATAATCTTCACACTAGGCAAGCAAGTTGCTTTCACAGTAAACTAGTCCTAGGATAATTTAAGTCACAATGTCTGACTAATGTAACCTAAATATACCTGCGATCTGAATGAGGGGAAACTGAGGTGGAAATAGAAACTATTTATTCATAGAAATCATACACAGACAAGTTTACTGATTCAGTGGTTTCTTCTAATATCTTGGTAGAAAATAATTATTAGATTCAGTAGTTGGAAGAAGCAGTAGTGAGCCATCCCCAGAAAAGTAAAACTTTAAAAAAGAAAGAGCAACAGATTAAAGATCTCAGGCCCTGATTTAGCATACTACACTGAATGCTTCAATGTGTAATGTGTAAAAGCACATTAAAATGAAAGTTGGATCCATAAAATCCTTCATAGGTTGGGCATGTAACTGAGATTCAACCAAGAGAGTCTTCTAAAAGCCTTGTTGAGGCAAAGGAATATTCCAGGAGGTAAATAAAAGTCAGCCAACTTATAAAGCAGGTTTTGTTCTTTTAGATTTTACAGTACATGTGATATAAGACATTGTCTTTCATAAATGTATGAAATAGCTGAAAATCACATGTATGAGTGATACAGGAAACAAAAATATATAGAACAGGCTTAAATAAAATAAGGTCTATCTGAAACTTTCAACTCACACTTATTTAAATTTGCATAACATTAGTTTTAATATTCTAGCTCCCAAGCATTTTGACAGTCTTGTTGAGTCTGTTGCATAGTAATTCAAGTATGACACTTCAGAATCAGCCTAATTTTATGAGAAAGTTTCTCGTTAAGCAATAATCAGGCTCTGATCCTTTATTCCTCACTCCTTAGGGAAGCCATGTGGAGTTATCTTAATGTGCCACCTTTACTTTTTAATATGTTCATAAAAAATTAATCAGATAAGAGATACTCAAGCGTTCAAACATGATTAAAATATTTATACTGACTACATCTCAAATAGGGAAAGTAATAAATCAATAATGCCTATTTATAGCCAGCCCCTCAAATTTATTCTAATTAGTGAAGCAAAACTTGTTCTTGTTTTTTTAACTGCCTAGGGTCCAGAGTTAAATTTGAACCAGAAGCAGTTCACCATATCACAACTTGGTATCCAAAAACATATTATATTCTAATTTGAAAATTCACAGAGGAATTTTGTTGCTATCCAAAATTGGGGCATGGGGGTCAGATAATGAGCAATTCCTTTTTGTGGCACTTTACATTTCTGAAAGAAAGGTAAGAGAGCAGATGCTCTATGGTGCTTCAGTTTACACTGTTAAATATTATGTTCCATTAGACATTGTTTAGTCTAAAACTGTTTAGATAAAAGAGATCAGAAGAATGTTATAATGTTTTAATCTTTAGTTAAAACTATTCCTCCACCCATCTGGAATAGTGCCACTAATGTGCCCCTTATGGTCCCACTTCATCATACCAAAACAGCAGAGAGGTTTTACTCTCACCAGACTTAATGCTATACCATCTGCAATTTTAGAGGGTAGATACTAAAAAAATCTCCTACAGCAGCATCTATACTGCTGGGAGAGATTGAGCCAGTAAATATTTATTTATTTATTTATTTATTTGACAAATTTATAAGGCCGCCCAACTCACACATGGTGACTCCAGGTGGCTTACAGAATTAAAAACCATAAAAACACAATAGACACCCCCCTGCCAGCAGCAGCAAACACATTCATACCAGCCACTTGATTGGCTCTGAAGCAGCTTGGGGTCCCCAGGCCCATTGACAGAACCATGTTGACCAAACATGTATTAGGTATTACAAATAGCGTAAGTTGGATGGGGGAAAAGTTATATAACTCTTGAGTGATAAGTTGGTCTTTAAAATACCAAATATTTTATGATGGCCAATTCTATAAGGCATAATTAGTGCCTTTGGAGTGTAGTATTTTGTTAAATAATGTGTTCATCTTTAAGCAAGGAAACTCTGCTGTAGTGGGTAAGGACAGGATACAAGTAAGTTTAGTAGAATGAAGAGATTTTAGGTTTTGAGTTAATTTATATAGTTTATTATTGGTCTATGACAGAACAGAGGACTTATAGTATACGTGCTGAATACCTGTAGTGTATTATGTCTATAATGTGTTACTTTTGTCCATTCTGGTTGAATGTTTTAAATAAAACTAATGATGGTTATGATATTGCATTATAATAGAAGCATATATAACTAAAGAATGCCCTTGTCACTTCTCAATTAGATTACTATAATTCTCTGCTCATGGGGTTGCTCTTGAAGCCTACCCAGAAAGTTCAGATAGTCCAAAATGCAATGACCCACATGTTTACTGGCCACTTTCAGTGTCGCCATGTTGCATTACTGCTGCAGTGTGTTACCAATGTGCTTTCACGTGCAATTCAAGGAAGTGGAGCCATATAAAGATTTTTATATGTCTTGGAGCCTGAGTATGTAAGAGACCACTTTTCCAAGGTAAATTTTGTCCACCCAACCCAGGCTATCTGCTAAGGGTTCATCCCCACTAGAACAGTGTTTCTCAACCATGGCAACTTGAAGATGTGTAGACTTCAACTCCCAGAATCCCCCAGTCTGCCATGGGGACCGGCAGGGGACTTGGCAGAGGGTATTCTTTCTAGGGCTCCCATCCTATAGAATAGTCTGCCCACCAAGATGGAGATGGCTCCAATTTCTGAAAGTTGAAAAGATCTGAGCCTTCTGGAGGGCATTTGGGAATTTATTGCAGAGCCATGACCACTGGAATTAGTTTTATTTTACTCTATTTTCTACTGTATAATTTTGTATTGCTATTATTGTATTTTATATAATGCCAGACCAATTTATGGACAGGTGTAGTGCCAAAGAACTGGAGAAGGACTAACTTTATTCCTCTTTTCAAAAAGGGAAAAAAGAATACCTAGGTAATTACAGACCAGCCAGCTTGATGTTGATATTGGGGGAAATTCTTGGACAGATTATTAAGTAGTTAATTTATGAGCACATTGAAAAGAATGCATTGCTTAGCAGGAACCAGAATGGGTTTATCAAGCTCAAGTCGAACAAGTTTATCAAGCAACCCAAACTGATATCCATTCTTGACAGAGATACTGATACCTATTCTTGACAGAGTTACCAGCTGAGCTGACCATAGAAATGCAATGAATCTTGTGTGTTTTGACTCCAGCAAGTCTCCATTGAGATCAAAGTAGAGAAGAAGACAAAATGTGGGCTTCCCTATGCTAGCACTAGATGGATACAGGATTTGTTGAACAATCATACCTAGGGGCATGAGACAATTGTTCTGGTCAAGCTGAAAGGAAGAGTCAAATGAGATACTGCAGGGCTCCATTTTCAGCCTTGTGCTGTTCAAAATATTTATAATTAGTGGATAAGAATTTAGAAAATATGATTACCATAACAGTAGATGGCACAACATGGGGAAATAGCAGACACTTATCAAGATAATATCAAGTTTCAGGAGGATATTGACAAGCTGAAACAATGCAGAAACAGGCAGGATGAATTTCAGCAGAGGCAACTGCAAAGTTCTACATCTGGATAAGAAAAATCAAAGGCATGAATATAAGACATCAAAATCATATTGGGCAACTATACAAATAAAAAGGATCTAGATGTTTTGGCAGATCATAAGCTGAATGTGAGCCAACACTGTGATGCAGGTGCAGAACAAACAAACAAATGCAATCCTAGGCTACATCAATAGAAGTATAGTATCAACAACAAATGAGGTCATTATTCCTCTCTATTCTGCATTGATCAGACCATACCTACTGTAAAATAGGCTACTGAGTTGTGGATACGTTTTATGACAGACATTGACAAACTGGAACATATCCAGAGGAAAACTGAGTCATTGCAATATGAGATGGGCAGTGAAGAAATATGATTGATAAATAAATAAATAAACAAACAAACAAACCTACTAAGATGATAAAGGGCTAGAAAATAAAACCTAATGAATGGTTGGAGTCATTGGGCATGTTTAGCCTGGCAAAGAACGCTGGGAGACATGATAGCTGTCTTCAGGTGTCTGAATTGCTGTCAGGGGACAGAATTGTTCAAAGTTGTTTCAAAAGACAAGACAGTTAAATTGCAAGGAAGCAGATTTCTGTTGAACATCAGATAAAAATGTCCTACATGTAATTGCTGCTCAACAATGGAACAAAATAACCTGGAAGGAGCAGACTCTCCTTTGCTGGAGGTGTTTAAGCAGAGGCTAGATGGCCACCTGTTGGAAATACTGTCGTAGTGGGTTTTCTGCACTGGGCAGGGGATTAGATTAAATGATTTCCAACGTCCCTTCCACTGTTTACATTCTGTGATTACTTCTGAGGTGACAAAGAGTTGAAGAAGACTTATTCAAGAACATACATTGCTAAGCCATATGTGATTTAGTTGATTTTGGTTTAGCATGTTGTAATCCACCCATTTTGATTGTAAATTATTGTATTGTGTGAATCCAGCCAATGTTTATTCAATAAACTAGGTTAAACAAACTATGGTTTAAATTATGTGTCAGTGTAACCCCAGATTCTTTAGGTAATCAATAAATGTTCACACCTTTAATAAATATCAATACTTAAATAATATTCTATTCTGTAATATTATTGCCAAAATTCAAATATTAGTCTTTTCCTTGAGCAGTACTCCACAAGACTAAGCCAAGGTCATGTGCTAAAACTGAAATAACAGGGAAAAGCAAATGTATTGTTTAATTTAATGAATGAAACGGGAATTGTTAATCCCCATAGCAAACACCTACAAAGCTACACCTAATTAGTAAGTCAAGCACTGGGAGAAGGGATATTTTTTGCAGCCTGCTTTGCTCATGTGTACCAGTCCAGCAAAAAAACAATTGGTGTGTTACTCTTTGCTGGACGTGTATGCCTGCCTTTTTTGTTGTTGTTGTTGTTGTTATTATTATTATTTTTCAGCTGCAAAAGAAGTACTGCTGATTAATTCTTGTAACAGTAATAAGATATAATTATGTCAGTAAAAAGAAAAAGAAAACAGACTACTGTCCCTTACCTGACAAACTGGCAACATCTGCATTACCCTGAAGTTGAATATCAACAGGGCAGGGCATGAGAACACACAGAAAGTGCATCTCTTGAGTAAGGAACACTGCACCCCCTTAGTAAAGACACTTATTAATAAACCAGTCCAGGAAATCTCAGCTCAAGTAGGGTTATAAATAATAGAGGACAGAATGATGGAATAGCAATGCCATATTTCCAACATTCTTCTTTATATGCATTTGTGATTTGTAAATTTATTCAGAAGATCTAATCACTTTGTCCACACCTGAAAAGCCCACTAATATTTTTTCTCCCTTTCCTCTTGTCCAATGTACAAAAACTTGAAAGATGGTTTCAAGAGGCATATGCAAATATGCTAGTCCATTTAAAGCCCTTGCTTGCCAGACACTCCGTTTTGATTTTTCTTCCTAATGCATTACTTATAACTAAGCTCAATTATTGAACATATCAAGGGTTGATTTAATTTGTTCAATTAATGCAAGTAGAGGAAGCCTGCCCTCACAATTTTAGAGATGAAACAGAGATTGCATTGCATGAAGGCACCATAAAATATAGGGCAATATCAGTGTTTGTTTCTCTTTCCATCTTTTTGTTTTCACCAGTTTTTTGTACACCTTCCAGAATGGAAGCCCCTGAGATTCACCCCTGACCCTGCCTCCTCACTCACTCTGTGCTGTGCCCAAAGCCCAGAACAATCTATCAGGTCATGCCAAATATTTGTAAATTTACATGTTTCTATTTAAAGAATGATCCGAATCTAGCAATAAAAATGCAAAGTATTACAGATCACACAGACTCTGCTAAAGAGCTGCATTACATTTCAAGTGGAGAGTTCTTCTCCAAAGAGGTGGTGTGATGAAATAAGTTGTGATACTGTAACTCATTCCATGTGCAGAAAGAAAGAATGTTTGATTCCACTATTAACAACTGCAAGACTTCCCAAAGGTTCATACTTAAAATGAAGCTTGTCTTTATATTAGCCAGCAAAGCTGAGCTAACTGACAGTTTGGAATGGGAAGCACACAAGCCTTCTATTTTAATTCACACCTATGATTCTTTCTAACAGATAGAGTACATAAAAATGCCCGAGGGGCTTTCAATGGAATTCTTAATAAATTACCAGCAGTGCCTCTAGAGCACTGTTTCTCAACCTTGGCAGCTTGAAGATGTGTGGAAGTCAACTCTCAGAATTCCCCAGCCAGCAAGCTTTGTCCACACCTGGCTGGGGAAGGTGGCTGGGGAATTCTGGGAGCTGCAACCAAACATCTTCAAGCTGCCAAGGTTGAGAAACACTGCTCTAGATATGTCTATGTCTTGCCTATATTACTAATCCTACTCCTATCATCCCCAGCTATCTGTGCTGGCTAGGGATGGTGGGAGTTACCATCCAATTTACCAGAAGGAGTTCAGGGTGAGGAAACTGAATTTACATACAAAAGGAGGCATATAAGCTCAAGGCAAAGCAATGTCTTCACATGCAACAAGCTTTTATTTTGCAATGTAAGGAATAGCCCTTCCCAGATCACATGGGAAGAACTGCCTCTGAATTCAGTAGCATTTTCTGGGGCTACAAAGAAAAGGTCTAAAAAGGAAAAGAAGGTAATTTCTCTGCAGAGAGTAGCTGAGTTTAGCTGCTGGCATTAAGCCATACAGATGTTTGCTTCCTTGGTTTCGGCTTGGCAATATTCCTAAATTGTTTTGGTATTTGATGGATATTTTACTATCAATATAGACTAATGCATGAAACACGAAATTAATGCAGAGGGACCCAGCTTGAGGTCTCACGGTTGCATGTAGCCCTCCATAGCCTTTGGTTCCAGCCCCAGGCCTCCAAACGTTATATCAGAGAGTTAAAAGGAGCCATTTAAATCACCATATCCAACTCCCAAGTCCATGCAAGAATCCAAATGCAATCCATTATTAAATTGTTAGATACATGATTGGAGAGTACTTATACTCAGTGTAGCCTCAACTGTAATTCAGTGTAAAATTACCTTTAGGTTTTGCATTAATCAGACCCACTACTTTCTGGAATACAACTCCCAACTCACCACCAAGTGTGGATAGCAGCCTGGAAATTTGATGTATTATTCATGAATTAAAATTGTAGATCAAACTCTATTTACAGTTATCAATCCAAAAATTGTGCTGCGCTAATGTCATTATTGCGAACACCTTACTGTTTATCTTCGTGAGTCCACTGAGCTAAACGCTGCTTCTAATTGAGTATCTTCCAAATACCACTGGTCTACTGTGTTTGCTTCATTGATTAACTTATCTGTTCACAAGGAAGCAAAAAAAGGAGAAGATGGAAATACGTTCAAACAGAGCTATATGGCTAGAAAACATTTTGTTGATAAACTCATCTGGAAATGTGTTCCAGGTTATATGCTTGCCTGTGAAGTGAAAAGAAGCTGGATTTGGACTGGCAACAATATATTCCAGAAAAGCTGAATGACACAGTTGGAGTTTTGTTGGCAGAGTTGCTAAGAGGTTCTGAGGCAAATCAAGCGGTTCCTGATTCTCTTGAGATGTCGCTCTTGCTTTGAGAAAGCTGTTGCCTTGAATTTTCTGCAGAATGCAACAAAGGAAATGCTCCTCTTTTCCATTTTCTAAACTGGACTGGACTGTGAGGTAGAAAACTCTTTCAGCCAGAGGCCTATATTTATGGGGCTGAATGACAAAGATGGGAGGGGTCAAAACAATATTCCCTATCTCCCATTGATCATTTTCCTTCTGTATTCCCTCTTCTTCCCCAGCACTCCACCTCTTCACTTTCTCTCTTATATTTCTTCCTTTCTTCTTTTCTTTTTATTTCTCCTATCCTGGGTTATTCATGATCTAGAAAAGCTACCTCGGGTTATTCAGGATCTAGATTGCTCTTTACAGTTTATCAGGAAATGTTTTGGATGTCTCTGACAGGCCATAAACCCATAGTATATCTTTTTAACAGATGTTGTGAGCAAAATGAGACAAGGATCAGCACAGTACACCCAATGTAAGGCATAGGCAGAATTGCACAATGTAGGTGGGAAAACAGACAAGAAGATTTGGAGATGCACATAGGGGATGGATGTAGAATGAGGGGAAGGGCATTAGGACATACTTCTTTATAGACACAGAAGCAAGCAAAAAAGAAAGAATAGGCAGGTTACAAAGTACAGGTAATCCTCATTTAGCAACTGCCTTGTTTAGCAACCACCTCATTTATCAACCATTTGTAGTTTTGACGCTGATGAAAAAGTAACTTTATGACCAGTCCTCAGATTAATGACATTCACAGGTCTGTAAAGCAAGGAAAGTTGAAGTAAGTTCATAAGCACTGTCGCAGTTTCACTTAGTGACTATTTTGCTTAATGACCAAGTTGCTGGTCCCAATTGTGGTCACTAAATGAGGACTGCCTGTATGTCTCTCCATCTATCTCTTGGGTGAGGCTTATTTACAAGAATTAAGGTCAGACTCTGAGTTTTGTGCAACTTCACATATCTTTCTGTCCTTGTTCCTTTTTCATTAAATAAAAGCTTGTTGTGATCGCAGCAGAAATCTCCCTAATTTGTATTTTATCTCCTAAAAGGTCAACAGCAATTTGAGACAAGGGTGATTATGAACAGGAAAATAAAACAATGGGATAATTAGGGCTACCATATCAGGGCCACAAAACTCTGGATTACCATCTGGATTTTTACAGCCTAGATATGCTAGCCCTGTTTTTATGGCAGGACTAGGAAGGAAGTGATGGCTTTTCAGCTGTTGTACTACATTTCCAACCAGCAAGTTTGTAGTTCATCTAGAAGACAAAAGTTTCCCATTCTTGGCAGAAGCTAACTAGCCTCATCTTCATTCCTCCATATTCATATGAGCCAGGTCTAATGCTATGCTGTAAGACTATTTGCACACTAGTGATTTATAGCATCATTCAAACACTGGCAGTATAAAGCCTGTTTGTGTTGAAGATTTATCATCATTGTGATGGCTGACTGACACTGTTAATTGCTACTGTGAAAATCCTCTGTAACGCTGGAAGTGGAATTCTTGCAGCTCCCAAATGCCAGCTCCCAAGTTTTGATGGGCCTTCAGCAAGATGATCTTAGTGGTTCATCCCTAGCCCCAATGGTTTTGTTCTATTCTGTGTCCTAGTTACACTTTTCCTACCAAGATAGAAAAGGCAAGACAAGTGGAAATATCAGAGGGAGAAGTTATTTTGCTTTCTTTTTCTTTTCTTTAACCTTTGTTTCTATTTGCATGCTCAGGGCAAATGAATACACAATAACAGCAAATAGAAAAGCAAGGATTCCTACTGTTGGCAGAGGACTCCTATCTGGTTGCGGCCTTGGCAAGTGTCCGATGTTACTAGCTGCAGGTGCTGGCCGAGACTGAATTGTATATGCTCAAGGTGCAGGGAATATAACCCCTGGGGTGGATGGATGAGTTCCCATTCAAATGCAATAAAGTACATGACAGGGAATCTATATATGCAGTGGTCTGTCATTCTTTTTTTAATCAATGCTATTTTAAGAATAATCTATATACTACTAAAACTATTATGTCTGTTTGTAACCTTCAATTGGGCAAAAAATTGCATCACAGGGCAACAATTTTTGAACCAAGGTATCTCAAATGGGCTAACTTACAGAATGCCTCCAAAATCTGGACCAATTACTCCTGTGGGATTGAAATCTGGCAAGGTTGTGGCTGCTTCAGCACCACCTCGCTGCTGCTGCTTCAGTGCCACCACACTGCCACAGTGTAATGATTGCCCTAGCCCCAAATACTCAGACTCACAAGAGGATGCTGAATGAAATCTGATTTATTAAAGTACTAGAGACAAATACAGAGAAAGCTGAGAATGAGCAAAAGCGCGCCAAATACAAACTTAAACCCTTGCTTCAAACGTATCCCGCCTCCCTCGTAACAGCCCCGCCCGGCACAGGTGCTAGCAATCGTCAGAGTTGCTAGCCTGGGAAAGTAACCTTGAGCGCAGTAGATAACAGAAACAAATTCCAAAGCAAAGCCAAAATATAATCGTTCCCATCCTCCCTAGACAAATGAAACACGCATCCAATTAATGACATGCGAAACGTTACGATGCATCAAAGACATTGAAACGGCGCACATGACATACCGCCTCCCTAAAAATACCCCTAGGGACCAGGTTTCGAGGGATAAGAGGAGTGGAAACGGGCCACCAGAACCGGGGAAGCCACATCTGGTGCAGCGACCCACTCAGGATGAGGGAAATGTTTCCAACGAACTAAATATTGCAAAGTATTGCGAAGGCGTCTAGAGTCGAGGATTTCTTTAACTTCGAAGTGTTGCTGACCATCAATCATGATGGGGGTGGGGGGTGGAGGTTGGCGATGCCAGCGATCAGAAGGAATAGTCGGTTTGAGTAAGCTGCAATGAAAAACAGGGTGTAAGCGTTTTAGGTTATGAGGCAAGTCAAGTTTAAAAGTCACAGGGTTAATCTGAGCAACAATTGGGAAGGGACCCACAAATTTAGGTGCCAGTTTTTTAGAAGGTTGTGCAGATTTAATAAACTTGGTAGAAAGGTAGACCGAGTCCCCAACTTGGAATGCAGGGTGTGGGGCACGCTTCCGATCAGCATACAGTTTATAATCTGCTTGTGCATCAGCCAATGCCTGTTGAATCATTGGCCAAGAGTCAGCCAGTTGTGTTGACCAATCATCTGTAGTGACTGCAGCGGCAGGAGGTTGTGGGAGATCAGTGATAGGTACAAAGTCTTTACCCAGAGCCACCCGAAATGGGGTTTGTCCAGTGCTTTGATGCACTGCATTGTTGTAAGCCACTTCAGCGAATGGTAGGAGGTCTACCCAATTGTCCTGCTGATAATTCACAAAAGCGCGAAGGTACTGCTCCAGAGTAGAGTTAACAGCCTCAGTGGCCCCGTCCGTCTGAGGATGCCAAGCCGTGGACAGGGCTTGCTTCGTGCCTAACAGCTTGAGAAAAGCCCGCCAAAACTGCGAGGTAAATTGTGTACCCCTGTCCGAAATCAAGCGGGAGGGACATCCGTGCAGCCTGTACACGTGTACAAGGAACAAGCGGGCCAATTGACGTGCCGACGGAATGGACACGCAAGGAATAAAGTGAGCCTGTTTGGAAAAATAGTCTTTGACCACCCAAATGACCGTTTTGCGTTGGCTGGGTGGGAGCTCTACAATAAAGTCCATGGAAATTTCTTCCCAAGGGGAAGAGGGGGTTGCTACCGGCTGCAGCAGTCCCTGGGGCTTGCCCACCTTGCGCTTGGACATTGCACAGACAGTGCAGGAAGCAATGTAGTCTTTGACATCTTTGCGTAATGTGGGCCACCAGAATTGCCTCCGAACGAGGTGCAGGGTTTTCACAAACCCAAAGTGACATGCGAGTTTGTCATCGTGGGAACGTGTTAAGACATCTTTCCTGAGGGTTTCAGGAACGTAGAGGCGGTCGGATTTCCAAGCGAAGCCTCTGTCAAAAGTAACAGTATCTTTATTCGCAAGCAACCAAGTATCAGTTTTCAGCTCTTTCAGAAACTTTTGTTGCAATTGGGAGGGAATTGACAAAGTGCTTGGCTGAGCAGCGCTTGTGGTAGGCGGTTGCTGCGCGCGCGTTTGGCTTCGCGTCACAGCCTGCATGCCCAATTGGGGCGCCGTCCAGAGGGTGCTCACCACATCTGGCGCCGCCCCAGAGTCCTGAGGTTGCCTGGACAAGGCATCAGCCAAGAAGTTCTTTTTCCCTGGAATAAATTTGAACTGAAAGTTGAAGCGATTGAAAAATTGAGCCCAACGAACCTGTTTAGGGCTCAGTTTTCGAGGGGTACTAAGAGCCTCCAAGTTTTTATGATCAGTCCATACCTCAAAGGGATGATTTGCCCCTTCCAATAGATGCCGCCAAGTTTCTAATGCAGCTTTCACTGCAAATGCCTCCTTTTCCCAAACATGCCAACGTCTCTCAGTCTCGGAGAATTTGCGGGATAGATAGGCACAGGGTTTGAGGCATCCTGCCTCATCTTTTTGCATCAATAATGCCCCAATAGAATAATCGGAGGCATCTGCCTGTACCACGAAAGGCTTGGAGGGATCAGGATGTTGTAAAATGGGCTCTTTGACGAACGCTGCTTTCAGCCGCTCAAACGCCGTTTGACAAGCAGGCGTCCACCTCAACAGCGCTCCGGGATTCTTGACTCTTCTAGTATCTCCCACCCCTTTTGTTCGAAGCAGCTCAGTTAGGGGCAAGGCAATCTCAGCGAACCCCCTTATGAACAATCTGTAATAGTTGCTGAACCCCAGGAAACTTTGAAGTTGCCTGCGGGTGCGGGGACTCTCCCAGTCCACGACAGCCTGCACCTTGGCAGGGTCCATTTCTATGCCTTTATCTGAAATCCTATACCCCAAGTAGTCAATTTGGGTCTGATGAAAAGCACATTTGGACAGCTTGGCATACAATTCAGCAGATCTGAGTTTACACAAGACTTTTTTTACCAGAGCTACATGCTCTTGCATGGTTTCAGTATAAATCAACACATCATCCAAATACACCAATACACCTTTGAACAGATGTTCATGCAAAACTTCATTGATTAATTGCATAAATACCCCAGGGGCCCCAGCCAACCCAAACGGTAACACCTTATACTGGAAGGCTCCCAACGGGCAATTGAATGCAGTTTTCCACTCATCCCCCTCCTTGATTCGTACACGATAGTAGGCTTCTCTTAAATCAAGTTTAGAGAAGATTTTTCCCTTGGCCAGATGTGACAACATGTCCTTTATCAATGGCAAGGGATATTTGTTGGAAATTGAGACGGCATTTAATCCGCGGAAATCCGTACAAAGTCTCAGTGTCCCGTCCTTTTTCGGGCGAAAGAGAACCGGCGCCCCCACGGGTGAATTCGCCGGCTCAATGAATCCGCGCGCCAGATTTTTGTCCACAAATTCCCTCAACAGAGTCAGTTCCTTCTGCGTCATGGAATAAATTTTTGGTTTAGGCAATTGGGTGTTGGGCAGCGGTTCTATGGCACAGTCCGTCTTTCGATGAGGGGGCAACTGGTCAGCTTCCTTTTCACCGAATACATCAGCAAACATCCTGTACTCGGCCGGCAAGCCTTCCAGAGGAGAGGCCGGGTAAGGCGGAGTCGCAGCTGCCGCAACCCCCACCATCTCCTCTGGGGCACCCTTGCCCTCTGCCGCTTGATAAAACCCATCCCTAAACGTGATGGTTCGGTAAACCCAGTTTATTTGGGGGTTCTGCTGCACCAACCAGGGTACCCCCAACACCACCAATGGTCCCCCTACAGGAGCCACGACAAAAGACAACCCTTCCTGGTGACTGCCCAGTTGCAAGGCTACCCGCCCTGTAAAATGGGTGACCGGTTTGCCCCCTGCCAGGGACCCATCCAATTGAGTAAAAGCGATGGGTCTTTGTAAAGGGAAAGTGGGGAGCTCCAAAGCCGCCACCACGTCGGGGTGCATAAGACACCGGGAACACCCCGAATCAATCATGGCCCATACCTCCACAGTCTTGGATTGGGAGCCCAATTTCAATTTGACCATGAGTATGCGGTAAGTGCCACTCACCGCTGGAGGCTCGCGCCCATTCTCTACCACCTGCCCAGCGGCGCCCTTTAGAGCAGGTGGCTGGCGTTTCCCGCCGGCTGCGGGATTTCGGTCTCCCCCTCCATTTCGTAGGACATCACATCGTCTCCCTCGGTCTCAGCCACCGCAGCTTTCTGTTTCCTCGGCAATGCAGGGGACTTTGCCGGCGGTTTTCCGGGCCGTTCCTCTACCTTTGCCTTCGGGCATGCTGCCACTCTATGCCCCTCCTTACCACATCTCAGACACAAGCCTTTGGCGTACCGCTTCTCTCGCTCCTCGTCCCAGGGTCGTTGTCCCGGTTTCCCCCCGGTGGTCGATGGGCGGCTGGGCTTCACCTCCCGTCCCGCCTTGGCGTTCTTTCGCTGGGCAAAGATCTCCTGGGCATGTTCAGCCCTCCCTGCGAGCAGGATCCACTCATACAACGTGTATGGGTCGTCCCTCCCCAGGGACCAGCGCAGCACCTCTGTATTCAAGCCATCCTTGAAGAGCTCGATTATAGTTGCTTGGGACCAGTCATCGACCTTCCCAGCGAGCGCTTTAAACTCCAACGCATAATCGGCCACTGATCTGAACCCCTGCTTGAGTTCCTTCAGGGCTCGCTTTGCTCTCTCCTTGGCTAAGGGGTCCTCGAAGTGTTGCTTCAACGCCCAGAGGAACTCCTCGAGACTTTCCAGTTCAGGCGCTTCCGACTGGCACATCTGGACATACCAGTCTGCCGCCCTCCCCTTCAGTTTGGTGGCAATGGTGATGATTCTTGCCTTTTCCGATTGGAAAAACGCCCCCCATTCTTCCATATAGGCTTTCGCATTCGTCAGGAAGAACGAGAGTTTGGTCGGGTCCCCATCAAACTTGACAGGGAAGTCTCGCATGCCGCCTCCCGCCGGGCTGCGCCCCACCACCGGTACTGCTGCGGCGGGTGCTTCCCTGACGCGGGGCGGCACGGGGCCCCGGGACGATCGCCCGGGCGATGCTGCGATTTCCATCTGGACCGACTGGTCCCCTTCACGCCTCCGCACCACCCGTCGCCGTTCCGGGGTCAGCCCCTGGGAAGAAGGGGTTGAATGCCTCTGGCTAGACTCTTCCCGGACCTCTCGCAACGAGGTCACATCCAAGCTCAGCTGTTTCAGTATAGCCTCCAACGAATCCATTTTGGACTCCAACACTCGGATCCGATCCGGAGTGGGTGAGCCCTCCGTTGGCTGCACCTGCACCACGTTGGGGGATAATGGGTATCTCTGCTTCCAGGATGGGCCCCCCTCTGCTGTGGCATCTCCTCGGGTCTCATCCCAGGTGAGCAGCTCACCCGGATAGTTGAGGGTGGTCTCCGGGGCCGTTTCCAGCCCCCCGGCTTCGCTCTCCGACTCGGAGCTCGCCTCCTCTCTGATGGCGGACAGCTCTCCACCTTGGTACGGGCGGCCGGACTGCCTCACGGTCGAGTCCGGTTCCCCTTCCTCCATCATCGAGATGTCGGGTTCGGTCATCGCGGGCTCTCTCCCTCACAGGTTAGACGCGTGTCTTCCCTGGACAGGGGCCAGCGGAGTTAGGAACTGAGATTCTCAGCTTTATGTAATGATTGCCCTAGCCCCAAATACTCAGACTCACAAGAGGATGCTGAATGAAATCTGATTTATTAAAGTACTAGAGACAAATACAGAGAAAGCTGAGAATGAGCAAAAGCGCGCCAAATACAAACTTAAACCCTTGCTTCAAACGTATCCCGCCTCCCTCGTAACAGCCCCGCCCGGCACAGGTGCTAGCAATCGTCAGAGTTGCTAGCCTGGGAAAGTAACCTTGAGCGCAGTAGATAACAGAAACAAATTCCAAAACAAAGCCAAAATATAATCGTTCCCATCCTCCCTAGACAAATGAAACACGCATCCAATTAATGACATGCGAAACGTTACGATGCATCAAAGACATTGAAACGGCGCACATGACACACAGTCAGCCACAGTCATGTGATCATCATTTCCAGAGCTCCCTGACAGCTTCCCACAAGTCAACGGAGAAGCTGGCAGGAAGTCTAAACTCAACCGTGATCGCTGACGTTCCCTGCCAGCTTCCCCCAAGCAAAGTCAGTGGGAAGCCAGCAGGAAGTTGCAAGTCCAAGGTCGGCAGGCTGGGTGGGGGAGGGGGGACGGTGTGCATGAGAGGCGTGGCGAGGGTGGGGAGGGTGCGCAAGGGTCTGAAGGGGTGCCAAGAGGTGCAGCAAGGGACAGGGAGGGTGCGCAAGGGTCTGAAGGGGTGCCCAAGAGGTGCAGCAAGGGACAGGGAGGGTGCGCAAGGGTCTGAAGGGGTGCCCAAGAGGTGCAGCAAGGGACAGGGAGGGTGCGCAAGGGTCTGAAGGGGTGCCCAAGAGGTGCAGCAAGGGACAGGGAGGGTGCACAAGGGTGCAGCACAGGTCAGGGAGGGTGCACATGCAGATCGAAAGCATAACTGCCTTTCTCCACATTTAGAGGTTGAAGTGTTCTTCTTTTAGTTTTGCTACAACTGGAATGTTTTTAAATGAGCTTTGGGGCATGAAATGCCAGAAGGATCACTCTCTTTTACCCATCAGTTGAAGCCATCTGATGAGAGAGAAGTTTTCTGTAGAGACGCTTGCCCAATTTTAACAAACTGTTATGAGATAAAAGAGCTATAAATATGCAAATTTCAGTTTACTGGTGCAAAATGATTAACCAAGATTTTTAAATCATGTTTCCAGTTTGCTACCCAAGCATACCCCAGCACACCTGCAGCTGCATATTTCCTTGAAAAGGGGGACATAAGCAAAAACTGGCAGCCTAACGTCCTTTTCTGTCCTTTAAATCCAACATGACAGAAGCTGTAGAACAGATTATGAGATCAAGTTAGAATCTTTTGTATTATGGAGTTAAGGACTGAGAACTTAAGCCCAGACATGGGTACATGGCAAAGATTCCTATCTTGATAATAGTTCAAAACACACAGACTATCCTGACTGCATGTAAACCACTGGATGATTTGAGCAGTGATAATGTAGTACAGCAACATTAAATACTGAAGTGCTTTAACTGTCTTCTTTTTTAAAATTTGGTTTTAAACCTGTGGTCCAAATAAATTCTCAGTTACTAAACACCAACCTTTGAGAATCAAAGCTCTAAAAAAAATGGTGGATACAGATTTCTAATCAGTAGGTTAAATTATTGTGGGTCTGAAGGCATGAGTTACTCAAAGTCTAGCATTTTTGCTGCAATGATTGCTTAGTGGGGTTATATACATATATATTATGTGAACTGCCCAGAGTTGCTTTCTGAGTGAGATGGGCAGTAAATAAATTTGATATCTAAATAAATAAATATAAGATTCTACAGAAGATTACTTAATTAGTAATCATAAGTGTAACTCACCTTTCTTCAATCAGTTTTAAATGGTTTCTCAATCTACATCCATACTGTTGCCCCACAATACAATAGTTCTGACAGGTGAGTGAACCTGAGAGAGAGCAGGAAATTAATATGAGTTTAGTTTGTATGGATCATGCCTTGAATATGAATTCTCTACATCAATGTTAGTAAATCAAATGAAAACATCACATTGATCAGAGGCCATATTTGGAGATAAGCTGGCTTTTTATCATAATCCACTAATAAAGAGATTAAACCTATGTGAAAGGGCATTCTAGCATCATTTATTAATGTGCACATTAGTGTATCAATGGTTGATTAGTCTAAAATAATGTGGGAAGCAATTCTTTTGGTTCCCCCAATTACTACCAAATGATCTGACCTTCCTCAGTGAGAAAACAGTTTTCCAACTTTATTTCACGTATTGTACTGGACTGGTTTGAATGCAATTTTAGAATCAACTTTTCTTTTTGTGAAAATACACTGACATTTATATCAATTTTATGAAATTCAATGGAATTGAAATTTTAGTTTAGGTGGCTGTTCATAGCTCCATAGGAGTATGGTACAAAAAGGCCCAAAGCATACATATACCAATTTCCTGCTACAAATCCACAGAAGTATGGAATACAGAACTTGGCTTTTCTTTTAGCAAGCTACCCTCTAATTGCCCCAACTGCATGGGGTAAAGAGGTTGCTTTGCTTTGCTTTTTATGTTCTGTCCCCCTCAGCAGCATCTCTTCCTCCTGTCACAGCAAATACACCCCAGCAGATAAACTGGCTAGCAGTTTGTTTCCATTCTTTTGCTCATCCACACAGCTAGACTTTGAATCCATTCCCACAATAACAGGTACAGTATCACAAAACTGAAATATGCTTTGGTGTGCTGTGTTTGCATGAACCGACAGTTATCCAAAACAATGTTATTATAAAAACATTGTATTTTTATTCCCTGGTACAAAAGGGAATATTGAGAACAAATGCAATCAGAAGGATGAGCTGAGAAGGATGTCATGAACCAATTAAATGAGACAGATGTAACCATCTCAGGATCAAATAATCATGTAGGCTGGCTCCCTGTCTGCATATGAATTGGTAGCACAGGAGTGGGTACAGCTGTTGTATGATTTACAAGAAATAGATTCCCAGACTTAGCCTTTTTATGGCTCAGCAAGAGTCCCAAGTAGAAACAGTGGTAGAAGGAGCCAAGGGTCCAAGGGTCATAGAGTGAGATATTAGCACTTCCTAGCCTTTTCCTCAGTATATAGAGAACTGTGCTTGCATAAATGAAACAAAGAAAATGTATGTATTTCTGGGAAATACATTTTATTTATGAGCATACTGTGCTTCTTGGAAGTATGCAAATGAAGTCTAAACTCCATTCACTGCTGAACTATTAAGAAAAATCAAACAAACCTTTCATCTCTCATTAGTCTGAACAGAGAACACTACACAAGCTGAAATTCATGTTTCATGTGAAAAATCCCAGCAGAGAATATGCAACCAACACTCTCTTCCAGGACATATGATGTGACTACCAGCTTTTATTGCTGTGAGTAGACTAAATATAATTGGAAGTTAATTTACCATGGAAACCTTAATGATATTTGAAATCACAGATGAATGCATTTGAGAGATAACAGTGAAAGCTGTCATAGCAAAAAATATCCATCATAATAGCAGTAATAAATCTTAAACAGTTTGAGACATTGACTATTAAAATCAGCAATCTTTTTGCTACTTCCTTTGCAAGCCAATTCATGCCTTGGTTTTAGGTTCTCCCAGATGTTCTCAAAGACTTAAATATTTCATATCAGAAGAAAATAATACAAGAAAGAAAGAGAGAGAGAGAGAGAGAGGGAAAGAGAGAGAGTCTTTGCTGCCCTTTAACATCTTGCTTTTCTTTTCTAAAGTTTTCTGTTCAGAAATCTGAAGAAGCATTATTTTCACTCAAAATATAGCAACTGAATTAACTCAATTTAAATAGCACAGAAGGAAGCATTTGCCAGGATGATAGCCTAGTGTCACCAAAGTGCCACTGTTGCATTTCTGAATGGCTGGAAACAATTGCACACACAGACAGATATGAATAAGAAGGTTGGGTCATATCTTTATTTCCAGCCCAGAACATCCATAGGCAGGCCAGTTCATCGAAATAGCCTGTATCATCTAGAAACTAATCTGACTTGAGGAGAACTGAGTGATGCTAGGTTTTGACACAGCTCCAAGGCCAATAACCTTCATTCATGAGACCTTACCAGATATTTAGAATATAGTCTGAAAAAAAGATGCTGTACAGAAACTGACAGAGGCAGTCTTTTTAATAGGTAATAAGATCTGGTTTCGGTGACAAACTTCTGTGCAGTTTAGCAGAGACAGAATTGAACAGGGCCCTGAAAGCAGGTTGATACATGTATTACCAATATGTGTATATATATAGAGAGATGTAGAATCACCATCTGTTGTTTTAAAAATATAACTCACAGCTACCTATGCTATATAAGTCAGTCAGGATTGAAAAAGGAATAAAAACTAATTTGCAACAGCAATATTAATCTTAATCATGCAAGTAGTTACAGCAGTGTCTCCCATCACACTTCACACATCAGAGTTTTCTGTGTATCAAAAAATTAGCTCATGAATTGTGTAATTCTGAGATGAGATGTGATTGCCACTGATTTCTGTGAAACGTAGCCAGGCATTCACTTTCACATAGATTTATGTAACAATTTTTGTCACTTTGTTTGTGGGTGCATTTCCATCCCTTAGAAATCAATTCCCACTGAAGTCAATATGACATTGGGAGATGCCCAATTTCCTGCACAAATATGGGGCTTTATTAATTTATTTTGACTTCTCACCTCAACTGATGTTCTAGTTGCAGATCAGAAGTGCATTGGTGGTCTCTCAGAAGATTATTGCCAAATGGCAGTAGTTAATGTCACAAACTGGGAAAATAATCAAGCCCATTAAAATGCATTTAAATAATTAAAAATCAAATTAAATCAAATTCTGTTTTGTCTGGACTATGCTGCTTCCTCTTATCCATAAAGCCTTTCAACTGCAAGTCAGAGGCTAAGTCCAATTTTCAGCACAAGAAAAATTATGTATTCGTAATAGACACATATAAGCTAGACAACCCTATGTTAGAGTCATATTCCCTTAATTCACATTAAAAAGCTGATATAGGAGTGATATAAGCAGCAAAATAATATGCCAGAATTAATGTTTAACTCTTTAAACTTGAGAGAGATGTTAGGCTCATGGTTTTGAATGCCTGCCTATTTCTATATATGTTAAGGACCTCTGGACTGAATATCTTTTTATTTCATATATTGTATTAGAAAAAAATTGCATACTGCCCAGTTCCCAGAATCTTGCTGTTTACCCAAGCAAAGCATACAATAAAAACAATTCAGACCAAAGGAATTCCAAATACACTGATAAAAAGAATCATAATTAGATAAAATTATAAACACAAATTATCCTTAAAAAGGTGATGATTCCTTAGGACCATTCTCTATTTGCAAGAAAATTCCCTGAGGGGAGCATTCAACATTAGGAGCACCCACCAGATATAAGATCTCAGTGCTATTATATTATTACATTCTGGCCAGTGACCAATGGCATCAGTGATTTTTCTGTTTCTCCAGGTACAGTAATATTCCAGCCAACTTAATAGGAATGCCCCAGGTTTTGGGTTCCTGTTTCTTCCTCTGGCACTCCTCTCCCCATCGTTGTTGTTGTTAGTTGCCATTGAGTTGTTTACGATTCATGGTGACCCTATGTATAACAGAATGAAATGCTGTTCAGTATTGTACCATATGCCTGATTGTTCCAATGTTTGCATCCATTGTTGCTGTAATTGTATCAATCCATCGCGTTGAAGGTCTTCCTCTTTTCCGCTGGCCCTCCACTTTACCAAACATGATGTCCTTTTCAAGCGATCGGTCTTTCCTGATGATGTGCCCAAAGTATGAGAGTCTAAGCCTAGTTATCTTTGCCTCTAGGGAACATTTTGGTTGTATTTCTTCTAAAACTGATTTATTCATTTTACTCAGCATTATACATTTTAAAGTTTAAAATAAACACCAGAAAAACTTATGCTAGCTTGCCTTGACCCTACGCTGGCTCCTCCTGCAGCAACTGAAGGACATCATCAACATAAGAGCAACTGGATGTTAATTTGTACTCAAAACAAATTATCAGCATGGAGATAAGAAGTCAGGGAATCTACTCAGTTTATCATTATTATTTTGCTTGTGAAGTCAGGCTGGCATTTTAAAAAGCAAGCATTTTATTTTGTGAATTGCTAGGGGCCTTGGCTGTGATTTCTCATGAGATGCCTGCTCATATTCATTAACCCTCTGTGTGTGTGTGTGTGTGTTTCTATATATACAATTTAGACTGAGAAGGAAGAGGAAAGAGAAACTTAATGCAACTCTAAGAGATCCACTTAAGATAACAAAGGCAAGGCTCAAAGGCATCTGGCGTTCAGAAACTCCTTTATCATCTGACTCATATTTGTACTTTATGAGACTTGGCATCTATCAAATATACCACTTTTGAGCACCATCTCATAGGCTTAAAAACAGAAAAATAAAAACCCTTTCATTCTCCAAGTTCTCCTGATATTCAGGGCTTTCTGAACAAGCACAAAAGCATACCTGCCCTTTTTAAAAGCACATATTCCTTATGGTCTTCCTAATTTTGCACCAAAAGTGCCATATCTTGCCCACTCATAATGGGTGGAGCAGAGTAATTTTGGCATAGGATAACAACTATATTGCTGTTTACACAAATTTGTACATGAACCATGATTTAATATGGTTAAGATTATTTTGTTTCTTTAGCCTTACTTTTATGGATTATGGAGGTGGCTGGGAAAAGTTCTGGTATCTCTGAGTAAATTTGGCAAAAATACCTGCCTGGAACTGGAGCACACAGTCCGTCAATGTAGATGTTGAATATATAATGACTTTATTATATTCAGTCATTATATTCAGTCATTATATAGTTAGGTTTAGGATTCTGTCGAACTCTAATCCCCACCACACCTTGCCATTATGGCCAATCATAAGGAATGATGGGAGTTGCAGTTCAACAAATCAAGAAGGCCTTACATTGCCGATTCCATGAGATGGACTAAGATAAGTTTTATGTTCTACAATTTGCTACATTTGTAGGGTATCTTCTATGCCTCAAGTTCAATAGATTCAAAATTTTCTGAATAGCAACATTTGGTTCAGTCTGCAAATGTCCACTGGCCATGCTAATATCCTCCATGGATTATGGACCTCATTCTGGATTCTGCATTGATCTATAAATGTAATATATTCCAAATTATACAGTACATTGTAGAGTCTCGAGACAATTTGCTCTGGGATCTGCTAAAATGTTTTGGAGCAGATTACAGTGTTTCAGTCTATCTCTAGCCTTACCGTAGTACTACTGTATGAACATTTTTGGTAGGTGCAGATGGACAAAGTAAGTACCAAGAACTGCTGCAGGTAAGTGTTTAGTGGTTTGCTTTCCATTTCTTTCTTGAGAAGAGAACATATAGGATATGCAGCCTGTCTATAGTACCTACTCAAAATTAAGACACATTCAGTTCTACTCCCATAAAGGAGTAAGTGAATCAATATAATTTCATTCCATTTTACTTCTGTGCTGTTCATTAGTTGTATCCTGTTTCTCCATTAATTTATGGATAAAGAAAATATATACACAGTTCCTATTTAAATTTAAATTCCTATTCTATCAGATAGGAATTTGATCAAATTTTCTATCAAAATCATATATTTCAAAAATGTTAAAAACTATTTTTGAGTTGACAATGCTTATAGCTTGAATTCCTTGTGCATCTATTCTCTATTCTCAGGTAACTGGATTGCAGCTTCAAGTTGAAAGACATTAAAAACAAAGAAAACATTTCCAAATAGCCAGTCTATTTGCCTTATAATTAATCAATTATAGTTAAACATTATCAAGGTTAATTGAGAATAAACCTTGCTCATTTCAGTTGATGAGCATATGAAGAATTCCATGAGAAACTTTTAAAAAATCTGAATTCTGAGAAAAAATGCTTTTCATACTAAGGTCAGTAATATTTCCACCCATGTCAAATGCAGATAAGGAAAGCAAGACTTGCTCTCAACAGGATGCTGGTTACTTAGCGGTTTGCTGAATGTAAACATGTCTGTTCTTATAGCAATGTGATTTCTTCAAATGTTACAAATGGTTAGAACAGACAAATATCACCTGGGATTTAAACAGACTGAGGTCACAAAAGCTTTGTCATCAGGGAAGTGCCCTAAGACAGATAGCTATTACCAGAGGTTAGAACTGATTTCACATTAAGCTAGGAGACACTTAAAATGGCCCTAGGACTCTAGATTGCTCACCATAACCTCTATAATCCTAAGAAACTTGGAAGAGAATATCAGAGACAATGCTTCTTCCATATTGATTCATAAAGGTTTCATACAGATCAGCTGGACCATTGCAGACCTCATCGTAGATCTTCCTAGTTACTCCATGTCCTGTGTAAATTTGTGCTTTCTGAAGCACCTTCCACATAAATATAAATCATAGCCACAATTCAGGTACATGAGGAAATTTTTTCTACAGTAATCATTTTGGCACTTGCATGTTTTTAATGTTTCTATTAGGTTATAGCCACTGAATTAGTTCACCTTGTTCTTACATACTGTATTTTATACAGTATTGTTTGCCTATTGCTTTGCTTAGAGCTTCTAGATGGTATATACATAAATAATATGAAATGAAATATAAATAAGAAAATAATCGCTTTTACAAAAAAAGTCAACATCTACTGCTTTTGTGTCAAAAAGATAGTTAAATATGTGAAGGGATGTGCAAAAGCCTAAACATTTAACAGCAGAACAGTTTAACAAAACATGAAGATGAATTCGGTTAGCTAAACTCTACCTTAAGTAGCTTTGGAAAAGAACTACATGTCTAGTTTGTAACACAACAGGTGCATTTTCATAGTGCACAGGAATAAAGTGAAACACTGACATTCCTCAGGAAAACTAAAAGCCAAGAGAAGTACATTAAAGCAGACAATGCTATTGAAATGGAAGAAGAAGTACAATTACTGTAAATTTATTTTACTGGACCTTTGATCTTTTAAATTATAAGTAAGTGAATATTAAGCTTTGAGACCCAGATTGTATTTAGAGAAAGGGACAAAGATCATTTAGGTTGGACTGAGATCTTTTTTCATTGTTAGTTTGTACTCTTTTTCCCATTCCATGGTCGATTTAACACTTAGTCTCTATTCAGATGGGATTACTTTTTGATATCAAACTAAAAAAATGGTGAAAGATGTCAAGTTGGCATCCATAACAAATGAATTTTCTTTTGGGCTGCAGAGCAGCTGCAACAAACTTCTACAAATTCTCCCATAGTTAACCCCCCACCCCCCAGTCCAGTGCTGGTGAGAAGAAAAATCATCTGTGCTTTTGTTCTCCATGAAGGATCCTATCTTTCTGTTTTAGATCACCACTCAAAAGTGGTCAAAAAAGAAGACAGTGTCACTGTGAATACCATTCTGATAGAAAAGTAATCTACAGATACTGACATCTCTCCTCTCCTCTCCTCTTCCTGTTGCCAAAGGAACACTCATGGCAGCTTATATCATTTTTTAAAATATCATTAAAAATTATGATATAACAGTACTGTGGCTACAATTGTGTGCATGAGAATTCTTGAAGCTTGTCCCAGTAAGCCCAATGACACCTACTAATATATAGAGAAGTGCAGGCACCCACTGTTAAACCATAGGAGCAGAAGACAAGGTGCAGGAGTACAATCACAAAGTGCAGTCATTAAAACTGCTCAGCCTCTAAGCTGGGTTGGACTGGATTTGAATTTATTGGGTTCAGAAGGCTGCCCAATTCTCTAAGACTTGTATAAGGAGTTACATGCCTCCTGGAATACAAATGTTTTGACTGAGAAGCAAAAGACTTTTCAGCTAGCCTTCCAACTGTGTTTGATTATTATAAAACCCATAGACATGATGCCAGGGAATGGTGGGAATTATAATTCAGCATATCTGGGGACATACTATTCATAGCTAAGAACAGAGGAAGAACATTTCCAAATGACAATTTTTTCCCTCCATCTTGGGCAGTGAGGATTCCTGTGGTTACACAGTATTGTTTCTTCAATCTTTTGGTCACGTGAGTGGCCTTGACAAAAGCTTCATTTCCTCACCTTTGCTGAAGCACTAGAAATGCATCCCTCTGAAGGGGTCTTTGCTAATTCATGCAGCAGCACCCACTTTAGGAGCAGTACAATTAGTGATTGGCCAGCTTAAATCAGAAAGAGCAAATAGTGATTGGCTGGCAATTTCTGTGCCCAGCTATTGGCCAGCTGCACCTGAGAAATGCTTGGTTGAAGGTGTTCCCTGAGATCTTGTATCTTGCCAGCATATAGATAACGCTCTGCTGAAAGTATCTGAGATTTGCAGATCATGAAGATTATGTGAAGAAACTATGGGTAGCTTTAAAGTACTTTGTGAATGACTGGCAAAATGAAAATGCTGATGGTGTGACAGACCTTTAAATCTTCAGCCACATTCCAGTCAATCGATAGATAACTGTCAGATAAAATCAGAGGGTACTCTCCTACCTCAGAGGAGCTATTTTTATCACTACTGCATTATCTGACATGGAATAGTGGAACAGAAACAGTAAGTGAATTGTTATTCTTCTAAAGGTAAGATAGCAGATTTAATTTCTAAATGGTTTCAACCTTGCTTGAGCTCCTATCCCACTATGGTTTTCATATGGAAGAAACAAATTTTCTTCCCGTTTTCCATCTGTAACAAACTTTCCACCAGGAGCCGTTCAGGTTTATTTACCAAACAATCCTGATCTGTTTCTGGAAATTTTGTAATTAAGCATTTGCTATTAAGCTAGTATTCTAGTACCACGGTAACAGAATACTTCCTATTTAACCATTATTCTGTTCACCAAACTTTGCTGTGATTTTGACATATTGTTATACAACCTTGGTGCAGAACAAGTTAGCAAATTAAATAGATACTGAAAAGCTAAAATCCCAATGCCAATATCAAAGATTAGCAACAGCTTCCTAAAAGCTTCAAACTGGATACATAGACTGCCATATTTGTGTCTGTGTCATTAAAAAAAAGATTTGGGCCCATGGATCAGCCCAGCCACTTCTTTTGATCAAGTTATGTTTCATAGAATCATAAAATATGTGAGTTGGAAAGGACCAATTGTCATGTTCCCCGTTTCAATGTTCTGTTAACATCGTAACATTTCACATGTCAAACCATTTCTCCGTGTATACTCAACTTGCTCTTTGCTGGTATTTTCCGTTCCTGCCCTCTTCTTTGTTTTGGAACTTTGGAATGTATGTTTGGGTTTGCAACCATATTCAAGGTTACTTTCCCAGGTGCGTGTAACGGTTGCTAGCACCTGGGAGGGGGTGGTTGCTGACGGGCAACCATTACACCAATTGATCATCTAACCTAATCCCCCCGCTCAGAATCCACTAAGCATCCCTGAAAGATTGCCATCCAGCCTTCATTTGAAAACTCCAACAATGGGAAGTCCTAGGCAGGTTGTTCCATTGATTAATAGCTCTTACCTTCAGGAAATTCTTCATAATATTCATCCTGATTCTTTCTTTTTATTTCAACCCATTAGAACCTGTCCTGCTCTGTCCTTTCATGCACACAAGAGCCTTTTAGATACTTCTGAGCTTCAACTCCCAGAATTCCCCAGCCAGCCATGTCCCACATCTTAAACTTGCTGAGGTTGAGAAACACTGTTCTAAACTGTTGTCAAATCTCCTTAATATTTTCTTTTGCAAGCTAACCATTCCTCATATACCTCGATTTCCATATCCCTTATGATTCTGGCAATTCTCCTCTGAATACACTCCAGCTTATCCATGCCCCTTTTAACGTATGGTCTCCAGAACTAGATGCAGGTCTGATCAACACATGAAACTAGTTCTAGCCTAGGGCTGGCCAAAATAATTCTTATTATATTTCCTTAGTACTTGCCCAATAATACACAGTTTGTTGCATGAAATGTATTTAATATGATTTAGTGGTCAAGTCCAAGATTGTGGTGATAAATGACCTTGATTTTATAGCAATATGGGTGCTCTTTGTGACTGAGAGGTGATCTTTCTTAAGTCAGTATTTCAATTTGTCTTCTGATCTCTAAGTGTAGAATACATGCGGAAGTCATAACTCCAAAACCAATTATATGAACAACAGAGTTGTTTGAGGCTATTTGTTTGAGAAGGCAAAATAAGGCAATATCTTCAGGCAGCAGATGCTGGAGGGAAGCACTGGCTGAATTATTGGGTACTATGGATGCTTTCTATCTGGTCTAGCCCAATGCCCAGAAACTTGTTGATAAATTGACAACTTGAGAGTGAAACTTAGCAAAACCCTCCATAGGAAAAGGGCTCAGCCTGGCTTTAGCTTACCTTAGTTCAGGGGTGGCAACCTTTTCAGGGCTGACTAGTATGAGTCTTTATAGAGTGACCCAGCTCCAGGGCCAATGGGAAGGAGAACCGAAACTGGGGATGTGACTTCACCAACCGCATACAAAATTAGTAGTGCTTGGAACTGGCAATGGCACATGCAGTGGACCCCCACAGCCAGCAGGGGCACATTGTGCTGGCCTGGTCCTGCACCTCTCCTGAGAGTTCAACCGTGGAACTGGGTTGAACTGTCTGCCCATAAACCAAACTCTGGCCTGCATCCCATCCTCCCAACTTTGAGAGCTGCAATTACATCCTCTCCTTGTTTAGTGACCACAATCTGTTCCTTAAATCAGAAGTGAAATAGTTGCTAAGCAAACACATAACTGAAAGAGAGAGAGAGAGAGAGAGAGAGAGGGAGAGAGAGAGATGCTGTGAAAATCACTGGTTGCTGTTGTTTCATTTAGATAAAGTTCTCTCTCGTGCAGCTACACCAGGGTTATTCTTACTCCGGCATGCGTTGTTGCCAGGCGCAGAAATTTGGTCTTAAGTGCGCGCATTGGTCAGAAAGTAAGGTTTTTTATTACTGTTGTATTTGCAAATGGTCGCTAAATGAAGTAGCCACTAAATGAGGAGTGGCTGTCTTATGATCCCAGGAGTGGGTGAATCCAAACTTGCCTAACTTAGATAAAATATTAGAGGGCAAAATAATCAGAGGTATCCATGGAGGGGTCAACTGTATCAAAATGGCAGCCGCAACCAGGAGATCAAAGCCCTGCCACTTTTTACAAAGCATGGGATACACTTTTAAAAGCGTCAGGGTCCAAGAGCCCAGTCACACCTGCCATTTTAACAATGTTGCCTTTCTGTGTCCTGAGCTTCTTAATCTAGTATAGTGTGGTAGAGAAACTCATCCCATCAAATATCAACCCAGTTAGCTTCCTGAACCTGTATCCTCTTGTCTTTGGTCCCAGGGAAGAAAAAGTCATGAACCCGCTTTCAACTTTAGAGCTGTCAGCTTAGTTTGAAAAACATGCCAAAGTTTATGTTTCTGGCAGAAAGTATAAAAAGGTTAATAAGCAAACTCACTTATGTTACTTGTAGAGAACAGGAAAAAAAAATTGCAGGAGAGAGTTAAGTTTCAGAGCCTGGTCATAACTAAACAGTGACTAAATTATGGCATTCCCAGTGTGATATTATGAGAACCACAATGTCGTAAATATTTCCCTCAGTGCCTGCTTTACTCCCATGAAGCGTCATTTATTTATGTGGTAGATAGATCATTTTAATTATTACAAAATAAGTAAATGGCACCAATTTCAGCATAATCATTAAAAATTAGGCCTCTCTTGGGCCTCATTTTCTTATGAAATGAAATGGCAGGTGCCGGCATGTCATTGCGTTATGGGGTGTCCGTAGTCCACCCACTCAGAAAATGTAGAGAGTAAGGAAGATTACCTTGACAGAAGTTGGCCAGATCTGTTACTAAAGCAACAAGGAGAAGAACCTGGCTTAAGTCCAAAACAAGCAGAAAGTGCCCATAAGTGGCTGAGACCACACCTCCCTAATTCACATGGGTATAAGAAGGGGAGGAGGAACAGCATGATCAGAATTGCAAGGTTCTGTTATTGTAGCCACTCTCAATAAAAGTAGACTGAGCCTTCCTGTGGGGTTGATTCTGGGTCTGGTCTACCTGGTGGGGCTAACAGAAAAAACAAAAAGATAAGCTGATAGTAGAAGAAGCGGGGGGGGGGGTCATGAGTTAGCAGAGGTTAGCACAGATCAGGCCTATTTAGAAAGGTTGAAGAAGCTGCCTGGGTTCTGCATGAAGAAGAGAAGAGAAAAACCATATAGTGCTTCTCAAGTACCTGAAAAAATGACACTGAGAAAACAGTCAAAGGCTATTTTCTACCATCCTAGAAGATGGGATATAAATGGTTTAAATCACAAGAAGAAGATTCTTGTCTGTAAGGACTGAAGCTGACAAGACAGGGAGTACATAGGCGGGCGGGAGGGCGGGCGGGCAGACAGACGGACAGACAATAATGTAGCTGAACTACAGTAATGAAAATGTGGCTTATTCCCTGCAGGACAAATCATTTTTAGATAGCAAGTAGCATGTGAATTTGGTCTAGAGTTAATGCTTTATAGCACCTGACAAGCAATAATAAATAACCTAATAAAAAGTGCCTCAGTTTTGTTTCGATTTTCTCAGCAATCATTCCCTGTACCAATGCCAATCCTATCAGATAAGAGATGATTCAAACAGTAAACATCAAGAATATCAGCAGTATAAAACTAGCAATATGAGAAACCTGGCCCCCAAACATCTTTTTTAGAATCTCTGTATACTTGATTATATTTTGTAAACTCCAAATTTTTTAAAAATAGATTGCTTCAGTTATGGAATTAGCATGCAGGGCTGAAATCATATTTGCTTCTGAAGTTGTTTATCTTTAAAAAATACAATTACTTTGGGGGAATTAAAAAAACAAGAAATAAATCAGACCTACCATTTCACTATAACAGCATCTGTAAGAGAGCACTCTAATTGATATTGGGTAAAAGTCAGTACTAGCCGAAGAGCTGCTGAAGCCATTTAACTGCCGTGGAATAGTACTGGGTGAGCTCCTAAATTCAGCAGTAATTGCTTTAATTGGTACCTTCAAAAAAAAAATGTATGTAGCACCCCACTCACATAATTTGATGGCTTTCAGGGTCAGCTAAGGCAGCCAGCCAGAAGACAAGGAAATAGCATCTGTGTCTTGCATTTGTTCTATTATATTCCTCCTGAAAATGGTCTGTATGACGAACAGAAGGTGCCAGAAAGTCTGCTATAGTTTGCCTCATTGTATCAAATAATTCTAAAGGGGAATAATTAAAAGAGCCAGTGTACTGTAGTGGTTAAGAAATTGGACTAAGGCCAAGGAGACCCAGGTTCTAGTCTACACTTGGCCATGGAAGGTTTTGTACTATATTAGTCATTCTCACTCAGCTACCTATCTCAATGGTTTATTGTTGTAGGTAAAACTGGAGGAGAGAATGGTAGGTATCCTATGTTGAGCTTCTGGGAAAAAAGTGAGATATAAGTCAAAGCAGACAATGATGGATGGATGGATGGATGGATGGATGGATGGATGGATGGATGGCTAAATTGGCAATTAATAAAGCGTTCCGCTTCTCAGAATTTAGTTTTATTTAATATTATTTTATCACACTTTTCTATTTCAAAGGCACTCAAAGCTGCCATCGAGATAATTAAAAAGGGAAATAAAAATGCAGCCTATGATGAAAAACTACAGAGTTTACATGCATAGTATTATAACCAATTCGAAGACATCTCAATGCAGCCAACAAAAGCAAAGGGAAAAGGGCAGGTTTTCACCTTATGCCACTGAAAATACTATTTTCATGAGAATACCAGACCAACCCATAGGAGGAACCATAACTTGGATGGAAGCGCCCCCAGCTGTTCATCCAGGCTGGGCAGACTCACCCTGGTGCAGAAAAATAAGCAAATGTCCCATTCCTAAGTATCAATCAAATCTGAAAAGATTTTACATGAAACGTGGCACACTAGGAAAAGGAACATTAAAGTCCCTTTGCCCAAAGAATTTGAAATACCAGCAGATAATTTACTAAACCAACACATTAATAGATAGCATTCCCCCTGAGATCCAGATAGCCCTGATCGTGTCTGCCCTTTGCAAGGCTTTGAAGATCTGATTTTTCTCCCAAACATTGGGTCAGAATTATTGTGAATCTGCCTGGGATTATTTGATCGTTGGATTGCCTCTGGTGTAATGTTCTATTGCGTTTTATGTTTATTTTTTAGTATTATGTTGTTTTAATTGTGTGCCACTCTGAGATTTCTGAGAGAGCGGTTATATAAATGATCTCCTCCTCCTCCTCCTCCAAGAAGTTTCAGCCAGCAAGCACTTATAAAAATGTAGATATTATACAACAGGTCAAGAACAGTGAATTTAACTAGTTCTTGAGCATATTGAGAAAGGGTTTCTTCACATATTTCTTTTTCTTCCATGACCATTTTCCCCGAGAATTCACTCTTGACACTAAAAAAAATTGTCTCTGAACTATCATTCTATCCTTCACTAATTCTCTCAGATTTTCATCATAAACAATCAAATCAGTGATACTTTTAAATGTAGATTCCTTCCTCTGTCATGAATACATATCAATAGAGTTACTTAAATCACATACTTAAGACAGATATTTTTCTAAGCAGGTACTCATCAAACAAATTCCACTTTCATTCATTTTGGGGACTCCGAATGGCCCAATCAGTTTTTCTGTACTATCTCATCTTCAGCCCTTTCATTCGTAATTAACCTTCAGTATTCATAATTACACCTTCATTTCCATATACTGCATGTATTTGTTAACTCTGTTCCACAAGATTAGACCATCTTCATTCAGATCTACTACATCCTTCCTCTTTCTTTCACTTTCACAGATGCATCACACATTTTTATTATTTTCATTTTATTCATGTCATTCATCAATTCATGTCCTTTACCATTTAATTCATGTCCTTTACCATTTAATTCATGTCCTTTACCATTCACTCTTATTTTCCAAGTAATAAACTTCATATGCAACAGTCTTGACCTGTTTTTCATCATGGCTTTGATCAATCAGAGCATTCATAAAATGCTGTTCAGTAATTGAAGAAGAGAGTAGAACAGATTTCTAGCCTTAGTTGTACCAGTGCCACATGTTGCATTCTCTGCCAATATAAGGGCAGTATTGGTCAGGTTGGCACATTTTGGAAAGTATGCTACAAGTGCAACCAAAGCTCAGTTTTATAAGAGCTAGGGTCTCTTCTCTAGTTACTATCTTGCAAACCAACATACTGTTGTCTGCATCCAACAAACTAGCAGATATATAACAGAATCATAGATTTGGAAGAGACCATTAGGCTACTACTCTTACTCAGTGCAGTGATTCAGATTAAGCTTTGACAGATGACTGTCTAGCCTCTGCTTGAAGATACCCACGGAAGGGGAGCTCACCACCTTTCTTGATAATTGATTCCTCTGTGAAGTTCTTCCTAACATTCTCCAGACACTTCCTTCCTGTATCTTCAGACAGTTATTCCATGCCCTACATTTTGGAACAAAAATTCCTATGACACCCATTTAGGCATTTAAATAGTGCTATCATATCCCCCCACTTCCCCCAGTTAACTTTTCTCAAGACTAAACATACCCAGTCCCCTCAGCTTCTTTTCATAAGACTTAGTTTCCAGTCTTCTGATCATTCTTGTCTCTCTTCTTGGCACCTGTTACAATATCGTATCCTTCTTAAAATATAGTCCCAAGATATGGTGTCTGACCAATGCAAAATATGTTAATTCCCTTGATTTGGAAACTTTTTTCTATTAATAGAACCTAAAATTGCATTTTCTTTTTTGGCAGCTACCATATTCTGCTGACTCATTTTCAGTTTGTCATCAATTCCCATTCCAAGACTTTTCACTCCAGGTATCTTACAGCTTATCTTGCAATGTCCATTGGAGTTCTTTTTTGTAAGTGAAAATATGGCTAAGTTATATTCAGATAAGAATATATAAGATAAGTTGCATAGGAAAAAATATATAGTAGGGAAAGTTGCATAGATTAAAAGCTATCCTAGGATGTAATCACATATGTTGTCTATAAAAAGACCCCTAAAATATCTGTATGAGAGCCAGTTTGGTATAGTGGTTAAGGCACCAGGCTAGAAACTGGGAGACCCTGAGTTCTTGCCCCACCTTAGGCAAGAAGCTAACTGGGTGACTTTGGGCCAGTCATTCTCTCTCAGCCCTAGGAAGGAGGCAATGGCAAGCCACTTCTGAAAACATTGCCAAGAAAACTGCAGGGCCTTGTCCAGGCAGTTGCCAGGAGTCAGCACTGACTCAAAGGCGCGCACACACACACACACACAAATCTGTATAACAGCAGCTGAAGATTTTTCCAGAAATATATGTGACTACATGAAACTCTTAAACTGGTTTGTGAAGTCATTTGGAAGAAAGTATAATTTATTCACTTGTGATTTATAGATGAATAGGTTCAGCAATAATACATTGGGTAAGGTATGACATCTTGCTATTCAATGTGCCAAATACAGCGTGAAGACCAAAAATGTGATAGGACACACAGAGTATTACATTTACATGTCTTTATTATGTAACATGGAAAACAGAAAAAACATCCCATTTCCACACAGGATTGCTTTGAAATTCAAGTCTTGTCAACCTGGATGCAAAATAGAACCATTTTTTTTCATCCCTACCCTTGGGCTGATAGACTAATAGCAGAATCATGCTACTGTGGAGATGATAGGTTTTATAGGTATGTGCTAGACTAGCTCTACTTTAAGCTTTGCACATTGAATAAAATAAATGTGCTATATACAAAGTGATAACTCACTCAGTTCTTTGATTTGCAAACAGACTATAAAATTTAGATATGGGCTTCAATAAAGATTATTAACTCATAATTGCTTCTTCTTATTAGCTGGGTTGAAAGTTAAGTAAACAGAAGTTGCCTGTAGAATTCTTTTTAAAAATAAAGTTTTAGTCCTAAATGATCAAAGTATAAATAATCTTTATTTTTTCTACTTTAAGCATCTAATCATAACATTTTTCTTCTTTGCTCAAAACTCCTTTTCCTTGCTTGTAGCCATAACAGTGAAGGAATTGAATTGGAGTTTTGCAAAGAAACAAGTTATCTATTTTCCCAAAAAATCTTTCCGTAATTTAAACTGTCTGAAATTGCTATTAGCCATGGAAGGAAAAAAAAGATAGATACCATATTCCTCTCCAGAAACAAGAGCACAGTAATAGATTGAGGAGAGGTTAGACAAGATAAAGGATTAGGAGAAACAGATATTAGTCCTCCTCCAACACTTTGGTTCTTGTAGAAAGTTGCCTCATTGTATATTACATAGACAATGTATATCTTAAGCAAAAACATTGGAAGAACTTATTATCTAAAAGTTCCCATAGTTCCCATAGCATGCCTATTTAGAATTCTGCTAAATTATTACATTTATATTTAGTGGGTCAATCAGCAGAAAATGCCAGTCTTTATAGCAGCACAGCACAGTTACATCAGGTTCGAAAAGCCTGAAGTCAGAATTCTCACGGCAGTACCACCTTGGCTCATTTCACAGTCTCGTGTATTGCAAAGTGATCTGGCTGAGATGTGACTGAAGGGAAACAGGCAATGAGGCAGCCATTCCCATCAATGTACAGGAGATTCTAAAAATGGCAACTTAGCAAGGACTAGACTTCATCACAATGTCATTTCATCTTGATTTCCTTCACTGAGTTGCTCAGCTAGAGGTAGTTACACTATTTTAAAATGCTTTCTTCCTTTCTCTAAAGTCTCAATAAAATAGTCCAGATTCTGGGCTATTACATAGAAGATTAAACTCTACATGTTGATTCAGAAATTGTTCAGAGGAGAGTACATATACTAGAGATCACAGACCTTGTCCTTAAATGACTTGGACCCATACACCAGATATAAACCATCCTATATATATAAAATTGTTGAAGTCATTTTCCTCTGAAAAACAATATTCTTCTACAAGTAGAAAGCATCATTTTATTGTTACATAATCAATCCAAGATCAACTGCAAAAAAAGAATTAGCTTCTGTGGGGATTCCTGCCTCTACACAGTCCAGCACTCCTTTTCCAAATCTGTAATAAATATCAAAAATAACATTTTTGGAATGAAATTCTGCCCTACGAAGTAGACAGTACAATAATTAATTTACAGAAATACGTCTACAAGATCTGGTAGATGACAGGACAACCACTATAAGCAGCAAAAAGTTGACGTTCTTTGCCACTATCTAATGGTTGTCCAGATATTGCTTCCCCAGATCTGGTAGCCTTACACACATTTGTACTCACCACTAGCCATGCTGACTATAACTGCTGGGAACTGAAATTCAACAGCATCTACCATGTGTTATCAATCACATCACTGGCACATCACTGGCACTCTCCAAATACAGGCTACAATAAAGGGGAAATTGCCATTTGCCACATTCTCACTCAAGAAAGAGATGTCTTCTTCATTTTAATTCAGATGTCACTTGGTGAAAATTAAGGCATAAGGAAAATTGTGACCAAAATGATTCAAAATGAGCTTGATATCATATTTTAAATGCTATAATAATTATACATAAATGGTTATACATAAATGTTACACTATTTAATTCTATAAGTAGTCAAACTTACTATAAGGATTAATTTATGGAACAGGTTTAATGACCTCAAGCTTTATATACAATACAAAAATTCATTCTTTGCCATTTAGAAATATTTTTCATCTTGTATTCAAAGAAAAATTGATTCTGACACTATTTTAAATATGTTTCATTGTTAAACTCTGGCACAGATACTATTTTTTGGAAATGACTTTTCTGTAATATAGATTATGCCATTTGGAATAATCACTAGAAGTTTTAAAAATTATATAGCCTCTAAAAAGCTCATCTGACTAGGAAATATGAAAATGCTGTCAATTATACAGCAGTATATCAATAATGCTCCTGGAATTCTTATTTGTATGATGCTTTTGCTGGGCTGATACCTTCGCATATCTGTTGGTAAACCATCCAACAACAGAATATGACACTAAGCAATATATTGGTCAAAATGCTAGTTGTTTTGTTCTAACTATTCCACTTTATCATTCTTACTAACCACTAGCTTTAGGGAGCCAATGGTAAAGTAACCAGACAGTGAAATCTTTCTAAGTATAGATTTATCTTGTTTGGGCAACAGTTAAAAAGATTTTTTACTCCAGTGGAAAGACTGTAGTGTATAGTACCTGATTTAAAACAACTAAATATTAAACGAGAGCCAGTTTTGTCTAGTGGTTAAGGCAACGGGCTAGAAACTGGGAGACCATGAGTTCTAGTCCTGCCTTAGGCACAAAGACAGCTGGGTGACCTTGGGCCAGTCATTCTCTCTCTCAGCCCTAGGAAGGAGGCAATGGCAAACCACTTCCAAAAATATTGCCAAGAACACTGCAAGGGCTTGTCCAGGCAGTTTCCAAGAACTGGACACAATTGAATGGATTAAAAAAAAATTAAAGAGTATTCAAGTCTTAAACAACAAGTCTCGGGAAAAGAAATAAGGGTTTAAGGTGTGAATGTGATGCTAAATTATATCCCTGAAATTTGTAGCTTTCTAAATATGGTTTGTCATGGATGGGCAGCAGCTAAGAATGCTTATTCCAGTGGAAAGTCTCTAGCGCAGTGTTTTCCAACCAAAGTTGCCAAGGTGGAAAAATACTGCTCTGGTGTATCTGATTTAAAATCAGGACTGATAACATGTGTACATATGAATTGCTTTTTTATATTGTGGAAAATCTAATCAATATGATTCTGTAAAATCAAGGTTTAATTTTTTTCTGTATAATCAAGGTTTAGTTTGTTTTAATTCAAACACTTGAACTTCATTGCATATAGCTATATTCTAAAATGTATTTATCTTTAAAAATGTAAGCATGGGATTCTATCATAGATTTGGCAAACCATGAATTTAAGATGAATGTGAAGAAAAGTCTTTAAACACTCACTACTACCAAATGGTAAGCAAGATATAGCAGATGTTTTAACAGCAGCCAAAATTATTTGGTCCATATCCTGGGAATTCCTACAGGGACTCAAATATATTGGTAGGGATCCAACATTGCTATATAATTTTTGGAGACTAAAGTATCTAAGAAATGATTGTTAACAAAAGTGCTGCATTGACAAAATCATGAACTCTATTCTTCTTCAAGCTTATTTTCACAGCCAGGTATCTGTGGTTTAATACTGCAATCAGATAAGCTACAACAGGCAGACAAGGCAGAAGTTCACTGTACTTTACATCTGAATCTCACACCAAGAACCTTGGTATCAACCAAAAGTGCACACCAGCATTAGACTTTATTGTGTAACTTTCTCAGAACAAGCTAACAAGGCATATATCATCTTGCAAATAATGATATGGCATAACACAATGTAGTATGGCTTTCTCCAGAACAATAAAAGTGCATCTCTGTATTATTTCTAAATAAAATGTAATCTCTCTCTGAATTTGCAAAATAGAGATTATGTGTACAATTTATTTCAATTGGCAAATATTTGTTGTCATGCAGGATGGAAATATCTGTACCTTTAATAAAAATAAAGAAAATACGGTTTCCAAGCCAAGCTGCTAAATCTTAAGAACTTGCTAAAGGCCCATCTAGTCTAGAGTTGCCAGATGTCCGGCAAAAAGAGTACGTCTTCCTTTTTGTCCTCAATTCCTCTGTCCAGCAGGCATAGCATTAAAATCAAATGTTGTCTGGCTTTTTGAGTATTTTTGTTTTGTTTTGTTTCACAACAGGAATCATTCAAATTTTTGTGTTTTGTGACCTTGCAAATTGTCTGTTTCTTTCTTTCCTTTGTCTGTTGACAGACTCAACAGCTTAGATTTATGTTATTTAATTTATTTCCTGATGCTAGCAATTGGCTCCAATCCAGCCCTTTTAAATCTATGATCACTGTAATCTGTAGATCACATGACTCATCATACATTTCTATGGTGAAATTTGAAAAAAAATACATCCTTGTCGATTCTATATTATAGCTAGCATATATTCTTGAACATAAAGATTTGTTGGAAAAATATTGTGATTGAAAAACCAGTCTTTCTGATGCTGGAAAAAGTTATTTCATATACATGTAGGTCTAGGTACATTTTTTTTTTTTGGCAGTTTTTCAGTGTAATTTTTTTGCAGATGCCAAGAAAGTTAACAGTTAGCATGTCCTCCTTCCCCTGTTCCCATTTGTCATCCTTTCCAATTGTCCGCATCTTCCTTTGCCTGCTCAGATATCTAGTCCAGCATTCTACTTCCACGGTAGGCAATGGGAAGGTTACAAGCATAGCATGTGTGCAGTGCTACCTTCCTATTCTTGTTGTGTTAGATGTTTTTATATTCTCTTAAATGTGCATTTGTATTATCTTCTTCCTTTATATAATAAAAATAATTTAATTTTTTAAAAGAAAAATGAATGGTGATATATTAAAAAAAAGTTGAAAAACCTCCCATAAGTGAAGCTTGATACTGACAAACAAGTCCAGATCGCTTTTTTGATAACAATATGGAAGTTGTTTGCTATTGTCTTCTGGGTTATTTTCTCAATTTCCCAATCTAGCCTACAGCCTGATATTTTCTCAAGGTCTTCCATCTAAGTACTAGCCAAGTCTCAACTTGCTTCATTAAAAAAAAAAACTAGCCAGGTTGACTACATATCTACACACACACACATATTTGGGAATACCTTATTTGAAATAATCATACTGGATGGGATTGGATTATGCTGCTGTTGACTTGAAGAAGCTCTCATAAATTATAGTTTAAAGGTGCAACTCTGTGACAATTTTTCATTGAACTTTTCCAAGTCACGATAGCCAAGCTTACTGTATTATAACTATCTTCTTAGAAATATTTCAAGACATACATTACATCTTGTATTGAATTACTTAATAATATGGCTATAACATGTTTTTAGCCATTTAGCTAGTTTAAACATTTTCCAAAGATATCCAGGGTACAATCTTACACTATGTTCTTCAGAAATAAGTCCCAATGAATTCAATGGGACTTTCTCCCAGTTATAGGAGAGAAACAGTAATCTTGTCTTCTTAATTTTACAAAAAATGAAATTCTTCTCAACATGCAATTTGAATGAGAATAATGGCATTAAAATTATGTTAGTTGCAGGTGCTAAGCATGAAGTGAGAAATCACAATGCCAGCTAAATACATTGTTATAAATGAAAATAAGTTTTAAGGATAGTTCAACCTTCAGTGTTACTTTGACAATTTGGGATTCTCTTGAGAGTGCTGATATTTACTTTGGTGAATTGCATCTCAGTCCTAATGGTAAATTTTTATTGCACATATATTCAAATGCTCCCTGGGCAGGGCTGGCTCTAGGCTCAGGCCAAGCAGACACTGGCCTAGGGACACCAAATTTTAGGGGGGTCCAAAATTGAAAAGACTTCCAAAAAAACACAATAAAAAAGCAAAAAGCAGTAACAGTGCACTCAGTGAGCCAGCGTGCCCACTCAAGGGTTAGATATAATTTTGCAGAATTGTTGCCATATGACAACAATGGCTGCTGATGTAATTAAATTATTTACTGTGTAAATAGAGTGAAAATGTCTGAGAAAAGAAAAAAAATATTTGGGGCTGGAAGTCATACATGTCAAGCTCAAAAACTCAAAGAAAGAAGAGAAACAAGAGGGCGCCTTTTTGAAATTTCTGTCAAAATTGGACGATGAGCCAAACCACAGGGGGCACCAGAATATGACTTTGCCTGGGGCACCAAAATGTCTAGAGCCGGCTCTGCCTCTGGGAAATATGTAGTAGCTAATCTCTCTCTTTCTCTCTCTCTCCCACTTTGTAATGGAAATAGAAAACGGGGGGGAATTAACTGCACTAATCTGAAGCCCACATATGATGTATTAATAGTGACTGCAGGGTGGTACTGAAGTGGAATGGGAATACAGTAAGAAACTTTTTTTTTTGGCCTAGAAGGGCTTTATGTCATAGTTTTCCCTGCATGAGGACTGCCTATTAGATCAGTGTTTCTCAACCTTGCAACTTTAAGATGTGTGGACTTCAACCCCCAGAATTCCCCAGTCAGCAAGCTATGATGTTGTCATAGAGAACGGTAACGAGTATTTTCAACCTTATGGGTGGGGAGGCGTGGTAAGCATGGAAATGTTTTGTCTCAGAGGTTAAATGAACCCATTTCTACTTTTATTTTAAACCCTTTAAGCTGAAAAATCATATTACTGAAAAGTGGCCATTTTGATAGGGATTAGTGTACCCCAGCTCTGTCATTATTCTTCAGTCAGATAGAAATCAGTCCTCCAAGGAATACAGATGCTTTCCTTAGAGACAACCTACCCGAGTCAAGGAAAAGCATTATAGGGACGTGATTGTGGTAGAAACACGGGCTAGGCCTGCTACTGTCAGCCAGTTCCCAGGATTAGTAGCATTCTGGGTTACAATAGTGTCTCATCTTGAGGTTTAACTTCCCTCTTCTATTCATCAGTTCTCATGGAAGCAAAGACCTGTTATCGGATCCACAAGAAGAATGGAAATAAAGCCTAAGCCAAACTGTGCCTTGTAGCATCTAAGACACACATATCCTCTGTTAAATTTTGTTTTGGGAAACTGGACATTTCTAGATGGATGTCTCCTGGGAATACCTATCAAAATCTTATGCAGAGCTATATTATCTTTTCCTCCTTGATCAATTTTTTTTTTTCTGCAAAGAAAATTATGGTGGAAGAAGCACGGGGAAAAAACCTGAAGGGTTATAAAAGGAAAGCAACAAGCCTTGGACCAGTTGTAAAATTCTGTGAAGCAGGTTGATTGCCTAATAAAAGAGTCACCTGGAAGCACCTGGAAATCTGAAACAAGCCTGAACAGTGCTTCTAAAAAAGAAAGAAATGAGTGAGCATGTAGTGTGTTTTGACAGATCAAATGGAATCCTTTGCAACCCATTTTTGCCATCAAAGATATAACAGCTGCCACATGGACTGAACAAAAAGCTTTTTTTTTCTCCTGCACAAAAGAAGGGATATTATTTTGGCACAATAGCTGGCAGCAGTGCTTAAATATCTTGTCCATTGTCCCTTTTGTCTATCAGACTTCACATGCAGCTGTTATAACTGACAATCGCCATCTGCGTCAAGAGGTCTAGCCTGGATCTTGCTAGTGTTTGCCTCTGAAAACATTGCCCTCCCTTGTTTTGTCAAAGTTTACATGAGGGTAAGGAATTAAAGGGGTGGGGTGGAATGGGGTGGTGTGAAGGAAAGATTTGTCTTAGCAGCCATTTGATTTAATTCACCAGAAAAATCTTTATACAGAGTATTTGTTCTCTATACAGCTGTAGGCTATATAGGCTAAATTCAGATATCACCTTAAGCCATAAATCATTTATATAGTATGACTTAAGGCACTGTATCAACCCTGCTATTGAGGTTAATTAAAAATCTTAGCCAGATGGTGAATCTGGTTAATAAGTCTTCATCAACATACCATAGTTAAACTAATGATAGTTTTGGGTAGTGTGTGAATCCAGATATAGAAATGAAAATGGTGTGAGGAGGCAGGAAAGATGTAGATCCTTGCTACCTATTTCACCAATGTGAAACTTCCTGCTTTCTCATCCCTGCTTTGGAGTCAAATTGTAACTTGGATGGAATAGTATTGGGCTTTATTTCTGGAACTTACTTTTGATAAAAAGAAGCAAGATATAAATAATTCAATTACACTGATTTTATATTATCAAAGAAGGGAGCAATGAACAACAGCCTTACAATAACTTACCAGAGTTGGATACAAACCAAAGGGTTTGGAGCCCTTGCCTGCAATTGCCACCCATGGTAAGCTCTTGAACCAGCTGTATTTAACAGACTTCCTTCCCCACAAATGACTAGGTTAGACATATGGGATTTTCTATTGGAAAAGTGAACTATGAATCTCCAGTACTTATATTTTCAAGAGATGAAGAAGCCTGGGTCTATTTAAGGCTCTAAGCTGGCTGAACTTCCTGCTCCAATTTAACTAAACCAGACAGATCTATGGTCTTATTCAATATAAGGTAAGGAATTCTACCCTAGTATCCTTCCTAGCTTTCCATATCTAAGAAACTATTAACCTGGAAAAGTAGTCACACATTTAAATTTTCTATACTCTTATATTAAAAGGGTTCCAAAAGATTGTATCTGAATAGATGAATTGACTTCTAATTATGTGAAAGAAACAATATGGTGGAAACAGTTATGGTCTATCAATGAACAAGACAGCCATGCTAAACATCTAGAGATAACTTTATCTCTTCAAAAGTGGGAAAGGCTACAAAGTGCTTCTGACTTTCAGTTTAATTATTTATTCTGGGGAAAGTACAGAATGATAGTGGGATTGGTAGTAGGACTATGTACAGCTGGTGGAATTATGTACCAGAGTTGGATACAAACCAAAGGGTGAACTGAAAATGTCATAACAAGAAATAGCCTTTACCAATTTAAGTTATGCTCCTATATTCACTGATAATTATTTACTAGGCTCATTGGAAACAGGAGAATTCAAATGGTTGAATCAATGAGACAAAAATTGATCAGAATCTCTGGAAATATATTTTTACAATTGCTACTTTAAATAGATGAGAGCTTGTTGCATTTTCATCCAGGATGGTTTTCTTTATTTTCTCCCTCCACTCTTTCTAGGGACATGCACAGGGAGGGAAAAGGAGGCAAATTATGTACATCATCATACAAATAATGCAAATTTCAAAATTCACATAATTTGTGTGAGGTCTTCATGCCACACATGATGTCATTGTGGCTTGTACTGGATGCCCATGGCAATTCATATCTGCCCTATGGGTTTTTTTAGCCCATCATACCCTTTAAATTTAACCAAGCAATACCTTCCATGACCCATTATCACAGAAAAGGCAGGAGCATGCAGAAAAGAAGTGCTATTTACAGTTTGGGTGGTTTTCTCAAAATTACTGGAATTACTGTGCCTAGAAGTACAATTCACATTTCCACTTCACCCATCCACTTCGGTAAACCAATCAAGCTGCCCAAAGAGACAAGATATGAAATTTCCCATTGACTTTTTGTTTCTTGCCTGTATTTTAAATCTTGTTACAAGAGCTTCACTTAGATGCAATGAAAAAGCATTAAATAGACCCCCACTTCCACCACCAATATAATTAGTTCTTTCCAGTGCAGAGACCTCTCATTGAAGAATAGCTTCTATTTCACAAATGGAAGTCAGGAAAATTCTCAACACAAAGCTACCCAGGATCCATTTTATCTTAAATACTATATTCCTTTCCTTCTATTCTAATTCATTCAGCAGCTATTTGGCTAGGCAAACCACTAAGGAGAATAATTAAATTGAAAAAAAGGTACCCCTGAACAAAAACTGCAGGAAAAATAATTACGCTTAATGCCTAATTCAGTTTCTGAATGGAGGCACACTTTATAAAGTAAGGGATTATTAAAGTTTTTGATAAGAATAAGTAGAAGTTTTCCTCTTTTTTTCAAATGCAATACCTGGCTGTAAAAAAAAAATCATACCAGTACTTGCTGAATTTTTAGTCAAATCATTGTACATTTTATTTATTTATTTATTTATGATTAAATTTACACACTGCCCATCTCACTATAAAAGTAACTCTGGGCAGCTTACAAATAAAAGGCTTAAATTTTATTAAATTAAATTTTAAACAATGATACCTTTCAGCTTTCCCACTAGCACTCAATAGCCTTTCAAAAGTTGGCTAAAGATAGCAGAAAACTTTCTTACTGTAGATTTCATTTTGGAGGCTACAAAGAAATGTTTTGAAGATATAGGCATGAGGAATGGAAAGGGGAAACATCAGTATCTACAAAGCCCATTTAGCTAATCTTTATCTAGGGCTACTAGATCTGGGATGCCAAAATTATTTAGTTACAGTTTTCTGTGTCCCTTTGCTGCCCTCTCATGATCGTCTGGAATTTTGCAGCCTAGATCTGGTAGCTTTACTCTATGCAGTCCCATAGGGCACATTGACTTTTTATGCATTTGCCTTTTATGGGTCCTTAGAGTACAGCGATTTAAACTAATACAAATTCAAGGGATGTCAGTGCCAGAGCCCTTTAGAGTTTGTCTCAGAACTTGTCTGTAGTGGTGTACTATTGTGCATAAATCAGATGCAAATTCAACCATAACCTGCATGAGCCACACTGGCAATCAAAGTGCCCCATGAATTTTGATATCCTATGATGAAAATAGTACCTTTTAAATTGTCAGTGCAGTAGAACTTGTCCAGAAAAAAAATCTTGCTCAATTACTATTCGTGCCTTCCAGAAATACATTTTGCTTTTTTTTATACATAGTTTAATAATAAAAATAGAAAAGGACTATAGTCATAGCCCTTCTCTGACAGGAGTAACCCATGGGACTTCTATTTTATTGTGAGATATAGAATGTCTTCTTTCCAGATATCAGATCCAGCTTACATAAGCTCTAGAGAGATTTCTGAGGTCCTAATCTATCATCAGTACTGACAATTGAAGGAAGGGTCATTTTTTTCTAAGGTGTTTAAGTGGAGTATGGGCCTTCACAGTGCAGTAATTAGAAGTAAAAGGTATGACATGGACTGGCAGGGGGCTGACACCATGGGCATCAGCAGCCAGCATTATGGGAGTTCTAGCACTATGCGTGTATTTCTCTCTCTCTCTCACTCTCTCTCTCTCTCTCTTTCTTTCTTTCTTTTCTTTCTTTCACAAACTTATATGGCCACCTATCTTCCAGAAGATACTCTGGGAAGCAAACAAGAATGGAAGACACGATATAATTAGAACAAAAAACTATTTGAAACAAACAAACCTTTGACGCCTGATAAAATTTCATCCATCAATCAACTACACCATGCTTTGGAATGATTCAAAACTCTTTATTGTTATGATGACTTCTTCATTTCCCAGAATGTTAAGCTCTAAAACCTTTTAGTAGTCAGAAAGGGCAATGCACATACTTTGGAAATGCCAATAGAAGAGAATTTGGAAATGGTTTTTGAGAATGACAGATGTAGCACTGTTTTTGCACCATGAATCCTTTTTTTATATACTGCTGTTCTAGGCAATTTCTTACACTACACAACATAGTATTTAACTCTAACTGGCATTGACAGACTGAATATAAGATGAGAAACAGTCCATTGTTAGGGAAGGCAGTTTTCTTGAATTGCTCAAATGTGTCAATTTTTATGCGTTTAACATGTCATTACCCATTATTTAGATATGGTAAAGTTTAGAGCTTTTTCTGTAATTTAATATACTGTCATTGATAGCTACCAGAACTAGTATACATATTACATCAACTGTTGCAAAATTAATTAGTTGTTTTAAATCTATGTATCCAGAGATGGAAAATAATTATTTTGTTTGTTTGTTTGTTGGGTTTGTTTATTTGTTTATTTATTGGGTTTATATGCTCCAAATCACTGCAGTGGTGCAAATGAGAGGTGACGAAGTCTTGAGTGAGTGTGAGTAAGGTCTCCTGTTCCAGGAAGGGTCATAATTGGCATACTAGATGAAGTTGTAGAAAGGCCTTCCTTGCCAGAGCTGCCACCTGCCTTTTGAGCAGTAACTGTGAGTCAAAAAGAACTCCTTTAATTCTGAACCAGTTTGGAATAGGGAGTACGCAACTCCGTCCAAAATGGAAACATGAAATATTCCTGGAATCATATGGGCTCCTGACCCACAGCCATTTCATCTTGCTGAGACTGAGTTTAAGATTTTTCCTCTCTATCCATACCCTAACAGCCACTGGGACAGGGCCTCAACCACATTTCCTATTTGGTGTGAAGTTGAGCATACTGATGATATTTTATCCCAAGTCAACAGATTACTTCCCTAGCACTTTTATATAGATGTCATAGGAGGGGGTGAGCATGTCAAACCTTGAAGTGTCCCAAACTGAGCAGCTTTGTGTTCAACCTATTCCCCCCAACTGAAACCATCCCCTCAGAATGTTCTTCCTCCTCCTCCCTGAGGAGAACTACTGCAGAACAATATCTCCTACCCTCAACTCTTGGAGGCAGTCCAGAAGGATATTATGATTGATGTTACTGAAAGCTGCAAGGAGATCTATCAACCCCAGGAGGGAAACACTCCTTATCCTGGTTTTGCCACAGATATTTCACAATCTGGGCCTAAAGCCAGATTTAAAGGGACCAGATAATCTGTTTCTTCCAGGGTTCTGCACAACTGCAGGGCCACCACCTTCTCAATAAGATTTCTCCCAGAGGGGAAGTTATATACTGTGGAGGTCATTTTTTCCTAGTTGTGACTTAAATGCTTGAAGGCTTTAATTCAAGATTCATTTCATCATGTCTTTGAAAATGAGTTAATGCATTGCTATAATGTGTCTGTGACCTGCGTATCATCAGCTTCTAAATTTCAGAAGGCTTAGCAAGAAATCTCATCCAAGTAAGATGGAAGAAAACTGATCAAGTCAAGTTCAAACTTTGCAATCAATTAACAGCTTGGGTTTTACCTTGAAGCTAAAGCATACTTCTAAAGATTAAAAGACTTTCCCTGCCTGACAAAGGTACTTGTTTGTGTCCTCAAATGACAAACAAAAACTAAGGCATTGCTATGCTCTAGGTAGAGGTTCCAGAGAAGTTCCTAATTTTAGAGTTTGATCAGTGCTACAGAGCTAGTCCTCAAATGACAATTTGATTCTTTTCTGCTTGATTCTTTAAGAAAAGTATTAGAAAAGTATTGGAATTTATTTAGTCCTTTGTCTAGCCTGGTCTTTCTGGAAGAACTCTCAGATAACACATTTAAATTAGCTAGTATGTCCCAGTATGATCAGTTGTTAAAAATCACAGTGGTAGCTTATCTAACTCTGAAATATGACAGTTGCTGACTATTCTGCATCATAGGGTTGGAGTACAAATATTTATCACAGTAAATCATCATCATCATCATCATCATCATCGAATTGCAGAAAGGCCATGTTCTCTAATTGTGTTTTAGACCAGGCGTAACATGTCTAATCTTAATTGCAGGAAGATTTCCAGTATCTGAATACAAATTAATAATCTCAATACCAATCTATTCTATTCTACGGTACAGAAATAATAATTGTATCTGTCTAAAAATGACAACAACTCATTTTTTTAACAGTAAGTTAAATCTTGACCAGGCTGAATCATATTCTCCAGTCTTTCCTTTTCCCCAATAAACAACCAATTCAAGACTAGAGTGGATAGTTTTTTGAGCCAGATTTTAGGATCCAATGTACAGGAGTCCTTCAGCAAACCTCAACCAAATATTCTAATAGTATCCCTTGTTAACTTGGGTTATTCAGCAAACATAACTCAGCTTTCCAGTTTGCTATTAGCATAGAAGATAAGACTCTATTTGGAGGTAAACCTTAAAAATAGAGCCCATGGGACAATCCCTAAGCCCAAGAGCTTTCTCTTATTACCACAGGCAGTTTGCTGATAGGTTATGTACTCCAGGGGAAAGAGGGAGTCACTTTTTCAGAAGAAAAACTTTGGCAGGTTGCATGCAGCCCACAGGCCGTCTGTTGCTTACAGTTTGATGCAGATACACATGTGTGTCCATATTTGTCTTGAATGTTTACAAAGGCTTTGTCACCATGTTCTTTAGACATACATGCATTCATAGGTTTATAAATAACTTAAACAGTACATCAGTGCATATGTTGGAAAGGTCATGTTTCATATAATCCCTTAATAACAATCAACCCAGTTAAGGTGACAGAGTGATTTGTCCACAGCTGCTGATGCAGTTTGTGACTGAAAATGAACTCCTTTATTTACTTCGACAGATGCAGCCCCTGACTCATCTTCTCTGGGCTTGGAAGCTAAGCAACATCAAAGCTGTTTAGTATTTGGAGGGGAAATATCAGAGAATTTGAAGGTTATAGATTATGCTGGGAAGTAAAAAAAAAAAAACCACCCAGTAGAATGCAATAGCAAACATCCACACAGTATAATTTCCAAGAAAACTACATGGATCTATCCATGTAATGACCAAGACTTTAAATTTTGCTCCAGGATGTCCTTATCTTCATTGTCAAACAACACTGTATTACTGTATATTTTTCATACACACATGCACACACCCCTTACCTTCTCTCACACTTGTGTAAAGAACTTAAGAATATAATTATAGACTAGGATGAGATCAAAGATCCATCTAGATCTGAGACCTTCTGACAGGTGTATTCTGACTGACTTTTCTCCCTTCCCCTTTTATGGGTCATTTTTATCCAGTCCATTTGACACTGCATCACAAGGGACTACAGCAGTACTTTGTATAAACCCTTAGCTACATTGTTTCCAATAATCAAACTTTTCTCAATTTCTCAACAGGATGAGTGAAGGATCACTTTGGTTAAGTGTTTTTAACAGTATTGTGATGCAAGTTGCGTGGGTCACTATTCTGCCCCAAATCATAATATGGTTTCTTCACTTTAGCCTTAGCATCATCTGTCAATCCAGTCATTGTGCATTAGCTTAATTTATTCAACAAACCATGATTAAATCTATGGCTTAGGAGGATATGTGAACTCAGCTGCTGAAACAAATGGGTTTTGTTATATGTTTGTGGAAATTCACTACCCTTAGTATAGAAAGTTGGGACAATTATTCATGTACTATCTGGAAAGAAGTTTAAATCTTGAAACATAATCATCAGGACTCCCTTACAATGTTTATATTCGAAGTGATGTAAATATAGATCGTTATTTATTTAGAATGTAATCCTGTGGGTCATTGAATGTATCAGGATTTCCCCTCAGATATCAGACCCAGGGACAGGAGATAAGTAGCAAAAGTCCCCTCTTGTCATTCCTGCTGCTGTCCAAAGACCGTATGGTACCAAGAATGCTGGAAAAGATATTTTAGGGACAGGATAGGGACCAGAATGGCAGGGGATTGGCATCAAAAGCCATGCTCTAACCCAGAAGAAAATGTGGAACAGCTATTCACCTACTCTAAATCTTTTTCTTCCTATCATATATAATAAAAGAGATGCTCCTATTGTTGCCCATAGGGTCCTCCAATCTACTCATCTAATCTTAACCATTTGTTTGCTTTAATAACAGGTGTTTTTAAAAAAAAAAAAAAACCCACCATGCTTTCTTAAGCATATGTATTTAGATTTTGTTTACTGTCCTTTTGATCTTGTATTATGTAACAAAGTGCCCTAGAGTAGACTGTCAGGCAATTGTCTTTATGTAGCATTTTGAAGTGTTTTTGATCAGCTTTTTTGATAATCAATGCCAAGCTTCACAATCTGTTTTACAAAGATGTGCATTTGATGAGATCTAAAAAATAACAAAGCGTCATTGTGTTTCATATGCCCAGAGAGCCAGCAGAAAGATTGTAGAATGTGTGGGTGCCTAATGAAACCTTTTCATTAACTGCATCATCTACTGCAATAAAGTGATTAGCTCAAAACAAAAACTATAGCGACTTCTCTGTACAGTCAAGCCAAAGAACATCCCACCATGCGCAAAGGGTTTATTGCTATCCAGCCTTTCATTGACATCTTAGTACATGTAAAGAGCATCCAAGTATTCTATACTTTTTTCTCTTAGTTGTACAACAATGGGAAAGGCTATGGAAAAAATCAGTAAAAATTACTGCAAGTTACAATTTAAGGGAAAATTAGCATAAAATGTTTTACAGGTGGTATATAACTCCATCAATAATTACCAAGATAGACAAACAGCACAATAAATGCTGAAAATGCTACAACAAAAAGGAACATTTTTATCATATGTGATGGTCATGTAAAAAAAACTCAGAAGTTCTAGAAAGAAATACATCAAAATATTCAGAAAATTCTAAAAATAAAAGTTGAATTGAAACCACAAATATTTTATTAGGTATAATTCCAGAAAACATAAATGAAAAACATTATAATTTACTAAGATACATTCTGACAGTTGCAAGAACAAAATATGGCACAACATTGAAAAACAGAAACTTTGCTGATGATACAAGTTTGGGAGACCAAAACTGATGAGTATGCAGCCATGGCAAAACTGGCAGTATGTATTCATAATAGAAGTCTAACCACATTTAAGCAGGAATGGCTCCTATATACTACACATTACACAGCAAGGCAAATGTAGATATTTAGAATATGGGAAAACATTCTGCAATAATGCTGCTGAGAAAACCATCCCTCTTATGGGCATTTGTTTTCTTCAGATGATGGGAGATCCACAAGAGACCACCCACTAAAGACATGATAGTATTGGCAGGTACATATGAACCAATGATCCTAGTAATCAGGATTTCAGCTGTGAAGGGCTTTGAGTTGAACTCAGAAATAGAATGGGAGCCAGTGAAAATTGGCATAGCACAGGTCTGATCATAATGCTTATTTCTAGTAAGTAATCTGTATTCTACACTACTTGCAGCTCAAGGGTAAAATGACATGTAGTAAATTAAAACTGTCCATTCTAGAGGCAACTAGATTGCGCATAACCAACAGTAGGTTATTTCTGCCCAGATAGGCCTTGGGATGGGGTGGGGTTAGGTTATTGTTTTTTTACTGTTGATCTTATGTCTCACTGGCATAACAAATCTGCCATGACACTGTCAATTCAAAGGACAAAAAGAAGTACAACAAAACCACTCTAAGTGAGAAATGAAAAAGCAACAAAATATGTTATTTCATTTGTTTTTGACTCTTAGTACTATTGATGGGGAGAAAAGTATGAGGAATTTTCTGCCTTACATGAAATAGGTAAGTTTGTGATTAAGTTCACAGATCAAGCTGCGCAATGATGTGGTTAATTTAATTTTGGCTTAGTCTGTTATGTTAGCCCAGCCACTGTGCTTGTAAACCATGGATTATACATATTATGCTAACCCAGCCATTTGTCTTTCAATAAACCAGAGTTCAGCCATAGGTTAATACAATGTGTAAACCCAACTATTCACAGGACCTGTGCCATTTATGGCTTGTACCATCAGTTCCTCCCATGTGAACGTGTTCAAAGTCATTAAATGGCCAATTTATTAGGAAGAGCCTAATATCTTCTGAGACTTGCACTTATGTCTTCCCACAAAATTTTCCATTTACACAAACTCTGAAAGCATTACCCATAATTTTACGAGATTATCCATTAGGTGGCTTGGCTTCAGAGTGTATTAAAAGTAATTAACCAGCACTGAAGTGCATTTAGCAATTATTTCTTTAACAGCCAGCAGGTGATGCTGTTACTTTAATCCTGCTTTAAAGAATGCTTGTTAAAACTCAGCAGAATGCAGGCAGGGACTTAAAACTGCCAAAGGTTGCAATCTGGATAATTGCCTAAGTATTATACTTTCTTTGTATGGACAAATCATTCAGTTGAAACTCTCACAAATAAACTGTAAAAAATTATAGCAAGTTACATTTAATCGTGGTAAAATGCTGTTTTGAGTCTACTGCCAAAATGCTTCTGAAAAATGTAAGATGTAAGATACTTTTAAGGTTTTCTGAAAAGCTCAATTTGCAGCATTGGGCTATAATTCTTTTTGGTCTCCAGCTTTATGATTGCTGATTCTTAAGAGGAAATTGCCAGAAAAGAGAATCAGCAAGCACAGTAAACCTTGTAAGAGGCTAAGGCCAAACTATAAATCATGATTAATTGAAAAATCATCATCACAGACACAGTCACAGAAGGATAAATGGATTGCAGTTGTGTTTTAAGCCACAAACATGTTGCCAGAAAAGACAAATGATTAATAATGAGAGGAAGACGAGGAGGAGGAAGAAGACCACCTATTTAGAGATCAGGTTCTGGTATAAATTCTATATATATTAAAATAACTGGGGGAGGGGGCAAGGATAGATCAAACCAGAATGGAAAATTCAGTGTGAACCTTTATTTGACCATCATATTGTTGACTTTATTGAAAAAAATCATTCATTTATGGGGAAACACATCCAAGTACCAGTTCCCCCATCCTACTAATAATGTCCTTCTTTGTACTGTGTGAGATCTTCCCAATCTTTGCTCCCACTTTTCTCAAACATAAACTGTTCTTCCTTCTCTTATTCATATGCATCGCTTCCTATACTGTTCAGTTTACTCTGATCCATGGCCTGCTTGGTTTTCCATTTTTCAGCTATCAGAATAGTGCAATTTTTCTTCAGGTCTATCTTGACTTGGAGACCTTAAGGCAAGTCCTAGGAATATATGCTGGACAAATATCTGTCCTGTTATTTTTTAATTCTTTAATTCTTTTGCCTTATAGATCTCAATATTATAGACAGGATGCACAGAAAGATAAGGTTCTTTACTCATCCTCTGCCCTTCCTGGACAGGATGAGACTATGAAAAGTAATCAGTGCCACCTGATGGAGGGATGTGTTTCCATCCCTTGCACCAATAGTCCAGTACAATTACATTTCTGCAAAAAGTAGTGGCTATGCAGTTTCACATTCAACTGAATGCAGTTGATTTTCTGGACCTGTTTAAATCCAGCTTTCATTTAGGATATGTTAATGAAACCAGTTTGGTCTCCTTGATACACAATCTCCACCAGAAACTGGATGGATAAATACAATTCTCTTGACCCCTCAGCAGGTTACAATGTTTCTGGGCTATCTGGGTCTTGGTAGCACTTATACAGTGCTTTGTTCCTTCCTGGTGGGCCATATCCAGAAAAGGGTGCTGGAAGACTACTGTCTGATACAAAGGCTACTGATATGAGGTGTCCCACAGGGTTCCGTCCTGCCTCCATGCTGTGCTACTTCCACATAATTCTGCCGGGAGAGGTCCATGAGCTCTCCAAGTTTTGGAGTATGGTGTCATCAGTGCAGTCTTTAGTTATCATGTAACTGTAAGAAAACAATTAGTAGACTTGAACATTGCAAGTACAATAATGAGCTGGATTAGGGAGAACAAGCTGAAATTAAATCCAGACAGAAGAAGGTGTTATTGGTTGGTGATTAAGGTTTAGTCTGCTTTGGATGGATTACATTCTTCCTGAAAGGGCACATTTGCAATCCGGGAGTGTTCTTGGTTCTTAGCTGTCATTAGATTTGTAAGTAGTGCTTACAGTAAGGAGCATCTTTCCACATTTGTGCCTAGTGTCCCAGCTGCAATCCTTCCTGGGCCTACTTGATTTGGCAATGATTATTTTTGCCTTGGTTATATCTCATCTTGACTATGGGACTACCCTTGGAAGGTGTTCAGAAGTTCACAACTTAATGAGGTTCCAGCAGGGAATAAACAGGGTAATTGTAAAACAAGTCAGCTTACTATCATACTTGATCATAAAGCCATCATCAGTCCTAAATATTTCATCGGAGTTGCAAGATCCCAAGCAGTAGCCATGTTTAAGTCAAACTGTGTGTCAAGGTTCTGATAAGCAATCCACACATCCAGCATCATTGGTCTGTTAGCCATTTTGAGTACTTGCCAGAGTAGGAAGGCATAGTATAAATCAAATAAACAAATACATGTTGTCCCCCAAATAATCCAAGCCAAACTGGCTCTTTTTCCACAGAATATAAATGCATTAAATCACAAATGTGGTTGTGCTGTGCAGCAAGATTACTGTATGCAAAAAGTTGGATAAGTAATGAAAGACTGGAAACCTTTTATAGACTTTTTGTTGAAAGAAGAAAAGATTGGGACTTCTGAATGAAGAATGGCAAGCTAGCACATCTCCAAACAAGTGGAAACGATGCCGTGGCTGCAACCAAAGGATCAGCGAGTAGACCGGTCCAACGGAACCTCTCCAGATAAGGACAGGACAGGAGATTGCCCACTTATGCTCTGGACAGCTGCTGCTTATGAAGACACCAGAGGAGAGTGGTTTCCCAAGGGTTTGAGCACTGGGAGACAAAGAGAAGACATCACTACCCTTGGAAGGTGTTCAGAAGTTCACAACTTAATGAGGTTCCAGCAGGAAATAAACAACCATGGTGGAACCTTTTTAAGGACACTGGGTTTGCTAACTTCTCTTTCTAATTACTTTAGGAAATTATCTATTTAACTATCTTAAGGCTAATAGAGATCTTCAAAATGATAACTTTGTAAAGCCACCTGGTAAGTTTATCTTCATTCTGGAATAAAATAAAAATTAACTATAAGCTTAAGTATTTAAAGAATTTGAAATAAATGGCAAGAATCTAAATAAGGAAAGTTATAAATGAAATTATAAACTTTTGCTATAAAATTTTGGAAATAATTATATAAATAAACAGCACATCTGTGGGAACTAAATTGTTTAGTCTACTTTAAGTCATAACAGAAATTTGAGACTTTATGATTTCAGAAATTGGACACTAGAGGGGACTTAAAGATTCCAGGCATAAAAGAAAGAAAAAAGAGGGACAGGCTTGCCTTTTGTCTTTGGTAAGCATTGAGACAAAATGACAGAAAATGGCATGACATTTGAAATACTCAAGGAGATATTTGAAGAATGGGGACAGAAACTAGGAACAATGTCAGCAATGATTCCTGCCTCTGTGGAAAGATGTTAAAGAGAATACCTTGAAAAATCTACAGGATAAAGAGCTGAAACAAACCTTATCTGATGCAGAAATATTAGAAAATAAATAAATTGTTGAAATACTGGAAAAAAATTTTTAAAATGTGGATTATAAGACAGAGATGACGTTAAAGTGAAAATACAAATGGTAAGCCAGGAGAATGACTCCTTAATGGATTTACAAAAGAAGGTTGCTAAAGCCTTGAAGAAGACGTTGAGATGGGAAAAAGAAAAACTGAAGAGAGATCAAATCCTACCACAACATCTGAATGAATTAAAGATCAAGATTTCTAGAAGCAAAAGAAAGGAGTACAAAGTTGATTTGTTTGACCAAAGTTAAAATAAGACATGTTTCTACAAAATTCTGGAAACCCTTTATGGACTTTCTGCTGACACCAGGACTGAGATGTTAATGATTTATGGATTTGCGTATGGATAAGGGATGGGTTATGGGAAGAAGAGATACGTGCATGTAACCTTTTAGGCAGTGAAGAATTACTAAGTTTGTACTTGTTGCAATGAAGATCGGAATTCTCTTTTATTTTTTCCTCTTCTTTTTTCCTCTTTTATTACACTTTCTATTCTCTTTCTTTATTTTTCTTTTTTGAGTTTAGTTTGTATTGTCTTTTTTTTTTAATTTCAATTTAAACATTTTAAAAAGAAGAAAAGATTGAATTGATGATTTGGGCATTAAAAAGGGCCAAAGAGGATGGGGAAAAGAATAAGATTATGATTACTACATAAAAAGAAGGGCAGAAGGCATAACTATGTTTTCTTCTCTTTTCATTCCCTTCCTTTTTTTCTTTTTCTTACTTCCAATCTTTTGTTTGTTGTTTGTACACTTTTACTGTATTGAAAATTTCTAATTAAAAAATATTACAAATATAGGTGTGCTGGGCCATCAGAAGAATGAAATGTTAATTACTCTGTGAAATCTATTCTCAGTGCAGTACTATAATATCTACTCAAATAAGTTTCATTATCTGAGCGGTGTCCCTTCCTGATAATTTAAATAAGGCAGCATATCTGCAAAATCCACATTTAACTACGGAAAACAATAATAGCTTTCTTTTCGTATATAATCATTTCAGTTCAACCTGAAGATGCTGTAGCCCCAGTCCTAAATTCTAAAATTCAGAAGTAATGATTGTGCTTCATTACAGTGACCTGAGATTATGCAGCTACAGGACAGCTGCCCTTCCCCTCCCCATTCCAATATCCCATTAATGATCCAGGCCTGCTTTGCAGAATTGAGGATGGAAGTCCTCACACTACAAAACTGTCAGGCTTCGTCCATCAAGGTTTTTAAAGTAATTGTATCTTCCTTTTATGAAGGTCCTCTAGGGAAAAGGATAGCTTAGTATATGCGATTTCTACATACTTGGCTGTAAAATCATACGTTAAAAGTGGTGTTCTGTCTTTCAGAAATGATACAGCTGCTGATGGTCATGCTGTGTTTCATGCATGGAAATTGCCACCAATTGTCCATTATTTGTAATCTACTGTATGTCCCACTGTTTCATCATATCTGATATGTTGACGATAATAACAAATACCACCTGGATGGAGGATAGACTTGGTTAGGGGAAATATTGGATTTGTGGATCTTTGCATACAATAAAAATAAAAAATACAATAAAAATACAATAAAAAGCATCTTTTTAGAGCTCAGGTATCACTTTTTTTTTTAATCCTTTCAATTGTGTCCAATTCTCAGAGACTCTCTGAACAAGTCCCTGCAGTTTTTTGGCAAGGTTTTTCAGAAGTGGTTTGCCATTGCCTCCTTCCTGGGGCTGAGAGAAAGTGACTGGCCCAAGGTCACCCAGCTGGCTTCATGTCTAAGGCAGGACTAGAACTCTCCCAGTTTGTAGCCTGGTGCCTTGACCACTACACCAAACTGGCTCTCTCAGGTATCACTAAGTCTTAGCTAAAACAGGGGTGTGAAGCTTATAGCTGGCAATATTTGGCTTACAATAGCTGCCAATTATTTAAAATAAAAATTTGGCTTTATACATCCATAGTATGTACAAGAATATGTCACACTGTTTGAATGAGATCAATATTTCTCAACCACCTTGGTTGAATATCTTCCTTTGTGGGGTGGAACTTTTGATCAAAATTCTGCTGAATTTCCATTATAGCCATATGTGTCTGCTTTGTCCACTACCCTAATACTAGTGGAAGAGAGAATAGGTTGCAGAAAGCTGAGCAGAATTTAGCAATATCTCAGCAGCCATTCCTTTCCTAAAGTACCCAGATTCAGCAAACGAGAGCCCTGCTTACAGCAAACAACAGCATGATTCACAGAATGCACTAGATCACCATATGGCTTATTTGACTCTGAGTATGGTGTATGAACTCTGTCACTGTGATTTGTAAACTATGACATATGATTTAGTATGAACCCCTAATTGTAGTTTATTCAGCAACCATGATTTGGGGATATGAGCTTCATGAGGATCCTACTTAATAGGGGCAGGGTCTTCTCTGTCAAGACTACTCCAATGGGGATGTTGGTCGGTTTGTTTATTATTCCCATTTATATAACCACCCATCTCATATATATGAGATTACTCTGGGCAGCTTACAAACAATTAAAATAATTATAAAACAGCAGAACAATACAGCAATTTAAAAACAATAACAAACGCAAAAATCATATAAAAACAAGCATAAAATCCATAAAACTGCATATGCATATCCCCCAGTACCACTCAGTACAGTCACTGCGCCGACTCTACCACACTTCTAGGTCCCCATGCCCTTTGGCAAAACCATGTTTTCAAAACCATGTTGAAAGGCCAGCAGGATTGGGGCCAATCTGATCTCCAGGGGGATGATGTTCCACAGGGCAGGTGCTACAGCAGAAAAGTATCTTTTCCTAGGCCCCACCAGATGATATTCCCTGGCTGATGGGATCCTGACCATTCCCCTGCTGCTGGACCTGATAGGATGGGTAGATGTAATTGGGGAAAGGCAGTCCCTCAAATAACCCAGTCCCATGCCATGTAGGGCTTTATAGGTCATTACCAGCACTTTGAATTGAACCTGGAAGCAAACTGGCAACCAATGCAGTTCACAAAGCAGAGGTGTAAGATGTGCTGATTGTAGAGCACATTTAATTCCCCTCATAGCTGCAATCTGCACCGGTTGATGCTTCTGAATACAGCTATTCTGTACTCTTCAAGGACATAGTAGTAATCCATATGAGAGGTGACCCAGGCATGAGTGACTGAGAGTAGAGCATCCTGACCCAGGAATGGATGCAACTGGTGCACAACACGAAGCTGTACAAAGGTCCTCCTGGCCATGGCTGCTATCTGTTCTTTGAACAGGAGTTGTCAGTCCTGAAGGACCCCCAAATTGCACACAGGTTCTGTTTGGAGTACTACAAACCCATTCAGAGCAAGAGATGGAAGGTGTCTAGAACCTTGGATCGAGTTGAATGTTAGGCTAGGGTTAATAAAAAGACTCTTTGGCAGTATTTTAGCAACCATTGCAATACTGGGATTGGCTTTCCCAGTTTCTTTCTAAAGCAAAGGTAAGCACCAGACTCAACACCTTAAAAAGGAGTGGACCTGATAAGATGCAGCTTGCTTTACTTACATTGAAAGAAAGCCTAGTTCATATATTGCTGTTACCCACAATGTAGCTATGTTGGGTTTTGCTTTACTCCTTTAGCTTGTTATGTAAACCAGCCAATGTAGTGTGTTAATCATGGCTTGTATCACTCATTGTGATGAGTGAAGCCAGGCAATAAGGACTTCATTAAGTAACCAGGATTAAACAAACCATAATGTATGAATCCAGAAAATGATTAATTCCAGCTCATGTGAAAGCATTGTATGAAAAGTTTCCCCATGGCATGTGGATAACTGCTAAGGATAATCAGTAGATAACCACTAAGAGTAACTTAGGGGGAAAGAAGTGCTCACTGGAGTTCATGCATTGAATTCCAACAGGAGCTGATAGCTCGAATAAAGCAAGTGTCTTCTGAATAATCAAAGCCTGATTTTCTCCATTGGTGAAAACAAAGATAAATCTCGAAGCATATTATTGTCTTAATGGAGTGCAGAGCAGATTGAATTATGGCATGCAGGAATTACCAGATCAGGATGTATTAATGAACATTAACTGTGTCGCCTCTTTTTAGAAACCATAAACAGGAATTCTCTGAGCCTGCATATCAAATGACTGCGGCCAGTGCTTATATGAGCAGTATGTACTTAAATTGGCTCAGGGTAGTTGCTAGTAAAACATGATCTAAGTTTTATATATACAGCATATGTACTCTATTAAAATGCAGGTTCAGTTAGAGTCCAGCTGTCATTGGTCTTTGAACCACAAGATTTGCCATCTTTGTCAGGGTAAGCAGAGGCATATTAGATGGCTTCTACAACTGGCACAGTATATGGAGTAAAACAAGAGAAGCTGAACTGGTCATTTGAGAAAGGCCCTGTCTGATGATATATGAAACATCCAGGCACCCCAGACATGATCAAAAGCTGCCTGGGCATTGATGGAAGGTTCAGAGAGCTGTGGGTGAATGCAAGTGGGAAGTGTAGATGCTATTACTTCCTTTCCTTTCCTTTCCTTTCCTTTCCCACACTGGAAACATCAAAGGTTGAACCCATGTAACTAGGAGGTAGCAGACCTCTGTTCATTGCCCAAGAGAAGTTGCACTATTGCACACAAAGCTTATTTTTATATTATATGGAATCTGTCCATTTCTCATGAGCGTTATTGTCACTTCCCCAGAGCAACGATGAAGTGCTGTAATTGTGGGGAAGAGCATTTTGCAACCAGTGCCATCCCCACTTATCGTCAGGCATGTTCGGAAATAATGCAATCTTAGCCCCCAAGGACTCCAAGTCTGAGGCAACCAAAGATGAGTGGAGCCCAGACTTGCAGAATAGGTCATAAAAACGTAATCATTCCAGTTAGCTTGCAAACCCAGATAGGCACTGTAATCCAGAGTTACAAGCTCCAGAAGTCTTTTATGTGACTGGCAATCTTATAAAATCATCTTGCATGCAGACATGCTCTGCCCACTTAGCCAGTTGACCCTTCCATCTTGATTAAAGCAACTGGTGACTGGCTCCAGTGCTCTAATCCAATCACTGTGTGCACAGAACTACTGCAGCTCCCTATAGGCAACTACCACAAATCCCTCCAATTTTACTTTGTCTCCCCTTTCCATTTTCCAGTAGTCCTGGGAATGGAATGGTTTCAGGGTCACAATCCACACATTCATTGGAACCATGATGACACTACCTTCAACCCCCTCTCCAGATGCAAGATTCATAGCCTGTAAGGGATCAATCCATCAATCATCATTTATAGGAAGGAGGCTCTCCAACCTTGTCTTCCAAATAGTTGGACTATTCAGACATGTTTGGGAAAGTAGAAGTCTACATCTTGCTTTCCCCATCAGTCCTGTGATTGCTCAATTAACCTTATCCCTGGAGCTCAAGTTCCCAATTGTCATCTATACCACATGTTGCAGGTACAGTTAGTTTGCTTAAAAGAATTCATAACAAGACTCTAAACAGGGGATTTAACCACCCTCCTTATCTCCCTAACCATTAGGGATCATGATCCTTGCCTGATTTCTGTAACTTCTGGTAACAGAAGCCATGAGTCTTCATCAAGTTGGGCATCAGTCAGGCTCACAACCTAATTCAAACGAATGAGGGGTACAAGTTCTTTGTAATATTTGCATATACAATAATATCTTTTAGCTTCTCATAAAAGGATATCACTTAATTGACCACAAAGAGAGGTGTCTGCCATTGCCAGCAATCCTAACTCTAGGAAAAAGACTTGGAGGAAGGGGAGGCTGGCAGTTATGTGACCAAGCAGGGAGGCGAAAAATCAGACCCAGCCATTGTCTCTTAGTCTTACCAGCTCCATCCAAAGAGTAGCCTTCAGTGATGGAGACAGGGGTACAGGGGAGATACCTCCTATTCTTGCTACTCTGATTCAAGAGAAAGAAAGGATGGTTCCAGACAGAGGAGAAGCAGGTGAAATATGGAGTGGAAGATGGTGTGCAAGGTACATTAGAAGCTAGAGTTTCCTAGGGAAAGAATGCTAAATATATAACTAATCAATTGCCAGTATAAGAAATGCATAACAAGATGTCCATTATGCTGTGGAAAAGGCAGGAAAAAAGAAACACTAGATTTTAATCTGCAGGGGATATAAAAAACGGACTGCATACTCTTTTTGGTAGAGGGCTATTAATTTTTTTAAATGGCTCCATTCTAACGTGCAATAAACATTCTTATCAAGATATGCTGTGTTGAATGTCTTGGTAGCTGTTGCCATGTTGGGAACCACACCCATTGTCAATAGTTCATAAGCCACATTAACTTAGTTTACACAACATGCTGAGACCAAACTAAACAAATCACATTGCTTTCCAGTTCTATGTGTGAATTTAGAAAACACATATAGACACAGACACATATTTAACAAAAATGTTTTTAAATAAAAATATCATCCACTGGTTGAAGGGCAAAATAATGGTTGCTATCCCAACAAACAGGAGTTTAATACTTTTCTCAATGTTTTTAAAGCTACTATTTGCATATGGAGAAAATCTCTTCTAACTAGCACCAACATTCACATTTAAATACATTAATTCACTCTTGTTCATCCCTTTGTGAATAATGGTAAACAACTGTGTGTATATTTAAGTAAATACCACCATTCAGTTCTGCAATCATGCTTCAGGAGCCAAAGGTCTGTAAACAATTTCATTAAGATGGGTCTGTAAATCAAATTTACCAACTTGCTTGAAAGTTCAATAGTTAGAAATCTTTCAAGGCTCTTAAGTCTTAATGCAAATTCTAAATACAATTGCCTGAACTTCCACTCCAAATTTTAACTGTACCCTTTAGGCTTCCAAACATTTTTTTTTTTTTTTTAAATTTCAGTTAAGAGCTTCCTAGTTCCAGCTACTCCGCAAAGGATCGTTACCTTGTCGTGGTGCTGGAGCTTGAGCACCTCAATGATGCCATGAGCTAAACCGTGAAGGGCCACCCAAGACGGGAAGGTCATGACAGAGAGGTCAGACTAAATGCGATCCCTGGGGAAGGTAATGGCAACCCACCCCAGTATTCTTGCCGTGAAAACTAAATGGATCAGTACAACCAGAGATATGTCGGTATACCATCGGAAGATGAGACCCCCAGGTCGGAAGATGGTCAAAATGCTACTGGGGAGGAACAGAGGATGAGCTCAACTAGCCCCAGTCGTGATGACGCAGCTAGCTCAAAGCCGAAAGGACGGTTAGCGGCCGACGGTGCTGGTGGTGAACGGCGAATCCGATGTTCTAAGGATCAACACACCATTGGAACCTGGAATGTAAGATCTATGAGCCAGGGCAAATTGGATGTAGTTATTGGTGAGATGTCAAGATTAAAGATAGACATTCTGGGCGTCAGTGAACTGAAATGGACTGGAATGGGCCACTTCACATCAAATGACCACCAGATCTACTACTGCGGACAAGAGGACCACAGAAGAAATGGAGTAGCCTTCATAATTAATAGTAAAGTGGCTAAAGCAGTGCTTGGATACAACCCCAAAAACGACAGAATGATCTCAATTCGAATTCAGGGCAAGCCATCTAACATCACAGTGATCCAAATATACGCCCCAACCACAAATGCTGAAGAAGCTGAAGTAGAGCAGTTCTATGAGGATCTGCAGCACCTACTGGACAACACGCCTAAAAGAGATGTTATTTTCATCACAGGAGACTGGAATGCTAAGGTGGGCAGTCAAATGACACCTCGAATTACAGGTAAGTATGGCCTGGGAGAACAAAACGAAGCAGGACATAGGCTGATAGAATTTTGCCAAGACAATTCACTCTGCATAACAAACACTCTCTTCCAACAACCTAAGAGACGGCTTTACACATGGACTTCACCAGATGGACAACACCGAAATCAGATTGATTACATCCTTTGCAGCCAAAGGTGGCGGACATCTGTACAGTCGGTAAAAACTAGGCCTGGAGCTGACTGTAGTTCAGACCATGAACTTCTTCTTGCACAATTTAGGATCAGACTAAAGAGATTAGGGAAGACCCACAGATCAGCTAGATATGAGCTCACGAATATTCCTCAGGAATATGCAGTGGAGGTGAAGAATAGATTTAAGGGACTGGACTTAGTAGATAGGGTCCCGGAAGAACTCTGGACAGAAGTTCGCAACATTGTTCAGGAGGCGGCAACAAAATACATCCCAAAGAAAGAGAAAACCAAGAAGGCAAAATGGCTGTCTGCTGAGACACTAGAAGTAGCCCAAGAAAGAAGGAAAGCAAAAGGCAACAGCGATAGGGGGAGATATGCCCAATTAAATGCAAAATTCCAGAGGTTAGCCAGAAGAGATAAGGAATTATTTTTAAACAAGCAATGCGCGGAAGTGGAAGAAGACAATAGAATAGGAAGGACAAGAGACCTCTTCCAGAAAATTAGAAACATTGGAGGTAAATTCCAGGCAAAAATGGGTATGATCAAAAACAAAGATGGCAAGGACCTAACAGAAGAAGAAGAGATCAAGAAAAGGTGGCAAGAATATACAGAAGACCTGTATAGGAAGGATAACAATATCGGGGATAGCTTTGACGGTGTGGTCAGTGAGCTAGAGCCAGACATCCTGAAGAGTGAGGTTGAGTGGGCCTTAAGAAGCATTGCTAATAACAAGGCAGCAGGAGAAGACGGCATCCCAGCTGAACTGTTCAAAATCTTGCAAGATGATGCTGTCAAGGTAATGCATGCTATATGCCAGCAAATTTGGAAAACACAAGAATGGCCATCAGATTGGAAAAAATCAACTTATATCCCCATACCAAAAAAGGGAAACACTAAAGAATGTTCAAACTATCGAACAGTGGCACTCATTTCACATGCCAGTAAGGTAATGCTCAAGATCCTGCAAGGTAGACTTCAGCAGTTCATGGAGCGAGAATTGCCAGATGTACAGGCTGGGTTTAGAAAAGGCAGAGGAACTAGAGACCAAATTGCCAATATCCGCTGGATAATGGAAAAAGCCAGGGAGTTTCAGAAAAACATCTATTTCTGTTTTATTGACTATTCTAAAGCCTTTGACTGTGTGGACCATAACAAATTGTGGCAAGTTCTTAGTGGTATGGGGATACCAAGTCATCTTGTATGCCTCCTGAAGAATCTGTATAACGACCAAGTAGCAACAGTAAGAACAGACCACGGAACAACGGACTGGTTTAAGATTGGGAAAGGAGTACGGCAGGGCTGTATACTCTCACCCTACCTATTCAACTTGTATGCAGAACACATCATGCGACAAGCTGGTCTTGAGGAATCCAAGGCTGGAGTTAAAATCTCTGGAAGAAACATTAACAATCTCAGATATGCAGATGATACCACTTTGATGGCTGAAAGTGAAGAGGAACTGAGGAGCCTTATGATGAAGGTGAAAGAAGAAAGTGCAAAAGCTGGCTTGCAGCTAAACCTCAAAAAAAGCAAGATTATAGCAACCAGCTTGATTGATAACTGGCAAATAGAGGGAGAAAATGTAGAAGCAGTGAAAGACTTTGTATTCCTAGGTGCAAAGATTACTGCAGATGCTGACTGCAGTCAGGAAATCAGAAGACGCTTAATCCTTGGGAGAAGAGCAATGACAAATCTCGATAAAATAGTTAAGAGCAGAGACATCACACTGACAACAAAGGCCCGCATAGTTAAAGCAATGGTGTTCCCTGTAGTAACATATGGCTGCGAGAGCTGGACCATAAGGAAGGCTGAGCGAAGGAAGATCGATGCTTTTGAACTGTGGTGTTGGAGGAAAATTCTGAGAGTGCCTTGGACTGCAAGAAGATCAAACCAGTCCATCCTCCAGGAAATCAAGCCAGACTGCTCACTTGAGGGAATGATATTAAAGGCAAAACTGAAATACTTTGGCCACATAATGAGAAGACAGGACACCCTGGAGAAGATGCTGATGCTAGGGAGAGTGGAAGGCAAAAGGAAGAGGGGCCGACCAAGGGCAAGATGGATGGATGATATTCTAGAGGTGACGGACTCATCCCTGGGGGAGCTGGGGATGTTGACGACCGACAGGAAGCTCTGGCGTGGGCTGGTCCATGAAGTCACGAAGAGTCGGAAGCGACTAAACGAATAAACAACAACAAACAAGTTCCAGCTAAAAACAGTGAGTGAACAGCATGTGAGAATTTGCAAGGATGATTTATCCTAGCAATCAATAGGCAGCTGTTTTGCCTCTTGTTCTTATCTTCATATTTTAATTAAGGAAACATGTAAAAGTTAGTGATCTGTTTTAATAATTTGTTGTAAAATTTTCTAAAATTGATTTCATGAACATAGAATTTATTAAAGTATTAACTGATGCAGTTACGTCACTCAACTAAGCCAGCACAGGTTTTGTTTGCCATTTATCCTATCTCTGTTTTTTTTTACTTAAGGGTGAAAATGTGTTGCTTTATACTGAATGTACAGCGATCACGTAGCTTAGCCTTCCCCTAAGTATTCTAGGAGTTGCAATCCCAGCACAACTGGAGTGCTTTAAGTTGAGGAAGGTAGGTCTACTTTGGCCAAGTGGTAAATTTTTTATAATAAAAGGTACCCCTCCTATTTTTCTTGTGAAATTCTGTAAAGTTCCACATATAGTGACAGCATCTTTCAGAATAGCACCAGAGCTGTGTTCAAAAATAGCTCAACTCACAAGTCACAGCCATGGAGTTGTGAAGAGCATTGGGCAATCTCCCTCCCACTTTATTCTGTGCCTCTCCACTGTGCCTATTAGTTGAGCTAAGAGGGAAAACAGACAGATCTCATATCAATTTCACTCCAGTGCCATAAATATTCCCCAAATTGATAAGTGTTCAAGACAATGACAGTCCTGGCAGTGAATGGCCTTGGCTGGCACCATCCAAAAGTAGCCTGTGAAGTAGACAAAATGACATAGAATTAGCAAAATGGTGCCACTGGCCCCGAAGTAATAAAAATAGTAGGAAGTTATAGCATTCCTTCAGAAAGGTGGAATACCTGAGTACATAAGGAAGCCATGTAAGACCTGTCAAGTGCTTTGGAATGCATCAGTCAAGCATTATGCAGGCAGAGCATTCTGCAGAAACCAAGTGTCTACTGTCCAAGTCAGCAGAGGGCAGTGTCCAGTAACTAGTAAGTAGGTGGAGTGCCCCCAGCAGCCTCAGTTGACCAATAGGTGCTGGGCAGATCCCAGTCCATGAAGACATCATCATGAACGTTGTCAATGAGGCATATAAGACATGTCAGGAGAAGGGTGAAACACTCCTTTAAAACTAGAACAGCTAAATAATTTAAGCTACATCTATGGTGTATTTGGGGATGCAATGAATGTAACATCATGAGTACAGCCTTTAAACATGTTTAGCAAGATTTTTTTTTTCATACTGCAGTTAGCAGGATATATAGATGAGCTCTAGGACAGATTTTTACCCCCAATGGTCAGAATAGATTGCATGGTTTTTGAAATTAGGCTACGAGCCATAAGATGCTTACCTCTGCAAGAGTATAAAGCAGACATAGGGAATCCACAGCCTCCTAACTGTTTCCATCAACTTATTAACAACTATGAAAGCTAGAATGTAAAGTATCTGGAGGACACCACATGACCTATCTCTAGAATAAAGTAACAGAAAGTTTTGTAGTAGTTTATAGATTCATTTAATCTTAACTGTATCAGCTGAATCAGTTTAGTCCATGGAAGGTTTCATGATACAGCTATAAAAAATATATTAGCCTTTACTATTGTAAGATATTGTTGCTGACACAGGTTAAATGTATAAAATGTTTGTTGTTGAGATGCTGCCAATTGTTCTCATGAACATTCAAATAACACTTGATTATGTTAATGTTTATTCCTCTTTTTATAAAACATTGCAATCAGTTTAATTCTATTACAGGAATTTCATAGAAAAAGATGTCCTTTTTTTGTGAATCAAAGAAATCTATTCAGATAATCTAAACACCAGCAATAAATGTTGTGAGCACAATATAATGTGCCTAATTCCCAGTGCAAATTACCTTAATGAGAGAGAAGGATGTCTTTGGGATTACAAAAGAATTGATGGGGAAAATGATTAGGCATTTATTTGTTCTCCAGAGCACACTTACCTGAAAGAAAACTCCCCCTGATGGGAAGAGTGGTTCATGTACAATCAGACATTTTAGTGTGCATTCAGAGAAATGTGGCTTTTCAATTTCTCTTGTTTGTAATTTCAAAATAGAACATACCGTGGCTGGTGACTCCCCATTCTGTAAATGAATACCTGTGCTCTATAACCTGCACATTATGCCCTCAAGGTTAGGAGCTCAACAAAGCCCCAAAGAGAACTCTTGACCATGATGAACTCCAGGTCAGCCTAATTCAAGCAAAGCCATCAGCAGCTCCTTTTATGCCTCCTTGGTCTGATAAGGCATCTCTCCCATTTACTGATAATTCAAATACAAAAAAATGATTCTGCCATTGGCTCTGCAGTTTTGGAGGCTTCAGAAAGGATCGGGTACTTTAAGCCCAGCAACAGCAGCAGTGAAGGGAAAAATGAAAAGGATCCGCTCTACCAGCCTTCTAAAACCCTCAGTTGACTAGGTGGGTGCTGAAACAATAGCTTATTCTTGAGATAGATTGGTGTTTAAATATGTCACATCTAGAGTAATTAATATAGTGGTAGCAGATTGTTTGAAATCTGTTAAGGACATTTTAAAAAATTTTGGAATCTTTAATGTAAGACGGTATCTTTGGAATAAAAAGTTTAAGGGAAAAAGTCCATATATTCTGACAGGTTATAAAATAGAGGTAGTCCTCATTTAGTGACCACAATTAGGACCGGCAACTTGGTTGTTAAGTGAAGTAGTCACTAAGTGAAACCCAACTGTGCTTATGATCTTACTTCAGCTTTCTTTTGCTTTTCAGACCTGAAAAGGTCATAAATGTGAAAATTGGTCACAAAGTTACTTTCTCATTACCATTGTGACTGCAAACGGTTGCTGTAGGACTACCTGTAGATCAACAGCTACACAATGGGTCTACCAAAGTTGGGAATGCTATTTTAATGAATGTAAGGTTATAGAATAGTGATATTCCGCACTCTGTTCCAAGTAAATATTGATATGTAGATTTGGAAATATAGCTACAGATGAAGCCTTCACTTAAAAGAATACAAATCAGTTTTTAACATTACTCTCTGGGATCAGAGCTACATTTTTCATGATGCAATGCAATTCTCCAAATGTTGCTGAGTTACTATTCCCAGAAACACTAGCCAACATACCTAACAGGAAGTGAAGTTCCGGTTTATGTTCAACAATAACTAGGGGGCCACATGTTCTCTTATGATTTATAAACATCATATAACTATGGTGGCCTGTCAGAAGATCATATAGTCAATCCATATAGTCTAAATTTAATCTTCATATTCCTTCTCAATTTATTTTCTGAAGAATTTTCAGAGCATGCTGGGTCCATTCATTGGAAATGTAGTAATGTCTGTCAGGCTCACAGGCAAGATCTCAACAGTATTTCTGGATACTGGCTTAGCACAATTTAACTGGGCTCCAGGCTCCAGGCTCATATTTTGCTTAAGGCTTTTACACATAACATAGCACAACTAGAAAAGAATCTTTTTTGCATACTAGGAAGACACCCCTAAAATAGGTAAAAATGCAATTCTATTTTTATACCAGCTCTAATTTGATTTTGGCATGTCTTTCTCCCGCTCCTCTTATTGCATGCATTGTGCTTCTCAGCCTTCAAACTGGGTGACCAACAGTTTGACATAACTGACATCTCTGCCGTGAGAACTCTGACTTTCAAATTAATTCCATAATGTCTATGCATTTAAGAAGGATAAATAGGGATAGACAAATAATATTTGTAAAATTACAACTTTCAAACTTTTGAAACGGGTTTCATCTTCCTCGTCTCCTCTTCCATTTGCAAACAGTTTAGAAAAAAAAATCCAAGCAGAATTCCTAGCCAGCTATGCACACAATTCTTCCAATGCATGCATTTTTCCCTGGCTCAAGTAATCCTAGTTTTCATTGCCAACGATGATTTTTCACCTTCATCTAAATAATAACACCCACATTTTAAAGAACTGGTACAATGTCCCTTTCTATAGTAAAACAATTTATTTGGGATGAAACACTTCAATCGAATTTGTTTCACTGATCCACTGAGATGCTGGGGGTTTACATCTAACCTGCCTTCTAAATATTTTCAATTTCTATTTTTTTCAATTTATAGAATTTAGCCATGAAATTGGTTTTGGTTATTTTGTCTGATGGTGCTTCATTAAACCAAAGTGAATGTTGTGCCTCTGATGTTCAAGTGGACTTTATTTAGTTGTATATTATGGGCTGAATTAGATAAAAATTGCCATTTTAGTGGGACATTTCTGAGTTAAATTTGCATGAGATTGTAAAATACTGAGTGCTAGTAAAAACAATGGATCAATATCCATTACTTCTGTCCTAACAACCAGGAAACACACTGAGACAAGGAACTGGTCTCTAATATTTATTGCTAGTACTTAACAGGAATCCTAACAAACTGAAGAAGCGTGGGGAAAACCCAGACATATAACCCCCAAGGGTTAAGGCGGTCCCGATCTGTGTCTCTTTGAATGGCTGACCTATTCCTCAGTGCTACGCATGCGCTTGACAGGCTGGATGGGAGCCCCCTGCTCGCCATCCTTACTCATGACAACTTCAGTAAACTGTAACAATGAATCCATTACTTCAGTAAACTCCCACTGATTTCTATAGGGACTAAGTTCACTAACTTACAGTGAACTCCCATGCAAGTAAATTGGATAACCAATTAAGGTTAAGGAGGCTTACCCTCAGGAAAGTGATTATAGAGTTGTTGCCTCAATCCAGAGCAGAGTATGCAACATGAAGCCTCAGGCTGAAGGCAGCCTCTGAAAGGCTTGGATGAGGTGACCCCTCCCCACCGCCCCAAACTCAAGACATTATCAGTTGAACTTTGTAGTATGACATAATCAAGAAATTGTTAAACATATTATTTTATTTCACTTAATTTTAAATACCTTTAAAGGTAGACAAAGTTAACTCAAATTTCGTGGCCCCACTGAATATTGGATTTCCACCCAGTTCTGATTTTGATATAGCTCTACTATTCCAGGCAAACAGACTGCATAAAATGTGAACTTCTGTCTTTGTCTACAAGATCAGTTCCATTCCAAATTTTACTCAGTTCACACACTATTCAAATTAATCTCTTTCCTTTTGTTCTGCCTGACACATTTTTAAAGGGAGCTAATCAAGTGATAATGCTAATGTTTTAAAAATTACAATAAATAAAAATTCTTTTCTGAAGACTTCAGCATAACAGTTTACTTATATAAAATCTACTTCCCTGAAGCTAGGACTTAATTATTCTGTACCCTCAAAAAATATGATAATACAAACTTTGGAAATGAAAAGACTTCTAGTGCCAAAATGGGACTATTATTATGCTCTATTTATTCTACAGTGTATTATGAGTTGAACAGGAACCAATTAACAAGATCAATACCACACTAAAATAATGGTAAATTACTGCAACAGCTCAAGTGAAAAGAACGCTTCCCTGTGTGATAAATATCTCCCCACAATTTAAAAAATTTCTTAGTTGAAGTACTACAGCTATACTGTTTTTACAGTTCCATCATCTATTTTTAAATATGGTGAAATGAACCAGCACAAACTTAATAGAATTGCCCCTGAATTTTTTTATTGACTTCTGATTAAAAAAACTTGTAATAATAATTGGTAAAAACACATGTTATTGGCCCAATTTAATCAATCTAGAACCCATATGTGAGCATTAGTATGGTGAAGGTGTTGAATTAGAAATTAGAAATTAATGAGCCATGTTCAGGCCCACTCCTACTCATGACTCATCTTTTTAACCCATCCTACCTCCCTGTGTTGCTGTTGTGGGTATAAATTGAAGGGACAGCTGCTTGCAAGTCATGTTGAGCATTTGAAAGAAAGGCAGGACAAAAATTTAACATTTTTTTCAGCCAACTAAGCTCAGCAAACTGCTCCACTGATGAAAGTGTCCTTCTGAGTCAGATCATCTCCTCAACCTGTGTTATCTGACTGGCAGCAGCAAGGCCAGTCCTTTCATAAAACTGAACATCAGATCTGGCTGAGGTGAATGAGAAGCAAACTTTTAGCGATTGCTATATATTTACTGCCAGGATCAGGATGAAGTGCTTCTGAGATTTTCTGCTTTCAGTATCAATATAGTTTGGCTGGATTTGGGCACTACACAACTTGGGGGAATGGGTAGCTATTCTTTCTCCACCCATTTAGGCAGCTATGGGCTTTCCCGCATACGGGAAAGACCTTGAGAGACAGGGCGAAGAGATGCTACCTAGAGAATGATCAGGTAAGAGGGGTCGTAGCCCATAGCTGCCTAAATGGGTGGAGAAAGAAGGGACCCTCCCTAACGTCTCAGGTTGTAAAAGAGGCAGCAGGAGATTTGTACTTTCAGACTTGGAAGATTCTATTAATGTAGCCTTACAATAAAGTAGAATTAGTTCATCTGGTCATGTTCCCTGTCTGGTCTACCTGGGAAGGCTGACACTATTGCTTCTCTGCTGCAGGCAGCAAAATATCTTTGACAGGTCACGGAATGGGAACTCTCTAAGGATTCAGCTAGAGGCCCTACATACAAAGAGATACTCCACTCTTGGCTGTAACCTACCAGAGGGCAACTCATTTTTCATCTTCATTTGACGTGACCAACCACGCCCCTGCCCCTGGTTACGAGTCTCATTTTGTTATCCTTCCAAAAACCTTAGAGTTCCCCTGCGCATCATACAGAAACTCCTTTTTCCTCAGTGGGCCCATTTGACTATGGTGGCCTGATGTTCTTTCTCTGTCACATAGCTGAAATGTGGAGTTTTAGCAAAAGGGATGGGTGGATTCTTGGCAGAGAATTGGATTTTGGAACATTGCCTTTGGAGCAATGAGCACATTTGTTAAATTTACACAATGTTAATCCCTTCATAGTGATTTACAATCCTCCTGTTATCCTTCCCTGTGCCTTTAACCATAGCTCAAATGGCTACAGAGCCACTAAATCAATTCGAAGGCAGCTCTTTGTGATCATTGGTATTTCTTTTTGTACAAAGCAGAAAAGTATCTTTCAGAAGTAGAAAAGCTGTGACATATAATTCAAGACCCAGAATCCACAGAGATGGGCAGTTTAAAGAATTTTTCTAGTTTTTTGCTCCCTAAATTCTCTGGCTCTAAAAAGAAAACCAGAAGGAAAATCATATTTTGAAAGCATACTTTTATTTTATGCTGCTATCATCTACAGTATGCAACAAATTCAGAGCAGTTAGCATTTCTTTAATATGGGGGTGCTTAATTTATCAGATTCCAATGAAACTCCTCCAAATTCATGGATATCATACCACTAGGATTTATTTTCTGCTCCACAATCTACTCCATCTTTCTATTAGTGATAACACAAATGCTAGAACTGTAGTTCTCAACTGATGGTACATGTACTACTACTTCAGTAGTAAACTAGACAGCATATAAAGGGCAAGTCATTTTAATTAAGTCTTTAAAACTTTCCATAAGTTATAAATATAATCACAGAATACCTGTAAACATATCAATGGACACTGGGATTTTTCTTTTTATATAAGGCTGGGTGACCTTGGGCCAGTCACTCTCTCTCAGCCCAACTTACCTGTTGTGGGGAAAATAGGAGGAGGAAGGAGTATTAAGTATATGTTTGCCACCTTATGTTATTTATAAAAATAATAAAGGTGGGATAGAAAATAAATAAATAAATAAATAAATAAAACAGCAGGGTTGTTTTCTAGGTTGATTAGAGGCTTAAGATATGAAAGGCTGAGAATCATGAAGCTAGAAAAATGTGAATCTAATCAGTTCTGTAGCAGTTGGCATTGATCTATTGGACTGGCAGCAATGAAGATTTCTTTAATATTTGCTTAAGGGACAGGATTTTCCAATTCAGTTTGGGACACCCTATACTTATAAATAAAGCGACTGAAGTGCATACATACATGATACATCAAATCAACAGAGTTTTACCCTCAGTGAAATGGTACAAATGTTGACAATTAAGAATCTGGCATAGAAATCAGAGGAATTTTTTTTTTGCATATATACTACTGATATTGCATTCTTGCAATGCACACTTTCTTTGTTGGAGCTGGGAATCATATAGATGAACAGATGTAGATGATGGATTGGATGCTTGTTTTTTCCTTGATTTTTGGTTTTATTGGGGTTTTTTTGTTTGTGATTTTTGTTGATGTTTGTAAAAATATACATCAGAATTTACATAACAGAATAAAAACAATTATGATAGAAATTGCTGAGTCATTTGATCTGCAATTTAGCTGTGTCATGGCTGAGTAGGAAGCTGATGAAATAAGATGATGAAATGTGTAATATGATTGTATGGTGTAATGAGATGATGCAATGAATGACTCTATTGGACACAGATTGTATAAGAGTATACTATGGTCTGTGTATTCTTCTCTCTTCACCTTGCACTGGATGCTGTTATTTTGTCTCATTGAACTGCACTGTGGAAACCGTCTGTATGCTGCTTAGCAGAAGACTTCTGTACAAAGCTGTATGTATGTAAATAGACTCTTAACTCTGGCTAATGTCTCTGAGTCATTCCTAATATTGGACCTAGTATACTTCACAGGCTGCGCGACTGGAAACTCACTGAAAATTTTATCTTTCTTGTTAGCCACCAGAGTTGTGTGCCACAAGATGGGTGGCTATATAAATCTAATGAATGAATGAATGAATGAATGAATGAATGAATGAATGAATGAATGAACATCAGTGTGACTGTACAAGAGAAAATACAAGCAAATTGTAACCTTGGTTCTGAAAGGAACTTAAGAGTTTAAAAGGAATCTACATATTATTTGTGTCAAAACCATTGAGGTTAAGGCACTAAACACTGAAAAAGGAGGATGAATAAAGCAAATTAGTTTGGGAATTTCCATAGACCTTCCTATAGTTACCTTATAGTACAAGTCAAAGCAAGAGGTGAAGGAATGCAAAGTATTAATCTGCCTATAAATCAACAGTGTGCCAACTTGTGCAGAAAAGCTTCAAGAAAATAGAGAGGCAGAAAGAGAGGATAAGAATGAATTGAGATCACTGGAGGGGAGCTGAAAAGGTTGGTTGTTGACAGAAACAGAGAAGATTAAGTTTCCCATCCACCGAAGGGGAAAACAGAGTTATAATGGGGAGACCAAGAAAGCAGAACTGCTTCTGTTGTGCATTATGTATCCCCCATTTTTCCAAGGCCATATTTTCACTTTCCTCTTCCTTTGATTGTTTGATGATTTGCCTTCAAGTCAGTGTCAATTCTTACACATGACACCCATAAAAAACAGGCAGAGCTTTAATCACACAGGCTTGTCTACTATCTTGATTTCTTTTTTTAACCATACCCTGCGACACTCCTGAACAGCAGACAAAACCTGTCCTAGGATCCAGTCTGTGCTGAGGTTCTACTTCTGAGACAGTCCCCCAACATTTTAAAGCATACCATTTCATGAACTTAGGCATTTCTATTGTTTACATTTTACTTATCCATGGTCAGAAACATTTCTGTAGACAGTTTGTGCATTCACACCCTATCTTCTTTGTCCAGGTAGACTGGCCTTGAAATCTGTCTCAAACATGTCTGGTCTGAATTTGTGCTAGGAAATAGAAAGTAATTTTCTAGCCAGCTAATAAGAAAATGGAGAATTTGCCATTAACTGATACAAGCCTAAGGCTTAAAAGAGGTTTTTGCACCAAGGTACAGAGAGAAATTGAACACATAACCTTTCTTGACATGACAACTGTCTTCCATAATAGTACTACAGCATTCAACAGATCCAAAGGGGAAGGACTGTATGCATTTCCAAGTCACTTTACATACTGTCCATGAGACCTTGGGAATTTTCCTAACTCAAGAACTGTTTTAACCATTTTCAGTGTTAACACATCATCTTGGGATATGCAGTCCTTGGGATATGCAAATAATTCAGAAGGATTATATATCTTAGTAGGCATTGTGTATATTCTCCAGCAGGCACTAGGAATTTGGCACAACTGCATTTGTAATTCTGTAAGCAGTATGACATTTTTAAACATGTTTCAAGGAAGGCACATATTTCAGCTACAATTTATACGTTTTGGAAGCAGTTTACAATTTGTTTTTATTTTCATAAGCCCTTTAATCCTTTATAGTACTTGTATTAAATAATATTATGATATGTTTGAGTTTGATATGGTTGATGTTTATTTTAATTTACTCACCTTTTTAATTAAATATTTTATTCCAGAATAATGTATATAGATTTTTGGATATATTTCCTGTATGTCATCTTTGAAGCTGTTTACCATAGGTGAACAGTATATTTCAGATTCAATTAAAAAATTAGTTTTGCCTTGGCATTATATTATTTATCTGACATATATAACTCCTCTGTGTCTGCTATATAGTGTTCAAACTGGATAACATAAGGTAAAAAGTCTAACACTAGCATAGTTAACTTTCTGCGCTAGTTTCAACAGGAAGTTTTGCAAAACACAAAGGCTAAGATGAAAGTTAGTGAAATTGGTTTCCAGTTCCCATTCTAGCTAGTATGACTCCTCCAGGCTTTGTTAATCAGCTGCATGACCATGGAAATCAAGACCCACTTCCCAATAATTTTATCACAAACAATAATCCAAAGCAACACATCTTGGATTTAGGACCTATATATAGCACTCTGACACTCCAAAATTCTGACACTCCAAAATTCACAGGCTTATTTTAAAGACTTTTTTCCTCTCCTTCTTTTGGAAAGTGATTTGAATAGTCTTGAAATACTGAATCAAATTATAAAATGACCTTGGAGTCAAAACCATAGTTCTAATTTCTTCAACATATCATGTCTGGAGGTACTGAAGGCAATTGAAAGACCTAAAAGAAGATAGATCTCATCAGTATGATCTATGGGATGCCTTTAAAAAAATCATTTGTAAGCTAGAATATAGTAAAGTCAGGAAAGCTCACAATGATAGATCATCATGACTGCCATTTCCTAAGGTCTTTACAAAAGGAAAGGCTCCTTGACACATTCTAGTGTGACAAAAAAGAGGCCTGAGATTCCATACAAGCTTGCTTTAACAAGGGATGGAAACACATATTCTTTGGAGTCCTTGGTGTTCTCTGAGCCTTGTTTTCTTGCAGACATTTCATTGCCAGACTAGGCAACATCTTCAGTGTGAACAGGGAGAGGGCCTTTCTCTCTGTTTATATGTAGTGGCTTGCCCTGCTTGTGTTGATGGGGGTGTTGTTCTCTCCTTGGGAGTTCTTTGATTGAGCTGTTGTTTGCTGCTTGACTGAGTTAATAGTTCCTTGATTAGGGTGTATTGTGCTGTTTGATTGTTCACCTGGTGTTAATCCTAGGTTTGATTTTTGCATATCTGGGTGTTGATTGCTGGTGAGGGGGTGTACTGGTCTTTAGGCATTTCTATTGTCTCTTTTGAACGGTATGTAAATGTTGTTTACCTCTATGTGTCTGTTGATGGTTGCTTTGTCTGAGTGCCAGGCTTCCGGGAATTCTCTGGCGTTTTTGGATTTGGCTTCAGAAGAACCTTCCAGTCTTGCAGCTTTGAACCAAGAATTGTCCAAGTTCTGCCTTGCTTCCTTGCCTCAATCTGACTCTGCAGTGTTGCCTGGATGTCCTTTGCCACCTGGGTGGACTTGATTGAATTACATGTTCTAATCTATTGCAAGAACTTTTATGATTGTAAATAGTTTGTTCAATAAAGAATATTATTAGTAGCTCTGCCTGGCCGTCTCATAGTCTGAACAGGACAGAAGATCTGCTTTCACTCACAATGCAACTCTGAAAAATCTTCTTTGAAATCCTCCATGTTTCAGGCAATAGATTATGGCCCCCCATAGATACTTAACTAATGTGGATAGGAGTTAATGAATTAATACAAAGCATCCGAATGAAATTGAAACAGGAGAAGATGTACTAACAGATGGATCCCAGAGAAAGTGAACAGGAAACTGGAAGTTAAAAAAGGCAAATCCAACGTATAGGAAAATATTCAATCCTTCAAATTCAGTAAAAGAAAAACAGCAGGAAGGCAATTATTTATTCTCAATCTTCCTTAATCTTTGAATGGGAAAACAAGCCAAAACTTAAAAAGAATTTTAAAAGTAATCCAGAAATAACAATAAGCACCAAGAGAATGTGCTTCTTCTTACTGTAGAAAGCCTCTCTTAGGGTACAAAACATGAAAAAAAAGTAAATTGGGTGTTATAAAAATGAGGTGGCTGGACTTACTGTCCCTTTAAGGGCTGCAGCGCAGCTCGGAAATGGTGAAAACCCAGCCTCCCAGCAAAGTCTTACCTGTCGATCGTGCATGCTGTCCACGACCTCCTGGCTGCAACTCACTGTCTGGATGACAAATGGGTCAATTCCAAGCTTTTTCCTTGCTCTGGAAAAAAGCTCTGCGTTACAGGAGAAACCAGACTGAGTCCGAAAAAACTACCATGATGCCAGTTCTGCCTGCAGAGCTCACAGGCATAGCTGCTCAGTCTGCCATATTCCCACCGGAAGTCAATCCAGTCCTAGTTGCTGAGGAATGCCACTATTGTAGTTTGCTGGACTGCAATTATTGCAGCACATCCTCTCCCATATAGTCCACCTTGCACTTTTTAAGAACCAGCTGTGCATCATTCATTTCTCATCAACACCAACAGTGCCATCACAGGCCCCAACAAGTACACAGACAAGATTAGAGTTTCCTTCACATGCACTCCCTCCCATGCGATAAATTCCACATAGGACAAACATAGAAACAAACAGACAAACAAATAAATAAAACATAGGATACCACATAGGACAAATGGGACTAACTTTGTGCAAAAGAATTAATGGACAGAAATCTGACATCAGGGCTCAAACCAAGGCCAAAGTAATCAGAGCATTTCAACCTCCCAGGACACTGTATAGGAGACCTTAAACAGACTGTTTTGGAAAAGTGGAATTTTAGTTCCAACATTGGGCAAGAGGTCAAACTCACATACATCAAAAGATTTAGGCAATCTCAGAAGTTCTCAACAAACACAATGGGTTTTTAACAGATTATCGTGGTTAATTGATAAGGTACTTGTAATATGTCTCTCATCTCTTCTGCATCTGCATAACAGAAATGCATCTGTCTTCCCCTCCTTCCCATCTCACCCCAATTTAAATCCTACATCAATCTAGCCACTCTATGCATCTGATGAAATGAGCATAACTTATACTTTGCAATAAAATTTGTTAGTTGGAAAAAGATTCCTTCTGGGTTTTTTGTCATATGAATCCTAAAGAATCTGAATTTTGTAGATGGGTAGATTAATTGATGCTTTGGAGCACCACAACAATTGGTTTTCTTATAGAAAATTTGGAGATAACCAGATTTGGTTCATTCATTCGGGTCCTTAGTTGACATAGCATATTGATTGATTGATTCATTCATTCATTCATTCATTGACTGATTATGTGCCATCAAGTCAGTGTCAACTCTTAGGTAAAGGTAAAGGTTTCCCTTGACGTAAAGTCCAGTCGTGTCCGACTCTAGGGGGCGGTGCTCATCTCCGTTTCAAAGCCTTGGAGCCGGCGTTGTCCATAGGACACTTCCGGGTCATGTGGCCAGCATGACTCACGGAACGCCGTTACCTTCCCGCCGAAGCGGTACCAATTAATCTACTCACATTTGGATGTTTTCGAACTGCTTGGTGTGCAGAAGCTGGGACGAGCAACGGGAGCTCACCCCGCCGCGCGGTTTCGAACCGCCGACCTTCCGATCGACAGCTCAGCGGTTTAACCCGCAGCGCCACAGTGTCAACTCTTAGTGACCACATAAATAGATTTTCTCCATGATGTCCCTAACCTGATCATTCACATTTAATGGTGCACTCATCGTCTCTGTAACTGAGTCTATCCACTTTGCTTGTCCTCTTCTTCTCTTTCCTTCCAGACATAGCATATAGGTATGACTAATACCAGGTTCTACAAATAACTGTTTATGGTCCCAAAAGGAAAGGAAAGTTTATTAAGTAAGTTACATGGTATGGCAAAAAGTTTGCATCTATTCCTCTTTCTGGAGTAAGAAAAAGGAGGAGGCTTTATTCTTCCTATTAAAAGCAAGCTGAAATGGAACCCAAGAGTATCAATCTTCCAATTAGAGGATAGCAGAGCAGAAAGAAAGAGGAGGGACTTGTAGGAAGTCCTTGGCCTTCTAGTCCTAATGCCCGAAATGGTCATTATGAAAAAAGATGCAAAGGATTTATGATCCTGGAGCTGCTCTCCAAACGTTTCAAACAATATACTGAAAAGACAAGGTTGAACAAGATATTTTACACTTTTATGTTTATTAGATATAATATATCAATAGCTATTACAGGTAGCTGATAAGCACATTGATTTTCTGAAGGAAAGGCAGAATATAAATCTAACAAGTAAAACAAGAAAGCAAGCAAATCATCCAGACCTCTGGCAAAAGCCATCCCTCCCAGCCTGATATATGGGAGAGGGAGAGGAAGACAGGAAGGGTGGATGAGGCATAAGGGTGTCAAAAAAGAGAACACAAGGAAGCAAACCAGGTGTCAGAGAGACAGAGGAAGACCCAATCCACAATTAACTCTGGTCCCCACCACTCTTTGCCTAAACTATATTCACTATTGTCAAAAGGAAAATGATTACCACCTTTACAATAGACCCATTCAAACTCTGTGACATGACTTCCACTCTAGCCAGAAGGAATTGGGAAGCAAGAGTATATACAAAATTTTAATGCAAGTGAACCCTGCTCTGGGATAAGTCCTCTCTATTTAAATGAGGCTTATTCCCAGAGAGTTGGGTCCAGAACAAGTGCTTTGGCCTACTAGGACTATGCATGGCGCCATTTAAGACAATGCAGCGGGAAATCTCTTATTAATGATGGTTAAGAGTTATTCTTATTGGTGATGAATAATTTCATTTTGCCATGAGGTTGGATAATCCCCTAAATAAAATATTATAGAGAAAAGGGCAAGCTACTTCTTCCTACTCTTTTGACTTGTAGGATTAGTGGGAGAATAAAAACTCTAATGCAACTTACAAGGATATAAAAGATAAATATAACAGTTACAAACAAAACTGATAAAGGGCTTAAATTGAAAGGACTAAATACAATATTTTGAAATTATTTGTCTCTCTCTCTCACACACACACGCACACATGTGTGTGGTTGTATATAAATCTGTGGGTGTATATATTTAAATTAGATAGCAGAAGTTGGAATTTTTGCTCTTAGACTTAGATTGCTGTGTTTTTAATCTAATCTAAGCAATATGTATTATTTAAGTCATTAATCATCTCCTTCTGGAAGAAACTTTTTCAAACTACTGGTTAATGCTTTAAAATTCATTTTCTCTCCCTCTCCTTGGTTTATCTTTTTGTTTGTTGGTTTATTTATTATCAAGCAAGTAATTTCTATTTCTGCCTAACTGACTGGTAAGATTAGAAACTGTCCTGTGGTTTTTTTTTGCGTGGGTGGGTGGGTTGTTATTGTTGTTTTTCAACCAAATATTTATTAATGTTGTTTTATTTTCATTTCAAGGCTGCCTGACTCCACAGCAACTCTGGGTGGCTTACAATTTAAAAATGAAAAAGAAAACAACATATATTAAAGCAAAATATACAGCTAAATCCTATATGGGTGGTTGCAGAAAAACATCCGGTGTTGTTGTAGAAGGCCAGGAAAAGTGTCTGGGATCAAAGTTTCCAGGTAGTGGTTAAGTGGCAATGTTTTCAGCCAAATGCAATCACTCTTAAGACTGTTTCTGTCATCAAAGAAAAGTCAGAAGTAGAAAGGGAAAGGCTGCAACATAAATCCTAAAATCTCTTAGTCTTCCTGGAGATTCATAATTTGATATTGTATGTGTGTGTATATGTATGCATATGTATATATGTGAATGTATATACACAGAGAGAGAGAGAGAGAAGTTATAAATAGCTAGCATCAACATGAACATAGATGCAGGAATAACAATCATCCTTAAAATAAAAATTCCTTTTGCCATCCATTTTAAACTTCAGTAATTTCTATACCTTTCATGTAACACCAGTGCCCTGATAGCGAAGTAGCTAAGAACTTTAAGTAAAGGTAAAGGTTTCCCTTGACATAAAGTCCAGTCGTGTCCGACTCTAGGGGGCGGTGCTCATCTCCGTTTCAAAGCCTTGGAGCCGGCGTTGTCCATAGGACACTTCCGGGTCATGTGGCCAGTATGACTCACGGAACGCCGTTACCTTCCCGCCGAAGCGGTACCAATTAATCTACTCACATTTGCATGTTTTCGAACTGCTAGGTGAGCAGGAGCTGGGATTAACAACGGGAGCTCACCCCGCCGCACGGTTTCGAACCGCCGACCTTCCGATCGACAGCTCAGCGGTTTAACCCGCAGCGCCACCGCGTCCCTAGCTAAGAACTTTACCTATATGTAAAAGGTTGGATGTTGGAAACGCATCACAAATATTTTAAATAACTGTTTTCTTTCCTTCAGACAGATAGCCCACTTTTTTAAACAATGGACAGGGTTCCATAATAAAACAGTGGAACTCTGCACTTAAAAAGTCCTCAGCTAGCCAAAGGAAAGAAAATTATTTTTTTTTCAAAAATGCTGGTTTTTGAACCAGCAACCTCTTCCGTGCTATGCAAAGCTCTTAACTATTGTGCTATTTTAATACTAATGGGAAAGAAAAGATCTTAGCCACTGTTAGATCAGGGCAACTGTTGCCTCAATTAAGAGGGCTTTGCTTCCTCTGAAATGCAGTTAATGAGCTACTGGAATTAGCCTGCAAGGAAGCTGCAGCAAAAATAGAGAAGAGAACCTAAAGTGACCAAGAATTTTAAAGATTAATATTCAACTGAAACCAGAACTCTTCTTCTTGGGACTAATGGATAGACAATTAGAAAAGAGTTACAGAAGGTTGTTTTTACATATGATAACTGCTGCAAGATTATTATATGCACAAAAATGGAAAGACTCTGAAATACCCACAATGGAGGAATGGCTGGTGAAGATGACAGAATTCGCAGAGATGGCAAAATTGACTTGTGTGATTAGAGAAAGGACAATAACTACATTTATTAAGGACTGGAAATCCCTTACAGACTTTTTGCTGAAAAAAGAAAATGAACTTGTGATTTATGGATTTGATGATTAGAAAGGGTGGACTATGGAAAGAAGGAAATTATGCTGTAACCTTAGAGAGAGGTGGTAAAATATAAACATACTTGTAACTGCTGTTAAAAAGACTAGAAGCAACTTCTTTATAACTTCCTTTTTTCTTTTCTTTCTATCTCTTTCTTTGTACTTTATTCACTTTTTTTTAACAGATAGAACCTAAAGTGACATAGGAAAAGGCTACTTTCAAACCACAGCAGGACAATGCACCTGGAGGTCTAATTTGGGATGGTAGGGAGGTGAGTAAAGGCTGGTACTGTCTGTTTCTGCCCTCAAAAAAGAGTTGCTATCCTGTTCTGGCAGTGGGGCAACTGGGCAGCAAGGATCAGCTCTAAAGTTATGTTCAAATAATTTTCTCTTTAGCTCTATTCAGTCCAGGCAGGGCCGGCTGTAGGCATTTTAGTGCCCTAGGCAAAGTCATATTCTGATGCTCCCTGTGGTTTGGCTCATCTTCAGATTTTGTTAGGAATTTCAAAAAGGGGCCCCCTTGTTTCTTTTTTTCCTCAAGTTTTTGAGCTTTACATGTATGATTTTCAACCCTAAACATTTTACTTTCTTTCCTCAGACATTTTCACCCTGTTTACACTGTGAAATTATATTTAATTCTTGAGTGGGCACGCTGACTCATGGAGTGCGCCCTTACTGCTTTTCACTTTTTTATTGTGTTTTTCAGAAGTCTTTTCAATTTTGGCATCCCTTAAAATTTGGCGCCCCTGGGCCAGTGTCTACTCAGCCTTAGCCCAGAGCCATCCCTGAGTCCAAGGCAAGCAATTTCATAGTATAGTTAGGCTACAGTTTTGAGTTTAGGCAGCAACTTTTCCTGTGATTATTAAAGCTAACAAGTATCATTTAAATTGCATCTGAATGTGAATTATCTAATTTTGAATTTTTGAACCAATACAGGAACAAAAGTTAGTTATTTTTTACTATGGCACCATTCCAAATTTTGCAATACAATTTGTCAATTTAAAAGTTAGATGTATTAAAGAAAAGCCTGCATGGACATTTGCCTGGATTCATGACAAAGATGTACAAAAATGTAGTATATTATGAAAAACATTTGCAAAACCTTTTTGCTTGAGGTGAAATGACTTCTTATGTTTAAAAAATGTACCTCAACTACATATACATTTTTATTTTGTTTATTTTAAAATTTCATGAACCAAAATGGAAATGGGATGTACTAAACTGAGGGAAAAAAGAAGAAGAAATAAGAAAAATCAAAGTTAAAATTGGCAAGTTGGCAAACTGACGAAAAAAAAAGAAAGTAGAATTGATAAATTTGCCCTGTCCTAATTATAATTCTCTATTTATGTTCTTGAACTTACTTTGGGCATTACTATGCCATAATGTTTACAAACGTACTTTGTGACTGACCAGACAAGCTGCCATCTGCAGAGAGAATGGTAATCCAATATGGTAATTGTTTTGCTTCAGTGAGAAGGAAGCCTAGTTTTCTCCAACTCCCTGAGAGGATAAAGCAGGAAGTGTATGAGCTCTACGGTGTATTTTTGATGTAAAAGCTTTTATTTCAGAGCATTTTACAGAACTGATTTGGAATATAAATTACATTTGTGGGAGAAAATTTAACTTGTGTAGAAGAAGGTTCATAAACCAATGGCAGATCTCATACAAATAGTTCTAGTTTTAATGCAGGCTAAGCTGGGAAGGTCTTATTTCTGAAACCCTGAATAGGTGCCACCAAAAGTCAACACAGAATAGAAATACCATATCTGTGCTACAAAGTGCCAATGACCACTCAATGGTAGCAAAGGGACACATAAAACCTTAACACTTTGCTGCCATCTAGTAATTTGATTGATTGATTGATTGATTGATTGATTGATTATGTGCCATTAAGTTGGTGTTGACTCTTAGCAAGCACATAGCTTTTCTCCATGAAGATCTGTCCCTAACCTGGTCCTTCTGGTCTTCCAACAGTGCCCTATCACCACTGTAACTGAGTCCATCCACCTTGCTGCTAGTTTTCCTTTTCTTCTTTTTCCTTCCCCCTTTCTCAGCATCAGAGCCTTCTCCAGAGAGGTAGGTCTTATCATAAGGTGTCCAAAGTATGATAATCTGAGCCTGCTCATTTAGCCTTGAGTGGGAACTCTGGGTTGATTTGTTCAATGATCCTTTTGTTTATTTTCTTGGCTATCCATGGTATTCTCAGGAATCTTCTCCAACACCAAAGTTCAAAAGCATCAATACCTTTTCAATCCTACTTCTTCAATGTTCAATAAATTTTCCTTCCATAAAGTGTCACAGAGAATACAACTGCCTGCACTGTTTTGATGTTTGTAGGTATAGACACATCAAGGCATCTGAATATTTTTTCCATCTTTTCATGGCTGCTGTCCCAAGTGCTATTCTGCAGTGTACTTCTTGACTGCTGGTTCCTTTACTTTTGATGGTTGATCTTAAAAGGCAGAAGTTATCTATCACTTCAATATCTTCATAGTCAATTTTATGGCTCTTTGTTACACTTCTTGTCATCATTTTGATCTTCTTTATATTTAAACTTAGTCCCACTTTTTCACAGTGCTCCTTGACTTTTGTTACAAGCCTTTGCATATCCTTTGAATTTTCAGCTATCAGATTAGTATCATCAGCATAGTGCAGGTTATTGTTATTTCTTCCTCCAGTTTTAACACCACACTCACCTTCTTCCAGTCCAGTTTCCCTTAATATATATTCACCACATAGGTTGAATAAATAAGGTGTGAAGATACAGCCTTGTCTCACTCCTTTGCCAACCTGGAGACAGGCTGTTTTGCCATATTTCATCCATACTGTGGCTTCCTGACTGTATATAGGTTTAATATGAATATAATGAGATATTCTAGGATTCCCATTCTTCTAAGGATATTCCACAACTTGATGTAATCAATACGATGAAAGGCCTTTCTATAATTGATGAAGCACATACTGACTTCTTTTTGGTATTCTTTGGCTTTTTCAATTACCCAGAATGCACCAGCAGTAACATCCCGTGTTCTTTGGCCCTTTCTAAAGCCACCCTGGAGAAGACGCTGATGCTAGGGAAAGTGGAAGGCAAAAGGAAGAGGGGCCGACCAAGGGCAAGATGGATGATATTCTAGAGGTGATGGACTCGACCTTGGGGGAGCTGGGGGTGTCGATGATGGACAGGAAGCTCTGGTGTGGGCTGAATCAAGAAGTCACAAAGAGTTGGAAGCAACTGAATGAATAAACAACAAAGTCAGCGCCATCTAGTGGTCTTACGGGTTTTTCAGCCCTGGTCTGGTAGCCCTAATTTAAAGCAGCTTCATCTTTCTTTTTTTATTCTGCCTCACATGGAAATCTACTGTAAAAAGGTGGATTGCTTTAATGAGTAGCAGAGATTTGTTGTATTCACATAAGGTCTTCCAAACTATTTTCAAACAATCAAAATCTTTAACTGCAGTCACTGGCCAGAATCGTATACAATTTCATTAACAAAAATTAGAAAATGAAAGTAAAATAAGAAAAAATGGTAAAACACAATGTAGGTGCAAATTCTAAAATATTAGGAATAAAGTAGAATGCTTACTAAATCACAAAAGTACTGAGTAAACACTAGGAGTTCTAATTTACTAAAGTACTAGTTTGTTAAACTACCGTACTACTAAAATGCTAAAATTCTTCCCAGTGCCACACAGCCACTCAAGATTTATTACATTACTTCAGATAACTACATAAAATTTCATAATCCAAGAAAAGTGAAGACCACTAACTTCTTTCTTCCTACACTTCTGCCCACAACATGTCGGCCCTTCAAGGTAGATCAGACTAGGAATCCAATGTCAGGTAGGTCAGTACTACTTTTACTGTAAAGCTATAGTAACAGAATCTTGCAAATTTGAATGTGCTTCCCCCCTCCCTCACTTTACTCAGGTTACATTCCTGCCTTGGACTCAGTTCTCTTTTATCTGACCAATGTCTTGGTAGTGGTCCTTCCACCTGTCCCTCAAAGCCATTCCCTCCTCCCTCTACATAACAGTACCATGGCTAACAAGCTACCAGACAAAACTTTGCTACTTGCCTTGAGATTTGTGGAGTCTTTATCTGCCAGATTTTTAATTTATATTTAAAAGAAATCACCTGGAGCACGTGGGATTGTCTGTATTTGGAAGAGTATCATGGAACTCTGGATGTCTCTGTAGAGGAGGCACTACAAAAAAACAGGACTAGGTGCTTCTAATTCACTGTAAACCACCCAGAGTCCCTCCAGTCAGAAGAGATGGGTGGTGGCAAATTTGATAAATAAATAAATAAATAAATAATATAAGGCAGCTTCCTACATTTGATGGAAGCCAAAAAATGTAAACAGTATACAGACAACTGTCAAACAACAGGCCCCTACCAAAACATTCATGAAGAACTAGTTTAAAGTATTTCTAACATAAGCCTGATCCTAGTCCAAAACAAAAATCTGTATCTTTTCATATAACAATCTTAGGTTTTCTTTCAGGAAAGCTGATTTTACTTATACTTTTAATTTGTAATTTTTTATGTTTTGCATCAATAGAAGCCATCAATATGAAACATCAATAGAAAATGAAAGCTTTCTAAGAACTTTAAACCTGTTGGGAGAACAGAACAGAAATCCTAATTAAGAATAGAAAAAGAACCTAGGATTATGATTAATAAAAGATTATTATTAAAAGATCAGAAGGAAGGAAGAAAATGAAATGAAGCGAATCAGTGAAGAACTGAAAAAGTGAATGCTGTGAACTTATAATACTGGCACAGTTTGACATTCTGATTAGCTTTTTAAAGTTGATGAACCAAAGAAATAAGTTAAAATAAGCAATCTAGAAATTGTGACTTTTGACATATCATTTCCTATACTGTCAGATCTCAGAAGCTGTAAGCAGCCACATTCTTATCATTAAATATTTATGTTTTTTAAAGAGTCTTTTTCACTATTAGAAAAAAATGTATGTGGGATAATCATGAATTATTTATTCAATACTTTCCTAGTGAGAATTGAAAAATGTCAAGATTTGGTACCATATTAAATGTATCCGTCTGAAAAAAAGAAAAGGAAAAAAAACCCTCTAAACTTATATGGTGTACAAAGGTGCCAAATTTTATAAATATATGCCATAGGTTATTCAATCCCAAGTGTGCTCATAAAGTTTAAAAGAAAAATGCACAGCAAATTGACACTCTATGTATTACCCACGAATGTGGACCAATGTTAAGCCTCAAGTCGTGGTGGTCTGGGAATCATAGTGTGAATAAAAACCTCAGGCTGATACAGCTATGCTGTGTTATTAAGAGCAGGGAGGGGGACAGAGAGTTGAGAAGGGTAGGAGAGACTGTTGTGGCTGGTAATTCCATATTGGGAGATCCAGAGGAACAGGACATGGTGCATCACCAGTGCCTTGTCTGTCATGAATGAGATCACTGGCAGTGTGCTTGCTTTTCTGTTCTACCACAGAACCTGAGGAGGATGTTGGTAGCAGCAGCTGAAGAAGTTCCAGATATGTATAAATATTTATCATCTAGTTTTATTAGCATATATTATTATTATTATGATTATGATTATGATTATTATTATTTTATGTGGTATGGGCACCATTTCTATAAGATGAGGAACCAAAGTGCTTTGCAATACTGTATTTTTATACCAGAATTACGTGTTGCCGTTGGATATGTTCTTACTCTCTTGTGTCATCGGACTGTTCCTGATTGACTCATTAAAGTGCTCTGCTCCCATCGTTGAGGCAGAAGAAAAATATGCTGGCACATTTTGCACTGTACCTCATTGATGAGCCCTATTCTGCCTCAGTAATGAGGTCAGGAAGTGGTGCCGTCCTTAGCGTTTTAATGATGGGCAAGCAAAGCACAATGACTGATGGATGCCCTTGGCTTCCTACGTGCTCCCAGCTGGAAAGAAAAACATCCACCAAATCACTCTCCTTAACATGGGATGGGGCTGAGGAAAATGTAAGATGGACAGATGGCTGGAGTGGTGGGTTTAGCACTCCATCCAAACTTGTTCTGGTTTTCTGCGGGATCCTTAACCTGCTGTAAGGAAGAGCCCTCTTTCTTCCCTTGATCCACAGCTTTCTTGAAAAAAGGTTTTTCTTCAATATCTTCACCATTATGACATGTAAAACATTATTTTCTGCTGCCTTCCCCCCTCCTTTCTGTGGCCTCTCTTGTGCATGTGTGTGTCTCTCTGTGTGTGCATGCTTTACTTGGGTGAGAGAAACCAGTGGAGGGAAGGAGGAGTTGCTTGATAAACTACACAACTGCAGAAATCAGCTAGAGAAGGAAAAGAGGAGGAGGAGGGGGGGTTGCTGCCTTCTCCCCATCTTTTCCTACTTCATCTGTCCTAGTGTTGACATTTTAAATAATCAAAGCTAATATTGTGGTTGGTTATCCCCTTCTTATAATCCCTTCTTCTTCTTCTGCAGCTTGCTCCTCTTGCTCATGTAGAGTGATAGGGAAGCTTGGTTCTCCTCTCCCTCCCTCTCTGCCTTACACACATATGACCATACAGGCTCAGCTCCTTTGGACAAATGTTTAATGCTATTCTGAATGAGTCATCACCTGAAATTATCCACCTAGAGTTACCTTGGTGATTGATGTGGCAGATTAAGAGTAAGAGAGAGACAGATTCCAGAACAGCATCATTTCCAGTTTAGCTGCACCCATGTCCAAAAGGTTCTTGTCAGTTGATCAGCTCCTCCTCCCTCCCAACTCCACTTTCTCAGACTCTTCTGCCAGGGACAGGGATGGCACAAGATGATTGCAGAATTTAACCTTGACAGACAGGAGAAAGAGCAAGCAATCATGGAGCATGATTAACTGGGAACAGTGGTCTCTTGTCTAGTTGTAGCTCTTGTCATTTCTTTGGTAAATTTTTCCCCTAACTTGAAAGGTAGTTCTAACGCTCTTTCAAAAGAGTAGTAAGCTTGGGTTCATAAGGAGGAACCCTCACAACACCTGCCAAGCACTTTGGGAAGCACTGGTCAAGCATTACTCAGGCAGATGTCTCCTTGGAAAACAGATATTCAATCTCTCTTGCTGACCAAGCCAAAATGGCCATGGACAGTGCCAAGAAACCAGAGGAGAAGTGGTATGCCTGCAGCAACCCAAAGCAGTCAACAGCAGTTAGGCAGATGCCAGCCCCTGACTATGTCATCAACAGCTTCATCTATATATTATCGTAGATTATTCATACAGCAAGAATTGCATCAAAAGAAACTGGAAAACACTATTGTATCACCAGAAAGCTAAATGCAAAAGGATGCTGTTCTTACAGTGGCTTGGAGATGTGTTGAATATCCATCATAAGGATATGTCCTTTAAAACAATTAGTATGACATCTTAATGCTTCATTTGATAGAACATGAGGACCAGCCTGTTGTGGCCCATCCCTGAGGCCTAAACTAACCATGCACTACCTCTGGGGTATAAAGTTAACATATACTGGGCTTTATTGGCCCAGTCAGTTGAATCCATGGTCATTTTCAAAACATAAATGTTTTATGAAAATATTGCAGCTGTCCATTATCCTTTGCGTCTCCAAAGGATTAAACTGCATGCATATATTACCTCTGCACTTGAAGATTAATGAGTAGATCCTTTGAGAACTCCTTTTGCTTGCATTCTCCATGCTCCAAAGTTGACTGAAAAATTGTGGCTACCAAATTCTTACAGGTGAACGTTTCTTTTGCCCACACCATCTAGAATTACAGTCCAAGATATTGGGCACAGAGGACTGTGATCAAAGATTTGATTCCAAGAAGACAAAACTTGGCTTTGAAAGCAGGCTACACATATTCCTAGTGTTCAGTCCTGTGACTTGCACAGCAGGCAACATATGATTACCCGTACAAAATGTTCTGACGCTGCAGAACATTACAAAGCAATTGTATTCTTGGGAAATACCTGAATCTAGCTGTCCATGACAGAATCTTCCCACTATGGATGATGATGAAAAGAAGAAGTATGTTTAGAATGTCCAGTCCCTTTCAATTAATCTATAATACTACTTATGGGGTTTTTTTAATCATATGGTATAGCAGTTCAGTGTTCATGCTGCTTTTTCTTGGTGGGAAATCCTTGTGAGGTCCAGCAGACAGATGTGTAGACTATTTAGCCGTGGCAAGTCACGTTGCCGAGGTGCACCATGAGGAGGCTAGTCTACATAGCTCCGAGTTGGGCTGAGAGAAAGTGACTGGCCCAAGGTCACCCAGCCGGCTTTCATGCTCAGTCTCTTGGTTTCTAGTCCAGAACCTTAACCACTAGACCAAACTGGCTCTCCCTACTTATGGGTGTGTACCTTCAAGTCAGTCTTGATTTCTGGTAAGCACATGGAGAAATTCAAGTGGTCTTCTTGCCAACATTTTCAGAATGGTTTGCCATTTCCGTTTTTCTAGGCCTGAGAGAGTGCAACTGGCCCTAAGTTACCTAGCTGACTTCCTTGCCCAAGGTAGGACTAGAACGCAGTTTCTTAGATTTTAGTCTAGTACCTTTAACTTCTAAAGTTGGTCTAAATGATTCTATATCTAAAGAAACTGTATGCGTTGATTTTGCTGGTACAAAGATTATTGCATTCCATTTTTTTGCTCTGCCAGGCTAGAAGTCTGCATTTTGGACTTCTCTGAGCTTGGTTGTTGTGGGGCAGACATTTCATACCCTATTAGATAATAGCACCAATGCAGGAGTTTGGGGAAAAAATAGACTTGTTGTTTGGCAGGAATTATATATTCTTCTGCCTTGCCTTCTTTGCATGTTTGTGGATCATATGGTCCTGTGGGTGGATACTGTTTTGCAAGTGATTGATGCTGTCTTGTTGGTAGATTATTTATTTGACTGATAAAATGGTGGTTCTGTTTTCTGTCTCTCTTGGTAGCTGGCTGTGTGATCAGTGGTGTTGATAGCTGTGTGATGGAATAGCTCCTAACAGTAAAAAACAGACTGGGAATAATGGCTTTTATTTTCTCAAACTGGGGAAGCCATCATTCTGTTCGTTCTTAAGTGTTAGGTGAAATCTGACACCAAATACCCTTATCCCTAATTTGTACATCCAGTCACCAAACACTATCCTGAGGCTGAGCATAAGGCTGCAAATCTCTTGAGTATTATATCTGCCCTAATTTTTAGACATCCTTTTTTAGTTATCGATGGTTTTCTACTGGAATGGAGTCTCCATGAATAACAAGGCCAACTGTTTATCTTTCATGTTTTTTACTTGGCCAGACATATGTATATTTTGCTATTGCCATTCCTTCTGTTCATTCTTTCTTCTTATCTTATAGCATATATTCTGATAAAAAGAAAATAAATAGTTTAAAAAGAAAAAAATTGGTTCTCTAATTTACACCATATAAAGCAAACTTACTACTATGGATTTAGTGCCATCGTGTGGTCAGTTTGATTTTTCTCTCATAATGGCCTAGATTATTTTCTTCCTTCCTTCCTTCTTTGTACTTAAATAATAGGATTGGTTTTTTGTTTTCAGGATACACACATCTGTTCAAAATGTGATTATTTAGGTTAGGCCGCAGAAAATATATTGTATCAGGAACTGACAATATTCAGCCCGTTAACTGAAGCTGACACCTAAAATAAGTCTACTTAGTGTACATGCATGTGACTGTGCATGCCTGGGGAGAAGTAAAACAAAAAACAAAAAACCCAGATTCCAAACAGGGTCTAGTTTAAGAAACCATTTCAAAGCCATCATCATGCATTTTAGGTGAGTTCAGGGTGATCAGACAATAGGCAAAAACTCCCAATAAGAAGGTGGTGCCAGGACTCATGTCTTGCCAGGAACTAGATTTCCAAAGTACATCAGAATTAGGATTAAATTAAGATTAGAGAACACAGATATCAAAAGAGTCAAGTCAGGGCAGGATTCAGAACTCTAAGGTGCCAAGATATCAAGCATTTTTTAAATTGCTCCTTGGGAGTTATTTAATTATTTAGTATTATTTCTCTATATTTCTTGAAGCAGGTAGCTTCTCTGTTGACATAAATTATGTGGTGACAAATGGAAGGGGGATATATTTTCTCATAGTTCAAATAAAGTTCATTTGGTCAACAGGTCTAGTAAATGCTGTATTGTGTCTACTTTTAGTATTTCTAGAATAGTAGTCCAATACATCAGATTTCTAATTAATTAATTTTCCATGGGGAAAAATGTATCTGTTCAAGTTTTTCTATCTTATAGAGCTTTTATTAAATAAAGAACTTACACTGGGTGAAATTTACATTGAAATATCTGTGCCAATCTATCACAATGAACAAAAGCCACCCTGATCCAATCTATTTACTTCATATTCTTTTAGCTCTTTTTGAAAAGGAATGAATGTGGGAAATGCTTTCATCATGCTAAGATAAGTTTTAAGAGTTTTTCTTCCAGGATAAATGTCACATTTATCACTGTCAATTTGATCACTCACTGCCACTCCACGTAAAATCCAGAGCCAATGTGGTATGGTGGTTAAGCACTAGAGGTTCAAGTCCACTCTTGGTCATGGAAGCTCCCTGGATAGCTTTGGGCCAGTCACTCTCTCTGAACCCAACCTAGTCCTCAGGGTTGTGGAACAAACTGGAAGAGGAAGTGCTCTGTATGCCATCTCAAGCATGATCCTGAAGGAAATCTGGGCTATAAATCTGACAAATATATTAAGTAAATAAAAGATCTGACACATCAAAGGAGCATATGGTCAAAACAGATGTCTATTGGCAACTGTCCTTGCCTAGATATAGTACATACATAATATCCCATAAAGTATAAGAATGGCTGCCTGCCATTTCCTCCTAGAGGAAAGGTTCAGTATAAGTTTAATTAAGAAATAATAAAAATTTGCTTTCGTATGATTAGAAAAAGAGGAATGCTGAATTGCTCCAAAAAATTGTTTCTGAAAATGAAGCATGTTTGCTCATGTGCTTCTGTACTAGAATTCTTCTGAGGACCTGATTTTTAAAAAGAAAGTCCGTGTGATTAAGATGTTTGACTAGGACTGAGGAGATGCAGGTTCAAGTCAAGCCTCAGCCATGAAGCTCATTGGACAACTTAGGGGTAATTGCTCTCTCTCAGCCCAGCCTAGCTCCTAAATGGTTGTTGTGGGGAAAAACTGGAGCTGGTAGTGCCATGTATGCTGCCTTGTGTTCCTGGAGGAAGGGTAGGATATAATACCACCATGAAATAAGATAAATAATGCAATATTTTATTTACCAAAAGCAAAGGTGTAGAATGGCAACTTTTCCTGCCAGGTTATAAGTGGCACATACATAACATTTCTTATGCTATAAGAAATATTACCTGCTATTAATAATTCATAGTAAGATTTCCCCAACTCAGATTGAAATTTTGAGATCCAAGTGATTCTACCCTTAAAGTGAAAAAAAATAAGCACCAGTAATGAATTTCTGCATGATCAGTGGCTGAAGATCAAATTCCCTTTAAAGAGTTCCACAGCACACATAACATGTGCATTAAAGGAGTATTAAATGAATTACCCTTATTGCAGATCATTTTGTAAACAGCTTACATGTCTGCTCAATACTGTTCAATTCTGGTTAGCTTCCAACAGTGTAGATGTCTAGAAAGACAGGGGTGCTTGTAAAAACCTCTTTTAGAACTCTTGGTATTCCTGGCCAGGTCCAAACATACCATACACAATTCCATGTTTATAAATGAGTTTTTCTGGGTTCCTACCTACTGCAGTTCTCCCTCAACACATTTCAAACTTGCTCTGAAGATTTGGAGATCCCTACCCTAAACAGGATTCAATGTGACATGATGGGCTATGTATGAAAATAAAATATTGAGTGGAATGGCATTCAGCTTGGGATCTTGATCCCTACATTTTGGCTGTCATTGTGAAATAATTTTGCCTCTCAAGGGTATTACAGTATCCAAGTAATACTGGTGCATTTCCTTATTATTTACTGACTTCTAGCAGAAAATAGATTTTCTCCAAAAATATAATTAATCATGGTTCTTAGAAAAGTTGGAATGATGTTTTATGTGTTACTTGCCAAGAATTATTATATCCTTGGCTTGAATTATCTGCTTAATACATGTTTCCTGCATTGGTAATGCTATTTATAGAATTCAGTTATGATGCTTTTCCTTCTATGCATATAATCACTTATTTCTCATTCATAAAAACATTTCAATAAACCTAGTTACCTGACCTGTTTTGTAATATATCACTACTTATTATCTACTACTATATGCTTAAACTGGCTTGTAGGCAGTCTTGTGTATTATACAGAAAGGCAGCAAATCTGGGGGGATGGGGGTGGGAATAATATATTGCAGTAAGTGCTTGGGATGTTTGGAAATGTTCCAAGCTAACTGATATTAATATTTGGAAGTCATAAAAGCACTTAAATTTACAGAATATATTGAAGAAGAGACAGAACAGTAATAACACTTTTGACAAACATTTAGAAAGTTGTGGGGGAACAGTCAAAGGTGGGATATAAGTATACAGGACCATAAAAGAAAGGATCAGATCCCGAAGATGTCCATCTATGAACCTGAGGGCCTTCCCTGAGCAAGATAATGTAATAAGATAGAATCTAATACAATGTTTGTTATAACATCAGTGTTAACTGAGATCATGTGATCAAACAAAGAAAAATGGCTAGGGTTCTCTAAGGTATGAGCTGGATCCACGCCCCTTCTGGTTACTTTAGGTTGCCAAGGGAGCATAAGCAAATGGATCCAAGAGTTGCTGTGTGTAGGACTGATATTTATTAGGGATCAAGATTAGAGGAGTGGAAAGGGTAAAGAATATATATACATATTATAGTAATTAGGGTAATTTTATTGCTGAGCCAATTGTAACGAAATTTCATTTTAATGTAAACTTTGGTGTATAGTGAAATGACAATAAAAGCTGTTCTGTTCTGTTCTTTCACAGAAGCCAGCCACTCATCCACTTACTCAAGTAAAGGAACAGAAGAGTCAGCTAAGAAATGTTATACAATGGAAGGAAACAGGAAGTAGGCAGAAGAAAGGGAACTTAAAAAATGGAAAAGCAACCTTGAATAGCCTCTCTTTCTCTTTTTCTCTCTCAGGAGTGCATAAATGTGGCACAGGAACTGGATTAAAGAAATTCAGAGGTATATTTATTTATTTAATTAATACATTTATAAGGCTGCCTATCTCATACACATGACTCTCAGTGGCTAACAATTCAGAGTAAAATAAAAACAGGATAAAACATCCACAATTTTCCTTTTTTGATTCAGAGTGGATGTTCACTCACTTCAAACTTTAAACAACTGCTTCAACCCCCTGGGGTATTATGAGTTCAGAATGTTTTGAATTTGAAACCTTTTACATCCTTCTACTGAAGAGGGTCCAATCCCCAGAAATTCAGCTGAAATAAAGCATCCTAAAGAACACGCACTAGTAAAAATGATAGGAATGAATGGAAAAAATAGACAAAAAGATTTACATATTTGTAATATGTAATATATGCATATATTTGGCTATAGGCAAATGGGGGAGGGAGCAATAGTATTTACATATACAGATCACAAGACTAAATATTAGCAAAACACAGTGATGCATTAGTTCCACCAAAGCCAAAGGAGTTACTGAGAGCAACATGCCGCTTTTCACTTCTCCATTCTTGTGCCACTAGTGGAACGTAATTGAGGTCAAATGGTGGCTCAGTCTGATCCAGATTTAGAGTAGGTGGTAAAATTCCATGGTAACAAGCTAAAGCAGTAAAAGCTGCCTCAATAGCCCCTGCAGCACCCAAGAGATGACCCGTTGCTCCCTTGGTTGAAGAGACAGCAAGAGCAGAGGCGTGATCTTTAAAGAGCTCTTTGATAGCTTGATTCTCTGCAGCATCTCCTAGTGGAGTGGAGGTGGCATGAGCATTGATGTACGTTACATCTTCATGAGAAATTCCAGAATCTTTCATTGCTGCAGACATGCATCTTTGGAACAAAAAGGAAGACATTAGTATTATCTGATATGGAAAGGTTACTTTGATCCATTTGTTGTGCATGAAAATAACTAAACATCAACCACAACACTGACAGGATATAAAACGTCATGTATGTAAATGAGCTTTTCTGGGATCCTGTAACCTCAGACACCCTCAGTCCCAATATTGACCCAATTCATGCACATTTGGTATATGCAGAATTCAGGTTTAGTGAAGACAAGTGCACAGAACAGAAGAAAGCTGCGATTAAAAGATTCCCGCCTTAACTCACTCATTAAAACATTCCAAAGCCCCACTCCCCCCTTCTTGTCTTTTCCACACTGTTTCTAATGGTCAGCAATGCCAGCCACAGATGTCTCCGGCAGGACGACCTTGACTCCCTCCTTCCAGCCCAAACACCAGCGATTCACACTCTTTGCAATTCCCCCTCTCCTCTTCCTGCTTGACACACGTTGACTCATCGACGAAGACGAACTCAATCAAACAATCCAGCAATCATTTGATTGTGGAGTCTGACAGATCCTGTCCACTGCAATCCTCCTCCTCTCCAAATTTCAAAGCTGCTTTAGGAGATCCCCACCCAAACCAGGACTGAGCATAGCATGAAGGGCTTCACAAGAGGCCTGTTAACTAAAAATTGAATTCTTAGGCTGGGTCTTTAAGGCACAAATAAACACACTTGCCTTCTGTGTTAGTATTGTTAATTGAACTATAATATTCTATAAATATCTATTGCCAGGTTGATGTGCAACTAGAAAATTCAGTTCTAGTGAGCTGATGACTTTAATTATCTTGAATCTTCAGTTGTGCTAGTTGACAGAATATTTCATCAAATGCTATGTCTCTCCTTAGCTGCCATGTATCTTAGAACTGCACAAGCATAGCTAATTAATAGTGGTAAATGTAGTCTTTTTTACATAATGGGGAAGCTCATCACTATTAAGAATGAATAAGGCAGATTAGTTTAACTTTTTTCTGCAGTAGTGTTCATCAGTTCTAACACACTGCATAGGTACAACATAATCCATAATTATTTACTTATTTAGAATGAGACTGCATGATTGTCTCATGATTATCCCCAATAAGTACAATGGTACTTCAAATTGCATTGTCCAAATATGAATTTAAAACTACATCAGCTTCACATCCGTCCTACATAAAAGCTCCACTTAACACTTTAATAACACTTTTCACCAAATTATGAAAAACAGGTGTCCAGCTAACCAACCAGTATTGGTTCAGCCATTTCTCAATGCCTTTTTAAAAATGAAGCTATGCAGACCACTTTAAGTTTTAGCATATTGATCGTCTGCTATAAATTACTATCCAGAGCAACTGATATATTTTGAATAATAATACATTTGGAAAAGTAATTAAAAATCTACAGCAGTATAAAGGAGGTTATAATATAAAGCCTAAGAAGCAGGTAAATAAAGGAACAAAAACAGCCACCATCCATCAAAAATACAGAAGAATGAAAAGATATTTCAGTAATAAATGTATTGGTGCCAACTTAACCCCTATATGGGAAGGCATTTTTTTAATCAGGGTGCAACCACAAGAAAGGCTCTCCACCAGTGTACACTTACATAATGCTGAAGATGGAGTCACCTTAAAGGAAGACTATTGGTATCCATGTCATACCTGGCCTTATGCTGGGAAGATGGGTAGTCTCCAGAATTTGTCACTGAGCAAATATAATGAATGCCACAGCTGCATCTAGTGACTAGGTCAAATGACTGTGAAATGGCAACCAAGGCTAACCCAGTAAAAACACTTTGCTTATAGGGTAAATAGCAAGGCACAGAGTAAGTAACAAGAAGTGTCTGCTTACTGACCATGGCAGTGCAACATTCTCTTTGTCAGCAGGCTTTTCACACACAGAGACATACATATATACATACCCCCCACCCCCGCAAATCTGGTATCCTGTTTCTGGCAACCAGATCTCTGGATTAGCTAGTTGATGCTCCCATATAAAAGGCCCCTGGTCAGCCAGAAAGAAAGCCATTACGAAGTTAGCAAGGGATCAAAGAAGTGGAGACTTCTTTAGTTCTATCTGTTACCTTTCTCATTATTGTTAAGCACCTAAAAGCAGAGGCATAATTCTGAAGGGAGATGGCTCAAGAAGATGAGACCCCTGTAGCCTATCTCCTGTAAAGATTCCAGGGCTGATATTTACATTCTTGTCTCACTGTAGGAAGAATGCAAAAGGCTTCAGTTACTGCTATTCCACCCCATAATGATCTTAAATTGTACCATACACTACATCACATCTGAGAGGTATTAGGAAGTTATACTATCAAAACTAGAATATAGCAAGTAACTTATAACTATTTACAGATTATGGCTGTTACCTTAAAGCCCCATCTCCATTTGGATTAGGCGCTGTAATGTGGCAGGCATCACCTGACAGTCCATAGCCTAAAATTTCTGCATACAGCTTAGCTCCTCTCTGGATAGCATGCATGTATTCTTCTAAAACCAAAACTGCAGCACCTTCTCCCATGACAAATCCTTCTCTTAGTGGATGGAATGGCCGACAAGCTTTCTGAGGCTCAGAGTTAAAGCTAGTGCTCAGAGCCCGAGCTCTGGCAAATCCAGCTAGAGACAATGGGCTAATACAAGCTTCTGTTCCTCCAGCCAACATCACATCAGCATCACCGTAAGCTACAAATCGAAAAGAGTCTCCCACGGCATGTGCTCCCGTAGTACAAGCAGTGGACACAGCATGGTTTGGTCCTTTCAGCTGATGTTTGATACTAATATGACCTGCGGCCATATTGATCAAAATCCTTGGAACAAAGAATGGGCTGACTTTGTTGTATCCCTTGGTTTTGAAAGTCAAGGCTGTATCGGAGATATCTTCCAGTGGAACCATTCCCATTCCTACTGCCACACCAGCTTTCAAACTATCCTGGTCAGACTGCGGAGACCAACCAGAGTCTTTCAATGCTAGATCAGCAGCGCCTATGGCCATGATGGTGGCAGAAGACATAGCTTTGCTGTCCGATTTTGATATAAAGTTTTCCCCATGGAACTGACCTTCATCAACTCCTTTTGGCACACAGGCAGCAACTTTACAAGGAACAGAGGAATATTCTTCTCCTTCAAGAGCAACAATGCCACAATTTCCCCGGAGAAGATTGTTCCAAGCCAACTGGGTTCCAACACCAAGAGGAGATACTAATCCTATACCTGTGACAACAACCCTTCTTCGACCTTGAGCAGCTACACTAGTACTGATGCATCTTTTATTGATTTCTGGATACTGCTGTACTTGTGGACTTGGATGATAGAGGCTTGCAGCTCTGAATACAGTTCTCAAGTGCTGGAGAATCATCACTGTACTGCTCCAAAGTGCACTCCTACAAGGGAAAAAATAATTATTTATAAACTCTTAGCCACGTGGAAAAGTTTACATTTCTTAAAACAGTAAAATAAAGTGTTAATCTATCAAACATGCAACATTTGATAATGTAAATTTAAGTAAAATAAAATAAATGGTTCCTACATTCTAATTTTCAAGCCTAATTGAAGAATTACAGATGGCAATTTGAAAGAGAGGTCAGGATTTTCTCATACAAAGTTTACACATTCCAGTGTCAAATTATTTATAAAATCTGAAAGAAATGACCCTTTGATCATGCTAGAATATATATTAAATTCAAAAATTAATATATACATGGCAGTTTTCAGCTCAAACTTTACCTACCTTATGGTAGATAACGTCTTATTTACCATCATTATATCTTTCCTGGAAATATTTGGAAGTAGAAAAAGATCTTGATAAACTTTGGGATTTTGCTGGTCTTTGGGAAAATAAAGCCTTGGAATCTGAAGAACAATTCAGTATGCCATAGCTTTCTTATATATACTATGATCCACTTTAGCTTGGAAGCTAAAAAGAATCAGGCATGGTTAGTGATTGGATGGGACACCATCAGAGAATCCCAGGGCTGGAAGATAGACCCAGAAGCTTAAAAAAAGTTCTAGAAAAGAAAAGGGCACTGTTGCCATGAAAACTGTATAGTAGGTTGATGAAGTCACTTTTTAGTCAGCCAGAAACACGCTACAGTATCCAGCTTTATGATAAGCAATTTGGTTTGCACTGTATAATACTCTGAAGTTTAGACAAACTCTGTTTTCTCTTTTTTCAGGGCGGGGGCAGGGCTCAAGAGCCATGAATTGGTTCAGGAGCACATAAGGAAGGCCTTTTTTATTCTCTGTGTTTAGCAGGCTCATATAACATAACCTGTTTTCAAAGGTCCTCTCGCTGTCCACAGCATATCTGTAATGTGATGCCACTCTTTAAGAAACAGAAATCCCCTCTTCAGCATATAGAATGAATTACTGTAATGGGCTATTTGGATCCCAATGTATGTCTTATATAAATCTCAGCATTTCTGAAGATATATATGAAGGAACAAATGGATTAACTTGAAATGAAGAATTCAGATCTATGATGGAGAGAACAAGGAAATGAAAAAGGACTAGCTATCCAAAATCAGAGACCAAATAATTTATATCCTTGCTACTGTCTCCTTTATACCAAGGACTAATCTATACAAGCCTTTTATGCCATCTTTGGGCTAATAGTCATCCTCTGATGTACCCTCTATTTTAATTGTATTGCACAGAAAAGTGTAAGTAACTCTGTGACCCTACAAATGTTGCTGAACTGCAATTCCCAGTATCCCCTCTTATTGGTTATGCCGATTGGGGCTCCTATTCAGCAAAATTTGGAAAAGTCCAGATTGCTCATTTCTTGTGGTAATAAGAGTATCCAATGTAGACAGAGTTTAATTCCAGTTTAGCAAAATTCAACTGGACAAGCAACAGATTTACCAAAGTTAAGGCTAAGCCTTAATGAATTCGGTGGAGCTTACAGCTCAATAAACACCTATAAAGATTGTGTGCAAGTTTCATTTTCAATTGATATACAGTGCAGTTTTATATATTTGGGAAGTAACTCCCATAAAGGTAAGTGGGATTTAACTTTAAGGGAAAATAAAAACACAAATCTTGTAGCATTTTAAATATTATTAAAGTGTATGTTTAGGATTGCAGTCTGGATGCCTTAAGATTAGGTTTATCATGCAATTCATACAACTGCCTTGCCTCATTCACCAAAGGGATCTAGATGATAGTGTCTTCCATTTATAAACCATCTTGATTCCCTTCGTTTTTTTCCATCTTGTTTTCTTGGAAGGAAAAAAAAATAGGGGAATAATGAGGGTAAGATCCATAGTGCCTTTTGATTAAGGCTACCAAATCTGAGTTGCAAAAGCTGAATGAGCACTAGATTACAGGAAAGAGTTTTCTTGTCATCTAGTGATTGTTTGGATTCTGCAGCACATATAAGGAAGACATAAGCACATTAGCATTACTAAACATGGTTTGCTTGAAAATGCTAACCCAGAAAGCATGGGTTACAAACGCAGTAGGGTTACCATATTTGGGGATGCAAAAATCCAGACCACGCTAATTGGCAACAAAGAATGGTTACTTTGCTGTCAATGCCATCCGGTCGTCCAGATTTCTGCAGCCCAGCCACGGTAACTCTGCAAGACACCCAAGGTCCGGAAAATGGGTCAGGAGGTGCGGGGTGGCAATGTCACTGCTGCGCATGCTCACCTTTGAAGGGGAAAAAAGCGTTCCTGTCACAGCTGCGTCATCGCCGTCCCTTTCTGGGCCACCATACAAGTTTCTGAAAGGCGGGGAGGGGAAATTCCGCCTGCCCTCCCCCCCTTAATGGCATGGTAGCCTGAGGCAGCAATATCTAGAATTGAGTACGGGCGGGTGCGCCCGAAAGAGAAGTTTCTTTTCTCTCTCTGGCAAAGACTCTGGTACGCAAACGCCACTGCAATGGGATGGCGGCCGCGGTGGGATCTGCCACTCCAGCGGCCTCGCGGGCAGTAAGCGAGCTCTGCCAGAATTCTAGAGAAACGTTTTTAGAGGCCTCGGGTTTGCTGCTTACCTATGCGGATAATATAATCAGGTGAGAAGGACGGGCCAAACAGAGGTGGAGACGTTTGGCATTTGTCTTTTCGCGAAGGCCGTCGGGACGGGGGCTGCCGTGGGTATAAAAAACCTTGTGGATCGCGGGCATTACAATCGTTGTCAGTCTCGCGGGCGGGTTCGCAGCTGAGAAAGGAATGATTTTGTTTATTTAAGAATTCCCTGTTTCGTGCTCGGTCAGTTACAAATTGAATTCTCTCTCTCTTGGCACCTGTTTAAGATGTAAGGGGGAACAGGAACCATTAAAGACCGCTGTGGCCTTACTAGTTTGCCCATTCATTTCTTCAGTGTAATACGAAGCTGCATCCCAGCAAATCCATTAGATTGTGGGATCGTTGAGTCTCTTGTAGTAGCTTATTCTTGCCAGGGAGATGAATTTAAAACAAGGATGTACCCTGTTACCTGTTCTGTCAAGCTGCAAGCAAATTTGAGAGCTGGAGAGAACCACTGGGTATGGGCAGAGTGCATATTCTTCTCCACTAAATGTTTATGAGGCTTTCAGGTTGGAGAGTGGGGTGACTTAGTATAATTGGAGTTGCAATAGAATTCATTTTAAAAATTAAACACCTAAGGCTGTAATGTCACAATGGAAAAGGGGGCAAGTAGTCTTAAAATGCAAATTGCCAATTGAGAGGGGCAAAAACAATCAGTGCTCCATGCATATCCCCAGTCCTACATAGTTAATCTCATTTAACTACAGTATTTGAGGTGTCTAACAGATCCCTGAGAAAACACTTATTACCAGAGTATTCAAAGATCAGTAAGAACAGACCTTCAAGATAAGGATTGTACGATAGCATAAGACTGTAGGGATAAGATTGGAATAATACAGCCTCTGGATGCGTGGGGCAGCTCCCCTGTTGGTTAGAAATTACTGAGGTTGATGGCCAATGAAGCCGGTAGACCAAATTAGGGAAGGGTGTTACTAGTGTGTGTTAAACCATATGTGTGGCCTGGGATATATTAAAAATGAAATTATTAAGTTCCAAGGAACTAGATTAGATCAATTTGATCTTCGTTCTCATCCAAACTTTTGAGCTGTTTGCAGCATGGACAGTGTTTGAAGAAATATGGATCACTGTATTGCTCCCATCTAGTTCTGTGTAGCACAAAACACATTTGAATGTATTAAAATTGGGAGTTCCAGCTTATTCTTAGAGCTGAAATAAGTTCTGATTGAGAAGCGTTAAAGAAATCTAATATGGGCAAAATAATCTCACCCAAAGCTGGGAGAACTGCCTTATTTAAACCTGCCATGGTTAGAAATGGGAGAAATGAATACATTTTTGGGAAGGTGTTCCTTAGAGAGAGTAGCTGATTCTGCAGAAAAAGCAACAAAGAATAAATTTATTGTATAATGCTACAAGATTCTTTGGATTTTGTTGCTTTGTTTGTATTTTTACTTTCACTATTTTTCTCCCAGTAGAGGGAACAGGTGGGTTCCTGTTGGGTTCTTGTTCTGGAGTACAAATAACAAGCTTACTAAGTCAAGAAAATGACCTGTTCAGGCTTTTCCATGTGACAACTGATTCAATTGCCTGAATGGTAACCATTTTTGTGAGCCCCAGAGGGGAAAATAGAAAGACTACATGGAGTTCTTAGAGAAGAAAGATGAAAGAAGTAGATGTCCTTTCTTAGTAGATTAAAGTCCATAAAACCAGTGCACATCAATAGTTAAATCCAACTAGGTCATACATTAGGAAGTCTAAATGCAAAGTAAATAAATAAAGGCCTTTCCATTTGCTGAAAAAACTTCAAATTTGGCCTCAACTACAATAGCTAAAAAAGGCATTTTACATTTTGGATGCTACCGTCTACATTGAAAAGTCAGGAAACTCCAAAGAAGTCTTCTAAAGGGAGAAGGCGGAATCAGTACTAAACTATTTAAGATTCTAAGCAGAAGCATCAGAAGGTTAAACCATGTCCACAAATGCCCTGCCAGCCAAAGTGGTTACTTAGAAAATGGCAGCAGTATGCTCCTTGAATGGTTTAACCCCTATATTTTGGCCTAACTGAATTTTCAGATAATTTTCTCAAAGTTTTCATTAAGTGCCTTATAAACAAGAGCAAAGGAAGATTCAAATATAATAAGACATATTAGTAAACATAATGCCCGTACTAACTATGATCTCGGTAAAACACAAATGTTTATTATTCAGATTTATATGCTACTTAAATTACATCTGGCTCTTAAGTGTACACTCCAATTCCCTAAACAGATTAAAATAACAACCAAATGCAACAGTAACATAATTCTTGCAAAACACAAATCATACCTTGTCAAAATTATGTAAACTATTGCTGATACAGGGAGATCTCACAACTCACATCAGTCCCCAAAGGTTTTCTGGAATAGTGTGGTCTTGATGGCTTTCCTCTGTTGGTGCTGATCTTATCCTGGGGGAATGCTGTTCCAAAGGAGTGGAGTAGCAATGGAGAAGTCCCAGTTTAATGGCTCCTGATGATAACACTCGTTCTGAAATAGGCACCGAAAGGGAATCCTCTCTTTCAGATCTTACTGAATAGGCAGATACTGCTGGGAGTAAGCAGTCTAAAAGTTACTCACATCCTGGACCATGTAGGACTTTAAAATGGTAACCAGCACTTTATCATTAAAGTTGAATTCTCCCAGAAACCAACTGGTAATCAATGCAACTCTTGAAATGGTGATATTAGGGACAACATGAAATGAGTGCTTAGCTACTCAGGCTGCGTAGAGGGAATATCCATGAAGGACAGGAGGAAGAGCCACTATCAAGGCAACAGTCAGATAAAAGTATCCTGATCCCAGGCCAAGAAAGTAACTTGAATAAACATCTCAGACAAGCCCCTCCTGAGTTCACACAAAGATAAAGGGAGGGAGGGAGGGAGGGGGGAAGCACATTCAGACTTCCAGAAGTTTGTTACTATAGCTGTTACAATAAAAATAGTACTGACGTGCATGGCATCGGTTTCTTAGTGTGGTCTGCCTCGAAGGTCTGACATGCTGTTGCATTCTAGAGCAGCTATTGCTTCTAGGGCAGAGGTTCCCAAACTTTCCCTGTTCACTGCACCCTTAGTATCTCAGTAATTTTTTCACAGAGCCCCTAGGGCATAACTGTGAACTACCTCCTGGTAGCAGTTTGTGTGGTGTCTGACAGATTTTGAGTATCATTGGGTTTCCCTCAAAAATTTAAATATCCCATGGCACTTCTGTGCATTTGCTGCAGCACCCTGTTTAGGAACTGTGCTTCTAGGAGTTTACAAGGGTAGCCCCTTGCAAAACGTAATATATCCAAGAGCTGATCAATATGTGAGTGACTATGAGCAGGGTCTCCTGATCCAAGAATAGTCATAAGAGGGACCATATTGTTGCAAATATGGCAAAATAATGTGATTAGTTCAGCTATGTTCCCTTAAAAAAATACTGGTTTATCATGCAGGGTTGTATGATCACATCATGCTGTGAACATAAGCAATAAAAGGCTTTAAACCATTTTACAGACTTCTTTTACTATATAAATAAAATCTGAGACTTGTGAATCCAGAGAACATCTCCATGGAACTCAGAGTCATGGTAGGAAGTACTTGGGGTCAGCAGAAAGCCAAAGTTTGTTATGAAATATGAGAGCAGTGTTCTTGGCTTCTAAATATACAGCACGCTTTTGAAAAACAATTTGTTTAAATAGTTTTCTACTTTTCATTCCAATCAGACACCCAAATGAAGAAAAATATCGATCTATTCGGATTGGAAATCAAGCATTCTCCACTAGATTGTTGCCTGTCAGAGGAGCTGTTGAATGTCTGTTTGAAATGGGGTTTGAAGAGGTAGGTACCTTGAACTTTCCACCTAGAAGAATTCCACTTGGTCCTTTTGAAACATCTCATTATTCTCACCCTCACTGTAGAATACCTTATTCTGGCCCTAGTTCAGGCTTTATTTGCTAAGGAAAACTAGACCATTTTTTAAGATGGCACCAACTTCTATTCTTCTGGTAATCTAAACAAAGATTTGCCATATACAACCATTCTTGGTTATATTATAATTCGTATTATAATTTGTACGTATACACACAAGCCAGTCTGCTAGGAGACTAGTGGGCTTCCTTGTACAGTTGGCTGACCACTGTGAGAAAAGACTGCTGGCCTAGATAGGCCAGGGAACTGATCCAGCAGGGCACTGTTTATATTCTTAAGCTATACAAAGTGCCCTGAAAATTCTTTTTGGACAGCAGATATTTTTGCAGCATTTTATTGACTCCATAGATGGTTGGTTTGTTTTCTCACTGCATTTTACATTCTATTCCAATTCTGGGGTATCTGGAATTACAGTTCATCAGCCTTTATTTTAATCTGAAGCTGATACAACACAATGAGAAGAAAAAGACTATAGTTGTGTTCAGAGCCCAGCGTTTTATGTATATTATACACATTGTACTTGGAGGACTTTATAGCAGAACAGGTTATTTCCTATGCTGTGAATAATAACAGAACACAGAAGTTCCATTATATAGAATTATTTTGTTGCAATTGTGTTCTAAGCTAAATTTCTTGCTATGAAGTTCATAAAAATGATTTCTTTCTCCTAACTGCCTTCCTTCAAGTTATAAGGTGCATAGACTAAAATGGCTATTTATCAAATTTCTGTCCAAATAAGGTGATTCTTTTCTTAGCATACCAACTTTTAGAACACGGATCAGTAGCTGCTTAGCTGAGAAACCTGGGACTATTTTCCCATTAGTAATGGCAGCTGGAAACCAACGCTCTGCCCCCACTAATGAGTTTCAGCATCATTGGGAGGGATTACATTTTCCCCTTCCCATCCAGTGATCCTGTTTGTAGATTGCTAATTTCCCAGTAGTGGAAACTAGCAGTTTTCAACATACAGGTAGTCCTCAGTTAACGACCACTCGTTCAGTGACTGTTTGAAATTAGAACAGTGCTGAATGAGTGGTACTTATGACTGGTCCTCAAGGTTCTGGCTGGCCCAGCATCCTTGCGGTCATGTGATCAGGATCTGGGCACTTGGGAACTGGTTCGCACTTAAAATGGTAGCAGCGTCCTGCGGTCGATCACATTTGTGACCTTCCTTGCTGGCTTCCCGCAAGCAAAGTAAATGGGAAGCTAGCAGGGAAGGTTGCAAGTCACTCCTGTAAGTCACTCCCACTCCCACCACCTTGTATCCCGAGGAGCCCAGCTATGGAGTACAAGATCCCAGGGAATTTGTACTCCATAGTGTGCACTTGCCTGCAGCTTGTTGGAAGCTGGCAGGAAGTCACAAGTTGCAGTCACGTGAGGTCCTTGCTTAACAACCCACGATCCTCACTTAATGACAGCAACGGGTACTGCCAGGATTGCCATCGCTAAGCAATGAGGTCACATGAGGTCATGCTTTATGACCCCCATCACTTAGCGGTGAAAATTCCGGTCCCAATTACCTTCATTAAGCAAGGACTACCTGTAGTTGGAAAGGGTACTTTTTATTTATGCCACTTATTTTGCCAAGCTAGCAGACATGGTATAATTCAGACCAAAATGCTTCTTAATATAGATGACTTGTCATGTTCACTGATTCAATGTAGTTTATACATAGTAACGTTTCACATGCCATGGTGCTGACGCGCGTTTCTGTTTGGGAGGGACCTGCTGTGAGACCTTGTACCAAGCTCTGTATGTGAAATCAGTACAATGGAATGTGTTTGGGTTATGTTATCTGTTCAAGGCCTTTTCCCGCAGACCATCAGAAACCGTTAGGAGCACCTGGGATTGTGGACTTGAGAAGATTCTACGGGGGGAGGGATTTCATTTGCACCGAGAGTTTTAGTTTGAATTTGGCGCGCTTTCATAATTCTCAGCTTTCTCTGTGATCCTGCATGCTGTTCTTTAATAAATCAGATATCTTTGAATTCCTACTTATGAGTCTGATGATGTTTTAGAATAGGCATCCATTACATGACTTCACTTTTGTAATTGTAATTTCAGGGGGAAACTCATCTTACTTTTCCTAAGGAAGCGTCAATTGAGCAGCTATGCAGAATTCGAAATTTAATTGCTGGGGAAAGAAACAGCCGATTACACGAATCAGATCAAATCAGATCAGGATCCTCTGGGAAGATAACAAACACACAGTCTAATGCACTCCAGTTGACACGTACCGTTGACACCAGCTTAGACCCAACTACTCAGTCTCCTGTCATGGTAACCTCTTTTAAAGTCTGTTACACTGAGCAATAATATTTGAAATTGGGAATGGAAATTAAAGACCTAAACCACAATGTGAAATAGAAATGGAATTCATATGGTAATTCCTGGAAACATTGCTTCCTGTGCTTATGTAACATTTATAAAGTTATATATTACATAAGCATTTAGTCTTCAAGCATATTGCCAATGAATTATGATTGTGAACATGCTATACAGTATGAAAATAAAATGTATAGTGGTTTTAAGATCACTTTACATGATACTTTATAAAATACTTGCAAACCATACTAAAATTACTTCCATGTCTGCATATGTAATCATACTGATTATACGATTATGTGAATATTTGGAGATTTATTTTGAAGGTGATTTGATCAAATCAGATTGATGCTTTCAATCTGTGAATCAGCTGGAATTTCCAAATTGGGTAAATGATCTAGTAGGCTATTCAGATTGGATCAGAGCTTATTATATATGATTATAATTGTTGCAGCACATCGGCACAATACATTAATTCAGTTTCTACCAGAGATTTCCTAAAGCAAGAGTTTGTTTGTTTGTTTATCAAATTTATATAGCTGCCCATCTCACAAATGTGACTGAGTTGTAAGAGTCGGTACTCATACTATGTGTCAGTGGATATCTCTGGATTGTATGTGCCCCTCCCTATGCTTTGTATGGAAACATGTCACTAAGCATGCAGAAAACGTGATACATAATGTCAGTTTGCCTTCTGGTAAATGAATGTTTCTGATTATTCCAGTAGTACACGTTATTAAAAAAGTACATTGGATCAAAAGGTTTCCCCATGCCAATGCTAAAGGGTGAGGTTCGTGGGGATCTAGGTCTGAGTTCCACTTTCTTTCCTACCTTATAAATTATCTTAGGACACTGTGTGGAGAACAATTGATAAAGAAAAAAAGGGGGGGGACTTCATTCTTCTTCCCACCTAAAGATACTGTAAAATTGCATTTCAGACTCTTAGTTACTAGGTTCAGTGTGGTATCACAAATTGACCTACTTTATTTGTCTTCTAAGATAAGTTCTGAGAGATATCAGGAACCAGCAAGTGACTCCCTGTCAGGTATGGAAGGGCCAGCCAATATTCCTTCAAATTCTCTGAGGAGCTTAGAGGCTGAACAAAAGAACTTGCTATGAAAAAAGGCATTTTGATGATCCCTTATTTGGGGGTGCTCTCAGACCTATAATTACTCAATCATTGATTTGCAGCAGACTGCAATTTCCTTAAAGGATTACTTCAAGGACTACGCTGCTTCCATATGAATGTGCTACATGCCTTTATTTGTTAACCACATTATAATTGCCTGTGGAACATCTTACCCACTGAGGTGAGATTGGCCTCTGCTCTTCTGACCTTCGGAAAGAGCGTCAAGACATGGCTCTGCCAACTAGCTTGGGGATCCAAGAGTGATAGGCAGCCCTGGGGGTGGTTGGTGGCTTAAGACACTCTCTCTGCCTTTTAGTTTCCCTCTTTTATTTTTTGTACTTTTTCTATTTTTATAATGGTTTTATAATTTTTTATTTATAAGCCGTCCAGAGTCACTTTTACAGTGAGATGGGCAGTGTATAAATTTAATAATAAAATAAATAAAATTGACTATTTGTGCTAGACACAAGTTTATTACTTAAGATCTGGGTATATTCTGACTATAGTCTGTTTATTCTTTACTATATTCTGCCCTGAAATCTGATACTCGTTGGCATAAATGTAAAAAATTTTAATGGTTGCTGCTGTTATTTCTATACCTAAGTCATGCGGTGGTTAAAAAGAGTGCGTCCAACTATTTCACATTACATACTGGTTTTGAACTACAGGAGATATTTATGCTTGTGCAGCTTGCCTGTATTTATTTTACTGAAGTTTGTGAAGAAGCCTCTCATACCAGTGCAGACATCCTTTTTGACATTTCAAACAGCCTTTTTCAAACCATTGTTCCCCAGATATAATTGGCCCATAACTTCCAGTAGCCCTGAACATCATGGCTCTCTTGAAATCTGTGTTGTTAGAATATATCTGGAGGTCATCAGGTTTAAGAAGAGTTATTTAGAAGAATAAATTTATCAGAAGTTCCTAGAAACTCTGTTTAGAACAACTGAAATGAGAAGATTTTTTCCTCATTTTAGACAACTGAATCAATTTTCTTGAAGACACTTCAGTCAAATTTTCTGCATGTAATGGCATATGAAAACCCAGTTTTACAAAAGAAAGCACTGGCTTGTATTCCACTCCAAAATCTGAAAAAGGAAGCTCAGGAAAAGCTAACACAAGTCCAAAAAATGGACAGAGGTAATATCTGAATACAGTTTGAAAATCTGACAATATCGAACAGAACATTTCTATATAAATGCACTCATCTCTTACCATACAAAACAGTCACAGGAGATGCATTTTGGAATAGCTTTAGAAATAGGAAAGCAGTATATTTTTCATACAGGTCTAAGAATTGTTGCTTTGCATTTATGCTGGCTGGGGAATTCTGGGAGTTGAAGGCCACATATCTTGAGGTTGCCAGGGTTGAGAAACACTGGTCTAGAGGATTGTGCAGTTATTTCCACTACAGTTGTCATGATTCTATTAAAGGTGGTCATTTTTGCCATTGATTCATACTTATCTAGGACAGCAAATATTTTTACTTCACTTACAAACAATTCTCATAAGTTATACTGAAAGTAGTTGATCAGGTGTTTTTTTTTTTTTACACATAGTACCTTCAGATTAACTGCAATAATGATGCATCTCCAGGTAGGAAAAAGCCCAGCTTAAACAAGACTTGGTTGAAATTCTAAGTAGAGAACTTGAATGTAAGCATTCAAGGTCTGTCACCCTATTGATTCTATGTTGGTTATGCAGCGGAAGTGTTCCAGTAGTCACGTATGGCATGCTAGTATTTCTAGTTTCCTAGCTCTGGATTTATAAACAACAAATTGCTTTCAGTTCCTGAGACCTTTAAAACTACTGATTTTTTCCCCCAAGCATTTAGTAAGGTCAGTAAGGAACAAGCCAGGTGTGTCTCAGATTCAGACACTCAATTAATATCTCCCTAAAAATGTAAGAATATTACAGAGGCTGTTACTACATTTGATATAAAACTACTTTTTCTTGATGCTCCCTCAGAAATTTTCTTTTTAATTCTGTGTAGTTCCTGTAAATGGGTATTCTAATTTAATGTTTGGATTCCTGTTTTAACCTTAATTCCCTTTTTAAATGTATAGATTCTATTCTGAGAGAAGAGGATATTCTGCTGCTGGAGCTCCTCAACTGGTTTAAAAGTAGTTTTTTTGAGTGGGTAAATAACCTACTATGTAGCAAATGTGGGGGCCAGACAGAAACTAAAAATAATTTGTCACCTAATGAGGATGACCTGAGATGGGATGCAAGTAGAGTTGAAAATCACTTTTGTAACCAGTGTCAGTTCAGCAACAGGTTTCCAAGGTGAGTTGAGTAAATAGAGTCTTTATTGGCTTGGTTTGTATTAGACATTATTAGTTTAGTAGATGCATTTCACTTGTATCTCAATCTGCATAGATCGGATTCCATCTATAATGCATGGACACATGAACCACTGGGGAGCACAATATGGTTGTTCTTTAAGTTTGCTATCAGATAGTGTAGAATATATCACTTGTCTACTTTCTGATTTCTTTTTAAATTATTGTTATATTGGTGAGCTGAGGACAGTGGATATGTCTTAGGAAGATTTTCATTCAGATTCAGATTCCATTGTTTTAATATGAAGTCTGGAGTTCAGCAGTAGTGCTATTAATAAATGTAAAATATTAAAATATCAGTGCTAGTTTTATAGGTTGTATTTTCAGCAAGAATCATATAATAGGATTTTACAGGTTTGGAGTTATCCAAATAATAATTACCTGCTTAAAGATTTGAAATAGGAAGCTATGTTTTATTTAACTCATAAAGTGCTTTGTTTTTGGCTTTACATGATTCAAAAGAAACAGTAATATGAGAGGAAAATAAGCAAATTAAAGTACCATGATGAGTGTCTGAAAGAACTCTTGGATATAATAAGCCAAAAGACAAATTTCAATAATGTAATATTTGACCTATTACAAATTTCCAGCTGTTGGTAGTTACAGGAAAACTTAAGATAATTGAATGATTTTGGTTCTTGTGGCAGTGACTGAAAGCTTCATTTTTTAATAATTATGTGCCAGATACAACAATCCTGAGAAGCTCCTGGAAACTAGACGAGGGCGTTGTGGTGAATGGGCCAATTGCTTTACACTTTGTTGTAGAGCAGTAGGATTTGAAGCAAGATACATTTGGGATGCAACAGGTATAGCTGTTTTAGAATATCTTACGTTAAAATCAGAACTGTATGTATTCTAGGCACTCTGAAATTGTGCAGATAAAATCAATAGTACTGTTCCAAGTGCCATTTCAATGTATTCTAGGCACTCTGAAATTGTGCAGATAAAATCAATAGTACTGTTCCAAGTGCCATTTCAATGGCTTGCAGATTGTACCATTAGTGCAGTCCTATTCATCTAAGTCCCTGAATTCACAATTGTAGCCCGCATCAGAATATATTGATGTGGCCTCTTAAATTTCCATTTATGAAGGAATACATTTATTATTACTACTACACATGCCTATAATTTCTACTAAGCAAGGTTTTGACATCATGAAAAAATATTTTGGACACACAGACTCATAAACTTGGAACTGGGGAGGGTAAGCAGTAAAGAAGCTTCTCCACCGAAAGGTTAGACCTAGAAAGGAACAAGATATTTCGTCCATATTTGAGAAGCAATATGGTAATTAAGGGAGTTGGGCAGACACTGGGGATATCCAAGTTGAAGCCTCATCCACAGAACTTAAGTGAGAATATTTTCTCAGCCCAGTCTACCTGTCAGAGTTATTGTTGAGATTGAAAATCAGGAGGAAGGAATTTTATGTATGCCTATTTGAGCTTACACACACACACACAAGAATTATTAAATTACAGTGAGAAGCCTGTAACTGAGGCTTGAGGTAATGCTTCTTCAGTATTCAACTGTTGAAGGGGTTGTCCTCTGTTCCCCACTATTAAAAGAACAAAGAGGGTGTTCTTATAGTTGGAATCCTTGGGAAGAACAAGCTTTTATTTCCAGGAATGGTTGTTTGGTCAGTTTGTTTTTAGCCAAATTGCTTTCCATTGTTTCACATTATTTTCATTAATTGTATCCCATTCTGAGATCTATCAGTATAGGGCAGGTAACAAGGGGAGGGAAGGATGCAAATAACCAATACCCTTGTTCTCTATTAATTTGTCTAATTCCTTTCTAAACAGTCCAGATCAGGAATCATCACTACAGTTAGACAATGTCCTTATGCTTTTCCTTGAAATGATCTTGATAATGCAACATAGGGAGAGTATATATTTAAATAAACAAGCAAATGTAATTCAAGTGGAATATTCTCTTTGAAGAGTTCAGCATTCTAAAATTGAGAAGATTCCTTTTTAATGCTCATTGTTTTCCTTTGAATTTTTTTTTCTCAGACCATGTGTGGACTGAAGTTTATTCTGTATCACAGCAAAGGTGGCTTCATTGCGACCCTTGTGAAAATGTCTGTGATAAACCCCTTTTGTATGAGATTGGATGGGGGAAAAAACTGTCATATATTATTGCCTTTTCTAGAGAGGAGGTAAGTGAATGGTGTTTACTGAATTAAACAGAACTTCCATTTAGAAATAGCTTTGGCTGTAGCATTGGTTCTAACGTTAAAGCAGTCATATAGATGCATGGCAAAGAGGAGATTGGAATCATTCCAATGAAGAAACGATCTTAACATGTTTGAAATTCAATCTGTTTTCTCTCTATAAGGCTGCATGATTAAGGTCTTTTCTTTCATAATCTGTGCATTTCAGGTCGTTGATGTCACCTGGCGTTACTCTTGTAAACATGAAGAATTGCTTTCTAGAAGGACACAGGTCAAAGAAACTGTGCTACGAGAAACCATCAATAATCTTAACAAAATTGTATGTATTTTTAACTTAACTGTTAAATTTACAGAAAGGTTGAAATAAAACTTGAAATCAAAGATTGCAAATGTTACCTGTTGCAGTTCACGGTTAATTGAAAGAGATACAGACTTATCGTTATAAACACATGCACTATTTCTTTATGGAAAATCAGCTGCATGTCAATTACAAGACGATGGCAAGGAAAAAAATATACCACCAATTAATATAAATGATAAGCTGCTGCACAACTGAAGGGGAGTAAGTAGCCCTGTAGCGGCATACATTCAGTGTCACGGATTCTGTTTCTCAGAGTCAGATCTCTATCTCTTCTCCCCCAGATCTCTGCCAAGGTCCTCCTTTGTCATGTAAATTTCCTGTATATAGATTTTTAAAGCTTATTTTTTCCTGTGGAATTTTAATCAGAGAAAGATACATGCATAGCAGATTCTATTTAGAGTTGCCTATACGTGTTTCAGATTTATCCATTCAAGTCCAATTTCGGCAGATACTGCAAATCTTTGGCTTTCTTTATATCTCTCAAGTCTTGCTGGAGCCCTTCTAGCTCTGTGAAGATACTGACTGTACTGTTTTTGTTTTGTAGAGTTGTCAGTAAGAAAAATCAGAGGCAGACTTCATGAAAATGATGATTTCCCCCCTCTGAAATCTTCGATTATTAATCTTATAGCAAACAAACATATACATAGACAGATTCGTTGAAGGCTCATGTGATTGATTCATTAAAGATTTAGTCTAATACTGAAATTTCAGTTAAAACTGTGAAATTGTATAATGCTTGATAGGACAAAGCATCTGTCATTAGGAATATAACCTTTTTAAAGTACCAAATTATTAAGTATTCTCTTATTCACATTAACTCTTGTACTCTAAGGACAGACAGTCCTATGGAATAACATTTTTGATCCAGCCAACATGTTTTTTTCTTCAGTTTAGAATTAAAAAGTGGGTAACTAACCCAAACTCAGAATAAAATTTACAAATAGCATAAATCCAAAAGTTTGTTATCAAGTTAATGTTAAACGTTTAATAATGGCTAAGTATAATGGACTTCTATGCTTTATTTGTATGTTTCCTTATCCAGAAATAAATCCTATGGAATTCAGTGGGACTTACTTTTAAATAGACATACATAGGATTTCACTGTTAGTCATGCTTGCAGTAGAAATAAGTGGAACTCTCAATTTCTCTGACTCTACTATTACAGCATGATTTAATGTTAAATGTTAAAAATTTTCAACTTTTTTTTTGTCTTCATATTTAACTGCACTTCGATATTAATGCTAATTAAAACTAATTTTGTTGTAAGATGCTATGGGAATGATTCAGCAGCATACACATTCAATAAATAAATAAATAAAGGTGATACAAATTACAGCTGATATCTAAGATGATATTAAAATAAATTATCATAAATTATTTTTATCTTTATTACAATTTGGTGGTATGAAATTCAGATTCATACAGTTCATACTTCATACAGTTTCCTGAGAATATTTGCTTCTGAGTAGATAGGTATAAGAGTCTGATGTAATTTTACTGTTGTCACTCATCCTAGAGACAGCAAATATTGAGTGAGGCGAGAAAAAACGAGCTCTTAGAGAGACTCATTGTGGAGCTTGTTGAATTCATTTCTCCTAAAACACCAAAGCCAGAAGAACTTGGTGGACGAGTATCCGGATCATTGGCTTGGAGAGTTGCCAGAGATGAAATTGCTTTAGAGGTATTTACGGCATCTAGTAGCGATTTTTAGAATTCTTAGTGTAAGCCCTAATTGCAGCTTGTTGGTTTTATTTTCTGTTCAAGGAAATTTAATTATACTTATATCTTACTGGTCTTAGTTGCCACAGATTTCTCCTATTTATTTCAACCAAAAAATTACGATAATAGCTTTTCAATTTGTTTTAGCTATTATCCAGAGCAAATTAGAACCCAAATCTCAACAGTAAATAGATCCCAAGTGAACAAAGAAAAGCAGACTTATTTATTCATTAGATTTATACTACAACTTCCTAGTAACAAAACACTAAAATTATAAACAATTAAAATACAAAGCAATTTTTAAATAAATATTGATTAAAATGTCAGTATTGAGTACTGTAATTAAGGTTAGTCATGCTTCTAGGCATGTTAGCAAAATTTGTTTGGTTCATCTGTTAATATCAGCTAATTTAATTCTCATTTCCCAAACTAATACGAGAATCTGAGTGCAATCACTTTCAGTTTTTACATTTTTTAAATTTTGTGATGTACTGATTTAGTTAAAAAAAAAAAAGTGTACCTGAGAAAGCCATACCAAATACATGCAATTTTTAAAATATATTCTTCCTAAGATAAACATTTTTATGAATTTCTTGTAAGAAATGCATTGGGAAAAATATTTACAAAATGAATTTTGAAAATAGTTTTTATAATAATGCCCAGATATTTCCATATAGAATTTGTACTAAAACTTTATAAACTGAGGAGAAAACAAGACAATGTATGCTTCAAATGAGTTGTAGAAAGCAGAGCAGAATTTGTCATCAGTAGGCAGATGTAACTGTAACTGGAGAAGAGAGTTATTATTACCAGTTGCTTTAGAATGTACACAGATACGCATCATATAAAATATGTATTTGTATCATTTATTATAAATCATTAGCAACATTTACTAAATATCTGATGAGAAACTAATTTAAGTTTTGGGTTTGGTAATTTAGAGCAAAGAAGTGGTCTTTATTCCAACTGGAAAAGAGAAGGCCTCCAAGCTTTTTCACCTCAGCTATAATATAGTGGAAGATTGTTACACACGAATATCCAATAATAATGAAAAAATCTGTGGTTGGGAGCAGGGTGTTTGGAAAATGGACTCTCTATGGAGAAAGGTTGAATCAGATTGGAAAATGGTAAGTAGAAAAAACATTATTCTAAAATAGGGCTGCACAGGGCTTCACATTTGAAGGTGCTTAGAGTATGCTCACATGGCATCTGTTGGCAATTCCTTAGAACAGTTGAATGTTTTCCTGGGATCCATTGGGTACCTTCTGCAGCTGCAATATGACCCTGGTAAAATAAACAATTGTTTTAAGAAGCTGCTGACAGGTGCTATGTGCATGCACAAGCACACTCCAAAGCACTTTTATCCCTTCAAATCCAAAGCACTACATAGGTAAAGGTAAAGGTTTCCCTTGATGTAAAGTCCAGTCGTGTCCGACTCTAGGGGGCGGTGCTCATCTCCGTTTCTAAGCCTTAGAGCCGGCGTTGTCATAGACACTTCCGGGTCATGTGGCCAGCATGACGACACGGAACACCGTTACCTTCCCGCCGAAGCGGTACCTATTGATCTACTCACATTTGCATGTTTTCGAACTGCTAGGTGAGCAGGAGCTGGGACTAGCAACGGGAGCTCACCCCGCCGCGCGGTTTCGAACCGCCGACCTTCCGATCGGCTGCTCAGCGGTTTAACCCGCAGCGCCACCGCGTCCCTCAAAGCACTACATACCCTATTCTAAAACATTGATTTGTCAAGGTAGCTTATGTGACCTCCCTCTGAAAGAACTGGTATAACTATTACTGTCATTATAAGTTTGCCTATCTAGAGAATTATTTATTTAATTCTAGAGTGAGGGTCTTTATCTTACAACTATCCTTATTCAAACATAAGAACTACGTAGAATTTTCTTATCCTAAATTTTGTTTTGTCACCTGCTAAGGGACAAAGCACATCAGTCTTCATGTATTCATTAAGATCCTACCTATTCCTTTTAAATTTGTGAAGAAATTAAAGAACAGCTGGCACACACAAGTAAAACACAGAGAACTGGCAGATTAAACATAAAAAAGAAAGTTTCAATAGTCAGCATAAGTAGCAAAAGATAATTGAAATTGATGGTCTGATCTAGCATTGGTCTCTACACAGTAGCTCCATCCATCTTCGAAAGTAATACACGTAGTCCTTGGTTAGTGACTGCTTTGTTTAGCAACCATTTGAAGTTACGATGGTGCTGAAAAAACAACTTTACGACCAATGCCTGCATTTACGACCTTTGCAGCATCCCTCAGTCCCATGATCACCATTACAATCAGTACGTGTTGTACCCTAACCCTAACCATTCTCCCACCCTTTGGAATTCTTGGATTACAAGGGAGTAATCAAGTACACAATGGGGAATACACAGGGCTGTCTACACAGCATGCTCATGACTGCCAGTGCCACTGCATTCCTTTTGATGTGTATTCCCCATTGTGTGCCTGCTTACTGTCTTGCTATCCCTTCCTCTTCAATAAATATAAATACAAACATTAATTCCCTTCTTGCTAATTATCCCAGCACCTGGGTGAGCATTCCAAAGGGCAGAGGAGAGGTTAGAAGGAAAACAAAAGCAGAAGGTATGAAACTGATTAGTCTTGTCAGTTTCAAGCTGGCTATCCCAGTGCTGGGGTGAGCAGTCCAAAGGGCCTGGGAGTGGGGAAAAGGAAAGCACAGTCACAGTTATATGATTTCCCACTTAGCAACTGCTTTGCTTAATGTCAGAGTTGCCGGTCCCAATTGTGGCTGCTAAGCGAGGACTACCACTACTTGTGTACAGATCTTTGATCAGCTGTTCTGAAACTGGTTCAGCTATGCAGCTCCAGACATATAAGACCTCTTAATTGAAACTGAAAGTGGCAATCACTATTTTGAAAGCAAGGGACTAAAGTACCACCCTTTTACTCTTGTTCTGAGTACCTTTCAGCACATGCATGTCTCATTGCTATATGTCTGAATCTTAGAATCAGATAGATTTTTTATATCTGCAACTTTATTTCCCTGTAGATATGTACAGTATTATTTTGCAAAGCACAAATAAGCTGTGCCATAAAACTGTCTGCATATGAATTTCATTGTAAAACCAGAACAAAACATGTGAATGCTACAAAAGTTGTATATACTGTAGAATTCTTTTTAGGAATTGTTATTTTTTAATACTATTTTTTAATGCTCAGTACTTAGTAGGAAGTAAACTGCACATAATTCAGTGGGATATATGACTAAATATACTAAGGTTTGCACTTAGGCAAACCTTAACTAAGATTTCATTGTTATTATCATTGAAGTGATTATGCACTAAATTGAATGCAACATCACAATTTTAATGCAGTTAAAACACTGCAGTTCAGTGTTTAATATGCACATTTTTTTGTGTTTCTAACTAGGTTTATTTAGCTCGAAAGGAAGGCTTTTCATCTGGCTACATCTGTTGGAAGTTTGAGTGTGGCTCAGTTGGTCTAAAAATAGAAAACATTTCAGTCAGAACAACCAACCAGACATTTGAGAGTGGAAGAGTAAAGTGGACACTGCGCTCTGGAAACACTGCAGCTGATGTTAATGGAGGCACGTATAAAATTTAATAACTAGTTGCAAACAGTGCAAGGATATTAGAAGTTAAGGTTGTGGTGATCATACAGTATGTTGTATCTAATGCTAACAATACATCATACCTATTAATTTTCTTAATTGTCATAAAACATAATCCAAATGTTCCATTTTATAGAATGGAGTGAGAAGAGTTGATGTAAGTTCACTAACATGTCAGAGGCTAAAACTGTACTTCAAATTTTCTTGGTTTATAGTGCAATCCTGCAATATTTGTTCAGAAGTTGTCTCTACTTGTGCATGTGATTCCAGCCTGTAGCTGGAATTCCATATATATTTCATAAATATTAAGAATATTTATCCCTCATAAATAGTGCTGTTTAATTCTGATTAAATAACCATAGGATTATGTTGCTATTGTAAGAGTTATGTGTTACGAACAAACGTATGTATGTAACTCTGCATTTGTTTGAAACAAAACTCTTTCTCAAGAGTATTTTTCTTCAGTAATGGGATGATACTGCCCATTATTTTACATTTATGTATTGTCCCAATCATGAGACTCTGGGGGTGTAGAAGTAGAAAAAAACAAAAAGAACAGATTAAAACAAAACCACCCATAGATACCAGATGGAGCATACCCAAAATCAGAAATGACTATGGCAACTAGTCAAACTCATTTTCAATCTGGAACCAGTTTTGGAACAGTAATACTGTACACATGCCAGTTTCCAAATATGTGTAATATACATCAGATGAAGTATATTATAGACTCACAAAAAAAGACTATAAGTCTTTTTAAATACTTGAGAAGATGGTAACTGAAAATTAAAACAGACATCACAAATTCTTAATTTTTCCCCAAGCCAATATGTATTGTCTTGCCTCTCTATTAGATGTAAACAAATTCTGACAATGGTCTAAATAATTCTTATTATTATATAATAAATAATTTGCGGGGGTTGTCAATATCCTTATATTTAACATTTTGTTATTAATACATTGTTTTAACAGTTTTTTTTTCCCTTTGTATAGATAAAAGGCTTCATTCTTACCCTGATATTTCCAACACAACAAATGTTATCTTGGAAGCTGAGCTAAGTGGAGGGGATGGCAATATTGCATGGCAACATGCACAGCTATTTAGACAAAGTTTAAAAGAGGTTGAAGATTGTTTTGAGATAATTATCAAATTCAGTGATCTCTGAATATTAAGCAAATATTCAGAGAAGACATCTTAACTTCCAGGACAAAATACTTTTCAAAAGTAAATGAATGGTGTAAAAAAACCCCTCAAGATTCTGTGCAATCTGTATGACTTTTGAGAAGAAACAGACTTTGCTAATATGAAATACAGCAAAATTCTGGATTATTCTGTTTCCTTGAAAATATGTAACAAACATATCAAAGGGAAAAAGGATGTAGAATTTTTCATTCAAAAAGCAATTCTATGAATACCTGTAGAGAGAAAACTCAATTGAGGAAAATGCTAAGTAATCATGCATAGCATCTGCTGCATATTCTTTCAAGTTTGAAAATACAAGTTAAAATATTTAATCTGTAAAAGAAGTTTTTAAAAAATGGAATGAAGGTTTTAGGGTCTTAATTCTGGATTCTGGAATGTCATTTTTAAAAAACACTTTTGTGTGATGTTTAAGATTTCTGTTTACTTGTAATTTTATAGTAGACAATTTATTGCATTGACAATATTAAACGAATAGAACTATAAATAATTACTATTACTTCTTGTAATTTTTATTTAAACTTACTAGTTTTCAAAAATGAAACTTTGATAAAAATACCTAATGTTGATGTTTGTTATGTTAATTAATCCAAATTAAGTATGGATTCTGATCTAGAAAAATATTAAATAAATACCTTTACTGTGTCCCTAAATTCTGACGATTCTAATATAAAAATAAAACTTACTTACAATTGCAAAGCTTTGATAAAATATCTAATTTTGGTAAACATGTTATAAGGTATAAATTTGTATTGACCCACATTTTTTGTATAAAGTTGCTATTGCTGTTAAGTTTGTTGTAGTTACTCAAGAGCATCTTAGGTCAGGTTTATACTTAAGAAGCAGAACTTTGATCTGTTCCAACCACCAGGTATTTATTTATTTATTTGATTTTTTTCCCACCACCTGACTCCCAGTGACTCGGGGCGGTTAGTAGGCATGTATTGGCTGAGATGAATATGTGTGAAAGGTGAAAGGTCTCCTGTGCAAGCACCCAGTCATGTCTGACCCTTTGCGGGGACGCTGCTTTCACGACCTTTTCTTGGCAGACTATATCGGAGAGGTTTGTCATTGCCTTCCCCTGTCATCACCTTTCCCAGCAAGCTGGGTACTCATTTTACCAACCTTGGAAGGATGGATGGCTGAGTTGACCTGAGCCAGCTACCCGAGAATACAGCTTCTGCTGGGATCGAACTCGGGGGGAGAGTTTCGGTTGCAACATTGCCGCCTACCAGTCTGCACCACACGAGGCTCTTATAAAGGTGAAAGGTCCTCTGTGCAAGCACCGAGTCATGTCTGACCCTTTGGAGGGACGCCGCTTTCGTGACGTTTTCTTGGCAGGCTATAGCGGGGTGGTTTGCCATTGCCTTCCCCAGTCATCAGATGAATATACAGCTATATAAATACAAAACAAAACAAAACAAAATCTAAAAACAATACCAATCTGACACATTATTAAAATTAAGATCAACATTCACATGCCAAATTTACTGACTGTACTTCCTCTTTTTGTTTTTAAGTATTTCTGAATATTCTGCTGCTCTGGTTCCCTGTATTCTATTATGCCTCTGGCCACCAGTGTGCCAAAAGATACTTTCCCTACCATCCAGGAGCCTCTTCCCCTATCTGATTTCTTTTGTTTTGTGATAGACTGCACAACAGGAGCCATTTTGTGATGTGCCCATTCTACACATGCCCTCATATATCAAATTGCTCAAACCAAGCCAGATGAAAAGAGCTGAAGGCCCTAATCCACTGAATGATACTGTTATGTCTGCATTATTTGATGCATTATACTTTGGTTTGGTTTTGTACTGAAAAATATGTATTTTCGACATATTTAGTATTCAAGGAAAAGGTTAACTAGAATCAGATATTCAGATAGCATTTTTGCTTTGTGGAACACTCTGAAAGGAATCTACCAACCATCTCATCAGGATACTTCCAAAAATGTATTTCAAACAATGATTTGGGCTATGACATAATCATTAAAAATCCATCAAAACTTAGTCTCCTAATACTCCACAGCCTTCGCTTGCCCATCCAGCTTACTTCAGCATTTATAACAATATTAATGCACATCATATAGTGATGGTGTTAAACTAACATAAAGATTTTATGCTTGCAGATAAATAAGAATTATTTGCAAGAATTAAATACTTTGATTCAAATATTATACAAACTGTGTTCACCATCTATTAGGATATCATGCTAGGTGCAACTTAAGCCAGTTGTGCTAGTTCTTGATTGGGTTTACACAAACTTTAGTGGAAAAATATCCCACATCTTTTTCTTAGTACTGTTGTGTTAGGTGCATATCATGATTTAGTCTTTAAAAAGTTAAGAAATTCTGACTGCGTTAAAGAAGATACATAATTGGCTTATTCATTGGAATGACTAAGAGAATTTATAAGGTTTGAATAGTGGAGACTAAAAAACAATTTGAACTAAATACCTACAACATTACAAGCACATAGTGGCATTTAGTACTGCTTTAAAATTTAGCATTATGCATCCTAGGAAAATAATACATAAGAGCTGCCATTTCTAGCATGTAGAAGTACAAAGCATCAAAACTCAGTTTCAAAGCATACTAATCAAGAGCAAGCTAAGGCCAGATAATTTCCATTTCTTCCGGTTGCTAGACAAGTCCTGCTTCAAAATGCAATTAACTTGCCTATCACCTCAGGTCATGAGGGGAATGTGATAAGACATGCTCATGAATTCATGAGAATCCAGTTCAGATTGTGGCAAATTTGTGCTACCCAAGCACTCAGTTTCTAAGTTGCCTTGTCAAACCAGTAGTATGGTTTTCAGATCTGTATGTTCTCAAAGTGCTCAGCCACAGTTGGAATTGGATTCTCATAAATTCATGAACATGTCTCATCACATTCCCTTCATGACCTGAGGTGTTGGACTTTCTTAGCCTGCAGAACAATAGATCATTACTTAGTGGCTGCCTCTGACTAAGTCTGGATCAAATGCATGATAGTAAGTGCTGAATTTATAGTGTAATCCTACAGGTATTGATTTTGAAGTAAGTCCTATTGAAACACAAAATCACTGAATCATAGAGTTGGAGGGGATCACTCAGGCCACCAAGTGCAACCAACTGCTTTGTCTGGGAATTCAAATTAAAGCATCCATATTAGATGCCTGTTAACCTCTGCTTGAATACGTTCAGTTCAGTGCATTTGTTTATGATCCAAGACCAATTGTAAAAATACATCAAATATTGCAGATGAAAAAAATACAAAACAGTTACAAGACATGCCTAAAACAGTTAATGATGTAAAGGACTTCTATAAATCATAGCTATTAACAGAAATTTTCTAACCTTGGAGGTATCTAAGAATTGATCACATAAAAGGAAAGTGGTAACCTCATGGTCATAAGAACAGTTTAATTTTCTGACAATTGGTAATATGAGATCCATTTGCCATTGAGTATACAGTAAGTATTTAGCAATATATGTGATACAGATTCAGTCTCTGCATTAGAGTAGACACAAGTGCAATTTTCATAAGAAAGGATAGTATATTTACCTGCTGGCACCCTAATGGGTGGCATGTCAATTTGTACAGGGCACAAATGTAACCCTTAGGGAGGGTCATGTCTGAGACTTTCTCAAATTACATTTCTGCCCCAGACACAAAATTCTTTTATTTGACCGTTGTCTTTGTTGTGGGTCTTCCTCCTGTTCCTCAAGGTTATTCCTTCTTCTCATTATAAAAACTCTGGTTCTGAAAGTATGATGTGAATGTCTTGGTCCCAAATCTTCTGCTTAAATTCAGCAAAGATTTAATCAAGGGAAAGAGTTGATACTGCCAGAACCAAAGCCCACAGTATGCTGAATCATTATTGATTTGTCTCCTTAGAAAAGAAATGAACCTATTCAACAAGGTAAGAAGAGGATTTGCCTCATCCAGAATCTAAGGCAACAAAGTCTCAGATGACCTGCAAAGGAAATACAGCCTAGACCTGGAGTTTCATTTGGAGGACTGTTAGATATTTGGGCTGCATATACTAATTTATATTCTTAATTTCCCAATTTCTAATGTTAAATAAAATGTTTGTTTACTGGTAGGGCCAGGTTATTGAGGGATCACATATCATACATAGTTCCTGCCTATCCAGTAAGATTGGGCAGAGTTGGTGTGCTTTCGGTCCCTTCAATCAAACAATGCCATCTATCAGGACCCAGGAGGCATGTCTTCTCTGTCATGGTACCTGCCCTCTGGAATGATATCCACTGAGAGATCCATGTCACTTCCACCCTGATGATGTTCAGCAGTCTTTGAAAACTTGTTCTCCCAGGCCTTGGGTAGGGTGCATGTGGAGTCCTGTTGGTGATTTTTTGTTGGAGGGAGTATGTTGTCCAGATGCATGGAATTGTCTTTTTATTGTTTTCCTGTTTTTATTTTTGATGTAGACTGCCCAGAGTCATTTTGGAGTTGGGCAGCCACTAAATCTCATGAATTAAAATTTGTATAATAGTATATGAGGATATATGTAAAATAAATTCATGTTCAATATAATATAGATTATATAAACTAATTTATTTTACAGTGTCTAGCTTATATGACTCTGGTTGGTTTACAGTAAATAAAAATAAGGATATCTATCACTTCAAAACTCAGCAATAAATATAAAACACAATAACATGGCAGCCATCTGTAATAAGTCAACAAAAACCATTAAAATCCTCCAAATATCCAATTTGGCTCTCATATTATCCCAACTGCTTCTAGGAAACCATCTGTTTTTAATGGAGTTTAATGGAGTTTTTCTCATTCTCCTTCTTATAATTTTTTTTAAAAGCAAGGTATACACATATTTATTAGCGTGATCATAAATAAATAAATCTTTCTGCATTGACCAGATAGATTTTATAGCAAATGGGTTTAAAATTGCATCTATCTGAAAATGCTTCAGTTGAAGAAGTTATTTAACACAACTCCCAACTATTTTTCCTTTCTATCTGAATCAGGTGAGTTGATGTAGGTTGGAACTAGTTATGCTGGACAAGAGGTAGACAATTTGGTGCTTTTCACATATAGTGGACATATTATGGACCAATACTCAGTCTATAAAAGCTAAAGCTAGTAAGGTGGGAAGCTATGATACTTGGGTAGGCATAAGAGTCACGTAAATGTACCTCAGCAGCAACTGCTGCTGTCACTTTGACGAGAGTGGCAAAACATCAGTTGACTCGGAAAAAAGCCTAGGGATTTAAATTCTAGATTTAAATTCTAGATCATAGGCATAAATATAGCTGGGGATTGCTGTGAACTCTGCATATATATGCATTCTTTTTTTCTCTGAAATATAACTACTTTACCTAGAGTATCTGTGTTAGACTGTGACATCTGTTCTGATAGCTAGTTACAGAATACAGGATACTGTTCCCAGAGAGCTTGGATTTATTATGCCTAGGAGCAGACACAGTATTTTGCCATTGGCAGTGCTAACAGAACTGAAGGGAGTTGATCCACATGAACTACAGTCGCTTTTTTTTTTTAGGTTTTATGCCTAAAGTGGGCCTAGAACTCAGGGTCACCCGGCTTTTAGCCCAGTGCCTTTAACCACTGCACCAATCTGGCTCTTAATATAGCCTTATCTTCTTTAAAAACCCATTTAATACGGTGGTCATCATCTTCATTTGGGGGGGGGGTGCCTTCAAGTCAATGTTGTCTCCTGGCAACTGCCCTAACCCTGCAGTTTTCTTGGCAAGATTTTAGAAGTGGTTTGCTACTGCCTCCTTCCTAGGGTTGAGAGAGAGCGACTGGCCCAAAGTCACCCAGCTGGCTTTGTGTCTAAGATGGGACTAGAACTCACGGTCTCCTGGCTTCTAGACTGATGCCTTAACCACTACACCAAACTGACTCCCTAGAGCTGCTATTAGTTCATCTCAAAAGAGGTATTTTTTTCAACTCCAAAGAAAGTTGCAGTTTTAATGCTTTGCAAGCTGAAGTCAATATTTAGAGGCACAAGTCAACATTTTTAATTTACTGCACAATCTTAAAAGGTTATATTCACAACTTTGTGCTGGTGTACTAGCTGCAGCCCTCCCAATTCTAGATAATGTTAATATAAGTAGCTATACTTTTAAGAACATAAAAACCCTAGTACAGTGTTCTGTGTAACACCTGTGTAATGACTGGAACACTCGAGCTTTCACTCAATTACGACTCATAAGCTGCTGCTTATAAATCTATTTAATGAAGCAAAGCGTTCAGTACAGAGAAAAAAGTTGCAAACAGAATTTCCCACATGTTTCTACATTTTAAAATCACAGAGACTTCAAATTATCCCCCCACCACTGCCCTCTTAGGTACGTGCCCCCTCCTGCTCATGCCGGGAGATGGCTAGAACGATTTCTCTCCCGATGACCTTGGGGCAAGGAACATCTAGCCCAAACAAGATGATTCACACTCCAACCCGGCTCCCCCTCCCTGTTGGCAACTTGTGGGTTGACACTGGTTGCTGGAAGATGGATGCGAGTCCGATAAGATGTTCCGGGAACATTTGATCAGGGAGCATGACAACCTGATGCAGTCAAGCACAAGGACAGATAGAGGAATAGCAATATTCAGATTATATTACAGTATTATAGAGTATCTATGGGCTGTTTTAGAATATGGTTAACAAACTTCAGCTAGGGGGAGCATGCATGATGAGGTCACCCAAAGGTGAACCTCTCCCCCTCAGAGTGAGTGATTCAACATATCCTCTGGTCCCTTGAAAATTCTCCAAGGAAAGAGAGGATTGGATCATCATCATCATCATCATCATCCTATTGTTATTTACTTCTAAGTTTTACGAACTGCTATTTATGTTTAATTCTGAATATTGATATTTTTCTTTAATGTAAACTACTATGAACAGAAAAGTATCCTTGCATTTGAATAACTAAAAATACCTGATCCTTTTATATTTGAATTTCTCTTATTTGAGCAAAGCTAGCAATTAAAGAAAATGCAAGTAATTTCTGGTTATTAGGCATGCAAATATTCCGGTCCAAGATTGGGAAAAATCAACTGTTGTCCCGAGTTTGCTTGTGCATTGTGTTTTTTTAGCCTATTTACCAAAGTCTCATTGAATTTGATGGTTGTTACTCTCTCAAGGCTACATTAGAAGGAACTAAACTGAATTAAATGGGATTAAGTACTACAATGCAAATATTTAGGACAGATTACTCTGCATGATAAATCAGGCTGTAAACATATGCTTGCGAGAAAATATCAATAGGATTTTATTCCTATAAGCAACGTTTTATTCGAACAACTAAACTAACAGCACTTAGACTGCCCAATATATTATGCAGCCAAAATCAGCCGCAGCCAAGCGATGTTTATGTGAGGCTAACCGTCTGCGTCCGAAAGAGCAGCTTGACCTGAACCAGGGACCTCGCGGCTGAAGCAGAATTTTCTCTTCCTCCTTCAACTCAACGACGTAGCCTCAATTGGCTGCAACACTCATTCCGGGAGAGAGTTCTTCTACTGTTGCCACCCGCGGTGACGTAGCACCGCACTCGGAATGGCTTTTTTAGGATTGGTGGAAGATGAGATCTCTACGGCTGTCATTTGATTATAATTGGCTGATGGCGGCTCGGCTTCGGTGGGGAGAAGGGAAATGGAGCGGTTGGAAGTTGCGGCGACTGTGCCGGACGGTGGCAGTGCAGTTATTGTCTGAATATTAGGGCCTTTGCGCGGGCAAGAAGCGGTCGGGGATTTGCCGGGCCGCTTTTTAATTCGGATTCTTTGGGCTCTTGGCAGTTTGACCCCACTTCGAGGGAGAAGGCGGCAAACACCTCTGCTGCTCCGTACAACACCCCAAGTCGGCCTGTCTGCTACGCCGCCGCCCAACGTTGGTGTCAGGAGCGTCACCGGAACAGAAGCGTCCCCCTCCCCCATCTGCGGCGTTTTCTGGGCCCTTTCTGGCTGGTTTCTAGTAGCTCTTTTTCAAGCGTCAAACGATTTTTATTTATCGGTATCTAAAAGAAAAGGTCCGTCTCAAATATGAAATAAATGTTTGTGGCCTTAAGCTCGGGCCAGAGAAACAGAGGAAAAACCGGATCTGTTGCGCGCGCGCGCGCGCCGCAAAGCGCCTGAGGGGAGCTGTATAGGAGCGCGCGCGCGCGGTGAAGCAAGTGGGGGTCTGTGGTGGCTCGCGCGGTTTAGGTGCGCGTGCCTCGAGGCTGAGTTAGGGGCTGTGGGGGAGGGGGTGCGCGCACATTCGAGCGAGGGGGAACCTTGGGGCCCGTGTGTGTGTGTGTGTGTGGGCGCGCGCGCGAGCTGGGTGGGAAGAGCTCTTTCTCTGTGTGGATCGGGAACACCCCCTCCCGCCCCCCGAAACTGCGGTTCAGGAAACGAGGGTGTGAGTGTAGCTGTAGCCCAGGTCCGGTCTGGGGTGGCTTTTTCCCCCCTTCCACCACCCCCTTCTTAGGCCTTTATATTTATAAGTATTTATACTGAAGCGAGGGTAAAAAAAAATGGCAAAATCAGGAGGAGGAGGAGGAGGTGGAGGCGGCGGCGGCGGCAGTGGAGGCGGCGGCGGCAGCGGGGGTCTAACCTGGGTGGTAAGTTGCCTGGCATTTTCTCCCTGTTTCTCCCCGCTGTTGATGCTTTCTTAACAGGCCCAGACCGAAACGAGAGGTGGAAGGCCCCGGGGGAATAATGGAGGAGCAAAGATGCTTGTTCGGATGGAGATGCGGGAAGGCAATGCGAGGAACGGGGGCGGGGGGCGGTTATTCCTGGTCCGCGAAAAGGATGGAGGCAACGGGAGTCGTGGATTTGATGGCATGGGGAAGCTGACATGTTTGGTCTGGGCCTGCAGGACTTGCTACTTCAGCGAGGATCCACTTGTTTTAGCGGGTCTTCCTGCTCGTGTACACGCCGATGAATTACATGTCTCTTTTGCTGAGTTGCTTGTATTTGCCTCTTCCCTGATTGCCGGAATTGTAACGCTCTTAGATTTATTTAGATCTAGACTAGCACCGGCTAAATAGAGGAAGCTTTCTGAACAATCATTTCACTTGTATGAAAGCCAGTCCAGGTTTTTTTGTTGTTGTTTTACACAAACATGTGTTTTTAGTTCTCTCCATCTCTCCTGTCACAAAATCATGAGATGATAGTTTTTTCAATCTTGGATCCTATAGTAGAATAAGAATAGAGTTAGTTGGGAGAGAGTGTTTAAGGTGTGACATAAAAGAAAATTACAGAGTGTGGGTGTTAAGGATTAGAGATGCTCTTTTAGGCTACTTAAAAGCAGTCCTTTTTCTTGAAAGATCATGAGGCGGGGGAGAGGCACTTGAATGGATACAGTAGTTCCCATAGCCTATTACAAACTTTTATTTCTCTTGTTCCACAGAAAGTTCAAACCAGGGTCACTTCCTTATTGTAACTGACCCCAAAAAAAGGCAACATAGCACAACAGTAGCAAAGCAGCCAGTGTCTTTCTCAAAAGGGCTTGCTGCTATTCTACAGATGCATGAATTAATAAAATGTTAGAACTTAAAGTGGTGCTGGAAAAAAAAACACTTTAAAATCTACTTTTCATGATAATGTTGCTGTTTCTTTGTAAATCTAATAAAGTCACATGTCCTATATGTGTTGAAGAATGTGTCTTTAAAGAAGCAGCTGCATCTTAAAAGTGAGGGATACTGAGACTACTTATAAATTAGGACTGTGTCAGCATTAGACTGATAGAAAAAGTGAAGTATTCCTCATTCTTGTTTTGCTTTTTATGCAAAAGTTATTTACATTAGTAAAGTGCAGAAGAGGCAATAGAATGAGTCATATAAGTAGGTCTATAACTTGGGAAGAGCTTCAACCTGTTGCACCTTATGGCAGTAGAGCCCACCTTCTCATAAGCAAACCAACTGTTATTTAAAATAATAAATTACAGGCATTTCATAGGTTAAGTTGCAAGTGAATGCTTCCAGTTTACTCTTCAGAGTAGCAAGGTTTCAGAAGTACTGCTTTTGATACCATTTTCTTAATTGTCCTCTTCAAGAAATTATACTTAAAAGTAGAGTTTTAACCAAGTACAGAGAGTCCTTGTTGAACAACCACTTGTTTGGTAACCATTAGAAGTTACACCAGTGCTGAACAAGGGGGACTTATTTATTTATTTGTGATGGGTCCTTGTAGTTGTGGCCATCACAGTATCCCCGCAGTCATGTGATTGTGATTTGGGCACTTGGCAACTGGCTCACAATTAGGACGTTGCAGTGTCCCATGGTCACATGATCGCCATTTGCGACATTCACTGCCAGCCTCCAACAAGCAAACTCAATGGAGAAGCCAGCAGGAGGTCGCAGATGGCGATCATGTGACCACAAGGTGCTGTGAGTGGATGGGATTCACCTAATGATGGCAACTGGGACTGCTGCAACTGCCGTTGTAAGTTGCCACGGTCACATGACATTGTGCTTTATGACTGTGTCACTTAACAATGAAATTGCCAGACCCAATTACTGTCATTAAGTGAAGACTACCTGTATATTGTTTGTGATGGTATTTAAACAAGCTTTTCCAGCATGTTCTTAAAGACCGCCTGAACAAAATATTTAGAATGGCCAGATTTATTTATTTATTTAACCAAATTTATATCCTGCAGGAATCATAGGTACTCTACAGGTCACAAAAATATAATGTCATCATCATAAATAATAAAAAACAGGCTACCTACAAACCCCAAAACTACCTAGTATCAACACTTAAACACCTTCTAGAAAAGCTCTGTCTCCAGCTGCTTCTGGAAGGCACATAATGTTGGAGCCAATCAAATTTCAGCAATCAAGTCTCCGGTTATTAAGCAGAAATATGCATGAAATTAATGCACATGCACATATTCATTTCCTTTGTGAAATAAGGAATCTACAGATAATTATAGTCTTCTATTATATCAAAACAAATATAGATAGATAATGGCTTCCAAACAAGTAAGGGCATGGCTGTCATGATTTAAAGTTACTTTCCTTATCATTGATTATTTGGAAGCCATTAATCCTAGTTCCCTGTTCAGGCATAAAATGTTATTAGCTTATTAGCTAGTAGTTATTGGCTTTTGAATCTTAAGTGCCTTCTAGAGGTGTGAACTTCATAGCCATTAGCAATGGCTTGACAAAGGCTAAGAATTCAGGGAGCAGAAATCTGCATATTTGGAAGATACCAAGGTTGGGGAAGGCTAATATAAGCAAATAACTTTCTTATTAGAATTAAGTGGTTTTAAAAGCAATCAGTTTAAATTGTGATTATTTGGTATTTCTAGATTTTATTATATTTATAATAAAATTGTGATTCTGCATATAAGGAAAAGTAGAACAGCAAATAAATACTTAATTCAATTACCTCATAGGTACTAAATAAGAATCTATCAAGGACACTTGAATGCATTAAGGACAAATTTTAGCTTTTTAAAAATACTATAAATTGTCAGTTTGGGGGACTTTGGGTATAACCCCCAAAACGTTTCTTTAAGATCATCCCAAAAATAATAGACAAAGTTTCTTGTATCTGAAGTTTGGATAGTTCATGAAAATTACATTCTTGTGTCAATTTATGTCATTTCTGTAATGATGTCTCTAAGCAAATGATGTAAATTAATGCAAGTGGTGAAAATTATATTTGTGTAACAATATCATATAAATGACAAGTTGATGGGATTGACATAAATTGGTTAATTTATGGATTTAAAAGACATTTGGGTTTAATATGTACTGCTTCCTGAATGTTCCATTAAATCATGGGTTTAACTTTGTTGGATTTTGCAATAATGGTAAACATAAATAGTCTGAAATTGAAAAAAAAATCAGGGCTATGTGTGAAACATGCAGTTGGTGGCTGCAGAAACTTTTAGTTGACCATTTTTTATAGTCTTCATTTATAATCATTTGCTAATAAATTCTGTCCTATTTTCCACTACATCTTCAGCAACAAGACTGCCCTTGAATCTCCTCCCCCAGTACCTGAATTTTATAGGAATCAATTCTGAATTCTGAATAAAGCAAGAAAATGATACAATTTCAATTAAATTTGAACCATGCACAAGTTTGATTTGTGTATTTTGAAAACAATCTTTTTGTTATGACTAAAATATATCTTGTAGCATTTTGCTGGATAATTCCTGTAAATCAATAAAAGTTTTGATTTCTGCAAAAACACATTCTCATTGTATTTGGTGATTAAATGTATATTGACCCTAGATAATTTAATGCACCAATGTAATTCTTTTTGTGTATGTGGCTTTAACTATGTTCTGACCCAAAATATCCTTTCTGAATAAACTGCTACTTTTAATTAAAGTTTAAATTGGAAGAGATTTATAAAACATTTTCCCAGCCTGTGTTTGTTTGACTTAATGTGTGACTTAATGATCTATATTTCCAAAGGATAGTACCCACTTTTATATCTTAATAAAATTGTCATTTGCAACCTATTTGTGGGAACTGATTGAAAAACTCTGCTCCTATAACAATATATGGTCCTTAAGTATGTAAATACTATTTTCCACAAAGCAAAAACTGTCCTGCAATTCTAAAACCTTGAAACTATAGAAACTATATTTTTCTCTACTGCCAACCTGAAAGCTTCAATTTAACATGCCAACAATATGCCTTCTGTTAAATTGTCTATCATCTGGATTAAGATAACTTGCATACAGAATACAAAAACTGTGAAAATTAATGTAAACATGATTTTGATCTATTCTGCCTCTCATATCAAAATTAGACTTCATGGTGACTTTTTCCTATCAAGTATATGCCTATATCACTTATATTCAAGACTTCTTGATAGTTTGAACAAGAAAACACCATCTCCAATAATACAAATAAGCAATATCTATATCTATATGTATGGCATAGAAACTTAAGTCCAAAACACAGTTAATTTATAGGGCTAGGCAGAAATGTGATTCAGAGTATGCATAGGCACACATAAAATACCTGTTGGGAATACCTTAAACCAAGCCTGTCTTTTTTCAAATTTGCATGGTAGCTGCAGAGGGCAGGTGCTCCAAGGAAATGGCTCATCTGTGTTAAGATGTTCCGGCAGGAGCTATGTGCATGTCTGCACATGTTTCAAAGTGCATAAGATTAAGGTATTCTTACCTATCACAGCCTTTGGCAATTGAAGATGGCTTAAAAAGTCTGATTGCATGCATTTACCAAAAAAGGATTTACAAAGCTGGGAAAACAATCTGCTAGGGAAGAGCATAATATCACATGTAATTGACATAACAGCATCTCTTCTTAAGTCTCACAAGATACTTGAAATAAGCTGTATGCCATTCCAAAAATTAATAGGAACTTAAAATTGTGTACTTCAAGAAGTGAGTGTACAAGAATAAAAAGTATGCATCCTGACATACTTTTCACCTTCAGATGTGAGGTGGGGTTGTCCAACATATCTGAAAAAGTGTGTTTATGTATGAGCAAGAGAAGGTGCTTGAATGAAAGTTTTATGTAAGAAAAGTAACTTCTTAGAGCATTTAGATCCCATTCTGTGGATGGCTTTAAAGCAGGCTAGGCAAGCTTTTTTTTTTTTTTTTTGCTAGTAGGCCAATTTGGAATTTTGAGAGCATGTTGTGTTTGCTCTCACAAAGTGCCTGCAATAAGGATGGGACATACCTATCCACTAAATGGATATTGTGATGGATGTGATAAGTTACAAAATACCCATTTATCAGATGGTTAACTGTCAAGATTGATTTCCAACTCCCTCACTTCCAATGATGTTTTGAATCGTTCCAGCTTCATTTTATCTTTTATAAGTAGGTGTGTACACTTCCAGAAAAAACAGTTTTTTAAGTAATACCGCTAACATTTCAAATTATTTATGGAAGCAATATGCCATCTGAAGTGGTGTTATTTCTTCTTAAATAAGTACTTTAGTACTACCTTCAAAAAAGCTGAATATAGTTTTATAGTAGTTAACTAGACAACCCTGTGACCCGTTGGGTTATCCTTTGAGAGAAAAGTAGTACAGTCTGATGTGACCAAAATGAACATTAAATTTTAGGCTGACCATATTTTTTTATCCCAATGCTGGACAGTCCCGTGATCATCTAAGAAGAGTATATATCATAAATAGAAAAATAATTGTAGTGGGAAATGAATAATAAGTCAATATTTAGTTACCTAAACAGATAAACAGAATTACCACAGGCAGGCAAAAAAGCAGTGGGAGCGGGAGCGACTTATGACTTCCTTCTGGCTTCCCCATTGATTTTGCTTGTGGGAAGCTGGCAGGGAGTGTCGGAAATCATGATCATGTAAGGGCTGCAACTAGGGTCTGTGTCACCCAAGGCAAACATGGATTCCATGCCCATTTTGTCCCCCCCCAGCGCTCATTTTGGCACCCCCCAGTGCTCATTTTGGCGCCCCCCCAGCACGGCGCCCGGTCACCCCCCCCCCAGTTGCGGTCCTGATCACATGACATGTGATGCTGCAATGGCCGCAACTTTGCAAATAAAACTGGTGTGAACATCATGGAAATTTCAGTTCCGCAGGAGTAATGGGTCCCAGATTTTTAATGCATTCTTTAAGTTAGCGGATTTTAGATACCTTGATTAAAAAACTGGGCTAACTTGAGGGTGCAAACAGACACACAGGTAAAAACAATGAGAGTTTTAGTAGTATATAGATATTAACATTATGAATAATTGTGCCTAAAGCCCTGTTTTTTGGGAAAACATAAACATTGCTTCTTGGAATTACTGCATCCTACTTTTCAAGTAATGTCTAATTGTATATTGGGTGGACAGTATTTTTGAAGTGGTAGATAAGAACTTTCATGTTTATTTTGGGAGGCCTTTGAAAATCACAAGAAGCATAGTTGGAGACACAGATGTCACTCAGCATGGATAAAGATAATATTTTGCCCCCTTTTTATTTTTAGGAGGAATTATACAGAAAAGGATTGCTAAGCCTTCCAAAGATTTAATATACTGAATGTCTTGCTTATTTTGTTTTAAAAAGGAAAAATAACCAGTTTAATGTAAGACTTGTTGGGCTTGGAAGGGCAAAGAATAATATATTTTTGTTTTTTTTAAAAACCTAAAATTATAGCAATTGAAATAGAATATTGAGTTATTCTAGCATGGAAGCATAATTAACTTTAGGCTCATTGAAATAAATTTCTCTCAGTGGTAGCTAACTTGTCCCATTGATTTAAATGGCTATATTCTATGATTGACAGTTCCATCATTTAGTAATGTTCTGGGTCTTGTTAAAGTGGTTATTTTTGTAATCTTACTACTATTTTAATAATTTTAAATTAATATTTTTGTACTGCTTTTAATTTGAAGATAGAGCTTGTGCTTTCAAGACTTTCACAATTGCTTTAGACTGTAGTTAGAAACCATCTAATGTACAGAATGGATCATAAATAAAGCCAAAATATGATTTGAAACTGTTTGAGCCTTAAAGGAGTGCTATCTTCTCTATTGTAGTGTAGTTCTCTTTCTTTCTGGTTTGTGGCAAAGAATAATCTGTACCTGTAGTTAAACAACAAACTATGGCCATTGTAAACTGGGAAACCAAAGACAATGAAGTACTTGAGCCCAAGGCCCTGTCTGATTATTGGCATAATTCCAAATCTTATTTTATTACCTCAGAAACTGTCCTCTGTGGCATTCATCTTGAAACTAAATAGGATTTTAGCTTTCTATGATAACATTATTTTGAAACTGAAGAGACTACACAAATTCCTGTTCAGATTAAAAAATAATATTATAGGCAACTTAGTACCACTGGGGACTGATTGCCCATCAACATGCTCTCTTGACATTGCTGGGCTTCCTACCTCACTTTATTGTTTATGAAAGGATAAACTGAATAAATGGTAAGCAAAATGCCAGTTTCTAATATCTTTATTTCCACAAATATCTGTAAGCCCATGAGGGCCAAAATAACATCTAAGAAAATTAAAATAGTGCAGTCCAATATTTTGTTTAGAAATGCATGCATGTTCCCTAAGCTATACAAAAATAAACTGGCATCATAGAAAGCTTCCTCAAGTGCTAAAAAATGTGGAAAGGAGTAGTATAGTTGTCTTCACATCACCTTGGCAGTCATTTCCTAAAAGCACAAGGCTTTCCTTATGGTAGTTACTTTTCAAAAACATCTACATGCCCCCCCCCAGATTTCAAAGGTACCCATTGGCCAAAAAAGGTACCTTAAGATGACAAATATATATTGTGAGGGAATAGATTAATTCCCATATTATAATTATTGTGATACCAATAACATATTTTCCAAAGTTTTGGGGTAAATCAAAACTAAGACTTAAGTTACTTTTTTCAATTTATTTCAGACACTGTTTGATAATCAAAACAATGCTTCAAAAAAAGAAGAACCTGAACACGCAAATAAAAATGACTCAAAGAAGATGTCTGTTGAGAGAGTTTATCAAAAAAAGACTCAACTTGAGCATATTCTTCTCCGTCCTGACACATACATTGGTTCAGTAGAACCTTTAACTCAGGTAATTTCCATTTTTCTTTTTATTTGAGGAGTTAACATTCTCATTAAAAATATCAAATCGTTATATCAAATATCAAATTAGATCATTATATCAAATATCAAATCATACTTGGGTGTTCTCAGATGGCAATTTGGAATTTTTTTTCTTATTTTTTAACAATTGTTGGCAGCTCAGAGTCATTTGGCTAGTGGGTGGTAATATAAATGGATTAATTAATTAAATTACATAAATAAATGAAATATAATGAGCATTTCTTTTTAAAAAATCTATGTCTATTAAGATATTTTAAAATAAATATACATATCTCTATAAAGATTCATAATAAAGTTTTTTATTTACAGTTGATGTGGGTGTTTGATGAAGATATAGGAATGAATTGTAGAGAGGTTACTTTTGTTCCTGGCTTATATAAAATATTTGATGAAATTCTTGGTAAGTGTTTATAACAGTGATATATTAACAGCATTTGCAAATTGTTTTGAAGTGGAGGAATAGAGGTATATTTTGGCATGTTGTGGATACAATGTTATGGATAGTAAACATGTTAACATGTTAAAGAGATGAAAAGACACCAGGGCATCACATGTACTTTCCTTTCAGAATTACTTGTGAATTGATTCCTCTCTAATACCCTTAAATATAGTTTATAATTATATCTCACAAACTTGCAAAATAATTCTAACCTAATGCAACATTTGTAAAATTTCAAATAGATGCTTGGACTGAAATCAGTTTAAGTGAATTTAATTCTCCTATAATGTTGTGCAAAACTTAATCTCAGTATATTGTTAATGGTGAAAGAGGATGGAGAACTAACAATGCTACATCCATTTCACAGTCCCTTAGTTGTAGTTAATGTAGTTAACTACAGCAGTTAAAAGTTAATTATTATAATAATGGTAGTTCTAGAATTTTGTTTGGACTAATAGAAGTATCTAGTGGTGAGGACTTTTATTTTACATTGTGTGTTTAAAGGATTATAGCATGTAGAATTTAGTCTTGTAAATAAAAAAAATATTCCTAATTTATACACATTTTCTCACATATCCATGTTATTTACCTGTGACCTAGAATATTTTTTTTTTTAGTTTCTGTGAAAATCCTGGTAGGTAAATAGTGAGAAGCTATACTAATCAGTGTAATTTCACAGTGGGCATTTAGCTCAATAGTAACTTAATCAAGACTACTACTAATATGTCATAACCTTGTATTCATCCTTATTTCATATTTCCTTATTACTATCTCGTGTCAAATATCAGCATATGCTTTTTAAAGATATTCAGCAGGTTGATTTGAATCACTGGGTTCCTCAGCCTGATTCATAATCAAGTTAACATTCTTATATTTACAATATCCTGAAAACCAATTATAATGAATTTTCCTAAGTACTGCAAATCAAGAAGATTGTACATTAATATGTTTGTTAACATCTTCTGTAAATGGCCCTATGAATGTTGGTAGGTTAATAGCATGTTGCTAATACAGTTTTAGTTTTTCAGTAGGTTAGAGAATTTACAGTTTCTCAGCTATACATTTTCCCTTTATTCTACTTCTCTGTGACTTTTTCCTTTAATGGTGGCATTCCACAGGGCTGCAGTTTCATCAACAGAATTACTACATTTTCCTAACAGGTTTCTTTACTTTTAATGAATCTTACTTAGAAATCCAACATTTTTTGTATGATTATACAATAAAAGGGAAAAAAATAGCATGTTGAAATATCCCAGCTGATCGCAGTTAAAAGTACAGGAAACCTGTAAGAATAAAATGTTTTATCTGAACAATAGATGAGTTCAGGGCTTTCTTGGTCTTTTTCATCTTGGAAAACTGGCATAGACATAACATGTAAGGTGCCCTTTAGCATAAGTTTTTATATAGAAAGAGCAGGAAACTAAATACAAAATATGAATCTAGAATATTGACATCTATTTCTGGTAGACAGAGTAAATGATGATGCTATCCTAAATCATACTATAGAAAAATCCCATTGAACTCTGTGGCCTGGAGCTTTCTCTTACACAATGGCTCAGATTTGTTGTTATCTGTCACATATGAAACTATGGCATTAGCTGATTTGAAATTTTTATTAAATGTTTAATGGAAATTGTTATTGCCCCTAATAAATGCTTATTTATTTCTAGTAAATGCAGCTGACAATAAGCAAAGAGATAAGAATATGACGTGTATTAAAATATCAATTGATCCGTAAGTAATAATGTTTGTTCATTTATGTAACATTATATACTACTGAATATGCATAGCATGATAATCAGTATAGAAATATTTTAAATAAAGAAATAATGTCTTTTGGCTGTCTAAGAAAGAAATATGAAAACTCTTGCAATGCGGTATCTTTAATTTGTTTTTAAATCTGGCCCTCATTGTTAGAGTTAATTTGGGGACAGAAGTGTTAAAATACTTCTTTGTATTAAATATTAAAATAGAAGCAAGAATTTAGTTTTATTATAAAATAATATGAATTGAATATATGAAAAGAAGATGCTTCAATGAAGAAATTTAATTTGAATATGAGTTCAAGATACATAGATTTTTCATTTCCTTGTTTAAATTGTAACAGTTGTCATAAGACATTTCTGAATGTATATGACAGAGTTCAAACATGCTATTTCATTGTGCAGGGTTATGTGTGACATTTTTTAGATGTTCATTCCCAACATCATTTTTCTCTTCTTCAACTTCATGCTCTTAAATTTTCTGGATCCTAATTCATATATTTTTCAGCATAGCTCTTTTAACTTTGTGACAATATTCTTTGTTAAGCAATGTTGTTGTATAGAAATATTATATTATTTGTGATGTTTGCTGCAACCAGGAAAACCTATTCATAAAACCTTAAAACACACCTACCATATTATATCAGGCAAAGAAAGATGTCTTGTTACCTCTCATTCAGAGTAAAGCCTGTGCTATCACTTCTTACCTGTAAAGCTGAGTGCTGGCTCTGTGTTTTTCTAAAAGAGCAGATTTTAATAATTTTTTTTACATAAGGGGAGATACAGATTTTTAGGTAAGGGGCCTGATCTATAAAGCTGCATGCCAGGATTTAATTTGCCCCTTTTTGAAACATCCCAATATTGCCCTGTTGAAATTTTGTTGCAAAAATGCCAAAATAAGAGTTGGAATGTGGATGCAATACCTCTAGGAGAGAAAATACTGTACTCTCATTGCCCAAACTGCCTCAACCTGGGGGGGGGTGGGAATTAAAAATGGGGCCAGAATTGTGACTTGAATGACTCCTGTAGCCCATTGTCTAGTGAAGAGAGTGAGTTGCAGCTCCCTAACCAAAAATGCTTCACTTGAGGTAAGTCCCGAATCCCAAATATATAAAATGGCTTAATTCTTTTGAGATTCAGGTAAAATGTCTGTTATATTTAGATGTGTGCTAAATTTGATATGTACATTTTTGGCTTCAAGTTAGCAATCTAGAAAGTCTTTCTGTCTTTTATGCTATTGACCTGTTGGCATGAATGAATATTTGTTGGCTGGCAAACCAAGAAAAATATTAGCTGTATGTCTTTGATCAAGACCAGGATTTAATCGCTGCACATAATGTGTAGTACAATGATACAGAACAAGCTGAGCTGTATAAAAAAGATTTCCCAATCACTGAGACAATAGAGGCTTGCACCTGCAAAATATTTGTCTTTTCTTATTTCTCCTAGATAGGCTTTTTCCAAGGCTTGTTTTAGTGCTTTCCCTAGAGGCAGATTCAAAAACATTTCAGTATTGCAAAGGCAGTGCTCATGTGGATCAGTGTGATTGAAAGTTTTTCTAACTTTACCTTTTATTCCATTTTAAGTCTGACTGTTGGTGACATGGATGTACTGTAAGAAGGTTGCCATCGTGGGACAGAATAACCATATGCACCAGCAACCTTGTTTATATTGAAATTATTGAATGTTTTATCATGGGCATTAATGCACATTAAAGATGTTTAAAATTCCCATTTTTCAAATTTTCTACCTAGAAGGAGATCTCTGTTGTGGAATCCCACTCCACTGAAGATTCTGTTTTGTTCTAGGACACATATGGTGGGGTAGTGGCAAGGCCTGTAACCATCATATTGCTTTAACTAAAATATGCCCTAAATTACAGGCAAGATTCTAATTTGAAGATTGCAACTGCAACCACCACTTCCCTCCTCACTAGAGAAAAGATATTGATGCACAGCATGGTGCACTATCAATAACATCATTGTCTGTGATAGACAGACAATTGGCAGGATGTCATATACCAGTCCTCCATGTTGCACTGGAGAAAAGATATTGGTGCACTGTGTGGTGCTCTATCAATGATATCATTGTTTGTGAAGTTTGCCTTGTACATTATCTTCCTTGCTCTACCACAGCATAGGATACTGGTAGCTGCAGTGACCCACTGATAATCAGGTAGCTTGTGAATTTGTGAACTGTTATTAGTCATCTTATTGAGGAACTGTTAACCTGAAGAATTCAAAGGGATCTCTGGAGTTTAGCTAGAAAACTGTTACTCCATACTTTTTACTAGACTGTATCATTTGGCTTACATTGTTGAAAACTACATAAAAAGCAACTGTGCTTTTCTCGGGTTAAAATGTTTACTGTTTTCACTTCCAGTGAGTCAAATATTATAAGTATTTGGAATAATGGAAAAGGTATTCCTGTTGTGGAACATAAAGTGGAAAAGATGTATGTTCCTGCCTTAATTTTTGGACAGCTGTTAACGTCCAGTAATTACGATGATGATGAAAAAAAGGTTACAGGTAATCTTATACTTTGTTCAGCATAACCTATATGATTATTTTTAAGTAGTAATAATAATTTAGTGGCATTTGATATTTTAATTGGTGGAACTTAAGAGCTTTGTAAGTGGAACCAACCAAGTGGAAGATTTAACTTCACATTCCCCTGCAAAGTCCTAAATAAAGTGCTAGTTGTTTGTTAATACACAATATAACATTTGCTGATGCATGGTTTGTGTCAGTGGGGAAAAGTCAGTGTAAGCAGCAACATTTTGAGATGTATTCTTTTCTAAATGTTCCTTTTTCAGGTGGTCGTAATGGCTACGGTGCAAAACTTTGTAATATATTCAGTACAAAGTTTACAGTTGAGACTGCTTGCAAGGAATACAAACATAGTTTTAAACAGGTATGTTTCCCTTTGCTTTCTTAACATATCTCTTATATGGTTAAAAAAATTTTTTTAAACAGACGACAGGACAAGATATGCAAAGATAAGTTCAGATCATAAGGGTATTTCTCTTACTGAAAAAAATAGAAAAATAGAATTTATCCCAATACATGTAATTGTAGAAGAATATATCTGTTAGTCTTAGTCTTAATGGAGAACCTACCATAAATACTGTTGTTCAGAACTCTAATTTTTCCCAGTTTATTCAGCATCCAGTCAGTATATCTTACATTAATTTAGTGATAGTGTGGAAATAATCACATTGTATTCAGTACATTAATGATTATACATAATGTTGTGAACATGTGGATTTTGTTTTTTAAAGAGAAATATAAAATAATTAAAATTTCATATTCTTCAACATATCCTTAAAATTTAAGTTTATATGGAAATTGAATGAACAAAGAGACATCCAATTATGAATGAAAAATGAATGAATGAATGAAAAACGTATTTCTTTACAGCTGTTTTTTTTTTCAGAAGACAGCTAAATTTTCTATTAATGCATATGCTTGTTCTTTATCTTTTTTAAAAAATAAAGACCTGGATGAATAATATGATGAAGACTTCAGATCCTAAGATTAAACATTTTGAAGGAGATGACTATACATGTGTGACATTCCAACCAGACCTTTCTAAGTTTAAAATGGAAAAGCTTGACAAAGACATAGTAGCCCTTATGACAAGAAGAGCTTATGATTTGGCAGGAGCATGTAAAGGAGTCAAAGTTATGCTTAATGGAAAGAAACTACCTGTAAGAGTTTCAGTAAAATATTTCTATAATGGAATTATATGTGTGCAAAGCAGAAAGTGATTATTTTTGTTAAATCCTAGGTGAATGGCTTTCGTAGTTATGTTGATCTTTATGTAAAGGACAAGTTGGATGAAACTGGACTTGCACTAAAAGTTATTCATGAACTTGCTAATGAACGCTGGGATGTTTGTCTTACTTTAAGTGAGAAGGGATTCCAGCAAATTAGTTTTGTGAACAGTATTGCTACCACAAAGGTGAGTTACTTTGCTTACCTCAGAGTGGTTAAAATAATGCACAGCATAATGTTTGACATGGAATTAACATACTTTTGACTTTTATCTTTATAAATAGTTTTATATTCATAACAACATAAAATGCACTGTGACAGAAAAAACTACTGTGCTAATTTGGTATTGGTCATACATATGCCTCAGGAAAGTAATGCCAATAGTGTAAAATAAGTTGGGAAAATAATGCCAAATGAATTATTAATTTAATAATAATTATTAAGTTAATACAACAAATGTAGTAGAACTTCAGTTACATGATTTGAGCAATATTGGTACCAACATCTCTTAACATGCCTTAGAACTATAGTATGTTAATACACAGCACATTATTTCAATTCATTAACTCTTTCCAAAACCCCCAAATTCTTCATTTGAATATTTTGTTAAGCAGCTGCTTAAAAAAATAGCTTGTCTTAGAAAATTCCCTTGTTAGTGGCACTGGTGAAAATGCCATCATTCACAATACTTTATCTAAGACCTTGTAATGTGAGGTAGACTATCAACCATTTCTAGCCTACATTTAAAGTTGCTGAGGTAAACAGCATCATATGTTGTTTATTTATTTAACACTGTAGCACTGCCTGCATTTTGTGCCATCTTCTACAGGTTTGAACAGCATATTTTGCGTCACTGGGCACCTAAATGGCACTGTTTGTTCTTTAATTCTAACAGTCTACAAAAGATTTGTACATTCTTCTTTCTTATAATGAAAAATAACAAACTGGCCTTCTGAGTCAGATAGAAGGCTATAACGAAAACACGCCCCCCAAACACCTTAAATAATAAAGCCAAGTTTCTGCAGAGGACTTGTAGATGTGTGGAATACTAGAGTATTACTGATCCCTGCTTCTCTCTGTATTTATGTGGTGCAAAGTACAGTGTCTGTAACAAAAAAACAAAAAATACTGTGTGTTTAACTTCTATGCTTATTCCCATATAGGTTAGCAAAACAATGGTAGACATGTGTAGCTAATAAATATAACAGGATTTTAGCAGTTTTTTCACCTATTATTGTAACTCAGAAAGACTGGATTGATCCCCCCTCCCCAAATTTTAACTTTGATTTTTCAGTAAATTACATTTTTATAATTCCTCCTGAAACATAAAAACAGCAATTCATACTGTGTCATAGAACTAAGTGATAGAACAGTAACCCAGAATGTCTTTGTTGTTTTTTTCAGTGTTGCTGGCATATAGTTGATTATACCTACCAACAGGGGATTTAGAAATCGTAAATTTAATTCTTGAGCGTTGTAATTTTTACTGAATAGTAAGCCATCCAATTCAAGAATTACTGTTCAGCATATCAGATATTACAATTTCAGTATAAGTGTTACTTGCTTCTCATCTTTTTAGTCTCACTAGTGATAGACAGTTAAGATTACAGAATTAGATTATTTTGGCACTACTGCAACATTGAGAGCCAGTTTAGTGTGGTGGTTGAGACTGAGTTCTAGTGCCGCTTTAGGCACTAAGTCGGACAGGTGACCTTGGGTCAGTCAGTCCTAGGAAGAAGACAGTGACAAACCATTTCCAAAAATCTTTCCAAGAAAACTGGGCTTTTAGCTATATTGCCCACATCTTTTCCCTCAATGTAGTTGTGAAGCTCTATTATGTAGTTTATGGAATTTTGAAAATGAAAATATGTTCACATATGTGTGTACCACATACAACTTTTACAGTTAAAAAAATGCTTGAATATGAGAGTGGTAACATTCCTGATGTATATATTGGCATTATTTGCCCCACATCTTGACATTTCTTTGTTCCTTCTGCAAAAACTATTCTGACTGTTAGAACAAAAAGTTATAAGGCATAATTTTCTTTTGTTGTTGTTGCTAATTTCCTTTATTTTTTCACCTTAAGGGAGGTAGGCATGTCGATTATGTGGTAGATCAAATCGTTGGAAAATTGATAGAGGTGGTAAAAAAAAAGAACAAAGCTGGTGTTTCAGTAAAACCATTCCAGGCAAGTTGATCTTCATATTTTAAAATAATTCCACAAAAAAAGATTGGTTCATTATTTCAGTCTCTTTGTTTTCTGATTTTTGTGTTCGTGTGTATATATTTTTTGAATAGGTAAAGAACCACATATGGGTTTTTATTAATTGTCTCATTGAAAACCCTTCTTTCGATTCTCAAACAAAAGAGAACATGACGCTCCAGCCTAAAAGTTTTGGGTCCAAATGTCAATTATCAGAAAAGTTTTTCAAAGCAGTAAGTATTGCATATTTATTTTGTAACCATAATCATTTGAAGAAAGTAAAATGATGTAATTTCTTTAAAGAAAGTAAAATCCATGTTGTGGTAACATTTCAGAACCTATTCTTAATGTGACTAAATGAAAAGTAATAACAGTAATGTTCTAATATTTGAAATACATTTTGTTTTTAATTAATAAATACTGATATTTATTAACTGTCCTGTAAAATGTTATCTAGTCTTGGATATTAACATGCAATTCAATTCTTAGACATTGTGGCTCTTTGAGTACTATATAATTTACTTTGTGGTTTGTTAACAAATTATGAGAATGAAAATAAAGGAATATTAAGCTTTGTAAAGAACAGACTCTGACATATTTCTGTGATATATTCTAAGGAAAAAGTGGATTTTAATACTTCAGTACATTTGGTTGTTTTTTAATGTAAATCTCTTTCTGGAGTTTTTAAATGTGACTGTGAATTCAATTTTTATAGGCTTCTAACTGCGGCATTGTAGAAAGTATCCTGAATTGGGTGAAATTCAAGGCACAGACACAGCTGAACAAAAAATGTTCATCAGTGAAACATAGTAAAATTAAAGGCATTCCAAAACTTGATGATGCTAATGATGCTGGTAAGAGCTAACTGTAACTTAGGATACTTCTTACAATATAAAATATTTCCTTCCAAAATCATTAATTAGTGACTACAAACATGCATAGCCACCCAGAGTCACTGGTTTGAGATGGGCGGCTATATAAATTGAATAAATAAATAAATACGCTTCATAAAATACTCTTGCTAAGTTGCACATGTTATTAAAATATGTATTTTTCAGTGTAGGTGGATTCACACTGTAAATAGTTACACCAGGTTAAGGAGTATGCTATTTAAAAAGCAAATTCATATCAAGTATGTATCTCTGTATTTTTAATAAATAAATTTTCTTAAAATGTGCTATTCTGTACATTAAGAATTAAGGTTTGGGCTGAAGATTCAACCCTCTTTCTGTGCTTTTTTTTGGTTCCTCTTTTCATGATTTTGCAGGTGGCAAACATTCCTTGGATTGTACATTAATTTTAACTGAGGGAGATTCTGCCAAATCTTTAGCTGTCTCTGGTTTAGGTGTTATTGGAAGAGACAGATATGGGGTATTTCCACTCAGGGGAAAAATGCTTAATGTTCGTGAGGCATCTCATAAACAGGTAAGACAAGCCATTTAAAAAGTTGCCTAGTGCATAGCTAATGTACATGCATGTACTTACTAATGTAGCTTGTATCAATTTTACATTTCTACACAGATTATGGAAAATGCAGAAATTAATAACATTATAAAAATAGTTGGTCTACAATATAAGAAAAGTTATGAAGATCCAGAGTCTCTGAAAACATTAAGATATGGGAAAATTATGATTATGACTGATCAGGTCAGTTTAAATTCTAAAATTAAATATTCATCACACAATCCTTTCCTTTCTGATATTCTTTCTGATGCTTTCTGTACTTCTGATTAAAGGTAATCTATATTATCCTTCAGACTTCATTTAGTTTGCTGACATCTTTTCTGGCAATCTGTCTTTGTTCCTTGATGACATTTGTATTGATTTTATTTATTAAAGTAAACATAATAAACAACTTTCCATTGATTTTACTTTTTGAAGTGATTGATCTTGGGCAGAAAATATTTCCAGTAATTTTTAAGGAGCTTTTACAATTTTTAAAGATTTTTAATAGCTGATTTATTTATGATTTTCTGCTATTATATTTTTCTGATATACTTGCTGTATTTTTATTGTTCATATTATATATTTTATTTTTTAAAAGAATTCTGTATATATTGTCTGAGTTCTGCGTCTACATAAAGATAAAGCTGACCTTAAAACTGTAACATTCAACTCTACATGAGTTATAAAATGAAAATAGAAACAGTAAAGTCTCAACTGATGTATATGCATGTTTATGTTTGTGTATTCTAAGTTGCTCTCAAAGCACTCCTAAATGTATGAATCTTAATTTCATTTTTTTAAATAGTGAAAATGGAATCATCTGTAAAAGGTATCCCCTGTGGTGCACCTGTTTAGCCTTCATCTTTCCTTTTTTATTCAGGATCAAGATGGATCCCACATTAAGGGTTTGCTAATCAATTTTATTCATCACAATTGGCCTTCACTTCTGAAACATGGTTTCCTTGAAGAATTCATTACTCCAATTGTAAAGGTAATTAACATAGTCACTGTACATACTATAACTAATAAAACAGAGGCAAAACTGTTCATTTAGTATTTGAAATGAAACATTTATAATATTCTTCCCATATGGAATATATGCTTGAATATATTAACTTAACAAAATTAGTTGGTATCCTGATGGAAATTTCTACAGAGAGCATTTTTATTAAGAAGTACCAACATGAGAAAAAATTAGAAATTGTAAAAAAAGAAGATATACAAAAACAAAATTACATGTTATTGTGCTTTTCAATTTAAGATGTCTGCAGAAGAAAAAGATCTAGATTAGGGAATTTTGTTTTTTCAACAAAAGTAAAGCTGGATATAAAGCATTACGATATGATTTAATATTTGTGTTTGCAGTTTTGATTATACAGCATGGACACAAGCCTTTATTGCACAGCAGTAAAGCTCTACTGTCATGAATAGCCCCTGCTGTTGCTTTCATTTCTTAATATAATGTCAGCATTTATTATGTGAAAATGCAACCTCTCAGAGCATCATGGAAAGTTTGGTTTGACACTATTTCTACCTTCTCCAGTATCTTAATTTAAATATTCAATATCCAGTCCTTGAAAAGCTTGAAATAACTATATTATTCATTCTAATGACATTGCATATATGCCAAGCAAGTGTGTCTGTAAAATATCTTTTGGAGCTGTATTAGGATTTGCCCATAATGAGTTGAGGTGCTGTCATGCTGGCACCAGTCATGCTTGAAATAACCCCAACCAATGATCATGTGTAATTTTTATAAAATACAGTAAAAACTATGAATTAAACTTTAATTGAAATTCTCTTTGTTTTAAGGCAAGCAAAAATAAGCAGGAACTTTCCTTCTATAGTATTCCTGAATTTGATGAATGGAAAAAACATATGGAGAATCATAAAGCATGGAAAATAAAATACTATAAAGGTTTGTACTGACCTCCTTTTCACCTTTCGCAGGATCCCAAAAAATATTTTTAATCCAAAAAAATATTTTTAATCCAAAATTCATTTTATAATAAATAAATTGAAAATAATTTAATTTCAATTGCCTTCAAATTGTCATTTGCAATAGAAATTTTAGTTGGATTAAAATTTTGGAAACCTTTATATAATCACTATTGGATGAATAGTAAACTGTTTTTTAGCTTTATTTTGTGGGTGTTATTGAGTGATTTTTAAATTGCTTTGTAATAGGTTAAGAGAAAAATAATAGATTAAAATATCAAGATTTTTTTATTTCTGATAGGTTTAGGCACCAGCACTGCTAAAGAAGCAAAAGAATATTTTGCAGATATGGAAAGACATCGGATTTTATTTCGATATGCTGGTCCTGAAGACGATGCAGCAATTACATTGGTAAATATCTGCTGGCGTAATTTATCTTACTTTTTTTGTTAATTATAATTATTTATTTAAACTTGGCCTTGAGTGTATTATTTCAATGTACATCATTTTAATTGACCATAAGGTACCTTTCCTAATTTTGTAAAACTGTTTCTGACTTTATATCAAAAGATTAATAGAATACCATTATGATACTTGCTGCTGTTTACGATGTGCTATCTAACATGATCCTGACATGATCTATATGCTGGGTAGTCCAAGCTAATGTAAATATATCATCCTATATGTGATGTTAGAATTACCTATTTCTGGTGTCAATCATTGGCTTTTGTAGTGGCAAATACAATACCTTAACTGATTTATGAACCAATTAAACATATGATACCTAAATTCATATGGCAACATGAAGTGCCAAAAATCTGTAAGAAAGCACAATAAAAGAAAAACTCTCATGAGAGTGACCTTCTAACCTTACATATAAAGTAAAATAAAATGTGATCAGACTGATTCCCTACTACGTCCAGAATTTCATGGGATGAAAAATTGTATATGCTTGCTGTCAGACTGTGGAAATTTTAAAAAATCAGGTAGAGCGAAAATCTAAAAACTAAATCTAAAATCTAAAAATGAGAGTGCTTTGGATCTTCTTGCCCAAAGCCCAGAAATACAAAACTCAGCAAACTTTGTGCCAATCCTGAAATATAAGGGATAGTTGTATAAATGTGAAGTTAAATAAATGTGAATTTAAAAATTCCTTATTAAACCAATAAATCACTAGATATAAGAAAGGAATTTATTGAGGAAAGAGAAATACAGGAAAGCAGAATCACAAAGAAAGATTTCCAAATTAGATCAATTAAGCCAGCTTGGCTAAACTATTTATTTGTTACCTCATTGAATAAGATCTTGGGTTTCAGCATAAATTTAGGATTCATTACAAAGAGGATGATAGCAGAGGGTTTATCCTGGCCTTCTGCTTGGATCTACCTTACATGCCCTCCTTGATCCTTCTTCCTGTCTTCATTTTCTTGCCTGAATACTTTCCTCAGTTTTATAAAATGTAGAGGATAGGTAAATGCCAGCCTTTTAGAGAGACCAATTGTTGCTTTGTCCAGTCAAGGAAAATGCTGCATCTACGATGCTGGTTCTAGCCAGCAAATTGGAATTTATCTTGTAGTACATTTACTTTCTGATGAAACTTGGTAGAATTACAAAAATGAACTATAGTTTTCACCGGTTGTGCCATTATATAAATGGAATTACATCAAAAAGACTGTCTTGGGAAATAAAAGCTGAATCCTCTCCGCATGGAGCAATTTATGATATGCTATATTTGCCCTGTCATAAGACGGTATTATGTTGTCTGAGTTGGAAAGCATATAAAGCTTTGTCAGCATAGCATGGGGAAGGAAATTTGTTTTCATCTGAAAAGGAAGTGCAGAACAAAAAGAACATCCTGACTATGATACTAGTTCCCAAGTCTACCAAATCCTTTACCATGCTTGTTCTTGTTCATAAATTATCTCTTTATTTGTAGATTTAAATATTTCAAATCTAAATGAATATTATTTCAATACTGATATATGTAATTAGACTGATTGCTATGGATTTATTTAATTTAGAGTGTAGCAAAAGAAAAATGTTGGCACTCTAAGTTTATAGTCCTGACTCTTTGTCAACATAATGGAAAGACTGAGCAATATTTTTCTGTGACTCAAGGTTTAATGCTTTATTTAAAAGAATTTTTTTCTACATAGGTCTTTTGTTGCTTTTTCCTTTTTTTCCTTTCCATTTTTTTTCCCTATTTTTCTTCATTTGGGGTGTATACTGAGGGAATAAAAATAAACTACAAACATTAATAAAGCATAGGAACTGAATCTAAATCATTACTACATGGTTTAAGCAGTGTAAAAGTCATATACAGAGTATTAGATTGCCTTCAAATTAGGATTTTTTCTAAAAGAAAAAAGCCATCCAGTAGCTTCTGTTATGTATTTTAGAATGTAGCATGGATGGACATGGTACTTTCTGACCTCTGACCACGTGCACAGTTATTCAGTACATAGCTTGTGGTTAAAATTAGTTATTTCTAGTTTATTTCTTCTTTGTTGTACCTTGGTTAAGACTTGGTTTTATAGTCACCCCAATCTACTTTCTTTCTGGTCATGAGCGGTCTGTGTTAAATTTTTGTAGGCCTTCAGTAAGAAAAAAATCGATGACAGAAAGGAATGGCTGACAAATTTCATGGAAGATAGAAGACAACGTCGGTTGCATGGATTACCAGAGGTAACATTGGATTATTAAGAAGAAATAAATGTTATTTGTTATGTTAAAGGAATAATAACTTTTATTTATTTTAGCAATTTCTATATGGTACCGCGACAAAGCATCTCACTTATAATGACTTTATCAACAAGGAGTTGATTCTCTTTTCCAACTCTGATAATGAGCGATCCATTCCATCTCTTGTTGATGGTGAGTGAACTTTTATGAAGCATGGTATCTTCTTTTTGTCACTTTAATATGTAATTATATTGGAAAGTAGAAGACTGTTATTTGCATTCTTTTTTGTTTTTGTTTTTTCCTTTTCAGCCTTCTCTCTAGAATAAGCCAAGATAGTACTCTCTTCTGAATGGACGAAAACTGCAATGAGTTTTAAAATATAAAATTTCTGTCATTAAAAGAAAATATTCTGTCATTATATTCTAAAATATAAAATTTCTGTCATTAAAAGAAAATATTCTGTCATTAAAAGAATAAGCCAAGATAGTACTCTCTTCTGAATGGACGAAAACTGCAATGAGTTTTAAAATATAAAATATTCTGTCATTATAAGCTCAATATCAAAATTATGATTTGGAAATCAGGGATATGATGCTCTTTTCTCTCTTCTCTTAAGTGGGGTCTTTGTTTTAACTCAATAATTACTTTAGCCATAATTTTCAGAGATGTCCAGTTTATAAGCACTCTTTAGTGCTAAACAGGTATTAAATCCATATTTTAACTTGAAACTATTGTTCAAAGTAGTCTATAAACATTTTGGGAGTATTTTTAATTATTAATACCTGTAGCTTGTTTGGTTATGGCAAACCAATAAAAAAACAGAGGGAGGAAAAGGCACAAAATATTTGGCTTTCAAACAATGGTTTAGCAGTTGTATTATACATCTGAAACTGCTCATTCTTTGTCTCTTAAGCTTGGCATCAATATTAGAATTTTTCGCTGATAACTGTGGTGCTCAGTAGAGTACCCTGTCAGATGATGTTCTGTGTAACAATAATTTTGCCTGAACTATAACATTTGTGCTTGATGTTATTGCTATTCCATCATTCAGTAGTCTTGTTTCCAAATGAGGCTGTAATAAAGCTACCCTTAAATTTGCTTACTTTATAGTGGCATGTTTCAGGAAATCAAATGTAGGTCTTACTAACTGAACTGAATTATCTTATGGATAGTCATGGAATTAAGTGTTGATGATTTTGGAAAACAATAATTAGACTTTACTGGGAAATGACAAATGCATAAATTTACAGTTCTTTGTATTTATTAGATACTTTTTACTGCATTTAATATACATAACTTTATTTAGAGCTTCTAAGTGATGAAATGTACAGTTTTATTAAGTATCTCTTTTCTTGTATTAGCAGTACTTTGAGAGAGTACAATTTTGAAATATGTCCTTTTCTGTTTTAATTCAGGTTTTAAACCAGGGCAGCGTAAAGTTTTGTACACTTGCTTTAAGAGAAATGATAAACGTGAGGTTAAAGTTGCTCAGTTAGCTGGCTCTGTGGCTGAGATGTCTGCTTATCACCATGGAGAGGTGGGTATAAGAAAAGACTGTTTCTGTTTTACCTTAATTATTTTTGAAAAATAATTTTGGGAAGTAACATAGGCAGATTTGAAAAGATAGGACTTCTTGCTTCATCTGTGGTAATTTTACAGACAAATAAAAAAAAAAAGAATACTCGGTTCAATTTCCAACTCCTCACAACCATGTTCATCACTAACACGATTGTTTGTAATGAATAAGGTACAAAGTGATAATTTGATAATAAGTGTTATTTCAAAATGGAGTGGGGCTTTTTCTCTTTTTTCTCTGGCCCTTGTTATACTGGATGGAGCCTCAAGTAGTTTTCTCAGCAATTTATTCTATACTGACTCATAATGTTGGATTTTTCCACTTGGTAGTAACAATACTTTAATATTTTCTTCTAGCAAGCTTTAATGATGACTATTGTCAACTTGGCTCAGAACTTTGTTGGAAGTAATAATGTCAGTTTGCTTCAGCCTATTGGTCAGTTTGGTACTAGGCTTCATGGTGGCAAGGATGCTGCAAGTCCTCGTTACATCTTCACCATGTTGAGGTAAAATGTAGTTCAAAACAGAAATTGAAATGAGCTTTATTTGAAGTAATACAAAATTGAGAAGTATGTAATTGTTATTGTGGGAGATAACTAGAAATAAATACCCACATAAGTATTTCAGTTCCATAGTCCAGAAGTGCAGCATTTTGATCAGCTCAAGGTCTATATTAAACTTTGTGTGGCACAATGAAAACCACCTCCAAAAGGGGATTGTACAAGAATTTATTTAATTCCTAAAATCCCCAAAATGAAAAAAACAAAAAACAAAAAAACCCACAACCTGCCAAAGAACAAAACAAAATGAAAAACCTTCATTAAATTTGTATTTTATGTAAGAGAAGGGGAGAGCCAGTTTGGCATAGTGGTTAAAGCACCAGGCTAGAAATGGAGACTGTGAGTTCTAATCTTGCTTAGGCACAAAGCCAGCTGGGTAGCTTTGAACCAGTCATTCTCTCTCAGCCCTAGGAAGGAGGCAATGGAAAACCACTTCTGAAATCTTGCCAAGAAAACTGTAGGAACTTGTCCAGGCAGTCGCCAGGAGGCAACATTGACTCAAAGGCACAGAGAGAGGGAGAGAGAAAGGCCATTTGAATTTTTAAACAAAAGAAAACAGCTGCATTTACTCAGTTATTCAGCTTTTGACTTTATGGCTAAGAGATATTTGGAAATACAATACAATTGGTCCTAATACAAACCTATATCTGTACTTTTTTTTCTAGACAATAATTATTAGATTTATTATTATTATTATTATTATTATTAGATCATAAATGAAATGCCCAAGTACATCATGGCTTTTATTTTATAGGAAAAAAATGAGAGTTAAAGAAAAAACAGGAAATGTTTAGGAATCGGTATCAGTAATAGTACCGGACTCTGATTTGGGCAATATTCTGTATAACTATTCAGTTGGGATCAAAAGGTACTTTTTCATATAACCTGATAATTTTTGCATAAGATCTCTGGAAGATGTTTGGTAGTAATAACAGTAACTGAGGTTTTAGAATCAAAATAGGGTTCTGCTATGGACTACTTGACTAAAAATGCCACATTAAGCTTCAGTCCTTGTAGACATACTAAGCCTGAGCTTGTCAGTAGTCTGTATTGGCATAAAGTGATTTCCAGTGTAGTGTACTTAAAATCCATGAACTTTTTATTAAGTTCATGGATCATTTATTAAGTGATTTTGATTGGATCATACACCAGATGCAGTGGGAGTTCTGGTTCTTATGCATTTATTGGCATCCCATTCAGAGATTCAAATAGTCCTATTGCATATTGAAAGGTACTTTAATATTACACTGCATGAGGAGGGCTTTTCACTAGGAGCACTGTATAACCTTTAGAATGCCTATGGCATTTTCATTCATTTTTAAAGAGAATAAAAAGTTTAGTTTAACAATTTGTAACTTCTACAACAATTCAGTTTGACAATCTATTGAATTATAAACTGAAATAACCCAAAAGTCTTATTTCTCTTTTCTTTAAAGCCCTTTAGCAAGATTACTTTTTCCTGCAGTAGATGATAATCTTCTTAAGTTCCTGTATGATGATAACCAGCGAGTGGAACCTGAATGGTACATTCCCATAATTCCTATGGTCTTAATAAATGGTGCTGAGGGCATCGGTACAGGATGGGCATGTAAGATTCCAAACTATGATACCAGGGAGATTGTGAACAATGTCAGACGAATGTTGGATGGATTGGACCCTCATCCTATGGTAATGCAATGTTCACTGCAGACTAATGTAATATAACTTTTTCATAAAGAGTCTAAATATGTTTATTTGCAGAGGGACAAAGTTATTTTTGGTAAGTCAGAATGCCAAAAAATGTGGCTTATAGTGACCAAATTCAGGCTAAGTGAGCAGAAGAGGCTAAGGGAACTACAGAATTTTTTTATGTTCTGTGTGATATGCCAAGTATGTCAGGGATCAGAAAGCAAGACCAAATCAAGGCTTCAGGCTTTTGTTAGGAGAGGAAAAGCTTGAGCTCTTGGTTCACAATCACACTAAACAAACCATGGAAAGAGAAGCCACTGGCAGGAGAAGCCAAGCATAAGAAACTGAGCAACTTAAATCAGCACAATAAGATAGTATTCTTTATTGCTTCTTTCATGTACATATTTAATTGATTAATAATGAGTTAAAAATCTTTTGTTAAGAATAGTTTTAAACTCAAATTTGGCCTCAGTTTTAAACTATAGTTACAAAACAATTTATCTCTATCCATGAAAATGTCACTTGCACAGAAATATTATGTATATTTACACATTTTTATTAACAATTTTATATTTTTCCTTAAGTTTTTAGATGTTATTATATATACTCCCAAACTATGTACTCAGTATTTCTAGTACTCATACCAGTTCCTTCTGTTTCATATTAATAAAATATGGCATAGTTATGAATGAACATACCATTCTCAGTACACTGGAAAGGATTAGAATTAGATAGCCCTTCTGATAAGCGGCAGAAAAACATTTGACCCCCACATTAGGAAAATGCATAAAAGGGACCTGAACCCTACAGAAAACTGGCTGAGCCACTACTCCTTTTCCTAGGGGAATGGACTATACCTTCAGAGATCCTCCAGAGAACTTCATAGAGATGGGACACCATTTTGATCTGTTTATGACAACACATACCAGAACTATAATATATTGTGAACCAAGGACTGATTCTCCATACAGACACAGAGTGCCTTCAACTTTATGCCTGGAAATTGAACAGGCTTTAAAATGCTGGCATCATAGATTCAATAGTGAGACTTCAGATACCCAGCCACCAGGAAAATATACCAGATGAGCTGGCAAACCTTTAAACAATGGTACAAAGCATATACCACATATACCATTGTACAAACAATGGGGAAAAAAGCATGTGGCAACAACTGGAAGAGTCCCAGAACTACTGGACTTCCTTCAAGCAGGAATAGATGGGGGCTAGCAGCCAATACTGTAGACAGAGAGGCCACAGCCTCACCAATCAGAAACTGCTTTCCTTCATGGGATTTAATATCTCTCACATGGAAAATAACTTTCCTGGTGGCTTTAACCTCAACCAAGAGTGTTGGGGAGTTAGGGGTTCTCTTGGTGAGAGGGGACCTGTGTGTATTTCATCAGGGCAAGGGGGTACTAAGATGAAATTGATGTTTCATGCCAAAAATAAATTCCAAATTCCCAAGACATGGATTATCATAATTTCAAATGAATTTCCAAATCCTTCTCAGCCTAGAGAACACATTTAGCATAAACTAGGTACTTAGAATCTACCTAAAGTACATACTAGGGGACTTGAGAATACATTAATTTCCTGTAATGCCTCTAATACTTTTGCCACACACAAATATGTAGTTTTGGATCATTTTCTTCAATAAATAAATGAACAAGTATAATGTTTTTGACTCATTTGTTTCATTGGGTTCTCTTTATCTAGTTTTAGGACTTGTGTGGAGAAAAGATCACGTTTTAGGTCATATTTATAGAAATATTGAAAATTCAAAAGGGTTCACAAACTTTTAAGCACCACTGTATACACTCACTTTTCTCCTTGCTCTGTGGTTATGTACTAGCTTGCTCATTTGCATAGAAGAATTAATAGTATGAAGTTGCCTACCGAAATAATGTGTACTGCCATCTCCACATAAATATTTTAATTTTAAATACTGGTTGATTTTAACTGAAAGTTTTGATTATCTAAAAATATTAAAATGTGTGAGACTTCTTAAGGTGTATATAATTAATGTATATTTTTAATGTTGTAGCTTCCAAACTACAAAAACTTTAAAGGAACAATCCAAGAACTTGGTCAGAATCAATATGTAGTGAGTGGAGAAATATTTGTGGTTGATAGGAACACAGTAGAAATTACAGAACTTCCAGTTCGAACATGGACTCAGGTAAAAATTTTTTGATACAGTTTTAGACTTAAAATATTTCTATTTTCTTTAAATCTGATTTTCATTTTTAATGTTTTTGCAGGTTTACAAAGAACAAGTATTAGAACCAATGTTGAATGGCACTGAAAAAACACCAGCGTTAATTTCTGACTACAAAGAATATCATACTGATACAACTGTGAAATTTGTTGTAAAAATGACAGAAGAAAAGCTTGCTCAAGCAGAGGCTGCTGGACTCCACAAAGTCTTTAAGCTTCAAACTAGTTTAACTTGTAATTCTATGGTAACTTTCCTCTATGTTTGACCTCCAGACCAGTAGCTGTTTACCATTTTTCAGTGTCACAGTAGTAATAATATATTCTGTATAGCACATGACTAATGTTTCTCTTTATATATTTTATAAATATATTCTTATTTTTTATATATATTATTTTCTCTTTGCTTTAGCTCATATAATTTAGGTAGTCCTCGCTCACTGATGATAATTGGTACTGGGAACTCCATTGCTAAGCAACACAGTCATAAGGCACGACATCATGTGACCGCATCAATTTATGACGGCAGTTCGAGCAGTCCCAGTTTTCATTATTAGGCAAATCCCACGTGGTAGCAGCATCCTGCGGTCACATGATCACCATTTTCTACCTCCTGCTGGCTTCCCATTGACTTTGTTTGTCAGAAGCTCACCATGAAGGTCACGAATGGTGATCATGTGACCGTGGGACACTGCATCATTGTAATTGTGAGCTGGTTGTCACGTGCCCGAATTGCAATCATGTGACCACAGGGATGCTGTGATGGCCGCAACTTCGAGGACTCCTTATAAGTACCCCTCGTTCAGCACTGTCATAACTTCAAACAGTCATTGAATGAGTGGACTACCTGTATAATAATTTATAGACCTTAATAGGTGCAAATGGTCCTAAAACACTTGAGGAATAGTAAAAATAGCTTAGGAATAATTCTACTGTTACTCTTCAAAGGTAGTCCTATACAGAAAGTGTTGTACTGCATAAATGTAATATAACCAAAGCAGGAATAACTGTTGTGAGATGGCTGACTGATGATGCAGCTGGTGCATTAAACATAGTACACTCCTAATCACCCTCAACTTTTAAAGGTAAAGTGGCATCATAGGGTTAAGGACGATAGCCAAGCTATACATGTATTACTTCAGAGGGAGTCTGGTCTCTTCCAGAACAGATTGACTTTACAGTCCCCAGTCTACTCTTCTACTGATTAGCAGCCCCTTTAGCTTGTCTGGATTCATTCCTATTTTTGCTATCTATTTCAGATCATCCAGTCTCTGGTAATTAGCTATTTTGAATAATACTGAGAATGCCTTTTCAAGGTATTTTAAAATAAAAACCCCTTGAGGAGTCCTTGGTGCTCTCTGAGCTTTGTTGTTTTCTTGCAGACATTTCATTGCCAGACTGCCACATTGCCACTACTGCCACTGAAGATGTTGCCTAGTCTGGCAATGAAACATCTGCAAGAAAACAACAAGGCTCAGAGAGCACCAAGGACTCCACAGTTCAACCCTGAGCTACAAATATTTGCTTCGATTGGTAAAAATTCATTGAGCCTGGCCTATAATAGTCTGCATGTTCAAGAGATTATCAGCATTTAAATGAGCTGAGAATTCAAAACTAGCAACGTCAGTTAACATCTGATTCCTCAATAAATGACTGTGTAGCAAGTGTATTATCTCATATATATATGTAGATTTACAGAAATACACAGTTTAATGCTGTATGTTTATTCAGAAGCAAGTGTACTGTGTTCAGCAGGGCTTGCTGCCAACTAATATGCATGGGATTACAGCCTTAAAGCTGACAATAAATAATTCTTTGTTATTAAAGATGCGGAATGATTTTTCATGATGACAGTCTTTAAATTCTTAAACACCTTTAAATCCTTATATGAATAAAGGTATGCAGAATAGATTATCAATTTATGACTAAAATAAAATAACTTCCAATAACTGTTACCCAGCCTTATTTCTACTTTACCCATCAGTTTGAGAAGAGCCCTAAAATCAATTGCCTCCTACTGCATAGACAACAATTTAATTATTAATAATGAAAAAAAAACCAAGAATTATAGTCTTTTCAAAGAAGCCTTCTAGATGGAATCATAGGTGGCAAGTAAATGGGAATGATAATGAACAGGTTCAGGCCTTCAGATACCTCAGAATGGTTTCTGATAGTAGAGCCCCCAAATTCAGCCCCTTAACAAGAAGGTTGGAAGAAATGAAGCTGCCATATTAAGATTTTTTCACATGATAGGAGATAGTTATATGTCTGGTGGACTAAAAGTATTTGAGGCCAAAATAATATCACAGCTTATATGCCTACCAAGTATGTGCATATAAGAATCTAGAACCATTAGAAGCTATACAGACAAGCTTCCTAAGGAATCTGTTTTTGGTTCCTCATTGTGTTCCTAACTCAACCCTTCAGGCTGAAGCTGGAATGCTTCCAATTAAAACTCATGCCCAAATAACACATGTTAGTTACTGGATCAAACTAATTTTCAACGCAGGTTGTCTGACTTCTTTCACTCTTCAAGATAAATTTCCACAATGGCTTAGGGTGACACCAAGTAATTTATGCCAAGAAGACCATTCATTCAGTGACTGTTCAAAGTTATGAGGCCCTAGGCAAATGGTGGTTGTGACTGGTCGTTGGAGTTCTAGCCATCCCAGCACCTTTGTGGTCATGTGATCATGATTTGAGTGCTTGGCAACTGGTTCATACTTGCAACCGGTTGCAGTGCCCCACCATCGTGTGATTGCCATTTGCAACCTTCCATGCTGGCTTCCCCAGAAAGTCAGTAGAGAAGTCAGCAGGGAAGGTCGCAAGTCATTGGGTTAAGTCTCCCCCACCTGTGCACCCTCCCCTAGCCTCTCTGCGCTTGCACTATGTCAGCCACTTGCACACCCCTGTGCACCCTTGCCCGACCCTTGCCATATCCTCACGTACCTCCTCAACCTGCGCTTCTCGCTCACACCCTCATGCACCTTCCCAACCCTCACTGCACCCTCCCCAACCTGCGCCACACCTCTGTGTAGCCTCCCGGACTCTTGCACCTTTCCCAACTCTCCCCGCACCCTCACGCACCCTCTCTGACCTGTGCCTCTCACACCGTTATGGACCCTCCTGACCCTTGCCACACTCTCCCTGACCCTTACTGCACCTCCCATGCACCCACACACACCCCTTCATTCCCTCCCCGACCCAGCAGCAGCCACTTACCTGTCTGCTGGCCTGGAACTTTCAACTTCCTGCCGATTTCCCACTGACTGGTTGGGGAAGCCAGCAGGAAGCTGCCTTGCCTAACAACTGGGATTCAGTTAAGAACGGCAACTGGGACTGCAGGGATTGCCATTGCTAAGCGGTGCAGTTGCACTTTACAACCACATTGGTTAGTGACATAAATTCCATTCCCAGTTCCTGTTGTAAATTGAGGACTACCTGTATATCTTGAATTTTGCTACCTTCCTTGGAATGAGTGTTTAGCAGATACTTGAATTCATTCAGTCATATCCTTAACAAGCATGCTAAATTGGATTCTTTTTTATTAGATATAGTTCTTGTCACGCTATATACAAACAAAATGCCTGGTTGGGTTCATTGGGTTAAATTCAACATTTGATATTTTGGAAAACACAAAATGAAAAACCTTCAGATATACTTAACAAAGGTAAATGCATGCCTATTAATTACCAAAAACAGCTTTGTCAACTTCAGGTAAAACAAGTGAAATCTGAAATGTGAATTCAAAGCTGAGAAGTTTTAAAAGACGGTAGTTTTCTATAATAATTATACTTCTCCTCTAGAAATAATAGCATTTATTTAACAATGTGGAATAGTAGTAGAAACAATTTTAATCAGATTTTTTTTAATTTGTGCAGGTACTGTTTGATCATATGGGGTGTCTGAAGAAATATGAAACTGTGCAAGATATCCTAAAAGAATTCTTTGACTTACGTGTAAATTATTACGGTTTGCGCAAGGAGTGGCTTGTAGGAATGTTGGGGGCAGAATCTACAAAGCTTAACAATCAAGCTCGTTTTATTTTAGAGAAAATACAAGGGAAAATTACCATAGGTAAGAAGAATATAGAATTAAAGGATATAATTGTCTCTTGATTTGATCTCTTTGATGCTTATATTTTTTCACTGTAATTTCTTTTCCCCCACATAGAGAATAAATCAAAGAGAGATTTGATTCAGATGTTAGTCCAGAGAGGTTATGAATCTGACCCTGTCAAAGCCTGGAAGGAAGCACAAGAAAAAGTAAGTCATACTTCCAGCTTTAGTCTTTTTCATATACTTTGTTGTGAAAATCATAATCGCATTCATACATTTGTACAGAATAAATACATAGACCTCATCAGGAAAGTATAAAGAAGGAATTTAAGCCGAGGCAGGCTGACTGGTTGCAGGAAGTACTATTAACTGTATTCAACTAAACAGACCTTTTAGACATTTCCTTCAGTGCACAAAAATCAGGGCCAGCCCATCATGTTCTGATTCTTGCTACTCTGTAATTCCTCAATATATGTTATATTGGTAAGAAAGAAAAACTGGTAAGAAAGAAGAGAAAGTGTTGGAGGAACGTCAGAACATAGTGATTTTGACCTTTGAGAAAGTACTTTCTTTTCACAGGATTTAAAGATTTTTTTTAAAAACCATCCCTTTCTTGGGAGGGACTCAGTCCAAGTCATTCTGTAGTTGTAACAACTGTGTAGATGTAATTAGAATTTGAGATTCTAGTTTCACCTTTCCTGTTTGTGGCAGTCTTCAGGATAATTTATGAATATCTATTGTATCTATTATTTATTTATTTATTTATCGCATTTCTTCACCACCCATATCGATAACAACTCTGGGTGGTTTACAAGCAAATTTAAAACAGTAAAAATTAAATATCGATTAAAAGAGATGCATTATAAAAGATACATATACAAATATACTAAAAACTCTATAAAATATAAAATATGAGATCTAAAACCCAAGATGGTGAGATCACAGTCTTCATAAAATTCCCTGGGCCACATCAAAATTCCAGTCACCCTCATGACAAACTATCCCCCCTCCCACCCCAACTGTGGTGGCACAGCCACATCTTGAGTCCCTTTCAGAAGGCCAGGAGAGTGGGGGCTTGCCTTAACTCTGGGGGTAGCTTATTCCAGAGGGCGGGGCTATGGCAGAGAAGGCCCTCTTCCTGGATCCTGTCAATCGATAATCTGGACAATTGACAATCAACCCACGGACAGGGTCCGTAACATGCCCTCTCTGCCTGACTGGTTGGGATGGGTGGATGTGATGGGGGTGAGGCGGTCACTCAGGTAACCTGGACCCGTGCCATGTAGGGCTTTAAAGGTGATAACCGACACCTTGAATTGGACCCGGAAGCAAACTGGTACCCAATGCAGCTCGCACAGCAAAACTGTTATATGAGCCATCTTTGGGGCTCCTAAAACTGTTTGCATGGCCACATTCTGGACCAGATGTAGCTTCTGGGTACTCTTCAAGGGTAGCCCCATGTAGAGCGCATTGCAATAGTCTACGGGAGATGACTAGGGCATGAGTGACTGACTGGAGGGCCTCCCGATCCAGGAAGGGGTGTAGCTGGCACACAACATGAAGTTGGGCAAAGGCTTCCAAGGCCATGGCTGCTACCTGCTCTTCGAGCAGGAGCTGTGAGTCCAGGAGAACCCCCAGGTTCCGCACCGGGTCTGTCTAGGGCAGTGCATCCCCATCCAGAACTAAAGATGGTAAGTTCCCAGATGCAGAAGAGTCCCCAAGCCGCAGCCACTCCATCTTACCAGGGTTACTATTATTAATATCTACTGTGCAAACAAATCTGCTATTCATCCTGTAGTAACTTTTGCATTTCTTTGGAGATCTGTCTACATGCCAGAATGTTTTTGACAATTTTGTATCTTGAGCATTATTTTTACCATTAAAAAAAAGTTCTTAATGTTTTGATTAGCTCCTAATAAATACGTTAAAAATTATTTTCTGCATCTATTAGAATTTGTACTATGTTTCCCCATTCATCATTTCTCTATATGTATGTGCAGTATTATAACTAATTTGATCTTTAAATAGGCTGCAGAGGAGGAAGAAATGCAAAATCTGAATGATGATGGTTCCTCCTCTTCAGGATCCACTTCAGGTCCAGATTTCAATTACATCTTAAATATGTCTTTATGGTGTCTTACTAAAGAGAAAGTTGAAGAAATCATTAAGCAGCGAGATGCAAAAGTAAGTATTTTTCTGAGCTTTGAACGTGAAAGTACTTACTAATATAGTAAAGGAGGAGATGGGTGGTGACAAATTTGATAAATAAATAAATAAAATATTGTTTTATGTTGAAAAAATGTAAAATTGCAAGTTACATTGCATGTTAATTTTTAAATTAAATTTCTTCCTCAAAATGTATAATTTTAATGACACCGTTAAATTGGTAATGATCAGCTATCCGAGTAAGAAAATGTACGTAATTTGCCATCTACTTTGTCTTGATAGATGGGACGCGGTGGCGCTGCGGGTTAAACCGCTGAGCTGTCGATCGGAAGGTCGGCGGTTCGAAACCGCGCGGCGGGGTGAGCTCCCGTTGCTAGTCCCAGCTCCTGCTCACCTAGCAGTTCGAAAACATGCAAATGTGAGTAGATTAATAGGTACCGCTTCGGCGGGAGGGTAACGGCGTTCCGTGTCGTCATGCTGGCCACATGACCTGGAAGTGTCTACGGACAATGCCGGCTCTAACGGCTTAGAAACGGAGATGAGCACCGCCCCCTAGAGTCGGACACGACTGGACTTTACGTCAAGGGAAACCTTTACCTTTACCTTTGTCTTGATAATCTTGATTTAGAAGGTCAAGAGAGCCAGTTTGATGTAGTGGTTAATGTATCAGGCTACATACTGGGAGACCGTGAGTTCTAGTCCCGGCTTAGGCACAAAGCCAGGTGGATGACCTTGGGCCAGTCACTTTCTCTCAGCCCTAGGAAGAAGGCAAACCACATTTGAAAAAAACCTTTCGAAGAAAACTCAAGGGACTTGTCCAGGCAGTCTTTGAGAATCAGACATGATTGAATAGATTAAAAAGAAGAAAGAAGAAGGTCAAGGCTCACTTTTACATGTTTCATAATTATTGTGTGGAATTCATTGCCAGTAGTCTTGAATGGCTATTAAAGGTGACTGGGATAAATTTACCAAGGATAGATCTGTCAAAAGCTATTTGCTTGGAAGTCTTAATGTTACCTCCCAGTTGAGAAAACCATGTCTCCAAATACCAGTCGTAGGGAGCACTAGCAGGCGAGAGGTAGATTTCCAACTTCCGCTTCAGAGCGCTTCATTCTGCCCACTGTCAGCAATAAAATGTTGGACTAAGATGGGCCTTGGCCTGATCCAGCAAGGCTGTATTTATGTTCTTATATTTGCTTACCTTCAATGTTCAGAACATTTTTCTAATGCAAATTATTTTACTATTCTTCTTTGTCTTGTAGGGAAAGGAACTCAGTGATCTCAAGAGAAAATCTTCTTCAGACCTTTGGAAAGAAGATTTAGCAGCTTTTATAGAAGAACTTGATGTATGCTGACCTATATTAAAATCCATGTATAGCATCAAGTTTTATATGAGGCTGTTATGTGGGGACAATTGATTATCTTCAAATGACTGAACTCATTATAAGAAAATGAAAGGGAATTTGTGTAATTCTGTACTTGAACTGTGTTTGAAAAACTTTATTTGCTGCAAATTTTGCAGTGAGGAAAGAGTAGGATCCTGGTGTCTGTGGGACTTGGAGTGTATCCAGACAGCTCTAGATTGAGTAAAACTGGTAGAGATTCCTCACTTGTTCCCAAGTTTTTCTACATATTTGACCTCTTGCTCTGCAAGTTGGATGTCTAATATTTCTTCGCATATATAACTTGCAAGCTTTTAATTTTTTATTTCTTTGATTTTCAAAGTGAATATTTGATAGGAATTAATTTACACAAATTCCTGCAAAGGTTGAAAAATACTTTTCCCCCCAATTTTCTTGCTTAAAAGTTATATTCATTTGGGCCAGAAGATGCAAAAATATGTGTCTCACAATTTTCATACTCCTTCTGGCAAAACCCTATTATATCCTGAACAGAAGTTTTTCTATGAATACATATAACCAGATCATGTCAAGATGTGGCATGTCCTTAGGAAAATGGGAATCTCAAGATAAATCATTTTCCTCATGAGAAACCTAACTCATTTAACCCTAAATCATAGTTATATCCAATGTAAATATTAAAATGAATTTCTACTCTTTATATCTGCAAAACTGGGTTGTTGTTTTTTAATCGTATGGCATAGCAGTTTGGTGTTCATGCTGCTTTTTCTTGCTGGGAAATCCTTGTGAGGTCCAGCAGCCAGATATGTAGACTATTTAGCTGTGACTATTTAGTACCGAACTATTGTTTTTTAAGTTGAGTATTTGCTTCTGCAGTTCTTCTGCTTTTTCCTATGGGATTCTTGATCAGCAAAATAAATCTGGTATACCCCAACATAATTTTGAAATAAGTTACTAATTCGGAGTTTTGGCTTGATAATTAAGTAGGAGCTACGTTGAAATCAACCCTTAATTTTATTTCTTGATAGAAATTTAATGACATCCATTAGTTTGTATTAGCAGATTGATATTCCTAAGAATGTGGTGTGCAAAATTTATATCCTAGAACATGGAATATAAACTTTCTCACTGAAAATAATCAATCACGTTTCTGTCATTCTCCTGAATTTTCTTTATATGTTAAAAGTTATTAGAATCAAAAAGTTGTTTTCAAGATGAAATAGGTAAATTTGTTTCAAAGTCATCCATTAGGAATAGTAGTGAAAATTGCCAATTTGTAGATGAAATAATATTTAAAGGTATGTTCATAATTACAGTGAATTCAGACTTTACAGAGTTAGAAGCTGTTTATATCTGATCGTTATTTTCATGTTTATTTTAGAAAGTAGAAGCTCAGGAAAGAGAGGATGTACTGGCAGGGATGACTGGCAGACCCATAAAAGGCAAAGTTGGTAAACCCAAGATGAAGAAACTTCACTTAGAAGAGACCATGCCTTCACCGTTTGGTAGGAGAATAGTTCCACAGATTACATCAGCTATGAAAGCTGATGCCAGTAAGAAATTACTAAAAAAAAAGAAGGTAAATAAGTCTGTCTGTTAAAATTTTTTGTTTAGAATATCCTGTACTTTCTCCTGAACAATTTTTATCTTCTTCATTTATACTAAATAAATAGGAAGCAGTTTAAAACCTACTGAACAAATACAAAATTGCAAATAAATTGGTTAAAAACTCTGCAGTAAAACCATAAATGCAATATGATTAAAAAGCATTAAAATGAAGAGAAAGGGAGGCCAAAACCAGGAAATGAGGGGAGAGGGAAACTCAACAAGGAAAGAAGTGACAAATAACGCCCCCCTAGGGCATATAAAAATGGTTAAATTACATCAGGCAAGTAGCTGGAGTGAGTCCCACCTCTCCCAAAGTGTATTGCTGAAGGCTAATTTTCATTTGCAATATCTGCAGCTGTTTGCAGCTCCCCTACATACCTTTATTTTCAACTGTATTTTCTATTTTCAGCACACTTAGGAGAACTGTCCCTCCCCACACTTATCTTCCTATCTGATGGATACAGTAAGAATTATCCAGTTTGTCGGCCCCAAATAAAACCCTGATTCTAGACTAGTTGAATATTTTTGGATTTTCCTTAGAATGCCAGTATTTAAAGCTATTTAATAGTAAGCTAACCATAAAGTAACTAGAATATAAGGTTTTTCTTTTGTGTTACTCCCCAAATGAGGAATGCACTTCCTTGGGAATTAAATGTTATTCTCATCTCTTAGTTTTTACAAAGGTTAAAACACAACTTTTTAATTTCAGCTTATGAATTTCTTTAAGTATTGATTTTATTATTAATGTATGCATTTTAAACATGTTTTAATTGTATTTTTGAACTGAATTTATTGCTAATTGCCTTGTGCATCCTTGTGAAATGGAAAGGCAGTGTACATATGCAATCTCATATTCCAGGTTGGAAATGGAGTTTGAAAGATTGAGGTTTATCCCCAAGGCTATGTATTATTTCTCAATTTGCATCATTCTCTTGGCCATTATGGTAGCTTCACTTGTTTTCTTTTTAATTTTAGGGGGACCTTGATACTACAGCAATAAAGCTGGAATTTGATGAAGAATTTGGTGGTACACCAATAGAAGGTGCTGGAGAAGATTTGCTTAATACCTCTGGTCCAATAACTAAGACACCTAAGCCCAAGAGAGACAAGAAAGAGCCTGGTGAGTAATAGTGTGACAGAAGGGAATCTCTTGCGGAGACACAGAGTAAGTTTGATGCTCATAGACCCTCCTTCAAGCTCAAAGATTACAAAGATGCACCACCAGCATCATGCATTTGTAGTGCCTGAAACAATCCTTACCTGAAATAATATGCACAGCTGATTTTTAAAAAAGTAAGCTAAGGCTATAACATTTGGATCTACTGATAAAAATCAAATATAAATGTAATTATTGAAAAAAATAAATTCTTGGATAGCCATATATTTCCTATCCCCATGGCTGTTGAAAATCAAATTAAGAAGCATTTGTTTGTTTGTTTGTTTATGCATTCATTCATTCATTCATTCATTCATTCATTCATTCATGTCACTTTATTAAAACGATATTGTTTAACAGTATGTTAAGATCTTATGCTTAACATATTGCTCTTACATTCCCTTGTTACAAAAAAGATTACAGACAAATGTGCCCTGGGTGATTCCTTAATTCAGAGTCCCCAATCAGGGGAGGTAAACCTCATCTCAGTCTCTAAGAAGATATATCCAGCAGTAACCTACAGTAATCTTTCCAAAATTCATCCCCCCACCAGGGTATGTCCACAGAACAAGTACTGATAAGAGCATGTGTGAGTTGCACCCCACTCCCTGTAAGCCAAAATATTTTTGAACAACACGTTTTCTTCAAAAGAATTTGAACAATAGAGAGTGGATCAGATTGTGTGCACCTGTCACTTGAGAAAGTCCATTTTGAATGGACTCAGGTTTCAGAAGAGAAGGGATATTATTTATCAGAGTTGCTGTATATTCTTGCCATCGTCTTGATGAGTTTTTGAAGGATATTGTGGTAGAATAACAAATGCATGTCCAGTGAGTAGAGGAGATCAACAGGTAAAAATAAAAGTTTACTCAGCAATAATAATTGGATCTGTTTTGCAGAACAGATAACAGCAATGGGTTAGTTATAATATCTATAAATATGCATAGCACAATTTGTCAATTTCTCATTGGGTTAATGTACTGTATGCTTTTGCCTTAGTTAGGCATTACACTTTTGCACATACTATGGCACTTTGTTTCTGACACGGTCTTTTAAAATACTAACTGGTCTCTTCCCCATCTTAGAATGTTCTGACATCCATACTGATTTATTACCTTGGCTTCTTATACATGACTTATCCATTTAGAGACAATGGAGAATGGCCTTTTATTTATCCCTATTTTCCTACTTCTACTTCTTCAGAAATAGTGCTTAAAATGTCAGCATAGAAAGTTTCATCAACCTGGCTTGTTTGATAAGAGATAACAAAGATTGTCATGACCATGTTTGCAGTAGATGCTGGCTTCATGGTATCTTTCACTGAAGCCCTCCGTTGAGAGATATAACTAAGACAATTTTTCAATAAAACAATAAAACATAAAAACAAATTATTGCAGCAAAGAATATGAAAATACCTTGAATACTTTTTCTTCCCTGTGCTCATAGATAAGGCATTCAAGAGGTTAAACAAGACCAATCCCATTTACCAGCCACTGGAAACTTATGTGGAATGTAAGAGGTATATCTTAAGGCATCTACCAGTGCCTTGCCCCCCTGTTATTCAATATATATACTAACGATCAACCCGTCGGTCCTGATACATTGTCCTTCATCTATAGCAATGATTTGGCACTTATTGCTCAGGGAATTAACTTCAAGGAAGTGGAAGACAAGCTCACTCTGGCTCTAAAGAATATGTCTGAATATTATGAGAATGGACTAAAATGGACCTGTCAAAAACTAATGTCTGCGCATTCCATTTCAAAAATAGGCAGGCCAGAAATAGGCTTGCTATTATCTGGGATGGAGTGAGTCTGGCACATTGTGAGATGCCATGGTACCTCAGTGTAACACTGGACCAAACATTAACCTTTAAAAGACGTTTGTTGCAACTTAAAGCAAAAGATTTCCACCTGTAATAATCTCCTCAGGAAGCTGGCTGGTACTACTTGGGATGTTCACCCTACTACTCTACGCATGACCGCCCTCACATTGTGCTACTCGGGAGAGTATGCCTGCCCCGTTAGGGGCCGCTCTGTGCACTCTATGCAGGTGGACAGGGTGCTTAGTGACATGTATTGTTACTGGATGTTTACGCCCCATTCCACTTGATAAATTATATATCTTGGCGGGAATAGCCCTGTCAGGTATTAGAAGGAGTGTGGCACAAGGCGTGGCATGTGGAAAGGTGTTACACAATCCGGTACACCCATTATTTGGCCAAGTACCTCCTACAGAAAGACTGAAGTCAAGAAGGAGCTTCTTAGACTGTGCTGAGAAGATTGCTACTACACCTCAAACAGAATGATTAAAAAGATGCAAATCTCAAGTAAAACATCTTCATCATTGGATAGAACCACTTGAGGAATTGCCTGGAGGTTCGGAGGAGGAGTGGACAGTTTGGAGATGTTTAAACAGACTGCGCACTGGTTTGGCCAGAACTAAAGATTATGTGAGATTCCAGCTAGCCTATGACTCAGAAAACGAAACTCTTTCTGAGTCAGAGGGGGAAATAAAAACTTACCGGGATGAAACTGGGAAAGTAAAACCCAGAGATGAGTCAGCAGTGTGGGAAGTCACAGTCCCTGATTGGTTAGTCTTTGGAGGAGGATTTGAATCCTCCAATCAGCACATGCGAATAACGGGCAGAAAAGCACGCGAAGGAGAAGGCAGCCTGATTGGCTGCAGAAGGGAACAGGAACGCAAAAGATAGGCATAAAAGGCAGACACGTGAAGAGCAAGCTGCCAGAGACAACTGTTCCTTCGAGCTTGCAGTTCCAGCAGAAGAGTCCTTACCCGCGTCAGAAACAGCGTCTATAACCGGAGGGGAATCAGCACCAGTGTTTCCTATCAGAGTGGATTTGGATCCTGCATCCACTACCACTGAAGATCTTCTACTTGCTGAACCCAGCAGCCTCAGTCTCACATCCAGCTTCAGACCTCTGCGTCTTCCTTGTGCACGTTCCAGGCGTGCTTCCAGCTTTGCTTCGAGTTCCAGCCATGTCCAGAGTCTCCAGTCCAGTCTTGTCATGCTTCAAGTCCTCAGCCTTGCTTCGAGTGTCCAGTTCAGCCTTGCCATGCCTCTAGCTCCCAGCCTTGTCCAAAGTTTCCAGTACAGCTTCATTGTGCCTTCGATCTCCAGCCTTGCCTTGGATCTCCAGCCCAGTCTAGCTGCATCCGGGTGCCCAACATTGTTCCGGAACATCATACCTATCTTGTTGTGAACCAGGTTTGCAATCTTGTCTAGAACCTGTGGTCCAGTCTGATCATGCTTCGAGTCCCTCGCCTAGTTCAGAACTTCCAGTCCAGCCTTGTTGTGTGCCTAGCTTCCAGCCCAGCCAGGAATCTTCAGCCAAGTCCAGCCTTGCTTCGAGTTCTCAGCCTTGTTCCGAGCATCCAGCCCAGAGTACCCAGCCCAGCCCAGTATCTCTAGCCAAGTCTAGCCTTGCTTCGAGTTCTCTGCTTCGTTTCGAGCCTCCAGCCCAGAGTTTCCAGCCTAGCCTGAGTCACTGAGCCCAGTCCAGTCCTGCCACTGTAGCCAAGACTTGCCCAGAGGGTCCAGTTCGGTCTCACCCAGCTCCCCGATGCCAGCCTAGTTCTAGTGGTGTTCCGGATCATGGACATTCATCTCCAGTTTCAGCATTGCCCTAGCTTCTTCCAGCCTTCCAGCCTCCATCAGTGAATCCTGCTCTGCTGTTCTACTACAACCTCTTCCTGCAAGCTTGCCGGTTTCCTTGTTATTACCCAGTTGGTCTTCATCGGAGCCAGCCTACTTCTTGACCATAAGGACTTATTTATTGTAAATAGTTATTTAATAAAGAGTGTTTTGATAATAATTCTGCCTGGCCGCTTCATAGTCTGAACAGGACAGATTACACTGTGTGCACAATTTTTAGGCAAGTGAGTATCTTGACCATATCATCATTTTAATGCATATTTTCCACCTCCAAGCTGTATAAACCTGAATGCTTGTTGGATATATCAGGTGATGTGTATTTGTGTAATGAGGGAGGGTGTGGCCTAAGAAGATCAACACCCTATATCAAGGTGTGCATAATTATTAGGCAGCTTCTTTTCCTCAGGCAAAATGGGCCAAAAAAGAGATTTAACTGACTCTGAAAAGTCAAAAATTGTAAAAAGTCTTTCAGAGGGATGCAGCACTCTTGAAATTGCTAAGATATTGGGGCGTGACCACAGAACCATCAAACGTTTTGTTGCAAATAGTCAACAGGGTCACAAGAAACATGTTGAGAAAAAAAGACACAAATTAACTGCCAAAAAATTGAGAAGAATCAAACGTGAAGCTACCAGGAACCCATTATCCTCCAGCCCTGTCATATTCCAGAATTGCAACCTACCTGGAGTGCCCAGAAGTACAAGGTGTTCAGTGCTCAGAGACATGGCCAAGGTAAGGAAGGCTGAAACTCGACCACCGCTGAACAAGACACATAAGTTGAAACGGCAAGACTGGGCCAAGAAATATCTGAAGACAGATTTTTCAAAGGTTTTATGGACTGATGAGATGAGAGTGACTCTTGACGGACCAGATGGATGGGCCCTTTGCTGGATCAGTAACGGGCACAGAGCTCCACTTCGACTCAGATGCCAGCAAGGTGGAGGTGGGGTACTGGTATGGGCTGGTATTATTAAAGATGAGCTAGTTGGACCTTTTCAGGTTGAAGGTGGACTCAAAATCAACTCCCAAACCTACTGCCAGTTTTTAGAAGACACTTTCTTCAAGCAGTGGTACAGGAAAAAGTCTGCATCTTTCAAGAAGACCATGAAGTTTATGCAGGACAATGCTCCATTGCATGCATCGAAGTACTCCACTGCGTGGCTAGCCAGTAAAGGCCTCAAAGATGAAAGAATAATGACATAGCCCCCTTCCTCACCTGACCTAAACCCTACTGAGAACTTGTGGGCCCTTCTCAAACGGGAGATGTACGGTGAAGGAAAACAGTACACCTCTCTGAACAGTGTCTGGGAGGCTGTGGTTGCTGCTGCACAAAAAGTTGATCATCGACAGATCAAGAAACTGACAGACTCCATGAATGGAAGGCTTATGACTGTTATTGCAAAGAAGCGTGGCTATATTGGTCACTGATTTTTTGTTTGAAATGTCAGAAATGTTTATTTGTAAATTTTGAGTTGTTTGTTTATTATTCTCACTTTAATAGATGAAAATAAACGAGTGAGATGGGGGGATTTTCTTTTTTCATTTAGTTGCATAAAAATTCTGCACACTAATAGTTGCCCAATAATTGTGCACACATAGATATGCTCCTAAGAAAGCCAAAACCTCACTTTTACTTTCTTAAATATTCAGGTTTGAGGTTTATTAACATTTTAGATTGACCGAGAACACTGTAGTTGTTCAATAATGAAATTCATCCTCAAAAATACAACTTGCCTAATAATTGTACATGCAGTGTATATGGAAAAATGGGGGCTTCTCCCTGAGGGCAAGGATATTTGCTGCAAATACAGCAATATTCAAACAACTACCCATCTTCTACAGTGCCCTTTGGGACCGATATGCACACAGAGTGACTTACCGGTCAGAAACACCTCTGCCATCAATTTGGCCTGGCATTGGGCTAGAGTTATATAAATTTTATATTTTTATTAAATGTTTTTAACTTTTTAACTTTTAATTAATACCTTCCCCCTTTCTAGTTCCTGCATTTCTGACATGAAATGAGACGAGTACCTTGATGTTCCCTTTTTTATCAGACAGACACGTACAGCATTCATAAACTGCACATACTCCTTCTTTACTAGCTAATAGTAAAGATACTTACTATATTATATTTTGAAGTGCAAGTTGGCAGAGTTCTGTGGTCTCTATCATTGGGTCCAGTAGGGCCTCTCCAATTTCATTGGCCAATATTTTTACTACTGCTTGGATACAGATCATGCTGTTACTAAGATGTACCAGGTCTCTGATACCTTGTGCTAATGGTGCTTTATCTCATATCAGTTATCTGGGCTGGAAAAAGTCCTGCCTATTTCTAATAGGTCTAGAAAGTTTTTGGAGCACTTGGATGTATGGTTGAACAGTGGCAATATAACATTGGCCAGAGAATGTAATACTTTTTTTATAAGTATTTTACTAAGTTTCAGACAAAGATAAAAGCTTCAGAAAAACTAAAAAACTACAAAGAAATAAGAACTAAAAAAGTGTAGAAACATAAAAGATTTTTTTCAAAATTACCAAAAGAGGTGACTTCCAACTTTTAACAGCAAGGATATACAAACATTTTCCATAATCAATCCCTCCCTCTATATTAAACCAAAATCACATTTATTTCTATAAATCATTCCATTGGCACATTATAAAAATCTCTGAATACAGTTGCTCCCTCCCATTACATTAAAAGAATATATATATATATGTATATGTATACCTCCTAATCAACTTCCCCCCACAAAGATGACATTTATTTAATTATTTCCTTCCTACTACTATTCTATACATTCCTGTCTACTATAATAAAGATTGAACTAAAAAACATATAATTGTCTGCCATTGTACTTGATAATACAACAATTTTAATAATCGTATTAAACCCAAAACCATCCAGATAGACATTTATTATTTTTTATTATACCTTAATAATCTTAATCCAAATCATTAAAGATAAATGAAATCAGCCAAACCCTAAAAGCAATCCAGATAAATATTCTTAAATCTTTATCCCACTTCAAAATAAACCAGAGCATTTACATATCCCCACAAAGCGCACAGAGCTTTTTTCTTTAAAAAATTGAACAGCCCAACTGCCCCCCTCAAAAATTCTGACTTCTCTTCAGGAGACTTCCCATATATAATAACCTTTCCTTTTCCATTGCGTTCCATCAGAAGATCAATTTCACCTATAGCTTGCAACTTGATTTCTCCCTTTAATTTCTTCAGCTCAACTATCTGATCTTCATCCAGCATTTCAATAGAAGCCCTGATCTCACTCTTAGAAGAGACATTTCTGTCACTATTAAAGTCCTCAGTTTCTTCCACGACATCTCAAACTAGGTGATACATTTTAGACCTCATATTTTCCATAATGTCCTGATTGCCTTGCATAAAAACTTGGTAGGAATCAGAAAGAATCTGTTTAAAACCTTGTTAGAAGTCGCAACTTCCAGTGGGGACGTGGCGAACTGAACAGCTGTGCCCACAGGCTTAGTGGGCAGAACTGAAAATGTGGCAGTATTTTCAGGCTCGGGCAGGTTTTCCTGAAGCTCAGGAATGTTTTTCCAGGAAATGAAAACACTTGGAATCACCCCATCTGTCCTCCAGATGGCAGCTTGCAGCCAGAAGATTGCAAACAGAATTCACACTCAACTGGTAAGAGTGGCTGGGAGGCTGGGATGTCACCATTTACACAAGTGAAAGTGTGATAGCAGACAGTTCCCAGGGAAAGTAGAAGCAGAAAACTGAAAGTTCAAAACAGCGGATTCATTGTGTAGGAAAATGCTAATATCTTCAAATTTAATACAAAAATAATAACAAGGAAACAATTATTTACTCTCAATCCTCCTTAATACTTGGAGGAAAAACGAAGTCCAAAACTGAAAAAGATTTTTTCAAAAAAAAAAATTTGATCCCCAAAATAACGATAAGCACCAAGAGAACCCAATTCTCCTTGCTGTAGAAAGCCTCTCTCTTAGGGTACGCATACTTAAAAGAAATATAAATTGGGTGATTTAGAAATGGGCTGGCTGGTCTTAGTGTCCCTTTAAGGCTACAGTGTGGCTTGGAAAGTGATGAAATCCCTGCCTCCCAGCTGGCTCTTACCAGTCGAAAGCAAAATGCTGTTTGCGATCTTCTGGTTGTGAGCAGCCATCCGGAGGACAGATGGGGTGATTCCAGGTGTTTTCCTTTTTCTGGAAAAACACTCCTGGGCTTCAGGAAAAACCTGCCTGAGCCCCAAAAAACTGCTGCGTTGTCAGTTCTACCTGCTGAGCCCACGGGCATAGCTGTTCAGTCTGCAATATCCCCACTGGAAGTCCCTTGAGAATGTAATACTCAAGTGCCACCCAAAGCAAAATAAAACAAAAAAAAAGGTATCCTGCTCAGGCCCCAAACCTATTTTCACAGTGCTATAAATATTTATATAATAATCTGAGAAGTTCCATTGAAACTTATTCTTACTAAATGTGTACAGGATGGATAAATTATGCAAAGAAAATATAATAAGGTTCTTAAATTTTGGTTTTTTATATAACATTATACTTAGAGCTGACATACCCATCTGCATGTTATATATATTTTGGAAGCACCTGCTTATATTATTAATTTCTATATCATTAACCTGGAAGGTATAAAAGCTTAATGTGAGGAAACATCATAAAGATTATTCCTTACACTGCTAAGAATTTTACTTTGTTTTAGGTACTAGAGTGAGAAGAACGCCATCTTCCACGAAGTCTGCTGCAAAAAAAGTAAAGAAACGAAACCCATGGTCAGATGATGAATCGAAGTCTGAAAGTGACTTGGAAGAAAATGACCCTGTGATTATTCCAAGGGATTCTTTACTTAGAAGAGCTGCAGGTAACAATGGAATGTCTATAACAAAATCTTTTAGTTTAATATTGTAAATGAGTTAAGTTTTAATAATTGGCAGCTGTGTTTGTAGTAAGCACATTGGGCTTAATCATGTTTAACTTGAAAGAAAAGGCTTTCTTTTGCATGCTTTTGAAGATAACTTTTGTGATGTCAGATAAAATGTTTCCCTTTTGACAACCCTGTCATGCAGATCATTGTTGCATACACAACAATATTCTGTCTACAATTACTCCAGCGTCAGCTAAACTTTTCAGTAGGTTTGCAGTGACCTGTCGCTTCTGCTTTGCATATATGACTAGTTTGGGGACAGTTTTAGCAGATACTTTTTTCTCAGTGTTTCAGGTATTGCCTCAACTTCAACAGTTTCATACAACTCAATTTCTTAACTTTTTCACAAGTGAAATTATTTATCTGGAAACATATTTTTTAGTATCTTGACTTGCTTTGTGAGTGAATTATCTTCATTTGGAAATGCAAATGAAGTATTTGTTCGCCTGTGGAATTGTCTTTTCCTGGCTAATTATAAGGCCCACAAGTTAATGCCATTTGGATCTTAACAACTTTACAGTGGGGAAAAAAAAATCAACCCAAAGGTATACTTCTGTACTTGCCATATTCACTGTTCTTGTCTTTTGAATGGGTAAACAAATTATGCATTCAAATTTGCAGAAAGGTGGCCTGTTTAAGTTTGCATCACATAGAGATTGTGTACCCTTTGTTTGCTTATTACAACGTGCTATTTTACCAGGGGTGTCTAAACATTTGCATGCAACTGTATCCTTCCTTACAAGTAAATTGTATTGTAATTCATATATTCAGTGTGCTATACTATATCTTTCGCAGAACTCTTCAAAATTTTCATAGTGTGAAATACAGAGTATAATATTTAACATAAAAAGATTTGTGGTTGTATCTATCTTCGCAGCTGAAAGGCCCAAATACACCTTTGACTTCTCAGAAGAAGAAGATGATGCTGATGATGATGAAGATACCAACAATAATAATGATCTTGATGAACTGAAATTAAAAGCATCTCCAAACATCAATGACAGAGAAGATGGATTTGTGCCCTCAGATAGTCTTGAAAAGGATGAATATGATTTCTCTCCAATCAAATCAAAGCCTTCTCCAGAGTAAGTGTCATTAGTTTAGGATAGTATTTTATTTAGTCTCTAACTAGCAGTATGAGGATTAACAAATGCATGTGGGATAAAAGAAAAAGTAGGTCTGTAGGGTGAGGCATATTTGTGGGCATATTCTGGATATTAAGTGTCAACAGATGCTAAACTGTTGACCGCCCAGAGTCCCCTGATGGGAGGAGATGGGCAGGGACAAATTGACTGACTGACTGACTGACTGACTGACTGAATAAATAAATGTTTATCTGCTTTTTTAAACAAATACACATTGTTACTTGGAGTGAGTGCATTTTTGTGTATTGAAATGTGATAATACATAGAAATGAAGTATAGTTGTAGCCATTTGGTCACTCATTTTATGTTTTATGTATTACCATATATTATTATATATATTCTGTACAGCATCTTTATGGATTAGTCTACCATATACTTTGTATCACAGTCCTGCACAAAATCAAACAAAATGCTGCCTTTGTAAGCGGAGGAAACTGCTTAGTAAAATTCTCTTTTTATCATAGGAAGGTTTCCCAAGACAAAACTAGTCAAGACTTTGGCAGCCTGTTCACCTTTCCTTCTTATTCTCGGAAAACCAATATTGGTATGTATAAAATATATTAAACATTTCAACCCAGTAGGCAATCGGATAGGGAATATATGGAACCTTTGTTTAACCTTCTTTTGAATCTCAGAGAGTATCCTTTTCCAGTGAAACACCCAAACCTTAAAAAAAATAATATGTAGGGCAGTTGCATTAAGGTAGGAAAATGTAAGTTATATTCTTATCCTTTCTGATGAAGATGCCAGAAAATAGAATTATGTTTTTGAAAATAAGTAATTGTAAAATTTATTTTTGTGAGTTATGGCTAACTAAGGCAGAAGTGACACAATTACAAATAAATCAGAATAGTACTTGTTGAATCCAGTATCCTTCTGGTCTAAAAATGGCTGTTTAATTACTTTAAGCATTAGGTATCACACCCTGATCACACGTACAGCTGAACCATGATGGGAAAAAGTCTGGAATTTCTGGTGGTATCTGTAGCCCTCCATTACAGCAACCAGAGCAAATCTGCTTCCTGCTTTCTATGCCTTAAAAAAGAAGTGAATTATTTGAGCTTTCAGTCTTGGGTGTACACCTCATAGACTTTCCAAAGTTGTTACTACATTGTAATTCTTAATGTGATAATTGTTTATGTAATTATACACATGATTGGAGAAGAATTGTATAAATGATATTTCATTGCAATTAAAAGGAAATCACATTCACTTTAGTTTTAAAGGTGGCTCAGCATGCATCTCAAAGGTGAAGGACAGCCCTAATCTCAGGGAAAGGTTGCACATCCCTGCCTTAGGGCTTATCTAGGAAGCTGAGGAACATTGGCTAGCACTTCCTATTGGTCCTGGGCTGGTTACCTTTACCTAAACAGGCACTCCATTCTAATCAGTAACAGCCAGTGTGGTGTAGTAGTTAATAGGATGGACTAGAACCCGGGGACTCAGGTTCAATTCTGCCTTCAACCATGGAGGCTCATGGGTGACTTTGGGCCAGTCATTCTCTCTCAGCCCATGTATCTGTGGAGAGTGCCATATATAGCACTGTGAGCTCCTAGAGAAAGATATTAACCTAGCCAGTAACAACAAAACATCTGCTTCATCTATCACCAGTCCTCTTTCCGTAACCAGTTCCCGTCCCCGTTAATTATGCCTAAGTTGCCGTGTGCAAAACATTTCATTCTGAAACATTTCAAGAGCAAAACTTCATGAATCATCCTATTTTAAGGGCAAAACTCCCATTGTGTGTGTGAATGAAATGAGCTGTTCGGAGCTTTTTTGAAGAATAAACTTTTAGACATATATTTAGCATGCCTAAATGGAACGTTGAACATTTCAAATATTTTTAGCATCTTTGTGAGCTTGTCATTATGTCATTTTTCTATGAAAAATATTTACATTTAGTGTTGAGGAAATGATCATAGGTATGTAAGGCATTAAAAACATTTTGTACTGTTTAGATACATCAAAATTTGACAGTGATGAGGAAGATTCAACACCAGTCTACTCTTCTTCTTTTATTACAAAACAGACAGAGAAACCTTCAAGTAAAACAATTGTCACTAAAAAAGGCAAGTGTTTGAAATTTACCAGTTACTTTGCTCCTGTAAAATTTAGTGCTCTTGACAATTGGTATAAATATATATAAAGCATGTCCTAAATAAATTTCAAGTACTATCTTCTTGTCCTAAGATGAGAACATGCTAAACACTGTTCTGTTAAACCTTGTAGAGAACTCTCTGCACCTGAGACCCTGGAGAGTCATTGCTAGTCAGAATATGTTCACCGCCTTGAGTTATTTATAAAAATAATAAAGGTGGGATAGAAACTTAAATAAACAAACAAACAAATAAATATTGTCTAACAGGATAAAATAAGTCCATCTCTCTATAATAGTTTTGGAAACACTGCCCAAAACCTCTCCCATGTAATCCAACTAACATAGAGCAGAAAATAGAAAACAAGTACTGATCTTTTACTGCAAATTTACATGTGCCAAGGTGTGGGAAGGGGGAAAAAAGAGAATCAGTAGAGCCTTATGAGATCTCTGTTGGTGCTGCTGCAATTTAATATTTGTTTACATAATTAACAGCAAAACTACCGTCAGATGTGCCCTCTAAGCTGAAAAGGCCTCCTAAGCCTAAGAAGATGGAAATAATAAACTCTGATTCAGAATCTGAATTTGGTATTCCAAAGAAGTCTGTAGTTCCCAAAGGTAAAAAAAGCTATGTTCCAAACTTCCAATTGTCTTCGTGCTATGAATACACATTTCTAAACTAACTCTTGACAGTGAAATTAATTGCTTTTCATATTAAAAGGCAGCAACTAAAGTGTGTTAAGACATCTTTTTCATGTATATTTACTTTTAATGTTTATATACCGATGAGTTTAGAAATAAAGTGTGTAAATTATTTATATATTATAATACTTTATTGAATTTGCATGTAACACAACCATGCGATGGTTTTATTTTATTAAAGCGTTCCTTAGAAATATTAACTTACAGATCTCAAAGCAACATAAAATCAATAATAAAAAGAACACTATAAAAAGGAAAAAAGCAGTTCAAAGTACCTGTGATACAATACCAATACAAAACCAACTGAAACAATATACAGGAATTGTATAGGCTGATAAAAAAGTGTTCACTCTTGATCTGGTGCCACAGCCAAGAAGGCCCACTCTTGTATTCTGCAAAATGTATGCCTCCCAAAGTGAGATGCAGAAAAGTGTTTCTCAGCTGCCTTTAACATTCAAGGAAGTTCATTCTGGAACAGGCATTCCATGAAGTATCTGGGCCTCTACTAGATCAGCATGTATTTCAGAAACAAGTCAACATAAATGCAAGGTTTGTCTAAATTTGCTTCCTGGCAGAAGAGCAAGAGATGAAAGTAGTTTGCTTCCCATAGCAAGACATGTAACAGTCCAGCAGCAGCCCCCAAGAAGGCCTGATCTTAAGTTCTTGCCATAGGAGATGTAGGGAAAATATGGAAGCTGCCAAGGTGGATTTTCCCCCCAAATAACCTGATTTCAATTTGTGTAGGAATCTGTAGGTCACTCAACAACCTTGAATTAGAACTGGACTATGAAATTTTTATCTGCAGTATTCTGAACCTGCTGAAATTATTAAGTTTTGTGAAGATAGTCTTTGAATGCTTTCCAGAACTAAAATATGGAATGCTTTACATGTGATAAAAAGGCAGCCAACATCCCTATGGCCAGATCTTACAACTCCAGGAACAGGCGCAGTTGGTGCAGGTATTGTAATTGTACAAATGCACTCCTGGACACCACTGAAACCAGTTATTTTCAAGTTTAGAGTTAAATCCATAAATTAATTCAGTCTATGAGGGAGGGAAATGTCATGCAGAGCAGTTAAATGTTTGTCTTGTTTAGGTTAAGCTCCCATTTTTATGTTTTAGTCTATTGGGCATTAGCCAATTTGAACAAAATTTGATCAGGTTCTTTGAATTTCAATAAAAAGAAGAAATTTGGATGTCTTCAATGCACCAAGAAACTTCTTTAAGCAGTGTCATAGGCAAAGCTAAAACTCTAAAAGATAAAACAGAATTAAGACACACAGAATAAAACCAGTTGCATATCGTATCTAAAAGTTCAAACTATATTTAACATTGACGACGCTGGAAAGTAAAAAGAACTTAGCAATGCTGCCTGAAAGAGTAGCAGATACTAGATTTTAGGGTACTGATGATGGCTCGAACCAATCAGAAAAAAGGAGTTTCAGTAACTATTGGTTGCCATAGCATTCAGCGGATTACTATTTCTATGGTATTGTCTGTTAATACCTTACTTGATGGTGATACAGGAAACTGAATTGCTAAATTCCACTTTTTATTAATACAGTAATTTAATTTGGATGCATAATTTCTCAAGGAGAAAAAATAGTTAACATATGACTTTTGTCTGCGATTCAGTCAAGGACTTCATTTTGAGAAATTGTTTATACAGAAATAATTGGAGAGAAATGTTGGTTCTACAGGGTTGATTGCTATCTGAAAATAGTAGTAATTCCTCTAAACAATTTTACATTTAACAATTTCTCTTTAAAACATCTTTTAATTATAATGATACTATAATTTATTTAGTGAGGTAAAACTTACAAAGAACTGATGCAGATTCTCCCTTCCATCTTTTAGTAGGAAAAGGCAGGGGGGCAAAGAAAAGGAAAGCTTCTGGTTCTGAGAATGAAGGTGAATATAACCCTGGAAGAAAACCGCCCAAGTCAACTGCAAGCAAGGTAATTCAACAATCTGCCAGACACACTTACTGGTTATTAATGAAAGCCTTGTAAAATAATTTGTGGATTAGCTTAAATGTAGATTTTTAAAAAAACAATAGCATCTTAAGAACTTTAATTGGGATCTTCTTCATCAGTAACTTTTAATAATTATTTGAAAACAGAAACTGAAGAAAACCGCCTTTGATCAGGATTCTGATGTAGACATCTTCCCAACTGACTTTGCTTCTGAAACAACTTCTAGGCCACGGACAGGCCGGGCTAGAAAAGAAGTGAAGTATTTTGCGGAATCTGATGAAGACGACGATTTTGCTATGTTTTAATTAAGTGCTGAAAGAGCACACAAACTTCCAACGAATATCTTAAGTTGTCCTTTTGTCCTTTTCTGTCGCAGACTTTTTGTACATTTGACTTATTTTATGTGATGATGTAATTGATGGTTTTTATTATTGTGTGTAGGCATTTTAACATTTTGTTATTACACTTACAGTTTTATGCTCTTTTTTACTCATTGAAATGTCATGTATTTGTCTGACCGGCTTGTAGAAATGTTCTAGAAAGCTGTGCAAAAGCACACATTTTAATTGTCCTGGTTGCAAACAGCAAACCTTTTTGAAATGAAGTTTAAACATTAAAAATATAAAACCATTTACTTGTGTATAGAGGCTTGCCGTAAAGAAATTTTGTTTACACGGGGTCAAAATAAATATATTTTATTCTTTGCCAAGAGATTCCATGGAAAAAGGTAAACAGCATATGAACATAGAAAGCATTGTTAAACAATCTCAATGTACAAACAGAGCCAGTGAAAGTACATCACAGACTTGCTAGAATATATAAAAAAAATCCACTAGTGCTTTTAATGAAACCTAAAAAAAAGACACTTTAAAAAATTGTAACCATTCTACCACATTTCTCACTCTGTTTAATGGTGATTAGCAAAGTCATAGAGGCAGATTCTAACATCTGCTTCTGGGTGTTCTAGTGCCAGCCCTGTGATGCCAGAGAAGGGAATGGTAGGGCTGAGGAAGTTTCTCCAGAGTGTTTTTTTCACTAGTGCCACCGACTCAGAGGTAGTGATTATGCCTGGGTATTATTCCACCACGTTTCCCATATAGCTTGTGAGCAAGTAAAGTAACATTATAACACTGTAAAGTGTTTTTGCCTTGAAGGCTATAAGCGAAGTAAAATTTCAGTATTTATTTTTAAATGTGGAGAGGTCAACCAAGTAATAAACCCTTTGAATATTTTTAAAGTGACATTAACAATAGAACAAATTATGTTCAAATAACCGAGCTGGCAGTTACACTCCCATAAAAGTTACTTCTGCTAATGCAGTGAAAGTCTTTGATCTTTTGCTGGGAAAGAAGTAATACACTGAGGTCTTTAAAAAAGAGCAATGGTAAGTTTTCATCCTAAGACTCTGTCTCTTAAAATGTTCTTATCTGGACATGTATGTTGTCCATCTTCTAAGGGATGTTTGGGGCATTTCATGTACACAAGAAAAAGGGGAAAGCACTGAACATCCAGTATAGAAAGTACAGCTTCATATATTTTGTATGTACAAAGTCATCAGAAATGGTATAACCACAACTTTTTAACCTCTTGTTTGAGATCAATCTTGTCACTTGCAATGTTGGACACTGAAAAGAAACAGTAGCAACTTATCTGGTTGCTTATTTCATGAAATCACAGATTCGCAGCACAGTCCTAGTAATGTAGAGAAGTAAGGCCTAATGGAACTTACTCCTGATGCAAGTGTGTGTGTGTGTGTGTACACACACACACACACACACACTTTAGATTGCAGCTTTAGTATTCTAAACATTTATGGTTTCTAATTAAGCTGCAAGTTAATCTATGTTTTTCCCTGTGTGTACACATACTCATGCCTTCACACAATATAGATACATACAAACAATTCTTGGTCCTTTTGGGGTTGTAGTGTATGTAAAAGTCCAGAAAATAAGCAGCTGTAGAGATATTTGCATGTCATTCTTGTACATGAAGAGTTAGGAATTGAGTTGGAGAAAATGTCTTATTGCACCAGAGGAGACTGAGTGACACTGCTATTGTCTACTGAGCTTGGGGAAATGCTAGGACTGTGCTCTACTGTGGTTACTGTTGAGCTTGGTGTCAGTGGTTCATGGCCTTCTGAGTTCTCCAACATTTCCTGGATAAGAGGTGGCATAGATCCAGGGATTTCCATTTTCAGTGTAATAACACGTTCAGCACCTTATGAATTGTTCAGCCAAGGAAAAAAAGAAAAGTAGAAAAGGTTAATATGTTTGAATTTTTTCCAGTCCTCCTTCACTTCTCTCAGAAGACAAGAAACTTAGATAATTTTAAAAACTGGTTTTTCATCTTGCTACGTGGATTATCGCAAGAAGCCATGTCTAGGTTTGCGTAACAGCAATAGGAAAACCGCTCAGGTGTTTGACTAGAAGGAATGTTTCCTATCTATTCAGAGTTGATGATTAGGACAAAGAACTGATGAACAATACTAAGGTAGTGATTTTAAAAACCGAAAGTTCTAAATATTTAAAGATGTCCAAAAATTTAGAGAGCTGGGTTATAGTGCTGTCTTTGCTTCTTTGGACATCTAAAGAACAGAGAAGTATTATTTAGATGCATTGTTTGAATGGCCACATAAACAAGCTGCATTTGGATTGCTATTTGCAATGTCTTAAACTTACCATTACAGAGCAAAAAATAAAAGGTTTACTCAAAATATGCTAAAATCATAGCTGCATATTTTTTACTGAACTGAATGGTAGATTTGAGCAACTATTACACCATACTATAGAAAGTATTTGTAGCTCAGGGTTGAACTGTGGAGTCCTTGGTGCTCTCTGAGCCTTGTGGTTTTCTTGCAGACATTTCATTGCCAGACTAGGCAACATCTTCAGTGCGAACAGGGTGAGGGCCTTGCTCTCTGTTTATATGTAGTGGCTTGCCCTGCTTGTGTTGGTGGGGGTGTTGTTCTCTCCTTGGTAGTTCTTTGATTGGGCTGTTGTTTGTTGCTACAAACAAGGAACTACCAAGGACAGAACAACACCCCCACCAACACAAGCAGGGTTGTGTTACATATAAACAGGGAGCAAGGCCCTCACCCTGTTCGCACTGAAGATGTTGCCTAGTCTGGCAATGAAATGTCTGCAAGAAAACCACAAGGCTCAGAGAGCACCAAGGACTCCATACTATAGAAACCTAAAAGACCCATTACAGATGAATCCTACATTGGGGAAGGGGACAATTTCCAAGGTGAAAGAACCACAAGTTCCAAAATATGGGGAGTCTTTAGATACAGACACAGGGGAAATGTCTTATCCAGCAGTTTTGGGGTTTTTAAAAACCTTTTCATTGGTATCAGAAAAAATAAGTCATAGATCTATGCAGCTTTTCAAGGCTGCTCTCTGAACATTCCATTTCATTTTTTTCCATCTGCTAAACCATGCTAATCCCAGGGCTCATCTTAGCTGGCAGAGAAGTACTTCTCCTGGATTCAACGAACCTTTAGTCAATTTAGTCAACCTTCAAGAGATGCTTTGAATTACTGTTTTCTGAACATTATTCAATATAAACAGGCCTACAAACAAAACTGAACATCTTAGCAAAAATATGGCAAAATGCTTTCGTTTGCAAACCAACTTTTACCGAAAAATATGAACATGTTTACATATTAATGTACTGAACTCGTAACTGCCTGAACTTCAAGGTAAATCAAATTTATCCACTCTTGGCCATGTTTCAACTCCTGGGCAGAAGGAGGACTCTTACATTTGGGTTGGAAATGTGGCATTGACATTTTCATATTAAGTGAACTGGGGTCATCTGTGGGACTGTTCATGTTTCTAAAACAGGATACGGCTTTGACTGTGCAGGTACATTTGCCCTTTTTTTGGCCCCCATATGAACACTCCTGACGTGAACTCTCAGTCTTTGATTCTTTTCATGAATTGATGGCATTCTTCTGCTTGTATAGTGGATTAAGCCATATCCTCTGCTGACCAACTGACCTACATCTGTGCACAGGCAGCTCATTCTATCAGAAGCCTGGATCTGTTGTCTATCAGCTATTTTTTTCCAGTCATCCCAACAACCCCAAAGGATGTTGGTAATTCCTTTCCTACTTCACTTTTTCCCCCCTTATCAAAGCAACATTAAAAAAAAAGTGTGATTATGCAATCAGGATTGGTACCACCACAGTCACAGCCAGAGGGACTATACCCATCCATATTTGTTTCTGCCCCGCATATTCACAAGTAGTGGGCTGAGCCAGCAGGAGAAAGGGAATACTCAGAGAGAACGTCTTTTAGTAGGACCTCTTTAGGACATCATTTTCACCAGGAATGGGGAAAAAATCAATTAACATCAGGCAGTCAAAAGAATGCTATGGCTTCCTGGGGGAGGGAGTTTAACTGAGTATGACCCTTTTACAATTAATTGGCTGGGTCAACTGCTGCAGTTCTCCTGTTTGCACATCTTCATCTCCATCAAAAAAATATCAAATTTACCTTTTGCACTGATACTGCGCAGATCTGTGATTTTCATTAAGATCTTTGGAAACATATGAGGCTTGTTGGGTCTTCTTTTTCGGATGTATATTTTGAGAGCTTCTAGTAACGGCTCCTGTAGTTCATCTACTTTTGCTGGTTCTTCAAGGTCCTGGCGGTCTGGGAAAAAGGTACCCAAATATAATAGTTAAAATAATTTATACCCCAAAATCAAATTGTTATAAACACATACTATGATGTCTTCCTATCTTTCCTTGTTATTACTTGTTCTGGAGGTTTACAAAATTCAGTTCCAACTTGTCATCCCTGTGGTAACACTCTGCACAACTTTTTTGTTCCTAACTGGTGAAGCTGCAGTTGGTTAACTATTTATTTCCTCTTGTCCAACTGCACTGAGAAAAGAAAATATTCCAAGTCCAATGGTAATTATCCATAAAATTTTAATTTGTAAAACAGTAAAGTAAAACAACAAAACAAGTTTAAAAGGCTACCATACATTCTTTCATTTATATAGTTTACTTCTTCCACCCCCTTGATCCCAGAGCAGTATTGCCTTTGGGTGCCAGTAGGTGTCAGCAAACGATTAAAGGAAAGCTAGACCTATTTGCTTTCCCCCATTCCTATTTAAACACTCTGCAAAGTGCTGCTAGTGCTTCCTCCTTAATGCATCCACCACCAAATTTTGCCTGAAGGAATATATGAAGTGATTTTGAGATGTTGGCTGTGCTTTCCTGCAATTTTTCCAACATTCAAGCCATTTTTAAGATTGGTCATAGCAATCCAACTCTGGTCACAGCTTCGTTTTGTGTCAGGGCATTGCATTGCAATACTGCCTTCTTTATTTCCAATCCCTTTACATGAAATTCTCCATTTCACAGTTACCATACCACGACCCCCCATTCTTTTCCTTCAGCTTTCATCTCCTGAGTCCAGAACACTGAGAAGCCAAAACAAGTAGAAAAACATGACATAGAGCCTGGTTACTTGAGGGACGGCCTATCTCCCATAGAAACTGCCCAGCCCAATCGATTCAGGTTCCTTCAATTAAGCAATGCCATCTATCAGGACCCCAGAAGCATGCCTTCTCTCGCAGCTCCTGCCCTTTGGAACAAGGTTCCCCCAAAGAACGAAACAGCCCCCGTCCTGCTGAAGTTTCAAGGGGCCTGAAGACCTGGCACTTTACCCAGGCCTTTGGTGGGGATGACTGAAGCCTCCTTTTAACTTAGGTTGCTTTCTTTTGTTAACCCCGTTTGTTATTCTGCCATCTCTACCCTTTTTTTTTTCTTGTTTTTCTTGCATGTTTTTCATGTTTTAAATCATTTGCAAACTGCCCAGAGTCACTGGGAATTGGGCGGCATATAAATTTAATAAATAATACCAATAACATTTTCCTAATATCTGATGTCAGTAAGGGAGGAAATGGTATTTTTGAACAAAACCTAGCAAACTTTGAAGACACTGTATTGGTTTAAACCAGCAAATTTCTCCTACTTCTGTGGTGGCACATCAACATCACATTGTTGGCAAAATCTGGAGCAATGCAAGCCTCTTCAGCTCATACACCAATTAAGTTGATGTTATTCAAACACACCTCCACAAATTAAGCAGATGGCACTAAGCAGGCCAGTTTCAGTGTCATCCATTTCCAACGGCAGAAGCTGATTGGCAAATGTGAACACAAGATCCGTCAGGGGACCAAACCCAGCATTATGCATCTGAGTTCGATTTAGTGTAAGGCCATCAGAAAATGTCATTGTGTCTTGTTCAGGGGTGTACCTTGTGCAAATTCGGAGGATCTGGGAAGGAAGAAAAAATTATGTCCATTTAGGAAGATTAAAAACAAAGAGTTCTAGGAATAATCCTTTATGTTACAGTTATTGCCTCCACCAGTGAGTTTGACTGAACCCAAATCTATCTAATAACTTTTTAAAAATCCTACAATTTCAGTGTGAAACTGATGTACATCTTATGCAGCCCAATCCTACATGTTTACTCAGATATTAAGCCTCAGTGATTGTGTTTGCACAGAAATATTTGTTTGAAACAAAGTATTCTAGGATGTTTGGGCCAATTGCTGGCTTGCTTTCCTCTACCTTTTCTGTAAGATGGTATCACAAATTTTTACTGCTTAATAAACAGTAAAAATTATTTTCCCTGGGCAGTATCACTGTCTGCCATTATTGCAACTTTTTTTCTAACCCCCCTCCCCTCAGTTCAGGTCAAGACAGGGAACAGGATGTGCCATAGATTACAATGGAATGTCTTTCCCCATTCAGGATTGGGCTGGAATTGAGCAAGGTTTGTTCTCTATTCTTTCATAATGCAGAGTACAAAATGCTGTAATGAATTTAATTTATAGCAAGACACATTCTGATTGAATATTAAAAAAAAAACCCTTTCCAACAGTAAGAGAGGTTCAGCAGAGAAACCAATGACTAAAGAGGTAGTGTGTTCCCCTTTGCTCCATGTGTTCAAGTGGAAGCTAGACAGTCATTCTGTTGTGGATGCTTTAATATTGGATTCTTTGCAGAACAGGAATTGGAGGTGAAGGCCCAGGTGATCCATTCTAATTTTGAGATCTCCCAGAATCTTGGTATAACTTGTATAAAGAATCACACTGATGCTGGGAATTTGGGGGCTTGAAGCCTTAATCCTCTTAGAAAAAAAAAAGGTGTAGTCCATCTTGATTCTGCATATTGTAAACTTTTTTGAGTGCTTCCACATACTCCAGTGGAAGTCTCATGGTACTGTTGGGGGGCAGGGTGAGAAAGGGGTGTTGCTAAAGCTGATCCTGCATATGGAAAGGACCATCTTTGGGAAGGGAAAGCCTTAGGGTCTCAGTGAGAATGAAATAAGGCTGTCTGCTTTCGTAAGTGTCCTCAACTAAACACAATGATCCTTTCCCTCAAATTATCTGATTTCCTCACTTCTGCAGCACTCAGGCTTTCAAGAATGTACAAAGGGTCCACCTGTACTGATCAGTTCTCTTCATCCCTGCATCCCCAAAAAACTGGGATAGCAATTTATTATGTATTATCAATAATTATTAACTGGTTTCCAGATAAAATAGTGCATCCCAAAGAACCACATAGGCTTTCATGGCCAAACTGGGCATTCGATTCCAAAGAATGGTAAGAAAAGGGCAACTCTAAAGCCTAATCATTGATTGCTTTATTTTTTATTTCTAAATGACTATGCTGCCTTCTTTGGAGTGGCTCATATCCATAAATGACTTTTTTCCCCTCACAGTGAGACAAATCTGTAGATTATAGCCATTTTGATTGGGTTACATTATGGCTGTGTTCCTGACTTACGTCTACTGATAAAATGAAAGAACTGGAATGCTGTGTTATTGATATCTTATGATGAGAGAAAGAAATGGGTAAATCTGTACAAACTTTTCAGACGTGAAGAGAAAAACAGAATGAGCTAAAGTGACAGGGACCTCAAGAATGAACTGCATATGGGTAATATAAGCTGCCTCTTGTTGCTACTTAGGAGGAATGTGGTCTCATTGAGTTACACATCATATGCCAGTGACAACAAATACATGTGGCATATTTCTGTGCAAGATCCTTTCTGGGGGTTTTTTTTACACCCTTGCTAGAATCACTGACTGTAAAGCTGGTTTTATCAAGCAAAGACAAACAGAATGCTTTTTGCTGACTTACTTATGAACAGATGAAGCAAAAAAAAAAAAAACCCCAGATCCTGAAAAATACAGCCTACCATATTCATTCATAAAAGTTGCCAACAGAGATGCAGTTTCAAACTTTAAGCCTTCTATTTCCATTACAAAGAATACATTACTATTATGAATGTGCTAATGGACTAGCTGAGAGCCAAGGTGGTGTAGTGGTTAAGGCACCAGGCCAAAAACCAGGAGATTGTGAGTTCTATTGCTGCATTAGGCATGAAGCCAGCTGGGTGACTTTGGGCCAGTCACTCTCTCTCAGCCCTAGGAAGAAGGTGGCAATGGAAAAGCACTTCCAAAACAATCTTACCAAGATTGCAAGGGCTACTCCAGGTAGTTGCCAGGAGTTCAAGTTTGGCTTGAAGGTGTGCACACTCATACACACAAGTGCTAGTTACAATTCACATTAAAATTCTTTCTTCCAGGAACCCAAGAATTTTACAAATGCAATATAACAGACAGAAAAATGAATTATTTCTAAGACAACTGAAGAGTAATGCTTTTTACATGTAACAGACAAATAGCATGTATTTAAGTTTGAAAAAGAACTTATCCCTGGGGAAAGGTACCACAAAATTATTAAAATGACTACAATTTTTTCTATAAATCTAAAAAAGAAAATATTTATGTTATTGTATAACAATAAAGTCAACTCAATTTTTATTAAGCATACACTAGATCCCAAACTTTTTTATTCCCTGATCATGTTCCTGAAATAGGGGAAACAGTATGATTGATACACACACTCACGCACAGTGATGTGCAGTAGAACTTCATTCTTTCACATTCTGCACTTATTTTGGAATGTGTGTCTGTACACATACACACACATACTCAAACACATACCATATATTCTAGCCAGCACAAGCCTTTCGGAGCTTCCCTTCCCTACAGTAATATTGCTCTACTTAAACCCTTTTTAATTTAAGACATTATAGCTTCTATATACATATGTGACTTACTTCTGAACAGCTATATATGGCACTGCTTTGCTGATTATGACAAAGACCCATCAACAGCACCTTTTCAGGATTGTCAGCAGATAATTTATCTGTTGAGACTTTCCTAAATTAAACAAATGACTGCCATTCCTCTTTCTAAGAAGTTGGTGAGTGTGGAAATAATTTAGCAGTCATGCCCACTATTTTGACACTCCAAAACAAGTACACAAAAGAATGACATTCTACTGCCCATCACGGTATACATGCAATGTGCCCTGAGGTATCAGGGCACATACCCACTTTATTACACTAGAGCAGTGTTTCTTAACCGTAGCAGCTTTAAGATGTGTGGGCTTCTCCCAGAATTCTCCAGTCAGCATGGCTGGCTGGGGAATTCTAAGAGCTGAAGTTCACACATTCTAAAGTTGCCAAGGTTGAGGAACACTGAACTAGAGAGTTGGTAGTAGAGCTGCTCAGAAAGCAGAAGGATTTCTACTTGAGACTGTCCAAGGATCAAAGGAACAAGAATGGGCAAGACATTCCTACCTACTGTACAGTGAGGCTAGGTTTTGACAGCAATTAAAACCAACCCCAACCCCTCTCTGGAAGATGATGTGGGAAAATGACTGGCACTAATTCTGGATAACTCTTAGGACTGCCCCAAATGTGTGGAACCCAAATGGACACCCATATCTTGATACAGATCGTTGTTTGCAACCCAAACTTAAAAAAGAGACAAACCTGGCAAGGCTTGCAGATTTGACTGTTCTTAAGGTCTTGGTCTGCACCTCTTCGATTAAAGAGAGGATCACTTTGATTTCTGAATAGTGCAGTGTGGTCCTTGTTAGTTTAAACAGACAGCAATATCAGCTTGAAATGTGTATTTGAGAGACTTACTTCCACAAGCCTAAAACAAACTACAAACCTGGCAAACAAATAGTCTGGGGTCAGAAAGACTTCCAGTCCCAGTTGCTGGTCATTGACCGAATTGATTGATTGATTGATTGTCTGTCTGTCTGTCTTCCAGTCCCAGTGCCACTGCCTAGCATCATCCTCAGAAGCTGAATGGTAGAAGATCGGATGTAGTTAAAAGGAAATGCTTCTTCATTCAGCAAATGATGAAAAATTATCACTAGGCATGATGATGACCAGAGCCAGTGTGGTGCCATGGTTAAGGCATCAGGCTAGAAACTGGGAGACCGTGAGTTCTAGTCCTGCCTGAGGCATGAAGCCAGCTGGGTGACCTTGGGCCAGTCACTCTCTCTCAGCCCTAGGAAGGAGGCAATGGCAAACCACTTCTGAAAATGCTGTCAGGAAAATTTCATGGACTTATCAATGTGGTTACAAGGAGTCAAGACTGAAGGTACGCACACACACACACACACGAAGTCTATAAATGGTTATTGGGCAGTGGCTAGGCAAAATTTCTAATGTAGGGATATTCAAAACAATCTGTGCCCAAACTGCATGGAACATCGTAGTTTTGGGTGGTCTGTGTCAGATACGAATCATGCATGATTCAAGTGTTTTGGTCTATGCATGGGTCAGGCCAAAATGGACGGTTCTGTTCTAAGAAAAAGAAGTGGGGGGAAAAGCCAAGGACACTGGAAGCTGAGCAGAGTTTGGAAGGGAAGCATGGGGGAGATGGGGTTTGCCATGGTCCCCAGGTGCAACCCACAGTGTCTTCTCTCCAGACAACTCTGGTGCTTGCTTTATTCCATTCAGAGGCTAGAAAGCGGGGGGGGGGGAGCACTAGGGTTGGAAAAAGCAACAGTCCTATGTTGCATCCCTTCCTCTTGGCAGCAAAGCAGACATCACTTTCAGAAAGCACCAGGCTCCTTTTTATTGCATGCTTGGAAATAGGGGTGTATGGAGGCTGCTCACCCCTCTTCCAGGGCTGGCCTGAAGCCTTCTGGTCAGGCACCCTTTTCCCTTCGGAGACTGCAGTTGCCATCTATGCAAGTCCACACAGGCTTTGCAACTGAACTGCCCTGCACTACCCCTGGGGCACTCTGAGTGTCTCATCTCCTTTCAGCAGCCTGGGATCATGGTGTCACTAAAGGGCCCAGAGGCAGGAGAGAGGCTAAACCAGCCTGAGACAGCAGCTCAGGAAGCAGGCAGGAAGAGGGAGGAGGGGGCTGCCTCTCCCTCCTCTGGGGATAGGGTCCAAAGGTTGCTGCTGCTGCTATGCTCCCAGGCCTTCAAGTGAGGGATCCAGCGAGCGAGGAATCCAGAGGGCTCCTCTAGGGTGACTTTCCCCACTGTAGCTCTGCATCTGCTGCTTTGATAGGTAGCACAGAAAGCCCAAAGTTGAACAGAACTAAACAAAGGTGATTTTTTTCTGGGAGTTCCCACATCACTAAGTCCTGGTTTAATTAACACAGAGGTTTGAGGTTTGGTTGTCTTCATTAGAGGTAACGGGAAAGTATTGGGAAGATTTGGGGTGAGTGGACCTGGGGGTTATGCCGTGCTATAATCCTGGTAGTAGCAGTTTGGGCAGGGGAAAAGGAGCCCTAGGAAGTTGGGGATGTTGGACAGGTTGCTCTGGGAGCTGCTGAGAGGATGGAGGAAAGAAGGCAACCCTTGATACTTATCTCATCCAAAAATTTAAAAAATAAAGGAAGAAATAGAATTAAAGACAAAAAACATGACTGTGATAGATACGTAATACAGTGGTACCTAAAAGTTTGTGAACCCTTTTGAGTGTTCAGTATTTCTGCATAAATGTGACCTAAAACACGACCTGTTCTCCACACAAGTCCTAAAACTAGATAAAGAGAACCCAATTAAACAAATGAGTCAAAAACATTATACTTATTCATTTATTTATTGAGGAAAATGATCCAAAGCTACATGACCAATGATGCAAGATTAGTTTATTAATTCTATGACAGGGTTAGCAAAAGTACCATTTTATTATAAGGGTAAGTTTTTAATATACTGGCTTTATTTTATTAACACCAAGATACTTTAATGGTTCAAGTAGAAACATGAAACACAAATGTAAAGGAGTAATAATAGCAGAAACAATAGTACATTCATTTTAGGATATAGTCCTGAATTTCTAAGAATACCTACCTATCTAGTGTCAAAATTCAATATTCAGGTTCTATGATGAATTATTGAAAGAGCTGGTTTATTCTGTTTATGTTTATGGAGAGGAGAAGATAAAGGGAGACATAAAGGCAATCTTGAAATATCTGAAAGGCTGTTGTGTAGAAGATGGAACAAAGTTGTTCTCTGTTGAGCCAAAGGGCAAAATTGGAGCCATGAGTGGAAAATGTATGGAATACAATAAGGACCATATATTAGCAAACACCTCTTAAAGATATTAGTTATTTGACAGTGAAATGTAACAGGCAGCTGTATACCTCTCATCTACCTCTGATGGTCCAGATTTAAGGTCTGCATAATTCGTTTTGAGAAAAGAATAAGTAGAGGATGAAATCTGGCCCTTAGAAATTATCACAGGTTAGAAAGAAGACAACTCTTTAAATGCCCATCTCTCAATAACCATCACTTTGAGAGTTAACACCTCTGAAACAATCATCTGGGACCAAAAAGCCTCCTTCAAATATTCTTTATGAAATCCTTCCCTTTGTATCACTGTGCTTTTCATTATATTTCCTTTATTACTTGACTTGGACAGGGATAATTAGAAGAAAGTGTGTGGGGGTGCCATAGGGCCGACGTTGGAAGACAGATCTGTAATCTAGACTAACCGTTCACCTTCAGAGAGAGTCCTCCAACACAAAACTCTACCTCAAATTAATCCCATAAGGCAGAGGTGGACAATTTGAACACCTAAGCTGAATGAAGACCATAGTTTAATTTCATGTGGTTCTTGGCCTAAAAGCAATCAATTCAGACTTCTGGCAAGAATGATCTATCCATTTCTCAGCAGGCAGGGAAGAGATGGCACAGGGGAAGAGAAAACAGGCATCAGAAAGAGAAAAAAACAAAAAGGAGTGATCAGAAGAGAATAAAGGGATAGTCAAAAGAATGAGAATGCAAAGCTTAACTAACTACTTCCACCTTGGCTCCTAATGGTCAGACATCTACAAGAGAATGTCTCCATTCACAGAGGAAAAGTTGCCCAGAATGCTGAATATGGCACATATCCCACACAAGATGTGTTACCATCCGTGCCATCTGATTAAAACCAAAAGCTTGGTCCAATCCTTTTCAGGACCCAGGAGGATGGTGCTTGAAGCAACGGGAGATTATAGATGATCATGTCTGGCTGCTGATAAACATTCCAGGGAAATGACAGGCTGAAAATAGCAAGCAGGCCTCTTAAGAGTGAAGAGTTGGAGAGAAGTTAAGCTATGCAAACTCTCTCTTAACCTTTATTTAAAAGAGTCATACCAACAGCAATATATTAACCATTTATTAAGCTGCTCTGCCTCTCAACTGCAGTTCAACTTCCTTGTCAGAATTCTTGGTCAAACATGCTTGGAGCTATGCCAAATTTTATAAATCATGGCATAACTTCACCATGTCATATCACAGCAGCACTAACCATGGCAGGCATGCAATTGACAAAAAATGGCTCTGTCTTGAAGCAAGACCACACACAATAAAAAGAAGGCTAGCTAGTGTGAAAGCTTGTATGAAAAAGGACTCTGCTAGGCGAACCTTTGAGATGCATGCTAGCCTCCTCTTGGCCTCTTCTCTTCCCATCATACAGAAGTAACAGCTTGCAAGAAAAAGAAAAGAAGCTATAGTAGCTACCATATTCTCCTCCCTAGGATTTTGTTTGAAATTTTTAAACTAACTTTACAGGTTTCTGGTAGTCTATGGTTAATTATTTTAGTGCGAAATGTTCCAGTACAAACCAAACTCCAGATCTACCCAAAAAGGGGCAGTAAGGGGCAAGCAGAAAACAGCCACTTGTTTGTAAGATATATGTTTATTTCTGTTCAGAAAAGCCAGTTTATTGGGGGAATTAGTTTTGTATTACTTATTTTACCTTAAAGCAAAGATAAGGAATGTAGGGTCCTCCAGCTGTTGCTGAAGCCTTCCAGCATTGTTGGGAGCCAATGGTACTGGAAATTGTAGTTCAGGAACATCTGCAGGGCCACAGATTGCCCATTCTATCCTGAAGAAGTGATTAATCCCATACAAATCACATGAACTTACTAGGAACAACAAAACCCCATTTATAAGATAGATTGTCCATGCATTTAAAATTAGTACTGCAAATTCTGAACAGAAAAAACTACATTCTTTAACTTCTACATGTATTTGCTCTTTCAGATCCTTTAGTTTGCCTCTGCCAATCATAGGAGACGAAAAGCACTCACCTTCCATTCCCAATTATTTAAATTTGACAAGAGCCTTTCCCTGGAAGTTGATTGGATAGATATAGGGGAGTTGGGGAATAGCTAGACACAGCTCTTCCTGAGCTGCTTTTGTTTGCTAGAAGAAAATATGAGCAATACAATGAGCTGATTGACTATTGCTGCAGTCCTGTTATCATGCATGAGCCTGCAGGAAGTTATTTTAGTGCCAACCAGGTTCCCTGACTCAGATGAGCTTTGTTTAAATATATACATAAAAATTAAAATACTGTAATATTGTAACAGGAAGCTGGAATGCTGCAAAGCAAAGTGACAACCTCCTTTATCCCTAAGAATGCCTCTATGTATTCATGTGCTTTGTGTAAAAGTGTGCTTGCCTTGGTTGCCTGTCTAGAAAATACAAGCTGGAGTGTACATCTTGAAAACTTAAGCTGGAGATATGAAGCAGCTAGAGAAAACAGCAGGAATATGCTTGCCAGTTAACCTTCTGGCAGCAATTTATGTAAATAGGCAAACTTTCCCATGGCACATGCCTAGCACCTCCCAAAGGCTGGTGTGCCCGTTACCTCTTTTACCAATATTAATCAGCAAGACCCCCCAAAATACACTGGTTCTTGGAAGCAAAAGTCAACAGAATACTTTAAAGAGACAAGTTACATACCAAAATGTCCAAGCAGGCAGCTTTAAGCAACGTGATCTGGTCTGCAATTGTCAAACTCGTAAAACCAGGCAACCGTTTTGCAAATTCCACTATTTTAATAATGCACTTTGTTGCAAGTTCACTGAATTTGTCCCAAAGCCCAAGGTCCAGACGAACTCTATGGTCCGCACTAGAGTTCTAAAAAGAACAAAATGAATCAATTGCTATGAAAGAATGTAGCTGAAACAAAGACCCTCTAAAAGCAACTTCTATTAACAATTTCACTATCAGTGAGATTTGCTGTTGGAACCCCTTTGTCCAGCCTTTCCTTATACACTTTTTCTTTTGCTTATGATTAAAGGTGCCATATGTCCAGAGGGTAAAATAAATGAAAGCCTTTCCAAAGGCTACTGATCTTCTTTTCCCATTAGGTATACAGTATCTACCCTGAAAACCACCCTTTACAATCAGATCCCAGGAATTAAAGTATGTGTAACTGGAAGATTGGTTTCCATGTGTGGGAAGAAGTAGCTTCATCCTGCAGAGTACAGTTTGCATGCAACGTGACCCCTTTCCACATACTTATAGGTTCAGCAAATTAGTTCAAGTTAGTCTTTCTTTCCTATGGCTCAACAAAGGTTTTACAACTCTGAAAAAAATCAACTTATTAAGAACAAGAGCAGAACCATCTGTTAGGCAGGAGAAAACAATAAGGAATTCCTTTTCCTCTCCCCTTGCCAAATATGGTTTTTGATGATGGTTTCTGGGTACAAAGTTCTTCATCTGCAAACATTTGTCCATTGAGAAAATATGTGCTCAGACTTTTGCTTAGTGCTATGCTACCTATTGGTACAAGTTGTATCCAGTTTGGTTTAAATCAGGGATACATAATGGGGGGGAAGCATAGTGGGGGCCACATTCCTCCATGTGGGTGAGGCTAGAACAAAAGCTAAACCTGATTTATACATATTAAAATTTAATTCTTAATAAAAAAATTATTCAAGTAATCACAGTTACTATAATTATTCTCCATGTATTCAATAACTTTCCCATTTGGTTAGATTAAAGTACACAATTTGACAGCAAGTTCTGAGGGGGCTCTGGCAGCCACATCAAAAGCTTATATTGCCTCAGCACTCAATCTGTAATATAAATGTTGAAAAGTAAGGTAATATGCACAACTAGCATCTTGTAAAGACTATTGCAGTTTTGTGATCTATCTAGAGACTATCTGCACCTGCAAAATACAAAACAGAATAGCTCCTAAATCTGACCAAAGTCAGTTAAAACTGAAAACTCTGGAAAATGAATTAATATGGAGATGAAACTAACAGGACTGGGGAGGAGAGATACAACCAAACTGTCAGAATAGGGAGAAATATCACTGAACTATACCCTCAGTGGTCCAAGACAGCACAGTCAGCAGTGAGGGATGCTGGGATTGTTGTTCCTACATCTGCTTGACAGTGCAGTGCTCCTAAAGTAGTGTGGTCAATAGGTACTTGTGTAACTAGTCCTAATATGCAGCAAGGGAACCCTACCTATCATTACTGGTTCCCTGTAGAGCATTCGATCAAGTGAAAGACTAGGATTGTTACAAGACTGCCCCTAGACCTAAATACAAAGCCTATGTATCATGCAGGCTAATCTGAATATTATCAGGCCAGGACTGGCACGGAGTGCGCCAGTTACAAATATCTGAAGAATAAAAATAGTCATCAGCCTGATGTTTGAGAGAACTGGAAAAGATACAACTGATGATGGACCACAGTTTGAGATTCAAGAAGTATTTTAAAACAGGAAGTGTCTATATCCCTTTTTAACTTTTGTTTTAGGTTCTAGTTATATATAAACTCTTTTTTTCTCTGTGTGTTTTTTTCTATATTCCTTATGCTGGTCCTTTGACTGTAACAATAAACTACACTGCATTACACTGCACTAAAGTAAATTGAGGGAGAGTCCATATATAAACTTTCTCATTAGATCCACTTCTGCTCGTTTTCCAACAAAACCAGAACAATTTGTGATATGCAGGAAGGATATATGACCCCTACCCAGAAGATAAAATAATGGTACTAAACACTTCCACATTTCACTTGTACAGTTTCCTACATATATTGTGCAGATATTTGAATTCCACTGTTGGACCTTTTCCAGTGGATTGTATTCTAGAGGTGCAACATGCCATACAAGAGGCTAACAGGTTTTGTTTTGCTGACTGAAATATTCCCTTCTCAGGAACTCTGCATCCTTAAGATTCATTTTATATCCCCCTCAAGGACCTTGGTGAAATGCTGTACATATGGGGTTGGGATATAAGATCAAGATGTGCAGTCATTTGGGCTGTAATTAAATATAATAGGCAGTTTATATCCAGTTTCCTAGAAAAATGGCAATATAAAAGGCTTGAACAAAGCAGAGCCTAGAGCTTGAAATCATTTCACAATGGGGCATCCATCTGGAAAGAAGATGTTGCATGAAACCAACTAGTGTGAACAAAATCTTCAGCAGAATCTTACTAGCTCTCTTTATCATGCTTCCTGCCACTCACGCAAGGAAGCTGGATGCATCTGTGTCTGAGACAATGCCTAACAGCCCTAACAAAGCATAAATCTAATTTGACTATTATGCAAACTGAAGAGAAGAGGCAGTGAATAAAACACAAAGTTAGCCTGCTGGTTTGCAGCCCTGCTACGTCAAGAGAGACGCCAACTGAAAATGGCTAGATGCCTCTATGACAGCGGCAGCCAGAAAGCATTTGTAGCTTTCATTTGGTAATGGGCACTTAAAAGCGTCCCTAGAAACAAGTACATTTTTAGCAGTTTCCTTCCATACTGAATGATAAAATCAAGTCAGCAATGACAAGACAGCCAGGTGATGATGCAACAACTTAATATTACAAATGAGGTTCCCTCTCTAAGGTTACTGAGAACCATCAAGCTGGAGGGTTTAGCTTGGTGTTGCATACAGTGTACTTTCCAAGTGCCTTTTCTGAAAGCATTCATGAACACAACTTAGGATCCTGTTTCCCGTAATGCTGTAATGATCTACATATGGTAGGATAATACTGTAAAGCACTCTAGTTATATCTGGACGTGGAAGCTCACAATAAACGCCCCAACATGCCAGAAAAGATCTAGTTCCCTATGCGACTGTGGCTTCCGCAGTTGAGTCAGACTGAGAAGACAAAACCTCACTAGAATTCACAAAGGATGTGAATATACAAATTTACCTCTACACATGTACAAATCTGGTGAAACAATATTCACTTAGAGAACCAGATTTCTTGGGAGCATATACACCCATACATAAAATGTTTCGATCCTTTCAGAACTGATAGTTACCTCTTTCCTAGCTCTTGCCTTGCTCAAGATTTTGATCTTCAATCCCTACCTTGTTTGACTCTTGGGATTTATTTCAGTCCTACTCTCTTTAACTGACTTGCACATATCTTATTCTGCTGCTAAACTCTTGGCAATGTGGCAATATACCTACAACATGCAACAGTATTATGTATTCAATTATGGATGCATATCCTGTGATGTAAAACTATTCTTATTGGGAAGTTAGCTGCCCATTTATTTATCCACTGAACACTGAATAATACATTATACTTCGTAGCTCAACACCCCAAATTTTTGCTTTTCTTCCTTGCACTTCCACTTAAAAAGAGCATTTTCTTTTATAGAAAGGGTGCACAACTCAACATGATTGATTTTTCTTTTCCTTCTCTCTTTTACCATTTCCAAGTAAAATAAAACAAAACCATCCTAATTTCTTATTTCCACTCCATCGCAATATGTTGTACCCACAAGAGACTTCTCTTTAACTGATGTACTGTTATTATCCATTGCAAGAATTTGTTTGCAAGAATGTGTTCTGTAACATTTATTTTTAGTCCATCAATTGAGTATATCGTTCAGTCATTTATAGGACTATCCAAACTAGATCACTGTAGTAGATTCTGCTTTAGTCCATGAGATCTAAAAACTTGCAGAGTCCTTCTAGAGCAATTAATTTTTCTAATTCTGAGATTCTATCCAACTTTCCAGTCCTCATTATACATTTTCAAAGGCATTTTCATAATAGCTCTTACCGTTGTGTATTTGCCCAACTGGCAGAGTGAAGGGAACGTTTCCTGATGAGATTTTCGGATTTTCTCTGTGAGATCATCCAACTCTGCTGTCATTTCATAATTCTCCAAAAACTCTTGCTTTAAAGGCTCCTTTTTCTTTTTGTTCCTGTCATTTCTGACAGCTGGAAGCAAGAAAAAAGGCAATTCAAATGTGGTTATTTAGATTAACCTATGCCAAATTCCACAGATCTTGATTACAGCCATAAACATTAAACAGGCCAAACATACAGAGAACACAGAGAGGAAATTTGTAGTTTTATTTAATAGCCATTTAAAAAATTGTGCCAATGTGATTAATCAAGTTATAGTAGGAAACTTTCCCTTTCTCTACAAGATCTGAGATTTCCTGAAGGCAATGTTAAAAATTAAACTGTTATTTTTGACATTAGAATGACTTATTCTTATTTGACAGAAAAAGCCCTCCCAATATCAGTAAGCACTATTAGAATGCAAAAGAATCACCAAGGAACTAAGAAACCAAGAAAAATAAAACAGGAACATGAGGGCCTTCTAACCAATTCAGCTCTAGCTCTGCCCCACTGCAGGCAAGGAGCCTATGAGGTCCAACACATCTTTGGTTTTTAACTTTTTCTTTATATTCTTCGGCTTTAATAACGGGAACCTGATATTCTGCAAAGCTTCCAGCATCATTTTTATTTCCAGGATATGGTCTCCAGATGATATGCCCACTGGCATTAAAAAGGTTAGTTTACACTGATTGGTACTTTTAGACAGGAATGGTTTACCTGGCTGAAGAGATTTCTGTGGACTTGCTTGCTGCTTCTCCTACCACTCAAATTTAGTCCCTGTCCTTTCTCCTCCTGCCAGGGGTATCTGCAGTGTGTGGTCAAAAAAGTCCAGGTGGTGGCCTTGACAGTGCGAATGAAGTTCCGCCAGTGTTTTAAGGGTATTGCGCATAAAAAAACAGGTGTTTTGATTTCAGCATCACGGCCACCATCTTGTAACATGGCAGGGCTGCCAGAAGCTGTGCCTCTGTGCATACCTACAGAGAAAAACTGAGATATTGCTCTTAAAAGGGGAGTTCAAATAGCTGCCAATAGACAGCTAAAGAAGACAATATTCAACGGATAATTTTTTCTTTAAAGATTGGAGGACATTTAACCTAAGTGTACATTTTAACAACTGGAGTATTATAAAACTGAGAGTATTTTAACATTTATTATTATTATTATTATTATTATTATTTTAAATTAATGTTCTGAAACTGTATCTTTTATTCTCTTTATATAATTTTCTATTTTTACTGTGGACTTTTACTTATTTTTTGTATTAATGTGGATTTTATCTTGGGATACTTGATCTTGGCATCACTGGCCAGATAAATGTTTAGATCTGACTCCGATCACTCTTCTCCTCCAGTTTCCAAGCAGGAATTCTTTTCCACCCAGGAAGCCATTGATGTCTGATGCATAATTTGCAATTCCAGCTTCTTTTCCCAGAGCTAGTACCTTGGATTCTGACATTAAAAAGGAAGCAGATGTTAAGCCTCTGGATTCATGCACATTGCCTATTACTGGTGCTAATTATAAAGAAGGAAACCAAGAGGAACCAGTCTTACAGACTGCCAGAATGTCTAGGTTAAGTGATACAAATAACTGCTGCCAGTTGGTGGACAAAACTGTGGAGTATACTGTATATTTTATCAGTTACATTTAATCCAACTTAAACTAGAACAGGTTTCTCTGACTTCCTCACCATCACCACCACCACTAACCCTAACTGGAGATCAAAACATAAAAGAAATCTGAGTCATCTTTTGAATATGAGTCCAGTTGCTTTTGATTTGTTATGGCTCCCTTGCCCTCCTGATTCATTTACTGATATCACGAGTTCCTTTCCGCAAAAATTCACTTTATTCAGATTTTCAAAAATCTATTTGTCTAGCTTTTATTACCAGATCAGCCTGGGAGACTACCGTCTACAGTCAAGGGAAGGAAGGCAAATCAACTAACCCAGATCATGACCTTATTTCTTTTGAAGTCTCTCTTACTTAAATCTAAACTCAAACTCAGCCTGATGATGAAAAAAAAATATTCCCAGTTGGAGGCATGCAACCCCCCCCCCCCAAAAGAAACTTTTTGTCTGTCAGGCCAGCAGATGATATGGTAACAATGCCCCCATCCCTCAAACTGGTAAAAATATACATATTTTAAATAAGTTAGCTTAGCAAAGACAGAGATACCAACAAGAGTTAAAATAAATCCTGTGCCCTTACCAGTCAAATATAATAATTTTATGGAGCCCAGCTGTAAAAACTGGATTAAGGCTGAATGGACAGATATTTGCCTGCTAGATGCAGAAGTAAACTTCACAACCCATCATATTCCCTAAAGGTATTTCTCCTTCTTATTAATCTATTATTATTATTATTATTATTATTATTAATTATTATTGAAAAGGAATAATGCAGGAACATTTCTGACGGAACTTCTTACCTCTTTCCACCTTATTGATATTGATGGTACAAAAACAAGCCAAACTGCCTGGACCTTTATAACAAGTAATCCATTGTATATAATTTTTTAATTCAGAATTTTTATTATAATAGAAAAATCTAATACAAGCTAAAATTAAAGAAAGAAAATAGAAGGAGGAAAAAGGGCAAGGAAAAAGAAAGAAAGAATATAATAATAACAATAATAATAATAATAATAAAAAAGAAATATATTAAGAAGCAACTTCCAAACTTCATCACAAGTATAAATAAATGTAGTAACTCTTCACCCAATCTCAAGTTACAAACATTTATCTCTTCATCTCATATCCTATCTCTTATCTATAAACAAATCCATAAACATCACCTTTTCAGTCCTGGTGTCAGCAGAAAGCCCAAAAGGGGTAGCCAGAAGTAACAACATACTTTATTTTAACCTTGATCAAAGAAACCAACTTTATATTCCTTCGTTTTACTTCTAACAGTCTTAATCTTTAGTTTGTTCAAATATTGTTGTAGGATTTGATTTCTCTTCATTTCTTCTTTGTCCCATTGCACAGAGTTCTTCAAGGCTTTAACAAGCCTCTTTTGTAAATCCAGTAGGAAAAAACTATCCAGGTCATGCTCTTGGATTGTCATTTGTATTTCCTTTTTAAATTTTAAAGCCTCAGCCAGTTTCTTTTGTAGATCCAGTGAAACATCTTTTTCTAAATCATTCTCTTGGCCCAAAAGTTGTAAATCCACTTTCAATACCATCTCCATCTTGTCAGATAAAATTTGTTCTACATCTGACATTTCTTCAATAACATCTTTTGGACACAGTCTATCCATAGAAGCAGACCTCATTACTGACATTGTTATTGAGGCTACTATTTTCTGATTCCATTCTTCAAAAGTGTCCTTCAGTATTTTTATTGTCATAACCATCTTGCAGGCCTATATATCTTTCCTTTAGCTAAAATCTTTAGTCCCATTTAGTATCCAGGTTTTGAAATAATGAAATTCTTTATGTTATGTCTTGTAAAAACCAAAACAGGATCTATTTCTATTTCTGTTTGTATTTTATAATTAATTCCAAAATCTTATAGTAAAAGTTTAAATATTCCAATTTTATCTGGACCCTTAGTCCATTAATAACTTTCGAAGATCAAAATCTTATTTAGCTTTCTGCTATTTATTTCTGATTCTTTAAATTCTTAAGCTTATAATTAAAGTTTTCTTTTGTTCAGAATTAAAGGCAGATTCACCTGGCATTTTCAAACTTGTCATTCCAAAGATCTCTTTCTTACTTACTTACTTATTTTAACAGAAAAAGGAAAAGGAAAAAAGAAAACAAAACACAAAAATACATATATTGTCAAGTACGATCTATCTATCTATCTATCTATCTATCTATCTATCTATCTATCTATCTATCTATACTTTACAATACTGTATATGTATTGTACGGAGTATATACAGAGTATAATAGCTTAGTAGTTGTCAATGAACAATTTCCAAAAGTGATTAGAAAGGGAGGTTTGTGAACATAGTGTCCTTTAAAAGTCTCTGCTGTGGTTGCAAGCAAGATGGCTAATCCCATTGTTTCCCATGGAAAACTGCAGTCCTGCAGTCTCCTTGTGGGGAGCTGCTGTCTGGAGCACATCTGGGCAATCTCCCATCCTCTCTTTATCCAGCGAGGTTCCAAGGAACTGGTCTTCTCACTGATTCCTTGGTCTTTGCTGCGGTTGTTGGCTCCATTTTCACAAAGCCATCTTCATTTTGCCATACCTCCCCCAGAAGCCCTGTAACAAGTAATCCACAACTGGCTCTTCCCTGCAGTATCTGACTACTCTGGGACTAATACGAAGGTTATATTTCTTTTCCTCCCTTTAACTCTCAGGCAATGTATTTGGGCACTTCCATCACCTTTTATTCCTAATGGAAGACTACTGTCTAGGAGAAATAAGTGGTCATGGAATGTGGACCACTTTATGGCCGTTGAGTGAAACAGCCCAATATTACAGGGCCTGCAGTACTCTGACTCAAACATCATGGGCTTTTATGTGATGATTTTGCTCTAATTAAATCTTAATATATTTGAACTCTGCTAAATTAAAAAAAAATCCTGAAATAGTACATATTTTGATTGGGAACGCAAGTGGGCAAGAAAAGATTTGGTTAATAAAAGCTCAGCTTCAACAAAAGCAGAAGTCTCAAAAGTCTCTGTTAGTCATAACTGTAAACAGATTAGTATATAAATCCTTTTTATGGAGAAAGAAAAGGGAATTTCCCAAGCTTTAATTAAAAAAAACCCCTTTTCTGTGTTAGAAAAAAGTGAGGCCTGGTTCTAGGTAAATTCAAATTCTTGCTGAAACCAGTTTTTCCATCAATAATTGGACAATACACTTTAAGAAAAGTTTTAGAGTGGATCTGGATCTGGGAGATTCTCAGTTCCCAGCAAATCCCCTTAATAATTGGAAAGTCTTGCTGCAAAAACCCGTATTACAACTATTGAAAATAACATCTTCTTTCCCTCTAAATAAAGCTTCGATTTACTGCCTAGCAAACTGTTCCCACATTCTGTAATGTGAGGGACATTGCCCCTTGTTAAACTGTTTGCATATATAAACACAATGGTGGACGTGACCCCTGGGTCAACTGCTTGAAGGCCATGGCAATGGTGAATAGTTGGTATTAATCCTGTGAAGAATTTTGGGGTATAATTCAACATAACATTAACATATTTAAATGGAAGTTTCCCGTTGGTTCTTTTCATATTTTCCTCCTTCCATTCATTCTCAAAAACGTTGTTTTACTCTATAGAGATAACACAATCCTTCTCTGAATGACAAACTTTGAATTGAAGAAAAGATCAGCCATGTTTGGCCAGTACTGCAAAGAAAAACTCAGAATCAACTTTACATGTACTGAGTTGATGAACTGAAAGTTTACAGTTTTGGAAAATGGTCAAAAAAGTCAGAGTAGTCTGTCCAGTGTAAACAATTTAAGTACTTGGGCATTTTTTAAAGTGAAGCAGTATCTTGTGTATAGTAGATTATGTTACACCAATAGCAGCAAAACCATGAGGTTTTTGTTAAAATATTATACAATCAGCAAAAGGGGAAGCTTGTGCAAAATTTTAACTCAAATGCTATGTGTAACTAAAATATGGAGCTACAGTAAATTATTTTAGCCAGACTCTAGAAAGTATATACAGTAAATCCAGCTTTTTAGATGCATACTGGTGCTTCCTGCAGGAGCTATAGCCATTGTTTCACAAAAACCTTCAATAAAGGCCCAAATTCATAAAGTTTTAATTTAAACATATATATCTATTAACCAGTGCTTTGAAGCACTGGATTTCAGAAGACATGGAAATCAAACTGAATGTTTAATTTCAATCAAACTGGGGCATGATTTTAGGCTGACAGGCTATCAGTGAGATTATAGAATGCAAGCAGATAACCAGAGAGTAGGCTACCTGTGAGCTAAGTTTTCGCAGTCCTAAGATTCCAAATGATGTCACTGATAGTGATCAATGGGAGATTCCATCAAATCCTGCTGGCACAAAGGATCTATATATACTGACAATCACACATTGAAGATCTGCCTCATTCCTTTCTTTACTTGTATTTATACATGTGAAAACATTCCTCAAGATGCTAGTTTTTTATCATCTAAATTTGGTTAAGGACAAAATTGTGGTTTTGATATCACATTCCATTACCTAGATCTCTTAGTTTCTGGTTTATTTTAGAACAGCAACCTTAAAATTATGGTTCAACTACTTGAAGGCCATGGAAATAGTGAATACTATTAATATCAATACTTTGTGAATACTTTGTATTAATCCTGTGAAGATTAATTTGATCATTTTATATCTTGTTCTGTGCAAATCTTGTGAAATGATCTTAAAGAAGCTAAGTTTGACAGGACTCTTTCCTAACTCTACCTGGAAATTCCAGGAATCAGATTTGGGATCTTTAAGATGCAAAATATTATTTGTTTAAAATAAAACAAAATAAAAATACTTCCTCTTAATCAACTTTCAACAAATCCAGAAATCATGAATCTTTGGGAGGGCAGATGCAACACAGCATAATTTTGTTTGCAAAAACATATGGAGTAGCGTTTTGGGAGAGCTCTGAATATTATCAATAGTTCTAGTAAAATCTGTAAGGGTTTCTTCTCTCTCCTTATTCTTCTCAGAAACACCACACCTTAACTGGTAGGGTGAGCAGGGCATGGGCAACTATTTTCAATTTCTGAGTGTTGTTCAGTGTATTCATTTCCTCTCCTTGTGCAAAGCTATAAGGAAAGTTGAGTGCAGTTGTTTTTTCCCCCCTCCTTTCTCCCACACCCTCAGAATTTCTGCTTTCCCACAATCTCCTAATAAACAATATCCTGTGCCTCCCCACAACTGGAAGTAGATGTCTACTTCCAAAGATGTTCTGTCTTTATGACAGAAACCACCCCATTCTGGAGTCTTCCAGACATGCTGGGTGGCAACTCCCCAAATTCGCAGTCAGCATGAGCATTGGCCATCAAATTGAGAAAACACTACTATAAACTATGATACTGTACCACACCTTCAAATCGGACTTCAGTATGTATACTCACATTGCTTCCATTTCCATTTCTATATCAGATTATATCCCTTGGAGACCAATTATGAACATATTAACAGCAGGATGTCAACATTTGTGGTACCTCTGAGACAAAGGTCGATTGAGCTAAGAGCTTTTGTAGAAAACATTCTATGCCTGAAGTGGACTGAAAATGTGGTAAGGATATTACATGCATGGGCTGAGGCACCCCAGGAGATAAAACTAAATTAACCAGGTGAGAACTAAAGGGTATAGCAACATAAAACTCACGCTGACTGATGGAGCACTAAATCAGCTATTAATGTAATCCATGACCCAATGGGGATCAGATATTTCTTGGACAGTGACAGCTACCCATAATCCATAACAAACCCCAAACACAATGTTCCTGAAATAACATTGGGTCAGTCAGCTCCTGGCTTGAAATAAGTACATACTGTATGATCAGCATTTTAGGGAAGCTAATGTGAATAGTGTACTGTATTCATCGATTTCACATTCCAGCTCCCTGGTCTCAGCCCCTAAACTCGGACAGCGGTCTGTCAAAGGCCCTGGCTTCTGGCTGTTGCTCTTAAATGCCAGGTCAGTTTGTAATAAGGCCTCCATCATCTGCGATTTGATTGTGGATAAGAGGGCCAATCTGGCATGTATTACCAAGACCTGGCTGGGCCCGGAAGGGGGGGGTGCCCCTCTTGGAGAAGAGCCCAGCCAGGTTTTGAATGTGGCACCAGTTGAGAACCCAGGGCAGGGGTGGTGGTGTGGTGATTGTCCTCCAAGAATCGCTTATGGGTTTCAGGGGCACTGCCCCACCGGTCAATGGATGTGAGACCCTGATCATTAAGCTGGGCTCTAAGGATAAGTTGGGACTGTTGCTGTTGTACAAGCCTCCCTGCTGCATAGCAACCTCCCTCCTGAGCTCCTTGATTTCATCTCTGGATTGACAGTGGAGTTCCCCAGACTCATGATCCTGGGGACTTCAATCTGCCTTCACTGGGAGTGAGGTCTGACGTGGCTCAGGAGTTCATGGCCACCATGACAGCCATGGGTCTATCCCAGGTCATCCAGAGCCCAACATGGGACAGTGGTCACACACCAGATCTGGTGTTCCTGTCGGAGCAGTAGCTATGAGATCTTCAATTCGGGGAGCTGTTGGTGTCCCCCTTGTCATGGTCAGATCATGTCCTGATTACCATGGGATTCTCTGGTGCCACTATCCACCGCAGGGAGGCGGGACCCATTAGATTGGTCCAGCCCTGGTGGCTGATGGATCTGGAGGGGTTCCAGAGGGAGCTGGGGGTTGTTCCTGGTGGTCAGCTGCATGGTCCATCCAAAGCCTTTGTTGCTGCCTGGAACAAAGGGGCAGCTGAGGCTTTGAATTTGATCACGCCTATGCAACCTCTCCCCTCTCAGGGATTCCGTCACTCCCTGTGGTTTACAGAGGAGCTGAGGGAGATGAAATGAGAGAAGAGACGTCGAGTGCCACTGGAGCTTGTCTAAGAATGAACTCGACTGATCATGCATTGGAGCCACTATTAAGGCCTATCACACGGCAGTAAGAGCAGTGAAGTGCCAGTACTCCCCTGCCCTTATTGCATCTGCAGGTTGCTGCCCCACAGCCCTCTTTTGGGTGATATGAGCCCCCTTGAGTAAAGGGGGCCCGGAGAATCTTTTGCAGGGTCGTGAGGAGAAATTTGCTCAGCATCTGTCAGATAAAATTGCTTGGATTTGTTTGCAGTTGGATGCTGGCTTTGCTGCAGGTCTGGAGGAGATGCCTAGGATGGAGTCTTGCCCAGTTATCTGGGAATGGTTTGAACCTGTTGGACCTGAGGAAGTGGGCAGGGTCCTTAGGACTGAGAGCTCGGTCATCTGCTCCTTAGATCCATGCCCCTCCTAGCTTGTGAAAGCAGCCCAGGGGGTGTCATGTGGGTGGGTTCTAGCACTGGTGAATACTTCTCTGAGGGGTTTGTTCCTTCACCTCTTAAGGGGGCTTTGGTTCACCCCTCACAAAGTCATCGCTAGACCCCACAATACAGGGTGGGCGGCACAGTGTACTGGTTACCTCCTTTCTATGGGGTCAGTTCCAGCCGGTGGTGATTGAGGAAGAGATCCCACCCTTGGTCCCTGCTATGTGGGGTGCCACAGGTGTTGGTGCTCTCCCCTCTCCTATTCTACATCTACATGAGACCACTGGGTGAGCTCATCTGTCACTATGGGGTGAGGTATCATCAGTATGCTGATGATACTCAATTATACCTCTCCACCCCAGAGAATTAAGCGATGCTGTAGACATACTATCCTGGTGTCTGGAGGCTGTGAGGGTCTGGATGGGGAACAACAGGCTTCAACTGAACCCTGGCAAGACTGAGTAGCTTTGGGTTTTGAGCCCCTCTGGTTCTAGGACTTTATCATCTTTGGTACTGGATGGGGTCACACTGTCCAAAACAGACTCTGTGCACAATCTGGGGGTCCTCCTGGACTCATGACTTCTGCACAATGAGGAGGTGGCAGTTGTGGATAGGAGGGCCTTTGCACAACTTCGTATTATGCGTCAGTTGCACCCGGTCTTAGATCAGGGGGACCTACTCATGGTCACTCATGCCCTTTTCACTTCCCAGTTAGACTACTGAAATGCGCTCTTGGGGCTGCCCTTGAAGAATATCCCGAAACTTCAGCTGGTGCAAAATGCAGCGGCATGAACAGTTATGTGTGTTTCTGGTAGAACACGTTACACCTCTGCTTTGTGAGCTTCATTGGTTACCAGTTTGTTTCTGGGTCCAATTCAAGGTGCTGGTGTTGACCTTTAAAGCCCTTCATAGCATGGGAATGGGTTATTTGAGGGACCGCATCTCCCAGATTTTAATCTGCTCACCCTACCAGATCCAGCAGAGAGGGTATGTTACAGGTTCTGTGGCCTAGGAAACTACATTTGGCGGGCCTTTTCTGCTGTAGCCCCCATTCTGTGGAATCTTCTCCCCCCTGAGGTGAGATTGGCCTCATCACTGTTGAGCTTCCAGAGGTCCCTCAAGACCTGGTTATGCCAGCAGGCCTGGGCATCCCAGAGGAAGGGTGAACTAGTGAGGTGACTATTTTAACATCCCTTCATTTTTGTTCTTTGCTTTAGTTGTTTTTTAATATCTTTTAATGTATTTATTGATTTTTTTTAGTTCTTTGTACACTGCCCAGAGTCGCTTGTTTGTGAGATGGGTGGCTATATAAATTTGAAAAACAAATAAATAAATAAATTATAGAAAACTAAATGGCCCCTAACTATTTATTATTTCATATAAATACTTAGGCTTTCAAAAGTAATTCTTGTATGTCCAGCAATCTTAAATAAAGTTTCGAATGGATAAATTTGGAATTTATATAAAATTGGTACATTATAGTATCAATCAATAGAAAATAAAACAAAATGTTAGAGTATTGCATCACTGTTCACTTTATGGCTAATGAAAGAAAAGTGCATAGCAAATCAAATCAAAATAAAATAAAATTTATTCTCATAGCAGTCAACTATACCAAAGCATTTATGTCAGTGATGCTAACACTTGAAATTAAGTCACAAGATTGTTCTAAAAACAAACAAAATTAAAAAATCAAAATTAAGATACCTGCAAGTAGCAAAATACTGATATACTGGTCAATTATTTCCCTTTGGGATCTCAAACACCCTCTGGGATTATGCCATTTGGTTTAGAAGGAACCTCAAAAGCTTCACAGTATTTTAAGCACACTCATCTTTCCACTGTACGTGATCATTTCTAGACTATTCCAACAACATTGTCAGTCTGAACTCTGCCTGGCTTCAATGTACTTATACATTACGTAATTACATAATTGTTGCATATCACTATAAACATGATCTATTGTAACCTTCGGTACTGTACATTAAATGACATTGAAAATTAGATTATTCTTATTTTCAGAGAAACAAAAAAGGTACTAAACATCTGTAGGCCTCATAATCCATCACTGTATACATCTGAGGGCAATAAAAATCAATCAGGAGTCAGTGCATTTAAATCTAGTTTTTTAAGCATGACATTTTCCTTGGAGTTTCCTTCTCTAAATGTCAGCCTTTTCTACTACAGTGATTGATTCCATCCTCAGGGAGAGTCCATGAACATAAGCAGTTTCATCTCTTCCACAGGCCATAGATTTTGTTTTAAATCCCTAAGTACAGAAATAACAGTGAACAATGTGTTTTTTCCATTCTTAAATAAAGATTTTCATACTAATATTTTGAGACACAGAATTTAGGTAGCTATACTGCACCCTAGATATTTTTGCAGCATTGTGTGCATCTTTACAACTTAGTCAGGTCTTGTTTATTTTAATGATTTTTCCTTAGGAGAAGAACCCGGTTATTTAAAATAAAAGTGGATTTCTAAAGCATGATGATAAACCAGTCAATAGGGTTAGAGGTAAAGACTTTATTTCTGCAGCAAATGGAATACACAAAATGAATATTATCTTGTTCTGTTTTGGGTTTTTAAAATCTTAATTGTAAGAAATAGTGTCATGGTCCGAATCCCTGTCAACAATATATGGGATAAGAGAACCCTAATCTTTCTTCCTAATCTTCTATCATTCATCTTTAAAGTCTATGTGAGTGCAAGAGAGAGTGATTTTGTTTTTAACAGGCTGAGGGATTAGATTTTTCTCACTTCTGTTCAAGATCTGGACATGTTTTTCTGCAATTAAAAAAGGAAATAAAAATATGAAATAAGGCAACAGAGTGTTCACTTTACTGGATTGTCCCTCAGTGTCATTAAAATGAATAAGCATATTGTTTTGAATCTGCTTTCAGACATCATTGCACAGAATTAAGAAAAATCTACTTCAAGTCAGCTTCTAAGAGCATTTTTAATCAGCCTCCTCCTCTATCACTAGATCTTGGTAGGAAACATTGTCCAGCACTGGGCAGCCACTATTTTAATTTCTTATAGTACCTTGAAAGGGCAATACACAAGGGGAAATTTAAACAGTGTCTCAACTCAGTTACCCAGACTATTCAGAATCCTAAGTCAGAATTTTTGTAGAAATTCACATTTACAGCCTTATGGGGCCTTTGGTGCCTTCCTGTTCTCTTTCTGCCATCTATCATTTTGGTTTACAATTATTAGAAGCTTAGAAGAAACAGTTAATTGCTTTTTATCAAATCTTATACAACAAATGAAAGGGCTAACATAATGGGGAAAAAAGTTTCATTAAATTTAACATTTGGATTGTTTTCCTAATGCTGTTTAATACTGTTGTGCTTTTACCGGTAAAAGTAGAATGATTCAGAATTAAAACAAATTCCCAGCTATGTGCCCATAAGTTTGCCTGGTTCAGAAATCTACACAGATTTTTGTAGCTACTAAATTAAGGTACAATTCTTTATTGTGGGCTGAATTTTAACTGCAATGTCAACATATATTACCATTTGTAACAGGATAGTCATTCCTGCCCTAGACAAAACAGACATTTTTTTCCTCCTAAGTGCATTATAAACATAATGGAAAAAGAAAGGCTTCTACTGTAAATTTTGAAAAATCTGAGTATCAATTTTAAACCTTTAGTCAGAGGCCACTAAAAGACGATCTTTAAGTTGTATCATCTCATTCCAGATGTACAAGTGTCCTTTAGAGCTAACTTCTTGAAGCAAGAGACCTTTAGGGCTACCGCCTTGGAATTTGTAGTAGTAATTCCTTTAGACAGCTGATTATAGAAATAAATAGCCTAAATTTGACCTACTATATAACCCTAAAAGGTTAATCATCTAATATATAAATATTGCATTAATGTTCCATGTAAGTCAGGAAAGTGACCCATAATGTAGAGAAATTGAAGTCTTCGGAGATCAGCAGATCTCTTCAATTTTTTTAAAAAGAAAAATATTGATGGTGGCAAGTACACCGCTCCAAAGATCATTAAAATCACCATCAGTTAGTAGAATTTAACTTAATCCTACCTGTTCAACAGTTTGTGGGTAGAATTGCTTATAATACTTCAAAAATTTTCAAAAAGGACCCAAAACAAACCACCATTTATAAAAGAAAATAAATGGATCATCAAACAAATCAACCCAGAGTTCTCACTCAAGGCACAAATGACCAGGCTCAACTTATCCTATTTCAGACACATTATGTGAAGACCCAGCTCTATGGAGAAGGTTCTAATGCTGGTAAAAGTGGAAAGAGAAAAAGAGGGCCACCAGCAGCAGTATGGATGAACTCAGTTACAATGGCGATAACTGCACCATTGGAAGACCTGAAAGACCAGGTTAGGGATAGATCATCATGGAGAAAATCTATTTATGTGGTCACTAGGAGTTGAAAATGACTTGATGGCACATAATCAAACAAACAAACACAAATAAAAGAAAAGAAAATAACTAAATAACAGATGTCAAAGTAGAACATATCATTGATATCTTAAGTAATCTAATACAAACAGTCAAATAACAGAAACTGAGGCAAGTAATATCTGTTAAAGTTCCAAAACAGCTAGTTCTTTGAAGGTCAGATATATTAGTTGCATACCACTGTCATTTTAAAAAAATAATTATGGTCTGTTACATTTTGGAATGATAGGCTACGGTAACATTTACAGCTTGTATTAAAACAAATCAACTTGATCTTGCCATTTTGAAATTCATTTTAGACCAACTAGAGTTAATGGGATAATTTATATGTCACAGTAAGGCAGAATTTCTCAAAATTCCAAAATTCCAAATTATGGCTTCTCACTCTAACTTATTAGGAAGGAGTAAGCTATAGATCTTGGAAGGAAGTTCTGTGGTGTGCTTCAGTTGTTGTTATAATTTAAGAAAGGCTTTAAACATTCTTTTTTACCCAGGCCTTTTCGTTTTCCAAGTTGCTGCCTTTTAATTATTTGTTTGTAAGTCACCAAGAACCACAAAATTTTAGTGGATTAATTAATATTAATTTCCAAATAAAATTAATTTTATATTGGTAATACATGGATCTTATTCTTTTCTTTTAGTATTAAGTTTCTTTTTCTTCCTGTATGTCTAGTTTATTTTAATCACTATAATGTATGTAGGATTTTTATTGTATAATCATTGATGTATTTTGTTGATGTTGTAGTTGTTATATTTTACCAATAAAAAAATTAAAAATCCAAATAAGGAGACGAGTTAGAAAAGGAAGCCCTTGATTCATATCCAATGTTATCTTAACTGGTCTTAAAATAGCCATTTTCTGTTTTCTGTTTATAATGTGCAATTATTTAGTAATTATGCTGCACACACATGGGTATGCATTTTTAAAATATCACAAGATTTCAGAATAATTATTATTTTAAGCCCAAGAATAGTGAATGCTTTTCCCAGTGAGCCTTTCTCTCTCTTTTAACTTTCTCTGTATTCAGCTTCAGAGAAAAGCTGAATCTACCCAGTCCTCCCGAAAGTCATGCTCGAAAAATGATAAAACTTAATGAAAAAAATATGGTTAACATCAAGCATGTAGATTTCAGATTGCTAAACTAGCTGGCAACAACCTTTTTGAAAATGCAGAATGCTTTACACAGTTCCATTATCAGCAATCTAAAGATTTTTCAAATATTTGGACCCAATTTTGCCCATAGCTTATTGTCAACAAATATTTCTCAAGCTTTATAAATAGCCTGGTGTCATAATCCAGGTTATTTTCCATATGAACTTTTGTAAACAAGTTATTTTGTAAAACTCAATAGCTTGACTAGTACACCTATTTAAAGGAACAGAAAACTTCTTGCTTAGCCTCTCCCATATAATTTGATAAATGAAATCTATTGTACTGTTATACATTCTTTTTGAATTCCATCTATATCTGAACACTGGAAACTCGTAATGCAAATAAATGTCTACAAAAGATGGATTTCAGGTGAAAATTAACAGATATCAAAACTGATCTATTTCGTTCATTATTTCAGCTGTTTTATATTATCAGTTTTTTATGATTGAATTGATTCTTAAAGAATAACTCAAACCAATAATTATCACATCATCTTAAAAGACTGTATTTTCCTATATAAGGAAAACACATACAGAAAACTCAAACTGTAATTTTATATCATTTATTATTCACAATATACTACAACACAGGGAGGTCAAGAAAGTCAAGATGGCATCCATGGCTGTGCCACTGAAGTTCCACCCATTTTCACATACAGTGTGTTAAAAAAGAGTTGGGACTTTGATCACACAGCCATCATCATCTTGATGTTTTTTTACTCTTCCCTGTAGATACTTTGTACAACACCTATACATTTTTACAGTAGTGTATTATTTTGTACCATGCAGGTCCATCTAACTGAATGACCAAACAAGTAGCAAAAGACAGGGAAACAGAGAACATTTGTTTCTCAAAAACACTGTTCTCTCCAAAGAACGAAGTATGGCTTGATGCTTTCAAATCAAAGTAATTGCTAGAGATGCCGGATAACTTCTATGGCAAGAATTACAGTACACTAGGGAGCTTTTTCATTAAGGCAAAGCGGCAGCAGTTCATCACAGAGTTAACTCAATAAAATGTTTTCTACTTGGATTAACTGACCCAGTTTTTCCAGACTCTTGAATGGGAAACAAAAGATGAAACTTGTATATTATATGGATCTGAAAGGAAAGGCCTGGGTGTTCCAGCTTTCTGAAGGCAGGCCTCTCTGTCCCTCTGTCTGGTTTCAACAAATCGTCTCTCATTAGTTGAGTGTGGTGGCCCTTGAGGAGGCCCAAGCTTGCTAAAATTTACATTACAAATGATTGTGCAGAGTTTGTAAAAACTGACATAGCTGGGGTTTCATACTCCCACAGAAGAACGTATGGCTGGTCTTGCAGTCTCAGGACAAAATAATTTTGCTATCCTGCCACTCAGAATTGGATAGTATCACATTTTTCATCGGGGAAGTCCAACACTTCAAAAATAGCTTGGATGCACAAAATGGCAGTTCTTTAAATTACAGAAGACTGGAAGTAGACTATGGATTTCTTTCATAGCAAAAATTGCTTCACCCTAGCAATTTTTACTTCACTTTTCAAATGTCTCTCTTCCTCTCAAAAAGTTTATGTCTGCAGTGAAGAAATTCTTCAGATGTTGATGGGATACAACTCCCAGCAGACCCAATCAACATGGCCAATAGTAAGAGGTACTGGGAACTGTAGTTCATTAACATCTGAAGGGTTTTGCACTATCATTTTGAAATACAATAGTTTTGGTTTTTTTATTTTAGCTATTCTGTGTGTGTGTGTGTGTGTGTATAAATAAATAAATTTTTATCACCGCCCATCTCCCCCCAAAGGAGGGACTCTGGGTGGTTCACAATAAAACATCTGTGTTGTATATATAGAAATAACAGTGTTATGCCATAGTTTAACCTATCAGAATTATTTTACTCACATACTTTTTTTATTAATTTCAAATTCTTTGCATTGTGTTTATGAAGGATTTTGTGTATTTTTATGAAGTCTTATGAAAAATAAAATAATAATCCTTACTCATTCACATATGCCAAGTTCAGTAGCTCCCAACAGAGATGTTAAGATGAGAAGCTTAATAGAAAAAAAAAGTTGGCAACACTAATTCAGCAAATATCTGGTTGAATATACAGGGATAAAAATGCACCTTTTAGAGTTCTGCATAGATTATTGCTTTCTTCCACATCTGAATGGTTTAAAGAAGTCTCAAATTCTTTCTGTCCAGTTTATGAAGAAACTGCATAATTTTTGACATATCACCCTGAATCTAACACAATTCTCACTCATCATCTAGACAGCAGAGGGCTTTTGAACCAACTAATCAGAATTTTCTCTAAGGGGAGACATTGCATTTTCATGTAAATTATGCTAATTGTTCTAAATCTGCAACTACATATATACATTACCAGACTGAAAATCTATGCAAAATCTATGCCCTCTTTGTAAAATGACCACCCAAATTGCAATTTTGACAACAGAAAAAGACTATACTAGGGCTGAATTAAGAACTGATTCTAAGAAAAACAGGCAGTGAAGAACCATAACTTTTTAATTAATTTACTGAGTTCTTTGACATTTTGACATTAGATGCTATTTAAACATATTGTAAGATTTATGAAGTGGACAAATGTTTTGTAATCATAACTTCATGTGCTTGAAAATTTTATTCTATCCATATCAAAAAGCAAGCTAACATAATTTTTACACCCCAAATTAATGTGAAGATTAGGACATAATTATTTTCCAGTTCTCTGAATGCCACAATGCAAAGATGCATATAAAAAGATGTATTTACAGAAAATGTACGTAACATGTGTACATAAAATATGCCTTAGGTATTGTTCAACTCTTAAAATGATTCAGATTTTGCTTTATGTTTCATAGTGATACAATCATATGCATGCTTACTTAAAAGTAAGTCAAACAAAATTCAGTGGAATATATGCCTAAGTAAGAGTGCCAAGATTAGGATCTCATATTTTGTCACTAGAATTAGTTTTAAGGAACAAAGAAAAAAATCATTTTTTTTTGTGGTGGAAAAAAAGTAAGATATATTAAAATTTATTCTACAGGTGAGAGACAAAAAAGAATTTAAAGGCATAAGAAGTACATAAAAGTATCTTAACTTTTGTCTCTTTTCTTACAGCTAATGCAATCCGACTTGATTTGCACTTTCCAAAACAATACAGAAGGTAAACATAATTTCTTGTGATATTTACACTTTTCAAATGGTGCGATGGATAAAAATTCATATGCAATGTCACATATTTACAAGAAAAGAACAAATTTTCAACTTTTCTTTGAAAAGTACCTGGTTGTGAATTGGTCAGTGTTAAATGTTTTGGTTTTTCAGACCTATCTGCAGTGGTAGTTTTCTACTGCTGTTGACTTATTTTGCTGTAGACTTTGTATTTTGTATTTTTATGGGGTTCACATTTTTACTACAAACTGCCCAGATATCCCTGAGTATTTGAAATATGCAAAAATATTTAAATTTAAACATACATACAAAGACATACATTTGCAAGACAAACCATTATGCAGAACTATATCCCTCCACGTACTTGCTATACAACTGTTCCTCTGATTAGAGTAAATACTGAATGTGCCTTAGGTCCTCTTTGCTTGGACATTACACAGTGATGGACTGGATCAAGCCCAAATTGCATTGATTGTGATTCTAATTAAGACTTTAAAAGTTAATTACATGAGTATCTTAACTGAGGCATTTCCAGTGCTTCACTTCTGGTTATTACATACAGTTGTTTGTAAAACTAAGAAGTACATAACCATTTTTATTTTTAAAAATGGAACACTTGAAAGGAAACTTGTTCAAATGAGATCTAAAATAAAACTGTTCAAGAGACTGAAGACACTCCAGTCAAATGTTATTTTTAGCACTGAGCAGTAAAGTTAGCATTCTGTCATATGGCCAAGAAGAGCAGTAACATGCCACAAAGCCTCACTGTTAACTGGTTCATCAAGATCATAGCTTTCAGTATTTCTTGGGGGGGGGGGCTAAAAATGTGTGACATCCATATGAGATTCTGATGGGCAAGAACGTCTAAATGATTCCTCCTACTTTTCAGCCACATATTAATTCTCAGTATCTAAGTTATATTGCCCTGTAAATCCCTAGTTTATCCAAATCTCATGTGAACCATCATAGATTTTGGTTTCATTTATCTGACTACTCCAACAGTTTTGGAAGTCCTTCATGTATCATAGACTTCCAAATGCAGGATGACAAATTTCTGGAGCAATGTATTTGTAAGGGTATTTTTACTGAGTTCTTCAGAACTGTAGACTGCAGCAATTGTTATCTGAATAAGAAGCTGCCTTACACTGAATCACAATGTAATTCAGCTCAATAATATTCTTCACTAATGCTATCCCAGCATTAGCCTTGCAATGTCTCAAATGCTTTCTCCCTCTGTAAAAAAAGTTTGTTTTTCTATCCTTTCTTAAAGTGCTTGAGAATTTATTTCAAATTTCTCTTGATGTTTTTGAATGTACTTTGTTTTAAAATAATATTTATTTTAAAAGGAAGAGAGGGAGAGAAAAATGACAAAATATGGATATTACATGTAAAAGTTTGCAGGGTAATGTAAGATAAAATTAAAAGTAAGTACAAACTAATCCATTGGAAGAAACATCTCACTTTTATCCATATCCATATCCATATCCAGGTTCACAACAATTTAATACTTCAGCGCTTTCAAAACTGTTATATTTAATATATAATCTAAAATCAAATTTCAGATCATGTAAGAGATTTATCTGAATTGAACTTTATTTCTGAATATGTTTCTGCTGTTGTTGTTTTCCATAACACACCTTTCCATTGTTATGAAGTTACTTAGCTAACCAAAATGAAATAGCCAGTGGAAGGAGTTCTCTCATGATACTGGGAATGATCTCGTTTGGATTTCAACCCTGTATAGGGTTGGACCTGATGGCCTGATTGCCTTTTTCAAGTATTCTGGTTCTATCATTTGCTGAATACAAAAGGAATTCACTGAGGACTTCTTCAGGAACTTGGTGAACATAATATAGATTCTAGGTATTTGAGGGACACATATTACAATTAAAACAGCTGTACAGAACTGAAGAACAGAATATAGTCAGTGGCATAAAGTAAAGATATCAAATTGGACCTTAGACTGCCTACCTCTTTTCTGTTTATCTACTAGCTTTCCCTTGTTTTGGTTAATTTCTGATTTTATCTGCATACAATAATGTGAATATTCTGTATTAAATTACTTGGTTCTTCCTGATTCAACAGCAGCTTTTAGAAAAAGAATTTTAGTTAGCAGCGCATTGATCCATTTGACATGACCCTGATAATTATCACCTGGATAAGTGTCAGCATCTAGTCAACCTTGGCTGATCTCAAGGAACTAAGCACTAGAATATCCCTAGATATGAGAGTAAAAAAAGAAAAACCCTGGAAGAAATCAATGGTAAACTATTTCCATATTGTTGCCAAGAAAGCTACACTGCTGTCTCTGGGAAGTTGAGCTCAACTCCAAGGGAGATGTTTTTACTGATAATCATCAGGAAGGAATAACATCAGCAGATGTAAGATACGTATCACTGTAAAGAAAGGAATGAAACGTTGATCTATCCAAAACAAACCTGGGCAAGCAGCACACAAGTTGGCACAAAACCTGACAAAATAGAGACTGTAGCAAAATAGCAGTGAAAGGTCTGTCACCAGTATAGTCTATAGTACAGAGTATAGTGAAAAGCTCTTCACCACACTTATAAATTAGAGAGAAAAACTTAATATAGTCCAGCTGAAGATGGGGAATCAGCCTACATGTAAGCTTCCTACTTGCAACTCCCTTATGCTGCCTGGTCCCACAAGGAAACACACACACATATCTATCCCGGTAGGCAACAGAGATAGTTAAGTTTCTGCTAAAAACGTCCTATGCAATGTTAGTGTTTTTGCTACAATGAGTTTCATACTGTGTTTGCCATGAAAAATTGATAACAAGGCTATTCCACACCTGAACAGGAAGCGTTCCTGCCCTTTTCTGGAACTTCAGCACTTTATCTAAGAAAAAGGTTCTATACAGTAGCCATTCAAAATTCAGAATAGTCCTCTTCTCGATTCCACTGAAAGGGTTATCTGTTTTCCCCCGTTTCCTTCACTGACAGCTATCCAGCAGTCAAATGCCATCTGGAAAAGTATGGAAACCTTTTTGCCATACACAGTGGAGCAAGGCTCTCTCGGATACCATTCTGCAAATTCACTGGCAGACATCTGCAACGATGCCTCCATACAGGTACAACCTGGTAGCATTCTGTTTATTACAGAGGGGAGCAACCTACTGCCCTCTCGATATAGTCTGGAATATCACGGCCAGGGACTGAGACTGAAGAGAATCTAAAAGGTATCATATTGCCCAACCTTAGTTAATTTCTACTGAGTGCAGCAGTTTATATACTATATGAGGAACAACATTCAGTCTTTTCTTCCTTACCTGATTCAATTTTCTAAAATAAAATGACTTACAGAAGATTCCATTGGCTATACATAGCATTGGAAGGAAGCCCATTAGATGATCTTAGAATAATTGATGCTGTCACACAATCATCATTATGAAGCATGGATTTAATCCTGTTATTAGTAATGTACGCTAAATAACTGCTCTTAAGTTTTAAATGCTTTAAGTAGAAAGGCAGAGCAAAACTGAGAGAGGGGACCAAAAGATGATCATAGATAGCACTGAATGCAGTGGAGTGGTGTTTAATCTCAGGAAAGTCAATAAGAAATCCAAATTCAAATTGATCTATTTGATCTATTCTATTTCAAGAATCTTCAAGCCACATCCTGGACTAGGCACCTTCCAAATATGATGATTGCCATTCAAATGTGGAGAAAGGGTGATGTAGGGCATGCTTGTCCTTGTCATATAACTAAGAGCTCTTGTGCTAGACATTGATTGAATCATACGGGACAAATGAGAGAAGAAATTGATGCACCTTACATGCTTTGCATTTTTTCCTTTGGCTCTCTGAATTTATACATCACCATTCAAAAGGTCAGTGTGTGGAGACTTTGCATGTACAGTACAGGCAAAGGATCCTCCTCTGCAAACACTGGTATCAGTGAGCAGGCATTTGGATGGCATAAGGCACTGAATTTTACCAGACAGTGATGTCAAAGGTGGACTAGCATTGTTGATTTTCAATGTACTGAAGCCCTACACAAGGGATTATTGTCTGCCCTGGAACTCCAGGCCAAGAAAAGCCCAATCTGTTGAGTTTTTTGGTTCTTGTAAGCAACTATGACGAAGAACATACTTTGTCAAAAGTGTGTATGTGGGGGTGGGGGGATAACAGCATACAAGCAAGCTTCTTATGCTACATGTGAAGGTGCTTGTGGAATGAGGGCCACTTGATTGGTTTGGGTTTTTTCCCTCCCCATATATTATAGTCCTTATTTAAATTCAATCCGGAAGATACTAATCAAAAGATTTTTAAAATCTATGTTAATAACTCTGCAGAGGAAGGAGGGAAAAAGCAGAACAAAAAGGTTCTGGGATATGTTCAAAGAGTGTAACTATTCTCTACAAATCTTGGGGTTAATTGCATTTCACTATTCCAGAACTTGAAAATAAAACATTAAATAGTAAAATAAATAGCTCTCTGGTTCTTTGCAGCCATAATATGTATTCACTGCTGCCTTTAAAATCATATGAGTGGCAGGGAGTGGGTCTTAGATTTGCATACAAAGCTGCTTTCTGCTGGAACTTCCTAAAAGAGTACCATTTAGCCGTAGGGATGTGTGTGCTTTGCTTGTAAGACATCCACAGACCCAGCAGTAACAGATACACAGAGAATTTCACACCATGCAGGTTGGGTACTTATTCTTCCTGTGTCCTCTGAGTAGGCATTTTGGTTGCTATTTTAGTTGTCCACTATTATTAATTTTTCCACTGGTTTCTGGCTAAGCTGGGTTGGCTTGTTTTCCTATATGGCCTTCTGAATACTGGTTTTTTCCCATGTTGGTAGCATCTGTGCTGTGAATAACATTTGTGTTCGTAACAAATCAGGCACTCCAGTAGCAGAATGTACACACACACCCACATATGCACACAAACCTCCAGTAAATGCACTTAGCTCAAGAAATATATAGTTTTCAAAAAAACAGATTCAATGTCAAAGCTTTTCAATCAGGAATAAAGCTGCTTCTAAAGAAAAAGCATTGGCCAATGCAGACATAACACTACAGGTAGTCCTCGTTTAGCGGCTGCCTTGTTTAGCAACTGTTCGCAGATATGACAGTGATGTAAAAGTAACTCTGTGACCAGTCCTCGTATTTATGACCTTTATAGGTTTCTAAAGCAAAGGAAAGCTGAAGTAAGATCATAAAATCATGTTTCACTTCATGACTTCTTCACTTAATGACCAAGTTGCCGGTCCCAATTGTGGTCACTAAACGAGGACTACCTATATATTTAGCATTACATGCATGAGCTGTAGCAAGCTTTGGGTTCAAAGAACCCTTTAATTCATTTGTGAGGTTACAAGGATACTAAAAGCATCACTTCCAGTTTTGCTCCCTAACCCATTTCATCTTTACAGTTTCATAAACTGTGGTTAGTAACCCAACAAAGGTCAGAAACCTAACTTGCCTAGATCCTTAATCTTGCTTTATCTAAAGTTACCAAAGTTTAACCCCACTTTAAACAGGCATTTGAGTTTGCAGCCCTAATTCAGCCTGCAGAAAAGCTCCATCTGACCTGGAAGCTATTTAGGAACATTTTCCACGTTTTTAGCAAGTATGGTTGCTTATTAGGGATGTGGACTGTTCTGCCTGCCTGTTTGTATTTTTCAAGAGAAAATTCTGTAGACATCTCCAGTTTTACTACTGTGAAAATTTTCACCAGAGGACTCTGGTGAAAATTGCAGTCCTATCTCTGTCTTCTATTCTGTTTCTTATGTAAGTGATTTCTTTCTGAGTGTCATAGATTTGTCTTCTCAGTTTTCCCTGTGAAATGGGTAATTTGCTATTATATATAGAATGAAATGCATGGCTTGGGATTTGGGACGGAAACTCAAAAAGCCTGGATTGCCATGGTCCAAGGGAACTAATAATACAATCTTACATATTTTCACTTGACAGTAAGTTCTACTGTGTTCAGTGAAGCTTCTTCCATGGTAAGCAGGCATAGTATTACAGTAGTGTCATTTATAACCTCATGTTGTATTTCTTATCATAGCCAAATATTATGTTACTCTTATCTCTTACACAGATTGTGTTAACTATAACATTATTCTGTTTCTTGCCAATTCTCATCACTGAAAAATTGCCAATGAAACTGACATCCACAATCCAAAATTCTGTTGTGAGATTCTTAAGAACCGAATAACTAATTTATATGGAGAATGATTATATGCCTGCTCTAAAAACATTGTTTCTTATGGCAGGTGCAAGAAATATCTTATTTCACTCAGAGCATCTTACTTTTCAGATTCCCTTTGTGGCTAATGCTTGTAAACACAAAACAGAGTTTGTTGTCTGTTTTGCTTTCACAACTAAGCACTGAATTTTAACTGACAGGTTCCACTGTAATTGAAGAAAGACTGATGCTTACGTTAGTCTTCTGGTATAAGTCACAGTTTGGTTAGAAATCTTATTTCTTATTGTCAGGGTAGAAAAATATAGGCTTAAGAGTAGGCAGTTGGAAGAGAAATTAAAATGCAATTAATTATTTAATGTTCACTATCTATCCTGCTGAAAGTAGAGAAGGTCAGGCTTAGGAAGGTTATTTTCTGAAATCCATAAATTGTGCAAATATTAGTTATTTGATAAATATATAAACAAAAGGGCCCAAAGCAAAATGTGGTACCATGCTATCAACCTCTTGCTATGCCATCATTTTCTAGCTAGCAATATCTTTCTCTGTATTACTACAATACTAAAACAAACCAATTTTATTTCTTCACTGTCTCCTTAATGTTCCATGATTCTTTTCTACCATCCACTCAGCTCCAGGATTCCTGGGGGCCATGGAACATGCTCAGTTCTCACAAGGCAGTTTGTCTTTTGTTTTAGTGTGTTGACTGTTACAAAGTTTTTTTCTATTTCAACAAACCTTAGGATTTATTCAGACATATTGACATCTCCCTCTTATTTTATAGTTGCTTTCTGATTCTACTGGGTTGACATGGGAATGTTGCATTTGCTGTAAGAAAGATCCAATTACCAATGTCTGTGATTTTCCTGCACTGCTGAAACTATCAAGTAACTCTAATTCAAGGTGAAAAAATATAGTGGATACATTTTTTTATCCTGCAGCAACATCAAAGGCCACTTAGATAACTTGTGAAGACTCACCTCCCACAAGCTCTTGTTTGACCATCTGCCCTTTCCAGGTGCCTGGGGGCTGTTGGGGTCTGGATGGGGAACAACAGGCTTCAGCTGAACCCTGGTAAGACGGAGTGGCTGTGGGTTAACGGCACCTCAGCTCCTAGGAATTTGCCATCTTTAGTTCTGGATGGGGTTGCACTGCCCCAGACAGACTCGGTGCAGAACTTGGGGGTCCTCTTGGACCTATGACTCCTGCTCAAAGAGCAGGTGGCAGTCGTGGCCAGAAGGCCCTTTGCACAACTTCATGTTGTGCGTCAGTTACGCCCCTTCCTGGAGTGAGAGGCCCTTTGAATGGTCACTCATGCCCTGGTCATCTCCCATATAGACTACTGTAACACGCTCTACATGGTGCTACCCTTGAAGAGTATCCGGAAGCTTCAGTTGGTCCAAAATGCAGCCGTGCGAACAGTGATGCTCCAAGATCAGCACACGTAACACCTTTACTGAGTGAGTTGCATTGGTTACCAGTTTGCTTCTGGGTCCAATTCAAGGTGTTGGTTATCACCTTTAAAGTCCTACATGGCATGGGTCCAGGTTACCTACGGGACCGTCTCACCCCCGCTGCATCAGCCCGTCCCACCTGATCATGCAGAGAGGGCATGTTGTGGACCCTGTCTGTAAGAGAATTCCATCTGGCGGGGTCCAGGAGGCAGGTCTTCTCTGCAACAGCTCCCGCCCTTTGGAAATTCCTTCCCCCAGAAGTGAGGTTAGCCCTCTCCCTCCTGGACTTCAGAAAACAGCTGAAGACCTGGTTTTGTTGCCTTGCCTGGAGTGGGGAGGGGAAGAGCCATTCTTGGGGCTGGTTGATTCCCTAGTTCTGCAGGGATCGGTTTTATTTCCTTATGGTTTGAATTAGATCCGCTGTGGCTTGGACTTTGCTGCATTTTATGCTGACTGATTATTGGTTGTATTTATGATTTTATTGAAATTTTAAATTGTTTTTATTGTGAACTTCCCAGGTTATAATAAATAAAATAAATAAATCTTTTGCTAACAGTCACCCTTTTTTAGCATTATCTATCCTCATTTTGCACTTATTCTGTTATTACCTAAGAGATGCCTTTCAAAGTTTCTTTTCCATTTTTTGTTGATTGCCAAATATTCTTCTTTCACAAATGAAACTAGCTTTTGGAGTTTTTGCATGTGTATGTAATTCTACTGTATCTATTCACTGCTTCATACATAGTCTTCTTTTCTCTAAACTTCTCACCTCTTTCAAGAATCTTTAAATACTTGAACGACAACACTCTAAAGGTCCTAGTAACAAGGTACTGACTAGCAACTGAGAAGTGCTATAACTGGAAGAATTCAAGCTACCCCAATCCTCTGTAGGAACCTCCAACAAAATGTATGCCATAGCCTTATGATAAAAGAGACATTTGGTGTTTCTACTCCAACATCTGATCTCAACTAGTCCAATTAAATAGCAGATTCCCGTGACCGTCACTATGATCTGAACAGACAGAAAGATAAAGCAAACGATACCATTTCTACAATTAACTTACATTCTTTGGACATTCCCACTTCAAAGCACTTCTGTAGTCTGCAGTACTGGCAGCGATTCCTGGTGACTTTATTAATAACACAGTTCTTATCTCGGTGACATGTATAAACCATGTTCTTCTGAATGCTCCTGCGGAAAAAACCCTGCAATCAAGCAGAAAAGAAAAACGAATGAAGTGAAAATTGTTATTATCTTGCAAATTGTTCTGTGAAATGACAGAAGGAGTCACAACATCACAATAAATTTGATAACCTTCAAGCTTTTAAAAATATTCAACATTCAACCATAGAAAATACTGTTTAGTTAAAATAAGCAATAGCATCTAATACCTAAAACAGGCAGCCAGCAAACAGAGGACAATGGTCTAGAAAATAGTTTTGTATCAACATAGTGGAGGAAAGACCATTTGACTGAAGGAAATAAAGTAAAACGACATCTTCTAGAATAGTTTTGCTATCAAATCATAAAGCAGTAAGTGAAAGACAAATGAATGGTTCAAGAAGAAGGGGAAGACTGAGTAGCTAATGCAGTTGGTAAGATCCTCAAACAGAAAGAGGTGAGAAACATAGAGTACAGAAGATCATGTATGAAGCAGTGTATGGACACAGCAGAAGCAAAGATTGAAAGGTATAGAGAGGTGTAGTTAATATACATACTGTGTTGGTGTACAGTAGATTTGGTTCAACTTTCTTAATTTCTTGCATTTATTACTTCTCAGTCCTTTTCTGCACATTGTATATTGCTGCTCACTTCAAAAAGGAATGGCATGATATGTAGGTAATGCTATGATGGACAGGATTCAATAATATATGGGTGTAGTACAGTAGTTAAGCTGTTGGACTGGCACTGGGAAGACTCAGGTAAAAGTCCACTTGCAATCATGGAAGCCTATCAGGTGAGTTTGTGCCAGACACTCATTCAGTCCAATGTATCTCATAGTGTTGTTGTGCAGGAAATGGGTGGAGGGAATGCTAAGTACACCCCTTGAGCACCTGAATGAAAGTTGGGATGAATCTGACAAATACATTTTAAAAAAATGGATTTTCTTGATTGACTTAAAAAAAAACCCCACAGATATTATATCCAGTAAGTATTTTCATCATGGAGACCACTAAGAGATCCTTAATGCAGTGGGCATCAATAGAATGAATGAATGAATAAATGAATACATACATTCATACAGACATACATACATAATATCACAGAGTTGGATCTGGTCATTCCCCTCATTGAAGGAATTCAAATTAAAATATCCTTAGTCATCTGTTTGAACATATTCAAGGAAGTCTAGCCTTTATCTACCTATCAGTTCAAGCACTGAACTGCTCTATCTCAATATTCAAGCGGAATCGGTCACCACTACTTATATGTGAGGCTCCTTCAGTTATTTGAAGTTGCTACTGTATTCTCCATCATCATCTTTTCTGAAGGCTAAATATACCCAATTCTTCACTCTGTCTTCATAGGACTTAACATGCAGCTACACTAAACCATGATGTAATATAATGGATTGGATTCTGGGATTTTTAGATCATTAACCTGTAAGTATGCATCAGTGAAATTAGAAAAAATATTTATCACACCGAAGATGTATCAACCAGAGTGTTAGACAGATGTCAAACAGTATAATAAAACATAATGAAGTATACAGATAGTCCTCGCTTAACAACCCCAATTGGGACTGGAATTTCAGTTGCTAAGCAAAGTGGTCATTAAGTGAATCCAACCTGGTTTAACGACCTTTTTTGCAGCGGTTGTTAAACAAATCACACAGGCGTTAAGCGAACCATGTGGTTGTTAAGTGAATCATGCAGATCCCCATTGATTTTGCTTGCCAGAAGCCGGCCAGGAAGGTCAAAATGGAGATCATGAGACCATGGGATACAGCAATGGTCACAAATGTGAACCAGTTGCCAAATCCCCAAATTGTGATCATGCAATGGGACACTGCGATGGTCATAAGTGTGAGGACTGGTCATAAGTCAGTTTTTCCAGCACCGTTTTAAGTCTGAACCATCATTAAACAAATGGTTGTTAAGTGAGGACTACCTGCACATGGATTCTCAACTTTTTCTTGACCTGGAGAATTATTGGCAAATAGTCTTGTTGTTACTCTGGCACAGCATAGGAAACATATCTATATATGTAATGCAACTCTTAACTGAGCCTGTTTCTTCCAGGTGTGATGAAGGAGACTATTCTGGTGCCAGTTATAAATTAGTCAGTTTTTATGCATGGAAAATGATGTGCAAAAATTATGAATAACCCCTTGGATTTAGTCCTGAATAACCACCACTATCTGAATGCAAATTACCAGACAAATTTCAGCTTCTGGAACTGGGCTTTCCAGAAAGCTCCTGAAAGTTGGAAGTTCCTCTAGAAAGAGATATACCATGATTATGGGGGCTGCAGCTAGAACAAAGGGAGACAAATAATTAACATAAATTAGAGACAACGTACTGCATGGACAGAAGAACTTCCATTCTGTACAAAAGGCTCTCTGGATCAAAGTTAATGCTGATGCTGGCATGATAGGTTAATGAAAGAATAATGCATTTTTTAAAAAATGAGCCACTCAATCCACAGAATGAAAGAAACAAAACCCGCAATATGAGGAGGGACACTCTACCCATTTGACTTGTATTTATAGGTCACCTGTTTGACAGTTGTCCTGTTATGCTACCAGACCTAGGCAATCCTTTTAACCCAAGGGTCCTATTACAACTGCTGAAGAAAGAACATGAGAAGGCCCCTCTCATTTACAGGAAGAGAACAGGAATGCATCAATACATGCTTACACATGAGTAAAGAACAGAGATACCTTATCCCCACCCCCACCCCATCTTGGCATTTTCCCCAAAATTACTTCTCACAACCCACAAAGGTTGTCCACCACAATACAGACATTTTGCAGGTCTTAGAGACTACTAGGACAGAGTAGACTAGAAGAACTGGGGGAAATGTAGAGAAAGGGCATGAAAGAGAATTAGCTAGTAGGAGATAATCCATATATCTAATGAACTAAGCTTTTCCTGGAAATGTGCTCCCACTTCTAGACTAATATTACAAAGAAAACATGGCATTGGGAATATTGCATTTGCCAGAATACTTCTCTCCATGTATTTAGGAATTCCTTGAGTGAGTATACCAGGAGTTTGGAACTTATGGACTCCAAATGTCACTAGCTACACCTTGTAGAATCCCTCACCATTGGTCATACTCACTGGGACTGCTAGGAACTGTAATTCAGGCCAAAGAGTCCCTAATCCCTGATATAAAGGATGCCTAATCCTCCAGTCCAAAACACAGAAGGGAAAAGATATTTCCACCCTCCACATATGAACAGAATATAGACTAAATTCAGGCCCATCTTTCTTGAAAAGTATTTTTTTTATAGCACAGGCTTAAAACTTGTCTTGTATATTTGGCATTTCTCTCTGAGAAAACTATACATGTCCTAAGATGCGATACATAATTTATTATCTGCAATAACAGTAACAATAGTAATGTAGTGAATTCAAATTAATAGCCAGCAGGGTATGAGTGATCTAAGTTATTTTTTCAAGAATTCATTTGCCCACATTTCACTCTATTTATTAGCACTGAGTATTCTTACAAGGGAACGTATTATGCCTGTGAGGCATAAGGAATTTACATGAACAATTCTCATTAGTGTTAATGGGCATTTCAGTACCCGCATAAATCCTCTGTGATAGGAGCATGAGAGTGTCAGTGACAAAAATAAGCAGGAAAGATATTACCCTTGCCAGACAAAATATCATATGTTCAGAAAGCAGTATGTTCCAAACTGCATGTGCTTTACTTGCCATTTGAAGCAGGCTTGCAGAAGAGAAATAAACAGTGAGAATGCTTTGTCTGAGCATGCCATGTGCATTAACAATTCATAGAAGGAATTTGGATACTTCAATTTTAATTTAGTGAATAGACAAAGAATGATGGAGCAGCCCACTTCTGGCAAAAAAAATTACTTTCATAAAATACATATTCTTATGTATATATGTTACTTTTCCTTTTCTTCCTTGCCCCCCCCCATCACTACAATTCAAAATTCTCCAGAACAAAATACATGCTCCCCTCTCTCCATTCCGCTCCGTCCTCAATAACTTCTCTTAAAGTATTTGGGTAGAGTATCATCTTAGCCATGTTGCTTTAGATGTCCTCATTTACAGATTGCAACGGGAGGAAAAACACCTAGTATAAATAATTCAGAATCCACTGTATCAACGTGTGTTCTCTGAGCATTCACCATTGGTAAAGCAGACAGATTATTTTTCACATTTAATTGTGTTGATACTTTATCCGCCCCATCGAAAGTGGAGAACGGTATGTGAAACCACATGTACCCAGGAACAAATAAAGCCAGTTACTAGGTTCATTATTTAAAGCCAGAGTATCACATCTAGACAATATTACTTTAACATAATGCCAACAAAGAAAAAAGAAAGAAAAAAGAATAAGAAAGAAACAAAAGGAGAGAAAAAAAGGCCAAACTTCTTGCTATTTACTTTTGTAATGCTTGTCTATTACTATGTCAAACATGAAAGAGTTTAGTTCAGAGATAGGTTGCTTCAAGAAGATCTGAACAGATTTAATAACCAGCATCACAAAGGACTTTCGAATGCCATCTGGATACAAAGGCAGTCATTGTATCACCTCCTCTATGATAGTAGACCAAATGGTTCCTTGCTCAAAATTCAAAGGTATTTAAACCAACATAAATCTTTTGGAATGTGCTGCCTTGTTATCTAACATGAAAGGCATCTATACCAGCACATCTTATTACTGACAATTGCGGACACATCTACTCCTACTCCAAACCATTGCCTTCTCAAAAGGAAAATGCCCTGGCTTGGCACAGTATGCTTCTTTTAAAATCATCAGAATGGATGATATTGCCTAGTTACTATGTGGCATACCTCCTACTGACGAAGGCAAACAAATTACAAGGGGACAATTGAATTTGCAAACTAGTTACACATTAAGCACCGGAAACAAAAAATGGTCCAGTGCCAGCTCAGCACTTTTATGGGACCAGCTCATTCAACCAGCTTTCATTAACTTAAGTATCAGCTTTTGCATATATAAAAGGGCTTCCAAATCGACTTCTCTGCATTTACCCAAAAACGAAAGCTAATTCAAATGTCATATAATATGCCCTTTTAAGATATTAGTACAAAGGATACACACATACTCCAGGCACCCTTTTTCAAAGCACTGTGCTTAGACAAGGCCCATTTAGATTAACCTGATAAAACTGTCAAACATGGAGGCCCAGGAAGATGAAGCTCTGTCTAAATTCAGCAGGGCTAATACTTGCTAAGTCACACCATGTAATACTTGGGGAGCTGATCTTGAAAAGGCCAAGCAGGGTCATTGCTGGCTGCTATTTAGGTAGGAGACCAGTATGAACTTCTGCGGCTGCAGACTAGATGGGGAAGGTTGTTTAGAAAACTTAAGAGGAAATAAGGTTAAAAACTGCCAACATTCACTCATCTCTCTGTTTATAATACCCATAAAATAAGTTAGCCTTTTGGAAAATCCAGGCAGAAATTTTGCTGAAATAATTTAGTATGAGTAACAGGAGAAAAGTTCTTCTGATCAGAGAAGAACTGAGTTCTTTTACATTATTGAATGTCAAATACAGAATGAATTATTGCCATTTTAAAAATATATATTCAGGGCACTCTATCCTAAATTAGGTAGGGCTGGACCTCTAACCCACTGAACTCATGAACTGTCACAATCTCTGACTGCACTTCAACAAACTCACAGTTATCCAAAAGGCCATCCACTGTTAAACTAACTTCAGTTGTTCCTCCTCCACAGCCTCACGATTTATACCACCAATTAAGGCAATAATGAGTGCCCTAAGCTGACCTCCCAGGAGCAAGAATTAATTATGCCCAATATTTCTTACTAGAGAATGACACTTTCCCAAACCATTAATGTAGCTGCTCTTTTTTCTGGTTATTATTGTATTTCCATTCCACACTCCCAAATTATTAACCCCAACCCACTGAAAGACTTCCTATGCATTAAGTTTACATTTTCCAAATGTATGGAAAAAAAGTTTTCAAGTATTTGGGTGCAGTTGCCCATTCTAAAATACTTAAAACGCATACTCAAAACTAACTGAATTTTGTTTTCTGAAAAAGTTGAAGAACCATATTGTAAGATTTGTAAGCATAGTCCATTGAAATGCAGATGAAACAAGAGAAGTGAAACAAAGACATCTTCTTATTGTGAGACATGTTTAACAAAACTACGCACTTGAGTCTTCAAGCATTCAAGGAGTTACTTTAAAAGTTCTCCTTATCTATGATCCTTCACTCCTAATCCATTTACAGAAATGTGATGCTGGCTGGGGAATTCTGGGAGTTGAAGTCCACACATTTTAAAGTTGCCAAGTTTGAAAACACTGGTCTAGGCTAACTGCATCTTCTGAATAATTTTTAAAGGCAGTCCCATGTAAAGTGCATTGCAGTAGTCAATGCAGTAGTCTGACCAGGTGATAATGACATGATTTATGTAACTCCATCCTTTTGTGCCAGCTAAGGTTACAACTGGTTTATCAGCTGAAGCTGGGCAAATACCTCTTTAGCCATGGCCTCTACCTGTTGCATAAGAGCAACTGAGCTGCAAATTTAGAAGGACACTCAAGATGCAAACTTACTACTTCAGGGAGAGTGCTTGCATATCCAGAGATAACACTGGTGTTGATAGAGAATCTTTATGGACAAACAGTAACCCTCTTTTGTCTGGATTCAGCTTCAGCCTGTTCTGTCCCATTCAGACTCTGAAAGCCTACAAGCACTGGGAAAGAATGTGAACATCATCTCTCCTACAGCCCACGGTGGTGATATAAAGTTGAGTGTCATCCACATATTGATGACATTGAACTGTTAGATAACCTGATCCAGAGACTTCATATAGATACTAAAGAGCAGGGGAAAGAGGACCAACCCTGTGGAACTCCACAAAGCAGAGGTCACTGTGCTATAGCAGCTCACTGAGGAAGGAGCAGATCCACTGCAAAACAGTGCCTCCAACCCCAAACCTATTAAGGCAGTCTAGTAAGATACCATGGTCAATGGTGTCAAAGGCTGCTAACAAATCTAAGAGGAGCAGAAGAACTACACTCCCTCCTCCACATCCTGACAGACATCAGCAAGGAGACTGACCAATGTTGTCTTGGTCCCATAGCCTGAACCTGGCTAAAAAGATCCAGATAATCTGCTTCATCTAGGTCTATTCTAGGTGATCCATCACCACCGTCTGAACAACCTCTCCACAAACTGGAACGCTAGAGACCGGGTGTTATCTAAGATCCCCAGTATTAAGAAGGGTCTCTTCAGGATGGGGTACACTATTACTTCTTTAAAAGATGCTGGCAAAATCCACCCAGACAGAGAATTACTGCCAATCTCCCAGATCCAAATGGTTATAAAACCCCTGGCCCCATGAAGAAACCACAATGGGCAAGGGTCAAGCCTGCAAGTGGCAGTGGATAACCTAGAGAACACCCTATCCACTTTCTCAGAGCTCCTAGGCCAAAATGCTCTGGTGATCACCAAAGACTCTGTCCAAGAGAAATCAAGATTCTGGCAAATCTGAGTAACAATATTGACAAAATGTATAAATTGGTCACAGCAGCCAGCGGGAGATCTCTTTTGTTCACTTTTCCCTCAAAGGGATCAGTTACCCTAAATTAGCACATCAGTGCAGTAAGTGAGAAGTAAATACACTTTGCCTTCAGTTTGGCCATGGTGTAGGCCAATGCTGGCTGAGGAATTCTGGGAGTTAAGTCCACACATCTTAAAGTTGCCAAGTTTGAAAAACACTGGGGTAGGCCATGGATAGGCCTGATTAAGTTGTGCCCTGCTAGGATGAAAACTTACAAGATACGAAATCACCTGGATCAACTGTAGCAGCGTGTAAATAAGAAAATGCTTCTGCTACCTAAGTTGACTTTTTTATCCTCAAGAGGTTTCATTAAGCTTCTGATCCCCGTGATACTACTTTATCATCAAAGACCCATTACATTTGGTGTATAACATTTGTCTTTTTACTAACCAATATTTCCACTGATGTTACCAGTCATGTTCTAACCAATTCATGCTGTGCAACCTGCAGTGCTCACTGACTGCAAAGGAACTAATGCTACCTACACAAAATCCAGAAGCAAGTAAGCATGGTAGGGTTTTTTTTTTCCTCTCTAAAAGGATGTCACCCACTGAGGAGCCTTATGACGAAGGTGAAAGAAGAAAGGGCAAAAGCTGGCTTGCAGCTAAACCTCAAAAAAAAACAAAAAAAAAAACAAGATTATGGCAACCAGCTTGATTGATAACTGGCAAATAGAGGGAGAAAACGTAGAGTCAGTGACAGACTTTGTATTTCTAGGCACAAAGATTACTGCAGACGCTGACTGCAGCCAGGAAATCAGAAGACGTTTAATTCTTGGGAGGAGAGCAATGACAAATCTCGATAAAATAGTTAAGAGCAGAAACATCACACTGACAACAAAGGTCTGCATAGTTAAAGCAATGGTGTTCCCCGTAGTAACATATGGCTGTGAGAGCTGGACCACAGGGAAGGCTGAGCGAAGGAAGATCGATGCTTTGGAACTGTGGTGTTGGAGGAAAATTCTGAGAGTGCCTTGGACTGCAAGAAGATCAAACCAGTCCATCCTCCAGGAAATAAAGCCAGACTGCTCACTTGAGGGAATATTAAAGGCAAAACCGACGTACTTTGGCCACATAATGAGAAGACAGGACACCCTGGAGAGGATGCTGATGCTGGGGAAAGTGGAAGGCAAAAGGAAGAGGGGTTGACCAAGGGCAAGATGGGTGGATGATATTCTAGAGGTGACAGATTCAACCTCGGGGGAGCTGGGGGTGGCGGTGACCGACAGGAAGCTCTGGCGTGGGCTGGTCCATGAAGTCACAAAGAGTCGGAAGTGACTGAATGAACAAACAACAAAGCTCTACCTATTCCCTGTTTTCATCATCTTCTGCATGTTTATGGAGGATGTTAGCAGGGATAAAGTAGGATCCCCAAAGCCTTGGGTCAGGCTCTAAAGAGCTCCTTCAAAAGATGTTCAACTGTAATGGAACAAAAATGAAAAAAAAAATACTATATATAAGGGTGTGTTTGTATTTATTTACCAAACTTAATATGAAATCCATTTCAGTTAAGTCAAACTCAGATTTTTCAGAACTGCGTGAAGTTCTGTGTCTAGCATGCCATTCAAAAGCCAAAGGCACAAATGAGGCACATCAATGCTGTGGAGCATTCTAAAGTCTATCCTGATAACAGACATTAACTCCTCCATTGTTTACAACAATAGGAAGGAAAGAATAGGTGGCACTCAGCCATATTCTCCCTCCTACCATGTAGAGGTAATACAAAGGAGGAATGGCTGAAGTGGACTGGCTGAATGACGCATACAAAACACGATCACTTGGTACAATGACAAAGTTCCATGTATTCACTGAAGTGCTCATCTTCTGTTCAAGTAGCTTTCACCCAAAGAAAGTCCTGTAATATACATATTAGAAAAACACTGGAAGCCCCACTGAGCAGAGAAGGCTTACTCCCACATAGATACTTAGTGAACCAATGAAACATTTAATCCACAGATACTTCCTTATTTAGAAGTTAAAAGTCTTCTCCCTAGACAACTTGTGCAAAAGCCTTTTCAGCCTGAATAAAGAGATTTTTGTGAGTTAACTTCTTACTAATGTACAGTATTTCAACTCGATGTAGGAGCAAGCTTCCTTGAACTCAATTGGATTCACTTCCAACTAATATGTACAAAACTGAACTGCTTAGTTTTTTTGTCCACATTATTAAACAGGGTCACAAATGCAGAGGCAGATATGGCTCGGTACCAAAAGGCATGAAAGGAGGAGCTTGGCAATATATTATTTGGAAAACATTATTATGAAATCCTTGCTGTTTGTATCATCTATGGGAAGAATGGCAGGACATAAAGTAAGTAAAGAGGAATATAAAAATCACATGAAATAAATACAACAAATAAAATGATAATAAAGTTGGAAGGTCTTGACATGTGGTTCCAATTTTGAACTGTTGATTTGGGTCAGGTAGAGTGAACCTATTACCTCTGATAGTTGATCTGGTGTGCCCTAAAAGAGCAGTAAATTATTAACTGTTTCATTTATTATTGTTGTATTCTTACTACCAGAGTGCAAAAGGTACTTTCTGCCCAAAGTGCCACATTTATTTAGCTAGCATTTGATACTATACACTACTTTTCCTCAACCTGGAGCCCTTTAGATGTATCGGAACAGTGGCTTCCAGAATTCTTAGTATGTAATGTTGGCTGAGAATTCTAAGAGTTGGCTTACAACGTATTTGGAGAGTTCCAGGATGGGAAAGCTGCTACACACCTGGAAAGGAAGAGTATCATTTGTTGCTCTGCCTTAGGCCTTGTTCTGCCAGTACCAAAATCATGTGTTTTGAATTCTCTGTAGGAAGAGCGGGATAGAAATGTAATCCAAATGTGATAGACAGATAGACAGACAGGTAAAAGTGCAACAACATCCAGCTACATTTATCTCTTATTTTGTCCCTCTTTCTTTTCTTTCTTTTACTTTTCAAGGCACAACTGTTAGCAAGCTGAAACATATAATTATGGCCACTTGTAAAATAATTCAGCCTCATTGATTTAGAAGAAAGCCACCAAATACATTTCCAACATTTAGATTTGTTGCTATTTAAGATGGATTTCAAACGCAAACAAATTTGCCATGTCTGGTCATGAGAAAAGCTATTTATGTTAACAGCCTCACTCCTCAACGTGCTGTTCTGCCATAAGCCCCATTAAAACTAATGGGGCCTGCACTATCACAGTGACTTGTGAATTGCAGCTTATGGCTCTTTCTAAACTGATCTGGAAGTGGGAAATGACAGCAAATGGCACCCACTCCTACTTTAAGAGTCCTTCTCATGGCCAGAGAAAGTAACCTGCACATATATATATCTATCCCAATATTATTGTGATTCAAACATTCCTTTTTACAGAATGAATATGCACCGTGAAACAATGTTGCTTTGCCAGTCTTCAACTCTTGGTCAATAGTGATGTGTAATACAGGTGGAACATAATGAATTTCTGAAAAACAGACAAAATAAACAAACTATAAGGGCTTAAGTGTAACAATCTTAGCCCTTCTTCCTCCTTACATGTGCCCAGCTTCAGCCCATTTACATGATCTATTACATCAGAACCTGGAAACTGTTGTTTAATTTTGGCTTATTTTGGCTTAAATCTATCCAAGCTAAACTGGTATTTAACTGTGGGAAAAGTAATTTAAACAAACTGGATAGCTTCAAAGGTGGCATAAGAAAAGAATATACAGCACACTTCTCATTTCTGGATCCTTTGAAATGCATCTTGTTAAGGAAATGAAAAACTGGAATCAGGGAGGAAAAGATGCAATCAATTCCAAACGTGGTAATTTGTACAGTCTGAAAGCAAATGGTTGAATGAACTGAGTAATATAGTCAAGGCAGGAGTAAAAAACTAAGATAAAGTTAGTCCATCTTTGCAAAATCAAAGAGAGTTTTGATTTTTAAAAGGCTGATAACCTGTTAAAAAGTGTGGAGGAAAGATGATAATGCTCACCTGTTCAAAATAACAAGGAAAAAAGAAGCTTCCAATGTAATTGGTGAGAAAGGAAAGCATTAAAGATACTGGAGACATTGTAGATCCAGACAATGTACCACACTCTGGGGAGCAAAGAACATGGCAAAAATATAAGCTCTTGGTTTCTTGGCTGAGCTCCAAACTTTTGGGATGCCTTTTGTATAAAAAGCAGCAGGCTCACTTCCTGGCATCTACAGGAAACAATGAAACATATTCCTGCCAGAAAATTTGGAGAACATCTCACAATCAGTGTAACTGACATGGACAGAGGAGAAGGCACACAAAGACAGACAGGGGAATAGGGAAAGTTCTGAATCAAGCACTATTAGCTTCCAATAGCATCTCCACCATAAAACCTTCAGGGAAAAGCAAACTGTGATAAAAAAAAACAAAAACCAAACTCTCCATCCCTGTGTGAAATGTGGGTTTTACAAAGAGGAATATGAATGGACTTCATTTTTGGCCATGAGAAGTAGACTGTAGACCCACTGAAAACAATGGGACAAGTCTGACAAGATTTCAAAAGTCTTAAGAGTTGAAGGGATTAAGTCCAATTAAGTTAGCCTTATTCAACCCATGTGAGCCCTAGTGTCTTTGACAAAAGAGGGACAAGTACAAATAACTGTAAAAGTTTAAGTTTGAGTTGACCATAGTCTATCTGTTCTGAATATTTACTCATCTCACTTTGATAAAGTTTCCAAATAAAATATTTATCTGAGCAATCCACAAATAAATATATTTAAATAGTTATTTCATCCAGAATACTTCCATATGTTCCCTTTCAAAATCTGTTCTAGATGAAATCTTGACAACAGGAGATAGCACTCTCTGTTGTACACCTGATGTATCATGAAAGAAGCCAAATACACAGACATGGATACTGACCCATGTTTGTTTGATTTCTGGGCAGAAGCAGAGAGCATCTCTGCTATACAATATACAAATATTGGTTCCAGCTATAAAAATGTGACTATTCTTTGTGCGTTTTGCAGTCCCCCCCTCCTTTTTTGGTTATAAATTTGTTCTAGCCAAGTTTGCCACCTATTCAGCTTATGCCTGAAATGTATGTTGTGTAACACTACCAAAAGAATGTTGCCATCTAAATGTTTAGAGCAAGAGACAAGTCTCTAACAGATGGCTGTATCTGCCAAAGAACTGGTTTTTCCTATTTACCAGCACAATACTGGCATTATTTGGGGGAAAAGCTTGCTATACTCCTTCCTCCCCCATAAATTTTTTGCAGGCTGTGTTACAAAGGAGACAAAGTTAGAAGTAAAGACCAGAGCTTTTAGTAAGAACATTACAATTGCTGAGTCTAGCATTTTTTATATACTACAAGCTGAAGGTCAAGAAATAGATCAGAAGAAAATAGCTTCAGAAATATGCTGTTTTTACTGCAAAGAAATTATGCTTGTAAATATTAAGCGTAGGATGCTCTTATATTAACTACAGTTTAGGGTTATTTTCTATTTTAATTGGTCCTTCGTAGGTTTTCTTCATAAATTTAGGAAATCCACTCTCTTCTCTATGGCACATCCCTAGACACTATATGGTGGCAATAATAATAACAACAACAACAACAATTTGTCATTATAATACTGTACTTGACCATCATTAACAAAACCTATGGGTTTTAAATTCAGTTTAAGCCATGGTTCCTAATTTTCTTTTCCTAGTCAATCAAAACCATTGGTTTTTCAACCAAGTCATCAGCCAAAACTGCAGTTTAGCTTCTTAACCATAGCATGATGAGATACCAGAGACCAATGTGAAGTCCACATACTAAAGTACCAGGCTGCTTATATTCTATGAGGTTAGCCTGAACGGTTTTGGCCATAAACATCCTATCTGCCAAATAATAAGGACCTTTCTGTTAACCTGCAACATTCTGACAGTGAACAAGATTGGTATTACGACAGTTTGCTCAGATGGGCATACTCTCACATTCTTAATAAACTGCACAGGAGAACAACTATATCATGTATACAGCAACTCACATAAAGCTCCCTTCCCCAAAGTCTCCTGTACTGATGGGAATCCTAACACAAAGATAGCTTTTGCTGGGCTTTATCTTATCTCCCTCAAGGAACTGAAAATCTGTTATCTGCTCAACTTTATTAACACTGTATGATGTGTTATAGAACCTTCCATGCTGAAAGACTTGAGATGCACAGAATCAAATTGCAAAGAACGGTAGGGAACATCTGAGGAAGAGGAATGGTTGTTGGCAAATATGGGATTAAGAAAGGCTGGAGGAAAAGAAGGAAATTATCTGCTAGGGAAGACTGCAGGACAGACTCTTAGCAAAAGATATAGGAAAGAAAAATATTTAAAGGTTAAATTAATCAAGATGAGAGAGAATTAATTTGCTGGCAAGTGCTGTAGTCAAGTGGTTCAGCTAAGAAGGGTTTGGTGATAAAGAGGAAGAAGGTGCTCGTATCCTTATATGAAGTCAAACACTGTTTCAACGGACTTTCTAAGCATTGGACTAGGTGTGGAGAATAACTACAGATGAATGTCAGTGAAAAAACAAGGTTGCCAAGGAGAAAAGATAATAGAATTCTCTGCAAAAATCAAAACCAAGGCTCGGTATTTTTCAAGAAGTTAGTGTCTTATCTATACAAAGATACAGATGAAAAACCAGAACAAGAGCAAGTGCAGGTGGCAGCCGTGGCCAGGGGAGTCTTTGCCCAACTTCGTGTTGTGCACCAGCTATGCCCCTTCCTGGATCGGGAGGCCCTTCGGTCAGTCACTCATGCGCTAGTCATCTCCTGCATAGACTACTGCAACACACTCTATATGGGGCTACCCTTGAAGAGCATCCAGAAGCTTCAGCTAGTTCGGAATGTGGCCATACGAGCAGTCTTAGGAGCCCCAAAGACAGCCCCTATAACACCTGTGCTGTGCGAGCTGCATTGGGTACCAGTCTGCTTCTGAGTCCAATTCGAGGTGTTGGTCATCACCTTTAAAGCCCTACATGGCATGGGTCCAGGTTACCTAAGGGACTGCGTCACCCCCATCACATCAACCCATCCCACCCAGTCAGGCAGAGAGGGCATGTTACGGACCCTGTTCATGAGAGATTGTCGATTGGCAGGTCCAGGAAGAGGGCCTTCTCTGCTGTGGCCCTTGCCCTGTGGAACACGTTACCCCCAGAGATGAGGCAGGCCTCCACTCTTCTGGTCTTCTGAAAGAGGGTCAAGACTTGGCTTTGCCACCTCTCTTGGGGTGGGAGGGGGGATAGTCTGTCATGGGGTGGTTGGCACCTTGATGCCACCCTGGGAAATTTTACTGAGACTGCAGTTTCACCACCTTGGATTTTGTATTTCATATTTTATATCTTAGAATTTTATGTATATTTATATTTTTATATGAATCTGTTTTAATGATATTTTAATTCTTTTATTGTCTTAATTCACTTGTAAACCGCCCAGAGTAGTTTGTCAAGATGGGCAGTGAAGAAATGTGATAAATAAATAATAAATAAAATGTGCAGAAGTAAACAAGCAAAATGTTATTTCTGAGAACTTTCCTCTGTGCGAAATGCATCACACCAGAAGACCCAGAGGCGAATAACCATTTTTTTTTTGTCTCAAGAACCTGCTCTGGGCAAGCAAGTTGAGGTTTTCTATCACTTGTGAGTGAAGTCACAGTCCAAATGGCACAGATGTATTTCACTGCTGGTATTCATCACCTTACTGTCAAACTTATCACATTCTCATACATACTGTTCATTCAGGTATACACTCTGGTGCAGCAGATCAAAGGGGAAACTAAATTTGTTTGTCCATTACATCTAAAGATTGGAAAGGCCACAAGTGAGTAAAGGATACCAGGAATACCTTGAAGTGGCAGCTCATCAGTGAGACAGCTTCACTGCTCTTTGTCTTTCTCAATGGAAAAAGCAGGCCAAACAAAGCTCCTGGAAAATGCTGCCTTAAGGCACTGAGTGCCTAGAGATGTTGACTCTCTGATGAATGTTTGAAGGAGGGTGGCGGCTTCAGGGAGGATAATAATGATAACATCAATAATAATTTATTAAACTTGTATGCTGTCCAACTCTCAACAACTCTGCAAGCTGGATAGAGAGGCCTATCAAGTTGAATTTGGTTTGCCAGATAAAGATTCATCATCCTCAGACTACACAATGGGAAAGGGTGGACAGGAACCCAAGATGAACCCAAATAAATAAATGATAGAAAAAACATGCTTATGCCTGAGGCTAGAATGGTTGTTGTATGAGTATGTTCTACTGGATATTTAGAGCATACAGAATTCAACTATCAAACATCTAAAGACAACCCCCCCCCCAAGAAAATAGATAATTGACTAAGACCGGACCTATTATAGAATTAGATGGGGTAAAATAATTGCTGTGGGCGTTTGTGAATCTAAGTGATGGAAATGTGACAGTTTTCTTGATGACCTCAGAGGTGGTAGGAGAGTTTTATCTCCAGAGCTATTTAGGTATTCTAGTGCAAATCCTGTTGCTTTCTATAAAAAGAATATGAAGGGGATAATAATTTGTCTTTCATCTTAAGCATCAAAATCTCTTGAGCTGTAGAAAAACTACTTGATATGAAGCCCTGAAAATGGTCCAAACCAAAATAGATTTGTTTTGGAGGTCAGTCTGACAATACCCAGATCCAGAATGAGATTTGAAAACCTAGACCTCCATTCTCCTATTGTTTAGCACTTTCTGTTTTTCAGTGGAATGGGATGAAATTTATAGACATTATATGGGGATAAACCATGCTCGGTTTCATAGTAATAAGTACAGGAGGTTTCAAGCTCTGCTCCTTTAAATCTGATTTTAAAAAAGTACTCCTAACTTCACTGTTTCAGGACAAATGTGATTAAGTTTGTAGCAGCAGTAACCCCCGCATTGGGGAAAATCCTTGCCAAATTGCTGCTAGATATCTCAAGGATATTGTACGAAAAAAGATGGAATTATGCTGTCCCTTTCTTAATATTACACAGCTGATTATTATTTGGAAAGAATGATAAAGGATTAACTCACTGATTTTTTTCCTATAAAATTAATCAGGTCTCTAGACCACTTCTTGGAGGTAAAACAGCACAAAAATATTGCCCCAATCCACTGAGCAAATGAGGCAACAAAACAGAGCGAATAGTAAGGATCACTCACACTGTCCAAATCAATGCACCCCACAATACACTGATTGTGATGACCAAGGATGGCTTGATTTCAAAGCAAGGGTTACTTTAATTTGAAGGCAGATCTGTTGATCACTAAATCCAACAGCTCTCCCACCTCCTTCACTTTATTATTTTTTCTAAGTGATGCTCTAGTGTTGCTACTTTGGCACTAACCTTCACAGCATAATGGAAGTCTGAAAAAACAGACTGGGAATGGAGAGAACAGAGCAAATTCAGAACAGAGCAAATTCAGACCTGCCTCCTTTATTCGGGATCAATGAAAATCTATTGCACAATACTCAGCTCCATCCTGAGATCCAGTCAGTCATCAACCAAATCCAATGCACACCTCCAATAGTTTGAAAAATATTGAAATAATCAATTACTCAAGGAAATGCTAGTAAGATTATAGCCCTCTGTTCACTAAAATAATTGGATATTGTAAAATCCATATCAGGACTATACTTTTTAAAAAGTCAACAAATGTAACATTTAGTCCATGTGGGTGCTAAGATCAGCTTTGAAGAAACACTGAGGGTCAACATACACACAAGCAGATATGCCTGCACAAAGATGCAATTTAGCATCAGTAGAACTATTAATAAAGTGAAAAACCAGTATCATAAAAGCAACACATTTGAAAAAAATAAAAGCACAATTCCTTGGTATCAGTTTCCTTCATGTGTAACTTTCCAAATATTTCTTGAACATTAAGCCACTAAGGTTGCATCATAATATTTTAAGTGTTTCTTTTTCAGCTGCTACAATACGTCAGGTTGTGGATTTATCCATGTGCCCTGCCAAATTCTGTGTAAAGCACAAATTAAAACCTAATGGAGCCTCAGGGTCTGCATAATTTCAACAACACTGGGTCTGCAACAATTTAACTAATTTAACCAGTGAAGTGATTCACCATAATAAGCAGGATGGAAGTATAGATTGTTAAGGAAAAGCAAAAAGCAATGCCAAATTTGATTACTAGCAAGAACTAAAAGTATTCAGCAATGAAGACTATATTCCTTCAAGTAGCATTGTTAACTATATAATGTAAAGGATAAAAGGTAAAGAAAGGTATAACTGTAAAATATTCTAAGTAAGTCTATCTACACACAAGGTCCATCTGCTCCAAGTCTTTTTCACCTATCCAGCTCACATTCAGAACAAGAAGCCTTCTCACAGCCTTCTCTGTGGTCATGGTTTTGTCTGTTGTTATGCATGGTATAAATATAGTGTCCCATAACACCACTCTCTCTCCTCCCAGGCTATTTCAAAATGCCTAATGCATATAATTTACTCATCTAGGCTAGAGTTCCCACCCTTTTGTCAATATATAATTCACTGTTGTAGACTGGACTCTTTCCCTGTCTCCAATCCCTGCCATTGTCTCAGTATGAATGTGTATATTGAGTGTAATCCTGTTATTAGACTTTTGTCGCCGTGAAAAGAATGCAAACAGCAACATTTAACTGAGATGTTTGGACACTCACCTTACACCCCTCACAAGCACTGACACCATAGTGATATCCAGAAGATTTGTCCTGACAAACAAAACAGGGCTTGTAAACACGAGGGGGAGGAAGCGGGGAAGGCGGGCTGGGAACAAGCTCCTCAGAACTGGTGCTCTGAGTTTCAATTGCTAAAAAGAGAGAGAAAAAGAGAGAGAGAGAGAGAGAAAGATAATTTTAGTGCATTTAGCTATTGACGTTGCTATGGTGCACTGCTAGTAGCAGAGACAAGTTAAGGCTTTCTTGATTAGCCGCCCATCCTTTTCCCAAGTCTTCAAAGTACACATTATAAATAAATTCAGAATACACATGAGACTTTTACTTTAATACTTTTTGGATATACGCTGACATTTATAGCAGTATAATCACAGATGTGTATATATTCTGGTGAATCCAACTTTGGAGAGAATGTCATTCAATCAATATTATCCCAGGCTGCCTCAAGCTGGCCAAGAGCTGAGTCTCCTTTGATTCTATCCACATTGATCCCACCCGCTCACGGGTGTCCAAGGTGTAGTAAACAAGAGTTAAAATGACACCCCTGATGGTGCATCAAAGCTTCTTTTTTAATGTGCATCACACCATCACAACTGCCATCTTGACTCTTTTTTAACCATATCCTGAGGACGCCCTGCACCCACTCTTGCAAAGAGAGTTTGAGTGAACAAAAATTCCTTCCTATACAAAAGTTAAATATACTAATTTTCTTCAATCTCCCTCTCCTCCACCTTAAATCTATCAACATTTCTCTGCAAAAACTAAAAAGGAATATAAAATGATCAAAAAACAGAAATCCATGATGAGTGGATACAAGGATATAACAGTATATCTGCATACAGAAGCCACTCTGAGTGGCTGCAAACTTGATGGTTCCCTCTGTCCTCTCTATTCTCTTGTCCACTCTGCCTTTCTTGTTGTGTTTGAACGAATGACCTCCAAAGTCTATGGCAGCGTTTCTCAACCTCAACCCATTGCTGGCTGGGCAATTCTGCAAGTTGAAGTCCACCCATCTTAAAGTTACCAAGGTTGAGAATATGGGGTGTGAGGGAGACAAGATGTTGTTCCGCTTTGAAATGGAACTAAAAGGCTGAAGCTGAGTACATGGATTATAAGATGGTGTCAACTCCAAACAGTTGCATACCACCAAAAAAGCTAGATTCTTACAGTCTTATTAACCAGATTTATTGAAAGGGAAAAAAGGTTTTAGATTACAGTAATTTGGCAATCTGATATGTTTACTTTAACACCCCATTTATCTTTAAGTTAGTTAGGGTGAGGATTCCTTGATCCTTTTGCTAACCACCTGTTCATACAGTGGGGTGGTAGCTTTCCATTTTCTGGAGAAAGGAGGAATGTGCAGATGTTCAGAAGGGGTAATATTTTGCAAATCTGCCATCCTCTTTCCCAGTTTTTGACAAGTCCATTACAGAGGGGGAAGAGAGAAATCTCTCCCATGGAGAACAAACTCTCCCTGTGAGATGCAGCACTATGGAAGAGACTTTTAATGTAACAAAAAATGCTGGTAACATTGCACATTTCAAGGAAAATATCCCAAGAGAGGAAAGAAGATATGTTGGGTTATATACGGTGTGTGTGTGTATGTATATATATATATATATATATATAGTATTACAATAGGTATCTAACTGCCAGCGGGTGAGGCATTCGGTTGGCCGAATGAAAAAAGATGTTGGGGTTGCCAGCAGCTGAGCCACATAACATAGTTCCCAGCACATTATAACATTTTCTTACTCCTAGGAGAATTACCATTTGACAACTACCCAATTGAGCTTAGAGGAAAAGCAAGATGAGCAGAACCCCACAGTTGCACATTACTTTGTGTAACTGATTGGCCCTAATAAAGATACAGCCTTCAGAAAGCAGATGCACCGATCTCACCATTGTGATCTTGAAAGAAAAATATGCAGGTTGGACTTGGTTTACACTTGGAACACATCAGGAAATTGTAGTCTAGACTGGGAACCAAAAATAACAACCTGGAATAAAATTGTTGCCAAGAAATCTGCATGAACATGGACACATAAGCACCCACAAGCTGAGCTTAACTCAAGGGAGCCTACCTTCTTCCCATGAAAGCTGCCCAATTCATTACAGATTCTACGTGTCTCATGGGCACAATAAAATAACAATTTAAAAAGCCATGGTGACCTAAAACATCTTAATCCTAAACAACCAATCCCTACATGGCAGCTGCTTCCAGTCAAGTGGCATCCCCTACATTGAAGGTTCTTTGGAAGAACACTGTTTAACTCTCTTTGAGAAAGATTCCTAGGAAGGGGCCAACCTGACCCTGGGAGCTGCTCCAGAGTGAAGAGTTTGTGACCAGAAAGGCAAAGGGGGGGGGGGATCCACAGCATACTCTCCCAACCAGAACATATTGGATGGGTTATCTACCTGGACCAGATGGGCTTGAAGCTGATAAGGACCCAAGCCCTAATGGGCTTTTCGAGTAACAACCAACACTTGGTTGGAACCAGAAGCCAACTGGCAACCATGCAGCAAAACTGGTGTTCCTCTAGCATACAGGTTCTACATGGGGGCATGTTGGCTCAGCTGCAACTTCCAAATAACCTTCAGGGCAGCACCATCTAGAATGAATTGCAGTGATCCAAGTAATAATGAGGACATGAATTACAGGTGTAGCAGAAACTGCAATACATGTACCACCGGAAGCTGGGCAAAGGATTTCCTGGCTACAGCCTCCACCCAGTGATCAAACAGGAGCTGCATGTCCAGGAGGATCCCCAGATGGCATACCTGCTCTTTCAGGGGTTGTCGCATCCCAGCAAGAGTTAAAGATGAAGCCATCCTGGAACTGGAAGGCTTTTCCATGAATACCAATTTTGTCCTGTTGGGATTCATCCTAAACCAGTTCTATCCCATCCAGACCCTCACAATTTCAGCTACTAGGTCAAGACTTCCACAGCATCTCCTATATGTCCCAGTATGGGGATGTAAAGCTTGGCATCATCTACATACTGATGATTCTTCACCCCATACCAATGAATTATCTCTCCTAAGATTTCATGTAGATGTTAAAGAGTAGCCCTGAGGCACCATACATTGGTGCATTCATTGAGACTTCTTTCACCAACCCCAACACAGGGAAGAGTAGAAATACTACAACAGAGTGCCTCTAATAATCATAAAGGATTAAGTCAACCATGGATTTTAGCTGTTTTCCCCTATAGATCTTTCCCTGCTTTGGACTGCTTTCCTGCATTTTAAAGGAAAAACCCGTAAATAGAAGAGTTCTTTAAACCTGTTAAAAGACACAGAAAAAAACTCTTCATCATTATTTATTCTGTCCTCACCAGAACAGATTCATTAATCCAAAGATAATGTTGTAAAAGAGCACAAGTTCTAAGCTGCAGAGTACAAATATATAAATACATTAATTAGAACAACATCTTATTGTTCATATATTGCAACATCTCACATCCTATGTCCTGGGGAAAAGAATATTATATTTCACAATCTATATTCTAGTAGACTTTACAGCCACAGCTCCCTTCACTTACTGTAGATATGCAGTATCTATTTTTGCTATTTTGTATTCCTACTTTATAGTAAAAGCAGTATTTGAACCTCTCTGGAGTTATTTTTGCCAAATAGGAATCATGTAAATATGAAAGAGAACTAGAGTATACCTTCTAGCATGTTTTACCTTTGCATTATACAATGATATAATCACAAATGGATGTAAAACTCAAGCATGAAATAAAACATCCTTAGGCAAAGGTTCCTAGTTCTGTCTGGCACTATGGGAAATGAGAAAGCTTTTGAATTAGTGGGGAAGAAAAGGAGGGAGAAAATGATCAGGAAAGCTCAGAATAGTCATCTAGAGAAAAAAAAACCCTACTAATTCAGATATACTGTGTGGAATATTTTCCATGTTTCTTAATTACTCTCCGTAAAATTGGCCCCATGTTTCTTATTCTTCAGAAATAAACTCTGAATCCCAAAAGATGTCAGTTTTTTGTTCCTTACATTAAAGATGGCTAGTATTTTGATAACAGTATGTGCAAATTTAATAATATGAGAATTGAATGGGTAGGCAAGGATGCAAGCGGATGGAACATGTATATGGCGTGGTTGGAATTTCAGGTCCTTTTCTGGGTTGCTGGGAAAAGTTTGGGGAATGGGTTGTTGTTGTTGCCTTAAACATGGAAACATCTCATGGAAAATTTGGAAATTTGAGATGCTTAAAAACATGCCAATGAGAGTAGATTAATAGGTACCGCTTTGGTGGGCAGGTAACAGCGTTCCATTTAGTCATGCCGGCCACATGACCATGGAAGTGTCTACAGACAAATGCCGGCTCTTCGGCTTTGAAACGGAGATGAGCACCGCCCCCTAGAGTCGGACACGACTGGACTTAATGTCAAGGGAAACCTTTACCTTTAAGGTAATTTTTGGATCTTTGTCTGTAGATACATGTATTCTATTATTATTCTGGGCAGTACAGAAATTCTTAAATAAGCCAGTTAAATTTAGACAGCTCATTGTGGCAAATAAGAAAAGCACAATATGAAACAGAATACCTGTAAGGGTAGTCACCATCCATTTTTTTTTTCTTATTTTCAGTGGAGATGCAAAAATATTATTTTACCTTTCAGAGAATATTTATTGGTGAGAGAACAGGAAAGTATTATTTACCAAAAAGATATTTATCAACCAACCAATTCAAATATAAATGTCCAAGTCCAAGCTTTGCAATTACACTTCCATATGAAAGAAAGGCAGGAGTACAATATTCTGCATAGTAATTTTTGTTGCTATTTAAGATAGGCACAAAGTGCTCTGGGAATCGATTGCAGCAGAGTGTTCCTGCTTAGATCAATAATCTATTAGTCCTTTTAAATTAAAATTAGATTCATCAAATGCCCTTGAGAAGCCTCAAAGCATCCTGCTCTCTTTATTGCATTCACGCATGTTATTCCCAACATAAAAGAGTCTAAAAGAGGATAAAATGTTTAGTTCTGAAATGTAAGCTATTGAGCTTCTGTATTGGTCTCAAAAGCTGTTTTTGTGATAGCAGTTGGGGGCACAGGGTCACAATAAGTAAGTAAATACATACATACATACATAAATTTGCTCTCCCAAATAACATTCCAACAATGCCCTCCAATTAGAGTGCTCCAAGTGCTGACATGCTGACTTCATTAAACAGAACTCAGATGAATGCTAATAGTCTAAAATGAATATGAGTTCCTTAAGATACCCAGCTAGGATACATTCCCAGATCCACAATTCAGAGGCAACAAGCTGTTGGAAAAAACTACACAGAGCTAGCTGTAACTGGAAATACAACCTTCAAATTGACAGATTCAAAGAAACATCTACCTAAGCAATCTATGTGATCCACATACTGATGGCAGAACAAGCCGTTCTTTAATTCTACCTGCTGCAGAAAATAGGAACCCATAGCACTTGCTTGAAGAATCATTGAACCAGAGGGGTTTCAAATATATCTACCTCCATTTCTGAAGCAAAACGTCGAATACTGTTTTGCAGATGGTCATTACATAATAGACTGCAGTGACATACAGTATGTGGTACGTAAATCACTGCACCCTAGCTCTTCTTATGAAGTCAGCTAGCTCTTCCCATGGATCCCATTCCTGCCAACCTTTACTGACACAGAGTATTGGGACACTGAATTGGATTTGTAGATACTTGCACTGTATTGGATTTGTAGATGCTTTGGAATGTCAGCATATGAGTAAATGAGAAGTGCCCATGCTTGAGTTTTTTATATGTCTTTGGCTTTGCATATACAAAAAAAGGGAGTCATGGTTTGCTGGTACTCTACCATCTTCTGTTCTTGAGCATCACAAGGCAATGGGAGAGATAGTGGGACTGTTCACTGTCCAGCTCATGCAGTCAGTGAAATTAGAGTCCCTTACATATTGTGTTTAAGATATAATACGAATCTGACCTTTAGGATTTTAATAGTTTAGAAGAAGCATGCAAAGATTTAACCAGGATGACCACTATTGTACATAGTTTGGGCGGGTTAAATGTTTTTCCTTCTCAGTGGTTTCATTTTTATACACTTTTCTTTTCCCCACTCCTCCTACACCATATATGGGAGTTTTAAAAGTATTAATGGAGGTTCTTGTTTCTTTTTTCACTTCTGTAAGGTCAGGGAAATATGGACTGGGGCAGCTAAAACAGGAGCCTGGTACCAGCTTTGGTGATATCATGCATATCATGATGTATCCTGCAAATAACATTATGTGATTTCAAATTACATACTTTGCATCATTTCACAATGACATAATGATGCACATTATCTCACCTACCCTTTCACCCCATGGAGTTAAGCCCTTAATCTCTACTGAGATGCAATATAGATCCTTCTGCATTATATAAAATCCTCAGGGTCAGCTACGTATTAAATGTAACATGGATCCTAATATGAGGTAATGCTTTTTTACTCCAGCAATTCTAGTGCTACGCAACTATCAAGCAACGCTTTTTAATCTATTAATTTTTCTTTTTTCCAATTTCCAGTTTGGTTCACTGTTTTCTATATCAGTTGAGAATACTGTACATCCTTCTAATGTATGCATTTTGGCATTCAATTTTGCTTACAATTTGCTCAAACAATTCCCCTGACTGTAAGGCACTCTTGCATTCTATTTCTCCTTGGAGAGCAGTATTACAAAATTTTGAAATATATGAATTTAGAAGGGTAATTTGGGAAGAATGAATTGAGATTGTGAAATTAACTACATTTATATTCAAACTGTTTATCCAGTAAGGTTATTGAATCATTATTCCCTACTCAACAATTTTCAGAATTTGTAGTCTGCCAGCAAATTCCTGCATAATTTGTTTAAATGCAACTAAAATATTGGAGTCACAATGCTAGAATACTGTGTAATATTGAGGACATAGTCTTCCTGAACTCTCCAGCCTAACTAATGGATTGATTGGGTATCTTTAAAAGGTTACCTTCTCAATTCTAGTTCTCTATCTCTAAAATAGGACTAATGACCTACTTAATTATTGTGAAGGAAAAAAGTAACAACAGTCAAGCATGTTGCACTGTTAAAATGTCTGATAAATATCTGAAATCATTAGAATGTGTGCTAATTATAATGAATTCAATTATTATAACATTATAGAAGAAGATACTGGTGAAAAGAACGGTGCTTTTGTATAGAAACAAAATAGTTACTATTGTATGAACAAAGCAGAAGGAAAATAACCCACTTCATAAGTGTGTGAGCAACCACGTATTTTATGTGTGTGTGAGTATACATATGACACAAGTAGAAAAAGAAAGGTTGGAAACAAGATAGTACTAAAGAACTTGTAGAATTCCCTTAAACTGATACTGGAAATAACATTCACATTGCAGTGATTACTTTAAAATCTTGGCTCACCAAGAACACTGAATTCTAACAGCTATTTAGCTATATTTGGACAATAGGTTATATCAACAATTTTTCACTTTTGGTAATTATTATTTTAAAAAAACTTTAGCTCAAGTGGCAGATAAGATATATAAGGAAATGAACTGCCTTTTACAGGAGATCATTTCATGGTAGTGAATACACGTTGGCAGATTGAAGGACTGTAATGTTGTGACTGATTAAAAACAGGGCACACATTTATGAATCTCTTTCATTTTTACTACAAATGTAGATTATTAAATGCAGAAATTTAATGCTCTCCTTTCAGACAGCTTTCAAAGAATCAGCAGTTGTAAAGCAAATGGCATTTCCTGGAAAGCCCCAAGGGAAGTGGGAACACTAAGTTCTGAGTCCTTCCAGGGAAGGAGCAATTTGAGTTAATTAGGGTGAATGGCAAAGTGTTGCATTTGGTCAAAACATTCTGTTAACCCTAATTTCTCTTGGCACTAGAGAGACAGTCGGGATATATGTGCACACGCATGCGCATACATGCGTGAATGCATTGCAGAAGTGCAAAGCACACATCTCACATACTTTAGAAAGAAAGTCAAAGGAAACGCCAAAGTTCAACCAGAGTACAAGTAATTAGAACCAGATTATTTACTGCTTATATGTGTACTTCATTGTAGAAGTTATTTATAAGCCGCCAAACTCTTTTTTTTAAGGTATTATTTAATTTTCATGTCTAGTCTGGGACAAAGAAATCTGCTTTTAATTATCTTCCAGTGAAAGAGAAGACGAAACATTCCTATTCTGGAAAAGAGGCTTTTGCTTATTTTGTTTCCTGTTTTCTTTTCTTCATGCCCTGTTCAAAGATATTCTATACCTCTTAGATTCAAAATAATATATGATTTTCTCATTATACAGTTTAAAGAGGCATTATTTTGGATTTATGTTTTAGGGGAAAATGTGACAGTGGGAATATAGATGAAGAAATAGTGAGAGCAGAAAGGAAATAAATGTGATTGCAGAGGATTGCCAGACTGGACCTGGTAACCTGGCCATGACCCTGCACTGTATGTGACCAGGTCACAGAAAGCTCTGGCTGAGTCCTATCGCTGGCTTACGGTGGCTCCCTGCTATTCTTGCCACACGTTTAGAACAGGTGCAGTTCACCCAGAACAGTGAAAAAAACTAACAGGTGTGATAAAGACTACTTTTTTTTCTTTCTTCAAGCTTCCCCGCCCCCTTTCCAAGCACAATACTGCAAGAAAGAAGCTTCAAGGTTTGTACTTCTATTTCAGCATAATTTTACAGCTACGTTTTCCAAGCTGGTGGTCTTTTAGGTCTGCAGGAACTATAACTTATACTCAGCCCAACACATCTGGAAAGCATTAGGTCAGGGAAACAGCAAAAGGGTTCAACACAGGCAAACACTTAGAAACATATAGGCTAATCAAATATATTTTGTTTGCCCTACCGTGAATTCTTCAGTTTGGTGTTCTCCAGATATGCTGAACAGCAACCACTATTATCATCATCCAACATGGCCACTGCTATGAAATGAACCATAGAAAAGCTTTTGCAGTGTTTTAAAGACCCATGCAAAAAAACTGTTGCATCAGGGTAAATTATCAGGGATGACATCATCTTCATTCCTTTTAATTCACTCCTCATTTGTACTCCATATCGATTTAAATTTCTGAGAGCTAAATAAAATATTTGCAGTGGTAACGGAGTTTCAACTCTGGAATAATTACCCAGATAGGCCTTTTTATTATCTCACATATTTCTGTAGTAGTAAGTTTATTGTCTTTTACTGCTATTACACTCGGCTTTGTCTTTAAAACTACTGTTTTGTGAAATATATCATTTTAATTTGTACCCGTATTTTTCTGATATTGATTTTATTTAGCAGGAGTACAGCTCTTTAAAACAGTTAATTGCTCTCTACTCTGGTTATTTGATGGGACAAAAGAAAAAAGAAAAAACCCTTTACTCTTACTTCAACTATAAGTTAAACTGCAGTTGCAGAAGCAGCTCTAGGAAATTAAATACCTACATTGATTTTTCTTTGGTTAGGTTCATCCCATCTTTTTCTTCATTTTATGGAAGAGAAAATATAATCTAATCTTCAAAATCACTGCAATACAGCATAGAGACAAATCACCTTAAGGATTATTCTATTTATTGCTAAAAGTCTGCAGGCTACAGTCCATTTTCCATGCATCCAGCAATACAGCCTCCAGCCTGTAAATGTTTATACCACAAGAACAATAGATTCCTGTATGAATTTACTGAACTCAAAGGGGCCAATAGCCAAAGAGATATGCAAACACTATGGCTCTTTAAGTTGCCACACCATCTTTGTTGGCTTTCCTGTAGAAGATCCCTCTGGGTCCATAATAACAGCCCATGGAACTCCTACAACACGGTTCCAAATGTGGCACTTGTCAGAATTAAATATTTAACAATGTGTTCATATAAAAGTAACAATGGACAGCAGTGATTGGGCTATTTTCAGGATAACATTTACTACATTTTACTTTTCATGTGATTTAAAAACCCTCAAATATTTGAGGTCTTCAGGAAAAAAGGGCTGGTTCTGAAAGTATTTCTATTACATCATTCCTTCCCAACCTAATGCGCTCCAGATATTTGGGACTCTGCATACTTGCACTATTATTAGAATCCTCAGCCAGTATGATGATTGATCAGGCTGGCTGGAAATTCTGAAAGTTATAGTCCCAAACATGTATCACCTATATCAAAAACAACTGCTTTAATAATGAGTGATGCTCCTTTCCCCCCAAATGGAAGGACCTTAAGTACTAGATTGCATAGCTGTGTCTTCAAATCATGTGTGTCCATACTTAACTGTTCAGTTTTTGTGAGTTGTAATATATGACACTCTTAAATGGCATATCCTTGTTTGAAATGTGTTTCAGGGTGCATTCCAAACAGCATCCTATATTTAAAAAAAAAAAAGTAAGAGTACTGTGCTCTCCATTCCCTATTTAGAAAGCTCTGTGAGTTTGAATAATATTCTGTTTCCTAATGCTTTTCATCTGGAAATGGCTATCTTCCAATTGTGATACTGAAACATTAACTATTGGGATCATGTATTGCAGCCTCTACAGTTAATGTGAATATTGACCCTGACCCTGTGATTGGAGTATATCTTTTGGTAATTCTGGCCTGTATCGTCATTTTGTAGTCAGAAGATAAAGTAAGAGTGCCTTATCACTCTGCTGACATGCGGACAATGAGAGCTTCAAGTAATAAACGTGCATGCAAAGTCATTGAAACTCTGCCATTTATTTAAACTTTCAAGTTTAAAGGCTTATGCATTTTAAACAAATGCATTTCCACTGACTGGATGGCTGCAATTTTTTTTTTTTTTTGCAGAAAGACTGAAGTAATCTTGTAAGTAAAATTGTACTCAATATTCTTCAAATCTGACATTTGTTTTGATAGTAGTATAGTTGTGGACTTAGAAGGAGGCAGAAGGAACAAACACCTTTTACCAAATTTTGCCAGATTAGTTTTCCTCAGATGTTAGTACAGTTCGGAACCCTTTCATTTTCCTTGGTCTTCCTTCACAGAATCATCTTCTTCCCTTTTCTATGCCTTCATTCACACTCTGCTTTTATGCGGGCCTCCCTAACTTCTGCCTCCATAAAAGCAGCTTCTGTTTTTCTACCTCAGTTTCAGTTCCTTCAAATGCATTATGGTTTGTGTTTTTGAGCTTACCTGATCATTGTAAGGAAGCTGAGAATGCTGCTGTTTCTATTACACCTCCATCACCCTGAAGACTTCTGGACCTAAAAAAGGTCCCATGAGAGGCATTCCCACCTGATCTCTTCTCTTGAGATTTAACCAAGGTATGAAAAGTAAAGGAGGATGTAGACCACCATATTTGTGATTGCACAATAAAAGATATTTGGACACACCCTTTTGGTCACTTTGTGATTAGTTTCACATCCCACCCATACCAATTTTATTTCTTTCTCTCTTTTGGGGGGAAATAGCAGAAAGCAATTTGTTTTTCCTTAAATTGAAAAAGAATGGAAATAAAAATGCAGAAGAAATTTTCAGCTCAATTCAGGTTTTGAGTTTCATGTGGCCCACTGGTCTCTTTTAATGGAGTTGACTGTGGTTGGGTAAAAATAAATAAATAATCAGTGACTGCTCCACAGAAGTACCTAAATTTATTACAGACTTTGCTGGATAAGGACACCAGTCAATTTAACCAGTCAAATATTCCATAATCTCAAGAATGGTGTCTTGTGTATAGCAGCCTTCCATAAGATGGGGGTAGGGGTTGGAGACAGACTGAAGAAGGCAGGCAGGCTGCTTCACATGGCAGCTACCACATACCTCCTTACTTAGGGTCAGGTTACCTTCTGCTTTGTAACTCCTACCCCTTCTCCAGTTATGCTACATAACCTCACTTTCCTGCCAGCCATGTGTCATAATAACAGCCACCTATGAACAGGAATAGGTTCAACACAAACTATGAAAGAATAAAGAGACTTCGGGAGCCAGTGAGGGTAGTGGTTAAGATGCTGGACTAGAACTAGGTACAAATCCACCCTAAGCTTTGGAAACTTTCTGGGTCACATTGAGTGAGTCATTCTCTCAGCTCAACCTACCTGTCAGATAGGTTGCTGTAGGAAAGAAACTTGAAGGAAGGGTGGTGATGGTGGTGACATGATCATTCTAGGGAGCCTTGTATGAGAAAAGGCTTCTGAGCCAACAGCCTACAGGACACTGAGCACATGAGGCATTTTGACAGTAGAAAATCCCCTGTCACTTTTTCTGCATTAAAAATAAGTAATTTCAATTCTCCCTTCTCTATAATCTATCCACATTTTTAATTAGATACCAGAAAAAAGATTCAGCTGGACTAGAAATCTACCGCATAGGACAGAAAACTGGAGCAGGTTTATACTAGTCTACTGTTCCCAGGAGATGGCTGGCATGTTATTACAGATGAGACAGAATGCACTGGTGTCCCAGACTCCATGTACTGTAGAGAAATCAGCATCTTGAATGAATGAGTGCCTGCCCTCTCTCTCTCAGGTTAGCTCTCAAGCAGCACCATGTTCTGGGCCATTGTTAATTCAAGCAGAATGACTATAGGGCATGCATTAATAGAACAATTCACTGGGAAGAAAAACACCACAGGGTACACAGGAGAGTAATTTTCCAGAAGGAAAACTATTACGAAGGAAAATGACATCTTACTACAATCTTGTACAGTAGCTTTTAATGATTTCTGGTGTCAGTCATTGTTGCTAGTGTCTCAGTTAATGTATTTTTATCAATTGAGTTCTAGGTCTGAAAATAAAATATGCAAACTCTGGGAGAGACTGGTTTCCAAGGTCCTATTTCCACTGACTCCCAAGTGATGGTTATTTTTTCTCTTTCCTTGTTTTGAAAGACATGTACCTACCCATTTTGACTTAAAGGGCAAGGGACAACATGGGACCTCATACTGCCAAGCCTCAGGTGTTCTCTATATTGATTACCAAAGATAATCCCCAAATTCCTTGAGAAATGGACCCTCAACTATTTACACCAGCCTGAAGTGACTTTTCCATTATAGGATTCATAGATTCCTTTTCTTTACTTTTGGCATGTTGCTCCAAAGAGCAATATAATGAATGTAGAGATGATACTCATTTTCAAACAAGTATTGTATATAATTTTTGATTAGGTTTTATTCCTATCACATCACAATAGTGTGTTTTACATTCTTTCATAGGAATACTTTCTGTAAGGTTATTTATCCCTTTTTGCATCCTGGCTGAGAGCCAGAGAAAATATGCGAGGTTTAATACCTTTAATTTATTACACAGTTGTCCAATAGCATGTGGACAGACTAAAACACCAGTGTTCTAATCACATGTAATAAAACTGACCTGTTAAGTGATATTTCATGTGGCATTTTATTTCTTAATTTCATGATGCCATAATTAAAGAAACTTAAAACTCCCCAGCACAGTTAAATCCTGAAATTAATGCACCGACTTAATGACTAGAAATATTTCCAAGTTAGAATCATATTCTCTGAAAATTGCAGATTGTCCCAATTAATTGGGATCCCAGATGTACTGGTGTGTATTGTTAATTGATTTATATACCTTCCTTTGCATATCTGTTGGAAAGGGTCATTAGGAAATCCAGTGGAGTTATTTAAGTGAGTTATGCCTGAATTATTCTATAAGAGATGCAGCTTGTATCTTTCTCCTTAGATTAAAACATGTAACTGAGTGTACTCATTACAATGAATGATATGCTACATTTGGCAATTAGAGTTAGCATGCTTTTTAATTATGTTCTTTTCTCCATAGTTGCCTAAACTACTGCTGCTGCTATTATTACTACTACTACTACTACTGTTACTGTTACTGTTACTATCACTGCTACTGTCACCACCACCTCTAAGTTCTGCTTTATGGAAGCTTCAACCCTGCAGCTGTTATTCTCTGGCTAATAGTATTTTAGTTACAAAGTAAAATACATTACAACTTAGAATACATTGCTCAGAAAAAACTTGCTTAGCTATTTTTTTTTCAGGAGTTATGTTTCCTCTGTAGGTAAAAATAAAATTACCTCAAACTGAAATAGAAACAGCAATGAACTAATTGTCCATTATCTCTTTTTAGGAACTGGCAATTTGTATAGGATTGTACAATACAGCAAAATCAAGTTATTTGCAGTATTTCCCTACAAGACTTCATTAGTTCTGAGGCTCAATGACATGATTTTCTGAATTAAAAGTTCCCATAATTTTCACTGAGTTTCTCTTACTGAATGCTTTCAAATGTAACTCAGAATGCCCCACATTCAAATCTATGAGCTCTCTAGTGAAAATAATAAAATAGCATAATAGAGCAACATTTATGTCTGCTGTGTACAATTTCTTCCAGGCTGCAACCGTGCTTGGCTTTTAGTTATGTGATAACACTACAATTATTTATCTGTTATGCTAAGGCAAAAACTAACTTTGATTTAATTTTACTTATTGTTATGTATAAACAAAATTAAATACTATCAATCTGCTTAGTCTCTAGTCAGATATTTAATACTTTCCCCTACTGTCACATTACAAATTAAAATAACTTTTGGAAGTCTCTGAGGGCCCCTTCCAAAGGCATATATGGCTGAGGGGCCTCAAGTTGGGCATTCAACTTTAGGAATGTTTGGCATTTGGGGGTCTGTACACCCAACCCATTCTGATGGTACCATACAGGGGAAATCTAAGATATACAGTGTTGGACAGTATGGAACAATGTCTGTGCCAGAATAAAGCCGTTTCATTTACAGTACACATAGCTTGAGAACTTGCCTACTAAAGCCATATTAAACATCCTCAATAATCTATTAAGAAACCAAGTATATAACAGCAACAATAACAGAAACTCGACTAGAATATTACTGGCTTCCTTTGATGCATAAGAACAATTCTATACAATATTGTAATTATGTGGTGCAACACTCAATCCCGCTGAACCAGGGGTGGAGAACTTGGAGCCTAATTCTCATTCTTTGTGGTCCTCAAAGTTCCTCTGACCAAAAACCAGCTACACTCTTTCTTCTCATTAGGGTTTAAGAAATATTGTAACTGTGGTCTAAGTACTAGATTACACTTAACATTATTTAAAACAAACAAACAAACAACTCTCCCCAAACAGAAAACAATTCCAACCCATCTTTGTTCATGATGCTGACCAACCACTATTCTCCTGCAGAATGGTTTCTTGCTGCTGCATTAAACAGTTGTGTCATATAAAATTATCTTACTACAAGAGAGACCATTTAGTTTAATATTGTACATACTGATAGGTGGCTGCTGCAGGGCTCCAAGGACACATTCGTCTTTTTGTTTTGTTTTCTTAATATTGAGGTATTTACCTGTAATCCTCTGCATATAAAATATGTGAGCTGGAGGCATGCATGACAGTTCAGTACTTACAAATTGGTTTGTCGAACAATTACATTCTATTGTTTCCTCAGATAAGCTGGACCCAGTGAACAATTAAACCTTTCAATAAATAATCTGTAAGCACATTCCTTTGATTTACTGTTATTTGATACAGCAGTTAGTTCCAATGGGGCAGTTAATATTGATCATGCAAAGAACTACAGACAAACATGAAACAGAATTCCATGGATTATTACTTTTTATCTGCCACTCATCACACTTACTTGTAATTGTAGCGAGATTGAAAATCAATAATCATTAGTGTTGGGCACATTTAAAGAAATGAAGAATGGAAGTTATGTTTTGGGTTTGGTTTTTGTTTTGGCAGAAATACAACGAAGAATTACAACTGAAGATATGAACACAATAGTGCTGGTTAGGTTCCACATTTCTGGACAAATCAATTTCTGTAAAAAATACTGGTTTATAATAAAGAGAAAATATTTGTTAAAAGTAATATGTGTGTGTGTGTGGGGGGGGAAGGAAATAAATATTCTAAAATGCAATTGTTTTTCTGAATCACATAGTAATTTAAATAACAATAATCAACACCATCACAATCAGAAAAACTACAACTTCCAGAATTCCCAGAGGCTATGAATAAAGGGCGTGTGGCCTGAGAGTTTTGAGAAAGACATCCCAAGATTGGGAAAGAATTAAGATGGCTCTCAAAAGAAATTTCAGAAGTCAACTTTCTTAAAAAAAAAGCACTCTTTCATCCATGCAAACTTGTCCCCTGCTCTTCTGTGCATTTATTCTCAGGTAGCTTTAATTCCAAACTGAAGTTAAATGCTTTTAAGTTTAATTAACTTCAACAGTGTTAATTAAATAATACAAATCTAGGTTTTGATTCCTGTGCTGGTGCAAACAGAAACAACTTTGCTCATAGGCTACTCTGCTTTTATAACCAGTCTTTTGCTCTTGTGCTGGCCCCATGTTCTGACAGCTAGTCCTGGTATCCATAGCTACAGAGTCTTTTCCTCCGTCAGTACTTCCAGCAAGTAAAAATCACCCTTCTACTACATACACACACAGACATGCACAATTTCTTCTAGGCCAGAAATAACAAGAAATTCACTTCAAGGGATGCCTGATTTTTTCTCCTTTTCAAAGCAAATGGAAATTTGCCTGATACTCTAAAGAGTGGCGGGAGAAAAGCTTCCTCAGAAAGCAAACTTATACTAATTGATTAGCAAAGCTTGTCTGATATCACACACATAGACATACTGAAAGAAATCAGAAAGGAGGAAGATGGAATTTTTCAGCTTCCACGGCTTAGGCTTATATCACTGTGAATTTAAGATAATGCATGAAAACCATAGTGTTGCAGTAGATTTGCTGCAATAATAATCCTAGATAATTAACATGCAAAATATTGTGACAAGGTTTGCATAATCAAAACTATCTGTGAAGCCAACCACTCATAAGGTCTTCTTTTTCATCTATTATTTGTTATTTTTCTGATGCAGTGAAAGGAAAAACTGATTAAAATGTATAATTCCATATGCCATAGCTTCTCATTAAGGCCAATAAAGACATTTTGAGGATCATCATGAAATAATTATGTTTGCTTTCAAGAATTCTCCTCTTCAGTAATATCTAGGAACACAGCACTGAATTGAACACCAGGAGCTAAATTTCACTTGTCTTTATCTCCATTTTAGCTAATTATATCCTCAAGCTTAACAACAGATCAAGCCTCAAAAATCTTTTGAAGCTGAAATGGCACAAAGAAAAACATTACTTTACAGTTATGACTTTAATGAAAAAACAAAGCTAATTTAGTTGCCAAACTCTTTAATATTTCAAGAAAATATAATCTATAGTTTGGAAGAAAGATGGCTCAAATTTAGGATGTATTTAAGCTTAATTTCTCCAGCACTTACATAAATTGCCCCATATGTATTTGGCAGTAACTCAGACTTGTAATTTGGAATCTGGCAACTGGTTCAGCCACTATAAACCAACTCTGAAGCAATTCAGATACATTTTATATAGATTAAGACAGACCTGCACAACTTATTAAAACTCTCCTAAGTCGATGGCAGGCGACCAGGAAACGTATTATTGTATAGCCCGACAGGTCCTTGAAATGCCTTATCCTTTTTGCAGTCCAGATAGGCAGCACACCTAGAAGCTTACTGAGTTACTGTTGGCTTATAGCAGGATAGAAATTACATGATATTGGATTAATGTCAGAGCATTTGAAAGAAAGTGTATCTCAGGACAAAGCCTCACCCTTGGCCTCTGTCAATGTGGCTGGGAAATGCTGAAAGGCTGCACAGCTCTGGCTTCATTTTGTACTTGAGCTGAAAGTACTCACAAAATGTGCAACCTAATTATCCTACAACTTTCTACATCATATTCTCTTATGATAGAAAATAAATTGGCACTCAGGTTGAGTTTATGGAACATACTTAGCCTCAACAGTTGAATACATAATGACTGCCAAAGTTCAATTTGAATAAATTTATGTTTCAATATATTTTATGATCCTAGAAAATAAGTTAATTGAGTAAGTGTATTAAACATGTGTGGCAATCCCAGGGATACACTCAAACACACACACACACACACGCAAATAAAAAAAATCATTCTATTTATTTCACAGTTTTTAAAAAAATAACTCTTTATGGAGAAAGTTAACAGAAACTTACAGAAAATGTTCACAGAGGAGCAACAGTACTTACTTACTTATTAAATTTGTCTGCCACCCATCTCATACACCACCACTTTATAAAAGCTAAGGACTATCAGAATATAATCCCTGCATTCAACATTAATTGCACCTAGAAAACAACTGCATTTTATAATGAAACTCAGTTGCAAGTTGCAGATCATATCATTCACAAATAGACACTGCAAAAATGAGAAAGGCTTGCCCACTCAGTGGTCTGAATGGATGTATGCACAGAACGATGTAAATGGATGTTGTTTGAACAAATGGAATATTGAGTAAGCATAACAAATTCAAAATTCTCAGTCAAACACTAAGGATTATTATTTTACAAGATTACATTGTCAACCCAAATACCATTCAAATGGATTGAGGTTTTCTTCACATAAATCAAAGATCTCTTTGAAAATAAATCAAAACCAGATATGAATGCCTGTTTACCAGTATCAAGAGAATTTAACTGCCACATCAGTTTTGCAATAAGGTGATCTTCCAAAATTATCTTCCAAGAGATAATTCCTAGAATTCTCATTAGCCAAAGAACTTGTGTGACAGATTGCAGGGCTTGAGAATTTGGAAGACACTGGGTTGGGGAATACCAGATTATATGAGGAATGCTGAGTGCCTGCATACAACTCCATAATACAGCATGAATGTAGGGGTCCTAAATCTAATCAGCAGTATCTCCATTCAGCAAACAGGTATCAGGAAAATCAGTAAGAACCTGAGAAATTGCTATCAATCAGAGTAGACCCACCTGGCCAAGTTGGACAAACAGCTTATGCCTTCGTAACACCAAAAGCTTAAATATCCATGAACATATTCTACCAGTGATAAAGGACTAGAAATTCCATGTGTCTCTAGTGCAAGTATGCCACACGCCTTCAATTAAGAATGGAATTCTCAAGTACTATTCTGAATGGAAAAATCATTATGAATGCTCATATGAGCCACAAGTGTAATACACCACTGTTAAATAAAACAAAGTACTTCAAACCTCACCTTATAGAAGTTGATGAGAACAAAAAACCACTATAAGTTGCAGCACAAATCAGCATGATTTTTGAGATGGGCTAACTGAGTGAAAGATTTAAAAGCCAACCAATGGTTGTTTGTATAACAGCAACCGAAATCAGAGCAGGTGAGGACAATGACAGCCCTCTTTGAAAAAAAATAGAACTGATGCTGAAATAGGAGACTATGCTGTATCTTATATATACTTCAGAATTTTAAGTGCCTTCCTTCTCCTAAAACTACAACTATAACTGGTTACCTGTGTACAAAGTGGAACATTTTGTTACTATCTCCAGAAAGAGTCTTTTTCCCTATGTAGGAACAATGTATGGGTGCCCTATCCAATGATGAAGAAACCTTTGTTTGAAACCCTTTTGATTAGCTGTAATCTGCTACCTACTACAGGGAAAGGATAAATCTGTAATTTCAGTTTCTATTATTTAAGCTCCTCTGGTCTGGTTTCCTTAGCATTTTGCTAAAAAAAGCCAGGAAGGCATCAAAGTTGGGGAAGGCTGTCCTACTAATATAGGTTTCTATGTATACTCTCCTCTAAAAATACAGAAATTAAACATTTTTGTTTGAGAACTGCTCAGTAAAATTGGGGAAAATACAAATATTGGTATCTGACTTTTGGTTTGTGTTTCGGTTCAGGAAGTATACACTGAGGTAACTTTGTGTTAACATGATTATTTCTATCCTTTTTACCTACCAGCAACTGTTCTTAAAATCTTCGTCTAAATTCCTATTCAATTAGTGTTTCTGGGAAAAAATTAAGATTGCAGTCCTGCACGCATACAAAACCAAATTCCACAGGAATTATGGATGTAATGGAACCATCTGTGAAACATTATTTTTGTTACAAAAAATAGTCAACATAAAACAACTTCAGAAAAACTACCATTGAGAGTATTCTGTTCAAAATCAGCAGGAAAGATGTGAGCCTTGAACTGTACACATCTCTGTGAGAACAAGCCCATGGATACTTTATTCTAAGGGCATGAAGACTAGCTTTTAGGTCTTTCTTTTCAGAGGTAATTGTACTTCTGAAAACAATTATTCTGCGAGGAATGCATTGAAAGGTTGAAAAGAATGTTCTCCTTTAAAAACGCCAGTGTCAATAAATATACACTGTGCTATAGACAGGCCCGCAACTAGGGTCTGTGTCACCAGGGCAAACATGGATTCCGCACCCATTCTGGTGCCCCCCACCCCACTGCAGCACCCGGGGCTCATGCCCCGCTTGCCCCCCCAGTTGCAGCCCTGGCTATAGATAGAATAGTGACTCTACTGTAACTTGCAACTGGATATATGAAACTGCAACAGTATTTGAGATGTCTGACAGTTTTTACCAGCCAACAATAGGTAAGCAAGAACAATCCATTTGTCCAAAGGAAAATCTTTTTAGGAGCTCTAAAACACAAACTATAATAACAAAGGAAAGGGATGCTCAGGTAAATCCAAAGAATATCCATTGATCATTTCTTTTTGTGTCTGCTTTAAAAGCAAGGTTGAATACATTGTCCATGTAATAAGATGGCTTTTAAAACCCATTAGGAAAAGACTAATATAAAATCACACTAACTTACAAGGAAGGGTTATATTAAATTTCTAACTTTATTTTAATTAAATAGATTTAAGTTTAGCTTAGCCATATTTCCTGTAGGAAATGTGACAGCGTAGTAAGTCAAATAGACTCCTCCTGGAAATATTTCACTGCTGTAACGTTTGTGTTGGACAGCAGTACAAGATTATCATGGACACACCCACTGGGAAAAACATCCTGTCCTCAGTAATGGGCTAGTTAGTCTTTGCTGGACATTTGCATCATATCCATCATGAATCTGTGTCCCTGTTGTAAATATGTTGCTGCACCTCCCAGTTTGCCTTCAGTTCTACAGTCCAACATGTTGCAACAAAGTGCAGAAGCCTGAGTACAAAGAGCATGTTGCTTCTTTAAAGGGTTGAATCTGGGGCATCATGTCCTCCCAGAGCAAATGACTATATCCAGACCTGTGGTAGATGAAGTAGGTTGGTTTGATCTCCCTGTCAGTGGTATGTTTAGTTGACTGTTGACAGGGTTGGTATTATTGGTAAACTGAACGAAAGAGCTTTCCAAAGTCAATGTTGGGGCTTTGTGACGTCCTTCCACCATTACTCCCAAGCCTTTATCTTGATCTTTGAGAACAGAGCTGTGTGTGCCACCGTGCCGTCCTCTTAAATCACTCTGTGACCTCAAATCAGTTGAAGAACCCTATTCTATTGCCAATATTAAAATAAGTTTCAACTGCTAGCCCAGTTGATGTCATTCATGTGGTGGTACAGGACCCCATTTTCTTTTCCTCAGGCATGAATATATCCTGCTCTTTGGTGTTTTTCCTGTTTACACAAAAAATTCTGACACAGAACAGGTTCTACGAGGGACGTAGACAAACGCACAAAGGACCTAAGTAGTTTCAATAGTTTCGAGGGCACAAAAGTAGTGCTCTCGACAGTTAGATGAATGCATCCTGATTTCTCAGAAACAACCTACAGTATGTCCATTTGGGCCCTTGAAAGATTTTGTGTTTTGTGATTTATGAACGTACCATTTGAAGTCAATGCACCCAAAACTGTACTCCAATAACTAAGTGAATGTACTGCCTAGCACCAAATATTCCATCTTTACAGAATGTAGAAACCACTGGCATCACGGAAATCACAGAAACAACATATATCATGTGTGTTGTAGTGCTGGCATGCACTTATGAACACAGGAAACTGGTTTTTATTTGTTAGGTTTTGGTCTGTGACAGCAGGGAACTAGAACAGGAAAGATAAAATGTAGTGCCAAGACTATAAGATTGCATTCCATACTATTATATGCGATGGTGGATCTACTTAACTACCACATCCTCAGAAGAGCTCTTTAGGAATACTAAATTGGGCTCCACAAATATATGCACAACCAAGGGGAAAGCTTTAGCAATAACAACCAAGTATCTTGTGGTACGTTTAAAAACTACACATTAGGTGCTGCAGTCCATTTCTCAAATGCATGGATTATTACATGGAGAGAACATTTGTGGGTAGGGAAACAACAGTAAACAGTAAGGAGAGCTCAGAGGCAAAAGTAAAATGTGGGAGATAATTACCTACAGATTGTGGTCATTCACAAAACTGCTGTTAGGGTATGACCCAGACATTCTTTAATTGGTGAGCTGATTAATACATGTAGTATGATACACAATCCCAGTCTTTTAGAATGATTGTTAATTTTCATAATCATTTCCAGCTCATATTATTTTCTTCATTGTGCACTTTGAAGAGTGACCCATGCAACATTTTCAACTTTTTTTTCTTTTTATTTTAAGACTTCCTTTCCAATAAGATTGATCAGAAAGGAAGGGAAGAAATAGATATTTATATGCATATTTTCAGGACTTCTGGCATTCAAATGTATTATGCAGGGTCAAAGGAGGATTATACTCAAACCAATGCTGACTCCTTGGCCCAAAATCTCCTTGCTAACCGAGTTGGCACCAGTTTCTGTTTTCTGTTAAGTGTTATAGCAAAACAGTAAGTAAAGTGATGCTAAGCATCAGACATCTTACATTGGGATTAAGTATGCTGCCATAAGTATGAATTAAACTTGCCAGCTGTGTAAAACAGTGACACAGGAAACATAAGCAAGCAGAAGTTGCACTTCTGGTATAGTTCATCATTAGAGTAAGCAAACAGCCTTCAACGGAGATGGTTGGAGACAACTAATACATGAAAACAATAAGTGTATGAGCCGTTTTGGAAAGATATACTTGCTTGGATGATGTAAGGATTATCATCACAATCTGAGATGACTTTCTCTTATCTTACTAGCTGGACTATAATGATCTGCCAGATAATACTGGGCTAAAATATGGAAGTAATCTATGTTTTCTCCATCCAATAAGAATGTAGTTGAACTCCTGTTTATGAATAAACAATAAACTGAGCCTGTCATATCTCTTGAAATTCAGGTATATTAACTTTAGCGCTTGGAGTTTTTGAAGTAGAATATATTTTAAACAGAAGTTGTATCCTTCAAAGGAAAGCAAACATGTCACAGGGAAATTCAAGAAAGTCAGACTTCACTGTTTTTCCAAGTGCCTTAAATTAGTTTGGATCCATATTAAATAATAAATGAGCAAGCATCTTTTACACCAATTTGCAGCAAATAAGAGCTTCCTACTAACCATGCAAGGAAACTGTTAGAAACTTTAAGTCAACCTACATAACAATGAATCTTGTCTTTGGCTGAAACACAGACCCTCCAACAGCACCTGCTGCAATTCAATACGTAGGAATGTAGATGACAGGTCCTACACTTAAATAAGTTTGTTTTTATATCCTGACTAGAGATATGAAAAATAATCAAACATTGAGTTTTCTCTTAGGACAGTTATTTCTGAACTTTATGAATAAAGACTGCAAGAATTCAGTCAGTCCTAAGCATTATTAACAGTCAATATTTTAGCAATGTCATGTATAATTGCAGATTTTCTTCAGAGATTTTATGCAGACCAGTAAGCTATTATCTTGTAAGCTTAATTTGTGTAAACTGACATTTTTAAGTCCCATACATTCTACTGGGAAAGAGATCAAAGTTGTAATCCTAAACACACATAAGGATTACGTCTTACTGAACACAGTGAGACTTACTTCTAATGACCAAGATTATGTTGTTACCCTGCAATCCTGTGCAGTTTCCTGTTTAACCTTACTGGACTTACTTCTGAGTAGAGATGTATAGGACTGTATTATTACACATGTACTTCATTATCTTATTTAAAGAAAAATTAATGCTGATACCATTACACTATTGTCTCTGAAAACAATGACAAAATACATAATGGGCATTCTAAAAACAGGTAGTGTCTATTGAAAAGCTAGCTTATCACCAAAAAGAGTCATAAAAAATCAGAAATAATTTAGCTCTCAGTCACTTATACTTTGCCTCATTTTAAAAATCAGATAGCGGTGAATCTGTTTCTACTTCAGCAATGAGCTGAAATATATACAAAAGTTCTATCTAAGCTCTTTACACGTTCACATACCTGCTTTAAGTATTTTGCTATAGGAAAAACACAATAGGTTATCTGTGAATTCTTGACTCAAAGATTATTCATTTCACTTTGGCATATTGACTCTAAGATTTTAAAATGAGAAGAACTTATTGATAATATTTTAAACTCCAGTCAATCGTAGTTTTGTTTTCTTCCAGACAAGACTCTCACTTCAGCACATTTGGGAACAATACACAGTAAGTACATGTGCGTACATGCACACACACACACACACATAAATGTACACACACACATAAAATAAACATGATTTTAACACTGGTAACCCAAACCTTAAACACATATGATTTTAGGGAATATAAAACATGTAGTGTATTCTCTAAGTGTAACATTTCAATGATTTGGATGTTTGCATCTCAAAGAACTGTCAATACTTTCCTGCATGTTTCTGTGCTAATTACCGAACCAACAAAACTGCTGTTATCGTCTACTTATTATGTTAAAGTTCTAGTATTGATGCATTATAATTGTGGAATAAATCAACTATAGCAACAAAATAAGGTTTACAGCCAAAATATGCTTGACTGTCCTTTTTCATGTCTTACAAGTGGTTCTTATCTCAATACTTTACTCAAAATTCCACAAAGTTTGTAAGAACAGAACTGAGGAAATATCTGCAACTGGAGTTATTCAGTACTATAGAAAGCATATTTTTATAATTATAGATAACAGGTTAAATATCAGAATAAAGTTAAAGACAATGCAGGATACTACAATTACTATAATACCACTAATTAAAAATCACAATTTGCATATTGAAAAATTATTTCAATCTGATTTTAAAGCTCACCAGCTTTGCATTTATCTGTAGCTGTTACAAAATTGTGACAGTAGATTTTGAAGCCATTTTGCCGTACCTTGGTGAATTCTAGTTAACATTTCCTAGATTTTGAAGCCATTTTGCCATACCTTGGTGAATACTAGTTAACATTTCCTTGATTAGTTTCCATCCTACTATAACCAACCTACATTTCTTAGTACTGTACTTGACCAAATGACATATTTAGCATTTGCAGCTCACCGATCAGGGTAACCCGTTTTTAACTTGCTCTGGGGCAATTGGTATGACATTTAATAAAAAAAACATGGTTCCATTTCATAGCAATCTACTGGATAAGTCTTGTAATGTTGTTTTTTACTAGGAGTTTCATGCTGGAAAAGATCGTGTTCCATAGGCAACACCTTAAGATTTAAACATTTATATTACAATAATAACTAAACAATACTTTATAAAATTCTTGCTAAAAAAAGAACATTAAGTGTCAAAGGTGTGCTGACAGACTTCAACAAAATTCTTTCTTAGTCAGCAATACTGAATTAATACAGCCCATATACCTTCCCTCCCTAGCATGGAAATACCTGGAAAATACCTGCACCCTTTTAATTGCCTGTTGATTTTATACTTGTTTTTAAGTTTGTTCCCAAAACATTCTCAATATTTGGTCCCAGAGACTGACTTTCTAAGTTCTGTTTGCTTTAGTGGTTACTAACAGTGACCTAATTGCAATGAAAGTACTTCTGATTGTGGTGTTTGTTATCATAATGCTCACATTACACATAAAAAAAGGTCACATTTACTTTTCTTTCTTTGCGAATTGTGCATTTAAAAAAAAACTCTTGTATTTTGGAGCAACTGAGAAGCCTAAGAATCACATCAGTATCAACCACACTCTCTAGTTAATGCTCCACTGAAGTGTCAAAGAGCATGTTAAAACAATTTGATAGATAGTCATCATTTATCCAAATCAGTGTCAAAGCAATGAAGCATCCTTCAAGGGTCTTACCCCCCCCCCCCCACAAGCAGACACAGTAGTGCTGGAACTTTGGCATTGCTGGTTCTTTCTCAAACTTTAGAGTACAGTGTAAAAGCATGCCCTGTTTTGACACCCATGTCCTCTAGCACTAAGTGAGGACCTGATAATATAATAGGCATTTTAAAAGAATTTTGCAGGAGCAAAACTGTTGCCTTTCATGTACAGACTGAGCCCTTCACAGACCCAGAAAGTGCTGAGATAATTGATGGCAAAACACAAGGGGTGTTCACAGTTTTCTAGCAAAAACAGGGACTTCTTAGAGCAACAAAGTAAAAAAAAGAAAAAGAAAAGAAAGGTGGCAGCAGGGTCAGTGCAAAGAAATACTGCTGCTTTTTTCTTTTTCTTTTTCCTTGGGCAGAGAAAGAGAAACATTTACTGAAGCCTTTAACTTTGCATTTTGCCTGCCCTGACTACGGAGGCCACTGTGGAAAACACCCCATCATTTTAGATGCTAAATGCACCTGGATAAAATATAAAATTGATTTTTTTAAAGCATAAGAAAAACAAGTAAACATACAGATAGGGAAATACCATTTCATGTATTCTGCATATTTCATTTAATAAAAAGCACGATTGCACTTTCACCTAATGACCAGACTATTTAAATATACTATAGAAATGATAAAGAAGATTGGAAGATGCAACATGCTTAAATTTGTGCTCCTTTTTAAAACTGCAAAGCCCATGTGTGCATGCATACACATACACCTGCACAAAAATCTGTTTTGGGAAATGCACCTTGTTCTAACCTTTCCTGTTCTCTTTTGGGTAGCATATTCTTCCTGTTTTTGGCATGCAAGTAATTTTTTAAAAATGAGAGCAAATAAGTGGAACAAAGCAATAGCGGGACCTACATTGAGCACTGTGCCGGTGCTGCCACTCTGTTTGTGCCAATCCAGTGAAGCAGGCTTTCAGAGCCTTCTCCTGGAGCATGCAGGAAGATGGACTTGCTGTGTAGAAATCCAGCATTTGACCGGGGCTGACTGCTAGGACATCCATGCAGTCAAACATGATTCCCTCTCCAGTAGGTCAGGTCTGCAAAAGTGCCTTCCTCTAGGTGTGGGGGAAAATGACATATAAAAGTACATCCAACTCCATCAAACTCTGCCCCTTTTTTGGCACGTAAGCTGTTGGTCTTTTTCCCAGACCAGAATCATGAATTATGACAGACAACACAGCTAAAAGCCTGTAATTGATCCAAATGATCATTTACCATTTTCCAGGCTGTTCAGCCAATCCAGCCGAATAAAGGGGGAGGGGGGGAAGCAGCATTCCAAGTTCCACTTCCGATTAATCTGTGCCCCTAAATCTTTGAGAAGTCTTCGAGCCACTTTGCCTTGCTCTGAAGCGATATTTTTTCCTTTCCCGTGCAGCCTTGAAGTTTTGCCGACGAAATAGGCTTCGATAGCAGCTCGAGATCCCCCTTTGCTGCTGAATAGATCCTTCTGCCTTCGAACGGCTCACTTCCTACTACTTGTGTCACACAGAATGAAAGATTGAATTGCTTAATATATGCGAGTGAACTTTCTATGAACCCTTCCCAAGCTGCTAACCTTCAAATGACCCAACCCGTCTGACATCACCAACTCCCAGGATTCTCACACAGCTTAAAAACTCCCAACAGCCTTGCAGAATAAAGCAGGGGAGGCAGGGTTGCAGGCAACCGCGCGCTAGCTCGCTCCTGCGCTGGAGCACCTTCACTTTAAAAACAAAAGCAAAGCCTTAAAAATGGAAGAACATAAAACAGAAGTAAGAGATGCCTTAGAATTCTAAGTAGCGAAGTTCTCTTTTGCAAAGATTCCTTTCCCAAGCTCTTTTCCTACAAAGGCGCCGTGCTGCCTCTTCTAGCGAAACGGTCTGGCATGCTGAGTTCTGTGCCCAGTCCTGTCCCCTGTTAGACTGTCCAGAGGAGAAAACTAGATGACATGGTGCATTTACCCATTGCCAAGGTAGAGATCATTTTCCTGGCTGATAACAGAAAACACAAGGTGGCCAGAGCAGAGTTAAATGATCATATGGAGTAGAGACAGCATTCACAAAGCACTGGGATTCTCATGCTTAGAATAGAATTTAGTTCTCGCTGCTTCAAGTTCCTCTGCTTTTGTACCAGCAGCGCACAATGAAGAAGATGCCTTTGCCCAGTTGACATGTGGGATGATGCTGACGGTGGTGTCTTTCTTCCCCATGTGAAAATTACTGCCTTGGTGCAAAAGACCCAACCTACCTCCTCCATGAAAATACTTGCCAATTATTTGCCAGGCTCTCTCTATTAAAAGATCTGCAGAGTATACTTGGCAGAGAGAACCTGTTTAATGTAGTGGTTAAGGCAACAGGGCTAGAAACCAGGAGTCTGTGAGTTCTAGTCCCACCTTAGGCACAAAGCCAGATTGGTGACCTTGGGCCAGTCACTCTCTCTGAGCCCTAGGAAGGAGGCAATGGCAAATCACTTCTGAAAAACCTTGCCAAGAAAACTGCAGGGGCTAGTCCAGGCTCACCAGGAGTCAACACTTACTCAAAGGCACAATAAAATAAAACTTAGCAGAGCCTTTGCTGAAATTACCAGGAAGTAAAATGCAAATGTACACACGGAGGCAGAAGCACAGACTTCTAAGACAATTGCAAACTCGACTTCTTATTTGAACCTTTTAAAACAACCATCCATCATGTTTTATGAATTTACACTAAACTGCAGGTAAGGTTATTTTGTGCTAGCTAGCAATTCCTTGTGAAACATTTTCACAATTTATACTTTCCCTCATCTGCCATTTACAAAACATAGTGACTTCATGTAGGCAGAATGCATAATAATTTTTCCACAGTTGGTATCTATGTAGTAGAAGTACCATAATAAATACATGAAACATGCAATGCATTTGCTCTGCTGACACACACATTATGGGTGGAAATGCTCTAACTTCTAGAGCAGCATAAGTGAGGGAGAAAAGAAATGACCTTTTGCAACATCTTCAATATCAGTAAATGGCAGAAATCATACTAGTTGAAAAATATTTCTTCCTGCTATGGCTAAAAAGTACAGCATGGACAGCCATGTTTTAAGCACCACATGAACCTGCCCATAATGACCACCTACCCAGGCTCCAACTTTGGCAGCACAAAGAATAGCATTTTTTTCTAGAGCAGCAGAACTATCCACAAATAGGAATGATATAATTAGGGATCCAATAAATTTGGAACAAGTACCAATGCCACATGTTTTCGAATATCATTCTTTTCCTTCATTTAGAACATGTTTTTAAAAACAATATTCCAAAAAACTTGAAAACATTTGGGTTTTTACAATTTTGGATCTGTTTTTCCATAGTGTAGGAGTATATCTGAATATTAATTATTTATTTTATTTTATTTAATCCTTTATTATTTTTATAAATAACTCAAGGCAGCGAACATACCTAATACTCCTTCCTCCTCCTATTTTCCCCACAACAACAACCCTGTGAGGTGGGTTGGGCTGAGAGAGAGTGACCAGCCCAAGGTCACCCAGCCTTAATAATGTATGGATGTATGCTAATATATGGATTCTATACAACTTGCCCTTTTATTAATCCCAGTAAAGTCTTAGCAGGCTTTCTCAATATAACTTCCCCATCAATATGCAAATATATATATAACTTAACAAGTTATGCTGTTTTAACAAACTTCTGCAAAGAATGGTGCATTTCATTCACTGCTGCTGCTGTCTGTGCCACTGTGATGGACCATACATTTTAATATCCAAGAAATATACATTTTTAGATATTCAAGAAATCTTTTCCATGCTGAAATATAGCTTACTTAGCACCACCCAGTCATAGGAAAGCTTTCTCTCTTGCCCGATGCAGTTTTGGATGGCATATTTTAGAACCTAGCATTGACTGAAAGGCTTTGCCCCTGTGATTCTGGATAGGTGGAAATCACGGAACATGTCCATCTCATTGCTCCTTTTATACAGACATTTGAAACAGATTTACTCTCCCTCTGATCAGCAGTTATCTGGATCAATCAGATTTGGCCTATGCCCAAATGCCACTTACAGATGAATTGCCATTTATTACGTAGCACCTGGCTAGGTTTTGCACAGCAGCCTGTAAGATCTGCCAGATTTTGACAGCTCAGGTTCCTGCACATAACTTTATATATTATCACATTTTATGTAATTTTAGATATTATCACATTTTATGTAATTTAAGATATTATCACATTTTATGTAATTTTAGATATTATCATATTTATAGCCTAGGCATAGATTGCTTCTTTGGGACTTCATTCATGGGTCCCAGTCAGGTTGCTTTATAGCTGTATTTTAATTTTTATTACTGGTTTCTTAAGCTAGACTGTTTTATAGGTGCTTATAGATCACTTAAGGACCCATTTCTTGTACTAGTCTGAGACGGCAATAAAATGACTGATTGACTGACTAACTACTTGGTGCCATAGAAGAAAAATCCTCTTATATTGATTCACTACATACTTATACAATTTGATGAACGAGAGTTTGCTTTTCAAAATAACCTTCAAAGGGAAAGAGAATTGCAATGAAATTCTGGTGCTTCACCGATTAAATAAATTCAAGTGTTCTTCTTGAATTTATTTAGCTATAGGGTGGCACGGGGAATGAGAATCTCCTAACTTTCATTTATACAATCCTCTTTCTGCCTTCTCATGCTTCTGTTATGCAGTAAGGGAAAACTTCATGAGAAAATAGTTTCTATTGGCTGTTTCACATGGAAAATGTGAGCTACCAGAAGAGCTTCAGAATGAGATGAAGATGTGTAACAGAAAACAACACTGTACGCATAGCATCTTCTGCCACCTGTAACAATCTCAAAAGTCACCACTGAGAAAAAATGTGCATTTATTAAGCATTCTGCAAATGCTATAGGTAGAAAAACAGAAATCCATTTTACGGAGGGAGAAACCTTTTGAGAAACTGCAGACAACTTTAGCACAGCATTAATCTGCTGAAATTAGAGATTTCAAGTGAGGCAGTAAGTTGAACACCATCCCATCAGCAACCTCTGGTTCTTGTTCTTCCTTTGCAACATATTGCAAAGAGGGGAATGGACACGACTGATAAATATCACCACTGCTTTACTTAGTCAGAGATCTATCTATCTATCTATCTATCTATCTATCTATCTATCTATCTATCTATCTATCTATCTATCTATCTATCTAATTTATCCCCACCCATCTCCTCCCATCGGAAGCCTCTGGGCGGTTTACAACAAATGATTAAAACCATCAGAATAATAAAATACAATAAAAATACTATAAATAGAAATAAAAATAAAAATAAAGAATAAAAATCCAAGCGATGAAACAGTCCAAGTGTGGGAGGAGTGGTCTATAACAACCATCCCCATGTAACTCTATTCCCCTCTCCACCCCAAGTGAGGCGGCAGAACCAGGTCTTCAGACTCCGCCGAAAGGCCAGGAGCGATGGGGCCAATCTCACCTTCGGGGGCAGCATGTTCCACAGGGCAGGAGCTACTGCGGAGAAGGCCCGCTTCCTGGACCCCGCCAGATGAAATTCTTTTACAGACGGGGTCCGTAGCATGCCCTCTCTGTTTTGTTTGTTAGATTTATACTTCCCTTCACAAATTTAAGATGGTTAACATGGAGATCTCCCTTCGTTTTATCCTCACAGCAGCGAGGGCAGGTTGGCCTGAAAGAGCGCGTGAAGCTGGCCCAAAGTCACCCAGTGCGTTTCCATGGCTGGAGTGGGCATGAATCTGGGCCTCCTCAGTACATGTACAACATTTTAATGATCACATCACATTGCCTCTCTATTTTTAAATGGAAATTTGAATCCCAAGAGATATGAGGTAAAATTCTTGTTGAGACATAAAGCCCTACCGTATGAGCTTAGTTTATTTTAATCACTCAGCCTAGCCTCAGCTCAGCAGGTATGGAAGCTAGTGTGAAGTTAAAAATAGGTGTGTGTGTGTGCGCCTCCTGTAAGCTATTTTGAAATCCTGGGGAAAATGTAGGATAAAAATACAACAAATCCTGTCCCCCCAAGTCACTCACTGCTTGCTTATGATTCGTATTCAGCTAATACACAATCTGAAACTCCAGATTGAATCTGAAACTCCAAAACTCCAAGACCTGGCCACTTTTTTTTTTTTGTGGCTCCAAGAATCCGCTCCAACCATTATTCCTAAAAATCAGCAAAAATCATTTAGAGGGAGAAAAAAACAAACATAGCTTAATTCCTAAGGTTTAACACAATTAAAAGCAAGCAATATCACTGATGTGCCCTCTGCAGCCTTCTGCCTTTCCAATAAGTGTTAAATGTGGCCCCTGCTTTGGAAAGGTTGCCCAACTCTGATTTAGTAGGCTTAGAGCCATCTTCCACTCTGCACTGTTTTCCCTCATAAGCCAGTTAGACATTTGCCTGAATGCATCAAGAGAAAAGTGAGGAAAGAATCAGACTGTGTAGCCCTGCCTTCTCACCAACTTCCATGTTGGAGAGGTCTCAAAGGGAGCTGTACTTGCATGATTACAACTGTCAGTCTGATCCAGGACTTTTTTCTGGCTCCAGCTCAGATGAAAATCTATATTAAAGGTAATGCAGACCTGCAGATACTAAATTGTTTGCTGCAAAAACAGTGGCATGGCTTCTCTACGGTGTGCAACTGCAGCCTTGTATGAACTTTCACTTGTATGAAGGAATGCAGTTGCACTTTTTGAGAACCATGTTTTCTACACCAAGATGTTTCCCTAATGGTACACTCAGACTGGAGTCTGGACTACCTAACAGAAACTAGAGCTTTGCAATTAATTTTATCTTACTGCTTCATAATCAATCTAATTCCTATAGTAGTCCTATCCTTTTTAGCATGGGATCTCTTGCAATCCAAAAGGTGCAGAACTGTATCTAGCAAGCTGCTTCATTTGGGTATGTTACCTCATTTCCTTCTAAATTATGAGATTTGATTAAGGAGACTAGAAGATACAAAATTCCAGAATAACCTTGCAGGCCTTTATAACAAATGAAGGAAACTGCAACTCACACATGTTATCCTATTCCAAATATCGCTGGGCCTTCACTAGAGCATGTTTCAGTGCCCTTCCCTCTGCTGTCATGGATGGTAGATATAATCAGATACCCCTTTCTCACAGAAGATGCTCCTGGGCCTTAAGAAAATTGAAATCTTAAAACATGTCTTCCTGAGGTACATGTTTTACAAAGAATTGCACTCCCAACTAATCCAACCTTTAATAGGTAAGACTGCCTGGCTGTTCCGGCCAATGGTATTTAAAATTTCCCCTAAAAGATAAGTGTCCTGAAATACATATACAGTTGCTAACTTCTGTGCCCAAGCCACAAGCCTTTGCTCTGTTCAGACCCAACAAAAGTAGGTTATTTATGTAATTAATGAGATTTTGCCGTATTCTCAGATTGTATTCAGTTGTTTTAACTTTTATGATCTGTTCTTGGGCAGCAATAAAATGCTCGCTCATTCAAATAAATGTGAGTACAGCTCCCTTTCATGCTTCATTCTTTTGGCACTTTGAGCTGTCCAGAAGGCTTATATAAATTACACTTGTGTGAGATTTTCTGGACGATCATCTGTTAATGTTCATATGAGATAGTGTTTGAGAATCTATACCCACTGACCTGTTTTCTATGAAGTTCTCATAGATCCAAGATGTCATTGTAGGATGGACGCTGATCTTTTAGACACCCTTGCAAAATTGTTTTGCCAACTGATCCAGTCAAATATATTCTCCTAATACTCATGGTGTCCTGGGATACCAGTCTGCATCAAAGTGTATTACTGTGAAAGTCATCCTTCCACCTATCATATATATTAATTAAAGTCTATTTCAAAAAAGGAATATATATACATTGATGTTACCACAATTTGACTTATTGAGCAGCTTTGTGTGTTGCTGAATCATTGAATCAGTAAAAGCAAGTATTTCTTTTGTATTAAGAGTATTTTTTCCCTATAAAATGGTGATCAGCTCTAACAGTTGAAAATTCTCACAAAAATATCCATCCTCCCATTGCACAAGATGTCTGTTATTCATTAAAAGCTCAGTGACACTGCTTCCTCATTGGGGTTAACAAAACTTAAATATGAGAGGATTCAAAGTTTTAAAAACTTCTTTTGAAATTGATATTTCTAAATTGAAAACAAACGACAGAAAGAAAGGAAGAAAGAGGAAGAGAAAAGGGAAAAAAGACATGGGAGAGACAAAAAAAGTCCTAAAGTAATATAAACTTATTTAATAATACATACATCTCTTTAAATATGTGATATAAATAAAGAGTAGATTTAATTGTTTCTAGTCAGTCAATTGAATGCCATCTCCACATCTTTAAGTAATATACTGCTGAGAAGCAAGTGCCGGATAGATAAAAATAATCCCCTAATAGTCTACTGTTTTAATTTGTGCTCCATTTTTACTCTTCCAGAAGCATTCCTATGATATCCACTGATTGCCGAGATTTCTTATAGTTTGTAGAGTACCTATTGATCATCACAAATATATTTATGGGACAGAAAGTCCTAGGTTCACACCCAGACTTATCAAACAAAGGCTCTGGTCTGATATCTAGGAGGATAAGAGTCAATGTGGACCAGCTTTTCTCCATTTGGTGCCCTCCATTGGCTGGCCTAGCTTGGTTGTGACAAAAATTGTAGTCCACTATATCTGCAGGCCACAAAGTTGAGGGAAAGCTGTGTAAATAAGAATGAGTTAGATAAACAGAGGGCATGAGATGCTCTACAAGCAGATACAATATTATAATCATGAATTTCAGCAAAGGGGCTCTGCTAAGTTTTATTATTGTGCCTTGGAGTAAGCATTGACTTCTGGTGACTACCTGGACAAGTCCCTGCAGTTGTCCTGTGCAGACTAGAGGTGACCAGGCAGATTAAATATCAACAATACTTTTTATTAAATAACTATTTACAATCAGTAAGTCCCTGAATCGAGAAAGAACTGGTTTCAATCAAGACCAACTGGGCAGCGGCAAGGCAACTGGCAAGATTGCAGGAGGAGACAGCAACAAGGCAGCGGAACAGGACTCTCCAATGGAGACTGGGAGGCTGGAAGAGACTGCAGTGCAGGGTGCTACTGAAGCTGAAGACAACAGATCTCAAACTGGAACATTACTCAAATTAAGCTGATGCTGGAACACTGGATGGGGCTGACCAGAGCCCCCTGGACTCTTCTGAAGACTAAGGACCGGACTGACTGGACTCAGTGACTTGGGCTGGACTGGATACCAGGAGCTGGAGACTTGAAGCAAGGCTGAGAACTCGGAGCAAGGCTTGACTCGGCTGGAAGCCCTGGACTAGGCTGGATTCTCTGGACTAGGAACTCGGAGCAAGGCTGGAGACTTGGAGCAAGGCTAGACTCAACTGGAAGCCCTGGACTAGGCAGAAATTCGGTTTCATGACAAGATAGGTGTGAAACTCCTGAGCAAGGTTGAGCACTCGAAGTGTGGTTAAACTGGACCAAAGATCCACTGTGATGTTGGAGATCGAAGGCACACCGAAGCTGCATGGAAAACCTGGAGCTAATTGGTGATCTAGAAACATTGCAAGGCTGCACCAGAGATTCGGGGTTGAACTGTGGACTGGAGGCATGACAAGGCTGGACTGGAGATGCTGGACCTGGCTGGAATCCCAAAACAAGGTGAGAAGCGCACCTGGAATGTGCACAAGATGACCGCAGCCCTTCCTGCACTGCTGACTCATCTTCAAGTTTCACTTTCCCAGTTTCAGCCTGGTAAGTTTCTATTTCCCCCTCTGACTCAGAAGGAGTTTCGATTTCTGAGTCAGAGGCAGGCTTGATTCACATAGCAGTCTTCTTGGAAAGGTTTTTCAGAAGTGGTTTGCCATTGCCTTCTTCCTTGGGCTGAGAGAGAGAGCGACTGGCCCAAGATCACCCAGCTGGCTTTGTGCTGAAGTGTCAGAGTCAAGCCTGCCTCTGACTCAGAAAGCGAAACTCCTTCTGAGTCAGAGGAGGAAATGGAAACTTACCGGGCTGAAATCGGGAAAACAAAACCAGAAGATGAGCCAGCAGCGTGGGAAGAGTCCAAGGCCCTGATTGGCCAGGATTTGGGGGAGGATTTGAATCCTCCAATCAGCGTGCACCAACGACAGGCAGAAAAGCATGTGAAGGAGAAGACTGCCTGATTGGCTACAGAAGAGTCAGGTGTGCAAAGGATTGGGATGAAAGGCAGACATGCGAAGAGTGAGCTGCTGGAGACAACTGATCCTCCAAGCCTGCAGCTTTGGCAGAAGAGTCCCTACCTGCATCGGAGACAGCATCTGTTGCTGAAGAGGAATCAGTGCCTTTGCTCTGCACTGAAGAGGACTTGAATCCTGCTTCTGCTGCCATCAAGGATTCTGTATTTGCCGTGCCCAGCAATCCCAGCCTTGCATCCAGCCTTGAAACTCCGTGATCTTCCATGCAGCTTCATCGTGCCTTTGATTCTCAGTCCCACAGTGTGTCTTCAGTTCCATACAACCGTGCTCCAGGTGCTCAGCCTTGCTCAGAACTTTCACACCTATCTTGTTGTTAACCTGTATCTCAGTCTAGTCTTGCTCCGAGTTTCCAGTCTTGCTCCAAGTTTCTAGTCCAGAGAATCCAGCCTAGTCCAGGGCTTCTAGCCTAGTCTAGTCTTGCTCCGAGTTTCCAGCCTTGTTCCACGTCTCCAGTCCAGAGGATCCAACCTAGTCCAGGGTTTCCAGCCGAGTCTAGTCTTGCTCCAAGCTTCCAGCCTTGCTCCAAGCCTCCAGCCCAGAGAACCCAGCCTAATTTAGGGCTACCAGCCGAGTCTATCCTTGCTCCAAGTTTCCAGTCTTGCTCCAAGCCTCCAGCCCAGAGAACCCAGCCTAATCCAGCCGAGCCTAGCCTTGCTCCGAGTTTCCCATCTTGCTCCAAGTCTCCAGTTCAGGGAATCCAGCCTAGTCCAGAGTGTCTAGTTTGAGCCCAGCCTTGTTCCCAGTTCTTAGTGTTGCTTCGAGACTCCAGTTACCGGCTTCCAGTCCAACATGGGTCTTTAGCCATCCAGTGTTCCAGCGCCAGAGCAACTCAAGTACTGTTCCAGTTTGAGACCTGTTGCCCTCAGCTTCATCAGCACCTGGTGTTCCAGTCTTCCAACCATCCAGTTTCTGTTGGGGAGTCCTGTTCCACTGCCTTGTTGCTGCCCAGTTGGGCTTGACTGAATCCAGTTTTTTGTGCTTCAAGGACTTAATTACTGTAAATAGTTATTTAATAAAGAGTAGTTTTGATATTACTCTGCCTGGTTGCATAGTCTGAACAGGACACGAAGGTAGGACTAGAACTCATGGTCTCCCAGTTTCTAGTCCAGCACCTTCACCACTAGACCAAACTGGCTGTTTTTAAAATAATGTAACTAAATTAGCTGGGTAGTTCACTATGTTTCATAATTAATTTTGCCTAAATTAATGCCTCTTTTTTATTGAGTCCATGTGCAATTAACATAAATTAATTCTTTAGATAATTCTGTTAATTATTAGTATTCTCATTTTTATAAATTAGTTAATTAGCTAAGTTTAGCTTTGAAAATTATATTTCACTGAATACTCACATATACAAATATTACACATGATATAAAATGTGGAAATTTTTCACATGAAACCAAAGTCATTTAAAAGATACAGCTTTCTATTCATTATAATTAGAAAGAATATACACTGAATCAGTAATTAATTCCTTAGTTAATTTAAATGCAATGATGTGTGAATATTTTACTCTCTTAGTCACATCTTTGAAAGATGCTAATGGCAAAAAAAATGCTCTCAAGTTCTTTTCTTATTTCATGCCATTTTCCATGATCTGTTTTCTTCCAATCTTCAGTTGCAAAAACTTTACAATAAAGAGCTAAAGTTAAAACACCAAACAACAAAAAACCAACCTCCTTTGGTACTACTAATTATATTTGTCTGGATTAGAAAGCAACCATTTCTAGTAAAAGTTCAAATATGGCATCCATATCTTTTTATTTAACAATGAGGACTTGGAGGATTCAGATCCATGAATCAGATTCCAGCCATTTACACAAGAAATAATAACTTGCAAAATTAGGAATCTTTCATAGACAAAATATTAAAAGCCACATTTTAAATTATGTTCCATGCTTTACATGAAAATATACAGGTCATATCTTACTAAGTTTTAAACATGTACATTGAAAGGTATATTGGATATCTCCTTCCAAGTACAATTCAGAGCACCAGTGAATATAGTAATTACTAATAAAATTCTTAACTATGTGGATGTATGATATTTCACGTACCAACTTATGGCACATAAGACTGCCTGCATTCTGCATTCATTATTTGAGTCCCTTTGTTCCATGCCTTGTCACCATCTCACGCTGGACGTGGGTAACCAGACAAAGAGTTTACAGCAAGCCCAGAGAGGCCCAGCTGCCAATCACTCTGTTGTCCTTCTGCCTAGGTACATGGGTACAGTGAGAACTGGGCCTTAAGGCCAACATCCAGGATCCCCAGAACTAATCCCCAATTATTTACCAAAGAGCAGCAATATATGGGACAGCAGCAAAGAAGACTAATGTCAGTGCCAGGGCATCCTGAGGCCTGTTAGGGGTATTCTTCAAAAAGGACTTCCTCTTGGACATATTCATAATTTCAAATGCTTATTTAATCTAAAATTAAATGGTTAATCAGCAACCAACTGGTACTTAGTCCCAACTAATGCTTTCTAAAAGAGGACTCCCTGTGCACAAATTATCTAGCTACATGCCACTGACAGGAGATTTTAGGATGCTCTTTATACTATATCAGTCATGATTTCAGCTTTTTCTTTTATTGTTATGTATTTATTTAAACAGGTTTTTAATAGATATTCTATAAGAACACAGTTACTGTGCCTACACTTTTTTGTACATCAACCTAGGAATTTTAGGCGAGTGGTAGTGTAGATATTTTCAAATACACAAAAATGTAGGAGCACAAGCATACAGGTATGACACTAACTAAATTGATAACAAAACGAAGAAAATGTGCACTGTGACATCATAATGCAAAGCCCCGTATTTTATACTTCTACTGAATAATCATGACCCTGCATCTTTCTTCATTTACCCCTGCCCTCACCATCCTCCACGGACATGTATATTTAGAAGGTGCCTATACAGAGGCAAGCCATTGTGCAATTAGCCCAGCTTTTTTTTACACTTATTGGTACTGGCTTTCCAGACTTTCCAATAAGAATTTTTCCCACCCTACCTGGAAACAGCAGGAATAGAATCTGGGTATCTTCTGCATGTAAGACATGAATGCCTTCTTCAACATACCAGTACAGCAATGATTGTTATTGAACACAGAAATGTTCTAGAATTATTGTAGAGTATTTAGGATCAAATAGAAACAAACAGATTTCCTTCATAGATCTTGGTTCGTTTCTCCCCTCACCCTGAAATTACAGGTAGTCTTCACTTAAGGACAATAATTGAGCCTGGAATTTCCATCACTAAGCCATGTGGTTGTTAAGTGAGATGGCATCACTTAGTGATGGCAATCTTAGCAATTCCTCTTGCCGTTGTTAAGTGAATTTTACCTGCCATTAGCCTGAATACCCACCCCAGTACAAGCCATTCTGGGCTTGGTTCCTGCCAGCCCTGAACACTGCCTTCAACTCCCCTCCACCTATCTCCCTCCCATCTCTGCCCTTTTGGAAGCCCTGCAATGTGCCTTAGGGGCAGGAAGCCCACCCACACAGCGCAAGGCCTCCCGTCCCATCCCACCTGCATGGGCGCGAGGCCGCCAGTAGCAAGCTCCACCACCCCCAGCCTGCATTCCTTCACCCAGCTGCCTCCTCTCCCAGTTCCCCACACCTACCTTTGCCTTTTTGACTCAGCTGCCACAGGCGAAGCAGAAACGCCTCGTTGCCTTTGCGGAGTCCTTTTTGGATCCAACTTATCAATCGTTTCTTCCACATGGTTCCCTTTAGAACGCTATCTTCTCACCTTACAGTACATGCCACTGACAGAAGATTTTAGGATGCTCTTTATACTATATCAATTCAGCTCTTTTTCTTTTATTGTTATGCATTTATTTAAACAGCAGCACTGAGAAGATAAACTGAGAAGATAGCATAAGATGAGAATATAGCATTATGAAGGTAGCCACGTGGAAGAAACAATTGAGAAGCTGGGTCCAAAAAGGACTCAGCAAAGGCAGCCAGGTGTTTTTGCTTCACTTGCGGCAGCTGAGTGAACAAGACAAAGGTAGGTGCAGGGAACTGGGAGAGGAGGCAGCTGGGTGAAGGAATGCAGGCTGGGGAGGGTGGAGCTTGCTATTGGCAGCCTTGCACCCATGTGGGTGAGACAGGACAGGATGGGGCAACTCGTGCGGGTGGGTTTCCCATCTCCAAGGCAGGTTGCAGGGCTTCCAAAAGGGCAGAGATGGGGGCGGGAGATGGGGGGGAGTTGAAGCACCCCCGCAGCCGTAAAGGCAGGCGGGCTGCCAAGCGCCTGAATTTTGATCACGTGACTGCGGGGATGGTGCAACAGTCGTAATTTCGGGCATAGGTCGCAAGGCCATTTTTTTCAGCGCTGTTCTAATTTCTAATGGTTGCCAAACGAATGGTCGTTAAGTGAAGACTATCTGTAATAAGAACTGAATTCAAGTATTCCCCTTAGTAGAACAACCATAATACTCTAAAAAAGTTATATTTATAAATATACAACTAAACTTCAGTATGCTATGCTCAATTTCTCAAGGCCTTTTTTTATTTGCAGAGAGGACTCTTCAAAAAGCTTTTCAGGAGCAGAAAGTCTCACTGTAGTGCCAGCTGTATATGATTCAACAGACACAGATAATGATGATCTTGTGAAACTTAATATAAAACTGTATGCCAGTGCAGATTACACTAACTTATAGTGAAATGTTCCAGAATTCTCTCATCACTTGGAGATTGCAGTGAAGAGAGCCAATCTATTCAACTTCTCACTGTTTTCATAGGTACCAGATGTTTATGGCTTTATAATACTAGGACTGGCAACATTACAACATGGCAGTGGTAATATTCTGCTTAAAAAAATAATAAAGCCTGATGTGAGTTTCTTTTAGTGTTTCTTGGTTCCAGCAAAGTTTACCACTGCCATGCTTTAATGTTTGATAAAGTCACTGGGGAATGCTAAAAGTAGTAGTTGTTGTAATATGGAAAACAGTACTAACTATGCAACCTACAGACACATAAATATAGTGGTAGCTTTGTTTTTAACTATGTTCTATGGATTGTTGTGAGCCTCCTAGAGCCATTGTATGGGATAGGCAGCCATATAAGCCCTGTAAATAAATAAATATATGCTTTTATGTTCATGGAAAGAAGATCTACAGGCAGGCTTTATCTCAAAAGTAAACGAACTATTCTACTAGATTGCCATTGCTTAGTAATCGTGGAAATCATGGGGCCTAACTAAATTTATTTATTTATTTGTTTATCAAATTTATATGGCCACCCATCTCATGAAAGTGACTCTGGGCGGCATACAATGCAATAAAACAGTAAATATAGTCTAAATGGAAATAAATCGAGCCCCATCAGACTGCAGTACCATTAGGAACTTTCCATCAGGACATAGTAGGAGAACTCAGCCCAATGGAAAAATACCAGCAATGCATTGATCCATTGGCAGGTAGTTCAATTTACTTTCTAAGAGAATTTGAAATTACATCTGTAAAGCCCATGGAGAGCAGACTCCAGAATCACTGTGTGAATTTTGAAAGTCAAAACTTGAACTTCTACAGTAGACGCAACCACCCACCTGCCTAAGCCGTCTTAGTTAATGTTCTTCTATGGAGTTGTAAATTTCTTCTGCAGATCTGTAAAGTAATTTAATCCCTGCCCGTGAAATAGGCAGAAAAACACTGTCTTTTCCAAACAAAGAAAAAAAAATCCTGAATACTGTCAGATTCAGAACAGCTTTAAAAAAATGTGTAACTAAGGAACACTGACCTTCAAACTAGATCTAGGTTTCTACTAGTTACTGTAGTAAAGTGAGTGAATTTTATGTCATCAAAGATGCTTAATTAAGATTCTATTATTGATAGGGTTTCCAGATAAGACATTTATTGCACAATCGCTTAGCCTCATCAATGATTTTTAGAGAGAACATTTCTCTTTAATCAGCAATCACCCCATATTTTCTAACCTACATGTTACAACAACAGCAACAAACCTGTATGTTTGTTTGTTTGTTTTGTTTTGGTTTTTGTTTAATCACAGGAAATCTGTTCAGGAAAAGGTGAATCAGCTATATTACCTCTCTTGATTGGTAATAGGACCGGCCTCAAAGCACCTAAAGTATCTCAGTTCCACTGACTTCAGTCTGATTGCCATTACTGTAAACAAATGGTATCAAGATCACTAGTACCCACAGCAAAGCATGATGATGCAAATTTGACTTGTGAACAGTGGCATGTGACAACTGTAAGTTATGGTATTTATACCCTGATCTTATGACACACATTTCTTCATTTGCCCCACCCCCTTACTTTCCTTGTCCTTCCTTGATTGTCCACTCAAGACAGTGGTTCACTTATTCTTTTCAATTCACTTTCCTGCTAATGTATAAGCCATAAAATGATTCATTTCTTTGTATAAACTGAAGGACTGTGGTTTGTAAATGATGGTGTATGCCTTAGCATGTGCGAATTCACCACCTGGAGTTAATTAGTTCATGAAAACCCAGACAATTATGGTTCATTCATTAAGCTGTAGTTAAATGATATGGTTTAGTGCAATGTGAAGCAGGTCTTTATAAAATCCAAGAAATCACACAAAATTGTATGTAATTCTTTCTGTCTTATACAAAATTGTAGCCTTCAAGCATACTGCAGAATGGCTAGAAATGTCAATGTGTTGCAACTTTCTCGTATTAAGGCAGATGTATAAAATTCCCAACTGTACCATTCTATTAATTTGCAGAATGACTACATTAGTGCTATAACCATAATTAAATATAGGCCAAATTATTAATAAGTCTTCTGAAATTAAATTGGTTAAAAGTACTCCAAATTGATTCATCACAATTTAGAAGACTTTTAATTAGAGAAAAAATATGTCACACTGTCAGTTATGAGTTGTTTTATGTTCTGTAGCATTAAAAAAAAATATTTTCAAAATATTGAAAAACATTACTGGCTCAGTATTCTGTGTTAATGTAAAAATCAACAAACAGGTAATAGTAAGAGGGTTGGGGGTTAGTAATTATATATATTTATATATATTTATATATATATTATTTATTTATATATATTATTATATTAGAATGGGAATTATTAACCAGATGCTAAATGAATGAACAAAAAGGTATAATTCAATCATTTTACGGCAGAACATCCACCAACTGATTTATATCACAATAAAGCATCTGTCTTGTTCTAGACTTGCAAAAAGCTCAGTAAGTGATGAAGATGAAATAAGAGATTAAAAATTCGATTTTCTTCCAGGCCATCTCCCAGGCCATCTCCTAGAACTACATTAAATATAAACTTCTACCATTTTTTAATTTATTTAACACTGAAGAGCAGTAAGCAATATAAGCAAATTATTATGTATAACTAGGGCAATGAAAAAATGCAAAATTTCAATATTTTCAATGCATTTTTAATAAAATTGTTATAAGGAAAAATTGCAAATACAAAAATTTATTGAAAACTATTTTTAATCATATAATCTCCCAAAGTTTATAGGGCAAAATAAGATCTGATATTATCCCCACTGAAATTAAATGATCTCAAGAGCACACTTTTCAATTCTGAAAATCCTTCAAACCAAACTTTTAAACTTTAGTGACTCACCATGCCAAAGAAAAGCTGTTTTTAATGATGCAGATTAAAGTCAAACAAGGCTGATAAGGACAATTACAAAAAAATTGACTAAAGCTGAGTGTGGCAGTGAAATATTTAAGGTCATGATTGCTAGGGGAAAAAACTGTGGTGCCCCTTCCCTTGGTGCCCTAAGCACATGCTTATTTTCCTTAATGGCTAATCCAGGGCTATGGACGATAAAACAAATCCAGGAATGTTGTACTATCAGTAAAAGCTTTTTCATTTTTTTTTCTGGTTGCATTTCAGATGTGTCCCTTCTAGCTTTCATACAATATTTACTTTCCCGTTCTTTGTACCATAATCAAATTAAATCTAAATAGGATCTTATGCATCCAACATACTTGATGGCAGCGTCAAAAGCCTGTCCTAGTTTTACATGAAGTTAGGACTGCAGTCTAATCTAATTTTGATATCAAAAGGGACTGTCTACCTTATCAGAGTTTAACCCCTTCTCATTTGAGAAAGCTTTCAACTTTTATTGTTGTTTGTTACAAATTAGAGTACAGGAAGTAAAAAGAAAGAAAAGAAAATACAGAGAATCTGGATACAATGTATCTTTTCTTTGATGAAGTTTCTATTTCATACTAACAGTCTAAATAGTTTTTAAATGAATTTCTGATTAAAGGTAAAGGTTGAATTTAAGTTTCTGAAAAACTTCTATTAAAACTAGAAGTTGAATTAACTACTACTGAGTTCAAGTATTTTAAATAATTGTACTCATGCCTTAAAAAATTATTTGTAAGATTTTATTTATGATTTGTTTGGTGTGATGCCTGTTAGATTGTAAACAAAGTAAGAATAATTTTTAGAAGAGTATGGACAAACACACACTTATTAGCATGACAAATAAACAGAAATCTAAATCTAAATTTAAACACAAAATGTTTCAGCTCCTGCATAGATCTGCTTTGAAATATTCCGTAGCCGATACTCTAATTATAGAACTGTTTAGGACTGAATATGTCAACTATGGAATTTGTTGTACTACAAAGAGGTTAGAACAGAACTGGGCAATCAAGATTTTAGTTCTCAAACATGGAGCTCACTGTACCCTTTCACAGCCCAACCCCCTCTATATTAAAAAAAACACAAATTAATTAACAGAACAAAAAGTATATCTACATAATTACATAAATATAAGCAAAAGTATCATGAATATAACATCAAAAATCATAATAGAAAAGGGGAAAAATGCCTGGAGAATTTTATTATAAACAGAACAAAATATTTCAGCTTATTGTTCAGAAATCTCCCTTGCCCCTTTTTAGTTGATGATGATTAAAATGTTGACCACATGAGGGTTATCTACCTAACAGATTTCTCTTTCTAGTGCTGTATAATACTTCTTTCAGCCAGCTTTATGCCTAAAAAAAGCCACACTGATAAGATTCCAAGCACTATGCATGTTGTGGAAAAAAAGCACACACATTTTCCACACACAATTATTGATCCAGAATTATCTTAACAATCCTGATTTCAGTCCAAAAGTGGCAATAATAGACAAGCAGAGATCACATGAGCTAATTTACTAACTCCTGAATTGCATCTCAATAAGCAAGGCTATTGGAACAAATTCTTATTAAATATTCTTGGAGGTATCAATTGGAACTTCAGCAAAGGATTGTTACCTTGTTGTGGTGCTGGAGCTTGAGCACCTCAATGATGCCATGAGCTAAACCGTGAAGGGCCACCCAAGACGGGAAGGTCATGACAGAGAGGTCAGACTAAATGCGATCCCTGGGGAAGGTAATGGCAACCCACCCCGGTATTCTTGCCGTGAAAACTAAATGGATCAGTACAACCAGAGATATGTCGGTATACCATCGGAAGATGAGACCCCCAGGTCAGAAGATGGTCAAAATGCTACTGGGGAGGAACAGAGGATGAGTTCAACTAGCCCCAGACGTGATGACGCAGCTAGCTCAAAGCCGAAAGGACGGCTAGCGGCCGACGGTGCTGGTGGTGAACGGCGAATCCGATGTTCTAAGGATCAACACACCATTGGAACCTGGAATGTAAGATCTATGAGCCAGGGCAAATTGGATGTGGTTATTGGTGAGATGTCAAGATTAAAGATAGACATTCTGAGCATCAGTGAACTGAAATGGACTGGAATGGGCCACTTCAAATCAAATGACCACCAGATCTACTACTGAGGACAAGAGGACCACAGAAGAAATGGAGTAGCCTTCATAATTAATAGTAAAGTGGCTAAAGCAGTGCTTGGATACAATCCAAAAAACGACAGAATGATCTCAATTCGAATTCAGGGCAAGCCATCTAACATCACAGTGATCCAAATAGACGCCACAACCACAGATGCTGAAGAAGCTGAAGTAGAGCAGTTCTATGAGGATCTGCAGCACCTATTGGACAACACACCTAAAAGAAATGTTATGTTCATCACAGGAGACTGGAATGCTAAGGTGGGCAGTCAAATGACACCTGGAATCACAGGTAAGTATAGCCTGGGAGAACAAAACGAAGCAGGACATAGGCTGATAGAATTTTGCCAGGACAATTCACATTGCATAACAAACACTCTCTTCCAACAACCTAAGAGACGGCTTTATACATGGACTTCACCAGATGGACAACACCGAAATCAGATTGACTACATCCTTTCCAGCCAAAGGTGGCGGACATCTGTACAGTCGGTAAAAACAAGACCTGGAGCTGACTGTAGTTCAGATCACGAACTTCTTCTTGCACAATTTAGGATCACACTCAAGAGATTAGGGAAGACCCACAGATCAGCTAGATATGAGCTCACTAATATTCCTAAGGAATATGCAGTGGAGATGAAGAATAGATTTAAGGGACTGGACTTAGTAGATAGGGTCCTGGAAGAACTCTGGACAGAAGTTCGCAACATTGTCCAGGAGGCGGCAACAAAATACATCCCAAAGAAAGAGAAAACCAAGAAGGCAAAATGGCTGTCTGCTGAGACACTAGAAGTAGCCCAAGAAAGAAGGAAAGCAAAAGGCAACAGTGATAGGGGGAGAGATGCCCAATTAAATGCAAAATTCCAGAGGTTAGCCAGAAGAGATAAGGAATTATTTTTAAACAACAATGCGTGGAAGTGGAAGAAGACAATAGAATAGGAAGGACAAGAGACCTCTTCCAGAAAATTAGAAACATCGGAGGTAAATTCCAGGCCAAAATGGGAATGATCAAAAACAAAGATGGCAAGGACCTAACAGAAAAAGAAGAGATCAAGAAAAGGTGGCAAGAATATACAGAAGACCTGTATAGGAAGGATAACAATATCGGGGATAGCTTTGATGGTGTGGTCAGTGAGCTAGAGCCAGACATCCTGAAGAGTGAGGTTGAGTGGGCCTTAAGAAGCATTGCTAATAACAAGGCAGCAGGAGACGACGGCATCCCAGCTGAACTGTTCAAAATCTTGCAAGATGATGCTGTCAAGGTAATGCATACTATATGCCAGCAAATTTGGAAAACACAAGAATGGCCATCAGACTGGAAAAAATCAACTTATATCCCCATACCAAAAAAGGGAAACACTAAAGAATGTTCAAACTATCGAACAGTGGCACTCATTTCACATGCCAGTAAGGTAATGCTCAAGATCCTGCAAGGTAGACTTCAGCAGTTCATGGAACAAGAATTGCCAGATGTACAAGCTGGGTTTAGAAAAGGCAGAGGAACTAGGGACCAAATTGCCAATATCCGCTGGATAATGGAAAAAGCCAGGGAGTTTCAGAAAAACATCTATTTCTGTTTTATTGACTATTCTAAAGCCTTTGACTGTGTGGACCATAACAAATTGTGGCAAGTTCTTAGTGGTATGGGGATACCAAGTCATCTTGTCTGCCTCCTGAAGAATCTGTATAACGACCAAGTAGCAACAGTAAGAACAGACCACGGAACAATGGACTGGTTTAAGATTGCGAAAGGAGTACGGCAGGGCTGTATACTCTCACCCTACCTATTCAACTTGTATGCAGAACACATCATGCGACAAGCTGGGCTTGAGGAATCCAAGGCTGGAGTTAAAATCTCTGGAAGAAACATTAACAATCTCAGATATGCAGATGATACCACTTTGATGGCTGAAAGTGAAGAGGAACTGAGGAGCCTTATGATGAAGGTGAAAGAAGAAAGTGCAAAAGCTGGCTTGCAGCTAAACCTCAAAAAAAACCAAGATTATGGCAACCAGCTTGATTGATAACTGGCAAATAGAGGGAGAAAATGTAGAAGCAGTGAAAGACTTTGTATTCCTAGGTGCAAAGATTACTGCAGATGCTGACTGCAGTCAGGAAATCAGAAGACACTTAATCCTTGGGAGAAGAGCTATGACAAATCTCGATAAAATAGTCAAGAGCAGAGACATCACACTGACAACAAAGGTCTGCATAGTTAAAGCGATGGTATTCCCCATAGTGACATATGGCTGCAAGAGCTGGATCATAAGGAAGGCTCAGAGAAGGAAGATAGATGCTTTTGAACTGTGGTGTTGGAGGAAAATTCTGAGAGAGCCTTGGACTGCAAGAAGATCAAACCAGTCCATCCTCCAGGAAATAAAGCCAGACTGCTCACTTGAGGGAATGATATTAAAGGCAAAACTGAAATACTTTGGCCACATAATGAGAAGACAGGACAGCCTGGAGAAGATGTTGATGCTAGGGAGAGTGGAAGGCAAAAGGAAGAGGGGCCAACCAAGGGCAAGGTGGATGGATGATATTCTAGATGTGACGGACTCGTCCCTGGGGGATCTGGGGGTGTTGACGACCGACAGGAAGCTCTGGCGTGGGCTGGTCCATGAAGTCACGAAGAGTCGGAAGCGACTAAACGAATAAACAACAACAAACAACAATCAATTATAAAGTTTTTGTTGTTATTTTATTTATTTATTTATCTATCATATTTTTATCACTGCCCATGTCCCACATATGGGGGATTCTGGGCAGTTATTATTATTGTATTAACATTATTTTAAAATACTAGGAAACTACACTGACATTACTTAAAACAGCTCTCCACTGGTTCACTTGGGTAAGACTTTCAAATTTGCTATTACAGAAATTGCATAAATAACTGCCAATTTCATCTTTCTTCTATTTCCTAAAACATAGTTACTGGCTTAAAAGCACAATTTCTTCAAGCCCAGCTGCTGTGGGATTTCAGAAAGTCCAACCCAGTTTAAGAAAACTGCTGAGGTAATAAAATGAGGGGAGCTGTGCCATGCTGTGTTTCCAGAAGGAAGAACAGATTATCAATAAAATGAAATTAAGCAATCTATTAATTAAATTTATCCTAGAAGGAACTGTGAATTTTTAAATGCAAAAATTTGAACGTATAATGATTCATTTGTATTGTGAATGTTGCAACTAAGAAACAGATTTAACAGACATAGAAGGTCAAATGTTATTTGATAATAAAAGATAACTAGCAATTATGTCAAGTGGTGTGGGTGTCCTACTGAAAAACAAAACAAGGGAGAACATAGCTAGAGGTCTTTAGGCCTTTGCTCCCAGCGTGGCCTTAATTTAGAATGGAAGGCCCACATTCGTAATTCCTCTATTAACCCAAATGGAGTCTTCTTCCCCTTGCAAAAGGGGAGAAGGGTTAATCTCTCTCTAGGAAACTGACTTTAAGGAAGAAGAAAAATTAGCTAGTTACTAGCTATATCTTTAACATCATGTGTTATTTAAGATAAGCCTGTTTTTTTCAGATTTAATATCTGAAAAAGAGCTAACTTGACTGTACCTCAAAGCAAGGCATTCATGAGAAATGAATGCATGTATGACATGGCATATTGACATATTCCAAAAAACAGATGCTGCCAGAAATGGAAAAACTACTCTCCTTCTGGAATTTACTCCTCAAATTAGCTGGTCTATCTTTTTAAAAGCTCTTTGCTACAACTACAGCTAAAGGATGCCACTGAAATATTGATTTCAGATGGAAAATTAAAGAGTTTCCATATTTCTACTAAGCTGCCATGCTTTTACTTTGATAGCAACCCTGCATGATTATTTGGAGGGCAACAGATTGGAGAAAGGAGCATTGAACTTCCCAGAATGAACTAATATTCACAAGTTATATAGGTGAGTTTCAGAAAGGTTACTCTTAGTTCAATTCTTGATTTCTTGTAACTCTCCAAGCTATGCCAGTGTGTGTTAATTTCCTATGGAAGCAGCTGCATAAAAAATAAACTTTTATTATTTTTCTCCCCATTTTGGCCTGTTACTTGAATATTGCCCAAGCACTTCATCTAACAAAATTTCTTATAATTTCTCCAGCAGATTATTGCTGCTGTTACTTCCTTAATGGAACCAAACATTGGTGGACGTGTCTGCAAATGCTTATGGGTTTCCTCCTAGAAAAATACTGTTAATAAGATGGTGTCAAACAGAACATGTGGGGTAGAGGGATTATTTATTTTGTGGGATAGAACTTTTTAATGAAAACTACAAGTCTAGTATTGGCTATAAATACTTCAAGATCCATAAGCATTTTTAAAAGCTTGGAATTTATAAAGGCCATACATTTCTGCTCCTGTAAGTCAGATGACTTTGTGGTTCATATTCAGTTAGTCTGCCATTAGACTAACAAGGCAGCCTTCTGAACAAGGTATTCTATAATAGTATAGGGAATCTGTGCTCTACAGATATTTTGGATTCCCAATGCTGAATATGAAACTCAGCATCAGTTTTACTTTTGTATTTGAGTTTACTTTGATTTGTTATTCTTGAATATTGGAAATCCTAGAAGAACTGAATTAGGCAGGCAAATCTTTTCATATATGAACTAACTATGAAGCAGATTTTTCTCAATTGTGCTTCAGGCTTGGATGCAAATTACCACACAGCTATAAATTCACTGAAGACAATGGATTATCACTGGAATAATGAGGGAGAACTTGACCTGTGTTTTCTTGAGTCAGAAAAACAGATAATCCTAACTAAAATTAATCAAACCCAGAACTCACCAGGCATTTAACCCTGTCAAATTCATATAGAAAAGCATGCACGTATAAAGCAAATGATCCAGTACAGCTGTTGGAAAGTCCACAAAATAAACAAAAGAGCATGGTGGTGCTTTTAAGGCTATTTGGAAAACATTGTAGACTTCTACATTACATGATTATTTTGAAAATAAATACTTGCATTTTCCCTCTGTCATGTTACCTTTTAGCAGTGGACAACTTGTAAACCTGACAAAAGAGCACAAATAAACTGAATGGACAAGTCAACTGCATGGTGGTATTTATTTATTTATTTATTTATTATTTATTATTCAAATTTTGTTACCGCCCATCTCCCCCAAGAGGGACATACCCTCCATGCAAGAGGGTATGCATGGAGCACCTTGGCTTCTGTGGAAAATAAAGGCTGGTGCCCACCACACAGCAGGAAAGGAGAGGCAGGAAAAAGTCACTATGCTGATCCCTTCTTATACCTGTGGTTGTGCCCAGAAGGCAGAAACAGGCAATCTCCTTTGGAAATCAGAGCTATGTTTTCTCTTTGGAGTCAAGAACGGGTTTCCCTCAATGAAAGGAGGCTAGTCAACAAAAAAAATATATGAAAAACTCTTTTACAAATTCCCTTCAACAAAACTCTTTAAAGTCCAAGGGAAGAAGACAATTGTCTTTTGATTTTAAAAAGAAAATCAAAACAATTTTTAGTTCTTAAAATGGCATTTAGCAGCAGCACATCCCATCAAAATGTTGCTGTTAAAATAAGGAAGGGCTTTAGAAAGACTGCACAGAGTCCAAAGATTGCCCACACCAGTTATGGAGAGACAACTCATACCCTATCAAATTCACCAGTGTATGAGCTTGGCTAAGCAAGAAGCTACTTTATCAGCACAGAAATGGACCGTATGGCTTTATATACTACATAACCTCAATATGTTTGATAAAGCAATGTATTCGACAAACATTTTCAGCTGAACCAACACTTTCCTCACTGTTTGGGCTTCACTATACTTCAATCACAAAATGACATACTATATATTCAGAACATTTACATCTAATTCAAAGCAAACTGCTTGGTTTTACATGTTGACTAACCAAATAAAACAGATCAAAGAGCAAAGCCATGTAAGAGATCTATTCTTTTCTTTTCCTGATAGCTAGAAAATCCTTGCATTGACTTAGAAAATAGAGTGATTATTTATGCCTGTAAGATCTGGCACTTGGTGTCCTATTTTATCTGTCAGACAGGTACCCATCAACATCCAGCAGTCAGAATAGTGCAGTGGGAGCTCATATACACAAGATTATCTAAACAGACCATTAAGTGCTAGTAAAGTAACACATATGAATGACAGGTCAATACATTTTGTACAACTTGCGTTCACTGCAAAGATCAGGCAGCTTTTGAGCATACTATGTTTACACAAAATCAATTTTTACAAGCATCTAAATAATTCAGGAGCACACCTCAATAATAATTACATTTGGAATTCAATAAAATAGCTTCTGACCTAATCTAGTTTATCTACATTTCTGCTTGCTTTCCTTCTATAACCCTATCTTTTAAAATAATGAGAAATATATGCCTTTATATTAAATCTTTAGACACGGCCAAATAAGCAGCCACTGCTTATCAATATGCTGATTAATACATTATCCAACAACTCTTGTTATAATCACTGGTGTATAAAAATATTGGAATAATCAGTAAGCTCACTGTAGACACATGGTATTATTTCAATTTCTCCAACTCTATTCAGAACTCTCCACTCCATAGCATAAATCACACACTCCTGAGAAATATATACGCAGAGTGACATATCAGATGGCTTGTCACGTGGTTTAGCCCTGGACTTCTATTTTTCAAAATATTTATTAAGAATTTGGATGAAGAAGTGGCGAGAATGCTTATCATGTTTGCAAATGACAAAAAAAGGGAGTAGGAACCAAATATCCCCAAAGACAGAAAAGGAATTCAAAATTATCCTTGTAGGTTAAAGAAATGGACTGAAAATACTGTATTGAAATTGAACAGAGATAAATGCACAGGTATAGGATGAGGAAATACCGGGCTCAGTAATAGTAAATGTTAACCAAAAAAAAAAGGAAAATAGTGGATTAGATGCTGAATATGAAATAGCAGTGTAACGTACCTGCAAAAAGGCAATTAATTTTACACAGCATCAATATAAGATAGCTTCTAAATTACAGAAAGTAATAGTTCACTTTATTATGAGTTGGTCAGATCCTATCTCAAGTACTATATCCAGCTCTGGCCATCACACTATATAAAGGATTCAGAGAAACTGGAACAGATTCAGAGAAGGACAATGATTCTGATCAGGTGGCTAAAACTTTAGTCCAACAAAGAGAAATAGGAGTATTTAACCTTGATAAAGAAGACAGACAATGGATATGGCAGCTGAGGCCAAAAGGGCCTTTGTACAACTTTGGACTGTGCACCAGTTGCACCCCATTCTGGATTAGGGGTACTATGCAAAGTCACTCATGCTTTGGTCACCACCTGTCTGGATTACTGCAATGTGTTCTTCATGGGACTACCTCTGAAGAACATCTGGAAGCTACAGTTGGTTCAGAATACAGTGGTGTGAACAATTGTGGATATGTCTGAGGACATCCATGTTACACCTTTGCTTGGCAAACTTCAGTTGCTTCTAGTGCAATTCAGGGTACAGGTTGTCACCTATAAAGCCCATCATCATTTCATGGGGCTGTGATATTTGAAAGACTGCCTTTCTCTAATTTTTCTACCTGCCCCATCAGGTCCAGTGGGAGGGCCATGCTTTGGGTCCTATCTATTAAAGAGTGTCATCTTGGACCCCAGAAGCATGCCTTTTCTGTCCCTACACTTGCCCTTTGGAATATCATCCCATTCAAGATTACAGAGGCTTTGACCCTACTGATCTTTCAGAAAGTGGTTAAGACCTGACTGTTCTCCAGGCATGGGGGATGGGAGGTAAGCCGAGCCTGTGAGACATTATTAATTTATTGTTGAGAGTTTATCTTGGTTACTATTTTTGTTAAGTTTATATCTCTATTTATTGTTATATTGATGTTTTTAACTGGGTTCCCTGCCCAGAGTTGCCTTTGCAAAATGGGCAGCCATATAGATAGAATTAATTAATTAAATAGATATTATAGCACTCTTCAAAAATATGAAAGGATGTCAAACACATAAGAAGATCAATATCTACTTGCTTTTGTTCTAGAGTGTAGGACATGGAATAATGTATCTGACGCACAGAAAGGCAGATTCCAATTGAATGTTAGAATAAACTTCAATTCTACACTGGAACTTGTTACCCAGAGATGTCTTAGGATCCCCTTCGTTGGATGTGTTCAAGTGATAGTCATCTATCACGGTTGTCATAGCTTGGATTACTTCACTGAACAAAGGGTTGGCTCTTTCCAGCTGTATGATTCTATAGGATAAATTTTAAATGAGTTATTTCCAATTTTATGTCAACTATTTGTATGTTTAAGATAAAAGATGGCTAATCCTTTAACATTTTGGCATCTTTTTGACATTACAGACAAGAAAGTCTGGGTCAACAACAAGTGGATGGCAGATACCTGAACTCCATGAAAATGACAGCAAGATAGCACAATCTCATTGTGGTGAAGGGATAACACCAGCCTCCTTGTGAGTAGCCACAGCACCAGAGTATGAGTGCCTACAAACTCAGGTCTTACTAAGCATAAAGGCTGCTCTGAAGAAAGGGCAATGACATGATCACTGTTGCGATGCTTGTGACATCGCAACGGCTCGCATGAGAATGCAGGGAAATGGGTACCGGGCGGATTAAGGGAAAAGGCAACTAGCTAACAAAAGAGAGCAACAGGTGCTGGCGACAAAGTATCAACTCTAGCCAGAGGCGCGGAAGAGAGAGATACAATGTTGCAAAGAAGGTAATTGACAAGACCAGACCACGAGGCGCGCCTGAGCTGTCAAAGAGATTATGAACCTGATTGCCCGGCAATGAACCATCACTGGCCAGGGAAGCAATTAAGGAAACACCCGGAGCACAGGAGGGGCTCCACGACCCCTCACCTACCAGCAACGGAACCGACGGGGCTCGGGGCGCACCCAAAGTAAGAAGGGGTGGAGCGCTGACCGGCGCAGGCTATTTAAATCCCGTTCCGGCGCGCTCCACTCACTCTCAGCTTTTCTTAAAGGGCACGCATACTGTTACTCAAATAAAACAACCTAAGCCTACACTAGCATCTGTGTTTTTACTGGGTAGCAGGCAGAGCCTGACAGGCAAGTGTTGGGAGTTGGAGCAGATGTCTGCAGAGAATGCACCTGCTGGATTACTCTGATCAGGCGTGTGTAAACAAGCTTCCCCCTTCCCCATGCTGCCTGGAACTTAGCTCATTGCCCAGGTAGAGAAGACAACTGGTCCCTCATGCTAGGAAGCCTTGCTTAGAGGGAAAGATGGGGCCAGAGATTATTCAGGGCAGGAATTGCTTATATGCTCACAGCTGAGGCTGGAAGGCTGACTGAGACTGTTGGTATGAGTAGAAGCGTCGAACTGCTGCTGCTGCTAAACCCATTTACTTCCTTGGGTAAATATTTTACTTGGAGTTCTTGATTTGAACTGCTGAGGCTCCAAAGAGTCTGTTTTTGTTTTCACCTCATCCCTGAATTTCAAGGGACTGGGAAGAATAAACTTCAGTAGATTCTCTACATGTTGGAGAGTCCAGTGTTTACTTCTCTTACTTGCTAGTCAGCTCCTCACCTCTCTGTCTACAAGGGTTTCTGCCACACTCATGAGCATTTTATTTTGTTTTTATGTGGCATACTACTAAACTAAGCTGACCTCAGTTTCAAGTGCATTTTGGAAATAGGTTTGTTCCTTTTTGCCTACAGAGAACAGATGCATGGGAGATCCACATTCAGATTTGCCACAGAGATGCATGGTACTATCTGTTCCCTGAAGTATATATGTAAAGTATGCCAGAACAAACCCTCTGAAGCCACTCTTGCCTATGAATCTTTGAGCAACAAATATGTGGTGCGTGGGCAATTTCAAATGAAAAACCTTGGAACTGTTTTCACTGTTATAGTTCCAATCATAGTTATGTTTTAAAAGGACTTCCCAGAAAACCTTGCATTCAACTATACTCATTTATTAGCACAAAGGTACACTGAGCACTCTAGATCTACAGAAAGGAGGCAGTAATGCAAGTATTGCAGGGTTAGCAAATTAAGCTGCTAAAGGAGCTCAGAATCAACCCATAAGGCAACAGGCAACTGCATCTATTTTTCTCTTTAAGGAATAGATGAAAGGTGAAAGGTCATTAAACACCAGAGTTGCCAAAACAACATCGAATATTGCTGCCATCTCCCTTCCTCCCCAGTTGTTCTAAGGGGGAACTTGCTGTTTTTCCCCAGTGACTGGTCGTCGTTGTTTTCCTCACCGCAAAAAGCAGTTCAATATTTTTGCAAATGCATGTAATGTTGGACAGAAAAAGCAACTTTGTTGAACAAGATGGTATGGTACATGAACTGCTTAAGCTAAAGAGCCCAGATTGTAACACAACATGACATGTTTTTAATCTCCAAATGAAAGCTGCTAAATTCTTCCCTATAGTGTGCTACAAATGGGAGGTAAATAGTATGGAGGTGCAGTGCTTCTGATCTGATTCAGGAGAGGTTGTTCAGCACCTCTCTGCAATTCATTAAAGCAGCCACATCTTCTTCCAGGATTGCGTGGTTGCGTTATATGATCATTTGTATCGCTAAAGTAACACTTTGCACTGTACATGAGATCAGCCTTTTCTAGACTGGTACAATGCCTATCATCTACAGCCAACATGACTGTAGTCTAATATACAGTACTGGGCAAAAGTTTTAGGCAGGTGTGAAAAAATGCTGTAAAGTAAGAATGCTTTCAAAAATATATATTGTAATTGTTTATGTTTATCAATTTACAAAATGCAAAGTGAGTGAACAGAAGAGAAATCCAAATCAAATCAATATTTGGTGTGACTACCCTTTGCCTTCAAAACAGCATCAATTCTTACACTTGCACACTTTGTATACTTGCACAAAGTCAGGGATTTTGTAGGATTAGAGTCAGATGTATGAATAACAAACTATACTAAGCAGGTGCTAATGATCATAAATTTCATATGTAGGTTGAAACACAGTCATTAACTGAAACAGAAACAGCTGTGTAGGAGACTTAAAACTGGGTGAGGAACAGCCAAACTCTGCTACTAAGGTGAGATTGTGGAAGACAGTTTCATGTCACAGGTCATACACCATGGCAAGACTGAGCACAGCAACAAGACACAAGATAGTTATACTGCATCAGCAAGGTGTCTCCCAGGCAAAAATTGCAAAGCAGACTGGGGTTTCAAGATGTGCTGTTCAAGCTCTTTTGAAGAAGCACAAAGAAACAGACAACACTGAGGACCATAGATGTAGCGGTTGGCCGAGGAAACTTAATGCAGCAGATGAAAGACACATCATGCTTACTTCCCTTTGACATTGGAAGATGTCCGGCAGTGCCATCAGCACAGAACTGGCGGAAACCAGTGGGACCCAGGTATACCCATCTACTGTCTGGAGAAGTCTGGCCAGAAGTGGTCTTCATGGAAGAAGTGGTCTTCATGGAAGAAGTGCGGCCAAAAAGCCATACCTCCGTGGAAACAAGGCTAAGCGACTCAACTATGCATGAAAACATAGGAACTTGGGTGCAGAAAAATGGCAGCAGGTACTCTGGACTGGTGCGTCAAAATTTGAAATATTTGGTTGTTGCAGGAGGCAGTTTGTTCACCAAAGGGCTGGAAAGCGGTACAATAATGAGTGTCTGCAGGCAACAGTGAAGCATGGTGGAGGTTCCTTGCAAGTTTGGGGCTGCATTTCTGCAAATGGAGTTGGATTGGTCAGGAACAGTGGTGTCCTCAGTGCTGAGAAATACAGGCAGATACTCATCCATCATGCCATACCATCAGGGAGGCGTGTGATTAGCCCCAAATTTATTCTGCAGCAGGACAATGACCCCAAACATACAGCTAATGTCAATAAGACTATCTTTAGCGTAAAGAAGAACAAGGAGTCCTGGAAGTGATGGTTTGGTCCCCAGAGAGCCCTGATCTCAACATCACTGAGTCTATCTGGGATTACATGAAGAGACAGAAGGACTTGAGGCAGCCGACATCCACAGGAGATCTGTGGTTCTCCAAGATGTTTGGAACAACCTACCTGCTGAGTTCCTTCAAAAACTGTGTGCAAGTGTACCTAGAAGAATTGATGCTGTTTTGAAGGCAAAGGGTGGTCACACCAAATCTGATTTGGATTTTCTGTTCGCTCACTTTGCATTTTGTAAATTGATAAACATAAAACAATTACAATATATATTTTTGAAAGCATTGAAGTTAAGGAAGGCAGCAGAGATGATGAGAGAAACAAGTATCTGTATTTTCCAGTTCGTAGTCTGTCAATATCAGGGCAATCTAGACTATGCTAGCTCTCTTGCACTGCTGGTCTTTAGCAATTCATGTTTAAGGATTGTGGTGCTGCCACATTTGACTGGCCCAGGACATTGCCTTCTGGAGATCCTTAACATATACATTCCTTGCCAGCTCCCCCAGGGGAAAAGCAATAGTACTGTGTGGGTGAAACACTGGAAGCTAAAATTTCCCAAGGTAGGAAGGTCAGTTATGTCAATAACCAACTATCACCTACAGCAGATGATTAAAAAATGCAGAGCAAGGTGTCTGTTAAACTGTGGAAAAGACTGGCAGGAATAGTGAGAGATGCAAAGGACATAAGAAGGGACTTCATGCTTATGTTTACAGAGGGCAAGCAATTGATGTAAGTGGTTCATACTAGTATACAGTAAAGATATTTCTCTAGCTGTGCTCCGTAAAGTGCCTGGGTTGCTTCTGCCAAGTTCGAGCCAGCCAAAAAAGGAAGTCTGACTTCTTGGTAGACCTTGGTTTATTATTTATTTATTTATCAATCAATCAAATTTGTCACCACCCATCTCCTCTCACTGGAGGGACTTGATTTGTTGACTAAGCATCAATTGGATGAGAATACTCTGTATGTTCAACCAAAAACCAAACATAATACCTTAGTGCAATCTCAAAACTGAAACATTACTCCCCTTTACAGGCGAAGAGTCCTATAATGTTGCTAATATGGTCTGTGACTTTGATTGCCATCAGTGGGTTTGTCAATATCTGGCTTCATTTATTTATTATTTACTTTTCCTATAAGTCAATAATCTTTGTCTCAAGGGTGCTGTGATAGTAGGAATAAAGCTGAATATATATCCCTGGTATAGACAGGGATTCTCCTTTTATGTCTTCAACTAAAGTACAATGCTATAAATATTACACAGAAAACTAAAAACACAGGAAGCTCACAGTTATAGTAACGTAACTCTGAAAATAAAATAATGGTTAGCAATTGAAAAGGATACCCAATCCAAACAAGATGATATAGAAAATGTGGAAAATAAAACTACCACGGAAGGATGAAAATCTCTCAAGTCTGTAATGAGCTGATTTTCTTGATCATGAGAGATCAAAGCTAAAGTGATTAACTGATAAAACGAAACTGAAGCAACTAATATGCCTCTATGCTATTCTGGCTGGGAAAATCTGCCCGTTGTTCACAGAAAATGATTATCCTGAGCCAGAAAAAAAGAGATTTGCAGCTCTAAGTCCATTGCTGAACTCCCCTTCCTATTTATAGATTTATGCCTGCAGATCAAAGGCAGCAGAACAGTAATGCAAGTAAATGTGTTAAAGAGAGTATCATGAAATATGCATTCCTACTCACTAGGTATCATTTTTATTAAAGATAATTTTGTTCTGATCTGGTTGTAGCAGCACAGAATATCTGAAAAAAGGCCTGAAGAAGGTCCAGTTAAATCTGTGGCTGTTTGGACAGGGCTATAGTCAATTGTTTCAAAGAAAAATATTCCAAAATGTAAATTAGAAACAGAATTACTACTTTTTGTATGAACTTTCTCATATTATATACTCTAAAAGGTTTTGTATATTCCTGTCTCATTCACTGCTTTCTATGTGATCAGAAGTTAGGATCTCCAATTCTCAAAAATATATAAAATATATTATAATACACACATACACCCTGATACACATGGCAAATATTTTTTTTAAAAAAGAGTGAATTTGCCTGTGAGCATGCAATCTATAGCACAGTTCAACTGCTACCACAAACTCATGGTGAACTTAGTCCGCTTCTTATTTCATCAAATCTGATTCCTTCCAGACTCTCTAAAAGGATGTGAATTACTGTTCTAATAGAATTTTCAGCCTACTCAGAATTTTAAAAAAGATAAAAACAAAGTATGAAGAATACCTTTTGTTTCTGCTAGGGCTTACAAGCAGCCTTTCCCTGAGCATGTTCCAACAGTAGCTGTCATTAATAAAATGTACTGGTTTGTTCAAACATCTGCAGGTCACATTATTTCTTGACAAGGCAGAAAAAGGGAAAGGAATATTTAGGCAGGTTATTAATCACCTACTTGCAATTTCCTCTGTGACCTAAAATAAATATGCGCCATAGAAGATTGTAAAAGAAGAATTAATGTGAATCCCATTAATATTAGGGAGGGAAAAAAGCATCGCTTCATTGATCAAATTAAAACTCAATTATTCCAATAATTTGAATATACAGAGCTCAGTGGGAATATGATCGAATCCTAGGAATGGGCAGAAAATTGTAAATAAACTTGGCCATTCTGAAATCTTTATTTTGATCCAACCACTTTGATGCATTTTTATTGCATTTCCAGTTATTATAATACCACTTTCTGTTCAAAATACCATGGACAAATACATCAATTTCACTCTTCTTTAATCTCATTCTCCCAACTGTAAATCCATTTAGTCTGTTTTTACATTAACTTGCCAAAAAGGGTCAGTGAGATAATTGTACTTATTTTCCTGCACATTCCCCATAACATGCATAATTTTTGTATGCATTTGTCTTAGTTTGAGTCCTTTTGCAAGGAGTATTCCCTTTATATATGAATATCTAGCAATTTCCATTTCATACATGCTTTACTTTATCTTGTGAATGGTGAAGTTATGAATTACACTGATAGATTCTAAGAAGTGCAGATTTTCACATGTAAGTATATGTAGTTCATGCAGAGATGGAGGCACCGTATAGGTAGTCCTCACTTACCAACCGCAATTGGAACCAGCAACTTTGTTGCTAAGCACTGCAGTCATAATGTGAACTGTCATGTGACCACGCAGACTTATGACATCAGTTCCAGTTGTAGTCGATAAATAATTGCAGGTCATTAAGTGTGACGTCACATGACTGCAACTTGCAACTTCCTTTTGGCTTCTCCATTGATTTTGCTTGTCGGAAGCGGGCCGTGAAGGTCGCAAATGGAGATCACGTGACCGTGGGATGCTGCAACTGTCATTAAGTGCAAGCCAGTTGCCAAGTGCCCAAGTTGTGATCACATGACCATGGATGCTGTGATGGCTGCAACTCCAAGGACCAGTCGTAAGTCTCCTTTTTCAGTGCCATCATAACTTTGAATGGTCACTGAATGAGTGGTCAGTAAGCAAAGACTACCTGTACAGAGTAAATTCATATAAAAATATACCCCAAATTCTTTTTCCATCTCTTCTTCCCTCCTCAAGATCCATTTGTAACAAAATAATTATGCCAACCATTGGTCATTGTAGGCAAAGAATTTCAAGAACAAAAACGGAGGGAGTTTGGTAGCAGCTTTTCAGATTAACACATTTTATTACAAGGCATAAGCTTTCATGAACTGTAGCTCACTTCATCAGATGGCTACATCATGCTTTCCTCCTCCAAGGACAAGATGGATAAATACCTAAGACAAAGCTAACATCATAAAGTATGTAGTGGAGCAAGCTTAAACCATGATCTCAGAAGCATGGTGACTGCATTATATTCCACACTATTTGTTGCTGATTGTTCTGAATTCAAACTAGCACAACTTTTTGCAATGTAGTGCAACTTTAACACACAGCAACTTTATCTTAATAGGCTGCAGTCATACAGCTAACTTGAACTATGCAGGTATTTCTCTGATAATACACAGCAACAGTAATTTAAAGAACTATGGCACACCTTGTAGGTTTGCTATGTTTTTTTATTTATTAAGGAGACACAGGATTAGTAGGTGATTAGCCAGCCAGGTTTAAAGGTTATCTGTTGAAACCTCAGCTAAATGATACAGTCCAATGACAGAAGAGAAGGAACAGATCCCCTATGGCTGGTCCTCAGGGACATCTTGCATTACATCAGGCACCTTTCATTTAAAATGTATAGAGAGCACACCTGGAAGTCTGCTTGTAATTAGGAAGTGATAATGAATCCCTCCATCAAGCAGGACTCAGGCTGTCATCAGCTTTGGACACAAGACCAAACTTATTTATTAAGGGATATGCCAAAATCTGTGGAAGAAGTAGCAGAAAGACAGCTCTGCTTTGCTCTCTTTAAAAGAAGCCACATATTTATAAACTTTGCCTTCCACAGTCAAAGACTTAAACTTAAAAGGAATTCTAATAAAGGTAAGAGTTGAAGGTGGCAGATTCTGGAAATCTCTTATGTCACACCACTGAATTTTCTTGGCACAGGAGCAGTGGTGTTCAGCTGTTACAAGAAGGATTCTGGCAGGAAAGTCAAATACAAGATAAAAGCATGGAATTGGGAAACTTATTAGCAGTCTATGATGGTTACAGAATGGTGCGTGTGTGTGTTTATAATACAATTCAGCTTCCTGACATGACAGTATAAATCACCTATCATCAGGCAAGATTATGAGGTTGATACTAAGACTGTTTCATAAATAATCTGATTAACATAGATTTCTAAAGGAGGCTCAGACCACAGAAGAGTGGGAGATTATGAGCTTAGGAAACTGGAAAAATAGAACTACCATGAAAGGAAACTGTCAAGGTGGATAAAAGGGAAAAGGAAAAGTCATTAAAAAGAAAAGGCATGGCTGTAACCTCTGTAATTTATTAACTTTCAGCTGAAGATCTTGCAACCAATAGAACATTATTTTCAAAAAGTTATTCCTACACCTGCAGAAAGGCCAGGTTTTGGGGAGAACTTATCTGGACATTATTCCCTGGCTTTAGTAATGAAGGAAATGAAATGGGGCGCGCGCTCTCTGCCCTTCACTCATCTTTCATTGCTCTTTTAAAAGATAACATCTGACCAGGGGATCCTGAGATATGTCAATGTGGAATTGTTTTTACTGTACCTCAAGTACTGAACCAATCAAATGGCTGGGATGAGTAAGAATCTACATTCATGTAACTGGAAGCTCCTGGTTTCACAAACTGACATTCACAAAGAGACGATGTGTACCACATTGTTCAATAAAGCACAAAAATGTATATTTGAAAACTGTGAACAAAAATCACATATACTAGGGAAAATAAGATACAGAAATGCAATTGGGAAAAATCTTGCAATAATGCATGTTAGGCAAACTAACATACACTATTGTGAGATTCCAGCCAGCCTCTGATTCAGAAAACAAAACTCCTTCTGAGTCAGAGGAGGAAATAGAAACTTACTGGGCTGAAACCGGGAAAGTGAAACCCAGAGATGAGTCAGCAGCGTGGGAAGAGTCACAGATGCTGATTGGCCAATCTTCAGAGGAGGATTTGAATCCTCCAATCAGCATATGCCAATGATGGGCAGAAAAGCGTGTGAAGGAGAAGGCGGCCTGATTGGCTGCAGAAGGGAATAGGTGCGTGAAGGATTGGCATAAAAGGCAGATAAGCGAAGAGCAAGCTGCCAGAGACAACTGATCCTTCAAGCCTGCAGCTTCCGCAGAAGAGTCCTTACCCGCGTCGAAAACAGCATCTGTTACCGAAGAGGAATCAGCGCCAGCGTTTTCCACCAAACAGAACTTGAATCCTGCTTCTGCTGCCACCAAGGATCTTCTCCTCACTGGACCCAGCAATCTCAGTCTCGCAGCCAGCCTCGGACCACTGCGATTACCTTGTGCGTGTTCCAGGCACGCTTCCAGTCCCGCTTTGAAGTTCCAGCCGTGTCCAGAGTCTCCAATTCAGTCTCATCGTGCCTCAGGTCCGCAGCCTTGCCCTGAGTCTTTGGTTCAGCCTTGCAACATTTCTAGCTCTCAGCTTAGTCCAAAGTCTCCAGTACAGCTTCATTGTGCCTTTGATCTCCAGCCTCGCCTTGGATATCCAGCCCAGTCTAGCTGCGCCTTGGTTGCACAACACTGCTCGGGAGTTTTGCACCTATCTTGTGAACCAGGTTTGCAACCTTGTCTAGAACCTGTGGTTCAGTCCTGCCATGTCTCAAGTTCCTTGCCCAGTCCAGAACTTCCAGCCCAGTCTTGTCTTGTGCCTAGCTTCCAGCCTCACCAGGAATCTTCAGCCGAGTCCAGTCTTGCTTCAAGTTCTCAGCCTTGCCTCAACTCCGTAGTCCAGAGTATCCAGCCCAGTCCAGTACCTCCAATTGAGTCCAGTCTTGCTCCAAGTTCTCAGCCTTGCTCCGAGTTCCTAGTCCAGAGTATTCAGCCTAATCCAGTGCCTCCAGCCGAGTCTAGCCTTGCTTTAAGTTCTCAGCCTTGTTCCAAGTCTCCAGTTCCAAGTCTCCAGTCCAGCCTGAGTCATCAAGACCAGCCCAGTCCAGCCAGTAGAACCAAGACTTATCCAGAGGGCTCTGCCCAGCCTCGCCAGCGTTCTGGTGCCAGCCTAGTTCTAGTGGTATTCCAATTTGAGGTCATTTGATTCCAGTTCCAGTAGCGCCACGTGTTCCAGCTTCTCTCAGCCTTCCAGTCTCCATCAGAGAATCCTGCTCCATTGCCTTACTGCCGTCTCTCCTGTAATCTTGCCGGTTTCCTTGTTGCTGCCCAGTTGGTCTTGATTGAAACCAGCTCCTTCTTGATTCTAAGGACTTACTTATTGTAAATACTTATTTATTAAAGAGTATTTTTGATATTTAATCTGCCTGGCTGCCTCTTAGTCTCATCAGGACAATAATGCACAGGTTAAAAGATGCATATGAAAATAGGTACAAATGCAGATGCACCCCTGTAAGAAACAGGATAAAAAGATCAGTCTGGAAAAAAGAGCAATAGGGATAGATCAGTTTTTTCATCCCTAGCTGAAAACCCATAGCCAGTTTTAAGACAACTATAAACAATATAAAGGACCAAGTACAGATTTTAACAATCATATTTGCTATGCTCAGCATGGAAGTACAGTTCAAATTTCCCAAATTAGAAATTGTAAAAATGGTCAGGGCAAAACCCACTTATTCCACAACTGTAAACCAGTCACCACTATCACACAAAAAGCAGATGAATCTTCTGATTCCTACTTCTCCAGTCCAGATGATCTCAGGAACTGGATGTAGCAGGCTGGAGAAAGACCACATGCTATAGACCACAGGCCATTTCTCCTGTGCTCCTGCCTTGTGTTCTGCCTTGCCTAGCAGATTAAATTATTATCCCAGTTATCATAACAATTTATGTTTACTAAACATTTTCTCATCTATAAAATGCTTCTCGTGCTGAAGATATTTTTGGGGAAAACCTAAATTTATACTTATTCCATACTCAAAGAATGATTTTTAAAATCTACATTCACCTTAGCTTTATCATACCATAGATATCCATGACATCCAAATCTCAGATTGTGACCTTCTAAACCCAATAACCTATTTCTTAACAATACCCACTCTTTCATCCAATCTGAAAAGCAGGCAGCAAAATATAATTTCAAATCTGGTAAGCCTAATTCTCTTCTTTCCTTCACATCTTGTAGTACCTTATGCTTAACTCATGGTTTTTTCCCTTGCCATACAAATTTAGATATATCCTTCTGCCATTGTTTAAATGGTACACCAGTTGTCAAAACAGGTATTATGTGAAACAAAAATAACATTCTAGGTAAAACATTCATCTTAATCACATAAATTCTATCCAATAGTGACAGTTGTAATTTGTCCCATCTTGACATAACTTTTAAAACTTTATTTCATGTCTTAATATAGTTATTTTGAAATAATGTACAATTCATATTTGTCATAGTTATACCCAAGTATTTTACTTTCTTCTCAATCTTAAAACCCGTTTTATTCATAAATTCTGTTTGATCTTGTATTTTCATGTTTTTTGTTAACATCTTTGTCTTCTGTTTATTAATCTTGAAACCCACTAAGGCCCAAAATTCTTTTAATTTATTCATTAAAAATTCAATTCCATTTAAAGATCTTCCAAAATCAACACCAAGTCATCTACAAAAGCCCTTAACTTAAAAGTTTCTTTTTAAATCTTTACTTCCACAGACCTCTCATCTCTATTCAGTATTTCAAGAATCAAAATAAACAAGAGAGGAGACAGTGGGCATCCCTGTCTTGTTCCTTTTTGTATCTCACAAGACTTTGTTAGATCTCCACTAACAATTATTTGTGTTTTCTGTGAACTGTTATTCACAGAAATAACAGTTTACAATCTCACACACTTGAGAAAGTTCTCTCCAAAATTCCTATCTTCCAAAACCTTGAACAAGAAAGCAGAGTTCAAATTGTCAAAGGCCTTCTCTGCATCTAAGAAAATCAATGTGGCTTGTTTTTCAGTATGTTGCTCCAAATATTCCAAAATTCCAACACATTTCTAACATTGTTCTTTAACTGTCTTTAAGGTAAAAACCCACATTGATCCTCATGAATAAATTCTTGCAAAATTATTTTCAGTCTATCAGCTAGAATCATCGTGAACAACTTGTGGTATTATTCAATAATGATATCAGCTTCTAGTTTCTTATTAGTCAAATCTTGTCTCTCTTTAGGTATTAGTGCTATATTGGCCTCTTTCCAAGTCTCTGGCATCTTTCCTCCCTGTAAGATAGAGTTCATCGTGTTTTGTGAAGGTTGTAAAAGTTCATCCTCAAAACATTTCTAATAAATACCAGATAATCCATCTGGTCCAGGCACCTTTCCTGGTTTAATCTTTTTTATAGCTTCAGAAACTTCCCTATTGTTATAGCTCCACTCATAATCTGTCTGTTCCTCTGTAATCCTTGGTAATTGTGGTGGAATTTGGCGCTGCCACTGATTCCCAGGAAGGAGGAAGCATGTTCCAGCAGATAAGAGGATTCACAGTCCAGAGCCTGTTGCTGGGAAAGTTAAGAGGTTCAAGGTAGCTCCACCCTAGAGTCTCACAGATTATTTACCCTTAGGTCAGTTAGAGTAGCTTTAATCTGGCAAGGTTCTATCTGCACAGTGAAAGCAATAAAGAACTGGAGTTTGGAATATACTGACTTGACACTGTTCTTGTGCTGACCCTGACAGTAATTTTTCTTCTTTAGATATTCATCAATTTTCTCTAGAGAGATGTCACTTCCTTTGTACAACTTGGAAGAATATTGATGAAATGCTTTTTGTATGGCTGCGTTGCCCATTAATACAGTATCTCTCTCTTGTAATTTCAATGTCTTTTTCTTTTTTTTTCTTTTCATAATTTACATGTCAGTCCTCCTTGCATCTCCTTCGTAGCTTGTTACTAAACTGATAACAAATAAGCAAATTAAGACACATTTATTATCCAGATTAGAAGTTATGATGTCAGCAAACATGTGAATGTACTCAGCTAATAATGAAAGATAAATGAAACCAAGCATACATTCCTGACTATCATTGAAGTCAGTATAACAATAACATTAATGAACCTTTGCCTCTGTGTAGACTTGGTTCCAAACAGCCAACCCTGATAGTGAAATACACAATTAAGAGAAAAGAGCCATTTTAGAAAAACCTTAAAATTGCTAGTTCTTCTACAATACTCCATTACACAAACAGTCAAATAGAGATAATTGGAGAAAATGACAGATGTTAAACTATGGACTAATTGAAGCACAGCTATATAAGGGCATTACATGATTATCCCAGTGATGGTATAAACATGCCCAGGACCTTTGTTTCAAAGAAGTTTCTATCACTTGTTTCCAAGAGATCAATTACTATGTAAAATCATCTGAATAATTTCAGAACTGGGGCAATTTTTTACACAATGTTATTGATGTCACACAAACTATTCCTTACATCTGGCTCATGGTCCTGGCACCAATATGCAGGAGGAAGTGGGCAGCTACATATGACCATATGTCCTGTGGTTGCTAACATGGCCTGAGTGTAATCACATGGGGAGCCAGATGTTCATAGCAACCAGTTGCATGGAGGTGAACATTTTACCATACTCTTGCTCCAATTCAGAGTTGCAAGAAGCCAAGGGAATGGTAACATTTCTCTCATTGTATGACTTGCCAAAACAGATGGCCATCTTCTTGGACAGATTACATGCCTACAATGATAAACAACCATTGTTTAAGCAATAAGCTGGAGATCTGACACAATCATAAGCTCTCAGAGGTAAAAATAAAAACCTATGAGGCTTTGTATAAATCTAGTACTTAGTTCAACTCTTATTATTTAAACATATAAGTAAAAGTAAAAATATGGAGATAAGTATATGAAGTTTCAGCCCCATCAATAAACAAGAAAGATATCTATGCATATAAAAAATAATTAGATAAAGAGCCTTAACATTGGAGTCATTATATCTATGTTGACAGAAAAGAAGAGAAGGCTCTTACATACAATACAACAAGAGTAATGCAGGAAACTCTTTTAAACAGGCTTCTTAAAGCCTAATTTGTGTTTTAAAAACAAGAATGAGATTCAGGATTAAGCCAATAAAGAATCAAAATTAAATTCACTAGAATTAAATTCAGCTGACATCAAAACCTAATCAGATGCAACCAAACTGCAGTCATTACAACAATCTAATTTGTGTGGCTGAGATTGGTTGAGAATCAAAAGGGTAAGCAAACAGATGACAAGCAAAGAAAGAGATGAGGTGCTGAAGCAGAAAACAGAGAAATTAAATCTAGTAACAGGTGCCAAACAACCAACCAGAGGTCAAGATGTAGGAAATCAGGAAATCTTGACCAAGGTGGTGTTTTAGCAGATAAGGCATCTTAATGCCTCTTTGTTTGGAAACAAAGGATTCCTGTAACTGAAGATGGTAGTTCTATTACTTGGTCTGGATTACATATAATGCTACATACTGAATCTGCCCTAATCTTAGTAAAATCTGCTGATGGAAAGATAAGTCGTATATAAGCCATTTACCTAGTCCTCTTAAGTACAGTCTCCTAAAAGCAGATTTTAAAAGGTAAGCACTAAGGTAGATGTGCTATAGCCTATTATACCACTGGTTCAACTAGCCCAATATTGTCTACTTCAACACTGTTCTACCTGTGATTCTAATGCTGCATGTGGTTGTCAACACCCTTTCACACAGCCTCCCAAATTGTATTTCAGTTTGTGACACCCTGAGGCATTCAGTCAACTGAATGATTTTTGAGGAGTGGAAGGCCTGAATGGGTAAGATTCACATTTATAAATTACTATACTACTGGCCTGAAGAAATAAAACAAAACCAAAAAGCACACTATCCCATCCCTGAGGAGCAGAAAAAAAATTCCTAGTCCCAGCTAACCGTGATTGTCATACCCACTCAGGCCCTTCCCTCCTCAAAAATAATTCCGTGTGACTCTGGTCATTAAAAGATGCCCAATTCTGGCCTATACAGATTAGGAACTATAGTCCAGGATTTGAGGTAGTTGTGCAGCTGGCTCATTTTGGACACCACCTTAATGGAATTATGGGGAATCTGCTTTGGGGGGTCTGGTATTTCTCTTGGAACAAGGACCAGTTTGTTGCCAAAAGGTATAATATTGAGAAAATGAGCACCCTTAATTATTTATGTGCAGAAGTAGCTGTCCTGTTAGTTATTTTTTAAAAATGAGATGGTGGTGAACAACATTAGCCCTGACCCATCTTTGCCAGCCCATGAAGGGAGATCACGCCTATTTGTGCTGCCTTCCAGGTCATTGGAGAGTCCCTTGACCAGCCAACCTGGGAACACTGGTTTCCGCAGGTCCCCCTAAATCAGCTACCTGTGCAAGGATCAATAGAGCATAGATGGATTCACATGCTTTTCTGGCTGGGTCTTTTATTCAAGGTGAGAGAAGCCAAGTCCTCTAATTGGGCAGGGACTCTCCATATAAAAATTGCTCTGGACTTCTCAGCAGTAGGATGTTAAAATTTAATATTGTGAGCCTATTTGAAGGCTTAAACAACAATATCCGTCTTTTTCATAACAAAAAGAGATAATACATTTTTAAAAGCAGGTTTAAGGTCTGTGGCACTGCCCATGTGTTGCTCATTTGTGTCTTACAGAGCCACTGTGCTCAATATGGACAACCTACTAAGCTAGGTGGACTATAATTTGATTCAGACCAAGGCAGCTTCTCATGTGCCATTTCAGGTGACACTGACACACACCATTTTGTATGAATTGAGATTATCTCAGTAAGTACAATATGCATTTACATATGACAGAAATGCAGATGTGATTAGCTCATTTTTCAAGAACCAGATATAGACTTGAGAATTATGCTCCAATAACCAGACAAGGTCTCAAGCATTATGTAGGTAAAGAGATTTTGATAGAAAAGACTATCATGTGGGATAGGTACAGTAATGCATAATATCAGTAGGTTACATTAAGACACTGTGTGATGAAACATCAAGTATTTGATGTTTCATCAAGTATTTAACTGCCCAGAGTCCCCCTCTTGTGGGGAGATGGGTGGTAATAGAAATGTGAAAAATAAATAGATAGATAGATAGATAGATAGATAGATAGATAGATAGATAGATAGATAGATAGATAGATAAATAAAATTTGGCAGCAGGGAGGAAAGACCAATAATCAAAGATGTCTCGTAATACATAGCTCGGTCTCCCTTCTTGTTTCTTTCCATCTATAGGAAGTACTATGGCAGTGTAAAGGCTCTGGACACTGTTAACACTCCCAGCTGATCCAGAGAACATGGCCAATGATGTGGAATGCTGGTGGCCACTGGAGATTCTCACAATGGATGCCCACACCAATCTTGGCAGACTTCACCTCTTTTTTCTTTGTATCTTCCCTTTTGTCCTGTTCAGTTAAAATCATGTTTATTTCTAGTGAAAATTTTATATTTATTCATCCAGCACAGTACCAACAGTTCTGGCTGGCAGCAGGCTTTGTGGAATTTTTCCTTCTTTGCTATTTGATCCTTTTAACCTGGCAGTGATTAAAATTGGAATCTTCTGGAGACAAAGTATATGACGACACTACTGAGCTCTAGTCTCTCCTTGAATGGGCAGCAACATTTTTCAAAGTGTATCTCTCTTCACCAGTTTGCCATGGTTCAAGAACATGTTTCCTGTATCTAGCGTTCTGCACTTACAGTATGGCTTGGCTTACCCTTTACAGCATTCTTTACATGTAAAATAAGAGTGAAGGTATATTATATAATACAAGATGTCCTGGATTACATGTGCACCATATAGTATACATTGATTTCTTGAAGATCTGAACAATGTAAATGACCTGGAATTAACTAACAGGACACTTCATGAATATTTTTTATGCAAGCTTTATTACACTTGGCTTTTGATAAAGCAACAAGCAAACAAAAACATAAAACTGGACCTTTGTCTACCAACAATCTTAGAAGCCAGCTAGGAAAGTTAATGAGGAGATGTTGGGATAGAACTATTTCAAGAACATAATGATTTAAGTGCAGGGACATTTACATCAATGGCACATAGAGTTTATGGGTAATAAAGGTCTGGAAAGAGGTTGTGCTTTATATAATCATTCATATTAACACTGAGAAAAATCCTCTGCTTTAAAAACCTTATCAGATAGATATATTTCCTACAGACTAATTCCTGCTATCAGCATTGCAGCAAAAATGCAAAGTGGAACAGAAATGGCCATCACACATATCAAAACGGGATGCATTTCCTCTTCTGCGGAGCTTTCTCTTTAATAAGCGACTCAGCTGATCATTGTCATTGTTCTAGATAATGAATCACCTACACATACATTTTCAAGTGTAATGACACTCTTGCTTATTAAAGACCTCTCAGCTGAAGGGGCAGAATATTATGAACTGGCAATTCCATTCATTTTCTTGAATATGTTATTCAGTATTTTATGCTAAAGCAGCAATACACCATCCATTTTAGTACAATAATCCTTATGTTCAATAAAACTGAAGTGCTGCATCATAAATCATTATAGTCATTTATTCTACATTAGACATATTAGACACTCCATTCCACAATCTATTACAATAAGGTGGATTTAAATATACCCCAAGGAACTGCAATAATAACTTGAAGACCAAATATAGCAACTGAGGATAAAATATAGTTAACCTAAAATTGCACTAGCTGAAAAGACAGTGGTGAACTTTAAATGAAATTCCAAAAGTGTTATTATATAAATCAAATAAACAAGTAGCTGAAAAGAGTTGAACCCACTCTATGAAATCTGATTAAATGATTCCTAAAAATTTGCTTAGATTTTGCTTTTGTTTCTTTAACTTATTTAGGAAGAAAGAAATTCCCCTTTAAAATGGAAGTGTTATGGGCACCGTTATGAAAACCTTCCCAGAACAAGCATATATCCATTCTACTTTAGAGCTCACTGTTTCCTTATGTTTTTATATTATTATCTTACATATGGCCTAATTTGTTGAAGGTGTGCATTTTTTCTTCCTAAACGTTTATCTTTCATTTTAATCATTTTCTTTCTAAATCCAAGTGTTCAGTGGCAACATTCCAATTGGTTTTAATGGAGCTAATCTGGCCCCTGCGGCTCTATCCAGCACTTCCTCATGTGGTAAACAGGAAGCTGATAAGTGAAAGGGAGGAACAGACAGGAAGAACCTTATTTCCTCTTATTTCAATATCTTGTTGTTTTAAAACTTCAAGAAAATCAATTTAAAATATCTTAAAAACCATACAAAAGGGAAATTAATAGTGTCAAATATCTAAAATGCATTGAAATATGTAATGAAACATTAAAAAAAAACCTACCTGGTACCAAAAGAGCTAGTCAGTGGAGTTTTACTGCAATGAAGAAAAAGGAAACAGAGTACTTCTTTATTGGCCAAGATAGGATTTGTTCTGGCTTGCTATAGCAACTGTTGTCCAGTCGAAGAGTTATATTATTTGTGGACCTACCAGAGTGTCCACAGGATATGATAAAAAATGTCAAGATGGCAGCCACAATGGTGCAATGCATGTAAAAACAGCTGGAGCTTTGATTGCACTGTCATAGCCATCATCTTGATTTTTTGACCACACCCTGCAAATACCTCTGGGGCTTACTCTGGAAGCCACAACAGTGGCTACAGCTGGGTTGAAAGTAGGAAACTTTACACATTTATTGCTTGATGTGTAATAAAATATTCTTAATATGGAATTGGATTGTAGTACAATTTTTAAGGATAAAAAATATGGATATGGAATCCAAAAAGATTCTGTATTCATAAGCTATAAACTTCCTATTGGTGAATACTGAGAAAGAGCTCAGAAAACAATGGAAAACAGGTGGCAGACATGCAGCAATACCATAATTATTTTACCAAAAATATACATGTCTGACTTGGGGCCACCGCACCATGATGCAGCATGAATGTGGTACATGGCAGACCAGAATGCTTGTATAATGACCCAAACTGCCAGCATGTCATGTTCCCTGATCAAACGTTCCCAGAACATCTGATTGGATTTGCATACATGAATGGAGTTAACATGTGTTAGGATTTGTGGGTCAGTGGAATTGGGAGGGGGAACATGCCAGGAGTGTGAAAGCATCTTGTTTGGACTATCTCTGGCATCCAAGGTCAAGCTGCCGAACCGTTGGAGACATCTGCATGGAGCTGAACTGACTGGCACGAAGAGGGGGGCTGCATGCCTGAAAAATGGAGGGGGTGTGAACTCATTGGGTTGTTTAACTTGGGGGAAATGCGGGAACTTTCATTCACAACTTTTTCACTGTTCTGTATACTACTCTCCATTAAAGGGATTTCTACTATAGTCACATATGAATAGAATTTAATGGCAGGTTGAGTAATACAGTCATTACACAGCATAGTGTTGCTACCACATTGGAAATCAGACTTTTGGTCTGCAAGTTAATCAATTTAGCAGGTAGTCATTAAAACAGGAAATATGTATTCCAGTGTCAATCAAATGATATAATTCTTGGCCAAGCACAGAAAAAGTATCCTGATTGAATATACTCTAATTACACAAAAGCAGGGCAGAAGCCATTAAAGTGCTACAAAACCACATGGAATTTTCCAGCAATGGAATTTCTGGAAGTAGGTGCATGTCCATTGAGTATTTCTGGTCTGTAAATTCATTTAAGTCCTTTACAGCATTAATATAGGAGGAGGAAGGAGTATTAGGTATGTTCGCTGCCTTGAGTAATTTATAAAAATAATAAAGGCAGGATAGAAAATTAATTAAATAAATAAATAAACTTACAAACCCAAGCTGTTCTTAAGATTACTCTGAATATTACATAATATTAACCATGTCAGTATTGGATAGAAATTATTTTACTGCATGTAAGTATAGATGCTATAGGTTTTCACGTTACTCTGTGAACCTTTTATTTAAAATCTGGCATCTACTATAACCAGTCATCACTCAGAACACTTCATTACACACACACACACACATGCTCATCTACATGGAAATTTATTTATTTCAAACAAAAATAGAAAGAAATCTGTATCAAAATATATTTAGACCTACGTTTACACTTCTAAAATAGAAAATCTATCTCAATATTTTATTACTCTATTAAAGCGGAAGTTCCACAGTAATCTAGAAACTTCCTCTTATGTCAGAACTTTTTAAAACTCCAAAAAATAAACTACAGAAATCAAAGTTGTTTGGTTTTCATATACTATTTTTTTTTCTTTTTAAATGAACCACCACCTCAGTTTCTCTACAGTACAAGCACATCTTTCCATCATTTTGTCCTTTACCACTAATTAGAAATCCAAACAAGTTTATCTAGCATGTTGTGTGCGTGGTCCAAAGTAGTGCCGAACATAGATTATGGCCTGTTATTTTACTCTTCTCTCATTACAGGTTGTCATTATTTCACATGTTACACTTGGAGCTGACTAATAAGTACAAAAACTGTCCATTCCTTATTAGAGACAAAGAAAGCGACACTTAACATCCTCTGGCTGTTCAGAACTTTTCAGATCCCTGTTTGACTAACAAACCTGACCTATTTCCCTGCAGATTTTACATACCAATTAGACAGATATTCTTGTTTGTAGTAAAGATCGGCATTTCTTCCTATTCTTTTCTTCTATTAAAAGATGACTTGCCTCACTCTTCTTTTATTAAGAAAAGTAACTGCAGTTTTGAAGGCCAGCAATAGCCTTTAATGAAGAACTGTTAGAAATATTGCAAAACCCTTTTTGCTATGGCTACTGAATTTGAGATATATATATTCCTGGCCAGCACAGATGCTAATTTGAGAAATACTATGCACAAAAATGCCACAATTTAATTATGTTTTGCTGAAGAATCTATCACAGTCTGGTTCACACATCATGCTAAGCTATTTCCCATGATTTACAAACCATTTACTCAATGAACTAAGCCAAAACCAATTAAACCAGATTCTGAGGTGGACTGAGATTCAATCCATCCCCTGACAACATATAAGGGATTCCTAAAACAAATATATGGTTCACAAATAACGCTACAGTATAATTCAGCCTTCCGAAGAAAAGTCTAGGTGAGTCTCAAGGGCCTGGCTTCCCCATCTTTCTCCAGCAAAGCTGGAAAAAGGAGAGCTTTACAGCTTTCAATTTTTTAATAAAATCACAAATTAGTCTTCTCATCGAGAAAAATAGGCTAAAGGAACATAGCAACACCTCCCTTTGCCTGGCTCTGAACATTTAATCCTAAACAGCTAAACTTTACTATTTCACTCAGAAAGCCATTCTGCAATGATAGCTTTTTTGTTGTTGATGGGCTTTACATAAATCAGGAAGTCCTGGATCAATATGTTGTTTTCAGTAAGGAAACTGGTCCAACTTAACTTATGCAAACACAGTAAGCATAAACACCCACCTATCTGCAGACACAAACCTACAGAAAGAGGGAGAGAAAGAGAACGGGACAGCAAGAGAATGTGCATATATTTGTATCCTCCATTTGTTTGGAATTGTAGTTCACATCAGTTCCAACCAAGAGGATCTGGAAATCATCAGACCATATGTTCCAGAATAGGCACATAAATGCACCTTTTTCTCTTTTGCAAACAGATTTTTTTTTAAAAAAAATTCTATTGGTATAAAATGATTGTCATGTAAATAGCACTGGCATTACAAAGTAATCATTTAGCCTTTAATAGGTATAAGGAAATGAAACTTATATGCAATTCTTCATGGGCTAAATTCAAATCCCTAGTAAATATTCTAACCAAATACGCAGCAGCAACTTCTCAAACACAGTACAATGAGATAGTATTTGCTGCTGATATTGATCCAACCTTTGAATTACTCCAACCTTTGGGTCAATATCAGCATGCAAATACTATCTCATTGTACTGTGTTTGAGAAGCTCTCTTCCTAAAGACATATATGACAGATGTTCACATACAAATAACAGATAAACATAATAAATGTCAGGATCTCCAACTGAGAGCTAAGATGGTGGAAAGTCTGACTCCACAAGAGCTTCTGTATTTTGCTGTGTGTGGTGAACTGTAGACCCATGTGACCAACTTCTTCTCTCATGCATGGCTGAATGCCTCACTCTGCTCTTTGACCATTAACCCATCTCTTCTATATCCAATACAGAATATATCCAATCATCCAAACTTCCAAGCAGTTAAAACTTTCTCAATCATAGCTGCTCTGATTCGTGACCTGGAACCAGCCGCTTTCAATCCAAATGCAATGACACAATTATTACATTTCCTGAGCAACTGGAGAAAGAAACACTAGCTTTAAATTCAGCTGAAAAGAAGGAAAACATTCCTTTCAATGATACATAGCTTTTTCCTTTTTCACCATACAATCATTTACTAAAAGAGGAATCAGAATTTAACAGGACATTTTCCTCTCTCCTGTGCCCAAATTCCCCCATATTTTGTGTCTAAAAGTAACAAAGAAGAGTCTTTCTAAAATAATTTTTAGACTCAATTAGAAGAATCTTCTTGTTAAAGCACAATTTAGAACATGTAATGAAGGGTTACTGGTGTTTTGTCAAAGCTATTTCTCTGCTATGAGTACATTTTAAACCCCTATTAAGTTAGTTTCTTCTATTCTGTCTGCAAGGCTCTGCAGTTCATCATCTCCAGGCACTTCCACTCATCTCTATTTATATCTCACTTATGCTTCTGCTCTTACACACACAGCTAGGAAGGATGAGAAGACATTTAAAACAGAGCTTCTCCAGAGTCCCTGTGGTAGGCAACCTGCCATCATGGACTGAAAGAAAAAGGCCAGCAGCAATGGCAAAAAGACAGAGAAATCCACTAGAACCATGGCTCCCTTAATGGTCAATCTGTGCTCATTGCTACTTAATTGGAGAGAGCCTATACCCCAGGAGTAAGGATAATTATTTTATGTGTAGGTTCAACATATGGTATTTCTAGTTCAATGACTTTATAAGTAGGTAATAGGAAAGATGTTTTCTGAAGTGGTTTGCCATTGCCTTCTTCCTAGGGCTGAGAGAGAGGGACTGACCCAAGTTGGTTTCATGCCTAAGCTGGGACTAGAAGTCACGGTCTCATAGCTTTTACCCTAGTGCTTTAACCACTATACCTGTCATGAGTACTGATGGTGAGCAGGAGGGGGCCTCTATCCAAGGGGGAAAATGCATGCGTAGTACTGAGGAATTAAGCAGCCATTCAAAGAGACACAGATCAGACCCGCCTTAACTTTTGGGGTTTATCTGTCTGGGTTTTTTCCCACGCTTCTTCAGTTTGTTAGGATTTTCTGTCTTATGTAGCAGTAATAAACACTAGAGACCTATTCCTTGTCTCAGCGTGATTCCTGACTGTTAGGACAATACCAATCAGGCTTTCCATGTCTGTAATACAAGTCTAATAATGGTGGGATTTGCTAAAAGCAAGATGAGTCCAATAACAGTCTTTCCGAAAGCATTCACTAGTCTCCTTCCACCTTTATGTGCCAGTATTTATTAGGACTGCTGATACAGATGGAAGAATATTTTTAAGGAACCAATCTGTTTTTGGAATAATGTGTGCATTGGAACAGTTACCCATCACAGTGCAAAATTCAGTGGAGTGCACAAGCTAGATTTTAGCTGGAAAATTGTTTATACTTCCTCTATATTAGAGGAAATTGCATATAAAAATAAAAGCACATTTTTCCTGTGTTTTTTTCTTTTTAATTGGACAGCTGTAGATACAAGACAGAAGAGGTTTATTACTGAACACAAGTGAAACTAAAATAGGCAAGAAGTAAACTGATTAGTCCATCCAAATCCTAATCCAACTAATTTTTCCTAGCATATGTTTTATGGAAATATTGTCAAAAGATTGAATCCAGGATATTTGCCTTGCACTACTGAAATCAAAGAAATGTAGGATAGTTATTACTCTTTATTTAAGTGGATTAAAGCATGGCTAAGTTATCTTGGACCTAAATGAGTAAATTTTCCTAAAAGATGAATGTAAGACAAAAAAATAAAATTGAGTTCAAAAGAAAACCTCCAATACTAATTTTTATTTTAGAGAAATTGAACAAAAGGTCCAGTTAGTTCCAGGAATAAGAAACAAGATGAGAAAAAGGAAAATGAACAGGAAAGCAAGTATAAGGATGATGACAGAAATTTCATTTTCCCTATTTAAAAAGGCATTGCTCCACCAAACTTCCATCTTCCTTTATTGGCATATCAGCTCTCAGTATTGGACAGATAATGTAGCACATTTGACATCACATTCATTCTATTGACTATAGTCTGCTATTATCAACACATAATTCCAAGGCTTAGCTTCAGAAATGTTAATGCTAAAAAAATTCACAAAGCCCTAGATACCAATATTTCACTGGAGGGCAAGAACTTCTGTAAATGAGGAAATGAGGGAGGGAATTTTTAAAACACTGAAACAAAAAATAGCGTTGCTATTCCTGAAAGCATCTGAAGACATGTGATCTCTCTCTGTGTGTCTGTCTGTCTGTCTGTCTCTCTCTATATATATATCTCCAGACAGACTACAATAATCTAAGGCAATGTAAAGACGCTTGAGGAAGTCAGCTCTTTGCAAATTCTTATGGAAAATGGGCTGACCCACATGACACATATCTGTGGATGGGAACTTAGGTATTCACTAAATTGCATACAGTAATGTCCTCATGTTGTGCTGCAGTTCTAATTAGCTTAAATAGATTAAGATATCTTGAAAGAAAATACATCTTTAAGCATGTATTTAATTATACATTTTGTGTATGGTTGAAAGTATGTTCTAAAACACTGCAGATTAATTTAATGCAAACCCATTAAAAATTATGGTGACAATACTGAATACAAAAATCCCCACAGATTGCTAACAGGCATATTCTCTCATCTCAAAGACGGTTATTATTTTTTCCACATCCACACACCTTTGTTCTTATTTTTGTACCCTACATTCAGAAATCAGGCAGAGAGAATCAGAACATCAAGATGTGCAGCCCCAATAACCATTAGCCAAAACAGCCCGGATGTTTATGAAATAGTCCAGGCATAAGGGAACACTAAGATAGTGGGGTGGGGTGGTTGTATGCTTTGTTTACTCAGACCTTTGGCTGAATCAGATTACTACAGCTACATACAATACTTTTTCAGTTAATTAAGCCAGACAGGACAGTTGGGTAACAATATTCAGGTAATTTATTTTACATAAGTAGGGATAGGAATAATAGCCTTATGTAGACATCTGCCTATATAGGTAAAGGGGATATAGGCATGACACTAATCCTACCTCTAACTTTTCTGAATGAAGATTAAGAACCAGTAAACAACTTGTGGGTGCTGGTGGTGGTAGTGGAGAGTAAATTCCTCTTCCCCGTTCAATGCAATCAATGAACAAGCATGAATGAAATAAGAAAAATAAAAAAGGTCTAAAGATCAAGCTGAAAATCAAATAAAGACCCACAAACAATTAAAAAAATAAATGTGCTGCAATAAAGCAAAGTATTTGAGATTCTTGGTATGCCGAGCTCTAAGCCATGCTTTTTGACAACAGCATGCAAATGCTAGCAAGTCAAGACTTTTCTCCAAACTATGTTTTCACTAAAGGTTGTACTTTTTTTCCAGAATAATAGTAAATGACACGTGAACTTCATATGAACTATGGGTCATGCAAGGATTTAGCATTGGCATTTTTAATCTAAAAAGTCTGTTCCAGAAAATCAATGTTTCAGTCACAGTATTCGAATGTAATTTTCTTCATATAACAGAGCTTCTTTCTCTCTCTCTCTCTCTCTCTCTCTTCCCTTCTGTTTCTCTCTTTCCCTGTCTCTCTTTCTCTCCTTTTAAAGGAATAATGACTAATTTCCCATTTTTCTATGAAACAAGCAGCTGTGTTATAAGGTAATGGCATCAATAACACATTACATGTAAACAGAAAATGAACAAAAAAATCATTCAAGGCCCTTTTCAAACCAGTGTGCTTTTCATCAGTGCTATTACTGGTTCCATTCACATTATCGGATTGAACCATGCTGCATAACCAAGGTGCTGACAAGCCTTGATTACTCAATAACTCCTGTATTCCTTTCAGGCAGGTTCACCGAAAGGACAGGAATGCAGGGCCTTCCTGTGGAGCAGACAGCTTTCCACAGAGACTCAAGTCAATGAAACCCAATGCCCTTGCGGCTCCACGCACCAAAATGGAGCTTTGCATTTCCTGATATGTATTTATGACTTTTTTCCTCCTTTGTTCTCTATTGTTTTAGATAACAATTTATTGTGCAGCAGAGAGGCCAAGCCAAACATTTTAAGAACTCTTTTCATAACACTTGGAAAGGGGCAAACAGCTAAGCCAACTCTGCAGTAAATCTGAGGTTGGCTCTTTCCCATGCTGCAGAATCAACAAATCTGCTTCTCATCCAGGGCAAATCCAGACATTGCAATAACAGTGGAAACACAAATCCTGTATCCTAAGCCCCCAGGATTCTCCACTCCGCCTCTAGAATGTTGAGCAGTAGCTTCTATTCTTGGCTCATTGCTCCAACTGAGTTTCCCCCTTTTCTTAGCACATTCTTTTGCAAGCCTTCATTAAATAATAATAAAATGTTTACTTTGTGAATGAAATGCTGCTTCAATCTGACACTGGAGGAAAGGGAATATGGATTCACTCTTCCTAACAACTTATCTTGAGGTGTTAATGAAAAACAGCTCTCCAGCTTGGCTCACAAATGTGTCTACCAGTCTCAAGCAAAGCAAAGCAGAGCAGAGCCATTCTGACTATGCTATCACATGAGCGTAAGCAGAAAACACTTAAATATCCTGATGGGGAAACAAAACAGCATCTCTGCTATAATTTTAGGGGAACTGAAGGGGAGAAAAATAATACTTGACAGTAAATCATCAGCATATATTTTTTCCAAGGAATCTGACCCAAGATTCTCATTTACATCTTCTACCATAATTAACATAAAGCAAGTATAACTAAAACTATCAATTAAGTTCTAGGAGCAGAGGTTTGCCTGTCATTATTCATAATATACTTTATAGTTGGAAAATATTATACAAACAAAACCAGTAACAGTTATATACTTTCCATAATGATTATTTTTATGTAGGTGTTCCAGATTCTCTAGAGTAGACTTTCAATCTGTGGACTTCAATTTCCAGAATTCCCCAGACAGTATGGCCATTCCTGAGAACTCTAATTGAGGGTGCCACGCTGGGAAAGGTTACTCAAGAGGTTGTAGCAATGAGAACATTAGTTCCAAAGTTGGAGGTTAGGTTTTACGTTCAATAATATGGTTCCAGTGCTTTAACTTTATTTTTGGAAAGATATGGCACTTACTTCTGCTTTGGAAAAAGAAGGGTGGCACCCTCTGGGTCCTGTCCATTAATGTCATCTTGCAGACACCAGGAGGTGCACCTTCTCAGTGGGAGCACCTGCCATCTAGAATGGTATCTCCCTGAAGATTCACAGAGCTCCCACCCTTAAAATGTTCCAAAAATTATTCAAAGCCTGTTTTTTTTTCCTCCCAGGCCTTGGGTTAAGGTGGTTATATAGTCTCTTCTAGTTAGTTTAGTTTGTTTAATTTAAGACTGGGTGTCTATTTTTCTGGTTGGCCATGTTCTATTATTATTATTATTATTATTATTATTATTATTATTATTATTATTTCTTTTATTTTTAAAGTAAGCCTCTCAGATCAATTAGGAATTGGGCAGCCTCAAAATATGAATGAATGAATGAATGAATGAATGAATGAATGAATGAATGAATGAATGAATGGTTGATTCATGCAGGCAGCTACGAGGTTTGGGATATAGAAGATACAACTGGTACCAGCTTCTTTGATTAACACCTATCTGTTCTCAATGGAGGAAAGTGAAAATTACCTCTTTTTCCTTTCACTTGTATGGACCAATCTTGACTTTATGTGTCTCTGTGACCATTTGACACTCTCCCCACCATGTGTTATCTTATCAAGGGCTGCTACAACTCCTTTAGCTAATATTGCTTTCTCCAGTTTACAGTTAGTTTAAAACCTATTTCTCAATCAGTTCTCTTACTGACCTTTCTCATTTTTGCACCAAGCTATTTCAAGCAACTCCTGAGTCAAATGAAAGGCAATGGAAAAAGAGGTCTCTTTGGGTATCTCTAACCCCCAGTAGAATGTTTTTCCCCATCGGAAACTGGACTAGAAATTATAGCTCCAGTAATATGGGAAAGCTATAATGCATGATGGATCATATGGATTAAAATATTACTACAGATGAAAGATCAATTTCATTTGTTTGAGTAAATCTGCATATCTTGGAACTCCCCAAGATATTCTATGAGGATGTGCTTTTTTTAAAGAATGAGTACCCACACATTTTAACTGGGAAGTACATTAATCCATATTTCCCTAATGCTGGAATTTATTTATTTATTTATTATAAAAACATTTTTTTCAAAAAGTACAAATGCAGACAACAGCATTAACAGAGCAATACAACTACAAAATTGATAATTCTGAGTGTGTTTCACTATACTTCATATACCTCCAAGTTCATGGGATGCTGGTAATAGCATGTTGGCTACATAGAAGCCTAGCTTACATAGAACAGCATAAGCATGACTAAGGTATAGTTGAGCTTTTGTTGTACTTATAGCATACTACTCAAATTTGCCAGAATTGCCTGATATGGTCCTTACCATGAGCAAAGAACACTGCATGTAGTAGCATGACTAAGGCTGATAACTCGGTCTACACCACCTTTCTCTTACTAAAAAGCATTTTGTGAAACCCTCAATTGAGCAAAGTCATGATGAGTTGAAGAGGTCATAATTATGGGTTCATATAGTGTAATGGTATGTGGGAATGATCTTGGGAGAGAGGTGGAAGAGCCACAACAGTCAAACAAACAGCAGTTGAGTTCACAGAAGGAATGGAAGCATGACAAATGACTCAGAAGGGACCCTCCCTACTTTTTTGCACTATAAAGGCAAGGGGGAAGAGATATACTTTCAGACTCGCAAGATTCTGTTAATGTAACCTTACAGTAAAGTTAGAGCTAGTACGTCTGGGTGTGCTTCTTGTCTAGACTACCTCACAAGGTTGACAACTACAACACAAGGAAGAGAAAGGGGAAGGATGTTGTAGATCTGAATGAAGGTGGTCTGAACTTATGGAATTGATAAAGGTATTATGAAAGAAAGGGCTAAAATGTATGTCATATAATATGAATTATATAGATGGTGTCATCTATATTGCTATGGGATGACTATGAAAGTAGAAATCCATAGTTGGTGTCAGGCTGCACATTATGTTCCAGTGAATAAAGTGAATAAAGACAATGAACTAGAGATGAATTTTGGAAAAATGTGTGTATATTTTGAAGGAATGCAACTCAGGAGAAAAAATATTCTGCTAGGTAACATGAAGCACATAGAAAGGAATTTGACGATATTGTTGGTACAAGGAAGAAGAAAAGCCTAGTTATAACAGAGACATGGTCAACTTCAAAGGCAAGCCAAAGAGGAAGAATAAAGCCTACCAGATTCTGCAATATCATCTTGAGCATATATTCATCATTTTCAAGGAGAACATCAGGAATTGCTTTGAAGTTTGGAAACTCATTGAAAGGGAACCAGAGGAATTACAGAATGAAATCAAATAAATTGTTAAGGATGAATGTAAAAAGTGATTGCCAAAGACCAAGAAACAGAAGAAAACAAACTGTATGTCAGAATATTAATCTCACAGCAGAATTAATGGTAGGGAGATGAAAAAAAGAAGATGTGGAAGTGAACAGATTGAAAGTAGTTATGTTACAAAGAGCTCCAGAAGAGTATGAAGTTATGCTAATGAGATTAGAATGTTTAAGAGAAAAAAATACCTGTAAAAGAATGATTGCTGTAAAAAATAAATATGTGAGAAAGATTATATACAAGTATATAGAGATACAGATAGTTACAAAAACTAATAAGAAATACTAGGAAGTTAAGATTAAAAGAAGGAGAGAACACACAGCACAATGAAATATGTTCTGGAAGTGGATAAAGAAGGCTAAACAAGGAGCCGCCAGCAGAATAAATGGAATTAAAAACAAATGGAATGAAATAATTTGTGATAAAACTGAAATGAGGGAACACTTGGGGTGTTTAAGAGATTTGTTTGGGAATTATAGTGATGTTTAAGAGTGGACCTTAAATAAATGCTATAAAAGTCAGAGTCCAAGTACAAAAAAGATTAAAAGGAAATAAATTCTGTGAGAATGTTGAAAAATGGTAAAGCTGCAGCATAGATGGTATAACAGGGAAGCATTAAAGTATGGATGTGGTTTGCTTATGGAGTCACTGGGTGACTTGATTAATGTGTGTGTGTGAAGACTGCATCAGGGACTGATGGTTGGAAGAAGGCTGTTACTCTTTCCTTGTATAATGGGAAAGGTAGCAAGAGGAAATAAAAAACTACACAGCAATTAGTTTGCTAATCAGGGCTGAGAAGGAATTTGGCAGAATTTTGACTGAAAAGCTGCAAGAGGTGACAACGAGCAAAGTTTGAAAGTAAGGTGCAGCTTTATACTGGGACAAGGCACGTTCAGACCAAGTTTTTCTTCTTCAGCGGATCACTGAGAAATATATGAGCCTGAGAAAAAAGGTTTATTTAAAATTTGTTGATTTACAAAAAGCATATAATAAACTGAAGAGGATTGAATTATGGATATACTTTGTGAATGTGGAATTGAGAATTGGTTGAATGTAATAAGAGCGAATATGATAGAAGTAAAGGAAGTATAAGAATAAATGGAACACTCAGCAAACGATTTAACACTGAACAGGGCAGAATAAAGGATGTGTGATGACCCCTTGGTTAACACATTTATAAATAAATATTTTATTTATGAATAAATAAGGAATGCTTGTCATGAGATGTATTTGTTAGGGACATGAATAGTATGTATACTTTGATATGAAGAAGATGCCATATTGTTGGCTGAGAACCTGAATGATTTACACCAAATGTTTGATAGCTTTTATGATGCAACAAGAAATGTACATCTGAGCATTCAGGCAACAAAGACTAAAAGAGTTGACTTTCACAGAAAAAACTGAGTGAACAATTTTTCAACCCGACGAGGTGAATTGAGCTGTGAGAGAGTGACTGGCCCAGAGTCTCTCAGCAGCTTTCATGCCTAAGGTGGGCAAAACTCAGAGTCTCCTGGTTTCCAGCCTGGTGCCTTGCAAGTTATACATGAACAGGAAAAAATAGAGTAAGTAGATGAACTTGTATTAGCTTGGTAAACTGTTTACTAAAGACAGGAAATGGACTGAGAAATTTAAAACATGGAAATGCCAATAAAAAGGTAGTGGGTAGAATATGTGTTACGCTGAGGAATGAATATTTGTGAATAAATGAAGGGAAAATGTCTGCAACATCCTGTTTTATTACATGAAAGTGAGAGTTTGGTCAGGGAGAAATATAAAAGTAATTTGCATTCAATTTATATTACCCTGTTGATATTTATTCTTTAATTAAATGTATTCCGGTTAGGCACTGCCCAACTCCAGACAATCTGAGTGGCCCACAATATAACAGTGAAGATCAAATCATAAAACACATATGTAAAGGGAGAATGACAATAAGAAGAAGGGAAAGATTGAGAAAGATGTAGTTGGATGAAAATAATGAGATCCTCAAAAAGAAAATGAGAAGTTTAAAGAAGAGCACGTAACATCAGGGTCACATAAATAGCCAACATTATTTTTTTTCCACTTCTCCTAAAGAAGGTTCATTGGCTTAGGAGCCACATATAATTTCTCCAGAACCGATAACCACTGTATAGTCTCAGGAGCAACAATTGCATCTGAACCAAATAGACCAAATAACAAGTGTTCAGGTTGAAAACGCTGCCAAGACGTGAACCTCAAACTGCCTCTTTTCTTCCAGCAGGCTGCAAGAAAGATATCAGAAGCGAATAATTCAGCTAATTTCAGTTTTAGTATTACATCCAAATGATGGTTAAACAAATCAACTTCAAAACATGGTTATTTCAGCAAAACAGAAGTGAAACACATGGCACTGAATTACCACTTAATGAAAATGGGAACAGGAATATCTGCCTACCACCTTGCTGGAGGAGCAAGCCTACGGTCAGTTCATAAACTTGGTGTTTATTATACCTGAATGCCGTCATTATGCTGCCTATATGTACTACACTGTAAAAGCTAACAAAGCAGAGCAAGGTTTTCCACAGCATTTATATGTATTCCTTTATTTTACAGCAGAGAATATGTCTTCCCATTATATAAATTTACCTCCAATTGTTTGGCTTTAATTGGGTTGTGGATCAAGCTATAACTGTCATCGGGACTGAATGTGGCCACCAAACTCAGCTTTATACATTTGTCCCTAAGGAAAAACTTTACTGAAAAGGAAAAATACTAAAAACCCATGAGTTTGATTAAAAGTATATTATGCAGTGCTGAACAATATGTACAGGAAAATAGTATAAGAGCAATGGGCAATGATTTACCAGTGGAACTTCAAACTAGAAGATGATAAAAGTGTTTACATAATAAAGAAAATGCGCTTGTATCAGGGATAAAAATCCTGCAAGCTTTTAGAAAACAGTAAAGACTGAATGTTTTTATAGAACATGAAACAAATGGGTTACACAACAAGGGCAGTATTTTTACATCAGTTCAAATAAATAATATACAGCTTACTTTTAGATAATGGTATATATTCAATAATCCTTTGTCCCATAGCTGAAAAGAAAAAAAAATAGTACTGGAATAGATGAATCACTTCTTGGCAATCTCTCAAGGTAAACAGATTAAATTAAAAATGAATGCTTCTATTTCCTCCCTCCTACTGCCATTTCTGTCACACATACACACACACCCACTTCAGAGCAAGATATTTGCCTATTAAACATTAGACGTGATTAAGTTCATCTCTCATTTGAACAAGTAACAGAAAAATGGAAATAAGTAAGAAAAGCATCTCAGAGAAAGAAATGAGTGCTCATACAACCATTTATCTCTATGTATAATTAATTCTACAGGTGGGCCCAGACTGGATAATTAAAATAAAGTATCAAATTGGTATGCAATTGAATACAAATATGATTTCAAGCAATCTTCCCCAAATCGCTATCTTCCAGATTTTTGAGACTGTAACTTTCAGAATGCCAATTCTGAACATTCTGGAAGTTACAGCGCCAACCTATATAGAAGACACCACCTTTGGGAAAATTACCTAAAGGCCACTTTCTTAAATTCCTGGGGGAAGAAAAACTACATTAAAAAAAAAGATAGCCATGCCTGACAGGAATGATGAAGTTAAGGAGTCATTCTTAATCAGAATTCAATTACAGCACAACTCTCTATAAATTCCAGTCAGAAGACCAACACTGTAACATGATGCATGGGCTTTATACCTCTGGCCCCATATCATGAATCGTTAAGAAGTATCTTGGGAGTTTATGAAACAGAGGGGAAAGGACAGACTTTACAAGAAACAGTCTGTCTTTGCTACACCTGTGGTTGTTCATCCACTTGAACATCTAAATATGTTCTGCTTAGAACAGTTGCAGAAGATTTAGGCAACTTTTGGGGACGAATGTGGAATTTTGAGAGAACGCTGAAACATTCTGACACGTAAGCTAACATGAAGGCAAACCAGTGGTCCATGCCAATCCAGCTTTTGACTTTTTTTTTTTCTGGACAGATGGGCAAACTTCAAACAGCATTTGTCTCTAAGAATATCTATTCTATGTGAAAATCGCTCACCTTCCGTGAAATAAACAAATGACTAGATAACTATAAAACCAGATTGGGCAGGACGCTTGATGGATGCCAATGTTCCTCAGGAGTTATTCAAACAGGTTGCCTATCCCTGACCAACAGATTGCCTTACTATGACTAAAGCTATGAATCTCAAACATTCACCAATGAAAGCAAGCTAATGTCATCATGGTGAACTGCTGAAATCTGTAAGTGGGAATTATGAAATATATCCCTTTGGTAGATATATGCAAAACTGTGTATTTTATGATTGCTCAACTGCATGCCATATATACAGTCCTGACTGCATCCTCTTAAGGATGCAAATGTACATGACAGTGGCTACATTTGACTCTTGTGATGACCCTTGAACTCACATACTTTGTCCCAAAACCTAGGCATGTATGTATTTAGAAGACTGAAAACTCTGCTGTCTGTTTCTAAAAAGTTTTACTTTATCATTTTGTCCACCTCCAGACACTTCTATTTTATGCTATTATTAGGCTAAAACACAGCCAAAATCATGGTCATGAAGATAATTTGTTTCAATATATTACGATCAACCACAGTTTATGGTTTGCATACAATGCTATTACTGCAGTTAAGTGAAAATGGAGGCAGAGGTTTCTTATCTCCTCATCAAGGCTATGCTGGAGAAGTGAACATCTATAAATATATTCACAAAAGCTATGGTGTAACACCATGATAGGTAGCAGCACCTACATGCTCTTTTGACCTTGAAAAAGCTAAGCAAGGTAAGACATGCTGGAGAGGTAGTTGGGGGAGTAAAGACCCAGAAATGCCAGGGCTGTAGGTATTGCATCCCAGGAAAAGGCAAGGCCAAGACAAGTACATGAATTGACCATGCAAACACCAGAAGTTGACCTTGACTTGAAATAGACTTTTTTACAGTTCATCATTAAATTGAAAGTCTGAATGTAATCGGTATGTGGGCCATACCTTACTGAAGAGTTTCACTAGTTGCCCATTCTTAGAAACCACTTGAATTCTGGAATAGAGAATATTTCTGTCATTGTCACTTGTATGTTTGCTTGATTTTCTTTGAAGAAGTATTATTTCTACTCTATTTCCTGATCTCTACAAGCAAAGGTTAACAGCTCTTGTAATAACTATACCTTAAAGATTTTTCCCCTTATCTTTGTTCCCTGTGAGAAAGCAACAGAGAAACAGAGTATTTTGAAGTGCCTTTGAGCAAAATCTTGTCTTGCAATCGATGATCTCTAACTCCCTTTCTTGCATCAAAGGCTCTGGGCTCTTTTCATTGCATTCCTTCTTGCCCTTCTTTCAGATTCTGAGTTTTTGATGACTTGTTAAAACCAAGCATTTTTTTCCCATTGCGGTTTTCACAGGGATTGGAAATTACACATCAGGCACAAATATCCTTGCTCTTGTCTGCAGTGACATGAAGCAGAAAGCAGACTTTGCTTATTTTGTTTTCTGTTTTTCAAATTGTCTGCTGAAGTAGGGCCAGACTCAAGGCAAAAGGAGATGCTATGACAGGGCAACCAAGAAACAGGTATTTCACTTACTGTATTTTAGAAGTTATTTGTGTGATTTTTGGCCTCAAGTCACTGTCCGAGTAACTTGAGCAGCTTGGGTCTAATTCATCTTGACTGGGGTAGGGGGTGAAAAGGGTGCCATTTATGGTCCATCTCAGGTAGCAAAGTGCCTTTGGCCACTTCTGGCTGAGTTTCATGTGATGGGAGCAGATCTGTGTATTTAGACAGAGATTTGCTCCAAAGCACAAAAAATAGAGCACAGAAATATATTTTTAATTTCAGAAGAATGACAAATGAGTAGTACAGATTCTGCTGCCCCAGGCATTCCCACTCTAATACAAAGTTCACACATTAGAGGTATAGCTCAGCTGGGAGAAAATCACTTAAACAGAAGGCTACAGGAAAAGAAGCAGCACTCTTTCATTTACATACCTTCCTATTTTTTTAAAGCCCTCAATCCTTCTTTTAAAATAATTGGGGCATGGAGAATTCAAGGATGTGCTGTGAGAATGTTCAGCTTGGCCCTCAGAAACTTTAAACCAAAAGCCTTCAAATGTCAGGGAGCAAGTTGGGAGGTGGGGGTGGGAAATGGGTAGAGAAATGGTGGTGGTGGTGATGATGATGTAGCCAAAATCTCCATTACAAGGCAAGAATATGGGTAACAAAACACAAAAAGCTTTGTGGAAGATGGGGTGATCAAAGAAGTTAAAGATTAATATTCCACACCAAGAACAAAAGGATGCTCTATTGTTGCCCTGTGCTTATTCCTTTGAATATAAACATTGTTCTGAGAACCATTTTTTCTTTATACATTCTTTAAAGCATAATAAATTAGGCCTTGGACAACCATACAAGCTGCTACTAGATGTGAATGTGAATGTGTCTGTAGAAAAGGCTGACTTTCAATCAAAGTCTATTGAAAGAATAGTTGGATTTTCTAAAGAAGCATGTTGTGCCTATTAACCAACATACAAAAGGGGCTATTTTCTTGATTTATGTTTGGTTGCTATAGTGATCTTGCAACAGACAGGCAGATGAAGCTTTCATTTAACAGTCCCACAGGCTTTCCGTCACTGGATTCAGAAGGCATACAACTACAGTAGATAAAATACATTGTCAAACATATGGTTATATATTAGATATCCTAAACCAGCTTTAATCACTGAAAAATTTGCTGTGATTAAGTGGAATTAATTCAGACCCTTGTACTTTGAACCATTTTCACACAAGTTGCTTTGGATCTTTCTGCCTTGGTCATAATTTCTTGTCATCTTCTCCTTTCTCCCAAAAGAATGTCTATTTAATCTGGGCTTAGAACCACGGTTGGACCTGGTTAGTGTTTGGATGAACGGCCATAAGGAAATCCCAAAACTGTAGTATAAACTGGGAAGTAAAAAATAATCCAGGAAGAAGGCAATGGCAAAACACTTCTCTTTTATTGCCAAGAAAACCCCATGGAAGCCTCCATGTACTCATCAGGAGTTGAACTGGTTTAAATAACAAAACAGCATAAAAATAATACCTTCCATATGAACTTGCTTTGGCCTCAGAGACTACAGCAGATTTCCCAGCAAAGGCCAACTGGTCATCTGGAGCTATGTAGGAAGCCTGGGCAGAACAGTTACAAAAAATCTGAAACAGCAGGAATGACTAGATTGTCCTCAAGCACCAACTAGCCTGCACCCCTGGGGCAAAGTCTGGAGAACTGCACACTGGGAATCCCCAAATTATCACACAGTGGTAGGTGATGGACACAGCAACAATTATGCTCAATTTAATATCTGATATACAACATTATTTCTTTACTTTTTTTAAAAAAAAACCTAGTTAACAGTTAGCCAGCTAGGCATGAACATGATTACAAATATGTACTATATTTCTCCCTCCCTTTACAGATACTTACTGTATTTCTTCCTTAACTTTTCCGGTAACAAAATTATGTGTATTTCCAAATTACTTTGCATGTTACAACTGGAGTAATGAAAATACCTAAAGGAGGCCCTCATAAGGTCCATAGGATCTTAAAGCATATAGACAAAAGGTAGAATCCCCCAAAGAAAGAACTCTTCCAGCATGCTGGAAAATGTTCCTCCTTTAGATTTCAAAATATGAACCTGTGAGAGATGGCAGTGTCCCTTTCCCAAAAGGGGAGAGCAGGGATGTATTAATCTTAACATATGGCAACGGCTGATTATGTATTACATTCCCAAGTTAGGACAAAATCAACATTTATACAATATGCAATATTGAATAAAATACATTTTCAGGCTTAATGAAGATGAATACAGAAGAGAAAAAGGTAGTGAATTAGTTTGATTTCTGTGCTCCAAAATCAATCCAAACTCTTTCATGTTCACTCTGTGTCCGGCTGCTGTGCATGGAACATTATAATGTAACATTATCAACATTACCTTTCTGATTAATCACATGCTTTAATTACACATCTAGCATTTTCTTTTTTTCTCAAGAGCCCTATGATGTTGTAGGCTATTATTCAAACATTACTTGTTAAGAACAGAAATGGACAAATCAACACTGGAATGTAGGTTTTATTCTATGCTACTGCATTACCACAGGTCATCTGACATCTATGCTCATACAGGATTTGGGTACACTGACTTTGACTATATTCTAATATCTACCATGCTGCTATCTGCCATTCTGAACAGTAATATATACTGTTTTGTATATATTACTATTCAGTAATGACAGTAACTGGGGACTGCTGGAACTGCTGTCAGTAAGCGCCGCAGTCACATGACATCGCACTTTACAACTGCATCATTTAGTGACAGAAATTCCAGTCCCAATTAGTGTCATTAAGCGAGGACTACCTGTATATTATTTATGTATTTGTTATATTTATATCCTGCCTTTTCTTCAGGAACTGAGGGCAACTTAAATAACATTCCCTCCCACTATAGCCATGTGGAATAATGATTGGTCTAGGAGGAATGATTGTCCCAAATTCCCCTTCTATGCCTGAAGATGGACTTGAAGTGAAGTCTCCTAAGTCCTTATCTAACCGCTTAACTACTACAGCACACTGATTTAAGTAAGTGTTCACCAGGACTTTGTCTTAAAACTTTGGAACCAGGGTACCTGCTAGTTCACCATCCTTGTAACAGACTTGGATAATTCCCACAACAATGAGAGGAGTTACTATTGTTTATGCCACAACCTGCAGACAATCATCTTTTCTCCTTCTATTGTATGCTTTTGTTTATGTTTTAATTTTAAATTTATATTACATTAATAACATAATCGTATCTGTCGCATTTGCTGTATTTTAACAATTTTTCATTATACGTAATAATTATTCTTTTTTAATCTACGCAATATTTCAAGATATTTATAGAGAAAATGATGTCTGTGTGTGCACACACGTGTAAGGTACTGACTTGAGGAGGAGGAACTAGAAGCTAACGCCAAGCCAGGCTACTTGAACCCAAGGGAACAGTAGAGGTTGTAACACATACAAGTGAGATAGTTAAGATCTAGAAATTGCTATCTGTTGCAGAAAGGCACAAGTGATATGAATGAAGAAGCAAGAAGAGCTAGGAACTAAGAGGCAAGTCTATCATCCCAAGACGTCATATAGCCTAGGGCAGAAAAGGTGTCTTTCATTTTTGGAGAGCTTGACAAGTGTATTCGCTGAGTAATTATTCCAAATGGGTAAAGCTTGTTCTTTTCCTGGCTCTTCTGGGAAGGGGGTCTTGGGAAGAGTGGGGGGAGGCTATTTATTTCAAAATTTATGCTTCTTGGGACTTATTAGTACAGAGGCTTAGGTAGGGAGAGCATGATTAGAGTGGGCTTGAGAAAGGACAGAGATAGCTTTTGCTCATATTATAAAAAGTTTATTTTATTAAATGAAGAGGAGTTTTGGAGGCTGCCTTGCTCAGAACTTCATTATTACACATCTGTGGGAGTAGCAACTATTACAAACCCATTTCTTTGGAAAAATTGGTCCCATTTTAAAAGGAATATTTATTAATTTTAAATAATTTGTGTTTAATTTCATTGAAAGCAAAGAACGTCTCTTACTATTTGAACATGTGACTTTGGGGGATAAAATTGGAAGCCATCGCAAAACTCCATTAAAAATCACTTTTTGGTATAAAGCCAGCTTTAGCATCACTTTGATAATGAAGGCAAACTTTTCACTGTAAAGTTGGAATGTTGTTTGCATGCAGGTTAATTATTCAACAAATGTTATTCATCTGTTATGTATCATTCAACACCTGCAAGTAGGACCAGAACAACTTTCAAGTGCTCAAACAAAACACAGATTTAAATTTAAGTGGCAACAAGAGCTTGAAGAATTCGACAGAGACTTAATACTACCTAGGCAGTCTTGTTTGAGGATGTTCTAACACCTTTCCCAATCTGGTGCCTACAGATAATGCTGGATTTGTGATCTTTCCCAGTCAGTAAACAGCTGCCTAAGGATAATTGGCATTGCAGTTCAACAAATCTGAAGAGCACCAGGTTGGAGACTAACAGCTTACCACAATTAATCCAAATATCCTATTGAAGAAGAAAACTTAAGCTACCAAAGTTTTCCTAGTCTTTTTGTGCTGTAGTGCACTGATCAACTCCAAACATGTTTTTTAACTTTTCGAAATGATACTGATGGGGAGATCATGCAGATATTGTTATACTTGGAACTCTACTGTCCAGACTGGAAAACAATCTCCAATTTTTTTTTAAACTGAAAGACTGTGCCTTAATTATGCGAGTTTTTAATGGCCTCCACACTCTGTTGTGTTACTAGCTCTGGGATCAATATTACAAAGCTATCGATAATATTTAATAACTTAGACACAAATTCCTTCCCAATATATGTTGCTAAACCAATCCTTCGCCATTCATCTCTTATCAAGTGTTCTAAAGTTTGTTAATTTGGGCCATCTTGATGGCAGCAGGTGATGGAAATCCTTCCTCTAAACATTTAGCAGACACTTCGTTAGTAAATACAGAGTTTACTTTATAAACATTACTCAGCTAGATGAACCATTAGTCTGACTCAGTAGTACGCTGCTTCAAATGGAGCTATGAATGGAGAACTTCAAATTATTTAGTGTCCTTTAGAAAATATTTTTTTATCCTTCTCTTTTCAGTTTCCATGGCTGAAAAACAGAAAAATGGAACATGAATCAAATATACGTACTACTTATAAAAGCTTTCATGCCATTAACGCAGAGCTAGAATGGATCATGATTCATATATTCCTCTATGCTTCAGTTGTTGTATTCAAGGCAGCCTTCCCCAACACAGAGACTGCCAACTATGCTTGATTGGCACAATTATTTTTGAATAGGGGTGCATGCTTGAGTCAACAAATCCCACAGAATTAATGCTTCAAAACAGTAACTGCATGTGGCAAACCAAGATTCCTATGAATTATACAAACCAACCAGAAAGTTTTATTAACTTCATAGTGCTTTGAAGCATTGTAGAAAGGAACAGGTTCATACACTGGACTAAGCCAAAATATGACTGGTTTTGGAGTACCATCTTGTGTTAATTCAGCCACTGTGGTTAATCCAGTCAACTGTGGCTTATACAATAAAGCCACTAACTGTATCTTAGTGCAATGTGTGAACTAGACATGGTGAAACTGAAACAGCATTCAATTTCTCTCTAAAACCCAGGATATGAAGAGAAGGGAAAGAATGCAGTGAAGTGACTGGCAGCTCTATCTTCTAAATATAGAAATACTGGTAGTCCTTTGTTAATGACCACTTGTTCAGCAACCATTCGAAGTAAAGATGATGCTGTATGAGTTGTACTTACGACCGGTCCTCAAAGTTCTGGCTGTCCCACAACCCCCATGGTGACGTGATCGCGATCTGGGCACTTGGCAACAGGCTTGCACTTAACGACGGTTGCAGCATCCCACGTTCATGTGATCGCCATTTGCAACCTTCCCTGCTGGCTTCCCACAAGCAAACTCAATGGGGAAGCTGGAAGAGAAGGTTACAAGTAACTCCAGTAAGTCTCCCCCAACTGGCAGCAGCCATCCCAAGCCTCGCAGCACTTGTGCTGTGCTGCACCAGCCACCCGTGTACCCCCACCCAGAGGCAGCCACTTACCTGCCTGCTGGCCTCCTTGCGAGAGGCCTGGGACTTGCAACTTCCTGCCGGCTTCCCCACTGACTTTGGTTGTTGGAAGTTGCAAGGAAGTCCTCACTTAACGACCTGCGAACCTCGCTTAATGATGGCAACGGGGACTGCCAGGATTGCCACTGCTAAGCGATGCAATCACGTGACATTGCACTTTATGACCGCATCACTTAGCAATGGAAATTCTGGTCCCAATTACCATTGTTAATTGAGGACTACCTGTAGTTTGCAAATAATTTTTAGTCACAACTCATTAGAGAAACCTCTGGCCTACAAAAACCGGGAGAAAGGACACTGAGTACCCACCACAATGTATTAGCGTATAATGGATGACCACTGGAAATCACTAGAAGATTTTAAGAATCATATCTAAATAAAAATCAATAAATCCAGATCTGGATTCAATCTAATGACATTTTTATGTTTTAGGAGAGTTCCCATTCAGTAAATTGAATTTCATGAATACCAGCCATTCAGTTAACCTTTCCCAACACAAATACATTTTTCCTTCATTTGCATGCTCATTTTTTTCCACTTGGACTATTAATTGATATACCAGACTTGGTATCTGAAATTAAGAGACGTCCTACATAAACTATCACTGTTTCAGACCCAAAGTTTACTGTCTAGTTTCAGCAGTGGGTAATCAACAGACCATGGAATATATGCAGTTCTGGTACCCTGAAACTGCACAGCCAAAATTTAACATTAAAATGGTTGAACTTCAGTTTGATTGTTTGATGTTTGTATGTGTTTATATTCTGGAGTTACACGTTTTATTGAACCTTTAAATCACTTCATTATAAATAATATGCCTTCTCTTTGGTTAAATACTGTATATGTGATAGTACATGTCAAAGGCATCCTCTTTTTGATTTTGCTTTAGAATCACTTTCCTGTATTATTAACAATTCCAAACAAAATCATGGATCATAGTATGGGAGGCAGAATTTAAGATTTTGTTATACAGGTAGTCCTCACTTAACGACTGCCCGAAGTTGTGACAACCTCGGAAAGGATGCTTTACGGCCTGTAAAGCCGACCGTCACATAATGTCGCACCCCCCCCCGCAGTCATGTGATTGCAATCTGGGTGCTTGGCAACCTATTCGCACTTACAACTGGTTGCCAAGCGCCCCACAATTATGTGATCACCATTTGGAATCTTCTTTGCCAGCTTCCCCAGAAAGTCAACGGGGAAGCCAGCAGGGAAGGTTGCAAGGTGCTACTGTCTGCCAAGAGGACTCACTCTTGTCTCTGGGGGCTGTTTAAAGAGCTCCCTGCCAAAGGATTCCAAAGCTACAGGCACAAAGGGTTTAGCTGAATCCTTTAGCAGGGAGCTCTTTAAACAGCCCCCCGAAATGAGAGGGAGCTGCAAAGGGGATGGGGGGAGAAACGTACCTTCAGACTTGCAAGATTCTGTTAATGTAATCTTACAATATAGTAGAATTATCTCATCTGGCCGTGCTTCTTGTCTGGACTACCAGGCAAGGCTGACATTGTGTCATGAGTAAGGATGGCGAGCAGGGGGCTCCCATCCAGACTGCTAAGCGCATGCGTAGCACTGAGGAATTAGGTAGCCATTCCAAGAGACACAGATTGGGCCCGCCTTAAGCTTTGGGGTTTATATGTCTGGGTTTTTCCCACGCTTCTTCAGATTGTTAGGATTCCTGTTATGTACTAGCAATAAACATTAGAGACCAGTTCCTTGTCTCAGCGTGTTTCCTGGCTGTTAGGACACATTGCCTCCATTTCTCCTCCCAAGTCCCAGCAACCTGTGACATCATGGGACTTGCAGTTTTGTGACCCAGAAGTCCCACCTATGAGATGTGTGCCATGAGATGAAAAAGGCTGAAAACCACTGGTATAGAGTCTACCTTCTAAAATGGAGTAAATTCAGGTTGGTATCATTTGGATTCAGAATAATTTGGCATGTTCTTGTATATACCTTTATAAAAAGATTCTCAACTGGTAAAGTTCAAATTTATCCCCTTATTTTAACACAAATTAAGTCAGATAAATGTAAGATTAATTTAACTCTGAGGTTAATTTAGAGCTCTTATGTTTATTCCTTCACAGTACTTTAAGTAAATTGATATATTAAATAACTTTGTCTGGCAATGACATATTTCAAGATTTTGATTGTATTTACCTTTTGAGGAAGGTAAATGTAATTTTCCAAATTTTCAGGTTCATTACTGATGTTAAATTTAGTTTGGTCACAAGAATAAGAAATTTCTCTTCATGCTCAACTTGAAAGCTACTATTTGACCTGATTGAAATCTGGCAAGTACACCCACTCCTCGTTTAGTGACCAAGTTCCATTCCAACTACCAGGTCATTAGGTGAAATGGTTGCTAAGTGAACATGTGATGGAGAGAGAGAGAGATGCTGCGATGATCACTGGTTGCAGCCGTCTCATCAGAAAAAATTCTCTTGTACACTATGCCAGTGTTACTCTCACTCTGGCATGCGCTGTTGTCAGGCGCACAGAATTTGGTCATATAAGTGCACATTGATTGGAAAATGAATTTTTTATTACCATTTATTACTGCAGTATTTGCAAATGGTAGCTAAGGTTCAAGGATTAGATTTTGTAACTATACTTAAGCCGGAAACACATATAAAAAATACTGAGCCTTAGATATAATATTGCCTGTGTTACAGTACAGGATAACTGAAGTTTAAAACAGCTGATAAATTCATTGGGCATATCATTACTTTGGAGCAGCTCAGTTCTAATGAACTGTTTTAAAAAGTTGTGTAGATTTAAAGTGAGTTTATCATGCAATGCTACTTGGTAGTTGATTCAATTTAAGCATTTGTTCTTGGATTATTTGGTCTTGATGACCTTTTGCTTCTAAAAGTCCACAATTGCTAAAGATATTAGAAGAATCAACTGAAGCTCCTCCCAATAACTAATTTTTAGGAGATGTATCTGTTTATCAACCTTTAGAAAAAACAATTTGAAATAATCAAGCAGAACGTTGCATTTTTTTAGTTTTTTAATCTTTGAATGTGTTAATAGACTAGAAAATTATATTTAAAGTATATTAGACACACCAGAAATGCTCAATAAGATTAGACCACAATTATGGTTTAATTGCACTTTGAGATGCAAGTCAGGTGAAAAAAATATTAGTTTATACAGTATAAAATGTCCTGTTATTGCCACACTTCATCTAAAACCTCAGGATTGTTAGTATGAATTTAGACCAATTGTTAAGAGTTTAAGAATACATAAAGTTTGGCTATATGTGTGATATCTGGAACACGTTTTTCTCGTATGAGAGCTGGCCAAAAGAAGTACTGGAAGGACAATTCTACACATTATTTGCAGCAATGGATTGCTACAAAGTGAATGAGGCTTCTTTTGAGAAAGGGACCAAAAAGCAAGCTTTTTGGCAATTTGGTCGGATTTCAGAGATTAGTTTTATTTTTTTTAACAATTCTATAACAAATTTAAATTGTTAAAATTATTAAATGTCTGCATTTTTGTTAATTAACTTAATACAATAAAAAGAAAAAAAGAAAAAGAAACCATAGCAAGCTACCTGCCATACCCCCTGCAATTTACATAATGGATATTAATATAAAATTTGCAATTTTTCAGTTACATAATACACTTCCAGTACTGAATGACTTTCTCAAAACACCAAGAACATTTGTAAAAATACAATATAGCTGAGGAAAAATGTCAAGGCATTCCAGCCTGTAAGAAAAATAGTACTGCTGACATTTGTTAAGCAGTCCTTACAGCTTGTAGGTTATTGGTATGGTTACAGCCGACACTCAAATCTTCTGTTTATCTTCAGGTCAGGAGATGCAGGCAGTACATGATTTTCTAGGCTGACCTGCTAATGACCTCCATCCAGGCCTGGAGGGACCAGTATCCCTGGGAGTCAGTGGATATTTAACTGTGATGCCAGTTCAACCTGGGGATGGCGCTCAAAGAAACTGCCAGATCCCTTGCCTAGAACATGATATAAACTTGATTAAATTATGCTTTATTCACAGAAAATATGTTTCTTATGCTAAAGTTAAAATATCTATTAACAAAACAAAACAAAACAAAAAACAGGGAAGCTTGAAGGGTGGGAAGAGGAGGTGTGTCAATCTGATTCCTAACCAGTTTACGCTGATTCCTATTATATTCCCTGGTAACCTAATTAATTATATTGGATAGGGACACTTTCTTGATCACTTAGCTGCTTTGTGTTCTTTTAAATGGTTGGTGATTAAACAATGAGCAGTATCAAATTGACACTAATTTTCCCAGAACTAAAATTCCCCACAGGACAATTTCATCATGTACACACAATCATTTCCAGATGCACTGTGCTCTCTTGATAAATTACAGAGCATTTTTCATTCCAATAGGCAGTTAGTAACAAAAGGCAAAGACACTAATATCTTGATATGCCCAAAGCTGCCACGACATCAGTACTTTGTGTGTTTTTTAACATTTGCACTGGTGAACTTCAAGAACATTTGAAACCTGTGAACCATGAAGCACTTGGTCTCAGTCAATACTGACTATGGTGTGTGTTAGATGCATGAAAAATATCTAATTTTTTAACAAATTATATCCCAGTAAGGATTCCTGAGTATTTAAATGTTTGCCAGGAATCATAAATGCCATGCAAGTAACTTCCCTAAATGGTTCCATGCCAAATTAAATTAAAAATTAATTCCTACTTAATTTGTTTATTAATTTTTCAAAGGGACTGAAATCTTGCAAGATCTTCACCTCTGACAATATTTTGGAGTTCTTTGGCATGTCTATTCTCAGGGCAAGATCAATGAAATCTCACAAAATTTGATGTTCTCTCAGTTTCTGCTATTAGTATACAAAGACTAATAGCAGACAAGAATATTGTAAGATTTTCTACAGACAGGTTGCTGATCTCAAAGTATAATTTAGCAAGCACTGCTATATAGGAATATAATACTGGTCATTTTAGTCCAGAATTGCTAACATGGACTGGCAGTTGTTCTGCTGAATTTAAGGCAGGAATTCTTCTGGATTCCTCTCTGGAGATGATGGAACTTGAATCTGGGATCTGCTGCGCATAAAGTATGTGTTTCACCACTAAAGCACTCCTGTTTCTGTTTGATGAGACTTCTAGTAAAACCCCAATCAACTTCCTATAGTAGCAGGACTCAGTGAAATATACTCACAGGGAACATAACAGCATCAGAGGCCTTGTTATTTAGACTAGGACTTAAATATTAGATTTTAAATATATTATTCTTCAGAAAAATATACCCTCTGAATTTTTTAGAAGACACCAGATTTATTTTTCAAATAAAAGTAATAGCTTACTCCAGTCTTTGTTCTTCTTATACTACTGGGCACACAGAGCCCTTCCAACCAGGCAGTTTTTAGGATTCAGAAAGGAGGCCGTCAACAGAGGGGTGTTGGCAAGAAAGAAATCTGCAGTTGGCAATGGAAGGGAACTGAAATTAATGCAGAGAATCCAAAAGAGTATTGGACTGTGTTCATCATTTTAGCTCTTAAAAAATCAAGCATATTTTATTCTGAAAATATATGATTTTTAAAAAAATACTTCTGCCTGAGATGTTCTTCCATTTTTATGAAAAGTAGTTGGCTTAGTTTTCAAGATTATCCTACTTTCATTAGCTTTAAAGGCAAGCACTTTCTCTAAACCCACTCACACATCAACTGGCTGTGATATTTTTTCTAACCAAACCTTCCTATCACATTCTTTACTTAAATGAATAAAGTAGCTTTCAAAGGCCAACATTAAACAAGTACTGTAACTTTTCTCAGGGATCAGATACAGTAAGCATAATTCACAGAGTACTTCTCTCTTTGCAGTGACTGGAATTTGAAGCCAAGATAATGTCATCTGATAGTTAAGCAATTTTTCAGCAGTTATGAATATGTTGGCTAAAGTCCCACAGGAATTTAAGATAGCATGGTAAGAGATCTCCACACACAGATAGACACTTAAATCTCCTGCCATTTAAGAAAAAGAACTAAGGAGGTTTCAAACTTCAAATGTTTCCTGATCATACATACACAACAACCCTTAGTTTGAGAAACAGAGGCAAGGCTTATTATATCTACAAATGCAGCTCCTTAGGAAAGACACAGATTATTATGGAAATGCTGTACAATTTAATAAAACCTCTTTAGTCACAATTCCATTTCTTCCAAAAGCCTGCATCACCTTCTATTCCAGGTACACGGTGTGAACAATACATCGCAATCACAGAAGCTTTTGAACAATACATTTTGTGTTCTACTTAACTAATTATTAAATTAGTAATTATTAAAACAACCACATCAACTCCCAGTCATTAAAATCTTCCCAAACAGAGCAGCACGACAGCTTAGGCTATTAGAAAACTTGGCAGTCACCCAACACCTACAATAGCTTCTAATTAATTGATCTCACCTCTAATCTGCTATTGTTTGCCCAATGCTGATCATTTGTTTGGCCTACGGATCCTATTGCCCCTTTCATTTGATTGTATTTGTTACTGTACCCTTTCTATCTCTTTCAATTAAGTACAGGTTAAGTGGTTCAACCACAAGAGAATAGGAGATAATGGCACCAATCAAAGTAATCTCTTTAATTTGCTAAATGGATTACAAGGAAACCCCAGCCAAAGTGAAGTCATTGCTGTTGGCCTTCGCTTGAACCATACACAAAGAGTATTAACCCATGAAGTGCCAAACCTAATACTTCAGTACCATTCATGCAACCTGGTACATCCTTATCACAGATCTGGCCACTGTACAGGTATTCTCACTCTAAAGTACAGCCAGTGTTGGCATCAGCCCAACTCAGCTACATATCTTTGCTTTCAAAAGTAATACTCTCATCTGGATAAAGCATTCAAAAACATGGCATAGCTCAAGTCAAAACAAGTAGATTTATAATCTCTTTAAGGACAAGCTTAGAATAGACTTCATTTTTCATATTTGTACTATAAATGCAAATTAAGGTTCATAGACATTCTTGCTTTTGCTGACAGAGTGAAAATGTAACAGTAAACATGCTTTGTCCTTAAAGCGGTGTGCAGACTTGTCTTCCCCTCCCTACCCTTTTCTAAAGTGTTTAGGAGTAGGCCAGCAGCCAAGAGAGCTACATGTTCAGTGTTTTGGCTGTGTGTGTCCTTGGCTGATCAATCAAGCAGTGGATTTACAGATGTAAGCTGCATAAGACCAGCAGTTATTTTTAGTATTAGACAGCAAAGAGGGACCTAGAAAAAAAAAGTGGTGCAAATGCACAGAAATTACAACTGTTTATTATCAAGGATTTTTTTCAGACTCAAGATTCATGTTTAATTAAAAGATGCATCTGAACATCCACTTTTTAATTCACTACCACTGATTTATATAGGTAATAACTACTGTTGTTGCAGCTCAACTAAATCAACTCAACAGAGGATCTTTCTCCAAGATGGGGCACTCCAGATCTTGGGCATCAAGTCTCCTATTCTCCAGCCAGCAGGGCCATTGTTTAAAGGATTATTGGAATTGAAGTTCTGCACTTAATCTCTGTCTGCTAGAATGGCATCACTGCTGTTGAATTTTGCACAAAATTTTTCATTGTTTTCTTCACTTAAAACAATAGCTTGAATGTGCTTTTGACCGAGGAGGGAGAAGAGAAAGAAACATCAATAACCTGTAAAAATATATAAATTCACTCTTGAAATGGCTGTAACTTTCACATAGTCCTTGCCAAAAAGACTGTGCCTTTCACCACAACCTCCTTCCAGGTTCTTGTAAAGATGATGAGCTTTCACCGTACATTGGATGATAGTAGAGTGAAGTGCATTTACTCTCTTTAAAAAGAAGAAGTAGGAGAAACATACAAGTGGCTGAACATTCTGGCGCAAATCTATGTCACTGCTTATGTCTAAATGTGGTGAGTTGCTGATAGCAACAGCATCAGTGTGTATGGACATATGTGTATAGAAGATGGAAAAGAGAGGGCAAGGCACATTTCAATATGTGTGTGATTCTTGCTCCACATAATAGATTTATGAAAGAAAACTAATGCTGTATTGCAAAATGCTTCCTTTTAAAACTATTTATTGTAGTATCAAACCCTTTATTAATGTTCAACAAAGGACATTTAGAACTGTGATCACATATATAATTCCATATATATGATTCAAATGTAATTTGTATGTGAAAAATTCTTCAAGGAAAGTCTAACAACTATAGGACAGGAGTTAATTAAACTATTCATGTGGGACCATTTTAGGCTTTTGCCAGATGACACTGAGCTTTTAGAATCACACTATAAAGCAATGGTTTTCCTAGAATCTGGTACACAGGTATTTGTTTCTACGCATGGAAGCTGCTCAGTTGTTGCAGAGTCTTTAAGAGGTCTATCATGTAACATTTGAACCCTTTAAAAGGAACATACAGTAAAGGTGTCTCACGTTGGTATGCTGACACAAGTCCAAACCTACAAGATTTGCAAAAGGAAAGCAGCAAACTTACTTGTATCACATGTTTTGCAGATATTTTTTGCTTTAGTTTACAGCAACTGCAGTGCCATGCTGAATTTGTGAATGCTGGAAAAGATTTTTTTTTTAAGGGTGAGGTTCATAGTAAAAAGAAGAAGAAGAAAAAAACAATCAGACAGTATAGGAGGAGAAAAAACAATAGAAGGATACCCAGTAGAAGCACCAGTTGGCCCTTCTCTAATTTGTTGATCAAAATGTCAGTCCATCACAATAATAATAATAAAAAAGCTATTCTCAAATCATCACGGATTGCAGAATTTTGCTCAAGCTGCCAACTACATTATATCTTATTTAGACTCAGGTAGCTGTAAAATTAGCTATAAGGGCATAATGCCACTACCACCCTCATAAGATTCATGTACAGAGGCAAAATGCTTAAGAAGTAGTTACTTCTTCCCTCTGCTATGACCAACTATATGTCCTCTGAGCATCATTCAACTGAACCCTTACGTTACACAAAAATAACATGCAAAGACATATCTTTGTAACATGATCCTATTAATAGATTTCTGGTCACATGACTGATGAGCAAGTGAAGGCACTGGCTGATCTGGATCATTGTAAATGCTATGGTCCAGGTGACATGAGTGTGCTCATTAAGTCTCATATGAAGATTTAAGCAACGCTGCTGGTGCTAAGAGGAAATAATTATACAAACAATGGTAACTGGTGACACCGGCACAAAGGAGCAAAATGCTATTTTAACAAGGGGAAACCTCTGTCTAGAGAGTGGATAATTAATTAATTAATGTATGCCACACTTTGCCATCCAACAAAATAATTGAGGGAAGATTTCTGTGAAATCAAATATGCAAGAATTAAATGTTGTTAATATAGATACTATAGATATTAAACCAACCCAATAAAATAATCAGGGCAAAAATTCAAAATGTTTGATTGAAGACAAGAGGAAGCAAAAGTCAGTTAAACAAAATTCTGAACAGAGTGCGTTCCATAGCTTAATTCTCTTTTAAATGCTTGACAGACAGGCCTCCAGAAGTAGATGCATCTTTAGAATCAACTTTCTGGCAGAATTTAACATCTGGACAGGTGTATACCAGGAGACGCTATCTTCCAGGATTTAAATATTAAAATCAAAACTTTGCATTGTGCCCAGAAAAGAGTTGGCAATTAGTAAAGATATGATCTTGGTATCATATACTAGTTGCAATAATATTCCATTTGGTATCAGTTAAGGCTTCCAGACAATCTCATATTTCTCTTCTTAAAAGTCAAATCTCTGCTTAGTCAATGGTTTTTAGCTCAATTTTATTGTAAACCACCCAGAGTCCCCCTTTTTGGGGGGAGATGGGTGGTGATAGAAATTTGAATAATAAATGAATGAATGAATGAATGAATGAATGCAAATAAATTGTTTAGCAAAGCAATCAGTGAGTAACTGAATATTTAGTAACTGCCACTGCTGGTAGGGTAATTTAATGTATTTCAATTAAAAAGCAAGAATAGGCAAAAATTCTTTAGAATGAGGTCATTATGCTTATAATAAGATTTTTAAAAATCATCTCAGTTAATCAAAATAAAAAAGTATTTAACAAACAGATCTAATACCTTCAGGGATTTTTTAAAAGGAAAACAGAAAAATGTCCTACAATATATCAGATTATGGTTCTTCTCTACTTAGACCAGCATTATCAATAACTTCTCCACATGTCCATAACTGGAAATCTAGAATTTATAATCCCAACACAAGTAGTAGTATCAGGAAGGGGAAGGCAAATCTATTCTGAGAACCTGTCATTTCCTATCTGATGCTTTTTATATGAGATGCCAATGAGTGAATGTTCCTAGTAAAATTTATCAGTGTTACTTTTCAATAACTTCCACAATCTTTAATCAGTGATTTTAAAGTACTAATTATTTTATAATATAAATTCAGGTTCACAGATACAGACTTTTATTTTGCATTATATTATTATTATTATTATTAGCTTTTAGCCTTCAGGTGAATTTTTGAGGCCCAGTGACTGCCTGGACAACTCCCTGAAATTTTCTTTGCAAGATTTTCAGAAGTGGTTTGCCAATGCCTTCTTCCTAGGGCTGAGAAAGGGTGATTGGCCCAAGGTCATCAAGTTGGCTTTGGGCCTAAGGCACAACTAGGTCACCTGGTTTCTAGCCTGATGCCTTAACCACTATACCAAACTGGCTCTCTAATTTATTATACTGTAGAATAATTTCTGATTTACAAAACTTCAGATCCATGAAGCTTTAACCTTTCATTAGTTCTCAGATTACATCATTTGTAGCCATTTGTTCTCCTGGTCTACAGCTGATTAATTTTTTTCTAAATAAAATTATAAAGAACTTTTATGTATATTAATACACATAAATACCTAGTTTTAAAAATAGCTGTAAAGTAAGAGACAATGCTACAGTCACTGAGAAAATCTCAGGAGCTACATAAAAGTGTGGATCTCTTCTATCCATGTAAGAAGGAAATTCATCACTGAAACTCTTTATTGGAACAATGGAAGCTGAAATTGGTTCTCTACTACTCTCTGTGGTCCAGTTAATTGTAGGGAGGGGAAAGAAGCATGTTAAGAAATAACAGAGAAAGAAAGATCTTGAATCCACAGGATCTAAAGCTGTCCTGCTTCTAAATAGGTCCCAAAACAATTATCTGCCACTCCACCTAATCCTAACCACTGTATCCAGCCAAGTTTTGAATGAGGATACTTTGCCATGAACTACTACCCAAACCCCACTTTAAGTATGCAGGACTTCTCTTTCAAATGCTATTTAAAACCCATTTTATAGGTCCCAAAACAATTACAGGTCCATATTAACATGTAGGCGGAATACACACATCTGGCCATGCAATTTATCTGGTTTTGGCTTAGAGTGTTGCATGAATCCACCTATTGTGCTTTATAAACTGTCATTTATACCCTTGTGCAATGTGTGAGTTCAGTGGCAAAGTCTCTTTGTATGCTGGTATGGGAGCCAACAGATAAGTTTGGGAGTATACAGAAAGGACAGCACAGCATTGAACAAAGGGGAAGCAGATGGAGCAGGTCTGGGAGCCCACAAAGCGTCATACCATATTGGGTATCCCACTGGAGCTGTACCTTTTGTGTGTGCTCTCTGTCTTTGAAATTGATAAGACCATCCAACTCTATAACAATTCTGAGCAGCATGCGATAAAAGCAATAATTAATTGTATTTTAAGAACACAAATACTAGAAGGAAAACCACCACTGACTCAATCAAACACACAGGACCTGCCACCCACTCTACCCTGAGGCTTGGGAAGAACATCAGGTTTTCAAACTCTTTTAAATATGGCCAGGGTAGGGGCCAGATGCACAGTATCTTGGGGGCATGGTGCTCCAGAGGGAAGATGCTGTGACAGAGAAGGCACAATTCCTAGACCCCATCAGATGGCACTGCTTAATAGATGGGACCTGGAGCATAACAATTCAGTCCAGTTGTACAGGGTAAGCAGAAGCCACAGAAGGTCCTTTAAATAACTAGGTTGTATGCCATGAAGGCTTTATAGGTAATGACCAGCACCTTGAATTGCATCTGAAACCTTACTCAAACTCAGAGCAAAGGTGTTATATGGTACATATAACCTGACAAGGTACACCCATAATTGCTCATACAGCTGCCTTCTGGATTGGCTGCAGCTTCTGAGTAGTTTTCGAGGGTGGACCCATGTTGAATGTATTACAATAGTCCATGTACAAGATGATCACAGTGTCAGTGACTACTTGGATGGCCTCCAGGTCCAGGTAAGGGCACTATTGGCAGACAAGATGAATTCATGTGAAGGCCTTCTTAGCCACAGCTGACACTTGCTCCTCAAGCGGGAGCTGTGAACCTAAAAAGAACCCCAAAATTACACACCAATCTACCAATTCCACCAGAGGGGAAGTGCAACCCCATTCAAGACTAAGGATATATGCTGAGTTACCTTGTTTCTCCAAGGCATCAGGAACAATATTCTAAGTCTTGCCACTAAAATCTTCACAAAAACATTTCTAGGGAATGAACCTGGAACTTTCTGCACATAAGCATATGCTGAGTCACTGAGTATGGATCATCCCTATTCACCATCCTACATAAAGGACTTCCACTTCCATAAAAATAACTTTAAGGACATTTGACTAACAACATAGCAGGTTATGGACTTCTTATAAGCTAGCAGACAGGAAACAGGAAGTTCAATAACATAGTATAGATATTTTACAAATATGTTAGAAGCTGTTTTTCCTGATGCCTGGAAAACTCTGCAAATAAGTCCATATAAAATGAAGAAAGGAGAGCCAATTTAGCGTAGCAGTTAAAGGCGCTGGATTAGAAGCCAGAAGACCATGAGTTCTAATCCTGACCATGGCATATAAACCAGCTGTATGACTTTAGGCCAGCCACTCTCTCTCAGCCCAAGGAAGAAGGCAATGACAAACTACTTCTGAAAAATTTCCCCAACAAAGCTGTGTGGACTTATCTATGCAGTCACCAGGAGTCAAGTCTAATTCAAAAACAGGCATGCACACACATACAAAAATCTTCACTAGAAATATATTATTGGGTTCTAGGAAAGCAGAGTTAAGTCAGCGTTTCTTCTTCTGATCAACAAATGGCAAAGGAGAGACTCTGCCACTATTGCTCTCTGTTGATTGGGATCAAAGTGTGATACAGAGGTGAAAATATTCAGTTACAGGTAATAGGCATGATGTCAGCTGTGTTAATTTTTCCAGTATCCTTGCCAGCTGAGTTACCAATAAAGTTACACAGTGAAGAGCTTCACTAGTGAAACACAATACAGTAAAGGTACTTAATGCTACCTAGTATCCTGCTATATTATCCAGATCATCTTTTCCCTTTTGGATTCTATTGTTTAAATATATATATATGTGCTAGACAACTTGACAGACCTTATTTAACTGGCAGAGATCATCTGCATTTGATCATAGTCTATCAAGGATGCTTAAATTTGGCACAATTGATTAGATGGCCAGAAAAATGTCAGATGTTGATTTTACAGGAGAAAACTGAGATTGCTATTTTTCAGCATGAAACAAGTATGAAACAAATGCTTGAGCATGGCTAATGCTCAACATGATTTTTCCCATTAAACTTCAGTTTTAATTTGAACTTTGAGAAAAAAATGATAATAGATGTGACACACATAGACATACTGTGAGGGGGAAAATAAAACATTATGTATCAATTCTGTATTCAGATTTTTTAATGCAATGAAAATCAAATGCATGAGAATTCTATTAGATCAGTAGCTGAATTATTCTGATTCAATTATTAATTTTTACTGTTGAAGCCGGGACTGAAAGGAGAAGCTGGTTCAGCCCAGTTTATAACTGAATTAGTTCATTCCTGAGCAGATGCTGTGGATTATATGCAATGAACATTGTTGGATGGGAAATGATATTCATATCCTGACTATAAAGCTTTTATGGTCTTTTCTGGTCAACTGGGTGATGTAATTCCAGAGCCCAGGAACCTTCTATTGGCTAAGATATATACACACGTAGGATACAGCAATACATTAATCTTATCTGACAAATGTAAGTCCAGCCCAGTTGGACCAAATTAAAGACTATCTATTCCAGAACTATGCCCAAGTAACTTCAGCAAAGGATCGTTACCTTGTCGTGGTGCTGGAGCTTGAGCACCTCAATGATGCCATGAGCTAAACCGTGAAGGGCCACCCAAGACGGGAAGGTCATGACAGAGAGGTCAGACTAAATGCGATCCCTGGGGAAGGTAATGGCAACCCACCTCAGTATTCTTGCCGTGAAAACTAAATGGATCAGTACAACCAGAGATATGTCGGTATACCATCGGAAGATGAGACCCCCAGGTCGGAAGATGGTCAAAATGCTACTGGGGAGGAACAGAGGATGAGCTCAACTAGCCCCAGACGTGATGACGCAGCTAGCTCAAAGCCGAAAGGACGGCTAGCGGCCGACGGTACTGGTGGTGAACGGCGAATCCGATGTTCTAAGGATCAACACACCATCGGAACCTGGAATGTAAGATCTATGAGCCAGGGCAAATTGGATGTGGTTATTGGTGAGATGTCAAGATTAAAGATAGACATTCTGGGCGTCAGTGAACTGAAATGGACTGGAATGGGCCACTTCACATCAAATGACCACCAGATCTACTACTGCGGACAAGAGGACCACAGAAGAAATGGAGTAGCCTTCATAATTAATAGTAAAGTGGCTAAAGCAGTGCTTGGATACAACCCAAAAAATGATAGAATGATCTCAATTCGAATTCAGGGCAAGCCATCTAACATCACAGTGATCCAAATATACGCCCCAACCACAAATGCTGAAGAAGCTGAAGTAGAGCAGTTCTATGAGGATCTGCAGCACCTACTGGACAACACGCCTAAAAGAGATGTTATTTTCATCACAGGAGACTGGAATGCTAAGGTGGGCAGTCAAATGACACCTCGAATTACAGGTAAGTATGGCCTGGGAGAACAAAACGAAGCAGGACACAGGCTGATAGAATTTTGCCAAGACAATTCACTCTGCATAACAAACACTCTCTTCCAACAACCTAAGAGACGGCTTTATACATGGACTTCACCAGATGGACAACACCGAAATCAGATTGACTACATCCTTTGCAGCCAAAGGTGGCGGACATGTGTACAGTCGGTAAAAACAAGGCCTGGAGCTGACTGTAGTTCAGATCACGAACTTCTTCTTGCACAATTTAGGATCAGACTAAAGAGATTAGGGAAGACCCACAGATCAGCTAGATATGAGCTCACTAATATTCCTAAGGAATATGCAGTGGAGGTGAAGAATAGATTTAAGGGACTGGACTTAGTAGATAGGGTCCCGGAAGAACTCTGGACAGAAGTCCGCAACATTGTTCAGGAGGCGGCAACAAAATACATCCCAAAGAAAGAGAAAACCAAGAAGGCAAAATGGCTGTCTGCTGAGACACTAGAAGTAGCCCAAGAAAGAAGGAAAGCAAAAGGCAACAGTGATAGGGGGAGATATGCCCAATTAAATGCAAAATTCCAGAGGTTAGCCAGAAGAGATAAGGAATTATTTTTAAACAAGCAATGTGCGGAAGTGGAAGAAGACAATAGAATAGGAAGGACAAGAGACCTCTTCCAGAAAATTAGAAACATTGGAGGTAAATTCCAGGCAAAAATGGGCATGATCAAAAACAAAGATGGCAAGGACCTAACAGAAGAAGAAGAGATCAAGAAAAGGTGGCAAGAATATACAGAAAACCTGTATAGGAAGGATAACAATATCGGGGATAGCTTTGACAGTGTGGTCGGTGAGCTAGAGCCAGACATCCTGAAGAGTGAGGTTGAGTGGGCCTTAAGAAGCATTGCTAATAACAAGGCAACAGGAGACGACGGCATCCCAGCTGAACTGTTCAAAATCTTGCAAGATGATGCTGTCAAGGTAATGCATGCTATATGCCAGCAAATTTGGAAAACACAAGAATGGCCATCAGACTGGAAAAAATCAACTTATATCCCCATACCAAAAAAGGGAAACACTAAAGAATGTTCAAACTATCGAACAGTGGCACTCATTTCACATGCCAGTAAGGTAATGCTCAAGATCCTGCAAGGTAGACTTCAGCAGTTCATGGAGCGAGAATTGCCAGACGTACAAGCTGGGTTTAGAAAAGGCAGAGGAACTAGAGACCAAATTGCCAATATCCGCTGGATAATGGAAAAAGCCAGGGAGTTTCAGAAAAACATCTATTTCTGTTTTATTGACTATTCTAAAGCCTTTGACTGTGTGGACCATAACAAATTGTGGCAAGTTCTTAGTGGTATGGGGATACCAAGTCATCTTGTCTGCCTCCTGAAGAATCTGTATAACGACCAAGTAGCAACAGTAAGAACAGACCACGGAACAACAGACTGTTTTAAGATTGGGAAAGGAGTACGGCAGGGCTGTATACTCTCACCCTACCTATTCAACTTGTATGCAGAACACATCATGCGACAAGCTGGCCTTGAGGAATCCAAGGCTGGAGTTAAAATCTCTGGAAGAAACATTAACAATCTCAGATATGCAGATGATACCACTTTGATGGCTGAAAGTGAAGAGGAACTGAGGAGCCTTATGATGAAGGTGAAAGAAGAAAGTGCAAAAGCTGGTTTGCAGCTAAACCTCAAAAAAACCAAGATTATGGCAACCAGCTTGATTGATAACTGGCAAATAGAGGGAGAAAATGTAGAAGCAGTGAAAGACTTTGTATTCCTAGGTGCAAAGATTACTGCAGATGCTGACTGCAGTCAGGAAATCAGAAGACGCTTAATCCTTGGAAGAAGAGCAATGACCAATCTTGATAAAATAGTTAAGAGCAGAGACATCACACTGACAACAAAGGCCCGCATAGTTAAAGCAATGGTGTTCCCTGTAGTAACATATGGCTGCGAGAGCTGGACCATAAGGAAGGCTGAGCGAAGGAAGATCGATGCTTTTGAACTGTGGTGTTGGAGGAAAATTCTGAGAGTGCCTTGGACTGCAAGAAGATCCAACCAGTCCATCCTCCAGGAAATAAAGCCAGACTGCTCACTTGAGGGAATGATATTAAAGGCAAAACTGAAATACTTTGGCCACATAATGAGAAGACAGGACACCCTGGAGAAGATGCTGATGCTAGGGAGAGTGGAAGGCAAAAGGAAGAGGGGCCGACCAAGGGCAAGATGGATGGATGATATTCTAGAGGTGACGGACTCGTCCCTGGGGGAGCTGGGGGTGTTGACGACCGACAGGAAGCTCTGGCGTGGGCTGGTCCATGAAGTCACGAAGAGTCGGAAGCGACTAAACGAATAAACAACAACATGCCCAAGTAAGCTACAAGATCCGGGCTGGAAACATCCAGACCACCTCTAGATGGCAACAGTTCTAATTCTTTGCTGCTAATGGTTGTTTGTATTTCTGCAGCACCACTCTGGATGCCTTAGGGTAGGTGAAATACTTATTGATGGCTCAGAAGGCTATGAAAATATGAGGTACCTCTCATTTCTGTTCATAGCAGTTGGTTCTCCCTGCAGCAGCTGCTAAGAAAAGGATTTAGCTGCTTGCAACTTGCAGGTGTGAGCCTTGAAATCTGCAAATTCACTTCTAGAATTCCATTCTTGTGCTAAAACTTCCCTTATTATTAAACCACTGTAACCAGCAGATTAATGTATGGTTAAGGAAGAAGAAGTTCTAATAACATTTCAGTCATTTTAGAGACTGCCAGATTTGGGATTAGGGGGTTTTGCTAACCTCTGAATGAAATGATTCTGTGGAATGTTGGTTCAATCATATTAATGGGATTTTCTGTATTTAACCAGTGTAGTCCATTTAGCACTTTATACTTTATAACAGAACTGTGTAACCTAAGGGCTTTGGATGTTCCCTTCAAAGTCCCTCCAAAATTTGCCAATGAATTGTTTTTATTATGATAGAAGAAATTTATGAGTCACCATATGAGCTGACTTAATTAGTATAATTTAAATTTAATCACATCAAATTTAGCTTTTGTCCTGCCTTCATCTATTTTTTTAGCATGAAACCCATGACATGCCACACAAAGGCAGAACAAGGCCTCAGACCATAAAAAAAAATTGTACCAAGTTTATAATATGCAATTGCATCATTCAACATAGAACTTTCTTTTCTATTAAGGAAAGTAAAGAAGATAGGAGTACAGTAAATAAGCCAGACAGAAGTGTCCTCTAATTGTACAAAAACTTGCAGTGGTATTGTCATGTTCCTCGTTTCAATGTTCTGTTAACATCGTAACGTTTCACATGTCAAACCGTTTTCCGTGTATGCCCGCATTGCTCATGGCTGGGTTTTTCCATTCCTGCGCTCTGCCTTGTTTTGAAACTTTGGAATGTATGTTTGGGTTTGCACTCCTGTTCAAGGTTACTTTCCCAGGCGCGTGTAACGGATCCTAGCACCTGGGGTGAAGTTTGATGGGGACCCTACCACGCTCTCCTTCTTCATTACAAATGCTAGACATTATATGGAGGACTGGGGGCGAAGTTTTCGGTCAGAACAGGGCAAGATAAATTTTATTGCTAACAAGCTGAAGGGGAGGGCAGCCGATTGGTACGTACAGCTGTGCCAAGCGGAGGCCACGGAGTTAGAGGACTTTGATGAGTTTCTGTGGTCACTTAAACAACACTTTGAAGACCCATTGGCTCAAGAGAGAGCGAAAAGCTCCCTGAGAAAACTTTATCAAGGAACCCACTCTGTCGCAGACTATGCTTTGGAATTTAAAGCCCTGGCGGGAAAGGTGGAGGACTGGTCCCAATCAACCTTGGTAGAGATGTTCAAGCAAGGGCTGGAGATGGAAATCCTCCGTTGGGCTTTGTGTAGGGACGATCCTAAAACTTTATACGGCTGGATTCAGTTAGCGGGCAGTGCGGAAAGCGCTCTGCAAATGTATGCCCATAGTAAGGAACTGAGACAAGCCCAAATTGCGAAGGGAGCTCGTGCTACGGGATATTCGAGTCGCCCTAAACCAAAAGCCTGGGAGGAAGAAAGGGAACGACGATTTGCGAAAGGCCAGTGCTTGAGATGCGGGAAAGATGGGCACCGTGCCACTTCGTGCCCAAGACGCCGACCAGAGGAACGGCCAGGAAAAGCGCCAGGGAAATCGCCATCCCTCCCACGCAAGATGAAGGCTGCATGCGCTGAACTCGACCCTCCAGACCTTCCATTCGGGGAAGAAGAAAAGGAATTACAGTTCGACCAGCCGGCGGGAAAAGCCTTCCACCTGCCCTGAAGGGCGCCGTTGGGCAGGTGGAAGAAACCGGGCGCGACCACGATTCGGTGAGTGGGAACTTCCCTACAATGACTGTCAAAGTAAAATTGGGCTCTAAAACCAAAACTGTTGAAGTCTGGGCCATGCTGGACTCGGGTTGCTCCTGTTCGCTGATGCATCCTGATGTTGTAGCTGCCCTGCCCACGTTTCCTTTGCCACGGCCCATGATCTTTATGCAATTGGATGGAACCATGGCGGGGGGGAAGGCAGTCACCCACTCTACAGGACTGGTGGCTTTACAGATGGGGACCCATTGGGAGAAATTGCCTTTTGTCATAGCTCCAGTGGGGGGCCCTTTGGTGATTTTAGGAATGCCTTGGTTTGTGCAACAAAACCCTTTCATCAACTGGCTGCACAGAACTGTAACGTTTTCTGATGGATTTTATAAGGTACCTGAAAAGGACTTGTTAGAGGACATGGAGGGAGGATGGGTGGCTAACACGACAGTACAAACACTGACGCCCCTAGAAGGATTGCCCAACCAATACCAGGATCTGGCTGATGTGTTTGGGGAGAAAGAAGCAGATCACTTGCCCCCTCACAGGAAAACAGACTGTGCCATTGAATTTCTCCCTAATGTAAAGTTACCTCACCCAAAAATCTATCCCATGTCTCCCAAAGAGCTAACTATGCTGAGGGAATTCATTGACAAAAACCTGGCTAGGGGTTTCATTGAGCCTGCAAACTCCCCGGTGGGGGCCCCTGTCCTCTTTAGACCAAAAAAGGATGGCTCCTTGAGGCTGTGTACCGATTTCCGCGGGCTCAATGCAGTCTCAATATTAAATAAATATCCTTTGCCCCTTATCAAAGATATGTTATCACATCTGGCCAGAGGCAAAATCTTCTCAAAATTGGATCTCAGAGAAGCCTATTTTCGCATTCGCATAAGGGAAGGGGATGAGTGGAAAACAGCGTTTAACTGTCCTCTTGGGGCTTTCCAATACAAAGTCCTGCCCTTTGGTTTATCAGGGGCACCTGGGGTTTTTATGCAACTTATCAATGAGGTCTTGCACGACCACCTGTTTAAGGGAGTACTGGTGTATTTGGATGATGTATTGATTTATACTGAAACCATGGCAGAACATATTCACTTGGTGCGTCAAGTGCTTACTAAATTGAGAAAAGCTGAGTTGTATGCTAAACTGTCCAAGTGTGCCTTCCATCAATCACAAATCGATTATCTAGGATATAGAATTTCCGCTAAGGGTATTGAAATGGACCCTGCCAAGGTTGAAGCGATTGTGGCATGGGAGCCTCCACGTACCAGGAGGCAATTACAAAGTTTCCTTGGATTCGCCAATTTCTACAGGGCATTTGCCCAAAATTTTGCAGAAATCGCCCTCCCCCTTACTGAACTGTTAAAAACTAAAGCTCAGGGGGATTGTCATGTTCGCCGTTTCAATGTCTTTGATGCATCGTAACGTTTCGCATGTCATTAATTGGATGCGTGTTTCATCTTTCTCGGGAGGATGGGAACGGTTATCTTTTGGCTTTGCTTTGGAATGTATTTGTATTATCTACTGCGCTCAAGGTTACTTTCCCAGGCTAGCGACTCTGACGATTGCTAGCACCTGTGTCGGGCGGGGCTGTTACGAGGGAGGCGGGATACGTTTGCATCAAGGGTTTAAGTTTGTATTTGGCGCGCTTTTGCTCATTCTCAGCTTTCTCTGTATCTGCCTTTAGTACTCTAAATAAATCAGATTTCATTTAGCAGCCTCTTGTGAGTCTGAGTATTTGGGGGCTAGGGCAACCATTACATAAAGCTGAGAATGAGCAAAAGCTGAAAGGCGTTGGCATGTTTGGGAGAAGGAGGCATTTGCAGTAAAAGCTGCATTAGAAGCTTGGAGGCATCTGTTAGAAGGGGCAAATCATCCCTTTGAAGTATGGACTGACCATAAAAACTTGGAGGCTCTTAGTACCCCTCGGAAACTGAGCCCCAAACAAGTTCGTTGGGCTCAATTTTTCAACCGATTCAATTTTCAGTTTAAATTTATTCCAGGGAAAAAGAACTTCTTGGCTGATGCCTTGTCAAGGCAACCTCAGGACTCTGGGGCAGCGCCAGATGTGGTAAGCACCCTATGGACGGCGCCCCAATTGGGCATGCAGGCTGTGACGCGAAGCCAAACGCGCGCGCAGCAGCCGCCCACTACAAGCGCTGTTCAGCCAAGTCCTTTGTCAATTCCCTCCCAGTTGCAACAAAAGTTTCTAAAAGAACTAAAAACGGATACTTGGTTGCTTGCAAATAAAGACAATGTTACTTTTGACAGAGGCTTTGCTTGGAAATCCGACCGCCTCTACGTCCCTGAAAGCCTCAGAAAAGAGGTGTTACTACGTTCACACGATGACAAACTTGCAGGTCACTTCGGGTTTGTAAAAACCTTGCACCTCGTTCGGAGGCAATTCTGGTGGCCCACGCTACGTAAAGATGTCAAAGACTACATTGCCTCCTGCACTGTTTGTGCAATGTCCAAGCGCAAGGTGGGCAAGCCCCAAGGACTGCTGCAACCGGTGGCAGCCCCTTCTTCCCCTTGGGAGGAAATCTCCATGGACTTTATTGTCGAGCTCCCGCCCAGCCAACGCAAAACGGTCATTTGGGTGGTCAAAGACTATTTCTCCAAACAGGCGCACTTCATCCCTTGCGTGTCCATTCCGTCGGCCCGTCAATTGGCTCGCCTATTCCTTGTACACGTGTACAGGTTACACGGATGTCCCTCCCGCTTGATTTCGGACAGAGGTACACAATTTACCTCGCAATTTTGGCGGGCGTTTCTCAAGCTGTTGGGCACGAAACAAGCCCTATCCACGGCTTGGCATCCTCAGACGGACGGGGCCACTGAGGCGCTTAACTCGACTCTAGAACAGTACCTTCGAGCTTTTGTGAATTACCAGCAGGACAATTGGGTAGACCTCCTACCATTTGCTGAAGTGGCTTACAACAATGCAGTGCATCAAAGCACTGGCCAAACCCCCTTTCGGGTAGCCATGGGTAAAGACTTTGTACCTATCTCTGATCTACCACAACCTCCGGCTGGTGCAGTCACTCCAGATGATTGGACAACACAACTGGCTGACTCCTGGCCAATGATTCAAAATGCATTGGCAGATGCACAAGCAGATTATAAACTATATGCTGATCGGAAGCGGGCCCCCCAACCGGCATTCCAAGTGGGGGACTCTGTGTACCTTTCAACAAAGTTTATCAAGTCATCCCAACCTTCAAAGAAACTTGCGCCTAAGTTTGTGGGTCCTTTCCCGATTATCGCTCAGATTAACCCTGTGACTTTTAAACTTGACTTGCCTCATAACCTTAAACGCTTACACCCTGTTTTTCATTGCAGCTTACTCAAACCGACTATTCCTTCTGACCGATGGCATCGTCAACCTCCACCTCCCACCCCCATCATGATTGATGGTCAGCAACACTTCGAAGTTAAAGAAATTCTCGACTCTAGACGCCTTCGCAATTCTTTGCAATACTTAGTTCGTTGGAAACATTTCCCTCATCCTGAGTGGGTCGCTGCACCAGATGTAGCTTCCCCTGTTTTGGTAGCCCGCTTCCACTCTGCTTATCCCACAAAACCGGGTCCCTAAGTGTATTTTTAGGAGGGCGGTATGTCATGTTCGCCGTTTCAATGTCTTTGATGCATCGTAACGTTTCGCATGTCATTAATTGGATGCGTGTTTCATCTTTCTCGGGAGGATGGGAACGGTTATCTTTTGGCTTTGCTTTGGAATGTATTTGTATTATCTACTGCGCTCAAGGTTACTTTCCCAGGCTAGCGACTCTGACGATTGCTAGCACCTGTGTCGGGCGGGGCTGTTACGAGGGAGGCGGGATACGTTTGCATCAAGGGTTTAAGTTTGTATTTGGCGCGCTTTTGCTCATTCTCAGCTTTCTCTGTATCTGCCTTTAGTACTCTAAATAAATCAGATTTCATTTAGCAGCCTCTTGTGAGTCTGAGTATTTGGGGGCTAGGGCAACCATTACAGGGATACGCGACGGTCTAAGAACCCAGGAGCGCTCCTTAAATGGACTCCAACTTGCCAACAGGCATTCGAGGCGCTCAAACAAATCTTCAATACCGAACCCATTTTGCAGCATCCAGACCCCACCAAGCCTTTTGTGGTACAGGTGGATGCCTCTGATTTCTCCGTCGGGGCACTACTGCTCCAGTCAGACCAGTCTGACACCTTGAAACCCTGTGCTTACCTCTCTCGCAAGTTCACGGAAACAGAGAGACGGTGGCATGTTTGGGAAAAAGAGGCTTTTGCAGTAAAAACCGCTTTGGAAACTTGGCGCCACTTATTAGAAGGGGCTTCAAATCCTTTTGAAGTCTGGACTGATCATAAGAACTTGGAAGCATTAAGCGCCAGTCGAAAACTCAGCCCCAAACAACTTCGCTGGGCTGAATTTTTCAGTCGTTTTGACTTTACCCTCAAATTCATACCAGGCAAGAAAAACTTTTTAGCTGATGCGCTGTCACGCAGACCCCAAGATGCTGGCCCAGGGCCAACGGTACAGGGTACTGTGTCGACTGAAAAGCAACTAAGTCTGGCAGCTGTGACACGCAGCCAAGCGCGAGCGCAACAAACTCAACCTCAAGCCGCTCTGCCTCCCTCTCGGTCACCGCGATTGCCAATTCCATCAGACTTGCAACAACAGTTGCTGTTCCACCTTAAAAATGATACTTGGTTGCAAGCAAACCTACACACTGTAACATTCACTGACAATTTTGCCTGGCGAAACGATCGTCTCTATGTGCCTGACGCTTTGCGGAAAACAATCCTCCAGCGTTGCCACAAGTTGGCTGGACATTTTGGATACCTTAAAACACTTCACCTAGTTAGGCGTCAGTTCTGGTGGCCAACTTTGCTAAAGGACCTTAAGGCATATGTCACTGCATGTCCTGTCTGCGTGGCTACTAAGCGCACGACCGGCAAGCCTCAAGGTCTCCTCCAACCGGTTGCCACCCCGTCCTTCCCATGGCAGGACATATTCATGGACTTTATTGTCGACCTACCACCCAATCAACGAAAAACTGTCATTTGGGTGGTAAAAGATTTTTTTTCTAAACAGGCGCATTTCATCCCATGCGCCTCTATCCCCACCGCGCAACAGCTGGCACGCCTCTTCTTCGTTCACGTGTACCGCCTTCACGGAATCCCCGCCCGTTTGGTGAGTGACAGAGGCACACAATTTACGTCACAGTTTTGGCGGGCATTTTTGAAACTGCTTGGCACCGAACAAGCCCTATCCACCGCTTGGCATCTGGAAACGGATGGATCTACTGAAGCGGTTAATTCTACTCTGGAGCAATACCTTCGAGCTTTTGTCAATTACCAACAAGACAACTGGGTGGACTTACTCCCATTTGCTGAAGTCGCTTATAACAACGCCGTGCATCAAAGCACTGGTCAAGCTCCCTTTAAAGCTGTCTTCGGGCGTGAGTTCGTCCCGATCCCTGAACTCCCGCACCCGCAGCCGCTCCCAGCCTCTCTCACTGACTGGGCTGACACTCTCAAAGACTCGTGGCTCAACATTCAACAAGCTCTGGCCCATGCCCAAACCACCTACAAACGCCATGCCGATGCTAAACGCTCCCGGGAACCTACTTTTTCTGTGGGGGATAAAGTCTACTTATCCACAAAATTCATCAAGTCACCACAACCCTCCAAAAAACTTGGCCCTAAATTTGTGGGCCCCTTTCCCATTGTAGCACAAATTAACCCTGTTACTTTTAAACTGGATTTACCCCATAACCTCAAGCGTTTACATCCTGTTTTCCATTGCAGCTTGCTCAAGCCCTACCTGCAGTCGGACCGCTGGCATCCCCAATGGGCTCCACCACCTCCGATCATGATTGATGACCAACAACACTTTGAGGTTATTGAAATCCTTGACTCCCGCCGCCAGCGTTCCGCTTTGCAGTACCTCATTCGCTGGAAACATTTCCCTCATCCTGAATGGGTTTCTGCTCCCGATGTCCGCTCACCCCGCCTGGTTGCTCGTTTTCACTCTACCTATCCGGACAAACCGGCTCCTTAGCAATGTTCGGGGGGGGGGGGCGATATGTCATGTTCCTCGTTTCAATGTTCTGTTAACATCGTAACGTTTCACATGTCAAACCGTTTTCCGTGTATGCCCGCATTGCTCATGGCTGGGTTTTTCCATTCCTGCGCTCTGCCTTGTTTTGAAACTTTGGAGTGTTTGGGTTTGCACTCCTGTTCAAGGTTACTTTCCCAGGCGCGTGTAACGGATCCTAACACCTGGGTGGGGGTGCGTGCTGACGGGTGCTTGGGGCGGGACTGAACGGAAGGCAAGGCTTTTAAGTTTGTATTTCGCGCGCTTTGGCTCATTCTCAGCTTTCTCTGTATTTGCATACTATTCCTTTAATAAATCAGTTATCCTTAAGCCCGAGCTTGTGAGACTGAGTATTTGGGATTAGGCAACCATTACAGGTATCATTCAAAAGGAATCATTCTTTAAATGTTGTTAGACTCTACCTCCTGTCCGTCCACCCATAAAAAAAAATAGCAAAGTTAATGCCTATCATCTGGAAGTCCACTGACAGCATGTGCCTGTTTTTAGTGTGTAAAACTGTAACTTTTGCCCTTCTAAGATAAGACTATGTTACTCTGCATCTCTACACATGTCTACTCAAATATAAGTTTAAGTACAGTAAGACTTATTTCCAGGTAAGACTATATAACACTGCAGTATTAGACTGCCACAGCAGAAGTACAGTCTTGTAGAATCTTATTATACTCGATAAACTATATATACAATGTCTGCTTTTCACAAAAAATTCAAGAACTAGGCAAGCAGTGGGCTCTGGTCTTCCAATGTGGGTTGATCTTTTTGACTCAAATGACTCGCTTCTCCAAAAAAGGGAGTGTGCACACACATGTGCACACACAAACATCCCTAGCAATTCCTTTTTAACAGAAATGTGATTTGTTAAATCAGCAGGTGATATTTCTCGAAGCAAGGGAAGTAGCATTACTGCCTGATAATGTTTGCAAATTTTTCTAAGTCAGGACTACTAAAATTAGTCTTCTTTCCAATAAATGATAAAATTAAATGTAATGCATACAATCCAGCATTCAATTTAGTAAGCCTATGTTATTTATTGGGGGGAAAAAAGCTATCCTTAGTTTTCTTTTGGGGGATGATGTTTGGTGTAAAGATTCACCAATATTTTTCTTTGACTCTTGAGTTTGAATTTCTAGCAGTTCTTAACCTCTCTATGAAAAATGACACTGAAAAGAAAAATGGTACTATCTAGATAACGTGGTACATGTTGACTACACAGAAATAATACACTGATTAGAAATTTTATCCAAAATGACAGAAGACCTTATATGATTCATCATCAAAGAATATTCAAAAAGAGCACTCAAGCACTTCCTCTCTCTCTGTTTCTGTATACACAAACACCTATTCCCACACTTGGTGTATAGCTACATTCTACAGATATTACCTTTAATTACTGGGCCAGTTCTTACATCAGGTACAACCTTGGTGGTTCTTCAAAGACTGTACCATTTAAGAAAGGAACGAATTTCTCACTCAAAGCTTTTCCCATGTCAAGAGCATTCTGCCTCTGGACAGCTAGACTGACTATCCCATCCATCCATCCCTGGGATTTGCCCACAGCCTCAATCCTAGTTGACTCAAGTCAAGCATTCTCTAGATTTATACACACATTGTTTTCAACCCAGAAATTATGAACTCTTGTCAGGATGAGAAAGCAGTGTTGAATCATAGAACATGGCTTATCTATGTCTCCTTTTCTTGCTAATTAGTAACTTTTATAGCTGGTTTTTGACTTCTTGAATTTTTTTTACTGATCTGTGGATGTATATATTCTACAAGATCACTGACCTGGAGCTTCAATTAGAGAGATATGGTTAACTTCTGTAATAAAAAAACATGATGCGTTATTTTCCTTAGTATTATTTTCAAATTCTGGTATTGTTAAATGAAGATGGTTATCAGCACCCAAGAGGCAAATCACCAACACTTGTAGCTAAACAAATATTACAAATCCTAGGAAATGATATTTAAAAAAAACAAATTTGCTATTTTATTTTTAAATTCTGGATTCCACCCCACCCCCACCCCGGTTGTCTTTCAGGGTTATTTCTCCCTCTGTGCATAAGGTACCTGAGGCAAATGTTCATTCTTAAAAGACCATTTACTCTCTTTGAGACCCATCTGCAAACACCACAGCATAGCAACAAGAAAACATTACAAGAAAAGATTACATCTTGTGAGAAAATGATTACCATCCACCAGTTGGACATGTGATTAGCAGCAGAGAAAGGGAAGAATCCTTCAGCAGACAGCTATTAAAAGGCTGCAGCTGAAATGTGGTGTGATGTGTACTTCTGCACAGCAAAATGATTAAAGCACAGTCCAACATACACATGCACACACACATTTCATGATACAATTAAAAAAACAGTAAATGTGATAAATATGCTAATTCCTACCAGACTGACAAAAGCAGGAACATTTTTTATTCCCTTTTTATAGCTAAGATCGGCAGTTTTTCCTCCTCTAAAGGTTGCCTACAGTGTTACAGTGATATACTGAATGGGCAGGACCAGAATCCCCCCCCCTTTTTTTTAACTTTGGGAGAAGGGCTGGGGTTGTGCTTTTAAAAAGTAAGACAGGTGTCTTACGCACACTGCAACTTCACAAACCTATTTTACTTGTATGGAAAAAGAAACATGAACAGTCATGATACTGAATCTCAGCAGTGTGTTTTTCATAGGCAGAGTGCCTCTCACAACCACAAATGAGAACAGAGTAGAGGCGGCAAAGGATTCCCAAGTCATTTGTGTTTCTTGAGAGACTTACTGCCAATACAGAATAGCATGGTGATCTTCACAAAACCTCTGTAACACAAATCAGGTACAGATCCTTGGCCTTAATGACTGATCAAGGATTAAAATGAGCTCTAATAGCCTACATTAGCAATCTTACATGACACAACAAAATACTGAAATGACCTTAAAATGGGGGAGGGGAGAGAGGAAAAACTTTTTGGGGTAGCATAGACTGTACTTAGTTTGACTTATCTGTCAAGAAACATCATCTGCCTCACTTGTGTTCTCAAAAAGCCCAGGTTGGTGGCTTTCATTCTCTATTAGCAAGACCTTTCCTCTTTGTATAACAAACCACAGCTCACTTCATTAAGGAGCATCTTCTGAAAGTGGATAAGCTACATTTCTGATAGATCACTCACACCTAAGCAATCAGTTATAACTTTTGTCAAAACTGTTTACTCTTTCACACTGTGCCAAAGCCATTAAGAAAGAACACTGAGCAGGACTGGTTATTTATCCTTCTCCTTTTGACCTCATAGGGAATTAATCTTAAACTTCCCATTTAATGATTTGAACAAAGAACCACTGTAGAAGACAGCCAGTTGCATGGAGCAATAGCTACAGAAAGCCTTTGATTGAGGAATATTCCTTCCCACCAATTTTTTTCAAATGGAAAAGAAACTTGAATATATACATTTCCAGCCATTTGACCCACAGTTATACAGTATATTCACAAAGAAGAAACAAAAATTCAAATAAATGGAAAGTTAAAGATAGATTTTTATGCTACATTTAATGAACACAGCAAATTTATACTTTTGCCAATGGTTATCAATATCTGGTTACTTTATCTGCTTACTAATTTACATACATGTATTTTTTCATTATAAATTTATAACAAGGAACATACTTTCCTTGCAAGCTGCTTCTATGATCATACAGTTCATAGTTATAAATGTTATAAATGCACATGTAGGGATTATCAAGAGAGTCTTCTGTGATTTCTTATGCTCTAGAAATGTTGAGCTACAATGCTTAGAATACTTATCAGGATAGTCAATATGGGCACCATGTTGGAAAAGGATAGTGTTATTACATACATATGCAGTACATACAGTACATACACATACATGAGTTTGCAGATGTAGCTTAATCTTTCACAGTAAATACAAAAAGGAGACCTGTGATATTTGTTTCCAAGGTGTCATAACTCTCTTTGTTTTATAAAAGAAAATATTTTTTACAGAAACGGCTCTTTATCTAATTGTAAGGTATTTCTCTGACGCTACCCCAGGTTATGTGATTGCTCAGCATATGTTTTAGATAGTTGATCCATTAGGATAAAAATGTATTTTATGTCAAGTATAAACATATACTGTTGGCGATGAGAAACATATGCTGCAGGTATGTCATGTTCACCATTTCAATGTGTTGTTAACATCGTAACGTTTCACATGTCAAACCGTTATTCCGTGTCTTACATGCTTGAACGTTTGCTGGTATTTTCCATTATTGCTGTGCTCTTTATTTTGCTACTTTGGAATGTATGTTTGGGTTTGCAACTCTGTTCAAGGTTACTTTCCCAGGCAGATGTAACGGTTGCTAGCACCTGGGAGGGGGTGGTTGCTAACGAGCGCTCGGGGCGGGACTGGGTTGGAAGCAAGGCTTTTAAGTTTGTATTTGGCGTGCTTTTGCTCATTCTCAGCTTTCTCTGTATTTGCATACTATTCCTTTAATAAATCAGTTATCTTTAAGCCCGGGCTTGTGAGACTGAGTATTTGGGATTAGGCAACCATTACATAAAGCTGAGAATCATTTATATCATCTTCCGCTAGCCCCATCCAAAGTTTGGGTAAAGGGGAGCGCTAGCGATGACAGAACCTCAACTACGCGAGAGTGATGGGAGCGAAGAGGAGCCGGACTCGACAAAGACCCTGGTAGCTCCGACTTCGCGAGCCCAAAGGGCAGCACGTCGAGAGAAGCGGGATGCCCAATTGGATGACCTATTGTTGGCGGTGCAGGGTGCCACAAGGGGTGAACTTCAACCCGAGGTGGAAGCAAGAACGAGGAGGGAATCACCACAGCCATCCTGGGAACATGAAATCCCCTTATCACTGAGGGTGGTGGTGACAACTAGACCCTTAGAAGAGCCTGTCACCTCTGCCCGCATGAAGGCAATAGAGGATAAAATGGACATGATAGTGACCCTCCTGAAGGATATTCCCAGAGGGTCAGGGTCCCTACAGGAAGATTGGGAAGAAGACCCCTCCCAGCTGGCTTACCCGAGAGAGAGGTCCCCGTCACTCAGGGGAAGAAGTAGGACTCGGGCTTCCCGACAATCGAGGGGAAGGGAGTTGAGAACAACCAGGGAGCGGCCACCACTGGGGGCTCGACGTGCGTTGACGTTTGCGGAGCCATCGCAGCCGGCGGAGCTGATAAGAACCTTTCCACCGTTTGGGGTAAAGTTTGATGGCGACCCTACCACACTCTCTTTTTTCATTACCAATGCTAGACATTACATGGATGATTGGGGGCAAGGCTTTCGTTCGGAGCAGGGCAAAATTAATTTTATTGCCAACAAGTTGAAGGGGAGGGCAGTGGATTGGTATGTGCAGTTACGCCAAGCAGAAGCCACGGAGTTAGAGGACTTTGATGAGTTTCTGTGGGCACTAAAACAGCACTTCGAAGACCCCTTGGCCCAAGAGAGAGCGAGAAGCGCCCTGAAAAAACTTTATCAAGGAACCCTCTCCGTCGCAGACTACGCTTTGGAATTTAAAGCCCTGGCGGGAAAGGTGGAGGATTGGTCCCAGTCAACTTTAGTGGAAATGTTTAAACAGGGACTGGAGACAGAGGTCCTCTGGTGGGCTTTGTGTCGGGACGACCCCAAAACGTTGTATGGGTGGATTCAGTTGGCGGGCAGTGCGGAAAACGCTCTACAAACGTTCGCCCATAGCAAGGAACTGAGGCAAACCAGAGTTAGTAGGGGGGCTCGTGCCCCTGGATTTTCAAGCCGCCCGAAAACGAAAAGTTGGGAAGAAGAAAGGGAACGACGATTTGCGAAAGGTCAGTGCCTAAGATGCGGGAAGGAAGGGCATCGTGCCACTTCGTGCCCGAGACGCAGACCGGAGGAACGGCCGGCGAAAGCGCCGGGAAAATCGCCAGCATTACTGCGTAAGATGAGGGCTGCCTGCGCAGAAGTCGACACTTCAGACCTCCTATTTAGAGAAGAGGAGGAATTGCACTTCGACCAGCCGGCGGGAAAAGGCTACCACCTGCTCTGAAGGGCACCGTTGGGCAGGTGGAAGAAACCGGGCGCGACCACAATTCGGTGAGTGGGAATTTTCCTACACTGACTGTCAAAGTGAAATTGGGATCTAGAACCAAAACTGTTGAAGTCTGGGCTATGCTAGATTCGGGCTGTTAACGTTCACTAATGCACCCCGATGTTGTAGCCGCCTTAGAACTGCCCACGTTCCCTTTGCAACGACCAATGATCTTCACGCAATTGGATGGAACTATGGCTGGGGGAAAAGCGGTTACCCACTCTACAGGACTTGTAGCTTTGCAAATGGGTACCCATTGGGAGAAATTGCCTTTTGTCATAGCTCCAGTGGGGGGTCCTTTGGTTATTTTGGGAATGCCTTGGTTCGTACAACAAAATCCTTTTATCAACTGGCTGCATAGAACTGTAACGTTTGCTGATGGGTTTTATAAAGCACCAGAAAAGGACTTGTTGGAGGACATTGAGGGTGGACGGGTGGCTACCACTACTGTACAGACACTTCAACCCTAGAAGGACTGCCTAAGCAATACCAAGACCTGGCAGATGTGTTTGGAGAGAAGGAAGCAGATCGCTTACCACCGCACCGAAAGACAGACTGTGCCATTGAATTTCTGCCCAATGTGAAATTACCTCACCCAAAAATCTATCCCATGTCTCCTAAAGAGCTGGCCACACTGAGGGAATTCATTGATAAAAATCTAGCTAGGGGTTTCATTGAGCCGGCAAATTCCCCGGTGGGGGCACCTGTCCTCTTTAGACCAAAAAAGGATGGTTCTTTGAGGCTATGTACCGATTTCCGCGGGCTCAATGCAGTATCAATATTAAATAAATATCCTTTGCCCCTCATCAAAGATATGTTATCACATCTGGCCAAGGGCAAAATCTTCTCAAAGTTAGATTTAAGGGAAGCCTACTTTCGCATTCGCATAAGGGAGGGGGATGAGTGGAAAACAGCATTTAACTGTCCTCTTGGGGCTTTCCAATACAAAGTGTTGCCTTTTGGTCTGTCTGGGGCACCTGGGGTTTTTATGCAACTTATCAATGAGGTCTTGCATGACCACCTATTTAAAGGGGTTTTAGTGTATTTGGATGATGTATTGATTTATACTGAAACCATGGCAGAACATATTCACTTGGTGCGTCAAGTGCTTGCTAAACTGAGAAAAGCAGAGTTGTATGCGAAACTGTCCAAGTGTGCCTTCCATCAATCACAGATTGATTACTTGGGGTACAGAATTTCAGCAGAGGGCATTGAGATGGACCCTGCCAAGGTTGAAGCCATTGTGGCATGGGAACCTCCCCGTGCCAGGTGGCAATTACAAAGTTTCCTTGGATTCGCCAATTTTTATAGGGCATTTGCCCAAAATTTCGCTGAAACCGCCCTTCCCCTTACTGAACTACTAAAAACTAAAGCTCAAGGGGATACGCGGCGCTCCAAGAACCCAGGCGCGCTCCTTAAATGGACCCCAGCCTGCCAACAAGCGTTCGATGCGCTCAAACAGATTTTCACCACTGAACCTATTTTGCAGCATCCTAACCCAACTAAGCCTTTCGTAGTGCAGGTTGATGCCTCCGACTTCTCCATCGGAGCAATTCTGCTTCAAGCAGACCAATCTGGCACTCTAAAACCCTGTGCTTACCTCTCTCGCAAGTTCACAGAAACAGAGAGAAGGTGGCATGTTTGGGAAAAAGAGGCGTTTGCTGTCAAAACAACCTTGGAAACCTGGCGTCACTTATTGGAAGGGGCTTCCCACCCTTTCGAAGCGTGGACTGATCATAAGAACTTAGAGGCATTAAGCACCAGTCGAAAACTCAGCCCCAAACAACTTCGATGGGCCGAATTTTTCACTCGCTTTGATTTCACACTCAAGTTTATACCAGGCAGAAAAAACTTTTTAGCAGATGCCTTATCACGCAGACCCCAAGATGCTGGCCCTGGGCCAACGGTACAGGGTACTGTATGGACTGAAAAGCAACTGAGTTTGGCAGCTGTGACGCGCAGTCAGACGCGAGCGCAACAGGCTCAACGCCAGACCGCTCCGCCTCCCTCCCGTCTGGCGCGTCTGCCAATTCCATCAGACTTGAAACAACAGTTGCTTTTCCACCTGAAATCTGACACCTGGTTACAAGCAAATTTAAACACTGTAACTTTTACTGAGGACTTTGCCTGGCGAAACAATCGTCTGTATGTCCCTGAGACTTTACGAAAGACGATCCTCCAGCGCTGCCATGACGATAAGTTGGCTGGACATTTTGGGTACCTTAAAACCCTTCACCTCATCAGATGTCAATTCTGGTGGCCAACTCTTCTAAGGGACCTTAAAACCTATGTGGCCGCTTGCCCTGTGTGCGCAACAACCAAGCGCAAACCTGGCAAGCCTCAAGGCTTTCTGCAACCTGTGGCAACCTCTGCCTACCCATGGCAGGACATATCCATGGATTTTATTGTCGACCTCCCACCCAGTCAACAAAAAACAGTCATTTGGGTAGTAAAGGACTTTTTCTCCAAACAAGCGCATTTTATCCCATGCGCTTCCATCCCCACCACGCAACAGCTGGCACGCCTCTTCCTCGTACATGTGTACCGTCTCCACGGAATCCCCGCCCGTTTGGTGAGTGACGGGCTCACAATTTATGTCACAGTTTTGGCGGGCATTTTTAAAACTGATTGGCACCAAACAAGCCCTCTCCACTGCGTGGCATCCAGAGACGGATGGATCTACTGAAGCTGTTAATTCAACACTGGAACAATATTTACGGGCATTCGTCAATTATCAACAAGACAACTGGGTGGACCTGCTTCCTTTTGCTGAAGTTGCCTACAACAACGCTGTACATCAAAGCACTGGACAAGTTCCTTTTAAAACTGTCTTTGGCCGGGAGTTCGTCCCAATACCCGAACTCCCGCACCCACAATCACTGCCAGCCTCTCTCACTGACTGGGCTGAAACCCTACAAGACTCATGGCACAACATTCAACGAGCCCTCTCCCATGCCCAAACCACCTACAAAAAGCATGCGGATGCTAAACGTTCCCCCCAACCGGCGTTTACTGTGGGGGATAAGGTCTACCGCTCCACGAAATTCATCAAGTCATCCCAACCTTCGAAAAAACTTGGTCCTAAATTTGTTGGTCCTTTCCCTATTATTGCACAAATTAACCCTGTAACTTTCAAACTTGATCTGCCCCACAATCTTAAACATTTGCATCCTGTTTTTCATTGCAGCTTACTCAAGCTGTACCTGCCGTCGGACCGCTGGCATCCCCAACCGACCCCGCCACCTCCCATTATGATTGATAACCAACAACACTTTGAAGTCAAGGAAATCCTTGACTCACGCCGCCAGCGCTCCACTTTGCAGTATCTCATCCGTTGGAAACATTTCCCTCATCCTGAGTGGGTTTCTGCTCACGATGTTCGCTCACCCGACCTGGTTGCTCGTTTCCACTCTGCTTATCCGGACAAGCCGGCTCCTTAGCAATTTTTTTTAGGGGGGCGGTATGTCATGTTCACCATTTCAATGTGTTGTTAACATCGTAACGTTTCACATGTCAAACCGTTATTCCGTGTCTTACATGCTTGAACGTTTGCTGGTATTTTCCATTATTGCTGTGCTCCTTATTTTGCTACTTTGGAATGTATGTTTGGGTTTGCAACTCTGTTCAAGGTTACTTTCCCAGGCAGATGTAACGGTTGTTAGCACCTGGGAGGGGGTGGTTGCTAACGAGCGCTCGGGGCGGGACTGGGTTGGAAGCAAGGCTTTTAAGTTTGTATTTGGCGTGCTTTTGCTCATTCTCAGCTTTCTCTGTATTTGCATACTATTCCTTTAATAAATCAGTTATCTTTAAGCCCGGGCTTGTGAGACTGAGTATTTGGGATTAGGCAACCATTACAAGGTAGTTGTATACTTTATTAGCAGGAAGACTTTATTTAATTACAACGGAATTAAATTGTTCCTATTGTTCCCACACTTAAAAAATAATAATTTCCCAATTTCTCCATATCTCAAAGTTCTGTACCAGTCATCTCCAATAGGCTTCTCCTACGTGCTGATCAGAAATCCCAGGACTTGTGTTACCGATATATCTGGAATGTCCCAAATTAGAGAACACTGGTAGAGTCTAAACACCGGACTAAATCTTTGTTTTCTTTGATTCCTGCAACTACCAAGAATTACTATGGCCCTCCTTCAATCCACACGGCCATAAAAATCATAATACATCTGATAATTCTTCCCCAGAGACAACATCACTATGTAGCTTATACAAACAAAACTAAACAAAGGTACTCTTGCTCTTTTTCATCATTTTTAGGGCCACATACCACCTGCTATGCTCATGGAAGACATCCTTGGAGGCAACTGAGATGATGTATAGAAGCCACATAGGATGAAGACAACCAGAGAGCAAAATGAGTGTGCGTATCGGTGGGCATAGCTCAGAAGAATGGATAGTGAATTATCCCTGATGGGTGTTAGCCACAGAACTCTGAAGTATTTGCTCTTAGTAGCACTGCTACTAAACACGTCACATTAGATTACATTTCTTAGATGTCATGCTGTGCCTGAATCACAGTGGAACATGATGCAGAAGGTCATAAAGCACAGCAGTATATCAGGATATGATCAAAAAGATCATACTGATTAACCCTTAGTACAATTTCAAAAGTCATTTCCCCCCTAGAAAAATACATGGCAAACTGCATTTCAAATTTCATATATTTCTTTCACCTTCAACAAACTCTTTTCCTATTTTCTGGTCTTCAAGAAAAACTCAACAGAACGTTTTGCTGCTTGATGCAAAAAACAAAATGGCAACCCTTCCCTTAGCAGAAACCAAAATTTATACCAGCAGGTGAATTTTGCTTCAAAACTGATGGGATAATATTTTCTACTGCAATCTGTAGTGGAACAGATAAACAGACTGTGTGGAACACACCGCTCTTCCCTGTAATGGCTAGAAGTGGGGTGCAGGGTGGGGAGAGTAGAGTAGCCTGAGGAATGAGGCACTAGCATTCGCAATGGGAAGCAGCTATTATGCTCCATCTAATGACAGAACTGATCTGAGCCTGGATGTTTTCTGCATCCTTAGCAATGTAGAAAATTCTGAACAGCACCAGGGGAAATCATTACTGCCTTACCGTATGTTGTTTTCTTAGAACCATCCACTTTATACAACCCAAGAGTACCAGAGCTTTGCTGGCAACTGCCTGCTGTGATAGCTGTTCTGACGCTTTCTCAAAAGAAGGAAGACTAAGATTGGCAAAGGTATCCTTGTAAGTGTTCTGACACCAACAAGAGAAGCTCTACTTTATCTGCTCTGCATGTTCCCAAAGAGTAAAAGCAGTACATGGACAGCTGTGTTTCATCTTTATGGTGAAATTATGACATTTTAAATGGCCCTTTTGAGAAAAAAGCATTGTTTCTCATTTTAACCCTCCCTCTTAATGTTAAGGTGTGTGGTAAAAATATAAACTCCTATACCAAGCCATGGTTTACTAACCAAAGCCATGGTTTACTGACTGAATCCATGCTTTATGTTCAGTCAAAACTATTACAGCTTAGTATGATGATGAATGAAGACAACCAATAAATTTATGGAACAACCTCTTCACCTGTCTGAACTGTTTTTAGAATGCACAGTTTATGCAAAGAACTGGCCGGGTTTATTGGGTCTCCCTGAGGTGCAGTGAAGTTCCAGTACTTTAAAAGCCCATCTGATGCTTTCCTGTGCTATGCATGTAAGTTACAACCTGTTTGTCAGGGAAGCACATCAATCACATCTGATCATCACATTGGTAAACCTGATGCTTCAGAAGGAATCTCCCAAAACAGATTTTAACAACTAATATAGAAGTTTTTTTCCTCTCTGTAATCCTAAACAATTTTTAAAAATCTCTTCTCCCTTCCTAAAAGCTCATAATAGCACATTTAGTATTAATAGTTGACCAGAATGTATTTTTTCTCTACATTTTCCCCTAACATTGTCACTTTGTTCTTTTCTCTCCTGTGTCTGTTCTTTGGGCAGTAGACGCCATGCTGCTGCCCACCAGATGTGTTGAGACCACAGGTCCCAGAAATCCTGCATAGCATAGCCTTTAGCTAGCTATGAATCCTAGAGGTTGCCAGCCCAAGGAAGGCTACAGTATTACTTGGCAATTGATTGATTGTTTATCTTCCAAAGATATATAACTGGCAGGGATTCTATGATCAATTGTAATAATCACTTCTACATTAACTTTAGGAGTCAGTATCAAAATATACACTTCTAAAACTTCAGAAGCAATTTGGTAGTGTTTATAACTAGCTTAGATTGACTGATGGACTAACTCCCACTTTTTCATTGGAGGCAATATGCACATCTCTTCTAATTTTCCCCTTAGCAGCCACCCTAAGTATATTAGATTCAGAAATAAAGATTGGTTCAAGGTCTATGGTGTGCCTCATGCCCAAGTGGCAATTTAAACCTGGTTTCTCCATATTATTAACTATTCAACCATTATACCATATTTTTGAACAGGCACAGGCAGAAGGAAGGTCCTGACCTACTGGTAGATGTTTAAATGATTTGCAATTTATCAAGAAGGTTTGTTTCTCAAATTTCATTCAACAAGGATTAACAAGTTTGATTCCCATGGAAAAGTCTTACTTTTATCCTATTTAAAGTTCCTCAAATAAAGGAGGAAATTGGAGAAAAAACAGAAATGTATTATTCCATGGAAGTCTTTGTGAACAAGTTCCAGTTCTTGTACTAAAACATGTTTCTGTCCCTGTTTTCTTTAACTATTTTGCACATGGCTCCACCTGACAGACCTCAAGTTTTTAGTGTAAAAGAAGATTCCTGAAAGCTCACTTGTCTTACAGAACGATCTTCCCTTCCAAAGTCCCCTTGACCACTTTTCTTTCAAAGATGAATATGCATATTTCCATATAATAACCTAAATTTAAACAGTTAAATGAGATGCAGAAACCCTCAAAGGATGATTACATGTTCTCATTTTCCTACAGTAAAATGTAATTGAATTAATTAGTGTGGATCCATCCTAAACCTAAGAAAGTAAATCTCCGGAAGTAATTGAACAGGTTTAAACAAACTAATTATCCAGGCACAAATTCTTTCAGAATGTCTTTGGGTATGAACATAATCTTACAGAGCATCTTTGACCCATGTTACTATAATACTTTGAGTACTCAAGGAGTTTAAATGATGATGTAGAAATATATCAAGATATAAAGCACTGTGATTCTTTAAATCAGTAAAGGGTTGTGATTCAAAGTCAGAGACAAAGTCATCTGAAAATTCAGTGTGTTGATATGAATCAAGTGTTTGGCAAAGGTCCACCATTCTTGCGACAAGACTCAATTCTCTGGAGTCGGCATAATTAGTTGCTGTCACCATCAGAATCATTATTTATAACAGCATTTGGAAGACTTAGGATAGATTCAGTGATTTACCATCTTCATAAAAGCCAAACGCAAGTCCTGTTTCCTTCCAGTCAGCTTGTCTATACCTCATTATAGCACAGCAAACAAGAATGACCAGTTTGTTGTAAACAGGATATACCAATAAATGTATGTGTGCCATATGAATTTCTAGTTTGATTTGTATGTGCATCTGTTTTAAAGAAAACTTTATATTAGCAAAGTTCCCTATTTGTATGAATGCAATCATTGGATGAATCCTTGAATCCCCTGCTTCAGTGCTAAGAACTGGCTCTGCTGCCTGAAGGAAAGCTGCAACAGATACCTGCTACTGCTATTTTACTTAAAGTAAGTACTTAAAGGAAGAGGCCTACAGTTAAATTTGCTATCCTGTGCCCCAATCTCATGATGATACATTGAAAAGACATTAGGCTAATGCCTAAAGAGGACTACTGTATAGAATGGAACTTAGAGATTTCTATGCTATGTTCTGATTTAACCCACACTTTTTCCCCAATCATTCAAAGCCATTCCCCTTTCCCTAAATCCTATTCCATTCCAAACTCTATTGATTCTTCTGACTGGAAACAAAGAGCAAACCCAGCACAAAGACATTGTGCAAAGGCTTTGGGTGACTCACCACTGTCCTTGCATATGATTATATGAAATACAGTCAATAATACCAGTGCTGCTTTACAGAGTAGCCTTTATTTTTAGAGATAGAGCTGTGGGTGGGCAATTGTCAAAATTGTCAATAATTTCATCCTGGAGGCAGGTGACTATATAGGAGAGGCAGCAAACAGAAATCAGGCACGTTGAGGTCCAGTGATCAAGGGAAACAAAAAGAAAATCTAGTGGCCTCAAACAGAAAAAAATGTGTGAACTGAGGAAAGATCCAGAACCTTGTATCAATCATCTTCAATTATCTTCATTAGATGGACCTGCCCTCTTAAGCCAGGGAAATTACATGCAATTCTGAACATCCTGGCTACTAGAAATTGTGGAAACCAAGGATCCCTACTAATACCAGTCAGAGGAGTAGGCCAAAGCTGTTCAAGGAGTAGGCAGGGTTAAGGTACAAAAGGAGGACATGAAAGGGGCTTCACTATAGATATAAGAAGTCCCACAGTTTTCCTTAGCTGCAAATGGATTGGAAAATTTCTGCATGGGAATCTTCCAAATAACACCACCTTGAGTTCAATGGAAGACAGGTAGTACATTTTTTTTAAATATACCATAAGCTGGGCCATCATATACTTGAACACTTAAACAGCTTAATGAATTCTGGAGGTCTTTCTAATATTGTGGCATGCTATACCACAACAATTGCAAGGGCCAGTATGAGACTGTAAAAACTGCATTAATTTCTGAAGGAGAGCACAAAGGAGAGTCTAACTTCTCTCTTTTCTCCCAAGCAACTGTCTCTGAAATAAATCATATGCCCAAGGAAATCATTTTCATTCACTGGATTAAAAAAGACACTTCTCAATAATTTTTGGATACATTTTGTTTTTCCTCAAGAATGAACAGGGAAAACACAAATGAAGTTACTGGGTGGAGGGGTGCTCAGGGAGCCATTTCAAGAAATGACATACAGTATCTGTCTTTTCTATTATGTTGTACTCAGCCTGATGTTATCATTCAACTGTAGCACATCAATTGCTAGACACTTTCTTCATTAGATAGAGAAATGCATTATTAGTTTGGCTTCTGGATGATACATTACTCTAATGCATCATTAGAATGGTGTGTCACATCAGCAATGCATTACTATGAAACATTATCAGAGCAATAGCTCACTCAATGCCAAATCTTACAGGATGCCAAAATCCTTTGAGGCAATGGGGGAATGACTTTGACTTATTTTAAGGTGTCCATGTTGTAGCAGGAATTTATCCACAGGCTCACTGAAGAACACACAATTTTGGAACAGAATTTGTTTCAGTTACTTACATCTTTTCCCCATTATTCTATGCCTCTGTTAAACAGCTAGCATCACTAGCTGTTTAACATCCAAATAAATCTGGATCCATTGCTCAATTTCTAGGTAAGCTGCAATGTGTCCAGAACGGTTTGTGGACCCTCCCCAAAATTATAATGCTGTAAGGAAGGTAGCTCAGAGTTACCTGGAGTGAATTTTTGCACAGAGGTCTGCAAAAGCTATTTGTAATCAGAACAAATTTCTAACTTAAAAACTTTGAAATTTAATTCCAAGTTAATGTCTTTTGTAGTTTTGTCTGGTGAATTATTTTATTTATTGAACCAAAGCAACAAACGCAAACATAACTAGACTCAAAATTCATACATGGCCTTCTTTATGCTGTTGAACATATAGAACAATATACAGGAAGATGCAGACTAGATTCTTAATTATTACTATTAAAATACATTAAAGAAATACATTAATAGAGAAGAGTAATGAGGACTTGCATTTCCTACTCCAACATTTTGCTTCTTTACTTTTTCCCAGATTAGTCAATAAATATTTTCTCATGAAAAATATAAACTACTACTTATGAGACATTAATGTATTTTAAAAAAAGAATTTCTTTATTTTACATTATTTATATCCTACCCACTTTATCAAAATCTGAGCAGCTCACACAAGATCAAGAGTATTTAAAACAATCAATATAATCCAATAATTAAAACGCAACAGGTTTAGAAAAATAATAACCATTCCATGCTCTCTACAACTCAAGTTCCAAATGCTTATTGGAAGACCCAGGGTAGGTTGACCTGGAGAGATGTGCCAATTACCAAGAAGGCCTGTTTACGGATTCTTACTCCTTAACCTCCCATAGAAACGGGGTTTTCAGCATTCCTTCCCGAGATGATCAAATACGATGGGCAGATTCTAATGGAGGAAGATAGTCTTAAATATACTGGACCCAAACCAAGTATGGCTTCTAAGTTATTCCAAGCACCTGGAATTGTATTCAAAAACATACTGGCAGTCAATGTAGCACTTTATAATATCAGTATAATACTGCAAAGTGGCTCTTACCTGTTTACCTGGAGGTGCTGCATTCTGTACTAACTGCAGCTTCCATGTAATCTTCTACTGTACGAGTGCACTAAGTATACGTGAAGAATTGCCTACTCCAGAAGAATTTTCCTATTAGTTGTAATAATCACCAGAAGCCTCTCTGCCAGCAAGGAAGGCATGTTATACAATGACATAAGGCAGGGATTTTTTTGTATCAGCTTCTTCATTATTAAATACTATTCTATTTTTATGGCTGTTAGGCAGTTGAAATGGCAACTAAATGCATAATGTGGACTGCAATATATTCCAATTAAATTTGCTCCTCGTAATGATAAACTTAGTTTTTCAGTAGTATTATTTCTTGCAATGTTCCACCATAGTCCATCCACTTTAACTACTTCTCTACTCTTATGAGCCTGACAGGAAGGTCAGTTACAAAAAAACAGATATTATTTTTCCTTACAGGATTCTCCAAGCAGACCATACTATTGATTGGAAAAGACTACCTGTCACTCAAATTTTGCATCAGAAAAGGTGCCAAAGTCTGCAATCAATGTCACATCTGAGATGGACACAGTTGCTCCATCTGATGTGGACATCCTCTCTGTATCTGCTAGCAGTTCCATAAAGAAGTGAATCCTTGTAATAGCCAGGTGGACTCAGAAAAATATGAATTCAGAGGGTGTTACAGAAACAACAGTGGGATGCAAATATGAGTTGCAACAAAAATGTGTATGTTGCTAAGCCCATGCATCTACCATAAGAGCAAGGAAAACGAGTGGGTTCTTTAAGATGTTGCTGACAGGTACAGCAAAGGTGCTTGTGTCAGATCTGAAGCACCTTTCTCCACTTCGGATCTGAATACTGCACACCAATGAAAACCACCCCACCTAGCCAACCTGCATGACCTAAAGAGCTGCAGAACACTGGCTAAATGAAAGGGACAGGAGAATCAAATGTCAGGATTTGAATCTTCTCTGCTTTTGAAATTATTAATAAGGAAGCTTTAGAGCTTGGATAGGACTGTAGACATGACCTGCATACCTGTAAAAGGCAACAGGAAAATTTTGATAGACTGAGATAAAAAAATGCTACAGCTTCACTTCTCTGGACCAATGCAAAATAAAGGTCTTGGTCATGCAAACACATATACAGTTTTAATGCTGTATGACTTTCATTATCCTATTTTCCAATTATGGGATACTGGGAGCCCATTCAGAAATAAGATCAAGTAGTATTTTTTTCATTATTTTGCTCAAGATTGTATTACTAATAAAATCAAAACTATTTATCTTAGGTTGATGAAATCTGGCCCAAATGTAATACTTAATGAAAGAATATCACATTTGATGAAGACTGCTTCATATTTGGCCAAAACAGAGCAGTTTCAAAAAATGTTTTTAATTTACAATGTTTGGGAAGAAATAATTTGGGGGAACAGTAAATGTAAATATACTGTATCTTTTGACTGTTTAGACTTCTTGCAAACATTTTACCACAATTCTAAAATTGGCTTTTCATAAAACCAAGATCAGCCAACAAACAGAAATCTTTATTTGAGGACAAAATCCTATTTTTTACCTGCTCCCCCCACCAAGTCTGATAATATTATTATTCTGAACAAGGCTGCGTTGTGCAAAGATTGTATTTTCCAGTGTGCTGACTTTTTGAAGCACAAGGGAAAACTGCAACTATTTTGTTCCTGTACCTTAAACCAAAGGTTTTTTTTAATATATATATATATATAATAGATATAAAATATAGGAGCAAGGATTACATCATTTTGCACTGGGAAGGAAAGTACATTTTGTATCCCTTTTGCAGCATGGCAGATGTATATAGATGCAATTTAGTCAAGCATTTATAGTTGGTACAAGATCTACATAGCTGTCCTCATGGTTTCATGCAAGCTAGCCAATGTCTTGAAATATATTTGTTTTAAATGGTGTAAGAATATATAATTTAAGCAATGAAGTTGCCACACTGAAATCTGTTTAGCAGAAGGATATAAGCTTTTTCATATTGCCTTGTCATACGTTGTGAACAGATAATGCCAAAGGCAAGTACAGGTAAGTTGTGATTAGTGCAAGTTCGAACAGTGTATTATTCAATTTAGTGCGATTTATAAATTGATACTAAGTTGTGTTTAATGCAAACTAAAATTCAGTTACTGCAAGCATGGCACATGACCAGTTGAGGCTAGCACATACACAGTTGCCGTTGGGGTTTTAGACACTAATTGTTGTTTGTGCAAAATGGAGAAAAAGAAGATTCTGTTCAAGGAAATCTCAAAAGAAAAGAGGTTCATTTTGAAGAACTACTGTAGAATACAGGAGATAGCGGGTATGCTTTGGATATGGGTTTATCCTGTTTTACTGTTATATAGTATTTCATTAATAAACATATAAAATTAACATAATTTTTACATTAACATAATAAACATATAAAAATTTAATTTTTTTTAATTTCTGTCGAACTGGAACCAATTACCCTATTTTCCAATTTCAGTGATCTCAAATGAGAAAAATGAAATCTTACAAAATCTATGAGATGTCACATCATTTAGGTGTTCTCGATAAAGGCTTAGGTTGTGTTACAGAGATCACTGGCAAGGAAGGAGAGGGCCCCCTCTTTCCTCACCGGCAATCTCCATAAGAGTTTGAAATCACAAAATACTGTGAAAGCTAAGATGCAAAGCTTGTGATATTAATTCTGATAAGAAATGTATGTAGGAAGAGATCTTGGTGTTAGACTGGCCTTTCTCAACTTTTTGACCCTGGAGGAATCCTTGAAATATTTTTCAGACCTCGGGGAACCCCTGCAGATTCAGGCTCAAATACAGGCCACAAGTTACAAAATTATTACAAAATTATTATATTTGTTTCATGTGTAGCCCTGTATATACTAACAGTATTCTTAAACTAAAAATAATGAAACTTACCTCTTTAATGTGAAGTTGCCTGAATTTGAAATAATTTTTTAAATAAATTGTGATCTCCCAGGGAACCACGAGTGACGTCTTGTGGAACCCTAGGGTTCCACAGAACCCTGGTTGAGAAACCCTGGTGTTAGACTATTCCTTAGTTGTAAGCCCTTTTTTATACGTCTAATTTAAACATCCAATACAAATGGTAGAAGAACATGGGGGGAAGGTGAGTGTGGTGTGGTGTGGTATGGTAGATGCAGTATAGTATCGTATCTGTCCTAACAGCCAGGAACCACGCTGAGACAAGGAACAGGTCTCTAGTGTTTTATTGCAGCTACATAACAGGAAAATCCTAACAAACTGAAGAAGCGGGGGAAAAACCCAGACATATAAACCCCAAAGGTTAAGGCGGGCCCAATCTGTGTCTCTTGGAATGGCTACCTAATTCCTCAGTGCTACGCATGCGCTTTACAGCCTGGATGGGAGCCCCCTGCTCGCCATCCTTACTCATGACATCACCCTCCCCTCCAGATTCACATTCCATTTCAGCCCCCTCCCTTCCAGAGTCTTGATAAGATTCGCCGTCTGCTTCTAAGGTCCCATGGGAACTGGGCAACGATGGAAAGTCTTCGAAGGAAAACTCCTCCAAGGACGAATCAGTGCTGCTCTCCAGGTCTGATAACGCTTCTGGCCCAGGTGGCTGCTGCTGGAAAATAGCTAGATAATTAGAAGAGTCGTCCCCCCTCCCCCCTGGGAAATGCACGCCTGAGGTGGAGGGCTGCAGGCCCCCCCCCTCTGTAACTGAAGTCAAGGCTTCAGGCGGGGGTGGAAGGTGCAAACTTATGAATTCCTCTGCCTGCTCAGCCAAATGAGGAATCTCTGGTAGAGTGCGAGGCTTGGGTTTGTGAGGGAAAAGCTGATGGAAACGATGAACCAGTGCTGGAGCATGTACATCTCTGGCATTCTCCCATGTGCGCTCTTCCTCAGGGTACCCTTTCCAGTGTATGAAATATTGGATGCCCCTTCCCCTCCTCCTAGAGTCCAGAATTTCCTCAACTTCGTATTCCTCCTCCCCCTCCACAATTACTGGAGGTGGAGGGGGCAGTTGCGATCGCAAGGCGCTTGGGGGAGGGTCTTTGGCTAGCAAGGCTCTGTGAAACACTGGATGGACTTTCATGGATGCTGGTAGCTGTAAACGATAAGCCACTGGATTTATCTGCTGCGCCACAGTGAAAGGGCCCACAAACTTAGAGTCCAACTTCTTGGAGGGCCTGGTAGGGGTCAAAAACTTGGTAGAGAGCCACACTTTGGTCTCCTACTGCAATCGCTGGCCCCTCTTGTCTGTGAGCATCTGCAGCTCTCTTGTAAGCACTCTTTGCCCTGTTCAGCTGCTCCTTCAAACTTCTCTGGTAGACTGCCCTGGGATCTCAAGACTACTGGCGGGCATGCTGCTGCTGCTGCTGGCGCCGGTTGTGGGTTAATCGGAACTGGTTGTTGTAACTGCTGTAGCATGGCAGCTTGTAATGTGTTAACCTGTAGATCTACCTGTTGTTGGTGTTGCTGCAGGGCTGCTGCCAATTGTTGGATGGCGAGCCGAAATTCTTGGTTTTCTGTAGACATTTCCAAATGTCTCTCCTTAAATTCTTGTTCCTCCCTCTTTCGATGGGACTAGGAGTTTGTTAGGATTGATGTCCTAACAGCCAGGAACCACGCTGAGACAAGGAACAGGTCTCTAGTGTTTTATTGCAGCTACATAACAGGAAAATCCTAACAAACTGAAGAAGCATGGGAAAAACCCAGACATATAAACCCCAAAGGTTAAGGCGGTCCCGATCTGTGTCTCTTTGAATGGCTGACCAATTCCTCAGTGCTACGCATGCGCTTAACAGTCTGGATGGGAGCCCCCTGCTCGCCATCCTTACTCATGACACTTACTCATGACAGTATCGTATCGTATCGTATCGTATAGTAGATGCAGATGATACCCAATTATACATCTCCATCCTGGGTGAAGTAAGTGATGCTGTGGCCACCCTTTCCGAGTGCCTGGGGGCTGTGGGGGCCTGGATGGGGGACAACAGGTTGCGGCTGAACCCAGGGAAGACGGAGTGGCTGTGGATTAATGGCTCCTCAATTTCTGGAAAATTGTCATCTTTAGTTCTGGATGGGGTTGCACTGCCCCAGACAGACCCAGTGCGTAACTTGGGATCCTCCTGGACTCACGGCTCCTCCTTGAAGAGCAGGTGGCAGCCATGGCTAGGAGGGCCTTTGTGCAACTTCGTGTTGTGTGCCAGTTACGCCTCTTCCTGGAGCGAGAGACCCTTCAAATGGTCACTTATGCCCTGGTTATCTCCCATATAGACTACTGCAATGCGCTTTACATGCGGCTACCCTTGAAGAGTATCCGGAAGCTACAGCTTGTGCAAAATGCAGCTGTGCAGGTGATCTTGGGTTTCCCAAGATCAGGAGACGTCACTCCTTTGCTCTGCAAGCTGCATTGGTTGCCAGTATGCTTCCGGGTCCAATTCAAGGTGTTGGTTATCACCTTTAAAGCCCTACATGGCACGGGTCCAGGTTACCTAAGGGACCGTCTCCTCCCCATCACATCAGCCCGTCCCACCCAGTCATGTAGAGAGGGCATGCTACGGACCCCGTTTGCAAGAGAATTCCATCTGGCGGGGTCCAGGAGGCGGGCCTTCTCTGCATTAGCACCTGCCCTTTGGAATATCCTTCCCCTGGAAGTGAGATTAGCTCCCTCCCTCCTGGACTTTAGAAAACAGCTAAAGACCTGGTTCTGTAATTATGCCTGGGGTGGGAGGGAGAGTAGCCATTCCTGGGGATGGTTAGTTTCTTAGAAGGACCCAGCTCTGCCTGCAAATCATAAAGAACTTTTAACCATTGAGGTTTTTATTATATTTATTGTATTTGTATTATAGGGTTTTATAGTTTTATATTTTTATCTATCTTTTATTGTAAACCAGCCAGAGTCCCTTTTGGGAGATGGGCGGTGATAAATTTGATAGATAGATAGATAGATAGATAGATAGATAGATAGATAGATAGATAGATAGATAGATAGATAGATAGATAAAAATAGTATAGTATAGTATAGTATAACACAACACAACATTTCCTACAAGGAGAAAAGAAGTGTTTGCTTTGGGGAGTTTACAATTCTACAATGGCAGGATTTCTCACAATTTTTTTGAATGAGGTAATTATGTTTGATAACACATCTGCCAGGATCATAAAAACTTAAAATCTTAAGCTGTTACATAGAAATTACTTTTGAAAATCATTTAGAAATATTACTGATGTAAGCCTATTATATGTGAGGAACTAAGTGATTCAAGGACAAAGAAGATGACAATGATTTTCCTTTCCCGTCAGGGCTCAACTAACTGTGTCACTGTTCCAGCATTTTAAATTGGAGATAACTGTGCTTAATAAGCAATTGAGTATAAGCAGATGCAACTGAAAAATCCGTTTGCATTACTTCTAAAATAATATGCAACAAAAATATACAATTCATAGCCAAGGCAGGCATTAGTTTTGAGATTTTCTTAATGATATACTTTAAGTAAGGGTACATGTAGGATTGTCAAGGTTTAAGTATCACTAAAATCAATGGGTAGGCAAGTACAAGATTTTTAAAATGACTGTTGCATGAACTTTTATGTATTATTGGAGAGGATACAGCTCATGAAAACAATGTTTTGGGGAAAATAAATAAATAATAAAATCCAGGTAATCTCTGTCTTGTTTCATTACTTATAAATGTGTTATAATGTTAGATCACTAAAAAATATGCAAATATTTAAGGGAAAGATTAGTAGGTGCTCAGATTGCCCAGGAATTGCATTCACTGGAATCAGTTTTAATATAAATGGAGGGGACTACCATAATTGTACTATGAAATATGTTGATGGTTCAGCATTTTTCATAAAACGAATGGGACTGCCATTTCTAAAATGATGGTCATAAAGTATGTATCACTGTTTTGGAGGCATCAAAACATATCGTGAAAGGAAAAGATGAGATATGGAAGGATCCCAAGACTATTATCATTTATAAGTGTGGTTGAATATGATCTACATTCTATCAATATTTTTTTCTAGGATACAAAACCAGAATTGAGTAACAGAGAATATCAAAACAGAGTGGTAGTGATAATACACCACAATTCCTCTTTGAAAATATGAATTACATATAAATTGGACACTTTATGAGTATCTACGATTGCATGCACACACACACACACACACACACAGTGTGTTCTGGGAAAAGTATTGATTCCCAAATTTTCTGAATGTTTGCATCTTTTTGCCACTGAATGCTATCAGAGCTTCATGTGTTTTTACTGATATTATCAGATGAGCCCTAGTGAACTAGTTATACCAAAATGTGATGCTTTTTTTGTGTATTTGATAAAACTAAATCTTCCAACATACAGTGCACTTATGATAAAACATAATCACTCCAATAGAAATAAGAGGGCCAGTTGTATGAATACTTCACGAACAATCAGAGCAGATTTTGGCCTTATCTATCCTATGTAAATCTCGTAACTAGTAAAATTCTTAGCCATACAGAATGTAGAGGTAAGACATGCCTCACTCAAAAGAAATTTCTGAAGAACTCTGTAAAAAAAGTCAATGAATTCTATCAGTTATGAAAAGGCTAGTTTCAGTGATGCCTATCCCCCCAGAAGGGTATAAAACTGTTTCTAAAATCCTGAAATATTTGGAATAACAGTGAATCTTCTCAAGAGTGGCTGCCCTGTCTAAATCATTCCAAGAGTGCAGCATAAACTCATCCAGGAGGTGACAAGGAAACCAAAAACAACGTTCAGGAATCTGTAGGCCTCTCCTGCCATGACTAAAATCCATGTTTATGACTTTACTGTAAGACTTTCATGACTGAGTGGGTATTTTATACCTGCAACCATTGTTCATTGCCAAAACAGGGGCACAGCAGACCAGCATAAACGTTCAAATACAGGCAGTCCTCACCTAACAACCATTCCAAGTTATGAGGGCATTGAACGAATGGTACTTATGCCCAGTTCTTAAAGTTACAGCCACTGCAGTATCCCCACAGTCATGTGATCAAAATTCAGGTGCTTGGCAGCCCACCTGCATTTACAATTGCAGTGTGCGCTTCAATTCCCCCCCCCCCACCTGCCTATCTCCCCCCATTTCTGCCATTTTGGCTGCCTTGCACTCCACCACCCCTGCCACCCTGCACTCCACCACCCCTAGCTGGCCTTTACCGTCTTCTTCCTCCCACTGATGAGGTGTGCCCAGCCTGGCCCTTTGCAAGGCAGCTATTTGCCATGGGTGGTCTTCTTCCTGAGGCCACATGTGGTCTTCTGAAGCCTCGCAAGAGGCACCTTCTTGTGAGCTTTAACAGATAGACTGCCTGGTCATTCTGACCAATGGTAATTTTTTTTCCTAAACAGAGGATCCCTGATATCCCCTATACAATGGCTAAATTCTATGCCTAAACCATAAGGCCCTACTCAAACGTGACAACAGAAGTAGGTGGCTTACTTAATTACACGTTATTGTATTTTTAAATGGGTGAGAAGTGCCAGCTACAGATGTAATAAATAAACCATTCTAATGGATCACCAGGCTACAAAAGCGGTATCATGAGTAAGCACACATCTTGGGGGACAGTATCTGCCACTGTATTACTTTTTGATAGATTCCTATAGCATGGGATCTAATTTGGATGTGCAGAAATTAAAACTGACAGCAACTAAGCTTCAAAATCTGATACAATGATTCTTTGCCATTTTTGGAAACAGACAGTAAAGAGATGATGAAATCCAGCATTCTGCAGCACTACCTTCTTTTCTTCCCAATGCTTCCCCAAATGTGCTTTGAAGAGTCCCCAAAGCTTCCTGAGCAGAGTTTGGACTGTTCTGGAGTTTATTGGATTAGGGTAAATTCTCAACTCTTTGTTCTGCCAACAGGATTATCTCCATCAACCTACACTGGATTTTATCTAGAAGCTATTATAGAAGGTAAAGATATAAATAAATACTTACTTGCTGGCGAGGGTATGTTGTATCGATTGTTTGTTGAATTGCCTTGAATGCCATGAAGAGTTGAAAGTGAAAGTCCTCCAATGACAGGAGGAAAAAGTAATGGGTATGGTGGCCCAGGATAATGAGTCATATGTCCATTGACTGTTGGTACAGAACACGCACGGCTGCTGGTTGTCATGATTATGCCTTAAAGGGAAGAGATGCCCACATCACTGCTCCATAGAAGTCTGGAAACAGGACACCTAGTCTGGCGATACACCATGAGTTATTTTCTCAATAGACAATTCCTCGTTTTTCCTCCCTACTGAATTCTTCCAGTCATTTTCCTGGTACATTCCTGCTGCAATGATAATCTTTTGTTTGTTTGTTTTTAATATGACCACATATAGGGGACGGCTGTTTCACTGTTGTTCCAAGCTTTTTCTTTTTTCCTGGAGCAATAGGTTCACTCTACAGCTGCTTGTGGAAGTGTTCTGTAGAGGACAGGGAAAGGCAGGATAGAAATAAATAGAAATTACAAAGACTAGCAATTTTGCAAAATAATCTTTTTAACTAAAGAATAGTTATCTGATAAACAATTAACAGACAGACAGTTATCATAAACATGGTAACTATTTATTGTGAAGAACAGCCAAATCAGGCTGGCTACAAGTGTTGGTCCCTTGGGTAATTTCAAGGGCAAACTATGTTCCTTACATAGAATTAAGATTCCTTTAACTCTCCTTCCCCAAATCCAGATGACTTTTCTCATTGGGGGTTAAAGGGATAAAATGCAAGGCTTAAGGCAACAATTTCACTCTATAAAAACCTACCAAAAGTTAAAAAGAAAAAAAGAAAAGGTTCAAAAAATTCAGTGCCAGCTATTTCAGTAGTATTACAGCCACATCTTATTCAACATATATGCATGGCAGAAAGTATTACAGCTTAAAAGTTCTGTATCATTCTTTAAAAAACCTACCAGACAATCCATTTTATAAGCAACTTTTTCTAACAAATGCATATTACATTCAACTTGCCCTAATACATGAATTTTTATATGCATTTGCACCAATACAGATATTTTTATAAGCAAGTTTTCCATCTGATAAATATTTCAAGATGAACATAGTGAACACTGTGAATTGTTTGTCTGTTTGAGCCACAAATTGTTTTGGCAGATTGTTCCATTTAATTTGAAAAGAAATCCATGACAGATTTCTCCAGTATTCCTAAAATATAGTAGAAATATTTATTAAAGTTATCTGCTATATGTCCCTTCTCTGATTTTACAAAAAATATTATAGACTATAAATATGCTGCTATTTCATTTTGGTGAAAAATATATATCCTGATGCACAATAACCAGTGAGCTATATTTTATATTTAGTTTTCTCTATTACTTCACTTTCAGATAAATTACACAAAACTCTCTTTTGGAAAACAATATTACATTCAGAACCATCTTTGGTGCTCTGGTGTGGAAAAGAATAGCCCATTTGCTGATTCTCAAGCAGTTTATTAATTTAATTTATTGTAATTCTCTGGCATCTATGATGCTCTTTTTGTATTCAGAGTTATTTGTGTAGGCATATTCACATTTAAATTTAGACCATATGCATTTACATTTCCACAGAATCTGAATTTCCCCAGAAAACAGAAATATTGAAATGGAAGGGTAACTACTGCTATCCTTAAGACAGTATTGCTTATTAAATTTTATGGGAAATACTGAAACACAAATGTCATTGTAGATCTCCAGTGCACTAGCTTCCACGGGTAATTGATTATCTTGATCAACTGTTTTTAAATTACTATTACAATCCTCACAAAAAGTGTTCATCAGCTGAATGCAGTTTTGTCCTGTGGACTTGCATACTTATAAATGAAAGCCTTTTGACCTAAAAACAATTTTTTTGCAAGTGTGCACAGCACCCAAAGGAAGCAATTAGGTGTCACTAGGACACAGTAATGCTTTACCCTTCCCGGTCCCCACTTCTCTAGTATTTTGTTCACTTGCTGTCCATTACATTGGGCTTTTTAAAAAAACCAGACACTGGTCAGACAGCTTGTTCTGGTCCTGTAGTGGCAATGCGGAAGACCACTGTTACAGTGTATCTCGAGGAGTTAATGACATATGTTGATTTTCTCCCTCACATAAATAAGATTAGAGTTTATTTTGAGTTATACTGATGTTTAATTGGCTTGTTTTTATTTCTGTTTGGCATGAGGAGGGGGGAGATAAAATCACAAGATTGTTAGTTTAAGCACAAGCCCACTCCTCCAACAGCCCCCCAGAAAGTGTGGAGTGGGAGGGGAGAGATAAGAGAAAAACCCCAGATTGTTTTGTTAAGCACTAGCTTATCTGTAAGGCTTCCCAGGGTCTTGGAAACAGGTGTTGTAGGCCCTGAGAAGTGGCCAGTCAAGGTCAGGCCATGGAGCTTTGATACCATGGAAACCTGGTCACGAGGTTTAAGGGCCAGCCTTCGATAAAACTCCTGGGCTTGCTTTTGGAGTTTGGGGAGCCTGTGCACAGACCTGAGCGCTGGGTGCTGTGTATATTGAGCCACCCTGGGGCATCTCTGCTGTCCTTATTAAAGGGCTCCTGGCAGTATATGGGAGATAGGGTGTCACCTTGCTTAGGTATGTTATGATTTCTTTCTTTATGCTATGCTATTTACACTTTTGTATAATCTGCCTAAACGAGTTTCTGGTTTAAACTGTGTTTCTATTTAACTGTGTTTGCTTGAGTTTATAATAAAGCTTGAAGTTTCTTTATCCACTGGCATGCTTATTATTTCTGGATCTAAAATAACCAATTGTCTGAGCACCTGATCATTGCTTGGACACTTGGCAGAACAGGTCCCCGTTGTACCTCTGAAGAATAGAATAAGAAGTGAAGCTGGGAAGGCAGAGACAGGGGGTTCCAGGATACAGAGGGACTATTAAATATACATCTCTCTGCTACCAAGAGCACCAAGCAAATACCTGTTAAACTTGAAAAGGTGGGAGAAAGAAGTCAAGAATTTAAACTTTGGAGCATAGATATACAATGGCTCTAAGATTCTTTGCTCTACATTGGCCGATCAACTGTTGCATTTAAAGCTTTATTCTTGTCTGCAATGAAGAATCTAATCTAGCCAAGTTGTGTCAGACAACAGTGTCAGAGAAACTATTATCAAGTCAAGTGCTGAATAAGTAGTTAAGGGTCTACAGAGGTAAGATTTACTGCCAAGCTCTAGTGTTAGGCCTCTGAAGCAAAACACTGCCCTCTCTTTACAACTGAACTGATACCTATATCCTGTAATTCATTTTATGTTACTTTTATATTGAAAATTGTATATGTCATCCTTTAAAACAAAATCTCTCTTGGACAAGAACAGTCTTATATTCATCTGTGCACTGATCTATCTTCCCTATTGATCAATGCAATATATGTAAATATCTAAAATGCATTGTGATCCTTTTTTCATTCAAAGCTATATTTGCACAAGCAAAAAACAGATAGCTATAAGAATCATAAGAATGTCATTTATTTTCAGAATTAGGCTATTACTAAGGGTTAAGGCATCAGGCTAGAAACTGGGAGACTGTGAGTTCTAGTCCCGCCTTAGGCACAAAGCCAGCTGGCTAACCTTGGGCCAGTCACTTTCTCTCAGCCCTAGGAAGAAGGCAATGGCAAACTACTTCTGAAAAACCTTGCCAAGAAAACTGAAGGGATTTGTCCAGGCAGTCTCCAAGAATTGGACATGATTGAACAAACAAACAAACAAAAAAAGGCATAGAACTAGAAAGAAAGAAATGGGAAATACAATCTTCACTCTCCCCATTATGATCAAGAATAATCAGGAGTGAACTGCAATGTACTTTTTTAAAAACTGGAGATTTCTTTTAATTGTCAATTATAAGAAAACAAACTTATTTCTCCAGATGTTACTGTTTTCATTGAATTGTACCTCTATGTTAGTTGAAAATTATTTTTCAAAAATTATAGTTCTAAACTTAAGAAAAATAGACCCTTATTGCCTGATAGAATAATAGAATTATAATTTGTTTTTCTCAGTACACTGATATACCTTTTTAATTGGACTTTCTAACTGGACATTCTCTTTTGTCTGGCAGATGCTCAAATACTGTCAAGCCCTTGATATGACAAAGTCAACATGTTTTATATGAAAAAGGAGGTTTTTCAATGCCTCTATTTTCCACTCAATGAAAGATTTCAAGCTGATCACACTCCAAATGTATGCTAAACCAAAGCAATTTTTGTGGCTTGCATAAAATGACAGCAAATTGATCAGAAAATGCAAAAGAAAGTAGCAATAGCTTGGAAAAACAGACCTTCCATTTTCTTTTTACTTAAAGCTTCTAGTTGAACCCCTTAAGAATCTGACAGAAGATGTGTTTACTTCCAGATAAATGGGTCTTAGTCCCACATGGCAGCCTGCCCAGTGACCACAAAGCTATTTAAAAAGACGAAGAGAGCAAAATGCTAATCCATAAAATAGTTCTTTTTGGGGAGGTGGGGTCAATTGGTGCACAAGATAAACCATGATATCATCAGTCATCCAATGGACTGATGTGATTTCAATTGCTGTTGCTTCTAAGCAAACTTTAAAATACTTTTTTCAAAAAAATGATCATAGTTTTAGTCTTCTGACACCAAGATCAGCAGCTTTTTCTAGGCTGAAGGCCGCCTTTGGCTTCTTTGTGGTACAGTGTCCTCCAAAAAGTAGTTGGCAGAACCAGGACAAAACCAGCATTTGATTTAATTTAATTTACATGTAAACCTAATTAAAATTAATTATATTTAATATGATTACTTTTCAGTCAGGTAGTTGGCAGGAGCAGGACAAAAACTAAATTTCACTTAATTTCATTTACATTTAAACTTAAGTAAAATTAAATATATTTAATAGGATTACTCTCTGGTCATGAGAGCACAGTGTTCCAAATTTAAAGGCAAAAAGGTCTTCTTGAGTATGCAGGAGTGTATAGATAACACCTGTTGGCAATTCCTTAAATCAAATATGTCTTTCCCCAGGATTCTGCAGCAGCAGCTCCAAAACACCTTCTTTCCTCTGAATCCAAAGCATGGTACAGATCTAGTACTGAGCCATTTCCCCAATATGCCAGATTAAAAATTAAAACATGCTAAAAACTTTGCAGGTTTCTGGAGGCTTTTCGAGGCCTCCTGCAGCTTTGGGCCTCTTGTCTGCAGAGTTCCAGCTATTGGATCCATGCTGCATGTGAAAATATGGGGAAATAAGGACATCTGAAGGTGAAGAAAAATCCACATTTATAAAATTTAATCCCACTGAAAGTAGGGAAGAACAGGTCCATTTGAAAGTTTAGTGGCTCTCTTTTTACTCCAAATAACTAAACAGCTTAAAATTAAGCTCATCTTTAAGTAATGGTTTTCTAATTTTTGAACAATATAAAATAATACACAAATTGTCTCTAACAGATAATAAAAATAACGTAAATCTACATAACAGAGAAATCATATTCATTTCTCCATGGTTTATCAGTAATTACAAGCTACTTACTGCATCTTACGGTAAAATAAAATCCACAGAATAGGTTAGTTATGATACAAAAGGTTTTTTAAAAAGCACGTGATGGGGGAGATTGGCTGTCAAAGTGTTATGTTTCCTTTATTAATGTAGCTCTGTGAAACTGAACAGCATGAGCAATCTAATAACAAACATTCTTTGAGGACTGTTCAGGGAGCAGAAGGACATCCAGTTATTGTTCAACCCATCCCATTGGTCCATATATGGTTTGAAAGCACAATAGAAGGAAACAGGAAACTGAATGGTCCATCGGCATTATCTTATTAGCTGCTAATGGATATCTGAGAGGAACACACATCTAATTCTGAAAGGCCTGTACTGATCTCCCAAGTAATAACTCTTAATTAGCAGATTCTGTTTACAGATGGAACTTAATGTACCCTTTTGTCTGGAAGAGATACAGGCATCTTGAAGGAAAATACAAATGGCTATTTTTCTCTCTGGCATAGAGCAGTTGCTACAATTCAAATAGATAAAAATAGCACACTAATAAAAAGAACACACACACACACACTATCTTTTGGTTTAGATACTGAAAGTTTAATTTATAAGATAGTACTTCTACAAGTATTGAACAATATTTCTGATAAAACATTGTCTTCTCCAACTTGGTGTACTTTTGAAATATTCAGCTCCCCTAATGCTCTGATCAACATGGCTATTAATGTGCTGACAGTCAACTCCTATAGTGGCCCATGCTGGAGAAAAATAATGTAACACCACCCATCTCACTTATCATATCATTGGATGTATTTGCTAAACCTTTTCCCCAAGCCAAAATCATGCTAGATATATGAACTGTAAAATGCTCAAGTGAACTGGATCTTTTCCAATAGATGCACTGCTATTACCCATATCAAGAAATGTATAAATAGTTGTACAAGCATCATGCTCCTGGGAGTTGCTGCTCTCAGAAGGAATGTACATCCCTTTGTTTCACTATCAATTAAGAAAAATCTCTTTTCTGTTTGCATTCCATAACTCTTTCATTAGTCAGCCATAGCCCAGAGAATTCTGCGAAGAAAGATAAATGGATGGGTCAACGGATGGGTTAACAATTTTACTGTTTGTAGAGCCCTGAGAAGCCAGATGTAGGAGAACTTGATTGTGTTTATGTAAAGGATAAGTAGTGAATTTCCTGTGCTGTCAACTTCCAAAACATCCTGCAAGGGAATGCACCATAATTACCTCAATGGAGATCAGGCAGTTACAGCGAATAGAAATGTTTTATCCTTCTTACATATAATACTGTGATTATACCCTACAGCTGCAATTATGTGCACTGTTTTGCACACATACATGGTATTGAAATCAATGCCTTATGCTAGTCAAACTTTGCTTACTAGACATACACCTTTTCAGAGTTCGAGTATTTCTTGTAAAAGCAGTGCTGTGTCAACTCAATATATTTGAAGTAGTGTGTAAAGTAAGACTAAGTTATTTGACTCCAATGCATGAGGAAGGAACCAAATATATGATGATCAAAAGTGTCCCACTGATTCGCTTAAATCTCTGTGCTTGACATTTATCTCTTTTGATGTGTGAATTGGTCATGAGCTGCTCTGGAAAGTTATATGGCCATTAAGAGTACATGAGGCAACATCAGCAATGCGCCTAGAAAGGTAGTCCACAGGCTATACAGCAAGATTCTTGGCTCTGATAGAGTATGCATTCTTTGTCTTAGGGTCAATTTACCTTCCAAACCAACATTAAATTTAAGGAGCATAACATTTTAGAGATGGAAGGCAGTATGTGTGTCAAATTGAATGTGTTAGGGGCCATACAGAAGGTGTAGGAAGGGAAAAGTGAGCATGTTCAGAGTATAAAGTGTCTGCATGCATAACATCTTCTCTCATTCTGCAATCTGGAACATTAAAAAAGGCAGCAGAGGTGAATATATGGAAAGGGAGATGGATGAGAACAGGAACAACAAGAGGACAGAGCAGAGAATTTGGTGGTAGCAACTGGATACATAACCAAAATCAGTGGGCTGGGAGCTGTTCAAATGTTCTTGGAAGGGTCTCATGTGGTCCATGGATCATGCAGTAAATACCTCTTTGTGTCTGATGTACAAGTTTTTATTCTACAAATGCTGAGAGGGAGAGATAATTAATGGGACCAAACAGGCATGGAGGGGCAATTTAATTTCACCCTTTCCTCTCTATCAAAGTAATCCTCTCTTTTAAAGCTGCCATATGTTCAGTGGGAAAATCTCCCGATGAAAACCTGCTCGTGCAATTTGTCTATAAAAATTGCACATTAGATGCAGGCATATTCCACAACGTACCTGATTTGTCTCCTGAACCTTTTCAAATAATCTTAGTAAACTACTGCAGTGGTACTCCAGGGTTTACTAAGAACCAGCTAAAATATTATGAAGTGAAGAAGGCAGGAGTACAATTTCCTTACCCTTCTCTTATATTCAAAAAGAGATGAACATTTTCAGGCTTGGGGAAGCAAAAGTACAAATGACTCATACATCCTTTCTAAAGACCAGTACTGAGTTCTGCGAAATTAAATTGCTAAATTGACACATTATAACCTAATTCCAAAAGGCTGTAAAATTAGATCTCTAAAAGCAGATGCTTACAATGCAGAGTACAAGTTTACAATGTTCCATAGACATACACAAGATGCCCAAATGCACAATTCCTTTTTCCTTCCTTACATGCTGTGAGACCTCAATATGCCTCAAAATAGAACCTGGATGATATAGGGGAGAACCAACCCATTTCCTCTGGATAGAGGATGCGCTATTTTTTACTATTCTATTCCAGGTCCTTCATTTATAAGCTCAAACACACTTCAATCATGCTAATATTTTTGCCAGATCAGCTAGAGATACTACTGAGTTGATTGTGGTTATGTATCTATTTTAAAAGCTGTATTCTCCATTTAGTTTCTTGTCAAAAGAGCAATAAAGAAGTACCCTAGGAAAGAACAACCATTAACTGGGAAAGAACAAAATGATGATGACTTGGAGGGTAAAACAGCAATTTTACAGTCAATATTTTACTTAACTGATCCAATAAAGCAACTGCTACATGCATAATATACTAAGATAATTCAGTATTTCTGTATTATCTGCAACCACTGCAAAAAAAACAACAACCACCTTAGAAAGGCTAGGAAAACAAAGGAATACTTTCAGTTGTATTAATTTATTAATATTAATGTTATTATTATTTTAACTTACCTTCTACAACTTGATGTAAATAGGGTAGAATATCACTTAGAAAACAAGTGGCACCACTACCTTGTATCCAAGGTCAGCTGTTAGGACCAGAGGGATCTGACATAGCCTGCCCAAGCCACTTTTTTTTAAAATGCACCTTTGGAATGCACAGGCTTCCACAGAAGTGGCATTATACCCCAATGTTTTTTATTTGTTCTGCTGTTCATATACAAAAGGGATGGGGCTTGTCCTGCCCTGCCATAACACTGCTTTCATCTCTTTCTCCCCTCCCCATGGACACTGATGATCAAATAGCTAAAAATGACATATGTAAGGCTCTGAATCTGTCCAAAGAAGTGTATGAAATGAAAATTTAATTGCATCTTTCGCATTTCTCTGAATATTTTCATTATGTAAGAATGCATAATAATGCAGAAATGAGCAAGATGAACCTAGTAAGTGACACGATATAGATACATGGAGCTACATTTAATGTAGCAAAATATGTTGCTTCTGAGTATGTAAAAAGGTACACCAATCTCTCAATGGTATTAGTCAGTTGAAAGAGTAAGTTAAAGGGATGATCAATGATTTTTGCTGTCAGCTGGTTTCCCACACCAGACCTCAGGATACACTACGTCACTATTAGAACATAGAAACCTCTCCCAGTACGTGGTTAACATAACCAGTGTTTCACCAAGAAGGGCTTTAACATCCCTTCACCTGCAGACCTTGCCTTCTGCATATCTCAAAGGGAGATTTTGTAAGCCTCTGTCCTTGCGGTGTTGGACACGTGGAGGATGTTATCCATTATGTTCTCCACTGCCCCATATACAATGACATCAGGGCCAAATTATTAATGGCAGATCAACTTAAGGGCCCCTGACCTTGAAAAACTGATTTATCTTCTTGCAGATATGTTTCCAACTGTTAGCAACCAAGTTACTACTTTTGCTCTGCTCTCATTTAAACTTAGGAAGAAATATTTATTTAGAGCTTTGGCTCTAGTTTGTTGTAACCTTTTTATATCTAACGCTTCTTTTATTATTTTATTTTATAATTTGATTATTTTATTGTTATTATATTTTATTGTATTTTATTGCATCCCTATGTTATGACCTGTGGTTACAACAATAAACTTTACTTACTTACATCGCTATTACCATAAAAGCACCACCCACAGTTGGTTTTCAATCAGCATGCTCTTTACATAACAGCCATGTCCAGAATCCTCTTTTTTGTGAGAAAAGTTGTGATACACATTCCACAAATAATTAAATATACCATATTCCACTAATACATACACATTAGTGCTGGGATGGAATTATAGTCATGGAACAAACAGAAGAGAAGCAGGAGCCAGGCTTTACTTTTCCTATCCTCTTGACCTCTTAAACTATTCCAAAGGATATGATACCACAAACCCCACACAGCATTCCCATTCTGCAGTTTTCTCTCTCTATGCCTTTCAGTCTTTTCAATAACCTGCCTTTTATGCATGAGGACCTCCCTTTGTTTTATATCCACAAAAACAGCCCTATGAGATAAGCTGAGCTGAGAAAGACTAGTCCAAAGTCACTCAGTAAGTTTCTCAATCTGTATATTTGTATATTTATATTTTATAATGTATTTCTTTTAAAGATATTTAATTGTCTTGTTTTAATGCACCTGTAAACCATCCAGAATTGATTGTATGAGATGGGTGGTGAAGAAATGCGATAAATAAATAAATTTATTCAACTTAATAATCAATAATATACTGAAAGAAAGAAAGTAATCTTTTCTTTACCATTTGGACTTTGACACATTTTCGGTACCGTATTTTATACTTTTGAGCATTCTTCTTTATTGTACTATCATTCACATATAAAAGAGTTGTGAAACACTTACATTTTAGACACTCTTTTGGATGGGGGTCAAGATACTTTATTTTCCAGAGTTCCTCATTTGAAATTTGGACTAAGTTTCCTAATGCACGGCAATGAAAATCAGAACTGCTAATAAGTACCACTAGGCCGCAATCGGTTTTGAATAAGAAGAGCTAGAAAAATTCAAGTCAGGCAATTAAAAATCAAATATAATATTATGTTGCTATAGAACACTAATTTGACCATGTCTTAAAATTAACAATGAAGATATTGAAGTGGTGTATAGCTTCTGCCTTTTAGGATCAACCATCAACAGTAAAGGAACAAGCAGTCAAGAAATATGCTGCAGACTAGCACTATCTAGAGCAGCCATGAAGGCCTTGGAAAAGGTATTCAGATGTTGTGATGTGTCTATACCTACAAAGATAAGAATTTCCAAGCAACTGCATTCCCTGTGACACTCCATGGAAGCGAAAGTTGGACTCTGAAGAAGCAGGATAGGAACAGTACTGATGCTTTTGAACTTTGAACTTTGAAGTCTCCTGAGAATACTATGGACAGCCAAGAAAACAAGCCAATGGATCACTGAACAAGTCAACCCAGAGTTCTCACTTGAGGTACAAATGACCAGGCCCAATTATCCAACTTTGGAGACTTATGCAAAGGCCTAGCTCTCTGGAAAAAGCTCTAATGTTTGGAAAGATGGAAGGAAAGAGAAGATGAGGATGGCCAGCAGCAAGGTTACAGTGGCAATGAGTACACCATTAAAAGACCTGGAAGACCAGATCAGGGACAGATTGTCCTGGAGAAAATCTATCTCTGTGGTTGCTAAGAGATGACACTGACTTGATGGCACATAATCAATCAATCAATCAATCAATCAATCAATTCCTCAATGTACTTAAATTTGAGGAGAGGGAAGGAAGACTGTGCAATATTTTAATGCTTGATATGAATACAGTAATAGTGATGCAGCTTATAATCTATGCAGAGAAGCCAAAGAGAGCTTCTCAAGGTGAAATGGATCAATGCTAGCTGTGAATTAAAATATTGGGAAAACAGAAGGTGTCATATGAAATGCTGATGAAAAAGTAACAACATATATAATACTTTAATGTGCACCATTGTTTGTACGTGTGACTTAGCTGAAAGGGGATTAGGAAGAATGACAAACTAGAATAAACAAGAAGCTGCAGAAAAAAACTCCAATGCCAAAACCTCTATAAAGATGATAAAACAGAGGAAGCATCTGCCAATCCAACCCAGAGAAAATTTACAAAACAGAAGGATATTCAGCCAGTTCCAGAAAGTGAATGGGAATTCTTTCATTTAAGCTTCAAAATGTTTTCAACATCTTCTACTACTCAGTTATTGACCTACTCTAATTCTCAGAAGCCAGTTTTCTAGTGGTGTCATATTAGTTTATGACTGTGTAGATTTCTGGTTGAGAACTTCCAGCTGCTGGGCCATCATATCAAGAGTAGTGGGCAATTTCTATAATTAAAAGCACTGGCTTTCTTATCATCAACTCTTACTACATACAGTTTTTTTTAACATTACGATATGTTGAACATGATTCTCAGAGACAACGCACCAGCGCATAAAAGCAGGCAAAGATCCCTACACAAAAGAAAATATAGAAAAATATTCTGGGTGATCATACAAATTACTGTTGGTTATTGTGTTGCTGTTGTTAGGATTAGTCAGAAATAGGATAATCCTTAACTGATGGAGAAAGTTGTGACAGACCATTATCACTATGATACTCAAAATATGAAATACATTTGTACTTTTCACAAAGGTATGAATCTATTTCTTTTGGTTTGTGAAGGTGAGAGTCCAGGAGTAGTATTATCAGTTCAGTTACCTATTTAGATCACCTTGGCATCTGTCATCAAATTTATGAATCAAGTTCAAAATATTTATCAAGTGTTCAATTTCATAAAAGCCAGTCTTACTTCATTACACTGCATTGTCATAAATTACCCTATACACTTGGTATTGACCCTGAACTCAATGCCAGATTTTAATGGACCTACAAGAAGATGATTTATGGTGCCCCGTGCAACAGCAATGCCCAATCTGATGGGCATTACCAAAGTCTACTGGGGCAAAAGGGATGTAGTATGAAAACTAAAAAGCTGGGAGAGGTATCTGCTTGCTGTCACCATTTTAATTTACTTCCAGTGCTTCTAAGATCAAAATCATTAGATAATGATCACAGCTGCAATTGTCAGATCTTTCTGTACAGAGGCCGTGGAATTCCTATACTTTGCACCTGTTAGCAATCTGTTTGACACATTTTGCAACAATTTCAAACACTGCTAAGAGTTGCTCCATGTAAAGAACATTACAGTAGTCAATCTTGGCTAGGGATATGTTTAGTAATGGCACAGGACAGGATTCAAAGAACCATGGAATAAAAGTCATTTCTGTAAAACCGCCTTTGAAACTACAACCAATCTGTGATACATATGAGAGGAAGTTAACTGATCAAACAAAAAAGTTAAGAAAAAATCTATTGCATGCAATCTGCTTACGCACAATAAGTGCAAGCTGCACTTGCTGAATAGCCATGGGTTGACTTAAGCTCTGCACAGCTTACTAGATACCCATTAGTATGTATTTAATATTTCTAGACAAGATTAACCATGTGCATATTTATAAAAACACTTCCTGCCAAGCTAATTTATTTTTTATTTATTTTTACTGCTTTTTAAAATAACAACAGAAAAAGGAAAAGGAAAAAACACTAAGATAATTGTAATGCAAATACATACATTTTCAAAGAAAAAAACTACACATAAAAGTGCTTTAAGAAGTGAAAGAACACTAGGAAAAAAAACAGTATATAATGTATCATTATAGGAATTAACAGTTGCAATTCTATATATACTTATCTAATGCAAATAATATTCATGTAAGTATATATTTATTTCTAATACATTTATATAACCCTAACTATCATTCTTCTTCTTCTTTTTTTAACCTACAGTATTTTGTATAAATGAGTTCCACATTTCATTATACTTGTCCATACAACGTCTACGTCATAGGTGGCAAGTGTAATCAGGTCTTCAATCTATTGAGTGAACGGGGCCATACATTTATCTTTCCAATGTTGCAGTATCAGTCTTTTGGCCATAGTAAGGGCACGGAGAATCCATTTACATTGTCCTGTTGTCAGATTCCATGTACTAGGTATGTAATTCAGAAGAATACTGTCCTCTGAAAATGTCAGCTTTTGTCGCAGCCATATTTATATAGTCAACTACTTTCTCCCAAAACTTAGTAAGTATAGGACACTGTAAAAATGTACGTTTTAAAGAAGCATTATCCTTCTTACATCCCCAACAAAATGCTGTTTTTGAGTCCTTTTCTATACAAATGTAATTGAGTCCAATATATTCTAAATATTATTTTTTGTTGTATAAGTCATAATTTGAACTCCATTATCACTCTTGCGATAGAAGTTAAGAAACTCTCTGATTATCCAGGTAATATAGGAACCTCTAATTCTTTATTCCACTCATGTCTTAACATATGCATATCAAATTGATTTATTGATAACAATTATCTATAAACATTAATAGTTGTTTTTTTTTAGTTTTGAAGGATTTAACAAATTGTTCTAGTATCTCAGGTCTCTCAGAAGTTGAAAAGGCTGCTGGTCCAAACAATGTTGTTAACAAATGTTGTAGCTGTAAACATGCCATTGGGTTACATCTGATAGATGATATTTATCTCTTAACACAGCATATGTTAAAAATTCATTTGCATCATCTATCAATTGGTCCAAAGACAATATCCCTGTTTCCAATCCAATTTTTCCATATCACCATCTTTTTCCCAATTTGTAAAGTTGGGTTTCCAACTTTAAAGTCAATTTAGCATGGGAAAAAATGTCAAATCTTTTTTTATTAGATACCATATTTCATAACTTTCTAAGTGACGTAATTGTTTCCAGAGATACTAGAGTTTTAGTTTATTTAGATCCTAATGCTGTCCATCCAAGCAATTGTGCTATATATGTATATTCCAAAGTTGCCCAAATCAGAAAGTTAGCACCAATTGTTTGCTTCCAGTATTTAATACTTGACAATAGGTAAGCATGATGATATAGCTCCAGATTCGGAAAACTGAATCTTCCCTTATTAATTGGTAATTGCATCTTCTGTAGAGATATTCTTGGAATCAAAGAACGCCACAGAAATTTTTTAAACAAATATTTTATTTTCTGAAAAATATTTTCCAGATATATGAACTGGAATTCCTCTCAGAATATAAATTAATCTGGGAATAATATTATTTTGAGAGTGTTCACCTTGCCTCAAAGGGTGAGGTTTACTGAGTCCCATCTATCCATACCTGAAGAAACCTCTCTATATGTATTATTTATATTACACATTACTGAGTTATATCTTTTGGTATACACATAACTAGAATAGCAAGCTAATATACGAAATCAGATATGTCACATGCTGGCTAAGAATTCTGAGAGTTGTAGTCAAACATATCTGGGGGTACCAGGTTGGAAAAGCATGGCTTGAATTTTAAATAGTAATGGCTTTTTGTTGCTATATTACAAAGGTGTTACTGAACATTTATTTAATCACCACCAACCTTATTTGTTCCCACTGATTTCCAACATTCATCAAAACAGAAATTAACGTTTTCTGCCATTACGAGGGTTATAGTTCCTTTCGGAAAAAGAAGAGAGGCTACACACTCTTTCACATTCCACTAATTCTTTTATTAATGTGGTTTGCCATCCACTTCCCCTTTATTTCCTTCTACCACAACCACTGATACAAACACACATACATGCAGTCAATCTCTTCAGTCATCCACTCATCCACTCTCTTAGGTACGTTGGTATCCAGAGTTCAAAGAATATTCTCAACACCATACTCCATGTTTGCACGTGTGCTGTTTTCTTCCTCTAGTGGTTCTTTCATTTTTTTTGTAAGGACCCCCCCCCCAAATACAGCAGACATGCAGTAATTACAAATGGAATAATTATTTTTATAGTGGCAGCCTTATTCTTTCCTGATGAACCTGCTCTCTACAGTGCCCTGCAAAATAATTAATCTTCTGCAGCACTGGAAAGGCAACCAAGATGGCAACCAAAAGTACCTTAGCTCTGATATTCGCACCCAGCCCACTTTTTTTCCTCCCCCTAAGGAATCACAGCTAAATCTTTGGTACTGGCCTTCCCTGAATCCCAAAACCTTGGTATCAGTTTAAAAATGACATTAGACCTGGACTGAAATAAGGGAACATTTTAATTCTTTTTATGTATGCAAATGCTGCAGATTCATTCAGATATTGGAAAGACCTGAACAGGAATGGACAGTCTGGTGGCCAATAGCTTCTTTTAACATATTTTATACATATATACACATCACTCTATTCTCTTTCAGGATAACAACTTTTTGCAAAGCATAGAAAGGAAGTAATAAATAGAAAGTGAGTAAGAAGTACGAAGCCAAATAAATTAAAGGAATAAAATAAAACTGTATCTTGTTATTATAAACACCATTCAGAACACTATTCCATATATACACTGGCTTCCATTCTTTAAGCATCTTACTCTTTCTTTTTAAGGATCTCATTAATGCATTCAACTTTATCTTACCATTCCTCTCAACCCACGCCTCTTAATTTATATCTTTGTTTTGTGGTTTGATTCTCATAAATTCCCTCTATATGAGCAATATTCCTCAAGGTACTTATTTCATGATGATCACTCACTTTTGTATTCACCCCACATTCATTCATCGCTTCAATTCTTGCCCCTCTTTCTTCTTGTTTTACCATACTCACTTTTTAAGTATCCCATTCCCACTGTATTCAACTTCCTTTTCTGTTTATCCTGAGATTCCATGTAATTAAGTGGGCAGGCATTCACTCTTATAAACAGCTGTTTTCACTTCTTTAAACAAAGTCATTTCCCAAAAGAGATCACATACTACTCACTACCTTTCTGTCAGCATTTAAATATTTTAAAAATTCTCCATCCATTTCCCCAGCATTATTAAACATTGTACAAAGATACGCAAATTCATCCACTTGCTCTAGTTTTTCAACACTTATGTATCATTTGCGACAGTTCACTCCATTCTGCTGTCAAAAACCACCACCTTGGTCTTTTCACAATATTACTTTTCCTTGCAACAGAAGGAGGAACCATTGTTTTTGTATGTTCACGTAACCCAGAGGAGAGCATATGCAGCTCTCCCTATGCTTCTTAGTGCATATGTGCATACACACACAGACAGACCTAACATAAGAAGACAGCAGGAACATGAACACAAACACACAAACAGTTAATTGCACAGAACTAACTGCACAGAAAATACAGATGCTTCTTATGGCCATGGCTACTAAGGGATTTGGAAAGAATTCTAAATACCATGTTCTGCTTTCCTTACCTTGTTTTTAATTTCATTCACTCAGCTGCTTAACCCTCTTCATCCATTTCTAAAGCAACTTTTTATTTTCATCAAAACAACTCTGTATGTTCTCTGTTTTAACTATTTCTAGCTTTCATTGACTACATTATTTGTAACTATCTTTTTCTACATATACAATATAGTATCATTATTTTGTTTTGCATCAATCATTCTCTTATACGCATTTTTTTCTTATCCACAGCCTCTTTTACTTTATCATTCCACCAAGCATTCTTTTTTATATATCCCATTAGCAGCACTTCCCACTTCTGTGGCACTTTCTAACATAATTTCTTTCACTCTGTTCCAAGCAGTTTTCACATTCTCCATCCTTACCTTCACATTCCATTAATTCTGTTGGGAGACTAATTCAGTTTCTAATACTCTCTTCTGAAACTGAGACTTATAAAGATAATACGCCATATCACACAAGTGATGGGTATGAGTTTTAGGTGAGTATGGCAAGCTTCTTTGTTTTTTATGACTATTCTAGGGATTACACATTTCATTGGTTTTCCCCTTTCAAATGTGAGGAAACTGTGCCTTCTCTTTTGAACAATCAAGGTCAAGGAAGACTATGAGGGCCACTAAAATAGGTCTTGATGTCCACAGGCAACTCTGGAGCCGCAGTTTGCCCATCACTGCTTTAGGAATTTCTATTATAAAACCTCTGCAAAACAAAAACTATATAAATGAACATTAATGAAAGGAAAAATGCATCTCTCAAAAGAGGTGATTTTTGCTTTAATCCTCACTGTAACCATGTGAGCTTAAAGAACATCTTAATACTGTTTATATCCCCCTCTTTAAATCCGGCCAAGAGAAGCAATGTTGATTATCAAACATTATATTTGATAATGATCCTCCTGCAACAAGGAGCATATACATGCATTCTAAAAAACACATGAATATATTTGAAAATAAATTATTGGTTGACTTCGTATACTACTATTTTCAAACTAATTAATCCACAGAGGTAAAAAAGGTATAAATGAAAATAATTCATCTATTTAAGAATATTATCTCCCATTGGCAGGACTACTGGAAATAGATTGTAACAGACTTAAAATTTCTCATGTCCTTTGGTCTGACAAAACAGTATAAGGAAATTTACTTTCTTAATATGCTTTTTACAAGAATGAAAGGCTGAATGACAACATGTAAGATTTAGAATAACTATACAATGAATGAAAAGCTTATTGAATGCATGCTGAAGGAAATGAAGAGCATTGTTTCACTGAATAGAGACAGGAAAAACTACACCACGAAGAGATAAGATGGAGAAACCATGATCAACTGAGAGTGAGGAGCATAGAATAAAGAAGATAATATCTCAACACTGTAAAATGTATACAGTTACCTGTGAGATCACTTTTGAATTTGATTTCTTTTACCTTCAGCCTCACTTTTAAGACTTAGTAGAGAAAAGTCAAAGAAAAAGAAATGTGCCTTCAGTTTCTCGGGACTCACTCTTCCCATAGAAAGTGGAAGATATCCATGTCAAACAACAACAAAAATTCACTCAGATCCAAGTAGAGAAAAAAAAATGATTCACTGTTGAAAAAGCTGGAAAGGTTAAGTGCCTTTTGAGGATAGAAAATGTTTACATTAGGAATAGTCAACTATGCCTTTGAAGGAAGTTGTTTGGGGCAGCAACTCAAAGAATAAGCTAGGCTTAGACAAAAATGTGGGTAAGTAAAAAATGAAATGGCATAAAAAATTGCCCAGAGGTGAGGCTAGCCCCTTCACTCCTGACCTTCCGGAAGAACCTGAAGACCTGGCTCTGCCACCTTGCCTGGGATGGGAAGGGTAGTAGTAACTCCTGGGGATGGCTGGCACCTTAGAGTGCTCCTCACACACATGGACTGAGTTAGATCATCTGCCGCTTGGATTTTATTTTTATCTTTATATTTGATAACTGTATTTATATTTTATGCATTTGTATTTATATTTTATTTTACGATTACTGTTTTAATTTATTGCTTTTATTGTAAACTGCCCAGAGTCCCTCATGTGGGGAGATGGCTGGTGGCAAAAATCTGAATAAATAAATGAATGAATGAATGAATGAATCTGAAACTTCATGAAGGGGTCGATGAGCTTAGAGTTTGGGGACTCCTGGCCTATACAAACCATTTATACTGAGTTCATTATAGAGGTGTCTGGTAGCTTCTCTCATATGGTTAGACTAGATCAGTTTTAATCTGCGATACCACAGGATCTGGGAAGGCTGTTGGGACTAATCCGACACTTCTTCAGTGATTATTTTCTACCCAGGAGACTGAGATGCCTTATTTAATATCATCCATGTTTCTCTAAGGGAGGACAGAAAGCTTCCATGTTTAAGGAGACAGTTATCAGACCTTTTCTTAATAAGCATTAGATCACTTTGAATCATGCAATTATAGCATAATCTCTCATCACCCATTTTTGCAAAAAGTAATCAAGGGGCCGGTAGATTGCTGCTGTTTTAGAGAAGCCATTATCATGACTCATTTCAAACTAGCTCCAGAATGATCTATAGGGTTGAGATTGCCATGATTATCCCAATGGATGATCTTTCGGGATCAAGACAAATAGTGTATCTCTGCTAGTTCTTCCTGACCTAACAGTGACTTCTGATATTTATTTATTCAATTTATATCCAGCCTTTCTATGCAAGTCAATAATCTTCTATGCTAAGAATCAACCTTGATATTTTTCTGGCTCACCTAAGGTATTTCAGAATAAAAAGCACTGCTTTACAGCAGTTCTTTCATGCAGATTTAAGATAGTGTCACTTAAAGGCATTTGCTCCTACAAGCAGGTGTTATTATACGGAATCCCCGAGGGCTCAAATACTTTTCAATGTCTACATGAAAGAGGCTGGGAAGGCTATCAGGAAATGTGGATCTGAATGATGTTCAGTTGAGGGCTCATGGCATCCAATCTCTTTCTCTCTTACATTTTCAGGTAATGGTATGGGGCGCCACTGAACGCCTGCTTGCAGTTGGTAAAAGGTTGGATGAGGCACATCAAATTGCAGCAGAATCAAGACAAGGCAGAAGTGCTCACTTTGACAGGGCCATAATTCCAGGAAAGATGTAGGTCTCCTTGATCTGGAAGGAATTAAACTCACCCAGAAGGAACAATATACAGTTTAGGAGTGATTCTGGATCTCCCTGGTTTTCCAGTGCCTTTTATCAGTTTCAGCTGAGCCTCTTCTTGGAAGAAAAGGTGTTTAAAATGGTGGTACATGTACTGATAAACCTCTAGATTTGACTCCTGCGGTGCAGTCCATGCAGGTTACCTGGTGTTTAATCCAGAAACTTCAACGTATACAGAATTCAACAACCAAGAACTCAGAGACCATATCACATCTCAGTTAAACTGGCTGCCAACTGGCTTGCAGGTACAATATAAAGTATTAGTTATTACCTTTGGCTTGTATATGGCTTGAGGCTGGGTAACTTGAGAAGTCACCTGAAAAATTCACCACCTAGAGCTGTCACCGTTAGATCTCATATTAACATGAGTGAGATTTTTCTATACCCGCCTCAGCAATCTAGAACTCTCTTTTGAGATGCAATGATTGACATATTTGGCAGCTTCTCAAAAGCCTTTAAAATACATATATTTAAAAAGCCTCAAAATACATATTTTAAAACAGGCTTTGATTAAACTTAAGATTATAAGAGCTTTTGTTTATTTCAGGCTCAGCCCAAGAACAACGAAGAGTCAGTCCATTCAAACTCCAGTTCTTTATTTGCTTGCACCGTATAGATAGAATCTTGCCAGACTAAAGCTCCTCTACCTAACCCAAGGGGAAATAACCTGGGAGACTCTACGGTGGGGCTATCCTGAACCTCTTTGTTTTCCCAGCATTGTCTCCTGGACTGTGACTGTGCCTCCCCTAATCAACTCCACCTCCTTGGAATGTGCTCCCTCCTTCCTGAGAAGCAGCGGCACCGCCAAAGTCTACCACATCACCACCCCCTTCAGAGACACATTCCATAACAGTTTTAAAATTTAAACAAAATTTAAGCTTTTGTTTTAAAATTACACTTTAATTGTTGGCAATAGAAAAAAAATAAACAAAATAAAAATAATCTGAACCCCCGCCCCCGAATTGCAATCTGTTTCCTTCCATATTGCATCAATGTGGGTGATGCAATAAAAAGCAAAACTTTGCATTTAGATTACATTTGATCTTTCCATGTGGAAAATACATTTGCTGATATTCCTCTTATGTTACAGTTGATAATACCGGACACACAATTGTCTTAAACAGATGATAGAAAATGTACAGTGAACATGACTCGTTTTATGTAAGAACACTTGTATTTCTTTGAGCCATATGCACCACAGCAACTATTAAAAAGACAATATGAAGGGGAGGGGAAGGGAGGGTGGAGATCTGAGAACAGGTTGAATGGACAAATCCTGTATCAAGGTGGTTCTGTAAAACTGCCTCCTCAGCTTTTGAACAACTTGAAAGGAAATAGCAAAAGGAAAGAAAGGACAGTCTTTCTATGCAAAAATATTCATTTTTAAAAAATATTTGCTATTTAACTCTACTCCAGGCAAAAATGGGTATGATCAAAAACAAAGATGGCAAGGACCTAACAGAAGAAGAAGAGATCAAGAAAAGGTGGCAAGAATATACAGAAGACCTGTATAGGAAGGATAACAATATCGGGGATAGCTTTGACGGTGTGGTCAGTGAGCTAGAGCCAGACATCCTGAAGAGTGAGGTTGAGTGGGCCTTAAGAAGCATTGCTAATAACAAGGCAGCAGGAGACAACGGCATCCTAGCTGAACTGTTCAAAATCTTGCAAGATGATGCTGTCAAGGTAATGCATGCTATATGCCAGCAAATTTGGAAAACACAAGAATGGCCATCAGACTGGAAAAAATCAGCTTATATCCCCATACCAAAAAAGGGAAACACTAAAGAATATTCAAACTATCAAACAGTGGCACTCATTTCACATGCCAGTAAGGTAATGCTCAAAATCCTGCAAGGTAGACTTCAGCAATTCATGGAGCAAGAATTGCCAGATGCACAAGCTGGGTTTAGAAAAGGCAGAGGAACTAGGGTCCAAATTGCCAATATCCGCTGGATAATGGAAAAAGCCAGGGAGTTTCAGAAAAACATCTATTTCTGTTTTCTTGACTATTCTAAAGCCTTTGACTGCGTGGACCATAACAAATTGTGGCAAGTTCTTAGTGGTATGGGGATACCAAGTCATCTTGTCTGCCTCCTCAAGAATCTGTATAACGACCAAGTAGCAACAGTAAGAACAGACCATGGAACAACGGACTGGTTTCAGATTGGGAAAGGAGTACGGCAGGGCTGTATACTCTCACCCTACCTATTCAACTTGTATGCAGAACACATCATGCGACAGGCTGGGCTTGAGGAATCCAAGGCTGGAGTTAAAATCTCTGGAAGAAACATTAACAATCTCAGATATGCAGATGATACCACTTTGATGGCTGAAAGTGAAGAGGAACTGAGGAGCCTTATGATCAAGGTGAAAGAAGAAAGTGCAAAAGCTGGCTTGCAGCTAAACCTCAAAAAAACCAAGATTATGGCAACCAGCTTGATTGATAACTGGCAAATAGAGGGAGAAAATATAGAAGCAGTGAAAGGCTTTGTATTTCTAGGTGCAAAGATTACTGCAGATATTGACTGCAGTCAGGAAATCAGAAGACGCTTAATCCTTGGGAGAAGAGCAATGACAAATCTCGATAAAATAGTTAAGAGCAGAGACATCACACTGACAACAAAGGTCCGCATAGTTAAAGCAACGGTGTTCCCCGTAGTAACATGTGGCTGCGAGAGCTGGACCATAAGGAAGGCTGAGAGAAGGAAGTAGATGCTTTGGAACTGTGCTGTTGGAGGAAAATTCTGAGAGTGCCTTGGACCGCAAGAAGATCAAACCAGTCCATCCTCCAGGAAATAAAGCCAGACTGCTCACTTGAGGGAATGATATTAAAGGCAAAACTGAAATACTTTGGCCACATCATGAGAAGACAGGACACCCTGGAGAAGATGCTGACGCTAGGGAGAGTGGAAGGCAAAAGGAAGAGGGGCTGACCAAGGGCAAGATGGTTAGATGATATTCTAGAGGTGATGGACTCGTCCCTGGGGGAGCTGGGCGTGTTGACGACCGACAGGAAGCTCTGGCGTGGGCTGGTCCATGAAGTCACGAAGAGTCGGAAGCGACTAAACAAATAAACAACAATTTACCTCTACAGTGCTATTCACCAATATTAATTTCAGAACAGGAAAAGAATATCCGTATTTTTGTTTCCACGGAATGATGTAGAAACAGAGCTGCCTTTTTTTTTTTAATATGTTGAAGGAAGCACACTCATTTGGCTGGTATATTTTTACAATATATCTCCAAGAAGCCAGAATGAACATTTAGGATCTTATTAGCTGTAAAAAAAATGAGGCAGCTCAGCATACCATCTCCACAGGGATATTCAACAAAGTGGAAATTGTAGAGAGTGCCATTCTCCTCTATCAAGAACAGAAACAAAATGAAATTCTACAATAAGAATCAGAGCAGAAACCTCATTATCATGGAAAAGAACGCCGCCACATCCCCCCTTATGCTATTTTTTTTTATGTCGTCACATTAACAAATGGCTGTTTATTAAAAGTGATTTACTGAACAAAAATCAGGCAGCAACTGCCCCAAAGCTGCTCATTGTGGAACTAATACAAACAACTCAAATGATATCTTCAACCGCATTATGTCAATGAGATGCCCTGATTACAAAGCTTAATAAATACAAAGACAGCCAGTTATCCATCAATTAAAAATATTTTAGGTAACTCTTCCAACCCTTTTAAGGTTTCAGAAAAGTTCCCAATTAGCTATCATGACAAAAATTCAATGGTAAAATAAGAAATCAAAGATTCAAAATTAACATACTATATATTAACCCTTGGATAAAATGGAAGCTTGGGCTTCCAGGGGAAAGCATTATAAATAGCAGGGGAAAGGAAAGGAACCTCCAGTGGTGAAAAATTGCTCTTTTGGTACTGAATTCTGTATATCTCATAAAAGAGACACCTGAAGCAGGGATTCAGTCATTTCAAAACACAGGGAGATCAATAGGGGAAGATGCCTTTTTCAGCTATTTAAGTCCTGAGACTTTTCGGTTTCAAAAGGCTGTATCAGCTCTTTGAAGAAAACAGGCAGTTAGTGAAATAGTTCAAAAATGAGATTACCTGTAGAAACCTGGCAATTATCCATCAATATGCATTCTTCAAAAGTCGACGTACATACAATGTATTACAATAATCCAATTGGAAACTTAACAGAGTACAGTTATTTCTGTCCAGAATGGTCAAAGCTGGTTAAAGAGAGGGACTGCACTGCAATACCAAGGACACCTGGCCTTCAGGGGGAACAATTTACCCCCAAATAGTTGTTTCAAAGGAAAGCAATACCCCTATAAACAACCTGGACAACCACTCAGAAATCATTAATACTTTATAGGAATGTTTAGATGGGTTTTTTAAAGATTTTTTTATCCTGCTGTTAGAAAGTGAAAGTCGTTTCCCAAGCCAGGAAAAAAGAAACCTCTTCTTGGCTGAGTCAGAAATGAAGCTTATTAGTATACAAAGCAATTCAGAATAACCCTGTATACGGTGGCCACGCAATACAGACAGATCGTTTAGTATTTATACATCTAATGACACATGAATACATTAATTTCATTTGCCAATCTGCTTTAATCTAATTATCATCCTGATATTTTATGTAGTAACTTCAGGGTGGGTTTAGTTTGAAATAAAATAGTTACTTATCAGTGGAATAGAATGCACTATTCATTAGTTCTAGTCTACTTGTCTGAAGCTAACCTTGAATGTATTCTTTCAATGGAACAGCACATTCCTTTTCTCAAATGCTTATCTAGTCTCTAAAGGCTTGTTCTGAAAAGTTTCTAATGCCTCTTGTTTCTAACAGCTAAAAATTCTTACACTGCCTTTATCATTTTTATAAATAATTCAAAGCAGGGAACATACCTAATACTCCTTCCTCCTCCTGTTTTCCCCACAGCAGCCCTGTGAGGTTAGTTGGGCTGAGAGCGCGCGACTGGCCCAAGGTCACCCTTAGGCTGGCTTTCATGCCTAAGGCGGGACTAGAACTCTCAGTCTCCTGGTTTCTAGCCCAGTGCTTAACCACTAGAGCAAACTGGCTCTCATACTTAACTTACCCACTCTTTCAGGCCAATCTTCCATACAGGATTGTTCTGGGGAAATTAGAGGAGGGAGTACAATACTATGCATGCAGCCTTGAGATCATGGAGGAAAGGTGGGATATAAATCTAATCAATAAATTAAGTAATGGCTGTTCCTATACAAACTATTTAGGCACAGGTTATACAACAAAGGATGCAGTTTATAAGATATTATAATTTAGAAATATTAGAAATGGTTAAAAAGGAATGAAATGAAACATTTCAAGGCCTTTTATTCAGATGATTGTGGATGACTGGTACCACATCAAATCTTCTAACAGTAAATCACTAGAAGATTTCTAGAACTATCTTATTTTAAGCCAGCATCCTTATGTAAGAAGGATTTCTATATAATATCTTTGTACCTCTGATGGAGGCAGAACGAAAAGCTTTGCCTTTTGGAGAGATATAATTTCCAATGGTTACAATAAATATACTCTGAAAAGAAGGGTGCATTATTGAATAACCCTGAATAGAAATGTTTGCAACTAATGCAGAAGAGAGGCTGCATGAAAACGAACTTGGCAATAACCACAACAATTATTAAAGCATGAAGAGAATGTGTGGGTGGTTAAATAATGAAAACTAAATCCATATCCATCCACCCATTTACTTGGCAGTGATAATTGTTCAGTAAAAAAGCTTTTTCCTGCATTTATATTCTATACATCACAGCATCTTCTCTGAGGAAGAGTCATTGCAAAGCTTTGAATACCCCAAGCCAGCATTAAACCTTGGCAACTTTAACATGTGTGGACTTCAACTCCCAGAATTCCCCAGTCAGCATGGGGAGTTGAAGTCCACACATCTTAAAGTTGCCAAGGTTGAGAGACCCTGCCCCAAGCCTTGTATTTGCAGAAGACACTTTTCCTTCAGTAACCAACAAGTCCCATCTTGCTCACTCAAATGTAGTATGGCAGCATTTTACATTACAGTATACTTTTAAAAATGCAATCAGAGAGCAAGAGTGAGATTGTATCTATGTTTAAGGCTAATAAAATAATATTAAATTCTCATCATTCAGCTTTACATGGAAATATTACCATAGATAAAAAAGCTCAGTACTAATCAAGGGGAGCTCCAGTGGCACTAATAGTAATTTACTCTTAACCATTCTCATCTTCTAACTACAAATCTAGACATTATCATACCTATTATGGTCAGTACCCTTCCCTCATGGGTTTTAAAACTTAGATAGTTTTATTCACTGGACCTTCAAACTTGGCTAAGTTTCATTAGTGTCCATCTTGGGGGAGGGTCGATTTATTATTGTTATCATTTTGATTTATAGTTGCTTTCACAACTTTAATGTGTTGTAATTTGCCCAGTCTTTTGAGTTTAAGGTAAGATAAATACTGTAAAAGCCTTAAACAGCTTGAGATCAAGATTTTTGAAAGGACTAAGAGCTTCACATGACAATGACTGCCCACTGCTTTATTGCTGATGACCTTTGGAGGGCTTGGGACAGGGGTAGTGCAATAGTCCTGGCTCTCCTGGCAGCTTTCAATACCACCAACCATGGTGTCCTTCAGGACTGGCTTTAGGGGTTGGGAGCGGGCAGCACATTATTGTGCTGGTTCTCTTCCTTTCTTCAATGCTGGTTCCAGTCAGTGTTGATTGGGAGTGAGAGGTCCTGCTCTTGCCCCCTGCTGTGTGGGGTGCCACAGGGTTCAGTACCCTCTCTGCTCCTGTTTAACAACTACATGAAGCCACTGGGTGAGGTCATCCGATGGCATGGAGTATGGTATCATCAGTATCATTATGATACCCAGCTATACATCTCTACCCCTAGCTGGGCAGGTAATGCTGTTGTGGTGCTGACCAAGTGCCTGGAGGCTGTAAGGGTCTGGATGGGACTTTGGCTCAACCCTGGCAAGACAGAGTGGCTCTGGGTTTCAGGCCCCCAGGGTCTGGTTACTTGTCATCTTTGACTCCAGATGGGGTTGCACTTCCCTGGACCAAGCTGGTGCGCAATGCGGGAGTCTTCCTGGACTCATGGCACCTGCTCGAACAGCAGTTGGCAGCCATGGCTAGGGGGCCCTTTGCACATCTTGTGCACCAATTGTGCCCTTTCCTGGTCCAGAAGGCCTTGGTCACTCACACCTTAGTCACTTCCCATTTGGATTACCACAATGTGTTTTACATGGGGCTGCCCTTGAAGACCATCAGAAGTCAAAACTGGTCCAGAATGCAGCCACATGCACTACGTTGGGTGTTCCTAGGCTTGCCCATGTTACATTGTATTGCATGAGCTGCACTAGCTCCAAGTTTCCTTCCAGGTGCATTTCAAGGTGCTGGTTATCACCTTTAAAGCCCTACATGGCACAGGACCTGGTTATTTGCAGGGCCGCCTCTCCCTTGAATATCTGCCCGTCCCACCATATCGGATAAGGTAAGCATGCTCCAGATCCCTTCCCTGAAATCCTGGGACCTTGGAAGCATGCCTTTTCCATGGCTGCCCCTACCTCATGGAACACCCTCCCCCCAGCAATTTGACAGGCGCCCCCATCCTTTTAGCCTTTCAGAAGGCTGTCAAGACCTGGCTTTTTGCCCAGGCGCTGGGATAGGATAGAACAGAATAGAGAGAATGGAATGAGGGTAATTTGAACTTGCTGCGAGGCATCCTAAAGAGGTGATTAAGGCACAGGGCTTTTGTTTTTGTTTGATTGTTCTACAGTTTTATGGTTATGTTTTATAGTTACTGGGTTTTATTGCTGTTGTGAGCTGCCCAGAGTTGTTTAAGATGGGTGGCCATGCAAATATTTTAAAAACAAACAAATATCAGAGGCTCTGCAAGTCTATTGGAGATATTTGATGCAATCTAGTCATTTGCACTTGGCTAGCTGAGAAACTTGATATGATGAGAAGGCTTACATAGCTTCTCTTCATTTCTACTTCTCAGCATATGAGATAGATAGGTAGGAGGGCAATACTTAGATAGGTAGGTATGTTGGGGGGTGCCCCACTTCCAAGATGTAAACATCTGGCAATTCCTTTGTTTTTATTATTCTGTAATGATCTATCACTCATTTTAATTAGGATTTTGGAGGAAACCTCTGAAAACTGCATAGCATATAAGCCCAGTGAATCCTTGCTGGAAAAACCCCATTACATAGCAGAATATATGATTTCCTAAAAGTATGAAGTGGCCCTGTTATATATTATTTTCAGCGACATTCTACCAAGTGTCATGTTCATAGTCCAAAGTAAAGAAAAAAGCTATTTGCACACAGATATTAGTGACCTACAATTCTAGAAATCAAGAACTCTTGATTTCTAGAATTCCAGAAATTCTAGAGTTAAGAACTTTCTTAAATTAATCTTTAATGTTATATCAGTATTGTCATGCACAATAAGGCAATTGCCAAAAGGTTCTGAGGAACTCTAGAGGATTCCTCAGCTATAAGCAGTTTATTTGAAGTTTCTTGTTAAAAGTGCACAATTTTTATGCCAGTTTTAAGGGGCAAAAGTTTTAAAAAGTCCTACTGGATCACACCAAACATCCACATATTTCTATACAGTAGTCACATGAGATGTTCCTGGAAAATCAACATGTCAAATAAGAGGAAGAATTCTCTTCCACTGTTTATTCTTTTTGCGTACTTATTTTGAGTACTGGGCTAACAGATTTGAGTACTGTGCTAACAGAACCTAAATTGCATAAAGGCAAGGCATCTTGCCATCGACAAACATTACATTAACTCAGCACTCTAACGGAGACTGTCTCTTGTATGAAACTAGGCAGGGCTATCTGATGATGAGTTCAGAGCTGCAGAACATTTACTGTCAAATAAACCGTGTGCCATTATTATGGCATTTGAATTTATAAGACACTCATGAAAAGGAAATCCATGATGGCAAGAAAATGATAAAAATCCTTCAGTTAATAAAAGTCCAACATATTTACCACCTGTAGCAAACAGTTATGGAAAGCACTGAGCCAGCATATGGTATCTTGGAGTCAAGTTAAGTAGTGCTTCATAGGTCAATACCTGAACAAGGAAGTAAGGAAGATGACCTTGACAGAAATATGCAGAAACTGTTATCTAAGCAAAAGGGTCTGAAACATTTTTTAAGCACTGTGAAACACGATAATATTTTGAAGTGGCTCAGGTAGACACCTCCCCGATTCACTGGGGTATAAGAAGTGAGGCAATCTACAGCACAATCAGACTTGCAAGATTCTGTGATTATAGCCAATCTCAATAAAGTAGTTCTAGCCTTCCTGTGGAGTTCATTTCCTAGTATGGTCTATCTAGTCGGGCTGCTAATACCAGCATTGAACTAGATTCAAGAAATCTATCAATAATCAATGCAGTGACAGAAAAATAGGTGCTATGTCAGACCCACTAACAACCATCTACTTCATTTTGTTACCAATTGTAGTTTCTCAGACATTTTCAGAGGGAGCTCTATGTAGAATGCCTTTAATGTTACACATCAAACTAATAGCATAAAGGCAAGGCATCTTGCCATCTACAAACATTACATTAACTCAGCATTCTAACAGAGACTGTCTCTTGTATGAAACTAGGCAGGGCTATCTGATGATGAGTTCAGAGCTGCAGAACATTTACTGTCAGATAAACTGTATGCCATTATTATGGCATTTGAATTTATAAGTCACTCAGTTGTTTCTATGAAAAGGAAATCCATGATGGCAAGAAAATGGTAAAAATCCTTTGGTTAATAAAAGTCGAACATATTTACCACCTGTAGCAAACAGTTATGGAAAGCTAATACTAAATATGTACCATCATATTTAAAGATTTGTTAGTCCAGATATTGGTTTTTATCTCAAGGAGCAGTAATATTAATATGCTATTTCTAATCAAATTAATTCACTAATTCCTTGATTCAGAGAAATTAAAAAATTCTCTGAATTTATCAGTAAAAAAAAAAGTTAATTTCCTTTTCCTATAATATCAAACATAACCATCAATCTACCAAGTTGCTTTTTTTCTGGGAGATTGCAAAAGCATTTGTACTATGGCAAAAAAACCTAACTCCTGAAGTAATCTCACAAATCTGACTTTCTCTTATCATAAACCCAGAGTAGAAATCAAATGATTAAGGAGCTTGGACAAAATAAAAGTTACACTGTATTTAGAGAAGATGAATGGGCTTAATGAAATTATGGAACAGTATAGAGAAAACTGTTCTCCTTCACTCATAATATCCGAACTGTGAGGCACTGCATACAGCTGGGGTAGGCAAATAGAATACTCCTATATAAAGCACACAGTTAAAATACAGAATTCATTTCCTCAAGATTGATAGGGGCCACCAGCCTAGAGAGCTGTAGAAGCAGATTTCATAAATTCATAGTAGATAAGGCTACCATTGGCTATATGTTCCCTCTGGGATCAGATACAACCTATCTCTGATTACCAGTAGCTGGAATACAACAGCATATAGCTATCCATTTATGTCCTGTCTGTAGGCATCTCAGAGTCTCTGGCTTGGCAGTGTAGCAAACAGGATAGTTTAATCCAGCAGGGATTGACATACTCTGCCATTTCTTTGTTCTGCCTGACTTCTGAATGCTGCTCTGAACTAGCAGAGAGATACAAAGAATCTGGATGCAATGTGAATAAAGAATGTTAGAGAATGAAGTCTATCTAGATCAACATTTCTCAACCTTGACAACTTAAGATGTCTGGACTTCAACTCCCAGAATTCCCCAGCCAGCAAGCTAGGAGTTGCGAAGGTTGAGAAACACTGGTCTAGATCAGGGCAAGACAAAGAATCATTAAGAGAACACAAACCAGAGCTTTCTACGTACATTTCTCTCAACAGTCAAACTGAAGCCTTAAGACAGGCTGGCAGGACCTGATAAGCCAGTAGCTCCATCCTAGTCTGATGATGCCTCCAAGTCCAGTATGGTTGAGGATTCTTCCTCCCAGGCTAGGTGTAGTGATAAAGCAGTATCCTCAACTTGATGAACTCCATAAGGAAGCTCCGGAACATGGGGCTATAACAAAAGCTTTTCTCTGATGACCGAAAACAATCACCACAATGGATCGGAATCATCTTTTCTGCTTCTTCCATTATAATATGTGCTATCATAGATTTCCCAACTAGCTGCAAAACTTAATTAGGGAATCCCCTGAAAAGACCCTGAAGACCTGACTGCTGATTGAAATTTTCTCTTCACTTTCTCAATACTGAACAATTAAGAAACGTTTGTACTGTAAACATAATGCAACAATAAAGCAAACATTTTTAGTATACTTTTACTTTCCTTGGAGACACAAGAAAAAAATAGACCGCTTTTATCTTTTGTCTCTTTTTTGATTCATGCTAAATTTAGCAACAAAAGCTGTCTGGTTAGTAAACAGAATGGCTGTTATGTGATATTATTCTCCCTCTTCCCATGATTCACGGTTATTTATATGGGAGAGGAACCTGACTGCCAGGGACTAAACTGTATATGGATCACTATTTATTTCTCCCTAGTGAGTAAAATATTCTTACAAAATATCACAGACAAGGCCGCTGCAATGCAAGATAATTACCAACCAAGCCTAGCATTTGTAGAGCTAGCTTGAACATGCCACGAAAAATGCAACACTGCTTAGGATTACAGTGAAAATGTTGGCCAAGGGGTCAGATAAATCAGGATATTTCACTGACACTGCAAGTGGACATGAAAGCCCTTTGATGAAAAAGAATGATAGCTGGCTTGAGTTACCTAAAAGCTATGTGGGATGGAAAAAAGAAAACCTTTTTTATTTACTGCAAAAGCAAATAGCAAGGCTTCTTAGAGTTTAATCAGCAGTAGCAATAGCTGGTTAAGATGATGAGGGGAAAAGAAACCCAGGTTGCTACATTTGTTGACATTATACTGTTACTATGCTGTATGATTTTCCCCCAGAAATTTTCCTGATCCTGAATAGCTTTGCTTTCAAAGGCATCTCAGGCACAGTGCTTAAAAAAAACAAAAACTCACCTTAAGGCGAGATGCATTCCCCACTAATATAAATGACTTTCAGGTGACTTTATCATATCTAAGACAAATATGGGAATAAGGCCTAAGACACTATGCAGGTAAAGTAAATACACCCAGGGTATAGCACTGGACTTTGTACTAAGCAGAGTTGGGTAAATTGCGGCCCTCCTGCTCACTTCACACGACTTTTATGCAAATGTATTTTGTGAGCAACCAAATTCAGCCTCTGGCAAAAACCATTGGTCTTCTCCCTGACAGAGGATATCCAAGAGGAAGAGAGCGAACGCAGGGAGTGCCAGGCAAAGTGGAAAAAAAGGTTGAAAAGCTGGTGCCCTGCTGTGTGCTTCAGCCCTACCCACCTTCGGCATATAACTCTACCTCCAACAGATTACTTTAATGAAAAAGGTTGTTTGTGTCTGCTCTAAACTCCATCTCTTTGATCACCCCAAAACTAACTAGTTGGATGAAGAGATGTGACCCACTGGAATCAATAGAACCAAAGGTATTTTTTATTATACCCAAGTCCAGTTCAATGGATAGCTCTTGACAAATTCCCTTCCATCTTCTTGTCCTCAGTACAGGATATACTATTTATTTACAGCTAAAATGCACACACACAGAGAATATTTTGACTTTGGTTAGTTTCTTTCACAGATGCTATGGTATCTGGCACTTCTTATTTCAACATTAGCAAGACAAGTGGGGCAGGGAACTGTTAAAATACTCTAAATATCTCCCATACGTTAAAAATATAGCCCTCTGGTTCACACTCAGGAATACTTCAATGACAATTAGAGGCCCAAGGACCATCAATATAATATGGAAATGGATTCGGTATGTCTTAAGAATCAATTCCCAGTGAATGGCATTCAGCTCCCAATCTATTATCTGGAGTTTTTCTTAAAATGCGAAGTTGTCCATTTTATGTTATACTGCAACTCTAAATAACATTATTTTTTAGATATAATTATATTTTATCTATTTCTCAAAAGCAGTTGGGTTCCTTTTTCTGTCTGTTATAGTAATTCCCATCTACTTCTCTCTTTCTGACTCTCATCGTATTTTACTGAGTTCAAACCCTCTAACCAGAATAATCTCCATCCCCAAAATATATTGTGATGCTATTAGTGATGCACAAACTACCCTTTTTAATGTAATCTCAATGAATACATTTACTTTAACGTCTATTCTCCTAATAAGTCATTTTGTGGGAGTTCACTGTTTTGTTTTCTTTTCACAGACATGGGCGCAGTCCGTAAGAGACTCTTCACTATGATTAATGGGCTCCCATTGGGCATACAGAAAATTTCCCAGTCTGGTTCCCTTGAGAATGCCCCACAGTGTGGATTTCTAGGCAAAGCTAGATTAAAAGAGGAGGAGCAATAGCCATAGTCCACCTACCCCACAGCCATCAATTACATATAGTGATAAATCAACGCTTTCAGCCAGAACAAAGACTAGTGTAGCAAACAAACAAGGGCAGTCACAGCAAATTGTTTTGAAGCAGAATATAACTCTCGAAAGGGACAATGGAGCTAGCAAAGACACTGGCAATATCATGATAATGTGCTGCTGTTTCATGAAAAATTAGGCACAGCGCATCCAATTACTTCTGAATTAAATTGAACAGAGGTCAGCAAAAAAAGAAAATGAGGGAGTAGTTGCTTCTCTTTCCCAACTGTCCTCTTTGCCTCATTGTTAAATCAAAGCAACTGGGAGACATTTTTTTCCTATGTTCTTAAAAATTATAAGGCAAGTGTGTGGAGTCTGTGGTCCAACAGATGTTGCTCCAGGGAGGCAACAGTCAGACATAATGACAATTATAGTTTAGCAACACCTGCAATCCACAGGTTCGACATTTCCATTATAAAATGATACCAGAAATTTAAGAACATTTTCCAAAGAATTTGGATATACCCACAGATATCATGGTTGTAAGTTGCTATAAGAAAAACATATATACTTACATTATTCCAGAATTTCTCACTAATTTTTATTACCAGGCAATTTATTTTAATTGTTTTTTTTACAAGTTATTTATATTCACCTTCTCAAATCCCTGTAAATATCAAGACTGCAGAAAACTTCAGGGATATGAAATGCCAAGTTAAGAGATTTAATAGCTATTCTCCTATTTAAAACCTGACCAATTATTCTTCAGGGGCTTTTATTTGCCCATTTCATGAACTGTGAGCAGATTTAAAGTGCCATAAATTGAAGAATAATCAGAACTGTGGTTAAAGTCTGTGGGAATTTGGGCAGCAAAGAGAATCTCTGGTTATAAGGTCCAGTTTTCCTGGCAATGCTATCACAGATGTTACGATATACTAACTTCCACACTGCTCAAGGCAGCATGAAAAGGCATCCTCTGTTAAATTTCTCCTCCAGACTAAGAAGTATGGGAAAAATTGCCAAGAACTCTTAAAAATACTTTAGATTTCTTTGAGTGTTTTCAGAGATGCATGTTTGATTTTTAAGAGAACAGAAATGGAATTTCCTGCCTACCTCACATTTTCTTTCCTGCCATCAGTCATTTGCAGATAAATAGACCATATTTAGAAATACAATCACCTTGATTCATCCTTGGGATAAAACTCACGTAAAAGCATTTTCAAACTTCACTCGATGGTCTAAAATGAGAGATTTGGGCCACCAGGAACCCCCTGTTATCCTGCTGCTGAGTTTTACTGGTGGCAGATTCATATCTCCAACTGAGTATTTTCAGAATGAAATTCTGTAGCACTTTTATGGCCATTGCTATCAGAAATGCAATGATCTCCTTCCCTTCACTGGGAGTAATAGAAAGTCTTAAAGATTCTCCTTTTCTCCCAGCAAAGAGGTTCAAAACGGTTGTGCTTCTGCTGTCAATGAAAAAAGGGGAAATAATTGGTAGTTTCTACCCAGCAGAGTTGCAAAAAAGAAAGGCAAACGTACTTACTCTCTCGCATTTGACTTCTTGTGTTGCTAGAGGCTACACAGTTTTTCCAGGTGATTAAACCACCTCTGGTAACATGGTTCTATCCACCAAAGTAAAAGTGGTGAAATGGTTGTTAGGCTAAAGATCAACATGTTCTCAGTAATATGTCTTTCACCCAAACTTAGTGGCTTAGACCCATGGTGTTATCTAAATTAAGCAATAGCTGGTTCTAATGATAATTCACAACTCTGAGAAACTGAAGAAAGCAGCACAAGATTCTCAGCACCATCCGAACAGCACTTACTGGAGAGGAATTGGTGTATCTTGGTACTTCATTTCTTGGCAGAATTCTAAGCTCTCATCGCTTTCAGTCATTCTACTCATGCAATATTTAACATAAAAGGGCACCAGTACACCATCCTGAACTGTTACCCAGCAGACATCCACACAATCATACAACACCAAGGTTTCATGAAAAGATAAACTGTAGGTTAAATTGTCATCAAATGTGGTGATGGACATCAATTAGGAAGTTTCTGAAGGAGACTAAACAAATTCATGAATTGTTAGTATACAGTAGACTTGATGACTGTATGTTGAGGCACTCCAGGTTCCTTCTATCAAGCAGTACTTTCTATCGGGATGCTGGAAGTGAGCCTTCTCCCTGAGATCCAGAGAGCTCCTACCCTGTTGGTGTTCCAGAGGGCCTTAAAGACCTGACTTTTCTCCCAGGCTTTAGGCTAGGGTGATTGGAACCCCATGTATGTTGCTGTTGGTCAGATACGGCATCTTCTTCATTGTATTTTATTTGGATTGTATACGGTTGTTTTTATTCTGTGAGCTGCCAAGAGTCCAATGGAGTTGGGCGATGTCCAAGTCAAAATTATCATCATCCAAAAGCAGGGCCACAACTAGCATGTGTGTCACCTGGGGCAAACATGGATACCGTGCCCATTTTGGCGACCTCCCGGCGCTCATTTTGGCACCCCACCAGCGTGGCACCCAGGGCACATGCCCCAGTTGCTCCCCCTAGTTGCGGCCCTCTCCAAAAGTACCTTAAATGCCTGGTCTTGGAGAGTGGCAGTGGAAAAGATCATCTACAACTGCTATCTGTCCATATTTGTGAGCTTCCTGAATGTGTCTGGTTAGCCGCTGCGTGACACACAAAACAGTACGCTGTTGGTCTGACCCAACAAGGTCCTCATCAGCAACAGTGTCTTATTTCCACTCTATACATGCAGCATATGCCTACCAACCTTCTTCGGCTTGGTGATTTCCATTGGCTGTGCCAGCTGAAGAATTTGGGAAACTGAAGATCAACACATCTGGATACACTGATCTACAATTTCAACCTCCAAGAGATCACATTGTTTTAATAAGTGAAAGTGAAGTATTACTACAGTCACTTAGGTGATCAAATCCTATTAAACACAAAGTATACTTTGCCTGAGAAATCTTTTCAAAGCAGCATTCATTTCAAAATAAAGAGGGTGGAGGTATAGCGAGGAAAAGATTGTGTTATTATGGTGACGTAAGAGTATTGCTAGAATTGATAATGATAATAACAATAATGATGCTTTTACCATCACAGAGATAAAAGTGTGCACTGAAAGACAGATATAGAAGATGATAAAGAATGAGCATGAGAGGGCAAGAAAGGAAAAGCTATGGTGGAACAAACACCAATTCCAAAATGGAATGGAAATACACCAGCTTAAGGACTAGTTTATTTTGTCACATCCTAAAGAAGTAGAACGTAACACCCACATCCCAAAGTACAGCCACTATTGCAAAGTGTTTCTATGTCTTGAATGGAGAGAAGTAGACTATCACCTCTACACAAGTAGGAAGGAAAATCCACTATATCCAGTGGCCTATGGAACACCCCAAGGATTCACAAATTTTGGCCTTAGGTGCATTTTCCAAACACTATTTAACAATCACTAGTTAGTGCTTCATATTTTCTTAGCATTTATAGTGCTCAACATATACTGCAATGGCTCCACTATATAAGTACCTATTCTAATCTACTCAGCAGAGCTGAACAAAGCTGAGACAGAGAGACCAGCAAAGTCCTCATGCTCTTTCAGTATAGCTATCCCACATTTTGGAGAAGGACAGGGACATCTCAAAGAGAAAAAATCCAGCTGAGTAGGAAATACATCTGAAAATAACTAGCCCTTCAAGATATCATTGCATATCACTGCCAAAATTTACCAGTCTAAGGTTGATGGAAATATTACACAGCGTATCAGTGAATGAAAAACATTTTAACAACCTGATTTAAAACCAAGAATCTAACTTATAACCTCACAAAAGCACCTATAAATTTGTTGTGATAACTACTAATCTTGTTGTCTTTTATAGAAATCTATAAAGACCAAACATCAAGTTGCTTGGTTGTTTCACGTTAAAATTAGCGTTACTGTTGTTATTAAATTAGCTGTGTCCTTCTGCCTTTTCCCCTTGGCAAAGGTCAAATGAGCATGATGTTTCCTTAACAGTCAGGAAGTCTTTATTTTTAATCTTTTTTCCAGTGACTAGCTGTCACTTAAAGACAAAATGTCAAACTTTAAGAACTCTACATCCGTTTGAAATCAATATAAACGGCAAGAGCTCAGCACATCTGAAAATAGGACCAATTATTTAGTCCTCTAAATATGGATTTAGAGCATACCTGATTTCACAAATACTCGGTTGACTAGTTAAGCTGTGTCTACTGGAATCTATTACCTTTAGAGCAATGGATCTAGCTACTTATGTACATAGCATGGGCTTTGTAAATATTAAATGCCTTAGGCCACATTTCAAAATGTACCTACGAATGAGTCCCACTGAGTTCACTGGATCATACTCTCTGAATAACTGACTATATATGAGAATTCTAAGTCACTTAGGGAGTTTAGCTCCTCCTTAGCAAAGAGCTAGGGAACCTGTGGTCTTTCATGTTTTGCTAATTACAACTCTCAGCAACACCAGCCAGCACTGTAGTAGATGCCAGCTATTGTGGTTCAGCAGCATTTGGAATTCAGCTAAAAATGCATCATCTTTGAAGTAAAGTTATAATCCCAAGCTACAAAGCTCATTACAGAAAGCTGCTATGAATGTATATTCCAAAGTAAGTCCACACACAGAATTGTACACTCACACATCCTGGATAACCTTCCAAATATCACGACGACAGCTACTCTTCCTTTCTGAACCACAACCTGAAACTAAAAAAGATGTAAACATTCATACTCATAATTAGTGCATTTAAATAATCAAAATGGGACTAGACATCTACCATCACTGTTTAACCAATTTTATTCATCAAAATTAATACTTGCAGGCAAGATGTCTCTAAAGAAATCATGGCATGCTACATGAGTTTGTCTTCCATATGCTTTTACATGTGAATAAGCAGCATTTTGAATAGAGTAGAAATAGGTATATTTGCAGCTCTCAGTTTGCAGTGTAGACCCATAAATCTTTTCCTTTCTCCAGTGTTACTCCTACTAATCCTGAATGCTTTTAATATTGAGAATTGATGGTTCTGTCTTTCACTAAACGGGAATATCACAATTGAATATCCATTGTGGCTCATAGTCCTATCAGCTAGTCTATTCGCTTAACCTTATTTCCATTAGTCATTCTAGTACTTTGGAATGATGTATACATTACGTGGTTGTTAAAATAATGAAATTCATTTATCTACAAAGGTCACATGTGAAAAAAGAAATCTTAGAAGCCTTCTAAATTATTTACTGAAATTGAAAGATATAGATAGCCACTGTCTATTTTGTGATTATCTGCTAAAATATTACCAACATATAACATTTCCAAAACTATTGAAAATATGGCACAACCCTAACCTACACACAAACACATACACACGTGCGTGCGTGTGTGTATGCACATGCACACATATATATGTGCCCACATATGCACAATATTGTCACCCCCTAACCACTCCTGTGCACATCTGTAGTCACACATGTATACAAAAATCCAAGATGGACAACTCTGGTGTTTTGTGACATGCCAGGGTTGCATGGGAGCCATTCTAGTATAGTGATTAAGGCACCAGGATAGAAACCGGGAGACCATGAGTTCTAGTTCTGCCTTAGGCACAAAGCCAGCTGGCTGACCTTGGGCCAGTCACTCTCTCTCAGCCCTAAGAAGAAGGCAAGTTTTCTGAAAAAACTTGCCAGGAAAACTGCAGGAGTCAACAAATAAATAAATAAAGGGTTGCATTCGAAGAGTAGATATTGCCCAGGAAAAACAAACGCACAAAACCGGGTAGGAGAAAGAGGAAAACAGAAAGAGACAGACATATACATGTGTCTGAATGTACATTTATTTATTTATTTATTATCATGCCTTTATTATTTTTATAAATAATGTTATATATCCATTGGGTTTTAACGCAATGGTCAATAAATAGCACATACTGGTATTAACATTGCCTTTTCTTAAAAGGGATTGTTAAAAAGAGGGGCATTTTTACCCAAACCAGCTAACAAAACACAGAAATGCACATGCATGCACGTGTACACATACACACAATCAATTTTCTCTTCCAAGAAAAAGGTACACTTTAAAAAGTAAAATGACCCTTCCAGAATATTTCTGAAGTTTAATGCTATAGCTTGTCTGAAAAGCCTTAAATGCATACCATGCTGAATATTCCTTAGTTCACTTTCTTTTAGAAACCCTAACTTAAGGGACAAAAACATTTCCAGGAGCCTTTAGAAGGTGGCACTGCCAGCAAAGCATAAATGAATAAATTGATTAAAATGTCTTGGATCTTGTGAGCTTGCCAAATGTTTTTATTTCTTTTCACTTAGAATCAGTGCAATAGCAAAATGTTGATAGTGTAAAAAATACTCTCTTTCAATCTTTCACCTGCAAGATTTTGGCCTTTTAAAACCAAATTAATTTTTATTTCATTTTGGCCTTTCCTGGAAGCCATCTAATAATACTTCAGGATTAGTAATTAAAAGCTGGATCCACTGAGAAGAAAGAAATTGTTTTTAAGGCATCCCATCAACAGAGAAAATCAGCAGTGTGCTGTATGATAGGATTCTTTTCTTTAACAAAAAATTAAAAATGCTGGCAATAACTCATTCTAGATGAGCTGAACTATCATGTGGATGAACTCTGCATTCAGAAACATTAAACTTATACCATATCCATCCCTTTTGTCAATGGATTAACTGGAGAATGTTATGGCCTGTTTTTTTTTTTTATTATTATTGATCTAGTACCTTAATACAGCTTTTTATTCCAGTGAAAATGAGAAATGAGCATCTGCAGAAGCCTCATTGCAAAAATGCTTCTATTAAACTGTGCAGATTAAGATATGGGAAAATATTTTTTCAGGAATCCCTATAAAATAAAGAATGCACAACTTATTGGCCTAGAAATGCTACCAGCTCATGATCCATCTTAGCATCCTTCTACTAGGTTTAGACTGACAACTAAATTGGCTCCTGGAAAAGGCTCCTGTAGCAATGTGGAATAAAAAGTACATTGTACTGAAAGAAAGAACAGCTGGAGATGAAAGGCATCAGCTACAACAGCTGAGGATCTGCTATTAAATGTGAGGTGAAGAATAGCATACCGTAAACTGAAAAGCAAATTCTGTAATAAAAAGTGTAATTGCAATTGCAATTTAATTGATTTGTTGAACAGCAAGACTACACAAACTTGATGGGACACTAGGCTACAAAAGATACCTGGTGGCTCCCTTCAAACCCCAATAAAGAAATTAGAGGCAGTTTAGGAACACAGAAACCTTCCACAACTTCTGCGCTCTGGCGCCATATTCTCAGTAATCCAGTAATCCTCAAATTCGAAAAGTGTTTTCAAAAGCAGATCTTGACCAGTCAGGGACTTTGGTTAGAGTAAACCTTATTTAGTACAACCTTCCTCTTCAATCACAGTTACTAGAGAATTTGTTTAAAGACTAACTTAAAGACAAGAAAAAAATAACATGTTCACCAATCCATTCAGCTGGATCTGGAACTTCCATACTTAGAGCAGACCCACTGAAATCAATAGATTCAAGTTTGTTTGTTTGTTTGTTTGTTTTCTATCCCGGCTTTATTATTTTTATCAATAACTCAAAGTGGCGAACATACCTAATACTCCTTCCTCCTCCTATTTTAAGTTGATCGTGATTAAATCTAGATACAGCCAAACACCTTGCTAGCACAGTATTAATCTGACATACAGCCTGATTGTTCCTGTTATAACAATCTGGCATTTAATATCTAGTAAAGGTAAAGGTTTCCCTTGACATTAAGTCCAGTCGTGTCCGACTCTAGGGGGCGGTGCTCATCTCCGTTTCAAAGCCGAAGAGCCGGCGTTTGTCCGTAGACAGTTCCATGGTCATGTGGCTGGCATGACTACACGGAATGCCGTTACCTGCCCACCGAAGCGGTACCTATTCATCTACTCACATTGGCATGTTTTCGAACTGCTAGGTTGGCAGGAGCTGGGACTAGCAACCGGAGCTCACCCCGTCACGCGGATTCGAACCGCCGATCTTTCGATTGGCAAGCTCAGCAGCTCAGTGGTTTAACCTGCAGCGCCACCGCGTCCCTATGCATTTAATATCTAGCCATCCACAAAACCCAAACTAGATATGACTCAGCAGGTACAAGTGAGGAGGGAAACGTAGTTTGAGAATGGGATACCATATCAGTTTTTTTTTTTAAGAAGTTAAAATCTTCCTAGAAATTATGTATAAAATTGGGCAAACAAATAGGTTTTCTGATAAGGAAAGGCAGAAGCAGCTCCATGTATATTTGAAACAGAAAACAGAGAGATCAGAACGCCTTGTGAAATTCCACGAATGAGCAGAATATAGTTATAAAATAGGCATTTTGTAACAGCGCTTCTCTTGGAGAATGCAACCTGAGTTCTTCAGGCCCTGATTTGTCAGGTTGGGAGGGTTATGGCATCCTAAAAATGTTTTAAATAACTAAATTATAGTAAGTCTCACCTGAATTCACTCATCAACTTATTATAGAAAGCTGCAAGCACCTTGGGTGTCATTTTGCAGCTCGCTGAAACTGGCAGAGTTGATTTTGAAGAAACAAAAGAAGTAGACTTTAAAGGAAAGGTTGGCAATTTCACTGAACAGCAAAAGAAAACAAAGAAGGCTAGGAATAACCTGGGAAAAATAGGTGGGGAACACCTCTCTAATTATAGTAGTAAGTTCTTTAGTAAGAATGGCAAATTAGGTCAGAACAGCTACTGGTTTTCATTCTGATTTAAATCCTTAGCTGAAAGCTGATTAGCATTCCTCACATAGAAGTCTGCACTGCAAACCACATAAAGCACATGATCTCAATGTAAGACTCAGATTCACTTTCCTGGCAAATATAGCATTATACTTTAATCTTGGAATTCTTAAATACTTATCCAATAATACAACCAAAGTCGGACCTAAAAAAAAAGCAGTAGTATATATTCCCTATCCAACAAATATTTTCATCAGATGGATATACAAATACATGCAGGTAACACTAAGCAAGGTAAATCCCATAGTGTTCATTTGGACTCTGATATATACAGGTAGCCCTCCAGTTATGATGGCAATTGGGACCGGAATTTCCATCACTAAGCAATGCAGTCATAAAGCACAATGTCACGTGACTACATTGCTTAGTGACGGCAATGCCAGCAGTCCCCATTGATGTTGTAACCCCAGGACTGCACAGGTCGTTAAACAAGGACCTCACGTGACCATGATGTGGGAAAAGGTGGGAGTCCCATGTAAACAGGCTGCAGGTGAGAGCTACAAGCAGGTGGGCAGGTGCTGCAGGCAGGCCCTACAGAGCACAAGAGGATGGGCGGGCAGGTGAAAAAGTGGGAGTGGGAGCAACCTGCAATGTCCTGTGGGCTTCCCCATTGACTTTGCTTGTGGGAAGGAGGCAGGGATGGCTGCAAGTGGCGATCACATGATCATGGGTTCCTGCAGCCATCGTAATTGCGAGCCGGTGACTTCCAGTGGGGACATGGCTGACTAAACAGCTGTGCCCGCGGGCTCCGCAGACAGAACTGACAATGCAGCGGTTTTTTGGGCTCAGGCAGGTTTTTTCCTGAAGGCCAGAAGCGTCTTCATGAATAAAAAAAACACTGGGAATGATCCTGTCTGCCCTCCAGAACAGCAACTGGCAGCCAGAGAAACGCAAACAGCATTTGCACTCATCCAGTAAGAGCCGCCGGGAGGCCAGGCTGTCATCATTTCCAAGCCATGCTGTAGCCTTAAAGAGACACTAAGTTGAGCCACCCCATTTCTAAATCATCCAATTTATATATTTTTTAAAGTTTATGTACCCTAAGAGAGGCTTTTTACAACAAGGAGAAGCAATCTCTCTTGGTGCTTGTTATTTTGGGGATTAATTTTTTTAAAAAAAATCTTTTTAAGCTTTGGCTTGTTTCACATTTAAATACTAAGGAGAACTGAGAATAAATAATTGCCTCCCTGTTACTATTTTTGTATTGAATTTGAAGAATTTAATATTTTTCTACACGTTGAATCTGCTGTTTTGAATCTTCAGCTTTCTGTTTTCAACTTTTCCCGGGAGCTCCTTGTTAGCATATTTTCACTTGTGTCAACATCTTTCCGAAATTTTCCATTAACTCATTAACTCCTACTTTCACTAGTCAAGTACCTAGGGGGTGCCATAATCTACTGCCTGGAACATGGAAGACTTCAAGCAGACTTTCTCAGAATTCCATTTCGAGCTTAAACAGTCCTTTAAACAGATCTTTTTCAATCCCTGTCAAGCTATTTTGCAAGATATTCGGGACGCTGCAGAAAATATCAGCTTTAAAATGTGTCATCTGGTTGGGGATGTCATGGAAGAAGTTGAGGAACCTAACAATGAAATAAATGGTTTCACTGATAGTGAGATTGAGGCTTTTGCTGATGATGACCAGATTGTGGAATTGAATTAAATGGACAGATTGAATTGCAAATCATAAATGGAATTATTTTTCTGATGGAAAGTTATGGGAAAGAAGGGGTTTTTTTTGCTGAGAATTCAGAGTTTTTAAGGGGGGCAGTTGGGCTTTTTGAACTCTCTGTGAAAAATGCCTTGTGTTTATTGTGGAGATATGTGAATGTTTTGGTCTGTTTTGAGGTGGGGTAAGGATTTGAGAATGTTTATCTGGATTGCTTTTAAGGCTTGTTTGACTTCATACTCTTTTTTAATGGTTTGGATTAAGATTAATAAAGTATAAACAATAAGTGCTGGTTTCAGGTTTAATAGAATTAAGATTGTTATAATTGCAGTATTATTAATTATAACAGTAGACAATTTGTATGTTTTTTTAGTTTGATTTTTATTATAGTGGACAGAAATGTATAGAATAGTGGTAGGAAGAAAACAAATAAATGTTTTTTTGTGGGGGGAGATGATTAGGAGGTTTATATATTACTTTTTCTTTTAATATTGCATTTAGTGATTTTTATAATGTGCTAATGGAATGATTTATAGAAATAATGTGATTTTGGTATCACATTATCACTGATATAGCGTAAGTGACTGATTATGGAAATTGCTGTATATTCTTGTTGTTAAAAGTCGGAAGTCGCCTCTTTATGTAATCTTTAAAATTCTTTTTTTCTTGTGTTTTCACACCTTTTAATTTTTTTTCTTTTTGTAGCTTTTTTTTTTGCTTTTCTGTAGTTTTTATCTTTGCTTTAAATCTAATAAAATTCTTATACAAAGAAAAAGTAATTGTGAGCCAGTTGCCAAGATCCCGTATCCCGATCACATAACTGTGGGGATGCTGCGACGGCCACAACTTCACAGACTGGTCATAACCTCGTAACTTTGAACAGTCACTGAACGAGTGGTTATAACCTGAGAACTACCTGCATCATGTGATCATTTTTCCCACTGTCAGCTTCAGTTTCCTCTGCAAAATGGGGGTCTTTTATATTTGTGACTTTCTCACCTAAGTAGAGAAAGCACAGCTCAGGAAAGCCATTATATAACTCAAAGACCTAAAACAGCCTTCCCCACTTGGTGCTTTGCATGTGTGATACATTACAATTCACATCATCCACTGGTTTGAGGTAACAGAAATTATTGTGTGACATTTTTGGCAAAGATAAAGTTAGAAAAAGCTGACCTGGAGTATACAGAAAGTCTCCTTTCAGGGTATGGGAAATCATCCTGATGTTGACATCCACTGTAAAAAGTGACTTAATTGGAAAGACTACAACACCAAGAAGACATACTATTCTTTTGTTAAGAGGATATGACCTGTAGGCTACAATGGTTATTAAAATAATTCTTCATCCTCTCCACTTTATTGGGGTCATTTTCTAGCCTATACTCTTAAAGAATTTTCAGGGCAGTGAGAATTTGTCAAATCTTTCATCCAAATACCTAATAAAGGCATTGTACAGAACCCAGAAGTGACCTCAAAGGAGCCCTGTTTGGTAATTCATTTTATTTGTTATTACCTTTGAGAACGGTCTTCATAAAAGAATATAGAGCCATATTAAGATGGCCTTCACAACTCTCAAGCTTACATAGGAGGACACATGAAAGATTATCTTAAATCTTCTGCTAATATCAAGACATATTATGGTGCTCTCACCTAGATAAATGTCTTTTAGCCTTAAAAGGGAGTTCATAGCAATTTACATAATAAAAAAGAGATTTTTTTTACTTACTGCATTTATGTACCACATTCCATATGGTAGTGTATAATAATAACCAAAATAATTACAACAGTAATACAGAAATAATAATAAAATAGTAAAACCTGTAAGAGATTGTGGGAGGTCTGGGACAGGAATGGAAGAGAGAGTGGACGTAAACTATCAAGAGATAGTGGGCAAGTCAGATTAAAGCTTATTTTGCAAATGGCAATTTAGCGCAGGGAGAAAGCAACTTGGAAGTAGCATTTTTAAATCATTCAAGAGACTCCTCCTTTTAATTAATTCTCCATCAGTGAGGAACTTCCAAGCTTCTGTATTTACCTGAGACAAGCATTAGCATGGGTCTTGCTTTCTTGGCTTTGCCAGGGTCCATGAGGCTTGACAAAACTCTTCATAAATGAAGTAATGAAAAACAGTAATAGTAACAGACATACAGAGAGCCAGTGGTTAAGGCATCAGGCCAGAAACTGGGAGACCGTGAGTTCTAGTCCTGTCTTAGGCAGGAAGCCAGCTGTGTGACCTTGAGCCAGTCCCTCTCTGTCAGCCCTAGGAAGAAAAAGGCAATGGCAAACTACTTCTGAAATCTTGCCAAGAAAACTGCAGGGTCTTGTTGAAACAGTCCCCTGGAGTCAACACTGACTTGAAGCCTTCCCCATCGAAAAACAGACATACTGATGGCAGATTTTGTATGCCCTTCCGAACAATCTTGAAGTTTTGCTAAGTATCAGGAGTAACAGAACCTTGTGGATTTCTGGTGGAAGGATGTTTTACAGGGTTACCACTATGATCATTATTTAAAGCAGGGTAGGCCACCGTGGATCCAATGAAGTTCAGATCCTTTCTCATTTGCCACTGTAATTTGGCAGCAAACTTTATAACAATTTCAAATTGACGTTTTGTGGCAGCAAACACCTGAAAACAGGCACCAGGGTATAGCCCAAAGATCACTGATATATCAGGCATGTAATAAAAGCAGAGTCCATTTTCCTAAAATAAGCATTTGCAAAATTAGTTTGACTTTTTCAAATCTGTTTCTGAATATGCTTAATTCCAATCTCTTCCAAGGAATGCTAACAGTAAACAGGAGGCCATATTTTCAGAATGTGACTCTGTCAACTTCCTACTGACGTCAAAGGGCAGATTTTTTTTAAAAAATGTCATTATAAACAACTGTGATTTAGGAAACAGGTAGGATGCAAAAAACTGCAGCAGTTAAAAACAATGGTTGGGTACCAATTTTTGACAAATACACTACAAGTAGGGATTCTGCAAAAAAAACCCTGGAATTTTTCACAGAAAAAGAAGGGAGAGGTACAACTTTTATAAAATAGTAAGATACAAAGATCACAATACAACAGTATATAAAAAAAATCCCAACATGCAAAGTTGGCAGATGCACAGCCACCCTCCTGCACTGCTGGAATCATTTTTACTTCAAGCATAATAGAACTATACACTTGAAAAAATAAAATGTGACGCTTGCTGATTTGCAACTATGGAACAGATTGCTTTGATTTATAAATGTACAGAGTTCTTGGGTTCAGTGGCCTCCAACTACATGCAATACTGAGAGTGAGTTTGTTAACGTCACAGTACAAAATTTAAGGAAATTTCCTACAAGCAACCAGTCTAATTTCTATGATGTATAAAATGAAGGAAAGCACAAAAATGTAACAAGAGATGCTCCATTAAACAACTGTGATCCCAGATAAGAATGAATCTAATTTTAAGAGGCTGAAAGGCTTGTACTCCACCTACTTAATTTTCAAAAGGAATATCCTGCTTCAATGTGACTTACTGTATATTGTTTACATTTGTACACAAAAAGGTACTTAAATAAAGATCATTTTAGCTCGAACTCCTCTTATTGACTGCATCTAAACATTTTTTCTGACAACAATACAGAAGTGGCTTGCCATTGTTTCTTTCACATTTTTTTTCCAAATTCCAGATCTAACCAACAGGCCTGGAATTTCCAAATAGTCCTCCATCCAAATACTATGTAGGAATGTCTATTTTAAGTTTGTGAGATCAGTCAAATTTGGACAGATGTTGCTACCTGTGAGCAAAACTAACTTACTGTGGATGATCTAAAAACATTAAGCAGAGTCAGTCCTAAGTAAGTACTTGGATTGGATTGGTGGCTATCAGAAAATCTTATGGCTATATGAATCTGGGAAATCAGAAGAACGTCCAGAAGAAGATAATGTCCAACACTTCCATAGTACTGTCAAATAAAACTCCATAAATAGAAAAAAATATTCACAAAATAAAATAATTTTAAAAACTTTTGGCAAGGAAGAACAAGTAGGGAAAAAGAGAATGTCTGATGTTATCTTATCTTACTCCTTCTTTTCTCTTTATATTCTATTTCAGTTTATGAACTAAAATAAGGTCAAAAACAATGATGTCAAATCTCATCTTCTCTATTCCTGCACATAATTGTGGTTAGTGAGGGAAAGACAAATGGGGATGCAGTTTCAAGATTTACATGTTTTTCCAATGAAGACTTAAAACAAAATTAAACTATAAATAATAATTCCCTTACAAAAATTTAATTTATGACCTCAGAGAATAAATTTACTTTATTAGCTCTTCAAAAGCCTAAGACTGCAGTCTTATGCATACAGCCTTGGGAAGAACCCAAAGTTTCCTTGAGGCTTATGACTGATCAAACAGAACCATGTGCAATTTTTACTAGGGCTGGAAAAGTTCTTGTTTGGATTGCTTTTTAATGCAAAATGTATCAGTTTGTAAGATGCTGATGCTAGGGAGAGTGGAAGGCAAAAGGAAGAGGGGCCGACCAAGGGCAAGATGGATAGATAATATTCTAGAGGTGATGCATTCGTCCCTGGGGGAGCTGGGGGTGTTGACGACCGACAGGAAGCTCTGGCGTGGGCTGGTCCATGGAGTCACGAAGAGTCGGAAGCGACTGAACGAATAAACAACAAACTAACCAGTTTCCTCTTATCATAAATTAAGGCATCTAAAGGCGAGAGCCAATTTGGTATAGTGGTTAAGGCATCAGGCTAGAAACCAGGAGGCCGTGATTTCCAGTCCCACCTTAGGCACAAAGCCAGCTGGGTGTCCTTGGGCCAGTCACTTTCTCTCAGCCCTAGGAAGGAGGCAATGGCAAACCACTTCTGAAAAACCTTGCCAAGAAAACTGCAGGGACTTGTCCAGGCAGTCTCAAAGAATCAGACACGATTGAATGGATTAAAAAAAGGGTTACATACTAGACTTGAGGCCAGAAAAAACAAGTTAGAAAAGGCATGCAGAGCATATCTTCTGAAATTATTTCCCACCCCTTTTTCAGCATTGGCTGTAGGAAGTGCCTGCATTTTTTTTCCCCATGTGATGAAGTAACACACTGCTTCTGGGCATATGTGTTTCTGCTCTCTTCTAGTGTTGCTTTTCACTATGTGCATGCAGGCTACATAAACTTTGCTCTGCTTCATGTGGCCAGGAGGAGGAGGGAGGCTTAGAATGGAAAAGTTGGCAACACTCTGAGTTACTGTCCAATTGCCTCTCCCATAGTAATACACTGGGATGTCTTTATAGATATCTCGTCTTCACAATTCTACACGTTTTCATACTTAACTTTTCTTTTTTCTTTTATTTATTTATCAAATTTCATGACCACCATCTCCCCCAAAAGAGGGACTCTGGGAGGTTTAAAATAAAGCTATAAAGATTAAAATACAATAAAAACAGTGTGAAGTATAAAATAGCATCCAAGACGGCAATCAGATTCATAAATACATGGGGACCACTTCAAGGCACTAGCTACCCCCAGGACTGACTACCCACCTTCCTACCCCAAGCGAGATGGCAGAGCTAGGTCTTTAACTTTTTCTGGAAGGCCAGGAGAGAGGGAGCTTGCCTCACCTCTGTGGGGAAGTGTGTCCCAAAGGGCGGGGGCCACGGCAGAGAAGGTCAGCTTCTTGGACCCTGCCAATTGACATTCTCTGATGGACGGGGTCTGTAACATGCCCTCTCTGCATGACCAGATAGGACGGGTCAATGTAATGGGGATAAGATGGTCCCTCAGGTAACCTGGCCCTGTGCCATACAGGGCTTTAAAGGTGATAACCAACACCTTGAATTAGACCTGGAAGCAGACTGGCACCCAATGCAGCTCTCGCAGCAAAGGTGTTACATGTGCCAATCTTGGGGGACCTAGAATTGCCTGTGCGGCCTCATTCTGAACCAGCATAGCTTCCGGATACTCTTCAAGGGTAGCCTGCTTCTTCCCTTACACCAAATTTGATGCCGTTCTGTTCTGTTTTGAGCATTATTCTGCTGATGGCCAGTCATCACTACGTTTACATAATTTCTTTCCAACATGCTGTGGTGTTAGAAAATAAAATAATAAAATAAAAATGTGACATTGGATCATCATATGGGAAAGGATAATACATGGCACAACAAATAATGGCTAAATCAATAATGGATTGTAACAGCCATTATTTAACAGTGCCCTAAATGCCCATGAAATCATTGTAAGTTTTTGGTTTATTACTAACTTACACAGTCAACACGAAAATATCCTGTCACTATATAAAATATTTCCAATATAGATTTTGCTTCTAAATCACTCCCTCTCTTTGAAAAGAATATAGATCTCTGTAAGTACCTTTTTACCATACCCTACAAAACTGTAAACTGGGATGACAGCTCATCAAGAGAGAAGTAAATTCCACTTTTTTCCAAAATTACCAAAAAGTAACAAATTGAGTTGATTTCAGATTCTTGTGCATTAATGATTTGAGGAATAGTTCATAGAATTCAGCATTCATAAGAAAACCACAGGTTATTTTAACCAAAACTGGAAAATTCCAGTGCCCTTACTTTGTATATAGGAACAGGATAGGGGTAGGTGGAAATGTAAGGCTGAAGTTCATAGGAGCTGGATCATGTAACACTAAACCATTATCAGAAGTCACTAAGTTCAGAAAGAATAATTCAACAGTGTTTCTGAACCTTTCACCTTTTAACTACCATCAGTTACTCTGTCAAAGAACTTAAGTTCCTCTATTAGAGTGTAATGATTGCCTATTCAAAATCACCATCAGACTCACACAAGGCTTTCATGGATATCTGATTTAATAATGAATAGTATGCAGGATCACAAGCAAAGCTGAGAATAGTGAAAGCGCAGGATGTCTCCCAATAAAACCCCAAGCAACTCCCAGTCCCTCCCCTCAAAGTCAGTAAAATCCCATGCCCACAGGTGCCCCTAATGGTTCCTGCCGGTCTGCGGGAAAAGTCCTTGACAAGGTGAGATAACCCAAACATGCATTCCTCATTCTTCACTCCTCGCATCACAGCCTGGTACAAGGAACAGGAGCAGCCCCCTCCCATACAGCAACTCGTGTCAGCCCCATGGCATGGGAACCCATTACGATGTTTTCCAGGAACATTGGAACGGGAACCATGACAGAAACAGAAAAATTACATCTTCATAGAAGGACATTCATTTGTTTACGAGCATTCGGTTGTTTTATTTATAGTTTACAGATATTTTAAAGACTTGAACTGTGTCCTACCTGCTTCTGAGACTCTCTGGTGATATGCACATCACTGGTTTTCAATCACTAGTTTAGCACTGTCTTTGAACTGGATCTTTGACCAACTTACTGATTTGTATTTATCAGTGAGCAAAAAGAGATTACATGAGACCAGAAACTTAACAGGTCAAATATTGGATTGCCTTAAAATCAAGCTAAATTCATTAATTAGTTATTTTTTGCCTTTGGCAAAAAGGGTAAGAGGAAATGTGTAAGCTATTAAAAGACTCCAAATACCCTGCCGGAAAAGAAGTGTAACCTTTGTCCTTACAAATCCCAACGATGCCCTTTTCCTCTGTATTGCACAAGTTCTTCATATTAATGTGTGTATCACTGAAAAAGATCAAGGACTGAATACCAAGGGAAGAAGAACAGAATTTGTTAACCTCCATCTCCATATCTCTAAACTGAATCTCTCAGGAAAGAAGTTTATTTCACCGTAAAGCAAGAATATTTTCCCTATACCGTTTGGGATGACAAGGCCTCTTCTATAAGCTCTCACTGAAGTGTCAGAATTTGGTAAAAAAAAAAAAATTGCCACATTCTGCTTAGTTGGCCTGCCCTCAGGTGATGTATAAATAATACTGACTTCAGGATGCTTAACATCATCTCTCTCTCTCTCTTTTTTCTCCTACAGAGTGTATGGGTCTTTTTGTCCCCTTATTGCATTCATATAACTGAATAACCTTATTCCAAACACCCAGAGGAAATGAGAAGTGAGAAAGTCCATACTGCTAGGAGATACAAGTTGGCTTATACCATGCAAGATAATTTTTTAAAAGAAATAACATCTACTTAACAGCAAGTCTGAATATTAATTTCAGAATTCAGCCTAGTCTAAATATGTTGTCACTGGCTCCAACCCTCTGCCTTACCTGGACGTATTCAGGGACACGTTGTCAGTCCTGGGGACTAACTCTGGTTTTGAAAGTTAACTGGAGAGATCAGTTAAAGATAAAACAGATTGGAGGAACAAAAAAAGGTAATGTGTAGATTTGAATTGGTACATTTTAGCTGATGCATGATTTGAAACAAACTATTGCCATGTAATGTATAAAATACTTTGAACTTCTAAAGTTGTCAGAAGAAACATTACATTGTGTGTATAGATTTGTGTAAAACTGACTCTCAGAAACATCTCTTTATGCCAGATAGCAGTAAAGAACCACAACATGGGGAGTGGGGGTGGGGGAGAGAGAGAGTGAGCCAGCTGAAGTACAGTAAGTAACATTTTCCAAATGAACTTTTGATTGGAAACCTAGATATAACAATGACTTCTTCAGAAATAAATGGGAGGGCTGTCAGAACCAAGACTGCCTCTGACTTGGGAAATGAAACTCTTTCAGAGCCAGAGGAGGAATTGGAAACTTACTGGTCCGAAACTGGGAAAACGAAACTCCAGGCTGAGCCAGCAGCATGGGAAGAATCCATGGCGCTGATTGGGCAAGATTTGGAGGATTTGAATATGCCAATCAATGCATGCTGACGAGCTGAAAAGCGAGGCAGGAGAAAGCAGCCTGATTGGCTACAGGAGACTCCAAGCCTGCCAAAGAACAGTATAAAAGGCAGCTGCATGGAGAATGGGCTGCTGGAGACAACCAATCCTCTAAGCCTGCAGCTTCGGAAGAAGAATCCTTACCGGTGTTGGAGACGGCGTCTGTTGCTGAGGAAGAATCAGCGCCTGAGCTCCACTCTGAAGAGGAACTGAATCTTGCATCTGCTGCAACCAAGGAACCAGCGTCAGCTGAGCCCAGCAACCTCTATCTTCCAACCAGCCTTGAAACTGTGCGATCTCCTCAGCAGCATAGTCAAGCCAAGAGCCGTGCCGCCGTTTGTCCGCAGTCCTGTGCAACTGTGGTTCGCAGACTCAGCTGTGTTTTGGATTTTCACAACTATCTTGTTCAGAATCTGAGTGTCAGGCCACTTCGGAGCTTCCAGCTGAGTTTGGCCTTGCTTCCAGTCTCCAGCCTTGCTCCAAGTTCCCAGCTCCAAGAACTCAGCCTAGTTTGGGGCTCCCAGATGATTCTAGCCTTGATCCAGGTTCCAAGCCTTGCTCCAAGTCTCCAGCCCAGAGAATTCAGCCTAGTCTGGGGCTTCCAGCCGAGTCCAGCCTTGCATCCAGTTCCCAGCCTTGCTTCAAGTCCTGCTCCAAGACTCCAGTCCTGAGAATTCCGCCAAGTTCAAGTCTTTTAGCCAAGCCTAGCCTTGTTCCGAGTTTGAGTCCTGCTTCCAAGCTCTAGTTGCTGTGTCCAGACCCAATCCAGTTTCAGATTGCCAGTAATCCCGTGCCAAAACTGCTCCAGCATCCTGTTCCAGTTTGAGATCTGTTGTTTCCAGCACACTGCATTCCCGTAGTATCCAGCCTTCCTGTCCAGTGAGAGTCCTGTGTCATTGCCTGCTGTGTTCAGCTGGGCTTTTTGATTTGAGACTTCATATTCAAGGGCTTAACTATTGTAAATAGTTATTTAATAAAGTGTGTTTTTAAAACCTTGCCTGGCTGCATAGTCTGAACAGGACAAGGGTGAAGACCTGTATCTGATTTCTCTCCATAACTCCTTTAAAAAAATCAGTGGCTGGATTCATACATTATGTTAAACTGTACCTTTTAAACCAGTGTTTACTGATAAAACTTAATTGGCTGAACTTGCACAACCTAGTAAGTCACAAAATTTGATTTACAATGGCTGGTTTATATAACACATAGCTGGTTCACACAATATGTTAAGCTAACATTGGCTTAGTACAACCATCCCCAAATTGAGCAAATTCTGGATATATGAACCAACTTCCAGAATTCCCAAGCTAGTATAGCTACTGTTGATAATTCTGGGAACTAAGGTTCCCACATCTGGAAGATGTCCAGTTTGGCTTAGTGAAACATATGAACCAGGTTAATCTATAAACGTGAAACATTATTTTGCAATAAGTCCTGAAACAAACTGAAGTATTTGCAAAATATTACATATTAGCCATTATACTTGAAAAGAGGACTTAGAGATATCTAGTGTCTAATTTACTATTACTATTTAATATTTAAATCGCTGATGATTCTTGGCAAGTTTAAGAAAAAAAAGAAGTAGCTATAAATCATTTGTCAACCCTCCCAAACTTTTCAGCCTAAATACGCATACAAGAATGCCAGATGTTGAACTGTATCACTAAGAGACTTCATTGCCATCTCTCTCCATGGGGTCACCAGCAAGGCACAAAGACAGCTATTAACCATTTTTCAGGGACATGTTCTCAAAATGTCACCTTCATCTTATCCCCAGCCTGCTGCTGAGACACCCTTGCACTGTCTTTGGTTGCTCCAGTCTGAAGAGGTGTTTTTCTTCTTCTGACACAAAACTTCCAATGTGAACAATCTAGGATGCCTCAAAGATAATACGGTGAGGAATAGCAATCTATTTAGCTCCAGTTAACTTATTAAGTCTGGTACATAAACATCCACTCCCTGCCTGGCCATATTATAAACCACATAAAATTGAATATTTAATGAATGTAGACAAGGAGATACCACTACAGAGGTTAGCAAACTTTGCATTGGCTGCTGCTAAATAGAGAAATTATTTTATCAAAAGTTCCTGATATTTTTCCATTATTTTATCTGCTGTAATAATGATTTAATGTTCTTACTGATTTTTGCACATTTTAATGTGCAAAAATGTTAATGTTTTGCCACAATTAAGGAATTGATTGATTAACATGAAATTATACTCATGATTGTATGAAAAATGCATTTGTTGTCACAGGGTTTATTACTGATGTTTCAAAGTGACAAAATTAACAGTTGTGAGCAATCATAACTGTTATGTGCAACTAGAGGTTCCATTGTTTCAGCTGTGTAATACTTGTCTCCTTCATTCTTCGTTATAAAACCATATTTAGCATTCCAATCTTTAGGAACTTATAAAAGGTGGTAGGAAGTGAATTACTTATATATTCCAGAAGCCTCTATTTTCCTTGTATAATTAAACTGTATAGAGAAGCTAACTTCTCAGATCCTATTAGATTTTAAATTGGAATAAAAGTTGGTAGAAAAGAATTTGAAGGAAGTTAATGCCATTATGTGAAACCATCCTTCCCCAGTCTGGTGCCATTTGGAAGACTTCATTCCCAGAGAACAAATGACTGCAGAGGGATTTAGTTTTCAATGGTTCTCATATGCACAATTAGGAGAAAGATTTAATATATATTAAAAAAAAGTATCAGTAATATGATAAAACGGAATTTGAAAATGAATTATGTACAAATGATGAACATGTGATTGCTAAAATGTATAAACTTTTGTTGAGATTTGAAATGGAGGAAAAGCAAGGTAAAGAATGCATGGTAAAATGGGCCAAGAATTTTAGTTATAATATTCAAATGGGTCAATGGGAGAGAATGTGGTCAAAAGGTCTGAAATTCACATTGTCTTACAATTTAAAAGAAAACATTTTTAAAATGATGTACTGTTGGTATATGTCGCCAGAGAAATTGTCTAAGATGTATAAAGGTACTTTCAATTACTGTTGGAAATGTGAAAATCATAAAGGACATTTTATCATGCATGGTGGACTTGTGAAAAAGCAAAAAGATACTGGATACAAATACATGTGGTGATGCAGAGAGTTTTAAAAATTAACATTCAGATGAAACTGGAACCTTTCTTATTCAGACTTATGGACACTCAACTAGAAAAGGCTCATGGATGATTGGTTTTATATATGGTAACTGCAGCGAGACTATTATACGCACCAAGACAGAAGACTACATAAACATCAATAATGGAGGAATGGATTGTGAAGATGGCTGAGTTTGCAGAAATTGCTAAACTGACTTGTTTGATTAAAGAGGGAACTACAACTACCTGTATAAAGACTGGAAACCCTTCATAGACTTTTTGCTGAAAATGGATAAAAATGAACTGCTGATTTTGGGATTTATTGATTAAAAAGGTTTGTTTATAGGAAGAATGGAACTATGATATGGAATATGGGAAGGTGGGGATGGTAGTTGCTATGTTTGTAACTGCTGCAAAGAAGATCGGAAGTTGCTTTAGATATTTTTTGTTCTCTTGTTTTTTTGTTATTCTGCACTTTTTCGTTTACCCTTTTATAATCTCTTCCTTTTCTATTTCTTCTTTTGTGTTTCTGCAGTTTTTTAAATCTTTCTGAAATCTTCTTTTAATAAAAAAAACCATTTAAAAAAAAGAAGACTTCATTCCCATAATCCCTAGCCAGCATGAAGGTCGAAGTTTAGAACACAATACAGCACACGAATGGGAAAGGCTGCGCTAAAGGTCCTGGAGAAAGGAAATGTAAAATTACAGCCATCCAACTCAAAAACACATGGAGAGGGGAAGTACTGGTAATTAGGAACTATCAGTGAGCCCTGGCGCTGAGGAGCACCATGTAGTAGATCAGTGATTGATGCAAAAGTCCCTAAAGCAGATTGGTGATTGATGAGGTATTCTCCATGCAGCACAGCATGGATGGAGTGAAAGCTCCCCGCAGCAAAAGGCGAATAAGGAGACATGCTTTGCAACACATCAATAATAGGGTGAACAGAAGGTTCTCACTTGCCACACATTTTTCAGTCTTGCTGATAAATGCAATGGTCACAAGCCAGTTAGTCCTACTTTTTGTAATCAATTGTACACCCTCTCGTTCTGGAAGATTTATAACCATGCAAACTGGAAACCCTGAGCTTATGGAAAGCGAGAAACTGACCTCCCTTCTATAGGACACTTCCAAGAATTTGCACCTAAGACAGAGCAAAAAGGATTTAATATTAAATTGGGTTTAACATTAAATGGACAAAAAAATTGACTTGTTGTAATTAGCACTCATTGGAAATGGTTTAATTGGTAAAATAAAGAAATGAAACAGTAGCACCACTTCTACTGCATACTTTTAGAGACATCCCTACCACATTTGAGCTTCTTTTCCAATTTTTGTGCTACCTCTGAATGCTTTCCATGTTACTGAATCTATGTTCTAGCCAGTGAACATTTATGTTTTTAATTTATAATTTTAAGCAAGTCAATTTGTACACTTCATATGATAACAGTCTTTATTTCTGCATTTTCAGAGCAAGAAATGTACTGTAAATCAAGCTATTACAGCAGAACAAAACAAAAAGCTACAGCCATGGGAAATGTGATTACTGCACACTGAAATGAAAGCTTATGCACTGTTATTAAATACTGATTGCTATAAAGAAATCTAGGATGTGGACACGGGAAGGTTTCAATAGAGCTCTTTTACTCTGGAATAAGAACCACAAGCATATACATGCAGAAAACTGTGGGAAATAAAATGTTTGATTTGACTAATTTTATAATGGTCAATTTACCTAACTTTACACTGAATTTTACGTTATATTTTGAAAGTTGCACTACATATGGATGCTGCAAGGCACTACATATGGATGCTGCAGGGCAGCTGATCCACATAATATATGTAATGAAGTGTGCATTAGGGAAATATGTAGGCAAAAATTCTTGAATTAGTGAAATAAAATAAAGCATTGTGTTCCAACTGTTTGCAGCTTGTATGCAAAACTGCATGTATTGGAAGCATATTCAGAGAAACACATACATATTTTCATATTTTAAAAATGTAACCAACACACAGATGAACTGAGCTTCTAATTAAAAATGCTTGAGAACAGTTCTGAGTTGGGCTTTTTCCTATTGTGTAAAAGAACTTTTGCCCTTTTTAAAGAAATATACTTCTATATATCTCAAAAAATTCCATTAAAAAAATTAAAAGATTGGAAAAACAATAAACCAAATGAAACAGAAACTGACCTATTTGTCCATACCTACCTAACAGCATCTTTGGATCATACTATAAAACTGAATATAACAGCAAAGTTTGTGCAGTATGCAGGAAATGCAATTTGGAGAAGAAGACATCTAAAAAACCCTGCATATTATTTTGAACTATAACCTTATGCTGCATTGTCTTATGTGTGTTCTATCACAATTAATTAAATGGTTTTGAATGCTTGTGAGATCAAGATTACAGCCTAATATTTAATCAGCAAGATGAGACTTAACACAAAATAACTGTGCACAGAAGTGGAGACTATTAAAATCACACAATAATTTTTTAGATTCACAACCACTGATCATAGTACAAAAATAAATTAATACTAATAATCCAAAGGAATATGGAGCAGAGGTTAGTGCATAGCCCTTTAATTATCTGAATATTTAAAGAATGATGACACAGTACATTCTCACTCCCCTGTAATTTAATGCAGAAGTTCACATAGATTATTTAAAAGTCTGCTCAATTTTATTTCCTATATTGAATTGTTCTTCCAGTTCAGTAAATGTTTGCCTGAACCAAGAACAAAATTATTTTATTAATTTTGCATCATTTAAAAACACTTTTACCCTAACTCAAATTGTTCATGTGCCCTCTGAACGCCCTTCAGGTTTTCAAAGGCATGCAGATTATATAATTCCCATTAACACAAAACCTGAAACCCTACAGAGCTCAGTGTCTTCAACCTGAACTTAACCCCATCCAGGTGCATGAAACAAAAATCCAAAAGAAAAAGTTTCACTGAACATGAAGAAAGTGGGGTGTGGGGTGTGGGGTGGGGTGGGGGGGAACGACTAGACTGGGACAGAAGAATGTATCCTCACCCTGCAGTTTACCTTTTTAAAGAAACAATGTTTGCAATCGCACAGTTGCCTTAACTTCTCAAAAGGGATCTGAAAGAGCTATTCAAAGTGATCTCTTAAGCCCCTGTCACACAAAATACACAACTATGGATAAATGTATAAAATACACTTATATCTATTTGTGTTCAGGTCAAAGAATAAAAACCATCACTTTTTAATGTCAAAGTGCTTCTCCTTCAAACAAAAGAGTTCAAAGAAAAACAATTCCACCACTTTCATTTCTACTGTTATTGCTTCCAAATTCTATTGAAAAAATAGTTAACATTTACTTTACTTGTAATACATCCAAGTATTCAAGTCCTTTACAACAGTGTTCTACATTACAAGACACTACATCATGTACATTTGGAAACTGTATATATTGGTACATTTTATAATTTTTGATCATATCTTATTTTACTATTGTTACTAGGTTTTTACCAGCTTCAAAAATGTTTGGAGACAGGATTTAATTCCCATGACTCTGATGAATACAGGTCCATATTCTCTTGTAAGCTTCCTTCATTCCCAGAAGGACCCTTCCATATATAAACCAACATACCTGATAAAAAGTAGGCACCTTTGCCTCACCATTGACCCACATATATAAGAAGCCAACTACACTGTATGCTGCTCCATTGGCAATTCTGCCAAAAATTCCCCAGTGTTAAAGTCTATAGATGGAAAATGTTATGTTCTGGCATACCTCCAAGTAACAATGCCATTCAGAGCTACCCATTCACTTTAAACCAGAGGTAAAGAGCTCTTTGTGGGCCGTAATTTTTTTATTGTAACCCATAATCCAACAAAAGGGGGGAATATGGAAAGACTATGGGATGCATGGACAGTCTATTTATCTGATGGTCGTTTCTTAGCATCCCCGGCAACCTAATTCTGCTACGGAAAGAGAGACAAGTTTATTTTTACTTCATCCAAGGCTGCTATTTAAATGCAATTGGTCACAGTGTGATACTAAAGCAATCTATTAATTGTGCAAGCTACCTTAATTGTGATCCCGGTCTTAAAGCTTTCTGCAGACTTGACTTCCCCTGCTACCACAAGCAGCTCATCAAACTTAATCTTCTAGTCAGTTTCCCAACTCCTTTAAAATGCTGGCAGGCTTGACTTTCCACACTTAATTAAACTCTTGTCTCACCTGCTTTTTACATTCTGCAATCCTGTTGAAAATGCTTCACCATGCTATTCTTACAACCACACAGGTAAGAGGGCCTGTGGCAACTCAAGGGTTGAGTCCTTAAAAAAAACAAAACTCACCTGTTGATCAACTGGAGGGAAAACCAATTGGCTCTTGCTGTTTCAACATTATGAAGTTGGCAGAAGGCGCCCCCCCAACTGGTTTGTGAAAGATTGTGGTGGTAATAGGGTAAAAATATTACAGTATGTGGAAGAATACAAGAATGAAATCTAGGCTGCTTCTATATTAAGAGCCTTCTGCACTGTAGGACATGGTCTTGCCATTATCCTTCAGGTCAGAGAATGAACCCGTGGCATCTCCCCAACCTGACCTTGTAAAATCAGACAAGGGCTCTTTAAAGGGCTCTATACAGCTTTTTACTACACATCATGCTGCTAGCTGCATTCAGCTTTAGTGGACTTACTTAGAATGTTCCTCACCACGTTATTCCACTGTCTTGATAAGGGAAATATACTGACAGCAGAATGTACTTGGTGCTATCCAAGGCCGTTTCTTAATGCCCTCTTTAGTAAAAGACCTTTGCCTGCAGCTTTCAAGAATCTCATGCGAGGACTCTCCTTTGATGGCTGTTGCTAAGCTTGACCCATCCACCTTTTATGTTCAAAGTAAACTGGTATTTCTAGACTGGAACTTTCCTGCTGAACTTTGATGCCAATGATTTCCTCTAACAGCCTCAGATAGCAACAGAAAGGGGCAGTGCAGCACCATCACTTTGTAACCTTGTATTTACCTCAGAAGACTAATCAGGTTTTGCCGAACAGCAATGACTACAGGTAACTTACTTTTATTCACCAAAATATGCATTGGCTTTCTTAATATGGGTGCTTTTCTTTCTAGAAGCCAATAGGAGTATTTCTGTAGATGTAGAGCTCTGCAAAAGGCCCTTTAAGATTAGCCTGGTAAAACTCCAAAATGACGGTATCAGACAAAATTCAAAACAAAAAATGTGTAATGAACCTTCTTCATAAATTTATTTATTTGTTCGTTTATTTATCTGTCGCGTTTTCCCACCGCCCATCTCAACAATGACTCGGGGTGGTTTACAAGCAACTTTAAAACAGTAAAAAATTAAATATCGATTAAAAGAGATACATTATAAAATATACATATACAAATATACTAAAAACTCTAAAATATAAAATATAAATTGACAGAGAAACAGTTGTTTACCGCAGTAACAACCCTTGGTTGAAGACATACCAGTCATGACCTTTACCAGTTACATATTAATGTTATTGTTACCCCTTTAACATACTTATTCTGCTTAACATTAATGAAAAAGGAACCTACTGAATACCATTGGGATATCCAGGGCCAAAAAAGTAGTCTTGTTTAGATGAGTTTTATGAGTAGAGTCCTACTCACAAATGAACACTTTGCAGGGAAGTATTCAAATCCAACAGCAACACTGGTGCTATCCTATTTAATTCAAATAGCCTATCATCTGTTTTTTGTTTATATGAGGGATCATATAAACTTCATTCTTTTCACTCCAGAAAAGAAATGGACTGAAAAATCATTGCCTACCTAAATTAGGTAAAATACTCAGTTATGCTACAGCAAAGGATCGTTACCTTGTCGTGCTTGAGCACCTCAATGATGCCATGAGCTAAACCGTGAAGGGCCACCCAAGACGAGAAGGTCATGACAGAGTGGTCAGACTAAATGCGATCCCTGGGGAAGGTAATGGCAACCCACCCCAGTATTCTTGCCGTGAAAACTAAATGGATCAGTACAACCAGAGATATGTCGGTATACCATCGGAAGATGAGACCCCCAGGTCGTAAGATGGTCAAAATGCTACTGGGGAGGAACAGAGGATGAGCTCAACTAGCCCCAGACGTGATGACACAGCTAGCTCAAAGCCGACAGGATGGCTAGCCGCCGACGGTGGTGGTGGTGAACGGTGAATCCAATGTTCTAAGGATCAACACACCATTGGAACCTGGAATGTAAGATCTATGAGCCAGGGCACATTGGATGTGGTTATTGGGGAGATGTCAAGATTAAAGATAGACATTTTGGGCGTCAGTGAACTGAAATGGACTGGAATGGGCCACTTCACATCAAATGACCACCAGATCTACTACTGTGGACAAGAGGACCACAGAAGAAATGGAGTAGCCTTCATAATTAATAGTCAAGTGGCTAAAGCAGTGCTTGGATACAATCCAAAAAACGATAGAATGATCTCAATTCGAATTCAGGGCAAGCCATCTAACATCACAGTGATCCAAATAGACGCCCCAACCACAGATGCTGAAGAAGCTGAAGTAGAGCAGTTCTATGAGGATCTGCAGCACCTACTGGACAACATGCCTAAAAGAGATGTTATTTTCAGCACGGGAGACTGGAATGCTAAGGTGGGCAGTCAAATGACACCTGGAATTACAGGTAAGCATGGCCTGGGAGAACAAAATGAAGCAGGACATAGGCTGATAGAACTTTGCCAAGACAACTCACTCTGCATAACAAACACTCTCTTCCAACAACCTAAGAGACGGCTTTATACATGGACTTCACCAGATGGACAACACAGAAATCAGATTGACTACATCCTTTGCAGCCAAAGGTGGCGGACATCTGTACAGTCGGTAAAAACAAGACCTGGAGCTGACTGTAGTTCAGATCACGAACTTCTTCTTGCACAATTTAGGATCAGACTAAAGAGATTAGGGAAGACCCACAGATCAGCTAGATATGAGCTCACTAATGTTCCTAAGGAATATGCAGTGGAGGTGAAGAATAGATTTAAGGGACTGGACTTAGTAGATAGGGTCCTGGAAGAACTATGAACAGAAGTTCGCAACATTGTTCAGGAGGCGGCAACAAAATACATCCCAAAGAAAGAGAAAACCAAGAAAACAAAATGGCTGTCTGCTGAGACACTAGAATTAGCCCAAGAAAGAAGGAAAGCAAAAGGCAACAGCGATAGGGGGAGATATGCCCAATTAAATGCAAAATTCCAGAGGTTAGCCAGAAGAGATAAGGAATTATTTTTAAACAAACAATGTGCAGAAGTGGAAGAAGACAATAGAATAGGAAGGACAGGAGACCTCTTCCAGAAAATTAGAAACATCGGAGGTAAATTCCAGGCAAAAATGGGTATGATCAAAAACAAAGATGGCAAGGACCTAACAGAAGAAGAAGAGATCAAGAAAAGGTGGCAAGAATATACAGAAGACCTGTATAGGAAGGATAACAATATTGGGGATAGCTTTGATGGTGTGGTCAGTGAGCTAGAGCCAGACATCCTGAAGAGTGAGGTTGAATGGGCCTTAAGAAGCATTGCTAATAACAAGGCAGCAGGACATGACGGCATCACAGCTGAACTGTTCAAAATCTTGCAAGATGATGCTGTCAAGGTAATGCATGCTATATGCCAGCAAATTTGGAAAACACAAGAATGGCCATCAGATTGGAAAAAATCAACTTATATCCCCATACCAAAAAAGGGAAACACTAAAGGGTGTTCAAACTATCCAACAGTGGCACTCATTTCACATGCCAGTAAGGTAATGCTCAAGATCCTGCAAGGTAGACTTCAGCAACTCATGGAGCGAGAATTGCCAGATGTACAAGCTGGGTTTAGAAAAGGCAGAGGAACTAGGGACCAAATTGCCAATATCCGATGGATAATGGAAAAAGCCAGGGAGTTTCAGAAAAACATCTATTTCTGTTTTATTGACTATTCTAAAGCCTTTGACTGTGTGGACCATAACAAATTGTGGCAAGTTCTTAGTGGTATGGGGATACCAAGTCATCTTGTATGCCTCCTGAAGAATCTGTATAACAACCAAGTAGCAACAGTAAGAACAGACCACGGAACAACAGACTGGTTTAAGATTGGGAAAGGAGTACGGCAGGGCTGTATACACTCACCCTACCTATTCAACTTGTACGCAGAACACATTGTGCGACATGCTGGGCTTGAGGAATCTAAGGCTGGAGTTAAAATCACTGGAAGAAACATTAACAATCTCAGATATGCAGATGATACCACTTTGATGGCTGAAAGCAAAGAGGAACTGAGGAGCCTTATGATCAAGGTGAAAGAAGAAAGTGCAAAAGCTGGCTTGCAGCTAAACCTCAAAAAAGCCAAGATTATTGCAACCAGCTTGATTGATAACTGGCAAATAGAGGGAGAAAACGTAGAGGCAGTGAAAGACTTTGTATTTCTAGATGCAAAGATTACTGCAGATGCTGACTGCAGTCAGGAAATCAGAAGACGCTTAATCCTTGGGAGAAGAGCAATGACAAATCTCGATAAAATAGTTAAGAGCAGAGACATCACACTGACAACAAAGCTCTGCATAGTTAAAGCAATGGTGTTCCCCATAGTAACATATGGCTGCGAGAGCTGGACCATAAGGAAGGCTGAGAGAAGGAAGATCGATGCTTTGGAACTGTGGTGTTGGAGGAAAATTCTGAGAGTGCCTTGGACTGCAAGAAGATCAAACCAGTCCATACTTCAGGAAATAAAGCCAGACTGCTCACTTGAGGAAATGATATTAAAGGCAAAACTGAAATACTTTGGCCACATCATGAGAAGACAGGACACCCTGGAGAAGATGCTGATGCTAGGGAGAGTGGAAGGCAAAAGGAAGAGGGGCCGACCAAGGGAAGGATGGATGGATGATATTCTAGAGGTGACGGACTCGTCCCTGGGGGAGCTGGGGGTGTTGACGACCTACTGGAAGTTCTGGCATGGGTTGGTCCACGAAGTCAAGAAGAGTCGGAAGCGACTAAACGAATAAACAACAACAAACGCGGTTATGTCAAAACAAGGTGTAAATATTCCCCATTGAGCTTGAAAGAATAAGGTTTATACTCTTGATCAAAATTTATTTTTTAATTTAACAAACAAAAAACAGAATAAATATTTTGGTATAATAAAGGGAGAAATAGAAGTGAAACATATGTTGTTCTGTTAGGATTAAAGTATAGAAGAGCTAGCTATAAATATTCTTGTAATTACCTAAGGTCCTATTGATTCACTCCATGATGGAATAACTGTTGCCCTAATAAGATTCACATCTGGCTTATTTTTTAAGTTTCACAAACAGTTTACCTGGAACAGTTCCAAGGAAATCAATTAATATTGACTGAAAGATCCATCTTGGCACAATATGAAAAGCAGTTTTGAACTATTTGATGTTCACTACAAAAAAAGCTTCAGCTTCTGCTAATTAATGTTAATTTACTTTAAAGTCTTTTATTGCACTCAAACTTTAATTAGAAAAGAAATTAGGAAGTCTAAAGACTGCAGAGCATCAATAACCAAACTGGGTATCTAGCTCATCAGCTGCACTTTTTTCATTTGGGTCTTACTAAAATATTTGAAATGTGAACTGTAATACTTATATTCTGTATCTATATATTCATTCCCTTGTTAACTCTTATGTATATTTATATTTATATAAGGCTTTGAATAATAATAATAATAATAATAATTATTATTATTATTATTATTTAAAAATAGTATATTAAACTTGTACGCTGTCCAACTCTCAACAACTCTGGGCAGCTCACAACAAACAAAGGTATTACAATAAAATCAATAAAACATTAAAAAAATTAAGATAAAAACTACTAATTTAATTTCTGTCATTCCTTATCAAGAATGTAATTGAGTTCCCCAACATAACATTTTATTAAATTAAAGCTTTAAATACTTTACTTTTACCTGACAATTTCTAACCATATTTGACCAAGCACTTGATTTAAGTTCCTTTGTTTGAATGGCTGAACCTAGTTTAATACATATGCATTAATGTATGTATTAACATATATAACGTTCAATAGGCATGAGGTCTTCCTTCTGCTTTCTCCATCTCCAAGAAACTGAATAGACCAGAAGAGAAATAAGGGAAATACATGAATCACAAAGTTTAAGCATCAATTCCAATCTCTTCCTCAGTGCAGGAATCCAAATTACAAGTTTGAGTGCATCCAGCAAATGGGATTTTACTACTTCCCTTGGTAGTTTGTGCCATACTTGAACTGCTCTTAAGAAATTTATTGTAAGATTCAGCTGGAATCTATCAATCACTAACTAAAGACCATTATTGCATGTCCTACACTCTGAGACAGTACTCAACCAGCCTTGGCCTTTTTCTCTATGATTCTTTCACACTCCTCTAGGTACTTCAGGAGTGTGATCATTGCCACCCACCCAAGTTAGCATAGCAAGTGAGATATGCTGGGGAGTTGTACTTCAGCAAACTGTGAAGGTCACAGATCCCCCAAGGACAAATGCAATTCACACTTCTACCTCTCCCATTAATATGTTGCTAGTTCCAGATGCATCCTTCATCACAAATCTTGAAGAAGTCCATGAGAAATTTTCAGATTTTCAATTTAGGGGCCATCAGACATCAACATCAGAGCAGCTATATGCCAAAGTGTCTTCAGGAGTATCTTATAAACACTTGTACAGTGGGGCGGCTGTCCCATCTAGAATGCAGATGGATTTAGAACATTTTTGGGATATCATAGAATCTCAGAAATGTCAGATATCCAATGCCTTACCTTCATTTATTCTACAGAGTTGTGTTGGGGAGTTGGCTTTCAAACCACCACCTGGAATTATGAAAGGCACTTGGAGAAAGTGGGTCCACTTTACTTACCACAGATGAAGTATTTAACTGTGTTTACCTGTTCTTAAATTGCAAGACTTGTTTGAAATCTTTAAAGAACTGTGTAATTTTTTTCAATAAACAAGTTCAGCCATTTCAAAATTCCAAGCCTGCTTGAAGAGCCTGTACATTTATTTCGTGGCAGCTCTGAAATGCTCTGACAAGTGTCCCTCCTCCCCAGTTATTATTAAAAATGCAAAGCATTTTTGCGACACTGATTTGCTCTGTGGCCATTAAGAGGCTGCAAGCCTTAGAATTGTGTCTGGCACACTGCCTGGCATATTTATTGCTACTTATAAATTAGACACTTGTGTAGGAATGCAATTTTTATGTAGGCTTCGCCTAAATGACCCTAATAATAGATGACCAAATAGGAGTGTTATAGGCTTGCTAAATAATTATACTGCACCATGGCTTCTTGTGAAACTAACAATAAAGGAGAAAGATGCTAACAAATCACACTAAAAAGAGCACCTTGTCAAAACTTTCCACAAACAAAAGCATATAAAAATGACAAATGTGAATCAGGAAACAATAATTGATGACACACCACTGGAAGTCTAAAAACATACGAAGTGACTCTTTTCTTTGTGTGTTATATTAAAGAGCTAATTTTTATGTGGTGTGCATGCAATAGAAAAGTTCTGGACTTATGGAAGGAGCCTTTAAAGTTTTTTCCCCTATTTTAATCAAACACTGCTGATTGCACACTATGTAATGAAAACAGGGCATGTTTCATCACTAAAGAGAGGTATTTTCTGCTAATTCTCAATAAATTCACAATGCTTACTTCCATTTGTGAGAGCCACACACTGTCAACCTTATGTCAAATAAGGTAAAGAGCAGAAATGCCAGTTCCAAATTGCATTATCCAAATTTATTATTCAGAACATGTTGTGCTTACATCACATTTCATATTGTGTCACTTGCTATTTTTTAAAGTCTCACATCTAGCCTTAAAAGTTAGATTTTTCCTTGAGTGTTGTTTCGTGTCATATAAATAAAAAATAGCATAAAACCAATGAAAGCACCATAACACCAACACTGAATTAATATAAAGCAGAATAGAAGAGTGTAATGATAAGGATATTACCACAGGCCTGAAAAAGAATTATGTTTAATGCTGAAAATTAGGGACTACCTTTTTGAGATATCACTACCATCTTACTGACACCCACCTCAGTTCAGAAGGAAAAAGCAGCTGGAGATGCAAATTTAAGTCTTCTAAAGTATGAGTAGGCTGCCACAGACATGTAATATCTCTGAGATTGTATCTGTGAGTTCTAGTCCCGCCTTAGGCACGAAAGCCGGCTGGGTGACCTTGGGCCAGTCCCCCTCTCTCAGCCCAAGTCACCTCACAGGGTGGTTGTTGTGGGGAAAATAGGAGGAGGGAGGAGTATTAGGTATGTTCGCTGCCTTGAGTTATTTATAAAAATAATAAAGGCAGGATTAAAAATCTAAAAAATTAAATTAAAATGAATAAATAATTGCAATTGTTCAATCTGCTGAAATAAAAGGGTCCACCTTGGTGTTCCTGAGTAGTAAGTTTAGCTGCTAATCCAGGATAATAAAACCAGTGCTGAGAAATTCTCCATTTTGGGGCTATGAAAAGGAATTTGCTGGTCTCTGAGGAAAGGCAGTTCTTCTCCCACATTATGGTAATTATAATCTATAATCTCTGCTAATCAGAGGTATGTCCCACAAGGGGATCACATTCCTGCCACAGCAAAGGAATGGCCAAGGCAGAGGAATAATAAATTGATGGGTGACCTCCACAGGCCAGGTGAGAACCAAAGACAGACAGCCCCTAGGAGTGCTTGTAAAGTTTATCGTAAAAAAAAGACTTCAGGACTGAGTATAATGCACTTTAGTAGCAGTGCAATATGTGTGTTTTTAAAGGCCCTGAAAAGGGCTTTCACTAATTGGCACAAGGGTTAGGATGATTATCCCCAAACTTACTTTCATGCACCAGGCTGGGGAAGAGGGGGTGAGGGAAAGGGAATAACTTTTGCCTCCTGAATAAGGTGGTCAATTTATTTTCTAGAGGAAGAGGCACCAAACTTTATGATCACTGATAAGCTTTCCTTTAGTTTTTGGGCATACAGAGGCTTCTCTCAGTTTCCTGCTCTACTCACTGCTCCAGTTCAGAGGGGCAGCAGAGGCAGATGGGCATTGTGGTCTTAAAGGTAAAGGTTTCCCTTGACATTAAGTCCAGCCGTGTCCGACTCTAGGGGGCGGTGCTCACCTCCGTTTCAAAGCCGAAGAGCCGGCGTTTGTCCGTAGACAGTTCCGTGGTCATGTGGCCGGCATGACTAAACAGAACGCCGTTACCTGCCCACCGAAGCAGTACCTATTAATCTACTCTCATTTGCATGTTTTTGAACTGCTAGGTTGGCAGGAGCTGGGACTAGCAACAGGAGCTCACCCCGTCACGCGGATTCGAACCGCCGACCTTCCGATCGGCAAGCTCAGCAGCTCAGCGGTTTAACCCGCAGCGCCACTGCGTCCCTGTGGTCTTGAGTGGCAGCATAAAAATAAAGTCTGAAAATGTATATCCCATGAACCTCCAAATATTGCTGAATAACAATTTCCACCAGCTTCAGGGACACTGACAGCTGTAGTTCAGCAACATTTTGGAGACACACAATTTCTCCACTCCTCAAGTAAATTAAAAAATACCTTCTCAAAGGTTCCTTTGATTAAGCAATCTCTCAGGACCCCAGGCAGTGCGCCTTCTCTGTAGCAGCGCTTGACCTCTGGAACAAGGCTCCCCCAAGATCCAGATGGCTGCCACTTTGCTTTGTTTACAAGAACCATGAAGCCCTTGCATTTCACCCAGGGCTTCGGCGAGAGTGAGGCCACTTACTTCTTTGCTCTTACCATCTTTTATCTTTATTTTTTGTTTTATTGATTTTATTATAATTTATTTGATTGTTGTGAGCTGAGTTGTTGAGAGTCAGGCAGCATAAAAATATCATCATCATCGTATGACAAACAATAAAATCAAGCAATTGCCTTTCACGTATTTGGAGGGATGCTAGGTCTCAGTTCTGATCTTTGAATGAAGCACCATTTAAAACTCTGAATGTCACGGATGAAACGGTTTAATTAAGCTGTTTGCAGAGTTTGCAATGCATATTCTAACATATTCTAACACCTCCAATACACCTCCAGTATAGTGGCTGATAAGTTGCTAAACCCATGATTTCAGCAGTGCTAAGCCACTGGCAGCCACAGTGTATGTGCCCATGAGTTCATCCACAGAGTTGCTTTTGCTGTCCTGGAGCCAAGAGGACTCCTATCCAGGGCCGGCTCTAAACTTTTTGGCGCCCTAGGCACAGTCATATTCCGGCACTCGCTATGCCAAAGGTGCCCCATTGTTTCCTTTTTTCTTCGAGTGTTTGAGCTTTATTCCTATGATTTTCAGCCCTGGACAATTTTTTTTCTTTTCTCAGACATTTTCACCCTATTTACTGTGAATCACAGTATTTGTAATTATTGTACACAGTAATGTAAATTGTATCAGCACCCATTGTTGTCATATGGCAACAATTCTGTGAAATTATATTTAAGCCTCGAGTGGGTGGGTTGGCACACAGAGTGTGCCATTACCACTTTTCCAAGTATAACTTCAGTAAGTGGATAATCACGAGACTCACTCACTATTTTGGAAGTCTTTTCAATTTTGGCACCCCCTAAAATTTGGTGCCCTAGGCGACTGCCTAGGCCTAGAACCATCCCTGTCCTATTCTCTTAAATCTTGCTGTTCCCACAGGACACCTGAAACAGGACTATGCTATGTTACTTTCCATACAACTGTACTGTACGCTTCTGTAAGGGTTTAAATATCACCAATCATGGGAAAAGTTGACAACAAGCACAATGCAGAATACATATTTTTCTATTTGTTTTTCCTGTTGACCTATCAACCACTGATTATCAGCAAAGAGTCCGTCTCTCTCTGCAGTATAGTGGTCACTGCTACAATAACTGTTCTTGGGAGTTTGGTGTATGTCTATGAGAAGCTGTGGTATGCTGTATGATACATCCACATATTTTTCCCAAAATAATACAACAAAATAATAGTCCACCTATTAAACTACTAAGTGGCAGTGAAGAGTTAGAGATTCTGTATCTCTTGACTGCCATCATGTGGTCATTTGGATTTCTGAAGCTTTGATGGAGACTGTGTGTAAGCGCTGATGAAGATCTTAAGTTTGAGAAAGAGGTTTTGCTGTGTAAGTAAATTTGGATAGATCAGCTTACCCTTCCAAATACATCAAATAAAGTGATGTGGAAGCCAGGGTTCCAGTCTCTTATAGCCAAAGCAATGGTAAACACAGAGGAAAGCCCCCTGCTTGCCCTCCATCCTCAACAAATACAGAAATTCCCCAGACCACCTGCTGCATGATCCACTTTTAGATCTATCATTCCATCTATCATAAAACACACACACACACGAAAGCACCAAAAAAAAAAAAAAAAAGAGCTGCTGCAGAACAGAGGCAAAGCCCAGTGACCAGATGGAAAGGGATGGTCCCATAGCAGACCTGCCAGACCAACTGGAGCATCATCCCAAATTGCTTTCTTCATGCGTTCCAGGTGGTCCACATGGAAGGCATTGTACTAACGTAACATGGAAGACACCAGTTCCATAGTTTAGAATATCTAAAGCCATTTTTGGCCTTAGCAGAAGGCTGGCAATGAGACCAAGGTGACATCATGAGAATATGTCTTTGGCAAATAATAAGTGGGGCATGGAGGCAGAATGAATGGGCTCTGTGTGTGTGTGTGAACTGCACAACCACAAATGTTCTATGACATCACAGCAGATCAGTAAATAGAAGTGGGTATAAGCAGCCAAGAAAAATATTGCCAGATTAGGATAAAAAGTGAGGCTGACAGTATTGATGGGTATCAGAGTGAAAGTTGTTCTGAAAGTGTCATTAATAAAACCAAATTGTCTTTTGTGTTTTCTGTACAAGTTTCTAGGAAGTAAAAACCCAGCTTCAGTTCAATGTAGAATTGTTATTGATCGTAGTAACAGTGTAGCATGATATCATAGATATTAACATAGTGCATTTACCATGAAATTTCCCAGAGGGATTTGTCCAATCTGTATAATGAGTACCAAGCCAAAAACTATCCATTAGCAGTTTCCCAAGAAAAAAAATCAGTTATGTTGAGAGTCTTGAATCAAGCTCTTAGTTACATGTTTGGCTCAGCAAGCTAAGAAGGATGCTGAGAGATTAGAAGGCAACTGCTCAAAATCTGGGACTTCACTATATTAAAGAAAATAATATCAATTATAACACAAGGTTTTCTAAAATGTGAGTCTCTAAAAAGCACCTGTAAAAAACCTATTTTTTTAAACTAAATCAATATGCGCCTAGAAAGTAATTACGTCCAAGTTACACTGAGAAATAGGTTAGTTTTCTTTTTTCAACTCCTGTTAACCACTGCTGAACCAACATAATTCAAAATTAGCTGGAATCTGCTTCCTTATGAATATCATTAACAAGACAGTATACAAAAGGACAAACTAGATATTGTCTTAATACATGGCATGCAACTACTTTTTAAAAAAAAAATCAAAAGTAGTTATAGCTCCATGCTTTTCAATCTGTATGGGAAAAATATGCCTAATCAAACAATAGGAAAAGCATAAAAGTTACCCATAGTTTGACCTCATCATAACAATCATAAAAACTTTTCTGATGCAAACGATATGAAAGCATATAATACAAGTAATGAGACTGCTTGCAAGAAGATTGGTAAATCCAAAATAACAAAATAACAAAGTTGTTAAATTGCAATCTGCAAAACGGTTACATATAGATCCCAGGAAATGTTATGTAATCCTTGGGTTCCTGATAGAATCCTGATAAATCAAATTTTATTTACATTCTAATAAAATAAAAAGTCAACAACTCTAATCCTAACTTTTAAAAAATCACCCAATTTTTTCGCCATGAAGACTGAATTCTTATATATAAATAGACACACATACATATATCTATACATACACTGATACATATACATATACAGCAGAAAAATCTAATTGTTTCTAGTTGTTTTCACAATGCTTACCAGATAATATATGCACATAACTAAATCTATCTCCAGATTTATGCCATTTTTTAAAAATAAAGATAAGGATTCTCTCAACTTCAGCTAACGTCCTGATGACTATATGGACATGTTAATGTATTTCTACGGCAAAAAATGAGGAATAGTTTGGTGCTGTTATCATATGGGATTTTTTTCAACTTCCCATGTAACCTATACCCTGGGAGTTCCAGGTGGTCTCCCATCCAAATACTATCTCCATTGTAATAAATGTTTTGGTTACCTGTTTTTTGACAGAGTTAACCCTTTTGGAAAAAGATACATCCATATTATTACCACTTCTTACAAAATCAGAAGAGATGCATTAAGCCGAATCTGTTTAACCTTTAAACTGTCAGAACCAAGCTTGCCTCTTACTCGGAAAGCGAAACTGTTTCTGAGTCAGAGGAGGAATTGGAAACTTACTGGGCTGGAAAGAGAAATGAAACTCCAGTATGACTCAGCAGAGCGGGAAGAATCTATGACGCTGATTGGGTGAGATACGGAGAAGGATTTGAATACCCCAATCAGCACGTGCCAGAGATGGGCTGAAAAGCGTGCAAAGAAGGCAGCCTGTTTGGCTGCAGGAGACTCCAAGCTCACCAAAGATCAGGATAAAAGGCAGCCACACAGAGAGCGAGCTGCTGGAGACAACCGATCTTCTAAGCTTGCAGCTTCGGGACAAGAGTTCTTACTGGTGTTGGAGTCAGTGTCTGTGGCCAAAGAGGAACCAGCGTTCAAGCTCCACTCCGAAGACAAACTGAATCCTGCATCTGCTGCCAGTGAGGAATCAGCATCACCCGTGCCCAGCAGCCTTTGCCTTGCTTCCAGCCGTGAAACTCTACGATCTCTTCAGCAGCGTGGGCAAGGCTTGATGTTCCAGCGCCGCCATTTGCCTTCAGTCGTGCACATCTGTGCTTCACATGCTCCATTGCGTTCAGGAATTTTAGACCTATCATGTTCAGGATCTGGTTGCCAGCTTAGTCCGGGGCTTCCAGCCGAGCCCAGCCTAGTTCCAAGTTCCAAGCCTTGTTCCAAGCTCCAGTCCAGAGAATCCAGCGTAGTCTGGGGCTTAGCCTAGTCCAACCTTGCTCCATTTTCAAGGCTTGTCTTCAAGTCTTCAGTTCAGAGTACCCAGCCTAGTCTAGAACCCCCAGCCAAGTCTAACCTTGCTCTGAGTTCAAGTCCTGCTCCAAGTCTTCAGTTCATCCTTGTCTGTGTTCGTAGTCCTGTGAGTCAGAGATTCAGCGTCAGTGTCGTTCCAGTGCTGTTCCAGTTCGAGAACTGTTGCCTCCAGCCTTTGTTTTCCAGTCGGATTCAGTCGGCCCAGTTGGGCTTGCTTAACCCAGTCTCGCATATCAAGGGCTTACTTATTGTAAACAGTTATTTAATAAAGAATATTCTTTGAGAATCTGTCTGGTGCTTAGTCTGAACAGGACAAAACTTTCTTTAAAAATTTAATTTTGATTCTGAGAAACTGTCTTACAAATTGTTCTGTGGTATTTTTCAAGATCATGTTCTCTTTATACAACATTCAAGTTTTCTGAAGTGAAAACATCAATATTGACAGTTTTGCACAATTTTAGTCCCTTTACTAGCGTTCATACATTATGTTAAATCATTACTTGGTTTGTTTCATTTTGGCTTAGCACAATATTAGATCCCTGCCACTTCAGTAGGTACACCATGATTTACTGCTTAGCACTACAAGTAGTCAAGTAGTCCTTGGTTTACGACGCAATTGGGACTGGAATTGCCATTGCTAAGCAACATGGTCATAAAGTGCAACATCATGTGAGGCACCGCTTAGCAACAGCAATTCTGGCAGTCCCAGTTGCTGTCGTTAAGCAAATCACTAAGAGTTGTTAAGCGAGGATGTCATGTGGTCACCATTTGTAACCTCCTGCCAGCTTCCCCATTGACTTCACTTGTTGGAAGCTGGCAAAGAAGGTACAAATGGTGACCACATCACCACAGGACACGGTGATGGCCAGAACTTCAAGGACCAGTAGTAAATACCACTCATTCAGTGCCATCACAAGTTTAATGGTCGCTGAACGAGTGGTCATAAAACAAGGACCACCTGTATAGGTAAACCCAGGCACTGTGCTTTATTCAAAAAATTATATCTATTATGATCCATGACCTAGTCACCGAATGGAAAAAAAATCTCTGAAAAAACTGCCTGTACTATAAACTCTCCAGTGTCAGCAAAATAAATTTATTCCAGAGGGAAATGGTCCGAAGCCAGTTGGGACAGTTAAGATATTTTGCTCTAATTTCCAAACAAATCTCTGAATTACTCTGTGACATTGGAACACCACCATTCAGAACTATGATCAGAGTAGCATATAAACCCAGCAAACAAAAAAAACCACAAACCTTTCCAAATAAAGCAACTTTATGGCAATCTCCCTCTCTTAGCCACTAACGTCTTGTAAACTGTAAGCAACATGTCCTTCTGGGAATATTTCAAGTAGATTCCTTTAGCATCTTAATCCTGTTCTAACTTACTTGCATTTAAAGTCTATAACAGCTACCATGTGCCAGAGATTTCATTTTATAATCGATAGCTCTTTTGCTCTTTGGGGAATGAGCTGCTTTTTTCCATTTGCCCTGCATTTGACTTCACTATGGTCCACATTAATAGGAACAGCAGCTAAAGCTGCTTTGAAACTTTATTCACCAAAGGGGGTGGGGGTGGGGAGATGGGCTCATGAAATTCCTTTAAACATGCTTTAATCTAGCTGGAATGCCAGAAATTGCTTCCAGATGTGTTCCATGCAAAAGTCAATCATAGCTATTTATACTGACACTCTGCAGTCCAAACAATCTCAATTGAAACGCCATGTCTCCGCTACAATAAAGTCATAAATGTCAGTTTTGTTGAATCTGGAAAGGTGTTGAAGAGTTCATGCTCATAAGCTTTCCTGGCTGTTTGTTAGCCAGGGGATAATTAAAAGAAAAGAAACAGCCAAGATGCTTTTCATATACAGATGCAGTGCTTGTCGAGCTATTCTTAAAGTGTCCCTGACACCCTCAAGTCCCAAGTTCCCACAGGTTACTTGATGAAATTCATTTAATAAACTAGAAAAATGTATGAGGCACAAAACCAAAAAAAACTAAAGTGCTTGGCAGAGTTCCCATGTCCCGCTCCTGCACTGAACACACACATAGTACACCTGGGATTAAAATTAACTTCAGTATAGTCATGCAACAGATGCTTACCATATTATTCCCTGTATTAAAAAAGCTTCAGAGTTGGAGGAGGGGGTTAGGAAAGACACTTCACTCCTCATGTGTCACAAAGGGTTTCTGGAAACCTAAGAGGTTTACCTAGCTCAGCAAAGACACAGAATTTTAATACTTGGAAAAACGATAACATATTCCAGTACCACAAGCTTCAACGACATAATGGCTGCTTTCAGACATGACATGAAGCTAGGAATCTTGGCTTAATAAAACAGGAGAAAATGAACACCAACCAGACACAATATCCTTCATTCCCAAGATGTTCCACTCCTTCTGTGTGCAAGAAAATAAACTGGGGGCTTTCTGTTAGTTCACATGAGTTCCTCTGATTAAACGTAGCCAAATAAGCAGGAAATGAGATATAAGTCAAAATATAAGGTTCATTTACAAATCTTGTCTTATTTATATGCACTTAAAAGCAACCCTGGATTCAGATACAGTATAATAAAAAGCTATCCATCTCTGAATATTCCCTGATGTAAAGGAACAAATAAGTTGCAATGTATTTAACATTGTTATTAAACCAGTATTCCTTGCTTAATATAACATCACCATCCTCTTGCTGTCCAAGAATAATCAAACTGTTTCAAAAATCTCACTTTCTTTCTAAATGTCCTAGTCCAAGACAAGACACTAACAAAGATTGCATGCTGTTGTATTAAGTAAATCCAGTGCTTCCAAGAGCCACCTAAACCAAAGACCTGTGAAATAGAAGAGTAAGCTTCATACCATTCCTTAAATGAATTGCAGTGAAGTGGGTCTGTCTGTCTGTCTATCCTATCCTCATATAGGGAAGCTGCATGTTTTTTATTGTTACATAATATCAAGTGCTGAGTCCTGTCAGGCCAGAGTTTTTGTTAGATTAGGTGGTCAAATTAGAATATTACAGAAAGTATCAGAAAGTTCACCTCCAGTAGGAATAGTATCTGCATGATTTTCTTGGAAGGTCTAAGTCAGCCAACCAGACAGGGCTACAACTGTTGGGTTAGTAGGCACTGGTACCCAACAGTGTTTCACATAGCAGTTTTAATCTAAAACAGATTTTAAGATTTTTCCCGTTTGTTATATTTGGTCATCTCTCCAAATTCCAGTTAAACTGAATCAGGCATGATACAACCACAAAAATATGTTAAAAGGATATTATTCCTCTTCCATGGGACAGGAAAGATATAAATTGAGCACATGCAAAAATCACTATCTGATGATAGCCAGTTAAAATATAAATAGGATGGTAAGGTTAAGTTCATAAAGAAATACATATTTCCTCTGAGCCTCCATCCAGTCTTTGGTTTTGTTCCAAACTAAAGAAATTTGCAATCACGGAGTCTCACTGAAAACAGCAGACTTGAATCTTATAATCAAGATGCAAAGCAGAGCAACAGGCGAAACGAAAAACAGACTCTTCTATTACCACTGCTAAAAGACCAGCAACATTTATAAAATGCCCTAGGAGTTTTTTGAGCTAAAGAAAAGTGTAAAATGCTTTAGATTTAAATAAAATAATTTAAGCTAACCATATCATCATGGATGAGACATTGCCTCTGGTAACTGGAATCCCAAATATTCAATGCGAAAAGAACATACAGTATATTTATTAGGGCTATGCATGCTTCAAGAATTATTTTAAGAGAGATGCTTTGGATTTTGAAAACAGCACCTCTTTAAAGCTATAAAGCTTTAAAGCTATATTTTTTTAAGGCTTATGCCTAATTTGTCTCCAGGCTTTAAAGGGATGCTGTGCTTATGCTCCAGGATGTTCCAAAGTATCTCTTCTGAGATTAAGCTGTTTTTATTTAAATTGTTCTTTCATATTTCTTTCAAGGTAAGATGTATGGCTCGAGATCTGCATTAATTATGCCATCCTAAGTTTATTTCTGGCTTGAAAAGAAAAAGGATTTATTTCCAAATTTTCAACTCACTTAAGGGCTTATTATTATTTCACTTATTCCCAGCCAAATCCCTTCTTTTACCAGATTTACACAAACGCCAAAGTGTGTTTTTTAACCAAATTATCATTCAATAAGCAAGAGAAAAGAATGGTTGAAATGAGAATACCATTTCTCATGGGACAGCTCTGGGTTCAAGTAATTTCACTTCATGCCCAGCTCAATCTTTGAACAAGGCAGGCCTATACTCTTGCTTTGTGTTTAAAGCTGGCCTACTCTGAAAGCAATCATAAATTCAGATGCCTTTTATTCTGCCAGAAAAAAATATCAATACTTAAAAAGAGTTTCAGAATTGGAGGTCATGGTTGAACAACTGCCTGAAGATCTAAGACGGATGCTGTTTAATTGCCAAAACACACAGAAGGAAATTCTAGGATCGAACGAAGACCAGTTGTGGTCTTTGTGTTTCACATTTTTCAGAGTGTGCACTGGACAAAGAATGCTTCTCAGTGAAATGAATCAGCCTTAAGGCTACAATTCTTTTATCATAACTGAAGCTTAAACCTATACCAAGAGATGACAGGAAACAGCTATCAACATTTATGTAAACTCAGTTTGGGACCAGCTCAAATTTGGGTAACTATGTACTGTTGTCTATTGGGCAGTTTCAGGTACTCTGGCTCTTTTAACATTCCTGGCTTATTATACTCATTAAGGATGACAATACATTCAAGGTCACCATTCACTAGCCTCTGAACAAGTATTTGGCCTCCACTCCTTTACTTTTCTTATACTTCCTCCCTTTAGAAGCTTTGCTTTTTCTACTGAAATTAGAGGTCCCAGTTATGTCCAAACTGGAACTGTCGCTTTAAGTCAACATATTAACTTTGATTGTACTGTACATGATGACATCGATCTTATAGATCCTACTCTATACAGAATTAAATCACAATTTCAGTCTCAATAATAGCTTCAAAACAGGCCAGAGTGAAATGTTTTAGCTGCATACAAAGGGAGGATACAGTGGGAAAGGCAAACATGCAAACTTGCTCTTTGGAGTACAGGAGGATGTGCTACATTGCCTTCTTTAGACTTGTACAAAATCATATAAAAACCTGCTTCTTTTTTTCATAATAAAAGTGTGCCTAGCAGTCTATGGATTTCCACGGAAACAAGCCAATTTCCGATGCTTCTACTCCACTGTTTCACTGATTCATTAACAGAATCAAGGACCAGACATTCTAAGACCTTGTTTTTTTACCCACCACAAGTAAATTCCAGCCACAAGCAATCTTTCCCCAACATCAAGCAACAGGTTCAATCTAGTTTTAACAGTACAAGTCCGCTGATGAATTATTTGCTTCTTGTAATTTATCTCAGCCTTTTTTCAATAACCATATACTTCTATAACAACTATAATTCATAGTTAAATTGGTCAAAAATGTTTTCACTCTGTTTTTCAGATGTGCAACAGGCGTACATTATTCAGTTTTGCAGAGAAACATCTGATGTGGATGAAGCCAAGACACAGCTATTAGATACATTACATCTTTAGCACATCATCTGTAAAAATGTCCTGAGTAAAACTAACGCTCCAGGGGAAACCTGACCTTTAAGAGGTCTGCCTACACTATATCTAAATTAATGTCAGTGACAGCCACTTCAATCTAAACTAGCAGGGGTCTTTATTCTATCTAAAAATCTATTTATCCCTTTACTTGTGAGTGCAAACATACACACGTGTAAATGAATGTGTGTCATGCTTGGCTTACAGGGTTAAGCAGCCACAGTGTGAGCTGAAACACAAAGGAGATCTATTCTGTGCTCTGTCTATAGCTGCTAAGTCTCCCTTAAAGAATGGAGAAATGAAGCTAGTATTCAGGAGAAAAATAATGATATTTATGACAGAGCCATTAAGACAGTGGGTGAAATATGCATTTTCTAAACATTTTTATTTAAGAAACATTTCCTGAGTACATTTTCTAAACATATTAACTTTGAATATTTCTATTCCATCCAAAATGGTTTACGATATTTTAAACAGAATTAAAAACAAAAAAGCCATGAATAACAACTTAGCAATGAACATTTAAGAAGGGAGAACAAAGATGCAAAAACAGGTAAAACAACCAAAATCCCAGAATATAAAGCTTACCAGGTGTCAGAATGACAGCCACCAGATGAAAACAGACACTTTCACAGACACAGCACTACTACATACAATAACAGCCCAAAATTTGTCCTTTGTACATGTTTAGGTTGAATTTGTGAGAGTTTTGTTCAACCTTGCATATGCCTGTATCTTTGTTTACGCTGATATGTTTCTCTAAGCACTAGTTATCAGGATTAAAAATTAAAGTTATTTTTATTGTCAAAAAACTTGGCCTGTATCCCAAAGTTGTGTGTCCCCAGGTTTAACTTTTCTAATACAGTTTCCCCTTCCTAAAATACAAGTTGAAAAACTATTGAATCTGAGGGAAATATCAAAGCAGCATGCAGTAGAAAAAAAAAAGGGGGGGGAAGGGAGATGCTATTTAAAAGAATACAAAAAAATCAAATGTGATTTTATTTAAACTATTTATATTCAGCTGTCTGGATCTAGATGTTTTATTAGAAAATCAACATTTTAACCACCTTGAGTGGTATCAAGGCAGTAAAACAAGAAGATAAAAATAGAAGATGGGAAATTTGAACATGATGGCTTGCAATAGTTTTAATAAGAAAATAAAATCATTATTATTATTAGCACAAAGAGAACTAAAAAACTACAAAACTCTAGCACCTACAAGCCCATTGGGCAATTAATCATGAATCAATTTAACCCCAACTGTCTTCTGAAATAGAATCATCTCAATTTCCTGTCAAAAAGCTAATGAAGATAGAGCAAAATGAGGCTCTCTCAGAACCGTGATGTTATGTTCCAAAACAAACATTAGTTCTGATGATGATGTGACATTATATAAGGAATGTAGCCATCACTAGATTTCTGATGTTGCAGGACATGGAAGAGAGCTGCTGTTTCTTAGTCAAAATGTCAATCATCTGTGTACCTAGGATTGGATGGTGCTTTGTCCTTATTCCTTTGGCAAATGTCTAGGCCCTTGGCCAAATGATGTATTTTAAAATGGACATGTCACTAACCTCTATATTGTGATTCTATGCAACTTACTGACATCTAGAATTCAATCTAACAAATAAAACCATTTAAAGTAGTAGCATAAAAGCTCTAAACAAAATGCTTACCTCAATATCTGAGATAAGCAATATCTTGGATTAGTTCTTGACCAGGTTAGCTCTTATGTGCTAAATCCTTGAACTATCACCTGTGTTGGATCCCAGCATATCTCTTGACCTTGCTTGGAACTGACTGTGAGTTCCAACTTAGACTGAACTATAATGTTGCTTACTGAATTAAGGGGTTTGTACAACATTAAGCCTAAAGCAAATAAAGCATATTATGGCTTAGTCTGCTGTGTGAACCTAAGCCCAAAGTATTCTGATGTGCTGCCTTGCTAGCCTTACTACAGGACTAAGTTAAGAATAAAATCAAAGCTTTGATTAGCTCTTCCCCAGCTCCATCTCATCCATACACTCCAACAGCTGACAGTATGAAACATTTTAGGCTGTCCTACCTATGCTCCCTATAATTGGTATGCGATTCGAGAGGAAAATGTAAGAGCTATTATAAAGATAAACACTTACATTATATACGCATAGAAAGATGAAATCCCTGTATCCTTATGCATTACCCCCATAATCTCTGAGCTGTTCTTGAAGCCTAATTTTTCAGGTGCTTCCCCCCTTTTCCTACTCATCTAAATCTGTGATATGGCCACACTGCACAAATGATATAGTGTGTATCACAGCAAGTATATTTGCTGTACTACAGTATTGCCTCTCATATTGTGCAGATCACTCTGATTAACCAGGGCTCCCTTGGTGACTCACACTGACTTGGTCAGGTCACAGGGCTCATGTTGCAATTTCCTTTTGCTTTTTATAAGTATTTATCAGTACAATTTTGGACGGGCTACTGTCCCCTTTCCAAGCTGATCTCTAAACCAGCATAACAACATAAACACATCTGGTGGGATGGTCTAGAGCTGTATTGAACTAAAAATGAGTGAAAATTTTATTTGGCTGACTTTGGGAGAAGAGTGTACCATTATTTTTAATTGTGGAAAAAAGTAAACTGACAAGTTGATCCATCCTACTCCAAAAGATACACCTACCAGAAAATTTAACCTATAGATTTTTAGATTTATAAATCTAATCTAAAAAATAAGACACTGAAACTCCAAGAAGGCAAATCACAGATGAACACAGCTTATCCTTTTAGCTTTCTGCTATAGCTGTGCATTTTTTCCTACATATCTTTATTTAAATGTTTGTGTGTCACCCATCTTATTTTGCAGCTCTATACAGCGTACAGACATCTAAAATTCAATGTAAAAATGAGATTCATTGCAACCAAGCAGTGCAGAGAACAACAAAAGGACTGGGTAAAAGGATGTTTTATCAACAAGGAAAGGCCCAGACTCAACTCCAATGGAATGGGCTCTACCTCAGAAGAAGCAGAGATAGTTACTGATGTTAACCATGTTTGTGGCAAGACTGGTATAAATGCCTCAGATGTGGAGCACCTTGTGCAACTATTTATTGAAGAATGTACTATGAATACTCTCACTGAAAGAACAAATCTATTCCTGAAGTGAATCGGTGAAGAGTTGACATGTGTCCTCTGTCAACATTGAATTGGCTCAAAAGCCAAAGAGGAGAACTTTTCAACAATTCAGTCTACTTGCATTTGGTTCTCTATAATTAGATCTTTTCTAGAAGCTTTTTCTTTAATATTTTTCTTTTTATATTTCTGTATTGGCCTTGTAGTTTTTTGTTTTGTTAATTTCTATCATGATGTTACTGAATATTGGTATTTATGGATAGTTATATGTTTTTCATGTAGATTTAATAAAAATGAAAACAGAGCAAAAAGAATTCTTCAAGGATGGTACTGTAAACTAGGCTTTACTGATTGTTAATTATTTCAGAGAAGACAACTCATTCATTTTTGCACTGAACTATTTTCCATTAGGCACCTATTCTTAAAGACAAAACTCCACTGCTCTATTTTATTGCTCATTTTTTCATATATTACTTATTATTAAAGATGAATTGAAATAAGCACTGAATTAACTAGAGGTATTGTGTGTGCCCAGAGAATAGCTGACATGCAACATCCTTTCAGTCTGACATCTTACTTCAGTCTCATTGGATACAAGTTCTGAAGAGTAGCTTCAGAAATACAATATTCAAACTATAATAGATAATAAATGTTGCATCTTGTTCACCCTCTGGGCTTTAAAAAAAGCTTGGTTTATTTGTTTATTTTATCAGCATGCATAAATGTGCATGACACAGTAAAGATAGCGATCTTTGAAGGCATCAGATATCTCAAGTGCAAAAAAAATCAATATTAAACCCTGGCTTTATGGCAGTTTCCATTATTTATTTTAGTGCCTCAAGAAAGCAAACAATGGATGCAATCCATTGGGAATGTTTCTGTGGAAGTTCTGTCTAAATAAATAGAATTTATCAAGAGTACAGATACAAAAGTAACAAGACATTGGAACCAGCTGGGAACAAGACCTCAGCAACCCACCATGGAAACAAATGGAAGTTATTTCATGCTGTATGTTGGTTACACCTAATGTGAAGTTGTGTTTATATGGGATTACGGAAAGCTGGGTATTAAATAATGTGTTTAAGTATCGATAGTTTTCACTGGAGAATATAACAGCAGTTTGCAGGGATCAAATGATTTATTTATTTGTCAAATTTGTCACCGCCCATCTCCTCCGAATGGAGGGACTCTGGGCGGTTTACAGCATAAAAATGATGCACTGTAATCCATTTTTTCTGGGCAAATGAAAAACAGTCCACCAATTTAGACAGAGATGCAGGGAACTACAAAGAATGAGTACCTCATCTCATTCTAGATTTGCTTGTTTAACACTGACTACATTTCTGAACAGAGCAGATTACTGGTACCAATATTAGTGAACATCTCGCACCTATCTTCTGATATATGGGTTTGGTTGATAGCTGCCTATCAATGAGTTTAATCAGAAAAGTTCAGAAAACTAAGCATCCAGATGAACACTTCCAAGTTTTCATGAACGCTTCTAATAGAACAGTGGGGATAGGAGCTGCAGATAACTAAAAGCAGACAGTCCTAGCATTTAATGCAAATACCTCAATAAATTAAGACTGAGAGAACAACCCGGAGGTTCAACAATATGAGTCCAAGCTTGTTCTGGATTCTCTATGTTCTACCATTTACAGGAAATGGGTTCCATTCTCTTTCACCAAACCGTTCATCTCAATTCCCACTGAGCATTATTCTGAATACTATCAACTTGGTTTTAAGCAAACAGAGATTCTCAAAAGCTGCTTTTATTAGGAACAGGCAGCTCCACACTCCTACCCAGTTAATATTCTGTTTACATTGATTACTTTCTATATTAGGGTAACTTTAGTTGGCCTGTATTTGACAACCGTATCATAACAAGCAGTTCTTAACAAGCAGGAACTAACCTATGTTACAAATAATGAGGATCCTTGTTGTTAACTGTCCCATGCCAGTTAAAATCTACATAGCCATGAGAGTACAATCTTATCTATTAGATTAAAAACAGATTTCTATAAAAATAACCAGCTGTGTGCAACCTGGTGCTGTTGGCACGTTTCCATAATTCCCTTAGCCCCAATTGGGACAGCCAGTGGTCAGGAAACATAAAAATTGTTCAAAAAATGTATCAAATTGCTTACTTTTGATATGTGCCATTATCTTGTATAATAGTAATGTAATCCAGAAAAATCTTTGATTACTTGAGATTGACATTATCAGTTATAAATATAGGATCATACTTGAATATGGATTTTTACAAGGAATATACACATTTGCTGCATGACTATTCCACTGAAAAGCTGGAGTGAGAACACTTTCCTTCACTCACATGGTATGGTATGATCACTGTCTACGTGATGATGCTTCTCCAAACAAGAATGATGGAACTGTCAATGCTGTATGAGGGGTGAGTCTGTGACTGTTATGTTACAAATGTATCTGGCTGATACTCTCATACTTCTAAAACTTACAGAAATTACATAATTTATTTTCATTTTTTTTTTTACTTAGACTGAACCCTGAAAAAATTAGAGCATGAAGATTTGTGTATGTTCTAATCATTAATAGAACAATGGTTTTGTCTAACAGTTCATAAACACTTGCATTTTCTTTGTCTCTTGTCTATTTTTTACTTTTTCAATCTGTACTTCCATTCTTTGAATATCCTGCGTAATTTTTTGCTGTTGTTGAATTATAAATACCTGACTGCCTTTAGATTTTGATTCTGCAAAGCTTGAAAATAACATTACTGAATCTGGCACTTTAATATAAACAATGAAAAGGTTTCTACACACTCTAGTCTATCTGAATGTATCTTTTTACAGCCTGTAAACCCCTCCATTTCCAATGCAAACAAATGGTATTTATATTACATTAATAAAACTGCTACATCAATATTATAAATGCAGACCATCAAGTAACTCTATCATCTGATTATTAAACAAAAAGTTATTTTAATCATAAACACACATTGTTAACACAAATCTTTTCAGCATGAAAGATTCCTGGCCGAAAACCTGGATAATGACTGCCAGTCAATATAACATGCGGCAGTATCTAAAGGCCATGAATAGGAACTGTTCAAACTCCTGGAAATCTCACACAAGATCTTGGTGTTCTATTTGTATATAAAAACTACCATTAAAATTAAAGCTCTTTTTTTTTTTAAAGGTATTTTAATTTACTGTGGGATTACAATAGAGTTCTGGCTTCTTATATTCTGAAAAACTGAAATACGTGTTCAAGGTAGTCTAACTTTTGTTGCAAAACTTAATGATGTTCAGTTTCAGTCTAGCAATGTGCTGTTTATTGCCTTCTCCTCTATCACTCAATTCTTTAGGTGCCTCCCTCAACATAAGCTATTCATTGTTTCACGCACAAAAGAGTTGCTCTCACAGCTTCATGCTCCTTTCCCTTTAATTTCATTTGCACTGACTTTCATCTGGGCTATCTTAATTCAAATCTGGGTAAAATTCCATCTACCTTGTTTTCTGTTTCTTTGATTGGAACAATCTCCTCCATTAAGTCCTTGAGCAACAACTGAATGATCACTTTGGGCTCCAGCTGTTTGTCAAGAGGCAGTCAGCACCCTGTCTCAGTCTTTTATTTGTCTGAGTACCAGTCAAATTGGTTTCAGGGCATTTTGGGGGGAGGGGGGGCGGTTCTGCTTCCTGCCATTCAAGCTATAAAACAGTAACAGATGACCTAATTTATAAAGTGGGGTTTACTCTTTTTCACATATTAGTTCAAGAAGCATCTTTAGATGCCCTTGAGGTCTGCTAAATTAAATTCACAGCACAGAAAATTATTTCTACAATTTACTTATCAATTTCTGTGTGTGCTACACAGATGAAATACATCATAGTTTTCCCCAACCTGGTGCTCTTCAGGTAAGCTGATCTATCTAATCTGTATTCAAAAATAGTGACTCTATAAAAGTAAATGAATGCATGATTGATAAATCACAAAGACAAAACTTTAAGGAGTAGAAATATAATTCAGATTTTTAAAACTATCATTTCCTATTCATCAAATATATGAATATGACTGCATTTTTTCCAACTGATTTGCTCTATGGACAGAGACCAAAAGTAGTGCTTTCATGCTAATCCACCGAGCAGGATACAGAGAAAGCTATATGCATCTCATGATGTGCATTTGACCATACTATCTAAATTTTAAGTATCTCATATATAAACACTACAGTCAGAAAGGAAAGTTACACCTGTTTCATACACTGCATAAAGCCATAATGCTACTTGTTTGGTGTTGGCTTAGCATGACAACAAGCTATTTTTAAAATGTTCAACAGAGAACCAAATGTTGGTGAGATGCAAACTACTGATAAGTGAAAATAATTTTTCAAAAATATATACTTATTGGACATCTAAAATCAGAAGTTAGCTGCTTCTGTGCTTAGGTTTTCATTACCTGTTGCAGTTTTCCAATCCCCAGTACTTCATTCCTGTAAGGCTTAGTAAGTTCCAATACCTAGTGAATAATTTATTTAATGTTTTTAAAGTCTTTCAGGATACAAATCTTCTCAAAGCAGCTGATAAAATAGAACAACATGACGGCAAATTGCGCATTAGAAGACTTCTGCTGGACTACACAAAAGTTTATCCGTCCAGTATTCTGTGTAACACCTGACTTATTTATAAATGTGAACATCGAGCAACAGTCTGTCTCCACTGTTGGTCCCAGGCAGCTGGTTATTTATGATATGCTGTCAGAGATTCTGGAGGCAAGAAACAGCCCAAACTGTTTTGGAATAGCCCTATATTCCATTAATTTACCCACCCCCACCCATTTAAAACCACTGACACTGAGGGCCATCTCCAACTGATAACAACAATAAATAGTTAAGTTAGTGATCATAGATGAAATATCCTGACACAGAGTAATAAAAACTAGAAAACACTGAAGTCATGTGAAAACACAATTTAAGGATGAGGAGAAGAGGCCAACAATCTTTATCTGGAAGTTCTTCAGGTAGTGGGTTCCATTGTGTAATCTAGCATAGTGGCACTACAGGTAGTCGTCAACTTACAATGGCAAATGGGACCAGAATTTCCATTGCTAAGCAATGCGGCTGTAAAGCATGACCACATCGCTTAGCAATGGCAATCCTTGCAGTTGTGGTTGCCATTGTTAACTGAATTCCATGGTTGTTAGGTGAGGCAACTTCCTGCCGGCTTCCCACAACCAAAGTCCAGTGGGAAGCCGGCAGGAAGTTACAAGTCCCAGGCTCACAGGCAGGTAAATGGCTGCTGCCAATGGGGTAGGGAATGAGGGGGTGGGTGGGAGGGTGCACAAGAGGTATGGCATGGGTGTGAGGGCATGCATGAGAGGTGCCATGAGAGTCAGGGAGGGTGCACGGAGGAGGCGCGGCATGGGTCAGGTGCACAGGGGTGCATGAGGGTGCAAGGGAGGTGTGGTGTGAGTCAGGGAGGGTACACAAGGGTGCAAGGGAGGAGTGGCAAGGGTTGGGGAGGTGCTGTCCTAACAGTCAGGAATCACGCTGAGACGAGGAATAGGTCTCTAGTGTTTATTGCTGCTACATAAGACAGAAAATCCTAACAAACTGAAAAAGCGTGGGAAAACCCAGACAGATAAACCCCAAAAGTTAAGGCGGGTCTGATCTGTGTCTCTCTGAATGGCTGCTTAATTCCTCAGTACTACGCATGCGTTTTCCCCCCTGGATAGAGGCCCCCTCCTGCTTGCCATCAGTACTCATGACAGGTGCGCGGAGGTGCGTGAGTGGCCAGCACAAGCACAGAGGGGCTGGGGAAGGGTGCACGGGTGGGGGAGACTTACTCCAGAGACTTGTGACCTTCCCTCCCAGCTTCCCCACTGACTTTCTGAGGAAGCCAGCCAGGAAGGTTGCAAATGGTGATCACATGATTGCGGGGCAACTGGTTGTAAGTGCAAATGGGTTGCCAAGTGCCCAGATCGCAATCAGGTGACCACCAGGGTGCTGGGACAGCCAGAATTCTGAGGATCAGTCGTAACCACCATTTGTTCAGGGCTGTTGTAACTTGAAACAGTCACTGACCGAACGGTCAAAGGTCAAGGACTACCTGTATATACATACACATACACTTGCAGACATTTAGCAATCTCATCTCTGAGATCTGATTCAAGAATGCCAATACTTGTGACATTTTGAACTCCCACTAAAATTTCACAGGATCACAAGAGAATCCTTCCACCTCTCCATGTGCCTTCCTCCCATCCTAGTTTCAGGAGGAAAGCATGCCAGCACAAGTAGTGGTACCTTCACAGTCTGCAGTTAATATGCATCTGAAATGGGTCACTTGTGTACCACTGTTCATATCTGTCACAGAAAGCTGTGTGCACAACAATGGGTTCCTCCCTTCATCTTTTCCCATCCCATGTCACCAAATTTCACGACAAATCAGCCAAAGGGGGCCCAGGCTGTACACGCCTTTCTGAGTGTATGGCAATAGGTGTAAAGATTGCCTATTCTAAAACACCATCAGACTCATAAACAGGATCATAAAGATATCTGATTTATTAAAGAACAGTATGCAGGATCACAAAGAAAGCTGAGAATGGAAAAAGCACGCCAAATGCAAACTAAAAAACCCTAGGTACAAACGAGATCCCTCCCCCCGTAGAATCTTCCCAGGCTCACAATCCCAGGTGGTCCTAACGGCTTCTGATGGTCTACGGGAAAAGTCCTTGAACAGAGCACATAACCCAAACACATTCCATCAAAATGAACATAAATACAGAGCTTGGCACAAGGTTTCACAGCAGCTCCCTCCCAACAGAAACGCGCGTCAGCACCATGGCATGTGAAACGTTATGATGTACAGTGCACATTGAAACAGTGAACATGACATACTGCCCCCCAAAAGAAAGCATTAAGCGGAAGGTTTTAACGGGTAAGCCAAATGGAAACGGTTAACTAAATCAGGAGCATTAACGTGGTGAGCAGGCACCCATTCAGGATGAGGAAAGCGTTTCCAGCGTATCAGGTACTGGAGGGTGCCCTGAAGCTTGCGAGAATCAACGACCTCCTTGACTTCAAAGTGCTGTTGCCCATCAATCATGATCAGAGCAGGAGGAGGAGGTTGGGGATGCCAGCGGGAAGAGTGGTGGACAGGCTTGAGCAGGCTGCAATGGAAAACAGGGTGCAAGTGTTTCAAATTGTGAGGCAGGTCCAACTTAACAGTAACTGGATTGATAAGACCAACAATAGGGAAAGGACCAATGAACTTGGGAGCAAGTTTCTTTGAGGGCTGTGGGGACTTGATGAATTTGGTAGAAAGATAAACCTAATCCCCAATTTTGAAATTGTGTTGCAAAGAACGTTTATCGGCTTGGAACTTGTAAGCAGCCTGGGCATCAGCCAAAGCCTGTTGAATCACCGGCCAGGAATCAGCCAGCTTAACAGCCCAGTCAGAGGAAGAACAGGACTGGAGAGGGGTTTGTGGCAGCTCAGGGTTGGGAACAAAGTCGTGACAAGAAACCACAGGAAAAGGGGTCTGCCCAGTGCTCTGATGGACAGCATTGTTGTAAGCCACCTCAGCAAAGGGCAACAAGTCCACCCAATTGTCCTGATGGTAATTTATGTATGCTCTAAGGAATTGTTCAAGGGCAGAGTTCAAAACCTCCGTAGATCCGTCAGTCTCAGGATGCGACGATGTGGACAACGCCTGTTTGGTGCCAATCAATTTTAAAAATGATTTCCAAAACTGGGAAGTGAACTGTGTCCTGCGGTCGCTGACCAAATGGGAGGGGCTACTGTGGAGATGATAGATGTTGATGAGAAATAGGCGGGCCAATTGCAGGGCCGACGGGATGGATGCACATGGAATGAAATGGGCTTGTTTGGAGAAAAAATCTTTTACAACCCAAATGACAGTTTTCTTCTGACTGGGGGGTAAGTCCACAATAAAATCCATAGAAATCTCATCTCAGGGACAGGATGGGATGGCCACTGGCTGCAGAAGCCCCTGTGGTTTACCCCCTTTTCGCTTTGACATGGCACAAACAGGACAGGAAGCAACATAGTCTTTTACATCACGCCTTAGGGTTGGCCACCAAAATTGAAAGCGAACCAAATGCAAGGTTTTGACAAAAACAAAGTGTCCAGCAAGTTTGTCATCATGGGAATGCTGCAAAACATCAGCCCTCAAAGTTTCAGGCACATAAAGGCAGTGTTCCACCCACGCCAGACCGTTTTCAAAAGAAACAGTGTCTTTATTAGCTAGAAACCAAGTGTCAGATTTCAGCGCCTGGAGAAAGTCCTTCTGTAACTGACAAGGAACTTGCACTTTCCGCTTCCCAGACGGGGCTGGGGGCGGGGTTGCCTGCGGACGGGTCTGGCTCCGGGTGACGGCAACTAAGCCCAGTTGTGGTTCAGTGAGAACAGTCCCAACTATATCTGCCACGTGGTCAGAGTCCTGAGGTAAACGGGACAAAGCATCAGCCAGAAAGTTTTTCTTTCCTGGAATAAATTTTAACTGGAAGTTAAAGCGACTGAAAAATTGAGCCCAGCGAATTTGTTTAGGACTGAGACGCCGGGGGGTGCGGAGGGCTTCCAAATTCCTGTGATCAGTCCAAACCTCGAAAGGGCATTTAGCGCCTTCCAGGAGGTGACGCCAGGGTTCCAAAGCGGCTTTTACAGCAAAAGCCTCTTTTTCCCAAGCGTGCCACCGGCGTTCAGTTTCAGAAAATTTTCTGGACAAATAAGCGCAGGGTTTTAAGTGATTTTCAGAATCTCTCTGTAACAATATAGCCCCAATTGAGGAGTCAAAAGCATCAACTTGGACCACAAAGGGGCGTTCAGGATTGGGGTGCTGTAAAATAGGCTCAGCAGTGAAGAGGGTTTTTAACTTCTCGAATGCTGCCGGGCATTCAGGTGTCCAATTCAGCACTGCCCCAGGGTATTTCACCTTGCGTGTCTCTCCCAAACCCTTGGTACGTAGTAAGTCAGTAAGGGGCAAAGAAATCTCAGCAAATCCCTGGATAAACTGCCGATAATAATTACTGAACCCTAGGAAACTTTGTAATTGCCTCCAGGTGCGGGGACGTTCCCAACTTAAAATCGCCTGAATTTTTTCAGGGTCCACCTCAATGCCTTTGTCAGATACCCTATAGCCTATGTAGTCAAGTTGGGTTTTGTGAAATTCACATTTGGAAAGCTTGGCATAGAGTTTGGCATCTCTAAGCTTGCTTAACACCTGTTTGAGGAGGCGTTCGTGTTCCTCCTCAGATTGTAAGGAATGCCTAAGACTAAATAAAAGATTCAGACTCTAAATCAAGTTTAAGCTCTGGCTTTTATTTAGAATAGAATGCACACCAGTAAAAAGCTGAGAGTGAGGGAAGCACGCCAAAAGTTGAATTAAATAGTCTCGCGCCAAACAGCGCTCCACCCCCCACTCCTCGGGTGTGCCCCACGAGTTCCACGGAGTGACAGGCTATCAAGACTTGATAGGTGAGAGGCCGTCCAGCCCCATTCGCCCCAGGCATCACCCTGTTTGTCTTCCTGCGAGGTAATGGTCCATTACCGGGGGATTAGACCTCGATATTCCTCGAAAGCCCGGACGCGCCTTTCCGGACCTCGCCCTGATCCTTTCTTTATCAGGGGCATCAATGGCCGATTACCGGGCGATGGGACCTTGTTTGTTCAGTAGATCTCCCAACCCCATTACCTTCTTTTGTCCGGTTTATCGCCTGCACCTCTCCAGCCATTGACACGCATCCGTGCTTTGTCATGTGAGCCGTTATGACGTCGCAAACATCGCAACGGCGATCATGACATACCGCCCCCCTGAAGAAAATCAAGCTGAGGGCTTGGAGGGATATGCAACGTGGAAGTTGCGGACTAGCTCGGGGGCCTGAATGTCGCGGGCAGCAACCCACTCGGGGTGGGGAAAGTGTTTCCAGCGCACTAAGTATTGGAGAGAGCCACGAAGCTTGCGGGAGTCGAGAACCTCCTTGACTCCGAAGTGCTGCTGTCCGTCGATCATGACAGGTGGAGGGGGGGGCGTGGATGCCACCGGGAGGAGTCACTGGCCGGCTTGAGTAAGCTGCAGTGGAACACGGGGTGCAGCCGCTTCAAATTATGAGGCAGATCCAAACACACCGTGACCGGGTTCACAATTTGTGTAACCTGAAATGGGCCAATAAATTTCGGGGCCAGGTTCTTGGAAGGCTGAGTTGATAAATTTAGTGGAGAGATAAACCAGGTCCTAAAAGAGATGTTATTTTCATCACAGGAGACTGGAATGCTAAGGTGGGCGGTCAAATGACACCTGGAATTACAGGTAAGTATGGCCTGGGAGAACAAAATGAAGCAGGACATAGGCTGATAGAATTTTGCCAAGACAATTCACTCTGCATAACAAACACTCTCTTCCAACAACCTAACAGACGGCTTTATACATGGACTTCACCAGATGGACAACACCGAAATCAGATTGATTACATCCTTTGCAGCCAAAGGTGGCGGACATCTGTACAGTCGGTAAAAACAAGACCTGGAGCTGACTGTAGTTCAGATCACGAACTTCTTGCACAATTTAGGATCAGACTAAAGAGATTAGGGAAGACCCACAGATCAGCTAGATATGAGCTCACTAATATTCCTAAGGAATATGCAGTGGAGGTGAAGAATAGATTTAAGGGACTGGACTTAGTAGATAGGGTCCTGGAAGAACTCTGGACAGAAATGCGCAACATTGTTCAGGAGGCAGCAACAAAATACATCCCAAAGAAAGAGAAAACCAAGAAGGCAAAATGGCTGTCTGCTGAGACACTCGAAGTAGCCCAAGGAAGAAGGAAAGCAAAAGGCAAGAGTGATAGGGGGAGATATGCCCAATTAAATGCAAAATTCCAGAGGTTAGCCAAAAGAGATAAGGAATTATTTTTAAACAAGCAATGCGCGGAAGTGGAAGAAGACAATAGAATAGGAAGGACAAGAGACCTCTTCCAGAAAATTAGAAACATCGGAGGTAAATTCCAGGCAAAAATGGGTATGATCAAATACAAAGATGGCAAGGACGTAACAGAAGAAGAAGGGATCAAGAAAAGGTGGCAAGAATATACAGAAGACCTGTATAGGAAGGATAACAATATCGGGGATAGCTTTGACGGCGTGGTCGGTGAGCTAGAGCCAGACATCCTGAAGAGTGAGGTTGAGTGGGCCTTAAGAAGCATTGCTAATAACAAGGCAACAGGAGGCAACGGCATCCCAGCTGAACTGTTCAAAATCTTGCAAGATGATGCTGTCAAGGTAATGCATGCTATATGCCAGCAAATTTGGAAAACACAAGAATGGCCATCAGATTGGAGAAAATCAACTTATATCCCCATACCAAAAAAGGGAAACACTAAAGAATGTTCAAACTATCGAACAGTGGCACTCATTTCACATGCCAGTAAGGTAATGCTCAAGATCCTTCAAGATAGACTTCAGCAGTTCATGGAGCGAGAATTGCCAGATGTACAAGCTGGGTTTAGAAAAGGCAGAGGAACTAGAGACCAAACTGCCAATATCCGCTGGATAATGGAAAAAGCCAGGGAGTTTCAGAAAAACATCTATTTCTGTTTTATTGACTATTCTAAAGCCTTTGACTGTGTGGACCATAACAAATTGTGGCAAGTTCTTAGTGGTATGGGGATACCAAGTCATCTTGTATGCCTCCTGAAGAATCTGTATAACGACCAAGTAGCAACAGTAAGAACAGACCATGGAACAACGGACTGGTTTCAGATTGGGAAAGGAGTACGGCAGGGCTGTATACTCTCACCCTACCTATTCAACTTGTACGCAGAACACATCATGCGACGTGCTGGGCTTGAGGAATCCAAGGCTGGAGTTAAAATCGCTGGAAGAAACATTAACAATCTCAGATATGCAGATGATACCACGTTGATGGCTGAAAGTGAAGAGGAACTGAGGAGCCTTATGATGAAGGTGAAAGAAGAAAGTGCAAAAGCTGGTTTGCAGCTAAACCTCAAAAGAACCAAGATTATGGCAACCAGCTTGATTGATAACTGGCAAGTAGAGGGAGAAAATGTAGAAGCAGTGAAAGACTTTGTATTCCTAGGTGCAAAGATTACTGCAGATGCTGACTGCAGTCAGGAAATCAGAAGACGCTTAATCCTTGGGAGAAGAGCAATGACAAATCTCGATAAAATAGTTAAGAGCAGAGACATCACGCTGACAACAAAGGCCCGCATAGTTAAAGCAATGGTGTTCCCTGTAGTAACATATGGCTGCGAGAGCTGGACCAGAAGGAAGGCTGAGCGAAGGAAGATCGATGCTTTTGAACTGTGGTGTTGGAGGAAAATTCTGAGAGTGCCTTGGACTGCAAGAAGATCAAACCAATCCATCCTCCAGGAAATAAAGCCAGACTGCTCACTTGAGGGAATGATATTAAAGGCAAAACTGAAATACGTTGGCCAGATAATGAGAAGACAGGACACCCTGGAGAAGATGCTGATGCTAGGGAGAGTGGAAGGCAAAAGGAAGAGGGGCCGACCAAGGGCAAGATGGATGGATGATATTCTAGAGGTGATAGACTCGTCCCTGGGGGAGCTGGGGGTGTTGACGACCGACAGGAAGCTCTGGCGTGGGCTGGTCCATGAAGTCACGAAGAGTCGGAAGCGACTAAACGAATAAACAACAAACAAGGTCCCCTACTCGAAAAGGCGGCTGTTGGCGCCTGTGCCTGTCAGCCTGAAGTTTGTATGAGGTCTGTGCCTCATTGAGAGCGTCCTTGATGATGGGCCAGGAGTCTGCGAGTTTAGAGCCCCAATCACAGGCCGCCACTACTGGAGACGGGGGCTGTGGGAGCTTGGGAATGGGGAGGAAGTCCTGACCCGATACCACCCTGAAGGGGGCTTGTCCCGTGCTTTGATGCACAGCGTTATTGTATGCAACCTCCCCGAAAGGAAGCAAATCCACCCAGTCGTCCTGGTGGTAGTTGATGTAGGAGCGGAGGAATTGTTCAAGGGTGGCACTGAGGATCTCAGTAGATCCATCCGTCTGGGGATGCCAGGAGGTTGACAATGCTTGCTTGGTGCCAATTAATTTCAAAAAAGCCTGCCAAAACCGTGAGGTAAATTGTGTGCCCCTATCAGTCACCAAGCGAGAGGGGCAGCCGTGAAGGCGGTACACGTGCACCAAAAAGAGCTTCGCCAGCTGTTGCGCCGACGGGATAGAGGCACAGGGAACGAAATGAGCTTGTTTGGAAAAGTAGTCTTTGACTACCCAAATGACTGTTTTCTTTTGACTGGGCGGTAAATCCACGATGAAATCCATAGAGATTTCATCCCAAGGGCGTGAAGCCATGGGCTGCAGCAGCCCCTGGGGTTTACCGGACGGTCGCTTAGACATTGCGCAAACAGGGCAGGATGCCACATATGTTTTGACATCCTTCCTCAGCGAGGGCCACCAAAATTGGCGTCGGGTCAGGTGGAGGGATTTGAGGAACCCGAAATGACCAGCCTGTTTGCTGTCATGAGACCGGCTGAGGATAGTTGATCGTTGCGAGTCAGGGACATATAAACGACCCTCCACCCAGGCGAGGTCTTGTTCCATGGAAACCCTGTCAGGGTTAGCAAGGAGCCAGGGATCAGACTTTAATACGAGGGCAAAATCTGCACGCAACCCACCCGGCATCTGTGGTTGCCTGTGGCCCGGGGCAGGCTGCGCCGGAGTCGTTCGCGGGGGGGGTGGGGTGGAGGCTGTTCCTGAGCGTGGCTCTGGGTGACAGCGGCCAAACCCAATTGAGACTCAGAGAGCACAGTCCCCACGACGTCGGAGACAGGCTCCGCGTCCTGGGGCAGTCGGGAAAGTGCATCTGCCAAAAAATTCTTCTTCCCCGGAATAAACTTCAGCTGAAAGTTAAACCAGCTGAAAAATTGAGCCCAGCGAATCTGCTTAGGGCTGAGGCGCCTGGGCATGCGGAGCGCCTTGAGGTTGCGGTGGTCTGTCCAGACCTCAAAAGGGCAAGTTGCCCCTTCTAAAAGGTGACGCCAAGCCTCCAGTGCCGCTTTTACTGCAAATGCCTCTTTTTCCCAGACATGCCAGCGCCTTTCCGTCCCGGAAAATTTCCGGGAAAGATAGGCACAGGGCTTCAAGAGTCCGGCAGAATCCTTTTGTAATAGGATAGCCCCAATTGAAAAATCAGAGGCATCAGCCTGAACAACAAAAGGCCGTTCGGGATCGGGATGGGATAAAATTGGCTCCGCTGTAAAGAGAGCTTTCAACCAGTCGAAAGCAGCCTGACAGGCGGGAGTCCAATTGAGCACGGCCCCTGGGTTTTTTACCTTGCGCGTCTCCCTGACGCCTTTGGTCCGCAACAAATCAGTCAAGGGCAGGGCAATCTCCGCGAACCCTTTTGCGAAGGATCTGTAGAAATTTGCAAATCCCAGGAAACTCTGGAGCTGGCGCCGAGTGCACGGGCGCTCCCAGCTCAAAACAGCCTGAACCTTTGCAGGATCCATTTCGATGCCCTGATCTGAAATCCTGTAGCCTAAGTAATCCAGGCGCGACTTGTGGAATTCGCACTTGGAAAGCTTAGCATAAAGTTTAGCGTGCCGGAGCTTGGTGAGAACCTGTCTTACCAATCTTTCAAGTTCTCTCTCAGTTTTGGAGTATATCAGGACATCGTCCAGATAAACCAGTATTCCTTTAAACAAATAGTCATGCAGAACCTCATTAATTAGTTGCATGAAAACCCCCGGGGCCCCTGCAGGACCAAAAGGCAGTACCTTATACTGGAAGGAGCCCAAGGGACAGTTAAAAGCTGTTTTCCATTCGTCCCCCTCCCTGATGCGAATGCGGTAATACGCCTCGCGGAGGTCAAGTTTGGAAAAAACCTTTCCAGTTGACAAGTGTGCCAACATATCTTTGATGAGGGGGAGGGGCTACTTGTTTGACAAGGAGGCTGAATTTAACCCGCGACAGTCTGTACACAGTCTTAGGGTACCGTCCTTCTTCTTGCGGAACAGAACAGGCGCTCCAACCGGCGAGTTTGCCGGTTCGATGAAGCCCCGAGCAAGGTTTTTATCGAGGAAGTCCCGCAACGCCGCCAATTGCTTTTGTGTCATTGGGTAAATTTTGGGCTTAGGCAATGGGACATGAGGGAGCAGTTCAATGGCACAGTCCGTCTTGCGATGGGGGGATAACTGGTCCGCCTCCTCCTCCCCGAAGACGTCAGCAAAGTCTGCATATTGTTCCGGCAACCCCTCCATGGGGGAAGCGTGAACTTGAGGGTCAACAATCTCAGCCCTCCCTACAGTCAAAGTGAGGGATTTCCCCTTAGCAGGTGCCTGGTAAAACCCATCCTCAAACGTTATCGTACGGGTCCTCCAGTTAATGTAGGGATTGTGGCGAGTTAGCCAGGGGATTCCCAGAACCACTATAGGCTTGCCCACCGGGGTGACCACGAATTCTATGGTTTCCCTGTGCGTGCCTATTTGTAGGGTAACATTCCCTGTATCCTGGGTGGCCGCCCCCCCCCCCGCCGTGGAACCATCGAGTTGCTGGAAGATCAGCGGCTTCGGGAGAGGGAAACAGGGTAAATTTAGCGCATTGACTAGGTTGGGGTGGATCAGGCATCTGGAACACCCGGAGTCCACCCAAGCCTCGACTTCAATGATCCTGGAGCAGTAGCTCAGTTCAATTGTTACGGTCAGGATGGGACAGTCCTCACTCACCCTGGTGGTATCGCGCCCATTCTCTACCACCTGCCCAGCGGCGCTGTTTAGGACAGGGGGAAGGCGTTTTCCGCCAGCTGCTCCGGGGCGGCCAACCAGTCCCCCGCGAGGTAGACGGCCTCTTCTTTGTCCGGGGTCACTAGTGCCCCTGTCCGCTGTCGGGGAGGGTTGGGTGGTTTCTGCGGAGCCTTCTGCGTCGGTCTAGGTGGGCGATCCGCCGTCCTAGCCTTGTGGCATTCTGCCGCACGGTGACCTGCCTTACCGCACTTGATGCATTGCCCACGGGCAAAGCAACATTGTCTTTCGGCGTCCCATGTCGGGCCCAACTGTGGCACTGGCCATTTACCGCTGGGAGGAAGCCTGTCTCTCTTAGCTGCCAGCATGAAGGTGCGCTGGGCGTGTTCAGCCTTCCCGGCAAGACAGATCCAGTCATGCAGTGAGTCCGGATCATCTCTGTACAGCGCCCATTGTAACACCTTTCGATTGAGGCCATCCTTAAACATATCGATCAGGGTGGCCTCCGACCATTCAGGGACCTTCCCTGCCAAGACCTTAAATTCTAGGGCGTAATCTGCGACCAATTTCTGCCCCTGATTAAGTTGTTTCAGAGCGCCTTTAGCCCTCTCCTTCTCCAGGGGGTCTTCAAAGTACCGCTTCAAGGTGGTCAGGAAGGTGTGGAAGGTAGCCAGGGCTGGGGCTCCGGACTCTGACATTTGTACGTACCAGTCCGCGGCTCTGCCCTTAAGTTTTGTGGCAATAGCCGAGATTTTAGCCCCTTCCGATGCAAAACAATGTCCGTATAGCTGGATGTAGTTTGTCGCGTTAGTTAAAAAGAATGACAGGTTCGTGGGGTCGCCATCAAATTTTACTGGAAAGTCTTTAGCGATCCCAACTGGAGAAACCCCAACCTGTGAGTGAGTAGGGGCGACCCCCACCGGAGTAAAGCCACGGGGCCCTGGGAAAAAGTCCCGCAACTGGCCCCTTCCTTTCGGGGCCGGCGATAGGGTGGGTGGGATGCCGAGACCCCTCCCTGCACCCTGCGCAGCAGCACTCTTCGTGAGCTCACTCACCACAGTTGACATGGATCACAGCATGTGTTCTAATGGCTACACCTTGGACTCCAGAGCCCTGATCCTGTCCGGTGTGACGGGATTGTCCATCCTCGGTGCTGTCGGTGGTTGCCCAATCGGCAGTCCTGCGAATTCCCTCTCGGGCGTCTGGGGGTATTGGAGTCTCCAAGTGGTGTGGGGTGTCCCCGGCTGGGGGTCCGCTACGCCATCCCACCCGAAGTGTTGTTGACTCACGACTCCCTCTTCCATCGGGGCCCTCCACTCCGGGCTGGGGCTCCAGGCTCCAAACTGGGGTGCGGTGTGGGTAGGGAGGGGGCTCATGTCCCATCTCGGGAGCGCCAAATCCAGAAGCTATCTGGTCGCCTCCCCCACTCGCATTGAGTTCTTCGCATCTCCGCTCTGAAGCGCCGACTCCAAGATTGTCCCCGGTTCAGTCATCACTAGCTGCTTCTCTCGCAAGAAAAATTTCCTGGTAGAGACTAGCGAGGTTCATTCTTAAAAGACTCTCAGCTTTATGTAAGCAATGCCTAAGACTAAATAAAAGATTCAGACTCTAAATCAAGTTTAAGCTCTGGCTTTTATTTAGAATAGAATGCACACCAGTAAAAAGCTGAGAGTGAGGGAAGCACGCCAAAAGTTGAATTAAATAGTCTCACGCCAAACAGCGCTCCACCCCCACACTCCTCGGGTGTGCCCCACGAGTTCCACGGAGTGACAGGCTATCAAGACTTGATAGGTGAGAGGTCGTCCAGCCCCATTCGCCCCGGGCATCGCCCTGTTTATCTTCCTGCGAGGTAATGGTCCATTACCGGGCGATTAGACCTCGATATTCCTCGAAAGCCCGGACGCGCCTTTCCGGACCTCGCCCTGATCCTTTCTTTATCAGGGGCGTCAATGGCCGATTACCGGGTGATGGGACCTTGTTTGTTCAGTAGATCTCCCAACCCCATTACCTTCTTTTGTCCAGTTTATCGCCCGCACCTCTCCAGCCATTGACACACATCCGTGCTTTGTCATGCGAGCCGTTACAATGTCGCAAACATCGCAACGGCGATCATGACACAGATTCAGTGTAAATGAGCACATCGTCCAAATAAACCAGGACCCCTTTAAACAAATGATCATGTAATACTTCATTAATCAATTGCATGAAGACTCCGGGTGCCCCTGCTAACCCAAAAGGGAGGACTTTGTACTGAAATGAATCCAATGGGCAATTAAAAGCAGTTTTCCACTCGTCTCCAGCTCATATGCGGATGCGAAAATAGGCTTCACGAAGGTCGAGCTTGGAGAAAATCTTGCCCTGACAAGTGGGCTAACATGTCTTAACATTAGTGGTAGAGGGTATTTGTTGCAGATCGAGACGGAATTTAACCCCCGATAGTCCATACAGAGTCGAAGCATGCCATCTTTCTTTTCCCGGAATAGCACAGGGGCCCCAACTGGGGAATTTGCAGGTTCAATAAACCCCCTTGACAGATTTTTGTTGATAAAATTCCGTAATGCCCCAAGCTCCTTCTGAGTCATTGGATAAATTTTTGGCTTGGGCAATTGAGCGTTAGGAACCAACTCTATGGCACAATCAGTTTTCTGATGCGGGGGTAGCTGATCTGCTTCCATTTCTCCACAAACGTCTGCAAAATCTTGGTATCGATCGGGCAAGCCTTCTAAACGTGCCAAACTAGGGCGTGGCGTGGCAATTGCAGCCCTTCCAACCCCCGCGCTTGAAGCCCTCTCCGCGGTAGGGGCTCGGTAAAACCCATCCTTAAAAGTCAGAGTTCTGTGTTCCCAATTTATATAGGGGCTTCGATAGGTCAACCAGGGAATTCCCGGAATTACCAAAGGGTTGCCAACAGGTGCTACTATAAATTTTAAAGTTTCACGGTGGCTGCCCATTTGCATTGTGACAGTTCCAGTGAAATGGGTCACCGCCCCCCCCCCCCCGTTGAACCATCCAACTGTGTGAAGATCAAAGGCTGCTGGAGGGGGAAGCTAGGCAGGTCCAAAGCAGCAACCAGATCAGGGTGAATTAGACACCTGGAACACCCAGAGTCAACTAAAGCCCAGACCTCTGTAGTCTTTGTGCGGGAGCCCAATTTCACTTTCACTGCTAGAGTGGGACAGTCAGCACTCACCATAGCATCCTCGTGCCCATCCTCCTCCACCTGCCCGCAGGCGCTTTTCATGGCAAGTGGCTGGCGTTTCCCGCCGGCTCCTTAGAGTCGTCTTCAGCCTCTCGCAAGAAGTAGGGTACTTCTTCAGCCTCGGCCGCCCCCTTGGCTGCCGTCATCCGCCGCAATGGGGGTGGCGATTTGGCCGGCAGTTTGCCTGCTTGGTCTTCAGCCTTGGCTTTTGGGCAATCAACTGCTTGGTGCCCTTCCTTTCCGCATCGGAGACACTGACCCTTCGCATAGCGCCGATCTCTCTCCTCTGCCCAGGCTCTATAGCCTGGCCGGGTAGCAGTTGGAGCACTTCGGGGTCCCCTCATGGTGGCTGGTTGTTTTTCAGGTTGTTTGGTTTGCATGTAGGTATGCTGGGTGTGCTCAGCCTTGCCGGCCAGACAGATCCATTCATACAATGTCTCTGGGTCGTCTCTACATGATGCCCACTGCAGCACGTCCCTTTTGAGTCCCTCTTTAAATCGTTCTATTAAGGTTGACTGAGACCAGTCGGGGATTTTCCCAGCTAAAGCCTTAAACTCCAGGGCATAATCAGCTACGGACAGTTGGCCCTGGGTAAGATCCTTCAGTGCCTTTTTAGCCCTTGCCTTGGCTAGAGGATCCTCAAAATGCAGCTTTAATGCCCACATGAATTCCTCAAAATCCTCAAGCTCAGGGGAGTTAGCCTCACTTAACTGAACATACCAGTCAGCCGCTCGTCCCTTCAGCTTGGTGGCAATGGCAGTTATTTTAGCCTCTTCGGAAGGGAAGTATGGTCCAAACTGCTTCATATAACTTTTAGCATTAGTGAGAAAGAAAGACAACTTAGTTGGATCCCGGTCAAACTTGACAGAAAAGTCTTTCACCACCGCTCCTGTTGGAGCTGAATTAGCGGCTGCTTGAGTGGTTGGGCCCCAGGTTACAGTAGTTCTCCTGTCTTGGGGTGGGGACACTGATGGATGAGCTCTGCGGGGTGGAGATTCATCCCGGCACCGTCTCCGGCCCCGCTCCGCCGGTGGTCCGGGTGAGGGGATGGAGGATGATTGCGTGGAGCTGGAATCTCCTTCGCGCCTCGGCTGCCCCCCCCCCCCCATGACAGAGACAGGGCTTTTAGCATGTACTCCATCGTTTCTAATTTGGCCTCTACCATTCTTAGCCTTTCAGGGCTTTGAGATTCCTCCCTCCCTCCCTCCCTCGCACATTAGGCTGTCTCCCTTCTGATACCGTGGTAGATTCTACGTTTAGGGTCAGCAGGAACCGATACTTCCAGGATGCCTGGGATGTCCCTGGCTGGGGTTCTCCCATTTCATCCCAGGTGATCAACTCTGTGGGTGATTTGCTGGGTGCCGGTTGCTCTGGTGCTCTCCCATCTTTGGATTCCTCTCCTTCAGGGCTGGAACTCAAATCCTGCCGTGAACCTGAAGGTTCTGGGGTGAGGCTCAGTTCTCCGCTCCTGACCGTTGACTTGGGCATCAAGCCAGTCGGCTCCTTGAGTCTCCCGGTCGTGGGTTTGGATTTGGCCATCGTTAACTGTTTTCCCCCACAAGAAACTAATCTTGGTAGGAGCTAACGGTACAACTTTGGTGATTCTCAGCTTTATGTAAAGATTGCCTATTCTAAAACACCATCAGACTCATAAACAGGATCATAAAGATATCTGATTTATTAAAGAATAGTATGCAGGATCACAAAGAAAGCTGAGAATGGGAAAAGCGCGCCAAATGCAAACTAAAAAACCCTCGGTACAAACGAGATCCCTACCACCGTAGAATCTTCCCAGGCTCTCCTAACGGCTTCTGATGGTCCGCGGGAAAAGTCCTTGAGCAGAGCACATAACCCAAACACATTCCATTGAAATGAACCTAGATACAGAGCTTGGCACAAGGTTTCACAGCAGCTCCCTCCCAACAGAAACGCGCGTCAGCACCATGGCATGTGAAACGTTACGATGTACAGTGCACATTGAAACAGTGAACATGACAATAGGTCGATGAAGATTCTCAGTCATCCAGGTGGAATTGTCTGTAAGTTGAGTCATGGCAACTGGGTTTCCTTCTTTTTGGTAGAAACGTTTTGCTGCTTGTCCAAGCAGCTTCTTCGGTCTGGGCAAAGGTTGGTGAGGGGACCCCATACATGTCTTCCAGGATAGTTGCATTGTCCCTACACTTGAATGGCTGTTAATTGTGCCATAGAGGTGTGGATTACCTTTGGGATGTCTTACTCCTAGATCCTTTGTTCATCCCCAAGTGGATCGTTAAGAGTGGCCTTCTTGGTGGTCTTAATCTTCCTGGAGACTGATGAAAGAGCAGCATGAAAAATGGGGGACAAGTTGTGTCTCAGGCCTCCGCGTCTATTGAGGGAAGGATTTTCCACTTTGGCATGAATGGACTCCTTAACCCCTCTCTCAAACCACCTATCTTCTCTGTCTAAAATATGAACACTGTTGTCCTCAAATGAGTATTCATTTGTTGCACTCAAAGGCAATCCACACCTCCATGGCACAATTAACAGCCATTCAGGTGTAGGGACAATGCAGCCACCCTGGAAGACATATATGGGGTCCCCTTACCAACCTTTGCCCAGACTGAAGAAGCTGTTTGGACAAGCAGCAAAACGTTTCTACAGAAAAGAAGGAAATCCAGTTGCTATGACTCAACCTAGAGACATGCCTTTCTGAGGCTGCCTTGTTTTTCCCCACCTGCAGTAGGACTATCAACCTCTTTCCTGTGGGCAGTATGGGCAGTACTGTACCATTACTATGGGCAGTAATGGCTGGACCAGAAAAAGAAGTGATTCATGGAATATCAATAGTCCTTATGCCTTAGGTCCTAAACACAGTACATTACTCCCAACTACTTCAAAATTGGCCAGTGGACTATTGCAGGCTTCTTTCTGTAGAAGTCACTTCTATAGCATTCATTGCCGTAATGGATTCCTTAAACTCAACCTTTGGGACATGGTGAATGCAGGTAGCAAAATGATAAACAGCATTTCCCAGATGCACTCCCTTCCCCCCACCCCACCCCTTATGGTGGTTGAAATTGCACTTGGCTTTACCTAGACCTTTACCTCTGTCATTACACAAAGCACAATAAATCCCAACCAGACCTTGACTGAATATATCCAATTTTCAGGGGCTGTGACAACTAGCTCCCATTCATGAAGGCAAGGGACAGCTTGCATGAAAGGGTTGGTACTTAGAACAGAGCCTGATTACCTGAATGCATTCCGAGCATTTGATATTCCAACTACGTACCTGATTGGTAACTCCCTTGAACAAAGACTGCTAGGCAGAATATCCTAGGTAAATGTAAGTAAGAATGAGGCTGCGAAGGCCAGTCCTGCATCCCATGCAGCCACAGCATGAGTGAATAAACGCATGGGACTAAGCTACCAGATGGGAGGGGGAGATCCCACAGCAGACTTGGACATTTCACTTCTTGAAACAGGCACCTTAGGAAGGCCTAAAATTATCGTTAAAACAGTACCCCAAACCCATTCTTGACAGGTGGTCTAGAGCAGTGTTTCTCAACTTCGGCAATTTTAAGATGTGTGGACTTCAATTCTGGAAGTTGAAGTCCACCCATCTTAAAGTTGCCAAGGTTGAGAAATGCTGATCTAGAGGTTTACCATGATTAACAACACTGAATGCTGCTGAGAGGTCCAGCAGCACCTACAGGGACATATTTCCAATTCCTCATCTAGAAGAGCAACCAAGCTGTCTTATCGCACTCAGAGACTTGAACCAGACTAAAACCTGTCTACAAAATTCTTCTCATTGAATAACTGCTAGAGTTGAGGCTACACACTTAAACACCTTGCTCAAGAGCAGTAAATTGGGGATTGGTTGGAGATTCTCAAACATGTTGGGATTAAGACAGGATTTCTTCATGAACTCCTCTCTTTAGCTAAAAACTCACAATATTTGCACTGTAACTATGACACCAGTACTCTGCTTTTATACAAATGTCCCAAAATTTAATAGTCAGATTGATAAGCAATTTAGCGATAAATTTAGAATGCTAAAAATTGACATATTTCTAAACATATTAATGGGCAGTTATATTATGGCAAGAGGAAGAGAGAAAAGCGAATAGCAAATCATACAACCAATACTTTAAAAGTCAAATATGACCACACATATAAAAAGTTATTATATGCCGTATAAATTATATTAACTTGCTTTACAAAACTACTGGCCAAAAACAATTGACAGTAACCTAATTTGATGGCTGAAGCCCACGAATTCCATTTAACCAGTGACCAGCAAAGTAAATCTTGACTATATCTGTGTCCATTTTTGAAAAAAATAAATAATATTCTTTATATTATTTACTAGCACTTCAGCCACTGACAGAGAGGAGGGAATCTTTTACTGATTCATTAGAGAAAATTCTGCTGGAGGGAAACTAATTTAAATTGATTTATGTGATAGAAACTGAAAGACAACCTTCTCAAATTGGACAGTGTGGCAGATGGTAATGGATTTATGCATATTTATGTAGCATGTATTTACTTGTCGACTCAGTTATCCATCTTCCTCCCACCCCACCCCACCCATTTACAATAACCATGATGCTGTGACAAGCTGCCTTTCTTTTTGTAGCCTTTCATATTGCCCAAAACAGAACAGCATGGTTTGAAAAGCTGTTTTAATGGTTTTACACACTTTAATTGGAAAGAATTTTAGCTACTATGCTACCTTTACCATGCTAGAACATTTGAATTACTACTATTCAGTGTTCTTGCGTTGAGCTGCTTTACATTTAGCAATCCAGTTAAATCAAATAGATTGCTAATATGTTAATTTTAACATAACTTTTTAAAATGTAGTCAACGAAACAACTATTTACAGCAAAGGTACATGGACTTTTTGGCTTAAGACCTACATTTGATCTTTGGATGGTATGCTGGGGGCCACATATCAATAAGTGAGTCTGTAGGCTGACCCAGAACACAAAAAAACTAATCTAGATTTAGTTTTCAATAACAATTAATTCAATGCACCTAATACAATTCCTTACCATGTACTTAATCATTTCATTTTCTGTCACATTAAATTTACAATCTGATGACACCTTTTAGAAGAGTCTATAGACTGTATCCGTACAAAACAAGGGAGCAACAAAGCCACCCACTCAGATCAACAGTAATGACAAGAGCCTGATAACAAGGTGTTAGGTGCTTAGGCTTGAGAAGAGAACTCAAAAAAATCAGATGAAAGAACAGGGTAGATGTTTTCACCAATGGAACTCAGCCCACCCAGCAACTCAGAGAAAACATTCCCAAATTCTACTCACAATACTTCCTATGGATAAGTGATGGAGCAAGAAGTTAATCAGCTCCACACACCAAAACAATAATTAATAATAATAATAATAATAATAATAATAATAATAATAATAATAATAATTACAAGATTCATGGTATCTTGGGTACACAGAGGCATGGTACCAACAGATCAGCACATAGATAGAAAGGGTAATTATTCATTAGTAAAGTGGCAGAAGGCTTGCTCTTGAAACTGACATGAACATGTGTCATAGTGTTAATATTTATGATACATTTCTGATGCTGCAAAGTATCTCTGAAAATAAGATGTATACACAAATGGCTTATTATAATTATATATCGCACTACTATATTAAGATTGAATATTTGAATAGAGCATTACCAGATTTGTCTAACTGCTGTATACTTGCCCTCATAGCAACTTTGTAATGAAGGCTATCCAGAGCCCCATTTTGCAGGTGAGAACTTTGCCCAACACTAGTGAAGGAACAGTTCAGCTGCCACCCTGTTCGTGCAATACTGAAGGCACCTTTCTACTGAAACCTGGAGAACATTGATGATTCTTCTCCCAAATGTGCAGGCAGGGTAAGTACACTGATCAGCCTAACAAAGGGTAATTATGAAAAGTTCTCTTTCATTAGAAATTGCTTCCTCAAAGCTCTACAGGACAGGGGGAGGACTGCAACCAACATTTCATTAAGAGCAGCACCAGCAGAGGACTTTCCAAGATCATGGGCCATCCTGCAGGGTGACAGCGGGTAGGCACGAAGGCAGAGCCAGACTCTGCACAACTTTTTATAATCAGGATTCCAGGCTCAGGGCTTAACTCCAGTACAGCCTTGAAAAATGGCAAACCAATATTAAAAGAGCCTAAAAAGCAAAACTAGAAAGAAAGGAGTGGTCAAATGTTTGCTCTAACTTTTTCACAGAATCTCCATCAGAAATGATCTTTTCCAGGGAGAGAAGCCCTCTACTGGTTAAGGATTTTTACAAAACAAATTGAGAGGAAGCCAGTTCCAAACAAGATTTTGCTGAAACAGTAGGTTCTAAAAGCTGTGTAAGGATATGGTGGATTCAGGCATCATAAATACCAAAACAGATTCCCCGCCCCTGCACAGGAAACTACAGGGAAATGTGCACTCATTTTCAAGCCAGGAGTACACACACTTCATTCTTCACATGCAAAAGTATAAGCTTAAGAAAAAAACAGTTCCTGTCATATTTTCTTCCCACCTTCTGCAGTAGTAGTTTAAAAAATCAATCAATTCTAAAGTTAAAATATCACTTTGCAAAAAGGAAGTAAATCAAACATAAAAATGTGCTTGGACACATTCAGGTGATAAATAGGGGCTTGGTGGCATCCATCCTGACCAGTCACAAATAACTAGAAGAAACTGACCAGACTGGAGTAATAAGGGGAGGGTGTACCATATCAGAAGATATGGTGATGCACTGTATCATCGTAGTAGCTGTCTCTAAGTATTTGTGTCAGTATTATTCCGATAGTTCAGATCTTGACTTTTCTTCTGCCAAAGGCCAGCAGTGATCCTTCCCTTAAAAATAATTATTTACAAATAGGTAAAATCTCTCAGTATGAGAGCCACTTTGGTGTAGTGGTTAAGGCACCAGGCTAGAAACTGGGAGACCATGAGCTATAGTCCCACCTTAGGCATGAAGCCAGCTGGATGACCTTGGGCCAGTCATTCTCTCTCAGCCCTTGGAAGGAGGCAATGGCAAAGCACTTCTGAAATCTTGCCAAGAAAATTGCAGGGATAGTCCAGGCAGTTGCCGGGAATCAGTGCTGACTCAAAGGCATGCACTTGCACACACACACACATGCTGTCAGTAGTGAAATGAGTTCTTGGCAGAAAGAAAAAACTCCATTCATGGAGCAAGAATTGCCAGATGTACAAGCTGGGTTTAGAAAAGGCAGAGGAACTAGGGACCAAATTGCCAATATCCGCTGGACAATGGAAAAAGCCAGGGAGTTTCAGAAAAACATCTATTTCTGTTTTCTTGACTATTCTAAAGCCTTTGACTGTGTGGACCATAACAAATTGTGGCAAGTTCTTAGTGGTATGGGGATACCAAGTCATCTTGTATGCCTCCTGAAGAATCTGTATAACGACCAAGTAGCAACAGTAAGAACAGACCAGGGAACAACAGACTGGTTTAAGATTGGGAAAGGAGTATGTCAGGGTTGTATTCTCTCACCCTACCTATTCAACTTGTATGCAGAACACATCATGCGACATGCTGGGCTTGAGGAATCCAAGGCTGGAGTTAAAATCGCTGGAAGAAACATTAACAATCTCAGATATGCGGATGATACCACTTCAATGGCTGAAAGCAAAGAGGAACTGAGGAGCCTTATGATCAAGGTGAAAGAAGAAAGTGCAAAAGCTGGCTTGCAGCTAAACCTCAAAAAAACCAAGATTATGGCAACCAGCTTGATTGATAACTGGCAAATAGAGGGAGAAAATGTAGAAGCAGTGAAAGACTTTGTATTTCTAGGTGCAAAGATTACTGCAGATGCTGACTGCAGTCAGGAAATCAGAAGACGCTTAAACCTTGGGAGAAGAGCAATGACAAATCTCGATAAAATAGTTAAGAGCAGAGACATCACACTGACAACAAAGGTCCGCATAGTTAAAAAATGGTGTTCCCCGTAGTAACATATGGCTGCGACAGCTGGACCAGAAGGAAGGCTGAGAGAAGGAAGATTGATGCTTTGGAACTGTGATGTTGGAGGAAAATTCTGAGAGTGCCTTGGATTGCAAGAAGATCAAACCAGTCCATACTCCAGGAAATAAAGCCGGACTGCTCACTTGGGGGAACGATATTAAAGGCAAAACTGAAATACTTTGGCCGCATAATGAGAAGACAGGACACCCTGGAGAAGATGCTGATGCTAGGGAGAGTGGAAGGCAAAAGGAAGAAGGGCCGACCAAGGGCAAGATGGATGGATGATATTCTAGAGGTGACGGACTCGTCCCTGGGGGAGCTGGGGGTGTTGACGACCGACAGGAAGCTCTGGCGTGGGCTGGTCCATGAAGTCACAAAGAGTTGGAAGCGACTAAACGAATAAACAACAAAAAACATCTTTTCCTGAAGTCTCTTTTCATCACTTTTACATTTGTGACTACACAATTTCTTTATACTTTATTATGATTCAATATCAGGAGTTAAAGCTAATTTTATAACCAACAAAAACTACTTCTAAGTCTACGGGAGAGCTTTTTTGTAAGTTTGCATGATACATAGTGACAAAAATATGATAACAAACATAGAGCAAGACAAAGGTAGCCGATTACTAGCTGCGAAGAGGCAGCTAACCAGAAGCAACAGAGGAATGTTATTAGAAACATCCCATTCATCAAGTTTGAACAGCCCCTTCTGCCTCGCTCCCAATGTGGAAATTACCCGTCTGGATTTCAGCAGCTAAAATTGTTTCATTAACAGCCTGCTAAGCATTTGGCCAGGCCTGCATCTTTTATGACCGACTACATTGAATTCAGTCGATCAATCTCTTCCTCTTTTTGGAATCTCAGGCTGGCAGCAAAAGCAGGGGAAAGAAATATTTTCTTCAAGTGGGACTCTTACGCATCAACAGACGGCTCCACTCAATTTTTAGAAACACCTCATTCCCTTTCATTCCACCATACTACAGTCCATTCTATTCAGCAGATAACCCAATCCTCTACCAACTTTTCAGAGTTGGGAGGATGAGTAGAGAAGTTCACAATTACCAGCTGTGTATATATGTTCAACAAGACACCTCCCTCCCCATTTTTCTGTAGCAATATTTTACTATTAGCAATGGACTTTTTGGCATTAGTATAATGCTACCTAAAAAGTACATTGCAGACCCACCCACACACAGTTTTTTTCTTTTCTTTTGTTTTAAAATAACAGGAAAGGTGTTAATTACTTCTGAGTATTTCTACAGTCATAAATACCATTTCCTGTCCTGGCAGTTTTATGTTTGAATTTATCTGCCTTTTTAAAACTTATTCAAATAAAAACAATGAATGCCCATGAAAAGCTACTAACATCTGCTCAAAACCTGTACTTTCCCTTTTCATCCCATAGCATTTATTTGTGATGGTGCTCATTTGTATAATTCCTTAAAGCACTAAGTGTTTAAGCAAGTTGCATTTTACACTATATCTCATTTATATAAGTAGTACTAACATATGGCTCACCATCAGTGTGGGAAATCTAGAATAATTTTTGGCAAATTGTCAGACCTAAAAATTTCAAAATGAAGCAAAGGGAAATTTAGCTTGAGAAAGAAAATGAAGGTCCCAAGGTTCACATGATGCACAGGGAAAAATGAATAAATAAACTAAATAATGGCACACTTCAACTATAACATAAAGCACAACTTACATTACTTGAATAAGGTAAGGTCTTGAATTATAATTTCACCTTTGCTCATTTGAACTAAGGATAGAACAAACTGCGGCTTTTGATTCTAGCTTGATCCAGGAGGATCGAAAAAGCAACGTTCCAGATCCAAACAACCCCATCACAACCTAGAACCAGCTAGGTTTATTATCCATGCTTCTGGCAAGAGGGATCAACCGGAACAACATGAAGCTTTAGAATACTGTAGAATTTTAGCTTACTCTTCCATCTAAGTCTGCCAGAGCTAACCCCAATTTAAGTCTCTTCTAAGGCTGGATGTAACAAAGATCATCTCTGAGGTCATCCCAGAGATTAAGGGGAGGATGCATGGAATTGAAGCTTATTTTTGAAATAATAACCACTATATATCCATACTATATTCAACACCGGCCCTTTAAAAAATCGCTAAACCAATTAAAGACATGTTTCCAGTGTTATCAAGTAGAATTCTCTATGCTTTTTCTGTAAGTACTGACAACACTGGCATTTTTTGAGCAGCTGTGGATTGATTAGTTTCATTTTGAGGGAACACTTAAGACCTGACTCCACATGAATGGATGTTGGGAAAGAGAAATGTATCAAAGTAGATTTTTCCTGCAAGTTAGAACCTGGAATAATTAATCTATAAAATATAGATTAATATGCACTCTCGTTACATCCAGCCTTGGAAGAGACTTAAATTGGGGTTAGCTTAAGCTCTGGCAGACTTAATCCACGTCTAATGTGGGGAAAGTATTGAAAAGAGAAAGCCTTGCAGTGATTTTTTAGTGAAACTTCATTTTAGTGGCAGAAATACAAATTGAAATACACCTCTAGATCAAACTGTATTCAATATAATAAATGAGAGTTTGCAAAAGATTTCTGTAAAAGCAAGAATACTTCCTATCACCTAAACTTATAACTGATTTTTCATATCTGTGCATACTAAATACGTGTGAATACACTTTTTTTAAATTAAAAAAAGAACATTCCACATGCTTGTACCAAAAATCTAGATTCAGTTTGGGTTCAGAAAAGGAGTCAGGATTCAGAGCATAGTGCATTAAAGGAAGATGCTTCTACCAATGGAGGGATGCTTTTTTCTTTAGAAAATTATTCCTCCCTAACAGAAGCTCCTCTAGTTCTAGTCCCTTCTGTTCACAAAAGATCTGAAACTAACAGTGCTTCATACAACCACTATAATGTGGTTTTTAGAAAGGAATACAGTCTAAGAGCTGTTTCAGAACTGATAACAGTTTTCCCAAACCTGATGTTCTCCAGCTGTTTTATATACAACTTTGCCATGTTGGCTGAGGATGAACAGTATATATTAGACTATATTTGTAGTCCAATATATATGAAGGGCATTTAGGTGATTAATAATAAGGCCTCCAGCCCAACTACTGTGTATCCAAAATGTTAGCTTTTTTGATGCAAGTGATTAAATTATCACATTCATGAGATGGGTAGCTACATAAATTTGATAGATAAAATTTTCAAAACTAGATTCATTATTATGGAATGCAAGTTTAATAGAAATTACATCATGATTAAATATCCAAATGTGGTAATTCACTGTGTATCTTCCGTACCTCTACAATCATTATTTGAAGCTTTTGCATAAGAGGTAAAGGTAAAGGTTTCCCTTGACATTAAGTCCAGTCGTGTCCGACTCTAGGGGGTGGTGCTCATCTCCGTTTCAAAGCCGAAGAGCCGGCGTTTGTCCGTAGACAGTTCCGTGGTCATGTGGCCGGCATGACTAAACAGAATGCTGTTACCTGCCCGCCGAAGCGGTACCTATTAATCTACTCACATTTGCATGTTTTTGAACTGCTAGGTTGGCAGGAGCTGGGACTAGCAACGGGAGCTCACCCCGTCACGCGGATTCGAACTGCCAACTTTCCGATTGGCAAGCTCAGCAGTTTAACCCGCAGCGCCACCGCGTCCCTCTACAATCATTATTTGAAGCTTTTGCATACATCAATCTAATAAAAAGACTACCAAAGACATCCCATTATGGGAAAATGTATGCCAGTCAATCTTTTGGTATATTCTTTCTTGATCATTGCTTAGTTTTAGCAATTATAATTCATATATAATTCTCTACATAATTAATATATAAATTTGTGCACAATCTGTAAAGAGTGAAATAGTAAAAATGAATTGTGCAGCAAACATCCAAAGGAGCTACATGTGCCTGCTGTAAAAGTTTAATTAAATGGAAATCTGGCATCTGTGGAAAGAAACTAACATGTTAGCATCAAGAAACACTGTTAACATAGCATTACTTTCAGCATAGAGTAGCCTCAGGCAACATCACAGAAAGCATTTGCCATTCTGTCACAATATTGACTAGTACAGTCACCCCCAGCAGCCTTGACGTGCTTTCCAAAAACAGTTTGGTAGGAAAAGCCTGCCTTGTTATTTCATGTCAATGACTGCTCCACCTAGTAAACTGGATGACAAGTTATAAAAATCAACTGCTATTGTTCGTCATTCTAGCATACATTATACTGACATCTACCAACCCTGCAGGGCAACTACACATGAGAATAGCCACACCATTGGGTAAAATAGCTCAAGATCACCTTATAGTTTATTCCAAATAGGTAACTACTGGAGAGTGGACAGTTTGGGGCCTCCAGACTAATTCCATTGGCCTTGTTTCAAAAGCCCTATGCAAAATATCATTTCAGAATGAAGTGTTCCTAACCTTAACCCTTGCCTCTCTCTACTCCTAAATAAAGGATGGCCAGTAATGGAAAAATGAACAAAATGAAGGCCTAAAAATGTTAAACTACTGAACGCCCATTAAACTATTGATCATTTAAAGGGGTTCCATGGGAGACTAAGGGTGCCAGAAAAAATAAAATAAAAATCACTGAAATGCAGCCAGGAGCATCCATAGCAATCTTTCTAAGGTACAGTGTTTGTTCTCCTATGAAAATGCTAAGGTAGCATAATCCTTTGAAACAAAAAAGCCTCCATTTTGTGGACCAGGGGTTCCCTCATGTTTCTTTATTTCACTTTTTTTTAACCTAGGAGATGCACAAAGAGGTATGGGAGGGGGAAGATAAGAGTTAGTTGGGGTTGGGTGGCATCCAAATTGAATAAAATAAATAAATAAAATAAGCCTAGAGAAGCCCAGGCACCGTCTTGAAGTCAGACCCACCCCACTCCTGCTGCACTGCCCTTATTGGTGGATTTTTTCCTGATGACTGATGACATAACGATGACATAACAACATTGAAGGCAGCAGGAAAAAAATTACAATTATTTTTCCTATAACAAATGGCACATTTGCAAATCAGAACAATATGATTTGTCAGTGACTCTGAACATAAGCATCACAGACAGAATTGTACAGGAACTTACAATGGCAAGAGCAAATTTTGTGCTGGCATTGTTTTGTGCCAACTCAAAGAGGAATAAATTGTGCTTTAACTCCTAAGTGGAAAATTACTGTTCCCACCCGCCACCCCCACCTTGTCAACAGCAACTTTGCCCAGAAAAGCAAGAATGAAGGTGATAGCACATCACACATTCCACTTAGGATTCCTGCCGCTGCATGCCCACAATCTTCTAATTTCATCCAGACTCTGCATTCCATTCCATTCACCCATAATCTGCAGCCAAAAGCCCTATTACAGTAGCTACTTTGTGGAATAGACACTTACTGTGTTAATGGTGGCTTTATCATTTCTCCTTCCCATTTTTTACTGATCAGCCAGATTGGCAGTTTCTTCTCTCCCATTCCCCCAAATATTCCCAATTAACATTAATGTCACACTGCCCAACCAGTGTCATTCTTAATTTTGTTATTTTCCCTTAGTCTACTTGACTGTTATATTGTTACAATGCTTTCAAATTTACTTTGAAGATTATTTGAAGGATCACATCTGCCCAGGTCTGGCAGGAGAGGCATGTTTCATGGGGCAAGACCTAGAAGGAAAGCCTTTTCTGTCATAGCCCCTGCCCTGTGGAACATCATTCCCCCTGAGGTAAGGCTGGCTCTAACCCTATTGGTCTTCTAGAAGGCCCTTCAAACATGGATTTGTCAACTGGCCAAGGATCCCATGATAGAGTGGGGCCTGCTAGATGGTTATATGAAGGTTACTTGGAATGCAATTTTTTTGCCATTTTATCTTTTTAATTTATTTTGGTTGCATTTTAATGTTTTTTATGTATTTGGATTATTTTATTATATATGCTACCCAGAGTCACTACATGAAATGGGCAACTATATAAATGTAATAAATAATCAAATAAATAGTTGATTGTTTACCTTGGCTTTTGCCACTCTATGCTCTTTGGAAGCAAAGTGGCATTTAAATGTTTTAAATAAATAGAGGGCAGCCATTTTAGTCACTTTGCAAAAGGAAGACTTCCAAATGCTTTAAGAATAAGCGCATTTATTGTGACAAAGCTTTGAAAGATGGAGTCCACTCATTAGATGCAGCGTTCCCACATGTAGAATTAAGAACTGAAGACTAAATAGAGATTTCCTCTGTTAGAAATTTCCTCTGTTAGAGAACTAGAAAGTCCATCAAATTACTAATTAATAATCTCTAATCTATAAATAATATACAGCCCCTACAATGTTCTATTTTAAATCTGATTTTTAAAAAAGAGAACATTCTATGTCTAAATTAGGATTTGAGCTACATCTAAGCCACAAGTTCATCTTAAAAAAAATAAACCTGACTTTCCTTAATCATATGGTGGGAAACAGAAAACTGGGAAATAAATACATTTTAGAAGCTATGGCTACTGTCATTCTCTTTTAAACCAGGGGTGAGAAAGACTCCTTCTCTGGGCTCTCTCACTCAAAACCAGTAGACTAAGACAAAAACAAAAAATGGCCATGCAGAAGACAAGCATATCTATATTGGGACATATTTACACTTAAATATACTTATCCAAATCCATGCTGGTAAAGGATTGTTTTGGGCAACACACATGACTTCCTTTCCATTTTCAGCTCTCAGATGCACAGAATGCTAATTTATTTCTTTCCATTTAGGACATTCTTTTGTACATTAAACCAAATTAAATCCTTGCTGAAAAGGAGCTTAATTATGTTATTAGACCATTTCATTTAGATTCTAGTCTCTCTGCCCAGTACTTGTTGGTATTTTACAAAATTCCCATCATTTTCTTTCTCCCAATGTTGTCTTACCTTTAATCCAGCCATATTGTCCCAAATTTAAAATCACTAGACAGATTAATTTGGAATAAACCCCTATAAAATGTCATTTCCTGATCCACACCATAGAGGATACCAAAGAATAATTTATATTTTAAAGGTGAATTTTCCCTGGAGTAAAGCAGGCAACAATAAGCAAAAAGTTTGCCACTGCTTTCTTCAAAGATTTTTCAGAAGTTTTTTAACATTCCAGTCTAGTCTACATCCCTAACATTTCCTATACTTCTCCCATCCCTGTAGGACTGACCCTGCTTAGCTTTTTAAGATCAATCAAGGTTGGGTAAGAATTGGAGCTTAAAGTGCTTAAAGACAAAAAATAAAAATAGGACTGATTTCCACAGGTAAGAATCATAACCATTCAGAAAGAGAAATTAATTCTTGTTCCCCAACAACTTTTCTAACATAGACAGTTATGTTAGAAATATTACAGATAGTTAAACAATAACAGTTTGTTTTTACAACATTCTCATCTACCCTATTTTGAATTTCATAGCCTTCTCATCTCAAATTCTTATCTATGCTTCTGTCCTGCTGGTGGTTACTTCTAAAAGCAAAATAATTGAAGCAGCCCTTCAAAATATTTCAGCAATAAAGTTTAGGGGGAGATGGGCGGTCCCTTGGGGGAGATGGGCGGAGATAGAAATCTGAAAAATAAATAAATAAAACTGGGAATTTTTTATTCACTGTATCATTCTCTTACCAATGAAAACCTAATTAAATAACTTATTCTAATTCCTACAGCCATGATAACCACTCTGCTTAATTTGACAGAAACTTACAATTGGCTAAAATAATATTTTAGAACCAGGAATTGTCATCTCATCTCATCCAGGGGTCTTTCCTTGACAAATCTTTCTTTTATAAGCATGGTAGATGGCCTGACATACTACCAAGGCTGTTCAATGCTTCAGATGTAGTCACCAAAGGTGCTTCAGTACACCCAGGAAGAGAACAACTCATCTGTCTGAAATGCCTTTCTTAGGCTTTCACAGCAGCTTTGGACAGCAATCAGACAATCGCAAAATACAGATATTTTATGTTGTTGCATATAAAGGCTATGTTTGTGCTGAAGCATTTTTCAGAGATCAAATCCAAAGCACTGCACAGCCCTAATATTTGCATATAACTAAGATATTATTACTCCCATCTAAGAGGAGAAAACACATCTATTTATTTGCTTTACGTACATGCTGCCATGCTTTGTATGGTGTTGTATAATTAAAAAAATCAAAAAAATCAAATGGAAAAGAATCCTTAAAATTATCAAAGATTTTCATAAACAATAACCAGAAATAATAGTAATAATATGACAGATCTTAACTAAACATGCTTAAATTAAATAAATGGGTAAAACAGATACAGTACCCATGCTTCCCAAACGTGCGCAATTACACTAGGGTTAATTCTGTCAAAGGAACACTACATTGCTAAATATGACCTCGTTTGGATGTAATACAGTGAAATTTTGATTTGATGAAACAATTGGGGGGAACAGAGTGTCCAGTATTCCTGACTGTCCATTAAATTGGGTAAGATATCACCTACAATGACACCAGAGTTGTCTACAGGATATGGTCTGATGGCCGCAACAATAGTGTGACTGAAGCTCCACAATGCGCATAAAAAACAGGCACAGCTTTGATCGCATCACCATGGCTGCCATCTTTACTTTCTTGACCATATGCTACAGATACCCCTGAGTGACACCATTATGCAAATTATATAAATAGAATGGAATTTTGTCTGTTCCAGCTGAAAACTGTTGCATTAAATCTGTAGCATGAAGTCAAAATTACATAAGCCAGACTTCTGCATTTCTCCTTCTTCTCTCCCCCATCCTATTTTCTGTCACGGCCATAAGGGAGATTAAAAAGTTTCACATTTATTTCCAACTAAATTCTACATTCTAAACCTAATTGTTACTGTTCTAAGCATGGCTGTAACCTAATTGTTACTAGTCTAAGCATAGTTTAGGGCATCCTAACAAGATTCTGACAGAATTGCTGGGCTGCAATTCCCCCTCACTACTGCAGTCCAATGTATTTGGAGGGCATTAGGTTGGAACATGCTGTTTGAGATAAGCAAGGATCATAAACCACATTCTATCATTTGTTTTCTTAAATGACATTTAAGATCAACTACATAGTGTACAAGTTCACGCCCAATCATAAACTGATTTACAGAGGTTTCTACAGAAAATTTATTATCTAGATCCTTTCAAGTCATGAATTCAGAGTGAAATATGTAATGAAAACAACATTACTACTATGTTTTGGGGTTCTGAGTTATAAATTAACTCATTTTTAGTTAAATTCACTTCAATCACTGATTATGAAATAATCATGAGGTAAATAATTTGCAACCTTCAGTTCTCAGGGAATCTTATCATTGGTAAATGGAACACAATGCCATAAGGTAATATACTGTCTTGTGAATAATTCAAAAGAATCCAACAAGAATATTTTGCTGTAATATTATAGAATTTTTTACCACAAAGGGAGGAGTATTATGTTAATGTAACAAATCCAGTTCTCCAAAATGTAAGCAAGAACTACCATTCTCTTGCAAGTCTCTAATATTTGTAACTCATATAACTTTCTAAAAATAATGAAATTCAGCATCTTTTAAAAGACTAAAATAATTACTAATGTATTTTTCCTCTAGAATGTATACTGTTGAATGTTTTATTCCATTTATATTTTAAAAATCTTATATTTGAGCAAAAAATACCAAGCATCATAGGCTATAACAATTTGCATGAAGTGCTAGTGCAGAAAATTAGAACTTGAGCAGACGCTGCAATATTGTGAAGAATGAATGCCCAATGTTATTATTTATTATTTCAAAAACCATGACACATTAACACTCTGTGCAGCATTACTGAATTAAACTATCAAAGAAATATATTCTTCATACCTTCTGGGTAGAGATTTTTCCTTGCCACTGTCATACTTTATGTGCATACTTCCAAGAAAGACTCATGAGCACACAAGTTCATTAACAGAGTGGGAGAATCAATTGTAAAATGGAAAAGGCTGAGTGAGGTCATAATTCAAAGAGATGAATATAGTACATTCCATTATGTTGTAATCAGTTTCTCTCTTTCATCCTATAAGCTCCAATAGCTTATTCTAATTTGGAAAATGGACAATTTCACCTCCTTCACTGCATCTCTTTCCTGGACAGAGTGAGAAATTCAAATGTGCTGCAGACAGTTTGTACTTAACATGGCCTTTGGCACAGATAACAGTGAAGTTGCTGGCCATTTTTCTCCTTAATAAGAAAAACATTCAAATGCTACTAATATTGCTGCCTTAGCAAACTGCACTGAATAGATGAGACGTGCCCTGCACATGACATATGGAACATTAATCAATAGTGGATTTTATTTCAATTTATTATAGTTGCTCTCTGGATAGTGTGGGGGCAGCATACACTGCTAACGTCTTTTGCAGTATCACTGCACAAATAATACAATTACTGGGTTCATGAATAGATTCTTATGTGAATTTTAAACTATTTCTAATTTATTAAATATTTAATAAAGACAGTGAAGCAAATGTCACCATAGTTAGGAGGCAGGAAGAGTAATTCATTCTTTTCGTGTTATTTCCTATTCTTGTATTTAAGAACTCTTATTGTTATGTGGCAAATTTATTATATTTCATTCTTTAAGAATAGTAAGGCTGATATACAGTATATCTGAATAATTCATAATAAATTACTTTAATATTTCTTTCATTGAAGATGCATGTGCATCTTTTTCTAAACATGGTCATTAATCAGAGTCCCCTGTGTCCTAAATTAAGCAATAGCTAGGCAAAAATAGAGTCATCAAGCTGTCTGTCCACAGAAATTCTTTGGTACCCTGTATACTAACCCACAAGAGATTTCATACCTTCCAAGCCACTGGATAATGCTGATTTCTTTACTCAGTCAAGTAGGGCTTGATCTAACCCTGTTAAGACAAAGACACTTATGATAAACTGTTTTGAAGTCAAACACTGTTTCTAAATGAATTCATCCAATGCCAAAGAAATGTCACCATGCTACTATGTATTAGGGATTGATTTAAAAATCCAGATCATTACATAACAACATCTGTTATCTTAACACATCCTTATAGTATTTCCATGATTTTAATGAACATTATGAGACTTAGTTTTTAAGTACAAACCTGTCCCATTATCATCAATCTGTTGATCTAAAATTTATTACATTCTCCTCCTCAAGGGAAGGTGTGAGACAAGAAATCCACAACTGGTTACTGTTTATTTGCTATAAATTCTAGAGATCAAAATTAATTAAAATTTAATTAAAATTAAAATTTTACACAATTAAAAAAAACACCTCCCCCCCCCAAAGTCTAGTAACTTTTGGCAAATTTATGCCTTATAATGAGTTTAAAGTTCTAATGCTAAATAGGTCATGTGCAACAAACACGGTTGATCTGATTGTTTAAGATGAAAGGCTGAGAGAATTTGTGAAGGCTACCAGAGTAATGAGAAATTCTGAATGTGGGAATGATCATTACCTCAAACTGTGAAGACTGGACCTTGGGGAAAAATGAATATGGAAGAACAGGGTGGAAGTAAAAGAAACGTGTACAAGTCTTGTATTAAACAGTATGAAATAGTTTTCCAACAGAATGAATGAAAAGTAGACATAGGAAAAGCTCTGGAAAGCTTTTCACAAAGAATTGTGTTAGAGAGTGCCACAGAAATATGTAGAATTACCTTACTAGGAGGTGTGAAAAAGGATGCTTGGTGAAATAATGAACTGAAAGAGACTGTGGATAAGGAAAAAAATACATGTAAGAGAATGCTGCAAAAATAAAGGGTGAATACACACACACAGTGTGTGTGTGTGTCTGTCTGTCTGTCTGTGTGTATGCATAGAGAAAAAGATAATTGCAAAGATTGTAATCAAGGAGAACAAGAAACAGTTCATATTAAGAGAGGCAGAGAAAATGCAGAGTGATCATGATGGAAACAAAAAATGGAAGTGGGTTAAAATAAAGCATAGATGAGAATGCAGTTAAAAATAAAAACAATGAAATGACTTGGGATGAACTGAAATGAGAAAATGTGTAAAGCAGTATTTTAGAGATTATGTATGGGAATGGCAGTGGTACATCAACTAACAGAATTGAAAGAAATACTACAAATGTTAGTGTCAATTGACACTAAGAAAATCAACAAAAAATTGATTAAAAGGAAATTAAAGTTTGAGACTGCTGGGGCAGATAGGTTAACTAGAGAAAATGTTAAAATATGGATGTGGTTTGTTTATGAAGCAGCTATACAGCTTGGTAAACATATGAGTCAAGAATGCAACTATGTGTGAGTACTGGAAAAAAGATGTGATTTTTCCACTATACAAAGAAAAAGGAAGATAGCAAGAACAAAAGCTACACGGTGGTTAGTGTGTCAATTGTGCCTGGGAAGGTGTTTGGCAGAATTTTGATTGAAAAGCTGTAAGAAGAGACAAAGGGGAAAATTTGAAAAGTCCAGGGCAGCGTTATGCCAGGGATGGAGTGCGCAAATCAGATTTTTGCTCTTCAGCAGGTCATTGAGGAAAGTTTAGAAATACTGATGTTACAGTAAATAGAACTAAGTGTGGATATGGAATTGAGGATTAGCTGCTGTATACAATAAAAGCAATATATGATAGAAATACAATAAAGCATGCATTATAAGAAATGGATAGTATTTATGAATAGATCGATAAGGAACGCTTATGGTATTCCTGTATGCAGATGCCACCGTATTTCTTTGACTTACTATTTACTATTTTTCTGCACTGGGGGGGAGCCAAAATTCACAATGGCAACCACACCGATGTCATCAAACCCCCATCCTTTTTAATGTGCATCAATTCACATAAAAGGGGTAAGGCTTCAACTGCATAGTTGTAGCCACCATCTGGATTTCTTTTATTCCCCCACGCCCCTGTCACGGAGTGTTAACAATCATGGAATTGTTATAAGTAGTATCTACTTTACACTTGTAAGGAAATGATATACCCACTGATTCCCACTGCCAACTGAGAAGATTATCTCTTCTTTCCACACACTGAACAGGAGAAAGTGATAGCACCTTGTTTGCACACCTAGTTTCCCATGATCATGAAAACTCATGTGCAGCTTACAGATAAGGTAGCCATGGGGAGATTTATTTAACCTTAAATAATTTTATTTATTTATTTAACATACAAATTTATTTGTATATTTCCCCAGCCACAGATTCTGGGCAGTTTACATTAAAGACATTTTTTTAAAAATTACTAACGCTCCCCCCAGATGGCTATCACAACCAACCAACTATGGTTAAAAGCATGGTGCTTTCTTAATTTAATATAAACTAATTCTGTTTAGATAGAAAGGAAGATGTGGAAGGGAGGAAGATGCAGTGAAATCCTGTGTGTGTGTATGTGTGTGTGTGCGTGTGTGTGTAGATAGACAGATCGATCAATCTAGGCTTAATGTAACAGCTATTCATCTCTAGGCAGAACTTCTGAGCATTACTTAAGCATTTAACATTTATCAGAAGCTTGCTTTTGCAAGCATCAAGAGAACTGGCTAATCAAATCCCACTCTGACCGACTATCCAACTTTATTGCTCTATAGCTCTATAGTGACACTAATTTCATCAAACAATTAAAGAAGGAAATCCGCACTATTACTAAGAGGATATTAGCCTGGCTATTGCTTTCCCCCAGATTTAATAAAGCTATTAAGAGAAACAAGGCTATCAGCTACAAGTTGATATATTAAGGGAAATTGTGGGAATTCGTACACTGCTTCCAAAACCCATATGAATAAATATACCTTTAATACTTCATTTCAACCTTATTTCCCCCTCCTTCCATTGCAGAGAAGTGCAAATGACTTGAGGGTACACATAAAAATCAAAATATAAGCTATTCTCTTTTTTATTGAAAAACTAATCATGATAAAGTGTTGGAAAATTTTTAACAATATTAGTCGATCTTTTTATTTTACTGATTTTAATGTCTAAATTTTATACTTTTGTTTTGAATATTAAACCATCTGAGTGCTTCTGTAATTAGATATTTTTAATTTGGGGGGGAGGTGCCTTCGAGTTAGTGTGGATTCCTGGCGAGTGCCTGGACAAATCCCTGCAGTTTTCTTAGCAAGATTTTAGAAGTGTTTTGCCATTGCCTCCTTCCTACGGCTGAGACACGGAATGGCCTAAGGTTACCCAGCTGGCTTTGTGCCTAAGGTGGGATTAGAACACACGGTCTCCCGGTTTCTAGACCAGTGTCTTAACCACTACACCAATCTGGCTCTCTATAAGTAAAATGGGAGGGTATAAATCAAATGAAAGTATGCATGTGCACTAATGAATAATTTGGGAAGATTATAGAGAAAATCATGTTCACAACCTAGGACAACAGAAGTTCAATTTGTGTGTCTTTGCTTCTGCTGTAGCACTGTGCTTGAAGATGGAGACCCTAAAATATTCTTTAAAAAAAATCAAATTCATGCTTTCAAAATCAAATATTTGGAAGAATACCTAATTGTTTCTTCCGTAAAAGGAAACAGCATGATACACATGTAAAATGCAGCACAATATCACTTATGACTAACAGTTATCCAGTGAGTGATTTGAGGTAGCATGGCAGATTGTTCACTTTGCCTCACACTATTATGTCCCATAATACTATATTAATTTCTTTGCATATTCATGAAAACAGAAAAAGTCAAGTTGAAGTCATAACTTCTAGTTCCCATTTTAACTTTCCCATACTCCAATGGTAACATGGAAATAGTCCAGGACATCCTATCTATTTGCATGAGAGCTGCAACCTGGCTATTTGCATGAGAGCTGCAACCTGGCTATATGTTATTGTTCCAAGCAAGTGTAACTGAAATATTACTAACTACCAATTTTTTTGACTCTACCAGTGGAGTCAACTACATCAACAATGCAAATAAAACACCGCATACTGGAGAATACACACCTTGTGTATGGAACTTTGGTTAATGAAGACCACCCAAACTGAAGAGTTTAAGAAGATTAAATACACATTTGCTGTCTATTCTAATGTAGTCCAATAGCCAGGTTAGGATTATATAGGACCAGACTTAGGAAAAATAACTACCATGATATAAAACCATTGAACAAATTACATCATGCCTGAATTCAGAAACACTTTATGCATCATGTATATGGGGCATGGATCAACTTGTTATAGGTAGGTTCAACCTAGGTAGCCCTGTCTCCCCACAATCACAAATGTGATGTCTCTTCAACATTCATGCCCACAATAGAAATTTCTGTAGAACGGGCAGCTAACCCAGGTATAGTTGTATATGTGAAGGACAAGGGACGTTAGTTCAGAAGGGAGGACAATTCAGGGTAATAACATCCCAACAGGATCTTATACTGCACGCACTTCCAGCAGACAAAACTAATTCTTGGGGAAAAAAATCAAAGGACACGTGATTTAAACTTTCATTGTTAAGGTTATATATGGAAGTTCTAGAAATTTAAGATGGGGAGGAAGGGAGGAGATTCAGATTATTCAGAAAATAACATTTTCTGTCTTTTATTATCCTTGAATATTGCCTTACTCTTAAATTTATTGTTAGTGTGAGTTGCTGACAGATGTCTTTGAACATTTCTGTAAAATTGTGCATGCTGATGACTACAATGCTTCTTATTTTCTTGCACAGCTTATGGTTTTATTCTTAGATATTTTCTAGGAAAACTATTTTTTCAAAAATAAAAATTTGGCAAATCTCTATATTCAATCTAACAGTAACTATGCTATTAACATTTCACCTATGATTCCAATATATCATGTTGCATGTATAATGCAGACAGAGCCTACTTTGTAGTCCCTAAAATACCAACATATTAACAGATAATTTTTGCTGCAGTCACATATATATTAATGCATTGTAATAACAATTATTAATTGGAAAAGGTACTACTACTGTAGACTTTTTTCCATATATTATGGTAAACCTTGTTTTTTAAACCATGATATGTTGAATATTCTACTTTTGGCTATGTTCACACAATACATTAAGCCATAATAATGGACCACATTGATCATGCTCACACACTACACTGATCCAAAACCAAACAAAATGTATTTTGGCTTAGTGTACTGAAAACCATACAAGTATGTTGAATTAGCACAATATACAGTACATACATACAAAACTGCACACCACACACCCATTAGAGTTGGGATTTTTTTTTAAAAAAGCCTACACTGTAGTGAATCAGATGCTTTTTTTCCAAGCTTAGTTGTGGAGGTAGAATGATGACATGAGACGGTCATTCTGAGAACTGCAGTATTCCAGGAAGGAAGAATTACCACAAAAATGCCAAAAGAGATACAGAGTGCTCCCTAAGATACTTGTTTGCCAGAAGTAAAGGAAAAGGAGCTCACCCTCCCCATTAAAAAAAGAAAGAAAATCTTGAAAAGGTTTAGTGTGGCAAGTAAATTCACTTCCTTGCCCACTAAGGTAAATCAAATGTTTCTTCACAGCAGGCAGAGACCATAGAGAAGCACCCCACCCCCAAATGATGCTGAATGTTCTGTCTCAACAGGCTGGCTGGGGAATTCTGGGAGTTGAACTCTACACATCTTAAAGTTGTCAAGATTGAGAACCACTGTTCTACCTCCTGCCAGAATTGAAAAAGTTAAAAGCTATACTGCCAATCTGTAGGATCAGTCTGACGATCCAAGGCAAATTTTTATTCAGTTCTACAAATGGTAAAATTGGGTCTTTGATGCATTTTTTTCTGGAGATAATTGCATCATTCTTGCCCCGCCCCCCAATAGGTTTTTCTTTTGGAAGAGTAATTCTGAACTGATACAATTTTTATGCAACAACAGGAGGTCTCTACCAAAAACAGTGACTTCTCCTCACAGTTGATTAACAGTTCTCACCCAAAGTAATTCAAGAACTTCCTGAAAAGCAGGAAGAAGAAACAAAGTACAGAAACAGACATTCAAATATGCTGGCAATCTAACATACTATGAAATATACAAACAAATAAATTAAGGAGTACTTTATTTATTTGTTTGTATATTTCATAGTTTGATAGCAATGGAAGCCTTTATAGAACCCCCATCAACTTGAATAAAAAATACATCTTGCCTCTAAGGCTACGTGGCCAAATGACCAATATTTGTCATCAAACAGGTAATGAATTGCTTACTATGATGCAAACTATAAACCAATTTTTTTAAAAAATATCAGAACAATTATAAAATTGGCATTACAGACACGATGACAAATGGAAGCAGGTGAAATGTTAGAAGATCTAATGCCATACACAAAAATTATTGATTTTTCTCTGATTACTGCTTAGGTGATCAGAGTATATTAGGTACTTGTTGTCTGCTTGCACTGTGTTTTATTAATGGTCCAAATCAGACATCCAGTTTGGAAATCAATGCTTACTTCATCATTTTTCTCTGAAAGCTTCTATTATTCACAATTGATTTAACAGAAATGAAAGGCTTACCATTAACAAGAGCCAGCTGCTGACACTTCGAAGATGAATTATTGAACCTTCTGAAAGTGAATTAACTGAACCATCATCAAGAGCATTGTTTGATATCTCTCCCACTGAACCCAATGTATTTGTAGAAGCTACACTATTGAAACTAGCCTCATGGTCACTTTCCTTAACTAAAAGTTGCATAAATAAAAAAAAAACAAAAAGGAGTGATAATTTAAAAACTATCTGCCTTCACTGACTGCCCAGGTTTCTATCAAAAACTCCTATTAAAAAAGCAGATTTTAAAGTTAGTTGGATATTCCAATATATACTTATTTCAGGACAAAGGTCCTTATTTTAAATAAGCCTGCCCCTCCCTCTATCTCTTCATTCAGCTAAAAGACAGAAAATACTAGATACTAGGAAACAGGTAAATATTTGGTCGACTGAAGTTTTACATAAAGCAATCTAAACATTCCTGTTATAATAACTCTATAGTACTCTCATGCAAAATGGAACTTACAGGTAATCCTCGGGTTATGAGCCTGAGATTGGTATTTCTGTCACTAAGCGAAGTGGTCGTTAAGCAAACCATCATGATCCCAGGCCAGCAGGAGGAAGAAGACTGCAAAGGTCAGCTTGGGCAGTGGTGGAAGGGGCGGCAGGGGTAGGGGCAGAGTACAGGCAGTCAAAAGGGCAGAGATGGAGGAAAGATAGGCAGGTGGGGGTAGGTGAAGCAGAGGCAGTTCGCACAGGGCAGGAAAACATGACTGTGGGATGCTGCAACTGGTTGTAAATGCAGGCCGGTTGCCACGTGCCCAAATTTTGATCACGAGACCACGGGGGTGTTGCAACAGCCAGAACAGCAAAGACTGGTCATAACTACCATTCATTCAATGATGTCATTAACTTTGAACGGTTTCTGAATGAATGGACATAATTCGAGGACTACCTGTAATATGATTTCATCCTTCAGATTAATACTACAAAAGCATTTAATCATAATTTCAAGTAATTCTTGTTTGAAATAGATACAGCTGAAAGACAGAAACATCACCATCACCAGTAATCTGAACAATACTCAAGAACTTACCTAACATTTTAATTTCAAAACACTCAGTTCAGTACAAATGGTTTTCTTGTAGGCAACTGGTAGGCATTCAAATTTCTAAGAACTAACTTGCGATATAACCATTATATCAATACAATTTTATACGACACAAGTCTTGTTTGGGGTTGTGCTCCTTTTACTGATTTTTAAAAAAATTAAACCCAGTATATTTTCATCACATGCCAGATTTGCATTGTAATGTATTTATAAGAATTGCATCTCCCAAAATATACATATATACATGCTTACTCATATAAATAGCCAGTTTGGTCTAGTGGTTAAGGCACCAGGGTAGAATCCAGAAGACTGTGAGTTCTAGTCCCACTTAGGCTGATTAACTAATTTTATGTATTAATAATAAAAAGAGCCAGTTTGGTGTTGTGGTGAAGGTGCTTTTCTAGAAACCAGGAGACTGTGAGTTCTAGTCTTGCCTTAGACATGAAAGCCGGCTAGGTGACTTTGGGCCAGTCACTCTCTCTCAACCCAACTTACCTCACAGGGTTGTTGTTACAGAGAAAATAAGAGAAGGAAAAAGCATTAGGTATGTTCGCCGCCTTGAGTTATTTATAAAAATAATAAAGGTGGGATAAAAAAAATCTAAAAAAAACTGAATAGGAATTGACATGTCTTGTTCATGACTTCAAGAGCTAACTGGGGGTTAAGACAATTACCTGGTTTTCCTGCCCTAAACTTTAATTTTGCAGAATATTCACTGTTTGGTCAAACCTGCCCCCTTCAGTTCAAAAAGGACAAAGTTCTCCCTTCAAGTCTAATTGTCATGAGAAAAACTTCTCTGCAGTGAGTCATGACCTATCTCTGCAACAAAGAAAAGAGAAACAAGGCAGAAAACAAGGAAAAAATTGCGATTTCTTCAGATAACAAAGGTAATAGCTATCTGCAACCTTCAGATTAATTAAACCTTTTAAATTAAGGTTAATTAAACCTTAATTAATTAATTATTATATGCAAGGAGTGTGTCCCTCTTGGTTTCAGGTTCTTTTGGTATAATCAGCCATGATATCCTTTGAAATACCTGTTGTAGTTTGGAATTTGGAGGCATTTATAATGTCAGGCTCAGCCCAAGAACGACGAAGAGTCAGTCCATTCAAACTCCAGTTCTTTATTTGCTCACACTGTATAGAGAGAATCTTGCCAGACTAAAGCTACTCTACCTAACCTCAGGGAAAATAACCTGGGAATGCTCTAGGGTAGGGCTGTTCTGAACCTCTTAGTTTTCCCACAACCACTTCCAGGACTGTTTCTTCTCATCTTGTCCTCTGCCTTGGAATGTGCTCCCTCCTTCCTAAGGACCAGCAGCAGTACTGAAATCCACCACATCAGTAATTTCTGAAAGTGGTACTGTTTGATATTATCATCACTGGCCAGTTCAGAGTTCCAACTTGTCTTCTGTGGTATGTATTGTATACATAAATCCCTAGAAAAGACTGTCTGGAATTTTGTGGCTTGGTGCCACCAGTAAATTGATGACTCCTCTCAACTAGATTTTGCCTTCCCATCAAGACTGAAGGATTCTGCCAAAGTTTCAAATCAGTATCAGAAATTATCAATGTACACAATGGAAGTAAAGTGAAGTGAAGGCAAAATGAGATTTTTCTTGATCAACAGAAAGGCCTAACAGAGTAAATGGTTTGTGATAAGGTTATATTCCTGCTGAAAGTAAAATCCTTGATTTTGCCTTCAATCTGAATGCTCAGATTTTAGCAGCAACCATTACTATACTAACATTACCAGGTAGCAGCATCTAGTCAACGTTGGCTGATTTCAGAAGCTAAGCAGGATCAACTTTAGTTATTCCTTGGATGGATCTCCACTTGTGAATTTCAGGACTACTGGCTAGGTTATGAAGTTGAAAACATCCTAGAAAAATGCAGTGGGAAACCACTTTCATAAAACTGCCAAGAAATCAGCATAGGGCCAGTCAGAAGTTATGCTCAATTCAAGAGCAACTTTTTATAACATTCTTATTGTACTACAGCTAATACATTATTATATTTTTGCCCATTTTGGTAGATGTTACATCTGAAACATTTCCATGTTACATCTTGTCTGAAGTAATATTGTGTGTTTTAGATGAGAATGCTTCTGAAAAGTGTTTGGAAACTTCAACTTCTTCACAATGCTGTAGAGAGACTATTCTTAGAACCAATTATAGGGAGCATGTAATGTCCCTGTTACAATCGCTCACTGACTTAACAACCCAGGGTCTGATTATGACCCATAAAACCTTATAGGACTAGGGACTGACCAGTTACAAGCCTTCATTCTCATAAATCAGCCTGCCCTCATTTTAAGATCTATGAAAGGATCCACTCACTCTACAGACACCATCTGAAGCTCTTTTGGCAAGAACACAAGAGAGGACATTCTCCCGGCCTACCTGCACACACTGGAACTCCCTGTTAAGAGACCAGAGGCTAGTACCTTCCCTATTGTCCTTCTTCCCGCAGGGCTTTTTTTTCTTTTTTACAGTATATAGGCTTAAGACAATTTATTGATGAGTTTGGGGTAATCGCATAGATACCGTTATTTATTACCTGCTGATGTGTTTGATTTAATCAATCTTTAATTACTTTTAATGTTTTAATTTGTTCTATCTATATTTTACAGTAAATCATCCCACAATTCATTTTTGGTGGAGAAACCGAATAAATTTAGCAAATGAACAGCTGTTTTCCAAAAAAGCTCAATGCATTTCAGTAATGTGTAACAGTAACCAACTTCTTTTACACTTAGAAACCTGGCTGTAATCCCAAAACATATGAATATGTATAGCTGGTGACACAATATGTATCATATGGGAAATGTATCTTGAATAATCAAAGGTGCTCTTTCCTGTTTTCCAACTCAAGTTATTAAGGACTTATTGTATACTGTTTGTTCTAATAACTACTTGCAGGGAGGCATATGCAGTGATCCAATGGGAAAATATTTGAAAATTCAGGATGGCAAACTGAAGGCAGGTTCAAAAGTTCAGTTTAGGTGACTGCAATCGCATGTTACATGATTGTTGACATGCACACTAGATGAATAAAGGCCTAGGAGTGATAAGAGGCAATTGTCACTGATGACTTATCACCATATGGCTGTCGACAGTGCTTTCACACATTAGAATACATCAATGAGTGAATTCACACTTGACAATCCTATCTATGAGAAGGTGAAATTTGATTCCCTGGCTTATATTTCTAAAGATAAAATACAATTCTTCCCGAGTACATTTGTCAGGAGGTTAGCGTAAAAAAACACTTGCACCCACACACACGCCTGACCACGGTGGCAGAGACAAAGAGAGAAGAAATACATGGGGCAATATGGGTATCATTGTACTACAAGGACTGTAAGAAATGCAACCATTCAAACGGAAGGGGAGGGGGAAAATAGGAGAAGGAAGGAGTATTAGGTATGTTTACCATCTTGAGATTTATGAAAAAAAGGCAGGATAGTAAATAAATGGAGGAGGAGATCTCCTATTCGAGGTGGCGAACGTACCTAACACTCCTGCTTCCTATTTTTCCCACAACAACAACCCTGTGAGGTATACTGGGCTGAGAGAGAGTGACTGGCCCAAAGTCATCCAGCCAGCTTTCATGTCGAAGACAAGACTAGAACTCAGTCTCCTGGTTTCTAGAACAGCACCTTCACCACAACACCAAAATGGCTCTTTTTATTATTAATAAATAAAATTAGTTAATATGAGTTAATCCCACAGCCTCAACATGGCAGTTTGCACTCCTATTTCTTCTGCTCAGATATTTAATATTTTCAGTTAAGTACATTAGTTGTTTTCACATAGTTTTAAGATTGACTATCAGAGAATAAAATTTCTAGAGAAATTTCAGTCCTTGAACAATTAGTCTTAGAAATAAACCCCAGGGATACACTACCAAAATCCAGGATTTAGGGTAGCCAATGTATGCTTTCCTCACAGTTTATGTCTGTGTCCCTAGGCAAATCCCCTTTTGTCACATTGTGCAGTAGGCATGGCAGTTGTATTCCTCATTTTAAGCAGAAAATGCTTTTCTAATTGCTTAGGAAATGTCCTTCTCTGATGAGACTATAAGCACCATGGACAAAAATGCAAAACATTCTACCAGCTTTAAGTGCATTGGGCTGCTTCAAACAAGTGTTTATGCATAAGCCATGGAAACGCATGCACCCTTTCTTGGAACCTTTTTTTTTTTTTTGCATACATTCCTTTTCTTTCCTTAAACTAGATGAGCAAATAAATTTAATGTCTGGCCATATTAGGTTCCCAGTGTTTGTGGAAGCTGTTAGTCCCTGAGAAACTGGCAGGAGAGAATACTGAGCATACAATTGTGAACCGGAAGCGGTCTTTACTTTTAGTGGGAGCTCTCCTGCTGGTTGGAGAGGGTTCTTTTAAAAATACTAATGCTGTCCCCTTTCTCCTCCTTTAGTGTTACAGTGACCATGCAACACTGCATTTCAGCAGCAGGTGATCACTGTAGCACTAAAAAAACAAATGGAACTATATGTTCTGAAGAGTGAATGTGTTAGTTTACACACACACAGACAGAGAGACAGAGACAGAGACAGAGACAGAGACAGAGAGAAAATGAACTGCCATCCACTAATAAAATGGGACTTTGTCTCCACTTGATCCTGCAGAGAATTTGGCATGCTATCACACCTTCATTTGTTCCATTTCAACTCTGTCCCAGGGTGAAGCTGAAATCAATGAACTGTTTAGCACAGGGTTTCTCAACCAGGGTTCCATGGAACCTTATGGTCCTGCAAGAGGTCACTAGGGGTTCCCTGGGACATTATAATTTATTTTAAAAATTATTTCAAATTCGGGCAACTTCACATTAAAGAGATAAGTTTCATTCTTTATTTTTAGTTTAAGAGCACTGGTCATGCATATATACAGGCCTGCACATGAAATGAATACAATAATTGTGTAATTTCTGGCCTATATTTGAGCCTTGCGTTCCCTGAGGCCTGAAAAATATTTCAAGGGTTCTCCAGGGCCAAAAGGTTGAGAAAGGCTGGTTTAGCACAATACTAACTGAATCAATTAAAAACTTTATTGGTAAAGCTAACCAAATCCCCTCCTTATCTTAGCTGGCATACCAGCTTCAAGCACTGGATGCCCTGGTAGTGGTTATCTTTAGCCATGTTTAATGATGGCAGCCATGCAACACTTTAGGGCACCAATGCTAGCTTTTAAGAGATTCATACTCCAAGAATGAGCTCAGGAAAGGAGCATCCTGTGATTTAGAAACCTGTTCCTGGTTTCTTAACGATGGCTCAGTAATCAGAAGTGTAACATGTTGTACCAGCATACTTATTTTTTTTAGAACTGCTATAATATTTAAACTTACCTTACATTACAACATATTGTCTGAATAGCAGAAGCAAAGCACATGTGAAAGTGGCACTTAAAAGCTCTCCACCTTGAAGAGAAGGGAGAAATAAAGAGCCCATTAAAGCACGTAATAATTATAATGTAATAATAATAATAGCAGCAGCAGCAAGTCCTAGAATTAAAATGGCAAAAAGGAAACTGTACTCAGGTTTAATCTGTGAAATGTTTTTCATTTTTTTATGGATACACACACACACACACATACATACACACACACACTTTATTCCCTAAATTTCCTTTGCCTATGCCAGTTGGAGTGCTAGGTGTTGTATCCTCATACATCTGCTAGGAGTTGTAAAGCCCACACAGATTTCATCACTTTGTGAAAGCTAAAAAACATCCATCAAAGTACATACATTTTTATGGCTCCTACACTGGAAGCAACAGACAAACTCAACATCCAGGAAGACTATTTTCATTCAACCTAAGAAATCTGATTAAGTAGTGAATAAATGTGAATATTAACTCTACATTCTGTATTTCTAACTTTATATATACATTCCATACCTCTGATCATGGTATTTGATATGAGTTGCTAATATGTCTTATCTTCCTTCTTTTTCCTTAATAACTTTTTTGAAATCACTGAATAATGCCGGTATTGTCTTTCCTACTACCAGTGAATTTTTCAAATTAGCTACAAGCAAGGTACAAAACACTGTGTTTACTTTTTTAAAAGCCAGCACTGAGTGTTTTTATTTCCTCTATTTGTTTGCCCAAATGCAAAACAGGGTGTGGAACTGTACCAACCAGTTCCCCTCAACTGTAAATGTAAAATCAGCTATGGCTTTGGTTTGGGAGACCAGAAGAACGTCCTGGCATTACGCCTGACACCATCTATCTTGGCAGATCAGCCTGCAATCTTTGATCAGGTATCCCTAACCTAAATTCCATAACCAGGGAAGACCATGCATAAAAAATTTTGGCTTGGCTGGGAGTAGTTAAAGGTATAAAAGCCCCATAACTGAAATGCAAGCTAATTCAAATTGAGTTCAGCCCATTTGGGAATGTACTTCAGATTGGATGCTCTTGAGTTACCATGAAGTCATCCAGAGATTTTCTCTAGTCATCACTGATTACTAGATGGACCATAATAAAGCCTGCATGTCTGTGTTGTCGCTTGATTTCAGTGCCTTACACTGCAATCAGACATTCCACTATCTTGGATCTCCACCTCACACAGATCAGTTACAGCAACCCAAGCTACAACCATCCTTAAACAGAAAAACATAGCAAAACGGTGCTTTAAAAGTAATGACTTCCAAAGAAAACATGTTGGGGAGACACTTCAGATAAACAGAACAAATTCCCATTGCAAACTCTTTCTTCTTGTTGAAGGAACCACATATCAATCCAGGAGGAATAGCACAACTCAGTAGTTAAGTACATACTCTGCATGTAAAAGCTCCTGTTTCAGTTTAGTTCCATCTCCAGTTAAAAGGGCCAGATAAGAGCTGATGGGAACATCTTGTGCCTGAGACCACGAAGCCAACGATCAGAGAAGACCACAATGTACCAGATGGATGACAGTCCCTATATTCATACACTGCCCAAAGCTGTGAGCAATATAGCTTTATGCCAAGGAACAGGTTCGTGGACCAGATTTTGGCTCTTCAGCAGGCCACTGAGGAATGTATGAATGTGAGAAAGAATGTTCATTGCATGTTGGTTGATCTAGAAAAAGCATATGATAAAGTGAATAGGCTTCACACTTCTGTGTGAAGATGGGAGTTAAAGGTTGCTTGCTGAATGCATTAAGAGTGGCATATGATGGCAGTAAAGCATTTGTGATTAGAGCCAGTTCAGTGTAGTGGTTAAGCAATCAGGCTAGAAACCAGGAGACATGAGTTCTAGTACTACCTTAGGCTCAAAGCCAGCTGGGTAACCTCGGGCCAGTCATTCCCTCTCAACCTTAGGAAGGAGGCAAGGGCAAACCACTTCCAAAAAACTTTGCCAAGAAAACTGCAAGGACTAGTCCAGGCAGTCACCAAGAGTCAACAGTGACTTGAAGGTGCGCGCGCTCACACACAAAAAAAGTATGTGTAAGAATACACAGAGTGTTTCAGCTAATGGTTCAGTACTGAGCAGGGAATAAGACAAAGATACATGAGGTCCTCTTTATTGTTGAACATATTTATGGATAAAATATAAGGAGTGCTTGTGCTGATGGTACAGGTGTGTTAGTTGGGAATGTGAACATACTGTATGTGTACGTTTTTATGTACATGACGCCATGTTGTTGGCTGAGAATTGAAATAATTTACAGAGATTAGACTGAATGATGCAAAAAGGAGTATGGATCCAAAAATTAATTATCAGAGATCAAAGTAGTTGTTTTTGGCAGAGAAAATGAGTTGAACTATTTCAACCAATACATAAATGATAGCAAGAAGCTGAATTCATGTACCTTTGTAGAATGCATACTAAATATGGGGGAAAGGATGGAAAATTTTTAAGGAATACAAATGATGGTAGAAATGTAGATAGCACATAGTTCGTTACAAAGAATAAAAGTTTGTGAAAAGAAGCAAAAACGGCTGAGTATAAAAATGCTTTGATTCACTTTATTATATGGAAGTGAAAGCTGGATAGAGCAACAAAACCCAAAAAGTAAATTGAATGTTGTAGGAAGGTGCACAGTACATGAAGAAGAAAGAGTAAAAAAGATAAATACTAAATGAATGCAGGCTGAATACAGAAATAAATGACCAGTAATATTAGAAGTACTGAGGTAGTTTGGTCAGGGAGATAGTGAACGAGGATCAAATCATAAAGCAAACATATCAAGAAAGAATGAACAGATCAAAAAGAAAGTAAAGTCAGAGAAAGTTGTGATTCAATGAGATCTTAAAAAAAGAGGTGAGAGGTTTCATATGCAGAAGGTGATATATGAAGTGGTATATAGATGTGGTAGAAGCAAGGAGAGAAAGGAATGGCAAAATATAGTGAGTGGCCTTGGTATAATTTAGTTTTACTACTGTGTGTTTCTTTTCCTTATCTTATGCCTTTAATGTGTTTGATTTACAATTTTTAATTCTTTTTCTGCATCTGTGTAATACTGTTTAACCCAAAAGGGAATATGTGATTGGCATGTAATTACATATGTATGTGTAATGGTATATATATGTAATGGTATGTGGAAATGACATTGGGAGACAAGGGAAGAGATACTGCCTAATGATCAGATAAAACAGTGGCGGCGGGGGGGGGGGGGCAGCGGCTACATCACAGGCACAGAAAGAAACTCAGAAAGGATCCTCCCTAACTTATCAGGCTGTAAAAAGAGATGGTGCGAGATTTGTACTTTCAGACTTGCAAGAGTCTGTTAATGTAGCCTTACAACAAAGGAGAATTAGCTCATTTGGTTGTGTTTTCTATCTAGTCTTTATATATCTGACAGTATATTATTTACATAATATTTTCACAAATGGAAGAACTATAACCTAGCGGAGTCACTACAAGAATGATCTAAATTCCCTACCACATCTACTTCTGTGACCTTGCAGTTAGAAGTATAATTCTACAATCAATCACTAAGATGCTGTAAATCCATGTGCCTCTTGTCCATTTTCCAATTTATATATCAGGAATGGTTATTTACCCATTTTCAACATTTTAGATTTGGCAAATACTCTTCATTTAGCAGTGCCTTGGATTTTGAGAGCAGGTGATATACGAAAGGAAAGCTTGACTGGGCCAACATCCTATAAAGCTCTCACTAAAGATGCCAAGTTACACATTTTATTTCGTGCCACAGATGTCTGTTTAGCTGCAAAGGCAGGAAAATGATTACATATTTTTAGGCACCCCAACAGATCTAGAATCATGAGTCAAATTTGTCACTTTCTTATGAAGCAAATTTTCATGAGTGTGTTATCACTTAAGTAAAGACAAGATTCTAGTGAAATAGGCTGCTGCTTAATTTGGTAATCTGGGAACCACAAAGCTCTACAGCTACCTTATTTGATAAAAGAATTCCATCCATGATCACAGGGAAGATATTAGCAGGCTAAGGAAGAATGTCAATACTTTTGCAAATATACACATTCAGGAAAAAATAAATAATAAAAGGATAAGAAACTCCAGAACATTGCTCCATTGAGGCATGAAGCATGCTTGGTGGACATAGAAGACCGACAATGGAAACCAAAGGTAAGGATAGAAGAAAATAATTGTAGCATGGCAGATTCCAAGTTATTTGGTGGTATAACTGATGGGATTTAGGATACAAAAAGTTGAGTATGATTTGCTCTAGATCAGCCTTCTTTGACTGGGTTCTCTTCAGATGTGTTGAATATTAATTCCTTTAATCCTCAGACTTCACCATCAAAACACAGAATGTGGAAGGCTTCTCCAACTATACTAAGCTGGAAGTAATGCAACTTTTATGCATTTTCTTTTTAATTTATCTACTTGCATGCACATATGCATGCATGCATATATAAACACCTTGAAAACCAATGAATTATCTTCCAAATAATTATCTTCTAGATAATTCTAGACTTATCTTCTTATAAATGCATATATCATTCAAGTTATGGTTTCCCTGAGTAACTATGTAATATTCTGTATTTAGAATATAAGAATAAAACTTACACAATCTGTACTTTATTTTGATTTTCCTTTTGTTATTTTCAGGAAAACATAAGGAAATGGTTAGTCTTCACTTCTTATACCTACATCCTAGTTTTCCTCTAAGGAGGTCAAGGCAGCAAGTTGCTATTGCATAAGAATGACTTTGTAAGCCAAGCTGAGTTGAGAGAAAATGACTGGTCCACAGTCACCCAACTCCATGGTTGACTGGAGATTTGAACCAGGGATTTGCCCAGTCCCACCCTAATTACCATATCGCATCAGCTCTCAAACAGTATTCTGACTGATGCTTGCTTTATGTATTGAATAGAAAATATCTATTCATATTGTACAAGTTTATTAGAGACTTATCATTTATAACAGAAAGGTTATTCAAAGACAAATTGGGATTCTGTATCATCTAGACAATAAAGTTATAATTTTCCTTTATATCAGAACAACTCAGTGTCAGATAGTAAGGTGTTGCGGTCAAGATAGTAAGATGTTGCAGTTTCCAAATAGCTTTCACTTGTCTTTTACCTGAAGATCATGCTGCTGTATTTGTCCAGAAAGGCTATAAGGCTCAAAGCTTGGATAAGTAAGTAAAGCTTGACGATAATCTATTTTACATCTATCCCAAATTGGTAACAAGAACTTCTGCAACCTATTATTTCAATTTTCTTTAGGCTTAAATTTGAATCAATTTACTTGCATCAGTTCCATAACAAGAGAAAAATGTCGGACAAACTAGGCCTAAGTTAGGGCCTTCCCAAGAAAAATGGTTTCTCCGTATCAATAAAGATGCAGTTTTGTATCTACAGCAGAAAATTCCACAAATCTCTCTCTCTTCTTGGCAGTTAAAATACAACATTTAACCAGTTGTTGCCCTCTTTGTTACACACAAAATCAACTCACTCTAACAGCTAGTTCAGCCTGGCAACCTGAAAATGGACCTCTGCAGATCAAAACTTCAGCTTCGTCTCGACTTTACTCATTATGGCTTATGTTTTGCTTTTTTTTTAACCATTTAGCAAATTCTGCTTGCTTTCACATTGTTCTTCTCCCATCACAGTGACAGCACCAAGAAGACGAGTTAAAACAAAATGGTGTCCAGTTCAACATTCTGATCATTCAAAAAGTGACCAGTCTTGTTATTTCATGTGGTATCATGGATGAGAACATTAGAGCCGAGGTAAAAGTGACAACAAATTGGAAAATGCTGAAAAGGCGCCTGTTTGCTTTGATGGGGCTGATGCCTTCTCTCTGCCACCAGCCACTCAGAATAGTATTTATTTGTTATGCTTGTATTACTGTCTAATCTTGCAATGCATGGTAGTTTACAATAGCCATTAAAAGCAATTAAAACCTCGAGCCATTAAAAGCAATTAAAACCCCCAAACAGTAACATAATAAAATAATTAAAACAAGTAAACAATAAATATTTTCAAATACTGGCACCATCTCAACAATCAAGCAACATTTGCTATCAAATGCTGTGCTGAATAGCCCTCTCTTGGCAACTTTACAGAGAGACATCAAGATCGGTGCCAATCAGACCTCCAGGGGAAAGGCAAGTCCACAGAGTGGGAGTCACCCCAGAGATACACTGTCTCCAAACCTCCACAATCACAACGTGACCTCCAAATGAATAGAAAAGTATTGCTTATAAGAAGGGTAGTGCTTTTTAAGGCACTCAAGCAATTAATCCTGGAAAGCAAATTCAAATTCTCTTTAAGCAAAACTTTCCAACTCACCAAAATGTATGTTTTGAGGAAAGGGAAAAAGTCCTAGAATAAGTCCTCTAGTCCTCTGTTAAAGTGAGATATTAGGCTGCATGAAACGAGCAAAGTTGTGAAATCTTCTTCACTAAAACAAGACCGTTGGTAGGGATGGCACCCTCTATCACACCTGAGACAGCATTTAGGGGGCGCTGGACAGGTCATGTGGTCTTTAGGGTTCTTCCTTCAAACCAAAGGAAACATCTAGAAGATTCAGGAGGACCAATCATAGGGTGTCCTCTTTTGACTAAAGAGATTGCCTGTGTAATGGTAGAGCCAGCCATACTCTTTAATTATCTCCCTTTTTTAGCTTCCTAGCCTAATGAACATAATACACAAAAAGAAGGCATCCCCTAGGTGAAATGATTAACACACACATAGACACACCCACACCATCCCTCATTCTTCAATGGCTCTCTCCTAGGAGATAAACTATTCTAGACAGAACTATTCAAGTCATGACATGTCATAAATAAATTTTATTACCTGCAAATCCCTAATATCAGTGACTTCAGAAAACAACCTAAGAAAATGAAGCTCCAGTTTAACATATGGCAAGGTGAGACTTCAAATGTCACATGGGTGTGTTTATTTTACAGGTAGCCCTCCCTTAATAACCACAATTGGGGCCAGCAACTCCTTTGCTAAGTGACATGGTCATTAAGGGAGACATTATGTGATCACAACAGGCTTACGACCTCACTTCTGCCATGGTCATTAAATGAATCACACATGGTCATTAAGCAGGACATCATTTGACTGCAACTCGCAATTTTACTGCTGGCTTCTCCATTGACTTTGCTTGTTGGAAGCCAGCTATGAAACAGGCAAATGTCGAACACATGACTGCAACAGTTGTAAATACCCACCGGTTGCAAAGCAACCAAATCTTGATCATGTAACCATGGGGACATTGCAACAGTCGTAAGTGTGAGGATCAGTTGTAAAGTCACTTTTACAGCATGGTCATGGTTGATAAAGAGGGTAGTTGTTAAGCAAGGACTGTTGTTGTTTATTCGTTCAGTCGCTTCCGACTCTTTGTGACTTCATGGACCAGCCCACGCCAGAGCTTCCTGTCGGTCGTCAACACCCCCAGCTCCCCCAGGGACGAGTCCGTCACCTCTACATAAGCAAGGACTACCTGTATTTATTCATTAAAGATGCATTCTGCCTTTTTATTCAGGAGCTCAAGGTGTACATAGCGATTCCTCTTTCTATTTTTCCTCACAGCAACTACCCTGTAAGTTGAACTGAGAGAAACTCAACTGGCCCAAAAGTCACCCAGTGAACTTCTATGGCTAAGGGTGGACTAGAATCTCAGTCCTCCCAATGCCAGTCCAACATTTTAACAACTTAAATATCACACTTGAACAAAGGAGACCTTGAGTATGATTGCAAGGTGACTCTTCAACCCAAGCCTTATTATACCACATCTACATTTTTTTTTCTGACTGCAACAATGATTCTACAAAACAAAACCAGTTTGGGGGCAACGCATAATTAAGGGAACTTCCTTTTTCTGAAGCGGAACTCTGTTTCAGGGACAACAAAGTGGTATTAACTTTGTATTATTAGCCACAGTAGCTGAGATTTATGGGAATTGGGAATCTCTGCCTTCCAGAGGGCACCAGGTGGCCACCTTCTGACTTACTATTCTGCGTCAGGATAAACGCTGCCCAAAAAAGGTCCCATTACAAACTTACATTACAAACCAAAATCAAGAGCACCAACATATACAGTACTTAACTTTCATTCCATATGCATCAGGGAGAGGGGGAAACGTTCCACTTGCAATTGTGATCTTTCTTTTATCATCAATGAAAATACGTACCTACTTTTATTTTACCAGCCATTTGGGATTTTAGAAACATACTCTTTAGGACCACTGGACCTCACAGAAACATTAACTAAGCCCACATGAAGTCTCCAAAAGGTAGATAATTATGTTAAATACAAACTCTGGTGATAAAACCCCATTTTCTGTGTGGAAAGTGAACAGATAAGAGGCCAGAACGATGAGAAGTTACCAATTTCATTTTAATCTAAAACCAATCAAATGAGAAATGTTGCTGCTTCAGAGGAGAACATTCTGGCTCAATTTCATTCGATAAAAAGTTCAACCTAATCTAAAAGAGGAGCCTTTCACCTGACTCCCCAAAAAGGGCCCTGGTACTCTTCAAACAAATCTGTGCATACTGAAGGTTCTTTAACCCACAGAAAAGGGGTTCCTATACAATTTAGCTATGCCTTTATGGTAAACAGAATTATAAAAGACAGATAGTAAACAGCAAATGAGGTTGTTTTGTTCCACGCTTTATGTTGTCAGACTTCTGAGCATAGTTTAGTGTTTTCTATTCATGACTTTAGATTATCAAATTACTCCCTCATGTCTCAGATGTGCTATTGTCTGCAAATGAGAAAGAATAAAATACCAAGGCATTAATGTTAAATTACAATTGTTAATGGTGTAAATACGAAAATAATTACTGCATCGTATCATCAATTGTTATGTGTTCATTACCAAAGTCCTTGCAAAGCTTTCATTTTCTTGTTACAATTATTTCGACTTTATTTGGGGCTGACTATTTTATTGCTTCATCAGTACTTCAGCAGCATTCAGCAGTTACACATCCCATTTAATCCTGCTTAAAGCTTCACTTAAACACTTCCCTTATGATAGTTCTTAACTGCCTGGCCATATTTTTCACTTGTATGTCCCAAGGCTTCAAAAGCAGCACAGAGAGAGTAGGAAAAGGCATTTATTACCAAAGACTTTTTTTAAAAGAAAAAAAAATTAGCGGAGTTTAAAAATCTTCCAATCTGCTTTTGTCACTTCTTAAGACTTCTGCTATAAAAGCAATCAATCTCAATTGCTACCAGAGCACTTAGTTTTAAATTCCAGGGGCACAACCAGCATGCACAGCCCCAGTGTTATTCAGATGTCTCTTTACTAGGATAGATTCTCCCCTTGCCCTGCAGGAGAAACGCACAACTTTCCTACAAGCTGCTAAAAAGTGAGCTCATCCGCACGTCCAATCAACCCCACCTCCAGAGGTTGCTGGTGACAGCTCAAAATGACCACTGCCGCTGCTCTGAGACCGAGGTCCTTTTTCTCCAGCTTTACTCCATCATCTTGATGGCTGCCGGTTCTTCATGCCAGATAAGCATCTACGCCGCTTACAGACACACATCTGGGTGTACGCAGAAGAGATACACCAAAGCAAAAGAGGAAAATTCTCCAAGCAACCTCCTACTGCCATCCCATCCCAAACCTCGGGCTCTTGAGCCAATACCAAACTTCGACGAGCGCTACTCCTGAATTGCATGAGGGATGGGATGGTACCTAGGTCGGGGCAGCCCAGCAGCGACCACTCTGTCTGCATCATGCCTGTGCTTCCGAAACACGCTATCCAAGCGGGAAAGCTGGAACCGCTTATAAACCGTGCGCAACCCACGCGTCCCAAAAGCTGGGTGTTCGTCTGCCGCCCGTGGCAAACTTTATTCTAGCTCGCGTCTTGTTCTGCTGCAATAGAAGGGGACGAGGAGACCTAAATCACTCCCGCTCAGTCTCCGACCGCCGGCTTGCAGCACTCGCACTCCCGGCCTGTTTGCTTGAGCTTCCATGCCGCTCTTCACAAAAAGGAATGCCAGCTTCTTGGAACTCAAGCGGGCCAGCTCGCATGAGTTACTCTTCCAGCGGGCTGGGAATAGAGCCGGTTTGAAATCCTGTCGATCTACCCCCGCTGCCCTTTCTCCAGATTACAGGACAGAGTGGAGTTTGCAGACAAAGTAAATGGGGGGGGGGGGAGAGACGCATACGCCGCATTTCGCCCTGCAAACTAAAGTGCTCGGGAGCCGGGATTTCATGCTAAGGGAGGCAACGGGAGGCACAACGAAGGCTGAAGAGCATCCTTCTAGCGCTCTCACTTTTTCTTTGTTTTCTTATTTACTCCCTGCAGTTAACCATGCAGCAGAATGAAAGAATACCAATATAAATGCAAGCACAAACAATACCCCAGACCCCAGCGCGGCCTTTACCTTGGCGGGTGTGCGCTCGCCGCCTCCTGCCAAGAACGTTCTCCGCCTCTTCCGAGACCAAGAAATAGCAACAACGGGATCGCCGCCGCTCTTGCCCGTCCACGTGCCGCCCTGCCACGCCCACCGGCGCGGTCTTCAAGCTCTTTGATTTACCTCTCCCCCGCTAGTGCGACTCCCTACGGTTTTTCCTTACAGCCCTCCTGAATCGAAGCTACAGTGAAAGAAGGGCAGCCGCGGGACAGCCCGGACGCCGAGCAGGTTTTTTTCTAGCTTGCTTTGCCAAGGAAGGGGGGCTTAGCTACTGAGGCAAGGTATGCGTGGAATCCTGCGCTTTCTTCTCCTGCTCCGTCTGCAGCTGCGCGGTTTCAAGATTCTGTGGGGTAATTCGAGGTTGAGGGTCATTGAGAAAAGGCGCAAGCCCACCTCTTTTTCCCCATGTAAAAGTCTCCAAATGGCACCTTCTATAACCATAACCCCAACTACAAGGTGCGACCCCTAATATGAACTGGAGCAGGGTTCCCAAAGAGATCCCAATCTGCTTGAAATGCTTCCTATTAATAGGGACTGGTTTGAAAGTCTGAATCCATTCTTCTAGCCCCGAACTGTAAATATCTTTGCATAATGTGCTAAACCAGAATCATCGGTCAACAAATTGCAGTAGATGTGTAGCTTTGCACTCCATGTGAAACCAAACCAAATTTATGTGGGCCTGGTAAGCACCACACACTAAGACATAATGAGCTTTGTTGGTTTTAGCTTAGCAAATGGCACAATATGCAAGCATAGACTTAGCAGGACAAGGACAAACTTGATATTGTAAGAATATGCGAAGCATACTTGTTTGCTTTTTAGGTCAAAGAGCTTTCAAGGGTGCAGACTTCCAGTAATGGAGTCAGATGTAAAATCTTAGGCAGGCAAATTAGATAATTCATACATTGCACAAACTCTAATATGACTTGATTAGACTTTGCTTTGTGTATCCTCCAAACCCAGCCATTATTGTTCCAGAGTGTGCTTTATGGCATAATATTTATGGCTTTAAGACGGAAACTGTTATTTTGCCATAAATTGTGATTTAGTCAAACTATGATGATTAAATAGACTATGGTTTAGTGACTTGAGTTACTAAGATTTTAAAAACAGGGTGACTCTGTGCACAAATTTGGGAAAGGAATTTGTTATAAACATATAATCAAGTTAACAACTCCTTTCGTATAAAATCCAGCCATGCATTCCCCTCCAAGCATGCTTGTACATTAAAATGTGGAAAGGAGGTTTATCTGTTGCTAATAATCAGAAAACAGACCAAGGGCTGCACCACAGCTCTTCCTACTCTGTCTTTAGTAACCTCATTTAATTTAAAAGCAATTGTTGTTTAGAGATTAATTTGTTAGAATTAATCCTAAAGAAGGCATGTGAAGAAAACAACAATAACTTTATCAGTCATGTAAGATAAAATGTAGGTAGGAGCTACATGGGCTGAAATTCCTTCTTCTGTATAGGTATTAAAGATGCAGGAGCTCAGATTTCTTTTTTACCTAGTTATTTTAGATAAATTAGGAGACAGTTTGCAATGCCATGGCTCAGACCTTGAACATGTCAAGGGCATTTCAGAAGAGAACAGATAGGTTCGTATAACATGTTAAATCACAAAAAAGCCAATCATGTTTTAGCCAAATATATTCAGGCTATATGAATGCACCCAGTGTGATTAGCCTATGATTCAGTGTGTCATATGAACCCAGACAACTACCTAATTATAAATCTTAGCTAAATAAACTGTTGGTATGTAGGTCATGCAAACAAAATGGCCTTTCCTTGCCCAGTCAGAATGTGTAAGATGGATGTATTCATGTTGTCTTGCCACTGCTCTTCTAGACATAGTTAAACAGTGACGTCCACATGTTAACCTGTGTGATGTGTCGTCATGTAGATGGCAGCTTTACATACTTCTGACTCAAATATGTAAGTCACAGCATTTGCATGAGGACATCATTTACGTCTCTGCAGACACCCATGTAGGACACTCTTAGCACCTATGGGAAACGCCTTAATCAGTGCATGGGCTAACATGGGCTTCTCTGCACATTCAAATACCCTTTTTTTTCCCTTCCAATCCAAAGGGTTGTATAGCTCTATTAATAATGATACAAATGTCATGTATAAGCTATAAGTCCTAGCACAGAGTGGTGCCAGAGCTTTGTTTGGAACAATAATATCCAGCATGTAAAGTCCTTCACATTCAAATTTTCAGAATTTGTTTTCAAAAATCTACAGATATCCTTAGAGCTTTCATAGCTTGAGTATCAAAGGCTGAGGAAGCTTGGGTTCAAGTCTCTACTTAGCTATGGAGCTTATCAGTGAACAGTTAAAATATTTCACAGGATAGCTATGAGAATTGAAGGGAAACAATGATCTAGGCTGCCCTAAACTCTTTAGAAGCAGGGTCAGAAAAAAAAGATGTCAATATATAAATATTTTATATGGAAGACTAAGGGAAGACATGAATGAGGGGATCTCATACCTTTTGCCTCTCTACTACATTTTACTCTCAAGCCATAAATGTTTCAAAATTAATAGACTGGAAAATCTATAAAGAATGTTCCATCGTAAGGAACTGTGAAGAAATAGAGCTAATAAACCTCAAAGGGACCATTGCTATTGTTGAGATGCAAAAGAAGAGCAGCTTTCAAGCAGTTTGACTGTCAGATTTGGCCCTGTGAGACCTCAGTTATAGTTGCATCCTGAATGCCTGTGGGCAAGTCACTCTTGCTCACCAGAATAATGAACTCATTGAGCTTAAATCTATAGGCTATCTTTGTACAGCATGCTTACTTGTGGCTAATTTAGTAATGGAATTAGCCTAATTTCCTGAGTTCACACTCAGCCATCAACTAAATGCACTGTCAGGATTTGTGCAACACAACCAAAATAGGACAGATTAGCTTTTGATTCCGTCTACCATGTATGTATAGACATTTATGACTGAATACATGAGCTTACTTAGGAGTAAAGATGCTTCCCTGATTTAGCTTAAGGCAAGGACACAGGGCCTATACAGGGCTGGAAATATCTGTGGCCCACAAAAGTTGCTGAATGACAGCTCTGAGCAGCTGTAGCCTGCATGCTTAACTTTGTTGTTCACTAACATCTGGCAGTCACTGGTCTTCTATTGAGCACCAGCAACTGCTGAACCGAGCAGTCAACTTTCATTGCTCTTGTGAATTATGTATTGCTCAAGTGTTTGCATTTTGTTAATACTTGCTCTACTTTGCTACCTGTCTGGCTAACCGATCTGTGTATGTGTGTCTAGATCAACAGTTTTCTCAGAACTATTCACCAGAGTGCTTTCTTCACATTATAAAGAACAAGGACACATTTTCATATTATGGTTTATATAACAATGGTTTAAAGTATTTGTGGTTTGCATAGTATGCTGACTTACAAATTAATTCATTGAGCTGAGCTCAAGCAATACACTAAGCTAAAATGTAGTTTCTGATACGTTATGAGAACAGAACTCTCTTCCTTTTAAGCTCTTAGGAGCAGATAATGCCTAGCAGGAAAAAAGTAAATTCTATTAATGATTGGAGTGAAATTTAGTGTTGAGATATATTATATAATGTGACCTGTATGACAGTACTCCCCTAAAAGGCTAACTGAGACTCTGTTTCTCAGTTCCTCATCTGAACAATACGTGGCGCTCTGGATGTGTTCGCTCAGCATGTTAATTGAACCATGATCTATTGACTTGACTGATTTTATACAACACAGTATAACCATTAACTAACCTTGCTGATTATAGTCACACAGCATGCTAAGCTATAAACTTAGACAATCAAATTTAAACCTTGCTAGTTCTCTTGACTGTCTTTCAGAGAAACATAGGAACTCTGTTCAAGTGCTGCATTTCCAAGGTACATAACATGCATTGTTCTGAGCCAAGTACCAAACTGGGGAATAGAGCTCGTGGCTCTCCAGATGTTGCTGAACTACAATTTTTGGCCTTCCTCACCATTGTCTTTAGAAATGTGAAAAAAGCATGCAAATGATTGTGGGTTTTTTTAAACCTAGGAAACAATATTTACCCACAAAATATAAATTAGTATACCTACTTGGAAAATAACCCTCATTATGTTTACTGATGTAGAACCAGATAAACAACAAATCTGGCAAGCATTTACAAAGGAAGATATTCAACTACAGGGAGAGAACCTGTGGCCCTCCAGATGTTGCTATATTACAGCTGTCAGTATCTCTCACTGTTTGCCCTGATGGCTCTGGCTGTTAGGAATTATAATTTAAAGGAACTCTAATGGCACAAATGTACCTGACACTTGTACAAAGTTGGAGATAAGTTTAGTAGGTTAAGTGGTGGCCTAGACTGTTTTGTACATGTGCATGAATGCAGCTGTCCCTTAACAATTTTCTTCCAGTCATATAGTAATATGAGCATTGCTACACATTTGCCATATTAAACAAATGTAGTTCCTTACTATGGCAACATAATATACGTTATATATAATATACATAATATGCCATAATATATACTTACTGGAAAGTAAGCCTTTTGTAAGAGTTAGGCAGCCTTGGATATTTTTTGACTACAACTCCCACAGTCCTGTGCTATTAGCTGGTCACCCTGAGTGGGGCTGATGGAAATGATCCAAAATGCCTGGAGAAAATAAGGTGTACTACTCATGTTTTATAGAGTATAGCATGATTTACTTCTAAGTAAATATATGTAAGATTGCACTGTGTCCTTTCTAGTGCATAAAGAAAGTTTTGTAACTTTCCACCCAATCTGAGAACTGTTCCATCTTTGTGTGGCAATTTATTTAGATTTATTTTAGATTTTTTTATTTAGATTTTTGTTATCCTGACTTTCTTATTTTTATAGACAACTCAAGGTGGGGAACATACCTCATACTCCTTCCTCCTCCTGTTTTGCCCACAACAACAACCCTGTGAGGTGAGTTGGGCTGGGAGAGACTGACCCAAAGTCACCCAGGTGGCTTTCAAGCCTGAGGCGGGACTAGAACTCACAGTCTCCTGGTTTCTAGCCTGGTGCCTTAACCAATACAACAGACTGGCTCTTTATCTTGGTTTATCTTTAAACACAATGGAAGAAAAAAATGTCTCAAATATGACAGTCAAAATGAGTTCAAGGAAGTATAATGTAAACATAATATTTAAGTGTAAGATAATACATAATACATAAACCCATGTCAGCATTCAACAGCCTTGCACAAGACAGTATTAACTTTATATTGTATTTTATTAACTTTTTATTCATAATCTCTTTGACTGTATGTTGCTTATGTAATGGAAGTTCAGTAATGTTGCAGCCTTGACTGGAAATCTTTACTCGGTAATAAATAGACTAGATTTGAAAGAGTGCCACTGGGAGATTGTACACTTTTATTCATAGACAGTACACATCAGTTGAATTGTTAAGGAGGCCTGATTCCATTTTTTCTAGTATAATTACTAGTAAAGCTTTGTTTGAGAGACTTTATTTTGCTCCCATTAATCTTGGAATAAGAGTGATGGAGTGTTTCTCAATGAAATTTAGAATTAACATGCACACCACTAATGTATTCTTCCCACATGTCAAGTTAGCTGTGCAATAACCAGATTGGAAGTTTGACTTGAAAGCACATTCAAGAACCAAAGTGCTTAGATTCCTCAATGTAACCAAATGTAACCAAAGGATATCCAAACAGGGCTGGGATAATTAATCCAAATCATTAGGTACTTTCCAGCTCCAAGGATAATCTGCTATTGGCAAGTGTCCCCCATCTTTTTTTGCTGCTTCTCTTGTTATTGTCACCATGTTGATGAGTATCTGTAAGCAATAGAAGTAAGCAGAAGTGGCAGCTGTGACAGATTGAGCAGAGCAAATAGACTCCATCACCCTGGAATATGTCTATAATCAGATAAAATTTTCTTGCTGGATTACCAGGTATTGCTGCTATTCCATTTATTACTAGTTAAAGTAATGTGTGTTTTGAATATTGTTCCTCCTTTGTGTATTTTATTTATTTTTATAATATTTCCTGAATAAGCTAAAATGAATGTAAGACTCTCATGTTTCCTTTTAATTACTGATCCTTCTAAATTTAGTGTAAGATATTTTTATTCAGAGATGAAGGGCTTTTATTTTGGGATCTATCTATCTTTACACATCAACTTTTAAAATTTCAAGTTTTGAACTCAGAGTCATTGGGAGTCAGGCAGCATATAAATGTAATAAATAAATAAAATACACATTTCTGTGAGGTATAGATGTATTAAAAATGTAACTTTCATTATAATTTTTTCTTGTACATCAACATTTACAACATTTGTTTTAGTTTGTATTCTTCAATATTCCAATTCTTCACTATTCTAAAAATTCTCCTTCCCTCATTTAAAATAAGTTTTTATTTCCATAAAAATCTCTCTGGATTTTCTCTGCCTTGTATAATCATGACTATTCCTTGTTGTCTTTGATTATACTCTTTTTAACTATCTTTTTCTCTAGATATGTAGTTTACAGCATATTTCTATCATCTCCATCTAGCATCTTCTAGCATCTTTTTGCAGCAATGATTATAGGTATTTTTTCCTTATCCATGGCCTCCTTTACTTAATCATTCTGCAATTTCCCATTAGTATAATTCCACAGATTTCATACTACAATTCTTTTCACTCAGTAGCAAGCAGCTTCCACATGTTTCCTTATGTCCATTTTTTGTTCATTCTGTTGCTAGATCTTCTACTATTTCTACCACTTTTTAATAAAAGACTGGTACTTTGTTTTCTTGCAGTTCTGTTTTCACTGTCATTTATTCCACTTCTTTCCTTTTCTTCCATAGACATTTTTCACCAATTCTGTGTTTTTCATCATAAACGATCAATTCAATCATACTTTTCAATTTATATTAATTCCTTTGTTGTGTATATGTATGCTTATACCACATATTCAAATCAGACCTTTTTCTGAGCAGATACTCATCAAATATTCAGCATTCTGAAAGGCCCTGTTTTTTCTTCGTTTTCTCATGTTCTTTCCAACCTTCTATTCATCTTCTCTAATTGGTTTTTTGCCCCCTGGATCGGATTCATTCAGTTTTCCCCAAACTTATTTTTTTTCCATTTCATGAGGGATTTTATATTGAAAAGCAGCTATACGTCTATTAAGGGGTGCCTACAGCGGCTACCATCTTAACATTTTTCATCATATCCAACTGCCACTACTGAATCTTTTGGAACAGCACTGATGATTAGGCCTAGGTGTACAGTTGGAGAAAGTGGGGGGTATTAAGAAGGAGAGGAATTCACATCATGGATGATGCTCATCAAAATCCAGGAGAATTGTTTGTTCCCCAAAACATGGCCAGCTTAAATAAACAACATGTTTCAAGTTCCGAAGGCAATTTTTAAAGCAACGCATGACCTCCAGATATAATAGAACATCTTTCATTAAAATGAGGTGAATGTGAAACTTAAACACACTTTGTCACAGAATATAAAAACTGCTTTGTTTGTTCCACTGAGACCAGCCTGTTTTTCAATCTGCTATCTCTAGGATGAGTTGAGGAAGGGATCATCTCACATCCCTCTAACCACAGCACAAAGATTCCTAACTGTTTCCAACGGAGATACCTTTGTGATGTCACCTCCATTTCACCCATAGTCCCCTACATCAGTCACATTTAGTTGTTCCACTGTTTTCTTATTTAATGAGTTTTAGAAGCCACTATACTCCAGAACAATTCTGGAAAAAGTGAGAAAAGAAAATTTTATTCCTCTGGACAAGCATACTCCCTATAACAGAAAACATAACCAACAGGACTCATAAGCATCGTACCCCAAGGTTTGGGAGAACAACAAAGTTTTTAAAGACTTCTGGAACATCAGAACCAGAGTGGGAGCCAAACAGATTTCTGGGGAGATACCATTCCAGAGAATTGGTGCCATGATAGACAATGCATGCAACCAGTGCAGCTCGTGAGGCAGTAACATCGCATGGGCATTCTGAGACATGCCCAGCACTGCCTGCACAGTTGCATTCTGGACCAGCTGTAGCTTCTGAGTGATTTTCAAGGGCAGTCCCATGTAGAGCGCATTGCAATAGTTCAACTGTGAGACGACTAGGGCATGAGTGACCATCTGGAGGGCCTCCTGATCTAGGAATGGGCACAACTGATACAGCAGATGTAGCTGGGCAAACACCTCTTGGCCACAGCTGTTACCTGCTCTATTTTCCTCCTTTTTCCTAACTCAAACCTTGTCAAATGAACAATCTTGATGACATTAGTGATGATCAGGGCTGGAATCTGCCAAGCTCCTATTGGCCACTTGAGCTTCCTGCAGACATACCTCTCCCCTCCAGTTGCATGGCACTGTTCTTTATGGGCATTTTGGCTGGAGCTGCAAGTGTAACTGGAAAGCTGGCTTGCACAGAGACATCTGCCTGTCTAATATTAGGAGGAGTCTGGTAGCACCTTTTCCAACTAACAAATTTAATTAAAAGGCATAAACTTTTCAGCTGTAGCTCACCATTAGATGCTAGAGTGGCTAGACTGATGTAGGATTTAAATTGGAATGGTGGGGAGGAAGGGAGGAAATACTTGTTGGTTATGCTGATACAGGTTACATGTGAGACAGATTACAAGTATCTTACCAATTAATAATAGTAATGTGTTAAAAACCCATTGTGTTTGTGAGACCTTTTGAGATTGCGTGAAACCTTTTGATGTGAGTCCACCAGTCTCTTGCTCAATGGTGTTATTAAAGTTTTCATTTTCTAAAATGGTCACATTGAGGTCTACAGGAGAGTGTCCTGGGAGACTGAAATGCTCTGATATTACAGATAGTCCTCGCTTAGTGACCACTACTGGGACTGGCAACTCTGTCACTAAGTGCTGAGGTCAGTAAGCCAAATATCACATGGCTGCAACTTACAATCTTACTTCTGCCTTCTCTATTAACTCTGCTTGTCACAAGGCAGTTGCAAAGCACACAAATGGCGATCATGTGACCAAGGGACACTGCAATGGTCATAAATACAAAAATTGGTTGCAAAGTTTTTTTTTTTTACACCTTTGTAACTTCAAATGGTCATTAAACAAGGCAATTGGTAAGCAAGGACTACTGATACTTTAATCTTGTTTTGAATCCTGATATCAAACTAATATTGACATGCACTTCAGAAAATCTGTTTAGGCATTATACAGACTTCTTATTTCTATGAGTGTACCTGTTTTCTGGAATAGTATATACAGTATCTGCTTTTTTAAAATACATTTTTGGTGATCTTGTGAAAGAACAGTAGACCTGTCTTAAAGTACTGGTGCTCTGGTTCATTTAATATGGCAAAAGGGAGCTGGGTTCTGCCAGTATTTTGTTGCTGCTTCTGTTCCAGTTGAGCGCATTCCAGACTTTCTGTTGATCAAGGGCTTTCTTTGGCTGTACTTTTCACTTTTTATTATTTTGGGGTTGCAGGGCCATTTTGCTTACTTCAGAGCCATTTTACCTGTGCTACTGGTCTCAACTACCTTTCACCAGCACCGCAATGACTGTGTTGCTCCTAACAGTTTGGCCTAGGTGTTATGGAATCAGATGAAATTGACAAGCCTTATGCTTGTTTCTGCTATTCCCTTGAGCCTTTCCTGAATATAAATCTATTCATCTTTGGAAGATGCATTCCCATGTCAAAATTATAATCATCATCCTGGTTCCTCAGTCGTTGGGGCATAGGTGGGGTACTGGTTGAAGCAGAAAGGAGTTCTATCAAAATATCTGCCAAACACATTCTTCCCCAACCACATACCATCTTTCTCCCCTGTCACCTGTCAAATGAGTTATTTTTGTACACAGAAATATCAGCCTTCTGAAAGAACACACACACACACACATACCCTTCCTCCCTCCCTCCCTGATGGACCAGTAAAGGATGTAGGATTAACCTGCAGGGTGCTCTGTTCATGCACTTATGAGCTTGCTACCTCTTTACCTTGCATCCTCCTGTGCTCCACTGACAGAGCATATTTTTTGCACCTTTGATTTAGTTCACTGTGGTGTCAAACTTTTACTCTATTTTCCACTGTCATTTGGCATTGAGACATACAATGCCTGTAGATTTATTGCCACATGCATGTGTGTATATCCAGAGATCTATGAAAATATAATGACTTAAGTTAATATTAATGTTACTTATAGTTTGTTTAAAAACCTACAGGAGGGGCAGCTGAAATACTTACTGAATTCATTAATTATACCAAATCATTCTTGGTTTAACAATAGGTAGTCCTCACTTACTGACAGTAATTGGGACCGGGAATTCCATTGCTAAGCAACGCAGCCATAAGCTATTATGTCATGTGACCATGCCCACTTACAATGGCACTTCCAGCAGCCCTGGTTGCTGTTGTTAGGCAAATCCCATGCAGTCGCAGTGTCCTGTGGTCATGTGGTCGCCATTTGCGACCTCCTGCTGGCTTCCCCATTGACTTTGTCGGAAGCCGGCACTGATAGTTGCAAATGGCAACCACATGACCACAGGAACACTGCAATGGCTGTAACTACAAGGACCCGTCAAGGACTACCTGTATGCTTTATTGAATAAGCAACAGTTGACCGGGTTCACATTTATCTATCTATCTATCTATCTATCTATCTATCTATCTATCTATCTATCTATTTATTATCAAACTTTATCACTGCCCATCTCCCTCCCAAGGAGGGACTCTGGGCAGTTTACAATAAAAATACATACTAAAGTAATAAAACTAGGGCTTACTAGAGAGAGTCTCAAACTTTGAAAAGCCCCAGCTACCTAAATGAGAAATTAATTTGTGCCACTTCCATTAATAAAACTAAATAAAAATATTTTGATCAGTGGTGGACTATTATATTTCTAAAGGAAATATAAAGACAATGTCCAGCCTTTCTTCAATAAATCTTCAATGGGTTCGATCCAAAATTAATCATACTCTGAATAAATCATTAAATCAGAAGCTGTCAGTCACAATTTACAAATCTCAAAGATGTACTCCTTAAATCTAAACTCAATTATCACACTTTTTAAATTGAATCTATGCACGTTGCTTAAAAATTAGCACTATTGAGTTAGGAACAGTTACAAATTAAGTGCACACTTTAATAATTGGAACAGATTTCCATCAATGCCTCCATTTTTTAAAATAGAAAACTTTACATGTTTTAATTAACAAGATTTCAGAACTTTTGAAAATGTGCTTCAGTAAATAAGGCTTGCTTAGTTAGAATCTTTCTTTAAGCTATATAAGCATCCAAGGGATGAAGCACAGACAAGGTTTATCAATAGTCCAGGATTCCATCAAAGCAGCAAGAGAGCTCTGACACTAGAGGGTAAGAAGAACAAGATCCAGATCCAAGTAGTTCATCTTAGGGTTCTAGCAGACAGTCAAGGAGTATACAAGGTAAAAAAATACTAATTCAGCACTGATCTGTCTTCTAATCATGAGATTTATTTTAGAAGCTGTAAATCTTTACTCCTCACATAACTGGGTGCAAAACTGTATCTAGAATAAGATATCCTGTGAAATAATGTTGACTTCCATGTAGATAATTAATCCCATTCCTCTCAGCCATTTACTTTAGTGCCTGTCAGTAATATAACTGTCCATTGACAGGACCTCCAAAGGCATAAGGGTGCTGCAGGTGCTTGTTGGTCAAATCTGGAGCTATAAGGCCCATACTGTTGTCCCATCAGAGGGTGAGTCCCCTATGATGGTCATGGCAGTTTCCATATGAAGCTTTATCTTTCTTGCCAAATTTTGGATTTGCTCACAAGGCACTGAGAATGTATAACTTGAGATAATGGGACTGCTTCTTAGGAAAGCTGTTGAAGAAAGAAACAAATTACTGTCTTAGGGCCTTGTATAAGAGCTTACCTGTAAAATGCTTTCAGCATGAATTTTAATTAAAAATTCATCCAGTGTAACTTCTTAAAAATCCTATGACCAGCGAGTTCTCTGCACCCTTCCTTGACTGCATAAATTTCTCTCAGCATAGTTCTAGCTTGTCTGTCTGTCAGTTACTTTATTTAGTTGCTCTCCTTTTGAAAGCACCACATGAGCGGCGAGCAGGCAGGGCTTAGCAACCTCATTTAAATCAAAAGACAAGACTGCTTCTGTTGAAAGTGGGCAGAAGTTGAAGTGAATTTCAGCATATCATCCTCTGAAAATTCAGTACTTTCAACACTGAAATTGTTCTGCTTGCTAAAAAGCACAAAGCCATGTTTTTGAGTTAATAGATTTATTTGGCATGAGATACAAACCTGAGCAATTTACTTATTTTGTCTGGTTTATTGGTTTATTATGTCAGGGTAAATCTTTCTTCCACTGTTTGGCTCCCTTGTAGTATTGTAAACCAGAGTTCTTATTAACTCACTTCTTAAAGTTTAATTATTTTGTTGACTTAGATGCTTCCAACATTTTAATTATATTAGATCCCTTGATTCTTGTTTGGAATATTTTAATAATTCTATTTCTTATCGTGGATCAGGAACAACAACTCATCCCCAATTGAAGCTCATCAAACAAATCTCCTATGGCTAGAAAATTTCATCTTGGAAGACAGACTCAGTGATCTGTTTTACATATTCCACTAAGTTGTAAGTGATTTGTTTTTTGGTTTCTGATATTATCTGAATTTAACCAACTATGATTAAACTAATTACAGTTTTGTACCAGGTTTGAAAACACAGGTCAACAAAATAATTTAGTCTCTAAGCTGCTGAGGTTTCCTGCTTGAAAAAAAAAGCATGTTCGTAATTTTTAAGAAATATCTAGACAGTAACTTAAACAATTAAATAAAATTAAAATAATCTCCCTGTATTCTATTATACCAGGAACAGTAAAATAAATATTGCTTAATAGTTATCAAAGAGTAGGTTGGAAGCAAATTTTTTAAACATGTGAGAGGAAAAAAATCATGGTAGATGTTGGGAAAATGTAAAAAGAAACCTTAAAATGCATTTATATAATGGTTTGGTTATATAAATAACATAACTAACTTTAATATTGAACAATATTATAAATTTAAATTATAAATAAGTACATAGTTCAATAATGACAACTAATACTGTAAAACTATTGAAAAATATTTACATTTAAAAACCTATATAATATACTATCTGGATGGGGACTGAACATTATAACTCGTTACTATATATAAGCATGGTTACCAAAGTCAGCCATAATTTTTGCTGATTGAATGGAAAGACTTGGAAGTGAAATTAACTGAACAGGACTTGGTTGACATACAGGAGTAAAATGTGGTCCTTTCTTGATATGCTTCTGTCAGGGAAGTTAATTATAAGATTTTTAGCAGATGGCCTGTAACACCTGTGCAGATTTAACAGTCATTAAAAGAGGTTAATGGGGCTTGTTTGAAAGCCTGTGAAACCAGATGCTTAAGTACTTGTGGTATCCCTATAATTGTATTAAGAATGGACCAAATAAAAAGATCATAGACCACAATATTCTCTTCTACCCAAAGTGATTTATATTGAATTTATGTTGGGAAAAATATGTAAGCTTATATTTATGAAAATATAGTTTGCTTCTTAATTGCAGCAAAGTATATGTAATATGTACAGTATATAAGGGGCACCTTATTTTACCTTTTAGAAAAAAGGGATCTTCTAGAGAGAAAGCTGTTTATGCGGTATGCGGCACTATGTGCAAACTTCATATTTTCTCTTCTCTGATTGAGTAACAGCAACTGCCTTATTAAATATGTTATGGCTTCTTTGGTCACCCCCACCAAAACTACCTAACTAGATTTTAAGCAGGATTTGACAGTCTAAAGTCTATGCTACTTAAAGCAGTGTATCTAATATGAGTTAAACCCAAGTTTGTGGTATGAAATGTTGGCCAGACTGCTTCTCCTTTACGAACCACTCAGGAAGCTGAAGGGTAAGGCTTGGTCCCAGATACTACAGCTGGGAAGCCCTGCTTATGTTTGAAATCTCTTTTGCAGGGGGGAAAAATGATTTTGCTTTTTGGAAAAAAAATCTTGATCCAAGAGAGGGTACAAAAAGAGAAGAAATCCATATTTAGATATAATTTATATTACATATATGTATGTAGGGTGATGATGGAAAATAATGAGCTGCAATTTCATGAAGTTGATACAAACATTGGAACACTACTGTGATCCACAACTAATAGATCATATGAGTCTGGTTCAAGATTTGCAAAAGAAAATTTCAGATTAGGCTTCCTTAAATTTAGATGGAATAATTTAAGATGAGATAAACAACAAAGTTGCATATTACAGCTATTATTAAAAATCAGCAGATCTTGTGTGTGTGTATTACTAAAAGAGAAGATATTTAAAAATATATAGTGCACTATAGACTATAGTCTTGAATGCAATATTTCTGAGAGGGGATACTGTCATGTTCTTTTTCCAGCTATAAAATATTTTTCCTGTTAAAAAACACTAAAAATAAATCTAAAACAACTATTCATTATTTCAGTCATTTCCAATTTTTATCTAGAGTTTATTGTATGTAAATACATTCTTTTGTCAGTTTTAAAAAATGGGGTTAATCTGCCAGTTCCTAAGAGCTTGTGATTTGTTTATTTGGTCTCCAAGGGCTGCAGGGATATGAAGATTGCAGGTGGAGTTTTTTCAGTGCCCTTCCCCTTTTAAAATATTTTTCCCAGTTTGTTGGGTGTTCTTTCTTAATTACAAAATAAAAGTGGAAAAGTTGCAACACTGATTTTCACTGTTGTGTCACTAATTTTCACAGTTTGCAACTGAGTTTTAGCAGCATGATCTTGAGCCTTCGAATGGCTACAGAAAAAGACATGGAGGCACGTTTGGCCTATGGATCACCAACCCCTTCTATATGTAAAGTTGCTCCAAGATGATCAATGCATTTTGATAGTCTTTAAGGAGGAGATTGTGGAATGCTTATATTTCAGATAAGGCCATTGTGTCTTTATTCCCTGTTGAAAAGCAAGCAATTCAAGTCCTTGTCACAATAAGAAACTTCTAATAGCGTTAGGAAAGCCACCTATGTACACTCCACTCAACCCACTCCAAATGAGAATATGTGAAGATCCGGAGACACAGAGGGCAGCTTGTAAGCAGAAAGTTGTTATTGTAAGTTTCTGCCTCTACCTGCCCTGTCTTCAGATTTCACAGACAGTTAGCTAGATTAGTTTAATGGTTGGTACTGATTGGCTATAAAGTGACTTTATAAAAAATCCTTGTTTTCTGTTGTGTTCTTAATTTGGCCTGTCCAGACTCTGCAACCTGGACTGGCCAATGCCACCCAGAGTCACTTCTTGTGAGATGGGCAGCAATATAAATTTGATAAATAATTAAATAAACCTGGGCCTTGTCCAAAATTTATGCCAACTGGTATCTAAAAGAAAGATATTGATGTGGCAGAGGGAAGGTTTCTGCCTCATTCCCTTCCATATCTAGGTTACATGATTATTTAAAAACTGCAATTAAGATTATACTGAAACATGGAAATATACTACCAACTTTTTAAAGCAATTGCTGCCTTGTGAATAATTAAAGTAAAAATCGCCAATGGAGTTGATGCCTGTAAAGAACTGTGAATCAATTAAACTGTCACAATATTGCTATGCAGTGCCCTCAAAGGAATTATGCTGCCGAAGTGTGTATTTAAGGACAATTTCACTGTGTTCCTGCATAATTAACGATTATTTCATATTCGCCTTTCATTATGATTGAAAAACTAGCCTCTACATGAATATGCTAATATCTGAGTCTGTGGAAAAAACAATTGCTCTATTCTCTACTATCCATGGCAAAAGCTCTTTTTCATCAATTATTCCTAACTGAACATCTTCTGCTTGACTTTGGGTGTCACACTCAATGTCTTAGTGTAAAACAGAATACAATGAGGTTTACAGCTCTATGGGGATTCATAATAATGAAATCTCTTACTCCTCATCTATGACAGTAAATGTCTGAAAGGAAATTAATTTGCTGATCCAAGTTAGTTTATAGCAAGCTGTGGTTCTTCCCTCAAATAGGATATGATGGTGATAATGCAGTAATCCAAAGAAATATAATTGTTTTGTTTGATATAATTTCTTAACCTACATTTACTTTTATACTGAAAACTAAAATGCCCATGGCAGACTATTATATACCTCACAGTAGCCTTCTTTAAGCTAGTGCTCTCTAGATACAGTGGGACTACAGTTCTCAGAACTCAGTAACCAAATAGTGACCTACTCAGTGATTTAAGTGCATGCCTTCTTTATCCCAAAGACTTGTATGTGTCTAAACGTATTTTTTCAAAACAGGTAAAGTATCTATCTATACGGTAAAACTTGCCTCTTGAAGGTCTGTAATTGTCTGTGAGCTCTACCCTTCCAGTCATTGCTGGGATATTGCAATAGCTTCCTAGAACGTGCTAGGAATAATGAAATATAGTGAATAATGAATAATAGAATATTCATTATTATGGTCAAAGAAAATATTCATTAACTCATAAGGGTCCTGTAGGGAAGAAATGTATTAAAACTAGAGATCTGACTCATCCTGGATAAAAATCTATCTCTGTGGTCGCCAAGTGTTGACACCAACTTGATGACACGCAATCATCAATCAGTTCTGATAGATCTGATAGAAATAATAATTAGATAAGAAATAGAGCCTGGTCGAAACTTGAAAAAGTAAAATTGGCCTCAGTGAGAAGAAGTATTTGACAAAAACAACAGAGCCATTATTGTCTGGAAGATGGTAGTGATAGCAATTATGGGACTGTTGCAAGATAGCTCTGCTTGCCTGTGAGAGCAAGGCAGCCGTTCTCCAGCCAACTGGTTGAGATGAAGAATAACAAAATGTCCAGGGTGCTCTTAAACCCCTTCTAGCCCCACGTTGCAGCCCATAACACTCCATTGCTACACATTTGAAGATGATTTAAAAGGAGGGCTTGATGTCATTTTGGGCAACGCTATACCTAAGATGAGAGCCAGTTTGGTGTAGTGGTTAAGGCAGCAGGCTAGAAACCAGGGGACCGTGAGTTCTAGTCCTGCCTTGGGCACAAAGCCAGCTGGATGACCTTGGGCCAGCCACTGTCATGTCCCCCGTTGCAATGCATTCATGCATCATAACGGGGAACATGCCTTTCCGGAAAAGGGAAGGAAGGAGGAAGGAATCATACTAATCCTTTAAACACTCAGATACAAGTGCAATTAAAGGACAAAGGAGACATACCTTTGCCCTGACCAGAGAAGCCATCATCATATCTCCCGGACATCCCTGCATTACCCCGGGGGACACACCTGCGCCGGACACGGGAAGAAGACAGAGGCGATCAGCGCTAATCCTCCTGATCGCCCATCAAGACCCCGGTGTCGCACCCCGATCGCCCATCAAGACTCCAGATCCGGACTGTGGGACAATGGGGGGTGGAGAAGGGCCAGGTCCGCACCGCGGGTATTTACGGGATACCCCGCACGCCATGTGCTCATTCCCGTCTTTTTCCGTGTATGCATTCTGTTCCCATTAAACTGGAAATCCTTAGCCATCTAAGTGAGTCCATGTCTCTTTGGGAGCAAGGCAACCATCACAGCCACTTTCTCTCAGCCCTAGGAAGGAGGCAAATGGCAAATCACTTCTGAAAAACCTTTCCAAGAAAACTGCAGGGACTTGTCCAGGCAGTCTCTGAGAATACACAATTTGTTGTTTATTCATTTAGTCGCTTCCGACTCTTCGTGACTTCATGGACCAGCCCACGCCAGAACTTCCTGTCGGTCGTCAACACCCCCAGCTGCCCCAGGGACGAGTCTGTCACCTCTAGAATATCATCCATCCAGACACAATTGAGTGAATTAAAAAAAAATACCTAGGATATCCATCATGCCGCCTGCTAAGGCAGTATATGTCTGAACCATTTGCATTGCTTTTCCGCTGAAAAAGTAGATAAAATTCCTGGTTTTGTTTATGCCAGTATTTACCTACTAGCGTAAAAACATTGCCTAGCTTGTTTTTTTAGGGCTTCTTAAGGATTCTGTCCTATCAGTGGCCATTCATATTATTAACACTTCCTTTTTGCAAGCAGAATTCCCTACCAGCTTGTTGGGCCCAGGCAATTTAACAACTATTGGCTTGTGTTCAGCATGCCACAGTTTACCATGCTAGCGGAGAAGTGTACTGTACCTCAAGGAGCTTTAGATAAAGGATTATCTTCATCCTTTCCAATCTGGGATAAGTTGTGGATGTCATAGAGACAGACTTGGTCATCCTGATCAATGATCTGTGTCAGGAAAGAGACATGAAGTTTGACTCTTTTGATATTATAGAAATCTTAGCAGTTGATTAACCATATTATCTTAGATAATATTAACCACAATATCTCACAGAAGCACTTTGAAGAATTGGAGGAACTATTTGGTGGTGGTGATTGTGGACTTATCTCTCTGAGCAAAACTAAAAAGTAATAACTTTTGTTCAACCTCTTTAATACTGTGTTTCTCATGTTATTTAATATCTGTACCCCATGTTATTTAATATCCATTTAAAGCTGCTAGGAAATAGTGTTCATGAATTTGGCACTAGTATCAACAATGTGCCAATTATATTAGGCTATGCTTTTCCTTTCCTGTAAATCATCATAGTCTCTGTATGTCTGTAGTTGTAAAACACTGAATCTGTGAAATAAGGCACTGAATTAAAACAATACAGGTAGTCCTCGTTTAACGTCCATTCAGCAACCGAAGTTACAACAGCATTGAACGAAGGGACTTATGACCAGCCCTCAAAGTTCTAGCCATTGCAGCACCCCATGGTCACATGAACAAAATTCAGGCCCACTCGGGCTCACCCACATTTACAACTGCCCTTTGTTCACCCACCTACCTGCTGCCACCACCTGCCCCCACCACCTGCCCCTGCATGCTGCACCACACACCACTACTGTATCAACCAGGGCCTTCTTTGTGCCAGTGCAGCTGGGGCTTCTCTTGTGCCCTGCCCAGGGCCTTCTTTTGCAAAAGAAACACATGAAAGAAGGCCCAGGTTGCATCGGCACAAAAGAAGGACCTTCTTGCTGGGGTCTTCTTTTATGCGCCAGCAAAAGAAGCCCGGCACATGAAAGAGGGCCTGGGCTGGACTGGCACAGCCAAGGCCTTCTTTGTCTCACCAGGCTTCTTCGATGAAATAAGGCCCTGGACAGGGCATGAATGGAGACTGTGGCTGGTGCGTGAATGGAGGCCCTGGGTGGGGCATGAGAGATGCCCCGGGTGCACTGGCACAAAAGGTGGCATGAAAGAAGGCCCTGGACAATACAGTTAGTGGCGCATGGTGCAGTGGTGGGCAGGGCTGGGTAGCAGGGTCAGCTGGCAGCAGTAGGTAGGCAGGTAGCCAAAATAGCAGAGATGGAGGGGGAGATAGGCAGGTGGGAGGAGTTCAACAGGAGATAGAGGAGGCAGTCCCTTACCTTACCGAGGCTTGGGGCTGGGAGGAACCAAGCCGGGAATGGCTTGGATCGGGATTGGTCCTCGCCTAATGACCAGTGGAATTAGCTTAAAGAGAGCAGTGGTGAGTGCTGGGATTGCCATTGCTAAGAGATGCAGTCATGTGATGTAGCCTTTATGACTGCATTGCTTAGCGATGGAAATTCCAGTCCTAATTACTGTTGTTAACCAAGAACTACCTGTATGAAGCCGTTACTGATTCCAGGAGCTGGTCTTTCAAATCTGTACTCCCCCTTGGGCAGTCTGGGGTCCTCCTGTATTCAGCACTAACACTGGAAAGCCACATAACATTAGTGACAAGAAGGGCTTTTATCAGCTAATAAAACAAGTGCGCCTCTACTGGTGACTCATATGCTGGTAACTTCAAGGCTGGATTGTTGCAATGTCCCCTTAAAATAGTCCATACATTGCAATTAGCATGCATTAACATACATAATTGACACTTGGATGGACCCAGAGTGGGATGTTCCTCCCTTGGAGATGTGTCTGCTTAGGTTTTGTGCCATCAACTGCAAACCCAGAACAGGGAATGTTGTCAATCAGGAAGCATTAAAAGCCTTCAGAGCTACTGCACTGCGCTGCTGATAATGGATGTGAAACCCTATGGTAGAAATTGGGGTCTGGGGATCATTTGAGCTTGTTACTGCTGTACCAGCCTCTTTGCTTCACAGTGACAAGATTTCAGTATACATCTCTAGCATGCAACTGTGTACTCAATGGCAGTTTCCTTCCATTAGCTTGCAAATCTCCTGGTTTGCTGTTGCTCTCCTGGTCGAATCATCAGAAGCAGCTCTACATTTTTACATGAAGTTCCAGTAATAATCCAGAAATGCATCATTGCCCTCAATGATTAGCACAGCTGCCCCTTCTTCCAGCAAACCTTACTCCAGTCTGTAGAAATTGCACTGGTCAAACATCATAAACCATTCACAGTGCATCATGAAAGTTAGGGATTGATCGTGAACCCCTCCCCCACAAAACATCTTAGACTTCCAAGAGAACAGTACCAGCTGTGCTGTATTTTATGGGGCCATTCTGGCTGAAGTAAGCTTTGGCCCAATTGCTGTGCTAGCTGTATCATGGCATTATACAGGTTCATTATTTGTGTATCCACCTATGTTGATGCCTCAGCAATATGTTCTGCAGACAGTAGAGTGCCTTGATGATCTGTCACCATATTCTAGATCTAGACAATGAGATCTGATGCCTTTTGATGAGAGGATAATGAGGCTTGTTGTCAGGTCTTGAAGGTAGCCAGGGTAAAGAAACTGGCACAAGGATTCCAGGAATGCTCTTTAGTATTGTTTGTTTGTTATATTTGTATAGCCTCTCATCTCACTTATAGTGACTCTGGGTGGCATACATAATAAAAATACATAAAAAACAAAATGTAAAAACCATAAAACCACAACTTAAAGAACAAGATAAAAAGATAAAAGTTAAAAATGGCAGCCAGAATACAGAAGGTGCGTCAGTTAACCATCATACAACCAATGAATAGGCTCCACTCTATCGTGAGATCTCCAAGCTCGTTTTGAGGGCCTTCTGGAAAGTTGGGCCCAGCCTCACCTCAGGGGGAACAATGTTCCACAAGGCAGGGGCTACAGCAGAAAAGTCTTTCCTCCTAGGTCCCACCTGATGAAACTCTCTAGCTAATGGGACAAACGGCATGCCTCTCCTGCTGGAACTGATGGGACTGGTAAATGTCACTGGGGAGAAGTGGTCCCTCAAGTAACCTGGTCCCATTGCCATATAGGGATTTAAAGATCATAACCAGCACCTTGAATTGGACCCAGATGCAAACTGGTAACTAGTGCAGCTCACAAAGCATACGTGTAACATGTGCAGTTCTTGGAGCACACATAACTGCACATGCCGCTGCATTTTGCACCAGCTGAAGCTTTTGAATACTCTTCAAGGACAGCCCCACGTACAGCGTGTTACAGTAGTCCATCCGGGAGGTGACTAGGGTGTGAGTGACAGAGAGTAGAGCCTCCTGATTTGGGCGCAACTGGTGCAGAACACAAAGCTGTGCAAAGGCCCTTCTTGCCACAACTGCCACCTGCTCTTTGAGCAGGAATCAGTCTCAAAGAACCCCCAGATTGTACACTGGGTCTGTTTGGGGCAGTGCAACCCCATCCAGCACCAAAGATGGTAAATCCCCAGATACAGAAGGCCCCAAAACCCAAAGCCACTCAGTCTTGCCAAGGTTTTGTTGAAGCCTGTTGTCTCCCATCCAGAGCCCCACAGCCTCCAGGTACCTGGAGAGGACATCAACAGCATCACTTAGTTCATCAGGCGCAGAGATATACAACTGGGTGCCATCAGCATACTGATGATACCTCACGTCATGGCAACGGTTGATCTCACCGAGTGGCTTCATGTACATGTTCCCTGTTTGAACGGAAAGAGTACCAAACCCTGTGGCACCCCACACAGCAGGGGCCAAGAGCAGGACCTCTCACTCCCATTCAACACTGACTGGAACCAGCCTTGAAGAAAGGAAGAGAACCAGCACAATACTGTGCCGCCCACTCCCAGTCCCCAAAGCCAGTCTGGAAGGATACTGTGGTCGATGGTATCAAAAGCTGCCTAGATGTCAAGTAGAGCAAGGATGGATGCACTACCCCCATCCTGCTCCTGCCAGAGATAATCTAAAAGCGCAACCAATGCCATTTCTGCCCCATATCCAGGCCTGAATCCTGAGTGAAAAGGGGCCAGATAAGGGTCCAGAAATAACCTACAATAATAAACTTCAAAGACTGTCAGAGGTTTTCTCTATTCTATCTTACAACAAACAAAATCAAGGTGTGGTTATTTTGAGTTTCTCATGCTTTCTTCTTTTTAGGTTGAGACGGTGGCTAGAGCACAGTTTCGGAGGGCCTTGGAGGAAGCAGATTATGTGGACTCTTTTCAGTTGGGTTTCAGCCTGGGACATAATATGAAGATAATATTGATTGCATGTATCAATTATTTCTGGTGGAGCCAGGATGGAGGTGGTACATCTGTCCTGGCCCTCCTTGATCTCTCAGTGGCAGGTGATATCATTGATCATGGTATTGTTCTGGACTGACTGTGGATTTAGGAGTGGAAGACATGGTGGTGTTGTGGTTCTCCTCCATTCTCCACAGCAGTTCCAGTTGGTGATGGGGTGAGGGGAGAGGTTGAGACTGAGGTATCTGACTTGTGGGGTGCCATAGGGCTCAACATTCTCATTCCTCCCATTTAGCATCTCCAAAAAGCTGCTGGATGAAGTCATCCATCAATATGGGTTCAGGAATCATCAATATGCGTATTTCAGTGTAGCGATGGTACATATCGGTATGTATATCTCAACCCTGGGCTGACCAAGTTGTGCTGCCAAGGTCTTGTCCCAGTGCCTGGAGGCTGTTGGGGTCTGGATGGGGACGAACAGGATTAAACTCCTGAAGACCACTCAGAAGCTGCAGCTGATCCAGAATGCAGTGACACAGGCACTTATGGGTGTACTTAAACATGGCTCTGCAATATTTTATTTATTTATTTATTTATTATTCAAATTTAATTACCACCCATCTCCCCCAAGAGAGGGACTCTGGGCGGTTTAGAATAAAATCAAGCTCCAAACATAAACATTAAAATTTCATAAAACCAGCCACATCACAATTATTATAAAATACAATAAATAAATATAAAATCCAAGAAGGTATAAAATCCAAGCTGGTGAGAGGGACTCTAGGGTGCGAGCCACCCCCAAGAATGGTTGTTCACTTTCCCGCCCCAGGCAAGACGGCAGAACCAAGTCTTCAGGGCCTTCTGGAAGGTCAGAAGTGAAAGGGCCTGCCTCACCGCCGGGGGCAAGATGTTCCAGAGGGCAGGGGCCACTGCAGAGAAGGCGCGTTTCCTGGACCCCACCAGATGAAATTCTCTTATGGACGGGGTTTGCAACATGCCCTCTCTGGATGATCGGGTGGGGCGGGCTGATGTAATGGGGATGAGACGGTCCCTCAGGTAACCTGCCCCCATGCCATGTAGGGCTTTAAAGGTGATAACCAACACCTTGAATTGGACCCGGAAGCAAACTGGCACCCAGTGCAGCTCGCGCAGCAACGGTGTTATATGTGCTGACCTAGGGACACCAAAAATGGCCTGCGCAACTGCATGGACCAGCTGAAGCTTCCGGATACTCTTCAAGGGTAGCCCCATGTAGAGCGCATTGCAGTAGTCCATATGGGAGATGACCAGGGCATGAGTGACTGTTCAAGGGCTTCTTGTTCCAGGAACGGGCGTAACTGGCGCACAGCCCGAAGTTGCACAAAGGCCCTCCTGGCCATGACTGCCACCTGCTCTTCAAGCAGGAGTCGTGAGTCCAGGAGAACCCCCAGATTACGCACTGAGACTGTCTGGGGCAGTGCAACCCCATCCAGAAGTAAAGATGACAATTTCCTGGAAGACAAGGTGCCATCAATCCATAGCCACTCCGTCTTACCAGGGTTCAGTTGAAGCCTGTTGTTCCCCATCCAGACTCCCACAGCTTCCAGGCACTGAGAAAGGGCAGTCACTGCATCACTTACCTCACCCAGGATGGAGATGTATAATTGGGTATCATCGGCATACTGATGATACCTCATCCCGTGGTGACGGATGATCTCACCCAGTGGTTTCATGTAGATGTTAAATAAGAGAGGAGGGAGAACCGAACCCTGCGGCACCCCACAATGGAGGGGTTGAGGGTCGGATCTCTCCTTTCCTATCACCACCGACTGGGACCGGCCCTGGAGGAAGGAGGTGAACCAGCGCAGAACTACGCCGCCCACCCCCAACTCCCTGAGCCTATATATATATATCTGAGCTACCTATAATATATATGAGCTGCACTGGTTACCACTAAGCTTCTGGCTGCAATCCAGCATGCTGGTTGATGTCTATAAAGCCCTTCATGGCCCAGGTCCTGGTTACCTGAAGCACTGCCTTTCTCCCATTGTTTCTGCCCATCTGCTAAGAACTGATGGGAGTGGGCATGCTCCAGGTCCCATCTTTAATGCAGTGTCATTAAATTGGACCCAGGATATGTGCCTTCTCTGTCATGGCACCTGCCCTCTGGAATAGTTTCCCTCAGAGATTCAAGTTGCTCCAACCCTGCTGTCATTTAAATAAGCCTTGAAGACCTGGTTTTTTCCCTTAGGCCCGAGATTAAGTGGAGGATTTGTCAACTAAGTGTTACAGTGTTTTCTACTGGAGTATTTGAGGACGAGGGTGATACTGCCTTTTTCTGTTTATTTCACTGTTTGTAAGTTTTTAAGCTATACACCAGAGTCGTCATGAGTTGGACAGCTTTATTAATGTTATTTATAAATAAATAAGCAAGCAAGCAAATGAATATGTGAGGCAGCACAAGTGTTGAGTGGTGTCTTCTTGAGGCACACTGTTTCAGACAACTTCACTAGTGGCTTCCAGTGCCTTAGCATGGTTGCTGCATGACAACCCACTCTTGGCATACCTTAGCTCATCAGTAGGGCACCTTTTATAGACCTCACCATAAACATCAGCTACCAATTCAGCTTTCTTCGTGGTGGATTAATTTAATTTAGTGTATTCATAGATACATGTGTAGGCAATTTCTTGTTTGTTTGTTTGTTTGACTTGTATGGCCACTGAATGAGAAAGACTCAAGGTTATTTATTTCATGACTCTCTGCAGTTCTCCTCTATTCCTCTGCCATGTCACTCCCACTTTTTTACACAAAAGTTTATTTGTTGCTAAAATGCACAACATTATCCTAGTAGCTTGCACTAATATGATAAGGTTGTTGCATTTCACACATTGTACAAAGATTATTGTGTATTTTAACTTAGATTTATTGCTAACCCCCAGGGCCTCATTAAAAAACATTTGTGTCTTAGAAATGCACATTTCTCTAGTGTGGTTGGATTTGTTGTTTTTAAAATACTCACTCTGTATTTGACTAACTGCTAAATGTTGATATTGCACAATTACGATACCTATCTTTTCCAATGTTCTTGAAATAGTTTTTCAATTTCAATTTATATTCTGTGTTTCCTTAAGGAATTCAAGGTAGCCTCCGTAAGGAACTCCCATCAGCAGGAATGTAATAAGTGCATAATAAGTATTTCCCAAGTAATTTGTTTAAGTTTTATATAGGAGTTTCAGAATAGACCAAAGAAGCTCAGATGGATGAATAATTTTATTTTCACATTTACAAGTAACAACAATACATTCTTGTGGATCGTCTAAACAACACAATAATGTGCCCTATGGATATTTGGAGTAATGTTCACTCCAACAATCAACATGAGTGCTAGTGTGTGTGCTTTTTTTCTGCAGATACACAGTTGTTGGATTCTCAGATTACACAAGGCCATAATTTTTGCTCAGTGAGAACCGTGAGCTCAGCTTTTGTGATTTGTTTACCATGGCTTAGTGTACTGTGTGTTGTAGATCTGTGAGCAATGAAAAAATTCAGGCGTGCAGAAGTGTACCATTAATGGCTATTGGTCACAATGGCTTCATGTTATTTTGATTTCTGGAGGCAGTGGGTCTTTGATTCCAGTTGCTGAAGAACATAGAATCCTATATTTGGGCCTAACACCCGGCTCAGTGCAGAAATCCAAATTAAAGCATCTCAAACAGTTGGTAATCTAACATCCCCTTGAACACATCCAATGAAGAGGAACCCGCCATCTATGTATATTATTGGTAGTATTTATGATTTTATTGAAATTTTAAATCATTTTTATTGTGCATTGCCCAGGGTCCCCCGTGTGGGGGAGATGGGTGGTGATAAAAATTTGATAAATAAATAAATATACTTAGGGCAATACTGTTATGCTCATTTCATATTTCTGAGCTTCCCAGAGCACTTGGCTGCTCACAATGGGAACAGAGTACTGGATTACACAGACCTTTTGATCTGTTCCAATATGGCTCATCTTATGTTCTAATGCCAACTTAGCTATTTGACAAACCACAGTTAAAACACATTATGGCTTAGCAGAGTACATAGCCATCTACTCTATCATGCTTCTTAATGTCGCCATGATTACCTTATAAACACATTAATGCTGAAGACATAGATTTAATTGTCCTGAATTGCAAATACTCTATGTCCTAGTTTACATAACATTTATTACAACTCTGCTCACTGACTGAATTGCTTTCAGTTAAGAGACAGTTGCGTTGTGGATGCAATCCTTGTATACTTAAATCTATTCATTTGACCCTGTTGATCCAAAATGCATCTTGTTGATGGGAGAGTATTTCTGAAAATGTCAGACCACTGCAAACAGGAGCAGGTCAAGGTAAATATGTAGGCCAGTTGCATAAGTTTGATAACTTTGCTTTCTATTCACCAACTCTTGTTGGAAGGGGATTGTCAGGATGCTTCGATGCTTCAGATACATACTCAGTCAACTAAGAGGTGCTGTTCAGCAACATGATTATACAACAGCTGAGCTTTCTACAGAACTAGGTTAAGAAACTTGGTGTTCTCCAGTAGTTTTAGATGATTGCTAAAATAATTCCCTGACATTTCTTAAACTGTCTGGGATTTAAGGGACATGCGGTCCGAAACTTCTGGAGGATACCAAGTGCTCCTCTCTGCTATGGTTCAGCACTATGTGTCGACTGAATCACAGAATACAAAAGCAGGGTATGGTATGAAAACTATGTCATCTTAACAATTCCAGTGATAATTAATGTTTTCTGTTAAATGAGCAGCATTACATTTTGTATTACAAGCAAGGGTAGGAATTCTTTGCTGCTTGCTGTCATGTAATGCTTTATAAATGATACTGGATAAACAACAGCTGTGAGGTATTACTGAAGTATTCATCAAGGCATATATTCATTAGCAGTAAACCACTTTTGACCTGTAAGATGCCAGTGGCTGGTGTGTAATATTTTAATGGCCTATGCTCTGAATAATGCAGGTCAATTCCTTTGTCATAAAATAACACAGTAAGAATAATCAACTTGCATTTTTGTTTAATCAGAATAGGTCAGAAAGGTCACTGAGTTATTCAGATAAGCACGTTCTGTACCAAGTCTGTGATGCACCTTCACAATGACAGTTGTTTTAAAATTAAAACTGCACTACATACATGTTCACGGTCTGTTTTAAATTTGCCAGCTGGTTTTCTAAACAACATATACAGTACAAAAAAGTCACTGATTGATTGAATTTATACAGTTCACTCACATATTCAGAGTATTAGACAGTATGCTCACATATTCCTACACTGCCCGAGCATCCAGACAACAGCACTCAAAAATACCAGACTGCCAGTGAGAGAGAATGCCTATTGACTGCAGCCATACTGCCCCCCCTCCATTTCAGTACAAAGTATCCTACTGGACAAACCTGGGAAAGATTAACTCTCCCTTCAGCCAGAGTTAGTACATGCGGGTCATCACTTGCAGCTACAATTAAATCTTGGATAATAGGTGTTCTACAAGCAACTGGCCTCGTGTTAAGAAGCAGGTCTTTTTCTAGTCTCAGTGCCCCGCAGATTTCCTTGGTAGACTGCAATCTAAAAGGAAGGGAGGTCATCAGCTTATCTTCTGTTTCCTGCAACATCCAGCTTGCAACCTGCCACTATGACTCCCATTGCCTATCACAATCATTTCCCCCATGCCAAGATCTATTTCTTACTCTTCCACCATCTCCTATTGCTAAGAAACGATCCAAGCTCTCCCCACTACTGATACACAACATCAAGCAAGATACCCTACCCTAAAGAAACTCCCAAAAGAACAAGCCCCAAAGATCACCCCTTTGGCAATCTTTCGTTTAAGCCCAGGATCTGCTAATGCAATTTCTTTGAGTAGAGAGGTTCCATCTGGATAGTTGTTAGTAACATGCGAAGAGCAGACAACAATGCAGCTTCTCTGATGGGTGCTAGTATGAAATAATTCAGTACTGTTCATTGATTCATTTGGTTTCCCTGTGGAGCCTTATGATCACTTTGTAACATTTGTTATAATGGCAGGAAAATCAACTATTCTAGCAAGTTGTTAGCTTTGGATGATCAAAACTAATAGTGTGTAAAACATTTCAAATTTGTTTTAAGTTTAGAACAGTTTGGAATGGTCAAAACTTGTCAGGATACTTCTGGTGAGCTTGGAACAACCCATTCAAACTCATGGTGATTGTTTTGAACTCAGAGCTGTCACTTTGAATTTGAAATGTTCCAAATTTGAACTTCTATTAAAAACATACCTGAAGATATACACAACAGTTTGGAGCAGCATCTCCAACCTGGCACCTTCCAGATGTGTTTATTTACAGAGCTTACAGACCTTTCTGGTCTACTGACTCTGAGCAGCATACAACTCCTCAATATATAATTGGGATTAAAACCATACAATCAGTTTAAAAACAGCAGCTACATAATATTCCTGGGGAATTCTTGACTACAGACATGCCCCAAAATGTAAACTAATACACCTGGAAGGCTTCAGATAAGGGAATGGAAATATGCCAACACTGCACTAAACCATGCTTTACCAAGTCACCAAGTCAGAAACTGTGTTTTGCAAACCACATTGGGTAGATTCACATAAGGAATTTGCAGCCCTTCAGATCCGAAGCCAAAATGCTGCTTCAGAGCAAGTACACACCATACCTGTTGGCACATTTTTAAGGAACCTGTATCTTTTAATATTCCTGCTCTGAATCACCTTGTCACATCTTACTGGTTCCTCTTTAACTCAAACATTTATTTTCCTTGGATTGCACGGCTACAGTGTAAGTCCGGGAAAAGATGCAGTTCCTTTAAGGTGATACTGCCAGGTGCAGCAGTGATGCCTGCTCCAAAGCACATTATGCTTTCAGATCCAAAGCTCTGCACATCCTTAGTTCTCATACCACGCTGACCCAAAACTAAAAATTTATGACTTCATGCAGTGTAGTCACCCAGCCACCCTGAACTATACATTAAAAAGTGTAGGTAGAGTAAATGCACAAGAATTGGCTTCATTTTCAGTATGTAAATGGCACCCAATACAATAGGTTTTATGGATCATTTACAGGCCAAATCATAACATAACATAATTAATAGATTACATTTGAAATGGGAAAATTCTTAACAGAAAAAAATAACGAAGAGTAATATCAGTATGAAATTCTAAAAATATTTGCAAAATGACAGGGTTTACATATCATACTAAGCCATAATGTGTTTGCATCCTCTGAGCACAGCCATTGTCATCTGTAAATCATGGTTTATACTAGTGTGCTGTGTAAACGCAACAAGTATGGCTTACTCAATTAACCATAGTTAAACCATGGCTTAGAATAATGTTTAACCCACCCAATATTAAACAGGAAAGACTAGGAACAAAAAAAAGTCACTACATATTGCCTAAGAAACTGTAATTTAAGTGCCCAAAATGTTATAAGAATAATCTTTTTTTTTTTTGCAGGATAATCCTAGATATTTTAACTAGATATGATTCCCCCATTGAGTCAACAGAATTTATGTTCAGTTAACTGTACCTAGGACTGCAGTCTTAATTAACCTTTGTTCTTCAGAAGAACTATTGGGGCATTCTTCTCAGGATTCTCAAAACATAACAGTCTTTTTATTTTTTTATGCACTGGATGGTCTATAGATCATTAGGTTGATGAAAACTATTGAAAGCACAGTGAAGGTATCCTCTAAAATGAATTGGCGTTGTACACCGCAAATCACCTTTCTCTCTGCCTCTCTGTTTCGCATGCTCATACATACATCACCACAATTAAAACCTGAAACTCTCCTGCATTCACACTCAAATTACACTTTCTGTTAATGGAATGTCAGTGTTTCAAATTCTGGTTGTGCCTTTTGCTTTGATTCTTATGCAGCCTTGTTGACATTTGTAGAAATGTTTCAGGCTTGATGTTTTAGTTCTGCATCTGTGACATCAACAACAAAATCTAAAGGGCCACCACATTTTATTGCCTGTACAGTCAAATCTGTAATGTGGTCATTTTCAGACAGTCTATTATTTCAGCTGCTTTCATCCTTTATGGTTAGTTCAGATTTATGGCTTCCATGATATACTTCCCAAAGGACTTACCACTGAGCATCAGCAGCTCTACAAATCTTTTGCCAGCAGACCTTCATCTTCCCTGCTAATTTGTGTACTTGTGAAGGAATGTAGTCATAAATCATGAAAAACATCTTGGTAAAAAGCAAATGTCATCCTGTTCTCAGGCACACAGATGTACACCCAATGGAAAGTGGTGGCTAAGAGCTTACACAGCGGTGTACTTAATTCTTTATTTGTCATATTATATCAGCTCATTCTCTTCACAATCGTGCCACTTAGCCTATATGGAGGAGTATTTGTCAGTATAATACCTAAGATTTCAAAGAATATATTTAATCAGCAGAAAACAAGAGTGACTCTTTCTCCAATGAAAGAATTTGAAGAAGTAGACAATAGGTCTCTCTTGCCTTAAAGGGTACCCACATTTTTATTCCACAATCTCAAATAAGCACACCTTTCTGATCTTTTGCACAGTTGTGTAGGGATTTTTTACAGTTTTTCTTACCCACCAAAATAACACTTTAGCACAGAATGAGTATATGAATGTGTGTGTGTGTGTGTGTATACACATACAGTACACACAGTATATAAACTGTATACTGTTTCAGGTAAGACCTCTGAACACCAGATTCAACACAAGGACATAAAAAATTATACTCTAGAAATGTGTGATTCCCCCCCCCCATAACATAATCGTTTAATAATATGTCTTGGGATTTCATTGATAACATAGAAAGAATATTGACCTTATATTAGTAAACTCACTCACATACAAATCACTAAATTTCTCAAAGAAATCAGGTCTTATTTGTCAGAGAATGTTATGCTTTACAAAGGTTTATTTGAACCATGCCCAGTGATGGAAATGCTATGCATTAGCCTTAAAACACGGGGGAACACTTTTTAACCACAGCATATATTCCTTTGGTTAAGAGAATATATTTATCCCTTTGCACTGATCTATAGAACTTGAATGTTGTATCTTTGAAGTGTGGCTATGGAGGCTATGGTATTGGGTCTATATATTTCAGTACTTGCCACCATTGGGTGTATGTACTGAATCCTATATACTTTTTATTGGAAATTAGCTTCACTGAAATTAACAGGAAGTTGGTAAGACCTTCCATTTTAATCTGCTCTTTTAAATACTTAAAATACAATACATTCCTATAGCTCTCTTTAGTATTCTGGGTTTAATAGCAAAATAGACAGACTGTTTACTAATAAGGCATTCCAGGAATCCTTAGGGTAGATTGAATTTCATCTGTAAGAAACCCAACATCATTTTCTTCCTCTTGGCTCTTTTGGCAACACCTGCTGCCTTTCCCCACCATCACTGATGCTCCAATGTTTGGAAAGAGGGGAAATCATAATGTGGCAGATCAGTATGTGTGAATTACAGAGTAGTCCCAAGGAGTGCCTTGTTGGGCCTTCTGTTTTTAAAACTCCACTAGCTAGCTACGGTTTATTAAGTATTATGGGAGGGAGGATCTGAGTGAGGCTTCTATTCTTTTTTCTTCACCACTAGCACCATCAAAGCAATGCTGAAGAAATTAGTTTTATTATTTTCTCAGGGTTATGGAATGGATTGGATCCATTGAATGCAAAGCTAGCTTTGTCCTATTCCCAGAATGTCTTAGTTGGGGGTATACTGTTGATTTTCAGCCTTAGAGGAAAAGATGCATTTATTCTGAGTCCTAGTTTTAGCTGCAATTGCCCTATTGTTTCTATGTTTCTAGCCACATTGCCCTATTTTATGCCTCCAGTTAACTTTTACATTATTTTTATAGTATGCTGTAATCCCTCTACTGTCTTTGTCTCATGAACAGAACACCTTGTCTCATTCATTTTTCTAGAAAGTCCAAAAATCTTCATTACATTTATTGCACAGTATTCTGAAAGGGGAAGGAATTGTATCCAAATGGGATATTTTACCAGGCTGAAACTGAGACATTGAGAAAAAGTATGCTACTTATCAGAGAGATTATACTGCTATCTCATCCACCTCTTACTTTCTCCAGATAAATTGACATATCTGAATTTCCTCAGACTTTTCTGTAACTTATGTAAATGAAGATTTAGGAGAAAATATAAATGGCATTATGGTTATCATATTTTGTACTTACTGCTGTGTGCACAATAAATAAATAAATAAAGGTTAGCCCCATCCCTGTTAGCCTTTCGGAAGGCCCTGAAAACATGGCTTTTCCAGCAGCCTTGGGGATCCCATGGGGAGTCTGCGCAATGGTTATATTGTGTCCAGATGGATGTTCTTCTCCAGCAATCTTGCTTTTAGTTATATTTTTATGTTTGTTTAACAGTTGTGACATTGTTTTAATTGTTGGTCATATGCTGCCCAGAGTCACGTGCAATGAAATGGGCACCCATATAGATTTATTAAATTAAGAAATACGAATTTATGCAATCAACAGCGCATTGCTCTTACCAATACACTGTACTGCCTGATGGGATTCAGATGTCAACGTAATTATGGTTTACAAATTTTCAGCAAGACAGTCCCTCTTACACTACTGCCTGAAATAATATAAACACATCCCTAAACTAATGTAGCTTACTTGATCAGGGTTTTTTTTTTACTTTTTATTCCTTTTTAGTAGGTACCATGTAGAGAAGGCGACATATATTTGTTTTGCTGAAAATACGAGGCATGCTGGTGCACTTACTCCATATTTAGAATGCTCTAGAGTGCCATCATAGCAGTTTGCTACAGGGGCCTGCTGTAAGGCTTGTATTTTACTGGGCTGAAGTAAGCGAAATTAAGCTGCGTAAGGCAAAACAACATAGAGAAATATTCCAGTTCTATTCAACTCAAAATGTATTTTAAATACTTCAGAAAATATAGGATTTATCTGCTTATGTGTACACTCTTAAAAAACCAACACAAATCAACCAAACAAAACTCAAAACAATGAACCATGCAAGATAGCCAAAATCTGCCAGACTCTTTTCATATCTCTTTCTCCAGAGGTCTCAGGAAAGGGAATAATCATGATTTATATAAGACCCCAGGAAACAAAATAAGAATAAAATAAAAGCCTATTATTTGGCTTTTCTGAATAAGATGGAATTAGAGAAATATGCATCATTGGTCCAATAACGTTTCTTATCCAAAGTACTTTAACAGTTGCTGAACTTCTTGAGACAATGAGGAATGAACCTTTCTAGATAATAGCATCAAGTCCATTTTTTTTGTGAAGCAAACCAAAAAACATAAGCCAGGTATTTCATAAGGAATTTGTCTTGCTTTGTAACAGATCATGTATAGATGAGCAGATCTCCCCTTGTTCTGCAGGAGTATTGGAGATACAAGAGAGTAAGACAAGAGGACATTTGTTGTGTTATTAGACATCAAAGGAATCATGTGGAAAGATCCTAAAGGATCTTGGATGTCATCTTAAATAATGAATTTCACTTTCCAAGGGCAGATCTCTCTCCCCACCCTGTGAGAGTTAGATCTGGAAAACACAGTGGATGCAGCCTAAAAGTAGAGAAGGTGGTTAGCATAGAACTTAGTACTTAACAAGGGACTGTTTTCCCTTTCAGCATTATTTGAATGAATGGCTGGTACAGCTTGCCCTATAATGTTAGAATTAGATAAATATGGTTATATTATTATATTGAGCTATAGTTGGATGGACCTAGCTTTTGATATGAAATAATGCTGAATTAAATATGCAAATATTTTAATATCTTATGTGGCAGAGTATCTCAGAACTAATCAAGAGGCACAAAGCAACATGGTATGTTATTTGCTTAAGGGTTACCAAAATCAGGGATATTCTGATTACTTAAGACTGTGGCATTTAAAAGTCAACAATAATAACACCAGCAGCAATTCTCATGACATCTGTTATAACTTGCAGTATTAGCTGATAATTATATCCAGTTGAAGACATCCCATCTAATTTTTTTTAAAAAATGTCATCAGTGTTTGCAATACTTTGTGTTAATGACATGCAATTTTTATATGCATATTGTGAAAGGACTTTCATGTCAAATAAAATGGAAAGGTTGAACATAATTTATGTGGAGAACACCCTGATAATACGGCAAGTGTAGTATCTGTTACCAAACTATATGGTAGTGGTGACATCTAACACTGGTAGACTTGTTTTAACCATTGCTGGCTTTGGGTGTTCCAAGCTTCTTCACTAGGTTTATTGATTTAGAGATACAATTAGATAAAGTGAATAGGCTTGAATTATTATTTTCTATGAATATTGGAAGTCAGTTATTAAATGCAACAAGGACAGTATATGACAGAAATAAAGTGCACATTAGAATAAATGAAATGCTTAGCAGATGGTTCATCTTTGCATAGGGAATAAGTCCTCTTGAGTAGTTTAATGTATTTATGGATAAAAATATAAAGAATGCTTGTGATAATGGTAGACAGGAATTGGTCAAGAAATGCATGTTTGTTTGTTTTTGCCAATGATGCGATGTGGTTAGCTGAGAATCAGAATGATTTGCAGCAAATGTTAGATATATTGTGTGATGCAGTGAGGAATATGGATCAGAAAAATAATGTATCAAAGACCAAGGTAGTTACATTCAACAGGGAAAATGAATAAATGCAAATGCTGTATAAACAGCCTTCCCCCCCCCCCCAAAAAAATAGAGCAGGTAGATGATTTTGTATGGCTGTTTATAAAAATGGCTGTCACATGGAAGTGAAAGTTAAGTATCTAATGAGAAATATAAAAATAAGTTGAATGCAGAGGTAAGGGGTACTTGCAAAATGTGTAGTATAAGAGAAAAAATAGAGTAAAAATGAATGGGGATTAATAAATGAATTCACTAGAAGTGAGTGACTAGTACGAAAGAAGTATGCTGAAGAGAGAATAAATGAGGATCAAACTGCAAAACATATTGTCATGTTCACCATTTCAGTGTTCTGTTAACATCGTAACGTTTCACATGTCAAACCATTTTTCCGTGTCTTACATGCTTGAACGTTTGCTGGTATTTTCCATTATTGCTGTGCTCTTTATTTTGCTACTTTGGAATGTATGTTTGGGTTTGCAACTCTGTTCAAGGTTACTTTCCCAGGCAGATGTAACGGTTGCTAGCACCTGGGAGGGGGTGGTTGCTAACGAGCGCTCGGGGCGGGACTGGGTTGGAAGCAAGGCTTTTAAGTTTGTATTTGGCGTGCTTTTGCTCATTCTCAGCTTTCTCTGTATTTGCATACTATTCCTTTAATAAATCAGTTATCTTTAAGCCCGGGCTTGTGAGACTGAGTATTTGGGATTAGGCAACCATTACATAAAGCTGGGAATCATTTATATCATCTTCCGCTAGCCCCATCCAAAGTTTGGGTAAAGGGGAGCGCTAGCGATGACAGAACCTCAACTACGCGAGAGTGATGGGAGCGAAGAGGAGCCGGACTCGACAAAGACCCTGGTAGCTCCGACTTCGCGAGCCCAAAGGGCAGCACGTCGAGAGAAGCGGGATGCCCAATTGGATGACCTATTGTTGGCGGTGCAGGGTGCCACAAGGGGTGAACTCCAACCCGAGGTGGAAGCAAGAACGGGGAGGGAATCACCACAGCCATCCTGGGAACATGAAATCCCCTTATCACCGAGGGTGGTGGTGACAACTAGACCCTTAGAAGAGCCCGTCACCTCTGCCCGCATGAAGGCAATAGAGGATAAAATGGACATGATAGTGACCCTCCTGAAGGATATTCCCAGAGGGTCGGGGTCCCTACAGGAAGATTGGGAAGAAGACTCCTCCCAGCTGGCTTACCCGAGAGAGAGGTCCCCGTCACTCAGGGGAAGAAGTAGGACTCGGGCTTCCCGACAATCGAGGGGAAGGGAGTCGAGAACAACCAGGGAGCGGCTATCACTGGGGGCTCGACGTGCGTTGACGTTTGCGGAGCCATTGCAGCCGGCGGAGCCGATAAGAACCTTTCCACCATTTGGGGTAAAGTTTGATGGCGACCCTACCACGCTCTCTTTTTTCATTACCAATGCTAGACATTATATGGATGATTGGGGGCGATGCTTTCGTTCGGAGCAGGGCAAAATTAATTTTATTGCCAACAAGTTGAAGGGGAGGGCAGCAGATTGGTATGTGCAGTTATGCCAAGCAGAAGCCACGGAGTTAGAGGACTTTGATGAGTTTCTGTGGGCACTAAAACAGCACTTTGAAGACCCCTTGGCCCAAGAGAGAGCGAAAAGCGCCCTGAAAAACTTTATCAAGGAACCCTCTCCGTCGCAGACTACGCTTTGGAGTTTAAAGCCCTGGCGGGAAAGGTGGAGGATTGGTCCCAGTCTACTTTAGTGGAAATGTTTAAACAAGGACTGAAGACAGAAGTCCTCCGGTGGGCTTTGTGTCGGGACGATCCCAAAACGTTGTATGGGTGGATTCAGTTGGCGGGCAGCACGGAAAACGCTCTACAAACGTTCGCCCATAGCAAGGAACTGAGGCAAACCAGAGTTAGTAGGGGGGCTCGTGCCCCTGGATTTTCAAGCCGCCCTAAAACGAAAAGTTGGGAGGAAGAAAGAGAACGACAATTTGCGAAAGGTCAGTGCCTGAGATGCGGGAAGGAAGGGCATCGTGCCACTTCGTGCCCGAGACGCAGACTGGAGGAACGGCCAGGGAAAGCGCCGGGAAAATCGCCAGCATTATCGCGTAAGATGAAGGCTGCCTGCGCAGAAGTCGACCCTTCAGACCTCCTATTTGGGGAAGAGGAGGAGGAATTATACTTCGACCAGCCGGCGGGAAAAGGCTACCACCTGCTCTGAAGGGCGCCATTGGGCAGGTGGAAGAAACCGGGCGCGACCACGATTCGGTGAGTGGGAATTTTCCTACACTGACTGTCAAAGTGAAATTGGGATCTAGAACCAAAACTGTTGAAGTCTGGGCTATGCTAGATTCGGGTTGTTCATGTTCACTAATGCACCCCGATGTTGTAGCCGCCTTAGAACTGCCCACGTTCCCTTTGCAACGACCAATGATCTTCATGCAATTGGATGGAACTATGGCTGGGGGAAAAGCGGTCACCCACTCTACAGGACTTGTAGCTTTGCAAATGGGTACCCATTGGGAGAAATTGCCTTTTGTCATAGCTCCAGTGGGGGGTCCTTTGGTTATTTTGGGGATGCCTTGGTTCATACAACAAAATCCTTTTATCAACTGGCTGCATATAACTGTAACGTTTGCTGATGGGTTTTATAAAGCACCAGAAAAGGACTTGTTGGAGGACATTGAGGGTGGACGGGTGGCTACCACTACTGTACAGACACTTCAACCCCTAGAAGGACTGCCTAAGCAATACCAAGACCTGGCAGATGTGTTTGGAGAGAAGGAAGCAGATCGCTTACCACCGCACCGAAAGACAGACTGTGCCATTGAATTTCTCCCTAATGTAAAGTTACCTCACCCAAAAATCTATCCCATGTCTCCTAAAGAGCTGGCCACGCTGAGGGAATTCATTGATAAAAATCTAGCTAGGGGTTTCATTGAGCCGGCAAATTCCCCGGTGGGGGCACCTGTCCTCTTTAGACCAAAAAAGGATGGTTCTTTGAGGCTATGTACTGATTTCCGTGGGCTCAATGCAGTATCAATATTAAATAAATATCCTTTGCCCCTCATCAAAGATATGTTATCACATCTGGCCAGAGGCAAAATCTTCTCAAAGTTAGATTTAAGGGAAGCCTATTTTCGCATTTGCATAAGGGAGGGGGATGAGTGGAAAACCGCGTTTAACTGTCCTCTTGGGGCTTTCCAATACAAAGTGTTGCCTTTTGGTCTGTCTGGGGCACCTGGGGTTTTTATGCAACTCATCAATGAGGTCTTGCATGACCACCTATTTAAAGGGGTATTAGTGTATTTGGATGATGTATTAATTTATACTGAAACCATGGCAGAACATATTCACTTGGTGCGTCAAGTGCTTGCCAAACTGAGAAAAGCAGAGTTGTATGCGAAACTGTCCAAGTGTGCCTTCCATCAATCACAGATTGATTACCTGGGGTATAGAATTTCAGCAGAGGGCATTGAGATGGACCCTGCCAAGGTTGAAGCTATTGTGGCATGGAAACCTCCCCGTACCAGGCGGCAATTACAAAGTTTCCTTGGATTTGCCAATTTCTATAGGGCATTTGCCCAAAATTTTGCTGAAACCGCCCTTCCCCTTACTGAACTACTAAAAACTAAAGCTCAGGGGGATACGCGGCGCTCGAAGAACCCAGGCGCACTCCTTAAATGGACCCCAGCCTGCCAACAAGTGTTCGATGCGCTCAAACAGATTTACACCACTGAACCTATTTTGCAGCATCCTAACCCAACTAAGCCTTTCGTGGTGCAGGTTGATGCCTCCGACTTCTCCATCGGAGCAATTCTGCTTCAAGCAGACCAATCTAGCACTTTAAAACCCTGTGCTTACCTCTCTCGCAAGTTCACAGAAACAGAGAGAAGGTGGCATGTTTGGGAAAAAGAGGCGTTTGCTGTCAAAACAGCCTTGGAAACCTGGCGTCACTTATTGGAGGGGGCTTCCCACCCTTTCGAAGTCTGGACTGATCATAAGAACCTAGAAGCATTAAGCACCAGTCGAAAACTCAGCCCCAAGCAACTTCGATGGGCTGAATTTTTCACTTGCTTTGATTTCACACTCAAGTTTATACCAGGCAGGAAAAACTTTTTAGCAGATGCTTTATCACGCAGACCCCAAGATGCTGGCCCTGGGCCAACGGTACAGGGTACTGTATTGACTGAAAAGCAATTGAGTTTGGCAGCTGTGACGTGCAGTCAGATGCGAGCGCAACAGGCTCAACGCCAGACTGCTCTGCCTCCCTCCCATCCGGCGCGTCTGCCAATTCCATCAGACTTGAAACAACAGTTGCTTTTCCACCTGAAATCTGACACTTGGTTACAAGCAAATTTAAACACTGTAACTTTTACTGAGGACTTTGCCTGGCGAAACGATCGTCTGTATGTCCCTGAGGCTTTACGAAAGACGATCCTCCAGCGCTGCCATGACGATAAGTTGGCTGGACATTTTGGATACCTTAAAACCCTTCACCTCATCAGACATCAATTCTGGTGGCCAACTCTTCTAAAGGACCTTAAAACTTATGTGGCCGCTTGCCCTGTGTGCACAACAACCAAGCGCAAAACTGGCAAGCCTCAAGGCTTTCTGCAACCTGTGGCAATTCCTGCCTACCCATGGCAGGACATATCCATGGATTTTATTGTCGACCTCCCACCCAGTCAACGAAAAACTGTCATTTGGGTGGTAAAGGACTTTTTCTCCAAACAAGCGCATTTTATCCCATGCGCTTCCATCCCCACCGCGCAACAGCTGGCACGCCTCTTCCTCGTACACGTGTACCGTCTTCATGGAATCCCTGCCCGTTTGGTGAGTGACAGGGGCTCACAATTTACGTCACAGTTTTGGCAGGCATTTTTAAAGCTGATTGGCACCAAACAGGCCCTCTCCACTGCGTGGCATCCAGAGACAGATGGATCTACTGAAGCTGTTAATTCAACACTGGAACAATATTTACGGGCATTCGTCAATTATCAACAAGACAACTGGGTGGACCTGCTTCCTTTTGCTGAAGTTGCCTACAACAACGCCGTACATCAAAGCACTGGACAAGTTCCTTTTAAAACTGTCTTTGGCCGAGAGTTCGTCCCGATACCCGAACTCCCGCACCCACAATCACTGCCAGCCTCTCTCACTGACTGGGCTGAAACCCTACAAGACTCATGGCACAACATTCAACGAGCCCTCTCCCATGCCCAAACCACCTACAAAAAGCATGCAGATGCTAAACGTTCCCCCCAACCTACGTTTACTGTGGGGGATAAGGTCTACCTATCCACAAAATTCATCAAATCACCACAACCCTCGAAAAAACTTGGTCCTAAATTTTTTGGTCCTTTCCCTATTATTGCACAAATTAACCCTGTAACTTTCAAACTTGATCTGCCCCATAATCTTAAACGTTTGCATCCTGTTTTTCATTGCAGTTTACTCAAGCCGTACCTGCCGTCGGGCCTCTAGCATCCCCAACCGACCCCACCACCTCCCATTATGATCGATAACCAACAACACTTTGAAGTCAAGGAAATCCTTGACTCACGCCGCCAGCGCTCCACTTTGTAGTATCTCATTCGTTGGAAACATTTCCCTCATCCTGAGTGGGTTTCTGCCCACGATGTTCGCTCACCCGACCTAGTTGCTCGTTTTCACTCTGCTTATCCGGACAAGCCGGCTCCTTAGCAATTTTTTTTAGGGGGGCGATATGTCATGTTCACCATTTCAATGTTCTGTTAACATCGTAACGTTTCACATGTCAAACCGTTATTCCGTGTCTTACATGCTTGAACGTTTGCTGGTATTTTCCATTATTGCTGTGCTCTTTATTTTGCTACTTTGGAATGTATGTTTGGGTTTGCAACTCTGTTCAAGGTTACTTTCCCAGGCAGATGTAACGGTTGCTAGCACCTGGGAGGGGGTGGTTGCTAACGAGCGCTCGGGGCGGGACTGGGTTGGAAGCAAGGCTTTTAAGTTTGTATTTGGCGTGCTTTTGCTCATTCTCAGCTTTCTCTGTATTTGCATACTATTCCTTTAATAAATCAGTTATCTTTAAGCCCGGGCTTGTGAGACTGAGTATTTGGGATTAGGCAACCATTACACATATGAAGAGGGAGGAAAGGGAAGAGTGAGAAAATTCTTATTGGATGGAGTTGATGAGAGCCTCAAAAAGAGAGAAGTGAGAAGTTTAAAGAACAAAAATGCAACATATAATCAGTATATGGATGTGGTGAAAGATGGAGATATATAATGAATGGTGTTGGTGTAAACTGGATAGAGGAATATTTTCTTTTCTCTTATGCCTTAATTTCATTGGTATACTATCTCTTACTCCTTCATTTTTCATAATGTTTCTTACCCCAAAAGGAAATAGCATGATCCAGAATGTATACATGAGAATATTTTTACCTAGTTACGTCCAAAAGTGGAGCATTTTTTCTAATCACCGCATGCTTTGATTGTTTTCTTTGTTTATTTCTTTGTTATTTTTGATATAGATCCTTAGAGTAGAGTAAATACATTTTTAAATACTAAATCAAATGGACTTTCTGAGGCTTTGCTTGACTTTTTTTTTTTTAAGGAGACGATTTTCAGGAGCACATTTCTGCTAAACAGTTGTCTGAACAAACTTCACAATCACAGACAATGATGGTAATGTCCTCAGATATTTAGCTCTAGTGCACTACTTCTGTGAAGGTCATCATTTCTTCCCATCACAATGAATAACTGACTGAACAAGAAGTTCATATTGCACTGTGTATTTTCAAAAAATGATTCATGCTAATGGTGAGTCTCACGGGATTGATGCCAAACAGAAGGAACACAGCTAAAGCTTAAAAAATGATTAGCAATATGGAAGCCTCATGGGCAAGACCTCATGTAGACACAACTGATGGTAAACATCAAAGAATAAATACAACTGGAAGTCATAAAACTGGATAGACTATAAATCTGACAGTTCAAGACCTTTTGGGACGCAAATCATAAAATATAAAATTACTTACAGAGACATTTCTTGATTTTTACCATACATCTTTTATGGGGTAGTGCAAGAAAGACATTTTCAGAATTCTGACATGTTGGTGCAGCATAAAGAGGCAATTGTGCCAAAAGAATCAAAGGATGCTATTGAGGAGACATTGCTCTCTCCCATCTTAACTATGATCGCTTGTCATTATCTGATGTTCAGAGGAAATTTATTTCAACAAAGTGGTATTTGAAATGGATTTTTTTTTCACTTGCTAGATACCACTCCATAAATAATGACAGGGAAAAGAAGTGACATTTTTGGGATATATTTCACTGACCCCTTATGAGGAGCATAACCCCATTTTCTTGTATGGCAGTATTGGACTGCAATTCCATTTAAATATGCAGAAAATTAATAGAATGCATTTCCTTCAAAGGCTGTACTACAGTGAGATAACTGATAGATGACTGCAGTTTTAAATGGTCCACTGTGTCAGAATTCTTCATATGGAAAACTAGTGTGTCATCTACTCCAATTAGACTAGGTTCACACATCATGGGTGATTTGTTTGGTTTTAACTCAGTGTTTTGTTTGAACCCAGCTACTGTGGTTAGTCAGCCATGGTTTAGTATGTCATGTGAAGCCAGCTATTTGAATTATTCAACCAGCCATGAGTAAAACAAGCCATGGCATGCAGTGTGAATTCACACTATGATTTTAACCATTATCCTATTTTAATGAAAGCAGATAAATTGTATTCAAAGAAAACATCTCACTTTTTATAAGTGAGAGCTGTTTCGCAGTGAAACACACTGCCTTGAGAGTTATAGGTTCTTCCTTGCTTCAAGTATATAATCAGTCTGGATACCTAACTATTGAGGATATAGCAGATCCTGTATTGAGCAAGGAGTTGGACTACATGAAACCCAAGTTCCTTTCATACTCTGTGATACCCTTCTAAAATGTCTGCTTATGGAGTTTAGCATTTGTTCCTTGTATTGTATTCCAGTTCCTACCTGTAAGACTATGGAAATCTGACCCACAACTAAATATAATAAAGCTATGTAGTGCTTTGGATTCAGAGGCAAAAAGCTGCTTTAAAGCATGCATGGTTAACTCCTTAAACCAAACACATCTTTTGCCAGGTTCGCACAGCTGATCCTGGGAAAAGACCTAGCTGCTTTAAGGAGTTGCCAACAGGTGCATGCAATCTTAGCCTGTAATAAGGTTGCATATGCCTCCAATAAATAAATATGAGTATGAGACAAGGTAATGTTTTCTAAGAACTGAAAGACACTGTGGTCAGTATCATTGAATTTCACGAAAGCTTCCAGTTCATTGGCAGCTTTGGGTTTATATTTCAGTGGCCGGAAGGAGAGAAATTCCTAGCCTTTAGGTAAAATTTAAGTAATGATTGCCATCCCCCCTTCTGTTGGATATTGATAATGCCACAATCAGTAATTCTTCCTAAATTATTACATGTAAATTTGATACCTCTGGTAAAATTTTGCATACTTGCTTGGGAATTTGATTGTTGGAGCTACGTTCATTGAACTATCAAAACCAGACATGGAAATTACCAGCCTGAAAATGGTGGTGGTGGTGGTAATTAAGTCTTCTGTTTCAGACAGCATCCTCTCAAGTTACTTGATTTGTCAAAGGAAACTTCATAAAAATCTACAAAAGATTGTGAGGCCTGGCATGTCAGAGCAGAATAATTGCTTTGCTTCTCACTACAAGAACAAGCCTGTGCTTTCTGTATCTGTGTTTCAACCAGATTCCAGAAGGTTGTGAAAAAGTGAGCATGCTGTTTACTAATACGATCTTTCCTAATAAAACTTCCCCTTTTAGTGTGCTTATCCTAATAGCAAATCAACATTCATACTATTTTCTTCGTGGTATTCTAAACACTCAGGTGAAATGCTAATCTTACTGGAGTATGAGTTCAATACAGCCAACTGAAAATGCAGATGAGATCATCCAGGTCAGACAATGGAATTATTTAGATCTATTGTGCGGCTGGCTGCTTCAGTTTACAGTAAGTCACCGCAAAGTGGTCCTTCTTGATTCAGAGGTAGATGTTCCCACTACTATGGTTATTCTAATATTCTAATCCAATAAAGCAGACCTGATATTGATATCACAGGTGCACAGCCTGAGGCCCCAAGGATTCATGAAGCCTTTGAATACTTTGACTACAGTCCCCAGAGTCCTTCTGAGTTGCAGTTGTTAGTCTGACCGAACTTTAAATACATGAAGGATAATATATTAACTATTAAATGTTAATTATGTAAATTAATGTAACTTATTTTTTAATTATTTTTTTTATCCTTGCCCTGTCTGCTCCACCCAGTATGGAACTTGGCTTGGGAAGAAAAGTTGGATACCACTGATTGAGATAGAGAAGTGAGAATAAAACAAGATCCCCTGTCTCTTCAAGAGGGACATCTCTTTTGATTCAAATCAGCCTCTAAGCCATTTCTTCAGTAAGTGTAAACAGAACAGAAATGGAAAGGAATACAACTGGAGTGGAGGAGGGGTAATTAGGCTGGAATAACCAATTGGGTAAACAAGCTTCTAAGATGAGCTAAAAGAGGAAAATCCTTTGTGTGCATCTGTGCAAGCAACAATCCAGTAAAATTATAGCTGAATAGACAACATACTCTGTGTGAGCTAAAGCCAGTACCTACTGCGCTGAGTCTTTTCACCGTTCCCCAATCTCAGCATTTCAATTTATTGTACAATAATTAGATACCATTGTTGGTTGAAATAAAGGAATCAGCGTCCAGTAATTACTTCACTGTAAAATGTAATGAGTTTTCAAGTACTGGCTTACTGTAAAAATTGCACAGTAATAAATAGAGCACAGTTTTCCAGCAATAAACTTGCAGTGAATTCTCTTAGTGTATTTCTTCATGAAACATGTTTATGTGATAGTCTTCCAATTTTATGGCTGAGGTTTATCACTATAAGGTGCATTTCATGACAGCCGAATAACTACATTCAGTTAGACTTGTCACCATGTGCCTTCAGTATCAAGACACATGCTGATTGTATCAAATACTGTTGGCTGTCTTAGAGTCTCAAATAGAAAAGATGATTACATTGTTCTTTTCAGATGTGATGTAATATTATTCACATTGCAAGGAGGTAAAGGTCAAGGTTGTCTAAGGAATATCGGATAAATTGGCTGCTGAAAGGTTTGTAATGTATTGATAATGCACTAATAGACTCAGAACTAGTTTTACATGAAAGTTTCTGTGGGTTTTTTTTTATGCAAGAGACAATATTTGTGAAAGCCAAGTGAGTCACTAACTGCACATGTGAAAAGAGAACAAAGTTGCTAGCACCAATTAAAATAGTCATTGATGTAGTACAGATTGGAAGGGAACCATTCTGGTGAAAACAGATAACATGGCAATGTTGGCAAAGAGACTCTCTTTGCATAGACAGGTTGTAGGAGATAACAGTTCAACTGGTTTGTGCGCAAGTAAACTTTTTAAGAAAGTTGATTACAAGGAAAATTGCTCAGCCTTTGGAAGGTGCTTCTACCTCCTTCCACCTTGAATTCAGAAGTATGGCAACAGTGGATGAAAAGCCACTTACCATTTAATTCTCCCTTAGTGCTTTGGGACACCTGATGTGATGTCACTCAGGGTACTGCAGATGTGTTCCAGTGGTGGCTATTGCCAGGTAATCCTACGTCTAGGGCAGTGTTTCTCAACCGTGGCAACTTTAAGACGTGTGCACTTCAATTTCCTCATGCTGCCGGGGGAATTTTGGGAGTTGACATCCACACATCTTAAAATTGCCAAGGTTGAGAAACACTGAATAGATGGGTTGCAGCTTGAATGAGGCTGTCCAATGGCAGGGCACCTTGTCAGAGAGCCCCTCTCATGTGGTGAAATTGCATAGTATAACAAATACAGTAAAATCTTGATTCTCCAGACCTCCATGCAACATATATTAGATGCAATGGACAACTGTAATGGTATGTGGGACAGGCCTTGGGAGATGGGGCGAACAGATGCTGCCTAGGGAACAGTCAGATAAGAGACAGCATAGCTGATGGGGCAAGAGGCTCAGAAGGTACGCTCCCTAGTTTTTTGGGCTGTAAAGGAGACAGCGGAAGAATTGTACTTTCAGATTTGCAAGATTCTGTTAATGTAGCTTTACAATTAAGTAGAATTAGCTTACCTGGTTGTGTTTCCTGTCTGGTCTACTTGGTAAGGCTGACATCAGTCTTGCAAGTCTGAAAGTACAATCTCACCTATCTCATAAACTTTTATTGGCTATCTTGATATCATTCCATTTTATAACCCATTTAACTTTTCCTTCTGTTTGTTACTCCTCTTTCTTTTGACCAAGACAGCATCTGTGGTAGCAATTATATTGTCTGCACAACCTTGGTCAGTATTGATTAAGGAAGTGGAGGCAGATACTTAAGTCATATCATTGTTTAGATCTCAATGTGTTGTAAAGAAGGCAGAGAAAAAGCCATTGCTGGATTAGTAGATTGAAAAAGGGTAGCTGATGAATGTTTGTGTGGTGGAGGTTTCAAATGTTTCTGGGAAACAACTACAGCGACCTCGTCAGCAGTACTAACTTCTGATAATTCTTGTGCCAGAGATTTCAATTTTGAATTCAGATGTGCCAGAGTATTAAATGTTTTAACTAGAATGCATGTGTCTATGTCATAAACTGAGGATGCTGTAGATCTTATTAAGCTATTTCTAGGGGGATGCAAGGCTAATGAAGGAGATTCAGCTGGAGCATGAATCAGTGGTTTGAGAGTTATACGTTCAGGAGTCATGCTCTGTGGCAAGGGACTGAGTTCGCCATCATCAGTCAAAACAGTATTGCTGTTTACATTAGAGATACATTCATGCTGTTGCTTTTCCATCTGTGAGATAGATTTAACATGAGGTATAATAAATGCCTTCTCTCTTTGTATATATTGAACATTCCACCTTGGTTCAGATTCCAGTGAAGACCAGACAATACCATTAGATGTCATCACAGGCGCTTCAGTAATCATAGATAGTTTAAAAGTATTTATAGAGGTGGGTCTTTGGGGTGGCATTAGTAAGGCCTAAATGTTTATGGTGCACAGTTAAGCCCATTCCCTAATTATGAACCTCTAGAAACAGTTCAAAGTAGGTTCCTACAATCAATTTTCCATGTGTACCCAATGCATCACTAAGGCTGGATGTAGAGGCAAAGGCATGGCTACTCATATTTAATTATTGGCTAAAGTGCCATTTTCTCCAACAGGATTGATCCTTCTAGTTTTGACAAATCAGTGTCAGTACCCCAGGTATCTACCAGTACTCAAAATCTTGTCAGTCTTGGCCTCTCCTTTGACCAGCTGTTATCCTTAGAATATAAACAAGTCTTTCAAATGATTGAGACTAGATTGCTTGTATTGAACAACAGAATGAACATAGTTTAATTTCACATCATATCAAGTAGGGAACCAAGTAGATATTTAACCATACTTTAACCATATCCCCTCTTAGCAGCAAGCCTTTTTTTAGAGCCAGACATGGTGTTTTACCAATGGCAGTAGTAGATTAGCCAAAATTCCTTTCTCCAGAAGAACTTGTCCCTGCAATTCAACTCTAGTAGAAACCACCCAATGTATCTTGTTATACTGCTCATATTATCAAGCTAGCTATCAATTTCTCATCTCTCCCTTGTTGTAACATATGCCAAGATAACCAGGTAATTTTTATCTTGCTTTCCTCTTAATCAGACAATAAGCCTAACATCACATATCTTGTAGCTACTGTAAATGTTGTGCCTCAGCTGTTAAAGCATGCAAACAAATTACTACAGAATTAGATCTGCAATAATGAGAAATAAATATTAGGCCCAGGGTAAATTATGCTACATGCTATGTCATTAGAATTTTGCATGCAGTTTTAAATCAGTGTTTATTATGCTATATTATTCTATTAACAACTCTTATTGTTCTGATCATTGATCAAATAAATTTATCTCTGTGTATGTCACTCTTTCTGAACGATTTTTTTTCTTCTGTAGAAAATCAAAATAGTTGTGGAATGGAATAGAATTATTCCAATCACCTCTCCTTAAAATTTCCTTCTTGGGATGTTTTTTTTTGGGGGGGGGGATGGCACTAACTCAGAGTTTAACCATGCTTAGTTGACAAAGCCACCATTAGCTGGGATCCCATATTACATTAAGTGAAAGATGAACAACCTATGACCCATGAGTGGTATGTAGTTCTAGTACCCTGAATCCATTTTATGTGCTTTTGTTGAATTTGCAGATTACACTGAGGTGAAATCAGTTACTGAGTTCCAAGATGGAATCAGTGTGAGAATGTAATGCTTTAAAGGAAAATTTATTCACAAAAATTCACCAGGATTTTTTGGCAAAAGGAAAGATCTCATCTGCTAGTATTCACTTATCTCCATATGCTCTAGTCTCTATAGCATGGTTTCCCAACCTTGGTAACTTTGAGATGTGTAGATTTCAACTCCCAGAATTCCCCAGCCAACACTGATCTAGAATGTTGATATCCCGTCTTTTCCAACAGTGGCCTGATATTTATTTTTTCAAAAAATGCATTTAACTTATTCCAAGTCTGTTTCAAAAAGTTTTAATGCACCACCTTTGATTGAAAACATAATAATAAGAACTAGTTATGGTTTAAGAGGAATCAACCAGCAGGAAATGGAAAACTCCTTGTCAGCCCTTTGGAATGTAATGCAGTTGGGGTATTGCAACAGAATCTTGAAAGCCTGTTAAAGCCCCTCTCTACTTATCCCTAACCCAGTCCAGGTGGAGTTCTTTTGAGTGTCTTTTTCACGGTTTCTTTTTTCCCAGGACTCCGACATCTTTTCTGCAGTGATTTGGCATACCCCTTCCCCCCAGTCAAACCCACATTCCTTCACACTCAGTTACTTTTGGGGGGCAGAATTATTGATACCAGGCATTCGCATTCATAGCAGCAAACATTACATGGAAAGGCAACATTCATCTGTTCCTTAGCATCTCTCTGAATGTTCTTACTGTTTCACCTATCTTGCATTATTCCCAAGATCGTATAATGTGCAGTCCTGCTTTCTGAACACACCTAAAGTTATTTCCTGGATTTGCTATGACTATTCAAATGAAGGATTGAAAAGGCAAATGGTCTTTTGTTGTAAAGTCTTAAAGCAACAACAAAAAGGCATGATATTGCCACTTTCGGGACCTATTTGTTGCCTGCTGATGCTATTATACATGTCATTTCTGTCCTGCAGTCTACAATTTTCTGTTTTCCTAGAGAGAAATAGGTGCCTGAAGGAAAACAAGAATGAAAAGCATCCTTAACATGGCTGATTTACAATTGGTGGAAAGATACAGTATGAAAATTATAGCCTTCTTATTGTGTCAGATTCCAACATTACTCAGCGTTGCTATCTGAAAAGGACCTATAGGCCATCTGGCTGGATAAATCTTGATCGTATTTAAACTTTCTAAGTGAAGAATAACATTCTGTGTTGGGACATGAAGAGAATAAAGATGGGAGAGAGTTGTTCAATCATATGCTTTCCTCACAAAAGATTTCAGTAGTTGGTCAATAGAACTCTGGTCTTAACAGCGATGTATTCTGCAGTTCCTCCTAGAAGGGGACAAGGGGGTTGTTCAGATTACTCGTCTTTGGGGGATGAGAGAAGGAGATACAGGTCAATTTTTAAATTTAAAACATGCCTTGTAATGTTGAATAGGAAGCATGCAAGGAATATATGAGGAAACAAATGATTTCCTGTACTATATACCAGCCTGTTTGTGACTGAAACCAGCAGTAAACACAAGGGAAAAGGCAAAGAAGAAAGTCAAGAGTCAGGCCAGCCACATGGAAATTCGGTAAGCAATGTAATGCGTTATCAGATTACAGGACAACCATGAGATAATCTGGAGACGGTCAAAATGTTGAGTTTAGTAAATTGGAATGGCAGTTTTTGGCATTCATGCACGGACCAAGGAAGTGCTCAGCAACAGAGCTGAAACTTTAAGATGATTGCAGCAAGGAAGCTGCCCAAGGCATTTCCTTTATACTGAGTGGAGAAGCATCTCTATTGCAAACATGGCTGGATGTAGCTACAGGGCATCAAATTCTACCAAGCCTCTGCTTTAAATGAGCATTATACTTCATAGCTTGCATGTTCAAACTTATTTTTTAAATCTTTTTGGTGATATATAATAGAAAATAATCAACAAAAAGATTAATAATTCAACAGTGATAATACAGTCAGAAATGTTTATGCATAATACTGATTAAAAAGAAGTAAAACTGGGGGGAAAGGTCCGTATAACATCAATATAAAACTAGCTCAACCCTTTATCATAGTATTAAATCTAGACCACACAGAAAATATTATTACATCGTCTAATTTTTACAGTATAAAGGCATTTTAAAAATCCACTTGAATCCACTCTTTAAAAACAGGATTATAAATTTATTTCCATCTACATAAAATAATTCTCTTTGCTGAACCCCAGGCTTTATACAGCCAGAGTTCTTCATATGACGTCAACTTCCATATTTTTGGAGTATAACTCAGTCTCACATATTTAACTGCTATTTTTTCCCCCAGAGTTGTAATAACACACATAATTACTTGAACTATCTCCCTCCCAAAAGCCAAAAAGAAACATGACCAAATCATGTGAGTCAGAGAACCCAATTTCTTGCAATGACAACAAAAGTAGTCAAATATCCAGACTTTTAAAACTTTCTTTGAGAAAATCAATATACATGGAATAAGGTTTTCTGGTGAATTAGCACATTTTCAAATGCCTTCACTCTCCAGAATCTGAAGGAGGCTGCACAAGGTCAGCTTCCTTTGTTATGTTACCCACAATACTGCTTGGCTGTTTCTGACCTTCACAAGCCTGGAACTGCTGACTCCTTCTGGCCTTGATTCTTAAGTTCCTCCTCAGATAAGAAGTCCTCCAGTGTCGGTATGATACAGACAAGAAAAAAAATGGCATTACAAGAAGGGTAAGCTTATCTTGTCTCAATTTCCCATTCATCCCACTTCAGTTTTGCAAAAAACAAAAAAAATGCTATTTTTCCCCATCTCTGTCTTTTCCTTTTGCATGTAATAGTGTAAATCAATAAATCTATCCATAACTTTCTGAAATGTCTGAAATAAAATATACACAGACATAATTTTTAAAAAATCAACGCTTGAAGCATGAAGTTAATAGCAGTTAAAACACAATGTCATTTCAGCTTCTGTGGACTGGTAGGGCTTATATTAATTGCACCTTAGCAAATGGAAAAAGCCACATCTTTTTAAGGAATCCTATACAATCCCAAAGAAAGCAATCCATAATATTTTTGAGCACGTTTCGATTTCGCTATTATATATAGAAATATCTATGAGTTTATTTGTTTATTGTTAATTTAAAAAGTTACTTACACAAAGCATAACATGAAGGTGAAGAAATGGAAGCACACATTTTAATACGTATGCCATATTTTGGAAAGCTATTTCACTCTTTAGTGGTGCTGTAGAAATTACAAGTTTGTTGTGGTGAACTGTCCACGCAGGCTAAATATATTTACGTAGCAACACACTTTTTTCACCAATCCTTTGGAATCTTAATGACACAACTATGCTACAGTGTATTAGTTTCACATGTGTCAGTCATGTGGATTAGACATCAAAGAGGTTAGAAGCTGATTTTTACTTTAATCAGCAGTCAATTTAAGACATATCCCACCAACGTGGACTGATGAATCAAACATAACATAGAATAAACTTCCCTAATCTGTACATTCTATATGTGTTTATCCCACCACTCCCAAGTTAGGTAAGGTTGCCCTACAGCAGGAGAGGACAATGTTTTGGCTGCTGCAAAGCTTTTTTCTTTTTTGAAGCCCAATGGTGATGACAGCACTGGGATTATCTGTGCCCTCTTCCCCAATAAACTTTGAGGTTTTCTTTAAAAAAAATAGAAAACCCTGTTAAGCCTATTTTATACCACAGTCTACCCTTTTTTATGTTTCTTGTTTAAAAGTGTCACAATGATTTCCACTACCAGTAGTGCAGGAGGACCACAGAAAGCCCTGGGCTACAGATTGCCCACTTTGCCATAGAGTTAATCTAACTTTACTTTCTGCTATAAAGTTCCCAGATCTCCTTACTTCTGGCCTACCTCAGGTTCATGCTAGCACTTGGAATAAAATGCTTGACAAGATAATATCTACCATTCATCAGGGAAAAATAATATACTATATGTAAAGGATTCAACTCTTACTGTAAGGTAGTCTCAGTTTAAGAACGAGTTCTGTTCCCAAGGTCTGGCCTTAAGTCGAATTTGTATGTAAGCCGGAACTGTGTTATTGTATAATACTGTATAAGTAATACTGTGTAATTAACTCAAACCATTGTGTATTTAACTCGAATTTGTATCTCAAATTTTAATAACCTCTTGCCAGTTTCCTTATGTTACTTTCTTTGATTTTAGCTTCTGAAGCCCCAGTTGCATAATGAGTTCATTAACTCTGGTTTGTTTGCTTTTTCTATCTCGCTTCTTCCCTGTTTTCCCCATATAATCTTAATGTTCTATTAGCACTTTCTTGCGTAGAATATAAAACAATTCTGCCTAAAAAACTGCCATGAAGAGAAATGCTCAACTAACCTTCCTCAGGCGTATACATGAATTCCCTTGACAGACACTTGAGAAATGCTGCACTAATCCTGATGAATAGAGACCTTCATGGTTTTTATGTCCCTTTAACTTACCATTTTCCCCATTTCACTGGTTGTGACTTACAGACAACAAGTAAATTGACTATAAGAGAACTTGGTTTTATGTAGCACCTTTCACACTCATGGAATCCCAAAGCTATTTAAAAAGTAATGGGTTGTTTAGTGATTATATAGATGAATATAACACCTATCATGTGTTTCCCAACACTCAGTGCCTTGAGACAAAATCACTTATTAAGAATGAAGATACTGGAATAGTCTACTTGTTTAAAACACTGATGTAATTTGATAGGATTTTACTTATCTTTGAAGCTTTATTTTTGAAAAACAAAACAAAACAGAGAAGCAACATGTTCCTATGTCATCCAGAGTCAGAGTCAGGCAGCATCAGAACTGAATGTCACATGCAATAAAGCACTGAAAGCCTGGGCTATAAATCTTGTTTTTTTTTTATCTAGCATAATGATTGGCAGATTCTGAGTTTCCAAAAGCTGGGTTTATTTTACTGTCTTTAAAATGGGAAACTATACTTACATCCTATGTTATATAAATGAATACTCACTCACGGAATAGGACTCTATTTCACTCTCCTCTGCATGTGACAATAACATTGCGTTGGATGATTTGGGGATTTACTGAATGTATGGTGGGATTTTAGAATCCATCCCACTAACAAAATGGCAGCTGCAAACCAAAGAACACCAAAAGATACTTTCCTGTGATACTTTCCCCTATATCACCCAGAGCAGATCTGAGATTGCATAAGAGACAAAACTTAAGAATCTGTTTTACCTTCAGAATTATACATGCCAATTGAATCTCTCTCTCTCTCTCTCTCTCTCTCTCTCTCTCTCTCTCTCTCTCTCTCTCTCTCTCTCTCTCTCGTCCTGGATCAATGCTACATGGCTTATCAGGCTGTAAGGGTTCTCCAGCTCTTTCAGTCTTGAGCGAGTACTTCGGCATCCTTCCATGTGATATTCAGTGCCTTCAGGTCTTGTATCAGTGTTCTTTGCCATGTTATTCGAGGTTGTCCTTGTTGTCATTTAACATCAGGGGGGTCCAACTCATTACCACTTTAGGCATCCAGTTGTTCTCCATGCGAAAGATGGCCGACTTTGTTTGCCTCGCCATCTAAGACAGTCGTGGCATGTTGTAATTTCGACTCATCTTCCTCAAGCAAGGCTATATCATCGGTGAAATCCAAGTTGCCAAGGTGACTTTGGTTAGTCCAGTGGATGCCTGTCCTAGTGCATGCTCCAGCTCACTGCATGACATAATCAAGGGCCACAAGGAAGAGGAATGGGGACAAGATACAACCTTGTCTAACCCCGGTGGTAATCTGAAAGAAGTCCATATGACCATTCTGTCTTAACACAGCAGCTTGATCATTGGTACAGATTCTTAAAGATGGTAATGAAGACTGCCGGTATGCCATATAGATGCAGGATCTGCCAAAGGGACTCACGATGGATGCTATCAAAAGCTTTTTTAAAATCAACCAAGTTGATGGCTAATGGGTGCCAATAGTCGATGCACTGTTCTATGATATTCCTCAAGGTAAAGATTTGCTCACTGCAGGACCTTCCACAACAGAATCCAGCTTGTTCTTCTTTTAGGTGTTGATCAATGGCACTTTGCAGCCGCCTAAGGAGAACCACACAAAATGCCTTCCCGGGCACTGAGAGAAGGGTAATGCCCCACCAGTTGGTACATTCAGAGATGTTACCTTTCTTGGGGACTTTAACAATGGCACCTCTTTGCCAATCTTCCGGGACTACACCAGTTCGCCAACACTTATTTAAAGGTTTTGTCAGCTCTTCCGCCATGCCCTGACCGCCATACTTTAGGATCTCTGCAGATATCTCATCCAAGACAGCTGCCTTGTTGTTTTTAAGGCTTCTGATCACAATCTTGACTTCTTCAGTAGTAATCTCACAAGTTATCTCCTGGAGCTCTTGTTGATCATTCTCTTTGTTAAAATTATATATACTGATTGGGTCTGGCTGGCTGGCTATTTTCCTGGAAGTATTCGACCCATCTTCTGTTTTGCTTCTCCTGAATGACCAGAAGCTTCCAGTTCTTATCCTTAATCAGGACACTGATGCTCCTTCTCATTCCGGTCAATTCCTTAAAAATGCTGTAAAGAGTCCTGGAGTTGTTTTGGTCAGCCGCTTCTTGAGCTTCAGCGCCTTTCCATTCCAGCCATTCTTTCTTATCCTTCCTGCAGCTTTTCTTCACCAGCCGGTCAAACTCTATGTACCTCTGATTTATTTCTTTCACTTCATCCACATCTTTGGCTTGATACCTTTTTTGTTTTATAATTTTCCTTTTGTCAACCAGCTTCCATGACCTATCTTGAATTCACTGTTCCTTCCATCAGCCACAATGTCTCCCAATGGCGTTTTGGGCACATTCTGTGATGGTGTCTCTAAGACTGTTCCAGAGACCTTCCACACCAGCCGCGTCCTTGAGACAGCCAAAACAATTGCGCAGTTCCTGAGCAAAGAGTTGGCAGCTGTAGGATTCTTCAGTTTCTCTGTTGCAAATGGTCTTTCTAGTATGGACTTCCTTAGATTTTGAAGCTTTAACTTAATTTCTGCCCTGAGTAAGTAATGGTCCGATCCAATGTCCGCCCCTCTGTAACCGTCACATCATGCAATGACGACCTCCATTTTCGACTGATGCAGATAAAATTGATTTTGTTAAAGGTGTGTCCATCCAGTGACCGCCAGGTTGTCTTGTGAATACGTCGATGTCAAAAGTATGTATTACCGACGCACAGTCCATTGTGTTTGCAGAAAGACACCAGTCGTTCACCATTGTTACTAAGGCAAGCTGAGGATGCATGAACTCCAATCACACTCTAGTCCATATCGGTCACCGCCTATTTGAGCATTCAAGTCTCTAATAAGGATCTTCAGGTCATAATTTGGACTACTATCAAAGGTGTCCTGGATTTGCTCGTAGAATTCGTCTTTTACATAATCCGCATTATCCGTTGGTACATAAGCTTGTATAATAGTTGCTTTTGCATGTCCATGGGCGAAACAAGCTGTAATTATTCGATCACTGATTGGTTTCCTCCCAATAAGCACCTTCGTTACCCATTCACTTAGAATGAAACCAACCCCATGCTCATGTCATTCTTTGTGGCCTGTACATAAGATGATCTTACCATTGCTGTTGATTCGGCCACTCTCTATCCACCTGACCTCACTGATGCCCAGAATGTCTACCCTAGAAACATTGAAAACCTGTAAGAGTTGGGCAAGTCGTCCAGTCTGATGCAATGTTCATACCTTCCATGTTCCAATTCTTGTGATGTTCTTGGCTGAGAAGATCATTTTGGACTTCGGACATAGGATCCCATTGCTGGTTTGCTCCGTTGTCATCATACAAGTCATATGACTCAGAACTCCCGCCTACTTGACCAGAAATATTTGTGATTTTCCTTGCTGTTTCTGTAGCGGTTCAGATTTTACAGGGATGGATTGCTGGCCCATTGCCTAACCCTCCTTCTTTCTCATCCGGGCTTGGGACCGGCAATGGTGGAGTAAATTGAATTACTACCCATATTTAAATGCTCCATTGCATCTTATTGGAAGTCCATGGCTATAAAATAGAGAAGACTTACTATTATGCTTAGAAAAAATTAAATGAAGTCTATATTTCCTATTTTATTTTTCTTCTGGCCCAGGACAGAAAGTATGGAATAGTATAGAGAATCTCAGTTAAGGAATATTACCTAACTAGCTGAAGATGAAATTAAAGTGAAGGTTGTTCTGACATAACGGTTGGAGACAGTGGGTTTTGCAAACCTTGTAGATTCTGCAAGAAATCACATATCTATTTAGTGGTAACTGTCTTGTGGCTGTTTCATCTACCTGACTGGCTGAAGAACTTTTTATTAAGAAAAAGATGAGTGAGTAAAATTTATTTATTTATTTCTTCCTGCTCTTAACTGCTAACAGTACATCTACTGCAGTCAAGAAGAGGCAGCGTTATCCCTTGTTGCCAGTCTTCTGCATAAAAGCACATCCTGTCTGTCCAAAATTTGCCACACTGCAATTTAAAGAAACATAATTTGGATGCTTGTGTATCACTTTATATGAAATGTTCATATCTTAATATCAGTCTGTCTTTCCTTTAATTTTACTCCATTTGTATGAAAAGCAAAAATGTATGTAGTTAAAAAGTACTTTAAAAGTGGGTGATTAAAAATCCTTGCACCGATATCTATGAAATGTGACATTCATCATCTTCTTTAAAATGTTCTTTTTTCTGAATTCATCTTGTTCTAATAAAAAGGAGAAAAGCAATATCATATTTATCCAAAAGCAAGAGAATGTAGATTTAAGATGATCTCCCAAAAGGAAGAATTCATGTCGACTGAAGCCACACTCCACAAAAGCGCAAGGCCAGGAAGAGAATAAATAACTAATAATTAAAATTAATTGGGTGTAAAATTAGGTACTTCATTTATAAAATTAATTGACCTCCCCTGATTCATTTGCATTTACCAACCATTCTCTCTCTGACTTACCTGTTTATAATGTTACTTTAACCACTAAATAAATCCCATAAGATGTTAGAACCATTGCCTTGCCTTTCTGGCAGACTTTGGAGCTTCACATTAGCTCAGCATTTGGCTCTAGCACTAATAATACCATATCGGATATAAGAATGTTGTCCTATTGCATCAGGAAATGTTTCACTAAGTATTAACATTACTTGGCAGTAGTGGACGATATTCCAATCCATGTTTCAAACTATGATTGTTCTTTTCACTGATATTTGGTTTTAAAAATAATTCTCCCTGGGGTATAGTTTGAATTATGGGCCTAAAGCTTTAATTTGAATGTAATAAACCAGTTTTTGTCATGTTTATTAAACTCACTTGACTTTTCAAAGAGCACCCACTGAGGCTTATGAATATGCAAATTGGAAGTGTGGTTGAAAAAGAATGAAACTAAATTACACCTATAATAAAGATGTAATCACATTTTTAATTATCAATTAACATTTAAGTAACTTGATTAGCATACAACAGGAAGAAGAATCCACTGGAAAATTAGATCTCACTGGTGATTAGGATCTGCAGAAGCTAATTTAAGATTTGAACTCGGAATACTAAAAAACATGATCAAATGTTACAAACTATGCAAATTATCAATACTATATACAGCTTTCAATAAGAAAATAAAATAAATGACAATGCATCACTTTTTTCCTGCCATTCCTCCTGGGATTGCTTCCTCTACTCCCCCACCCTAGAAAATGGGGCTTCAGTCTTGCTTCTCAGTTAAAGGAACTGCAAAGATGGGCCACTGGGTTTAGTTCAGGGCCTTGAAACTTGAAGAGCCTCAGTTCAGCATCTCACCTTATCATGCCTCTTTTTTCCTTTCTACATATCAAAGAAGCTTTCTGGAGCATCAAGAAGGCAAGGTGCAAACTCACAGCATTGTCATGCAAGCGATGGATAGGTAGGTAGGTAGACAGACAGATTTAACAGTCTAATCTACAGCCCTGGTATTCTCTCGAGATCTCAGACAAGGTCAGACAGGTGCTGCCACCTACTGAGATGCAATCTACATAAATTCTTTGAAAAGTTAAAGGCAACAAAGAAAAAATAGGGTGGACAAGGTGGGAGAAAGAGAAATGGGAGGTAGAATGCTTAGACGTAAGAGCACCTAAGGGCATTTTAGTCATGGTTTTCTCAACTTGGCAGCACTATTGTTCTCAGCAATTTAGGAACTAGCCAGGGGAAATTAAATGACATAGGAGGGATCACCAATTATCTTCAGCAGAGGTAGTTCAGCAGTTTCATCCTTGTGGTAAATATAGCTCCAAGAAATCACCACACTGTTGTTTTTCATTTCTGGAGCCAGCTTAGAAATTGACCCAGAGAGCTCACCTTCCTTTGGAGTCCTTTCTTTCCCTCCATCTTGTACGGATTTGCGCTTTCATCTGTCATCCAACAATGGTGTCCATCTGTACCCCTACTCCTTCATCTGCAGAAGAGATGAGACAGCAGGACTACCTCCAATAGCTGCAACTACACTCCTCTTTTTTTCGTGGTTGTATAAATCAGCAGAGGTCCTTATTCTGGGATAAAGGCCTTCAAAGTTGGTGTAGTACTATACATAATAAGCTCACCTACTTCATAATAGAGCAATTTAATTTTTTTGCTACTCATTGACTTCTCCAGATAGAACCCATACTAGGCTCCCCACCCCTGCCTCAGTAATCCTTCTAGTTCTTACTCTGTAAATGATTTGAGTCAATATCACCTCTGCCACAATGCCAGTTCAAGGAAAGAAGAAGGAGAGAGAATGTGATTGCATGTATCCCACGGTTCCAAGTGTAAGAGGATAAATACTGTATATAGTGGTGTAATTTAGAATGTTGTAGAATATGTACTCAGTTTTCTTAAATGGGTTTCACTTACTCTGTGTGTGTTTCCACTTTAGATGATTGACTTTTTTCTGTTGTGCTGCAGGTGGCAGTAATGTTGTATTAGAACTTCAGACCTAGGAAACTAACTCTAGTACAGCAGGACTCAGACCACATCAAGAATAGTATTTCCCCACCCACCTTCATTCATAGAAACTTCATACTGTATTTCTTTGCTTCGTACAGGCCAAAAGGATTAATTTGGCCTCGTGGCATCATTGATTTATTTATTATTAGATTTTTCATCCCGCCTTTATTATTTTTATAAATAACTCAAGGCGGCAAACATACCTAATACTCCTTCCTCCTCCTATTTTCCCCACAACAACAACCCCGTGAGGTGAGTTGGGCTGAGCTGGCTTTAAGTCTTTATCCTAAACCTAGCAAAGCCAATTTGGAAATAATCCAGATGGTTGCATTGTTTCTTGGCTGGAATACAAATTTCTCTCATTCCTAAGAATTTAAGAATAAAACAACAGGGTATACAGTTTAAAGAATGAGCAGTCCTTCAAACATGGTCATCTAACAGTCCTTCAAATGAATAGATTGCAGATGCCAAAGTAAGTCTGCAGAAGTCCCCTGCATGTAGTGGCTGATGCTGGTAAGAGTAGATGGCATGGTAAGAGTAGATGGCAGGGGAATGTAAGAACAAGAAAGGAAGGGGAGCACTGTTAGTGTTTGGGGCTCATATTTGAACCATGATGGGCAGAGGTAAATACAGTGGGGAACAGTGAGAAGGCCATTATAAGAGAAGGAGGATCTGCCTATTGGTGTAGGTCTATTCAAGGCCAGCTGCACTAGCACTGGCCTGGGTGGGTGAATTGTGGATAAAACTAAGCACCAATAAAACTAAAGTACCAATTCTCTGTACTTACTGAATCCACAGATTCCCTCCCAGCAGCTGAGTTCAGAATGAGACAGACCCTTTTAGGGAAGAATAGATGGAACCAACTGTCTACCACATGAATTTGTGGTTTCCTTCTAGATAGAATCACTTGTATCCATTCTGGTTTGGATGCCAGTTTGACGGGAAAATGTGTTATAATCTGGCAATTATTTCTTATGACCTTGTGGAATCTGAAGAAGTAGGTAGTGATGCCTGTAGTATGAACTCTTCCACCTGTGGGTTAGACCCATGCCCATCCTGACTCCTTCAGGCAGCCAGGTAGGGCGTGTGCAGTTGGGTTCAGGAGATGGTCAGTGCTTCTCTGAAAGTATTGTGTCACCAGCAATGAAAGAGGTAGTAGTACACTATCTCTTTAAGAACAATCTCTTGATCTGGACTATTTGACAAATTTTGCCCCAACCTCTGCTTTTGGGAAATGTTGAGAACGCAGTACACATCCTAAAGGAAACAAGTTACAGTATCTAGATCCTTTCCAATCTGCAATCAGGAGTAGACATGGTTCTGATGACCTTTGTGAAAACCTTGAGGGGGGGGGAGTACTCTCTTTCAAGTCTAGTACAGTATGCTGTGTTCTGGAACCACTGTGTTCTGGAACCACCACTACAACCACTGTGTTCTGGAACATCTGCAGAGGCCCGGAATGGGAATGTTACAGTAGCCCCATTTTTACCTGAGCAGACTGCACTGATCAGCAGTCAGGGGGCATGCATATGTTTGACACCTTGGTTGTCACCCCGGTTGAGCCTGAGATGTTATAAAAATCCTGGGGAGAAACATGCTCAGATTAAATCCTGCCATGACAGAGTGCTGTTTATCTGTAAACAGCCAGGCTACCCAGTAACATCAATCATGTTATTTACTTTGCTTGGTATCTTGCTTGCCCTAAAAAAGTTATCATAACTTTAGGATCCTTATAGATTCTTGGCTTCTCCTGAAAGCTGTGGCCATGGGGCCTTTCCCCAGCTTTGGCTGGTGCATCAGTTGTGGCCATACCAACCAGCGGCTAACTGCTGCAGTACACTCTACCTGGGACTGCTTTTGAAGGTTATTTGGTAGCTGCAGCTAGTAGAAAATCTAGTGACCAAACTCCTGGTGAGGCAAACATACTACTGCTGAGCAGCACCTCTGTTGAGGTCATTCCTTTAGTTCCTGGTAGATTTCTGGGCTCAACTCATAATGCTGGTTATCATCTATTAAACTCTTACTGGCTTCCCTTTGTCATCATTATTCCCATGGGGCTTTCTGTCTCAAATTATAAAGGAAACACTACTGGGCTAATGAAATTAGCCAAGCCATCACTTGATTTGTTGCTTGTTTGTTTATGTATGTATGTAAAAATAAGACAAACTCCATCTTGTGCTTGATGAGAAAAAGATAACTAGCTGAGGATCTGGGCTGGAGGTACAGTAATCCTTTGTATCCCATCTGAACACTTACTATATTTTGTTGGATCTGTGATATTATTCACATGTTTGTGACTAAGACAGTTTCTAACCCCCCCCCCAATTTGGTTGCAAGGTTATTTAGCAACGCTACCGAAGCATATGCTTATTCAAGCATGTGGATCAAACTTGTCTTTTATTTGTTTGTTTTTTCCTGTAAACAGAGCTTGCTATAATTCAAGCTGTTTGTTTGATTATACGGAAATCTTTACACTGGCAGCCTTCCATTTTTTTCCTACAGGCAAAAGTTGCCACATTCTAAGGATTTTCATCTGCTGCCTTAGCCGTCCTGCCTCAGACTGAGAGAAATCAACAAGAATTCTTAAACCTCATCTGCATTAGAGGTGCTGATCAGATTAAAACCCTTAAGGTAATGAGTCTGTAACTGGTTTTGTACATTGTATTAGGCATCAAGTAGGTGACTTGGTGCCAATGAGCACCAAATTATCTCCATTCTTAATGCTCTTGTTTCATCTGCCTTATTTTCATAATATAAATAAATAGTAACTAGCACAGTGCCAGAACCAGCACCTGGTATGATATAATACTTACAGTATTTTCAGGAATGTCTGTGGCACCCCAAAAGGTTATACTGGAATGGTAGAACATATCCTGGGGAGCTAATTTGCCTTCTATAAATATGACTTTTCTGACATGGCAGTCATTTTGAAACCAAGCAAGTCTCCCATGGCAATGATTTCATGAGTATGCCCACCATATGTTCTGAAAGTTGCAAATTGTACCCCTGGCCAAAAATTGAAAAGAAGTTGCCTCTGTTGGCTTAACTATGGTTTATTGAATAAACACAATTGGATTTACACAGCATGCTTCGCCATAACCCATAGTTTCAGTTTACTGCATCTCATGAATATAGCCTTTATGCTTATCAACTACAGTATAATGGCTAGCTTCTTGAGATGCAGTAAGCCAAAACGAAACCATAATTTAGCAGGGGCAACCAGGTGGAGGTGTCAAAAAAGTCAAGATGGCAGTTGCAGCCATGCATTGGAGCCCTGCAGTGCACATAAAAAAGGATAGGGCATTGATCACAGAGTCACAGCAACCATTCTGACTTTTTGACCTCCCTGCCAACACTCTTGTAACTTATCCTAGACTAGGAGAACAAAAATAATAGGTTTACTGTATATATTTTCTGGATTTAAATGAGTTATACACACATGTATTTGGAGAGAGGGTTGTTCTCTCTCCAAATAACTCAGGAAGTGAACATAAACCCCTTATCTCTGTATTTCTCAACCTTGGCAACTTAAAGATGTGTGGACTTCAACTCCCAGAATTCCCCATTTGCTGGCTGGGGAATTCTGGGAGTTGAAGTCCACACATCTTTAAGTTGCCAAGGTTGAGAAACACTGCCTTATCTATTTTATCTGTACATCAAATATGTAACATAAATTGCATTGAGAAAAAGAGGTAGTCATTAGGTCACCCAATCACTAAAGTGTGTAAAAAGAGAGTGACTGCCCAACATCCTAGCCATTATCCCAAATTGGTTTTCATTTACAACTTGTCCTCTAATTGCAGAAAATTTTATCCTTTCTCTCTACACATGTTGCCCAATGTGGAAAACAGAAGCTTGAGTTAAACTTACTGTCAACTTTTGGCCTTATCTCAGAATTTCTTCTGGGTAGACATACACAAAATATTTAAGCCCAAGTGATTATATTTAGGTCTTGCTATAGAACTAAGCTAGGTCAAATTCAAGTCATCTGTTTCCTTTAAAACAGAACAGATGGGGCTGGTTCTTTTTCTGGGACAGACATACTTGAGAAGCGAGAAAACAAAAAGAATTGCCTTATGTCTTATTGTAGTATATAATGACATAAGCTGCATTATGGGGATATGGCCAGGGCCTTGCCTACTCTTATTTTAATTTGTCTGTAGTTAAGGAAATACAAATAACTCTGAAATCCCAGAGAGGGTTTATTCTGCTTAATTTAGAAGTTCAGTTGCCTAGCAGGGCTATGAAATACTTACATTAGGAAGCACTCGAAGAAATATTCACATAGCACATTGTATTCAGACATGTCTTGAATACTGCAATATGTTGCATCTCACAATCTGTCAATTTATTTCTTAATTGCTGTTGCATTTCACCCCCTCTCCAGACAAAACTGATCTAAAAGGCACTGCCAGAAATACAAAACCCCTACATATTCATTCTCTTCCTTCCTTCCTTCCTTCCTTCCTTCCTTCCTTCCTTCCTTCCTTCCTTCCTTCCTTCCTTCCTTCCTTCCTTCCTTCTTCCATCCTTCCTTGTTTGTTTGTTTGTTTGTTTGTTTCTCATATTTCTACACCACTCATCTCGCAAGCAACTCTGGGCGGTTTACGATTTATGATACAGTTTATATATAAACTGATCAATGTTTAAACCAAAAATCAGTTATGTTATCTCTGCTCACATAAGGTGCCTCTGCCCAACTTTAAGAAAAACTTACTCAATTTATTTTTATTTATCAAATTTGTCACCACCCATCTCCTCCCACCAGACTTCCTTTTCTCTTGCACTATAGCCTGTCATGTTCATCAGGGTGCCCTAAGCTTGTGCAATATTTCAGCACACGGAAGGATGTCGAAGAGAAGGTGGAATACTGCGTTGCTGTGAACTCACTCTTAGCGTTCTGAAGCTGAATCCAACTCACAGAGAACAGTGGTGGATAGTCTGAATTACACTTAATGAATTAAAGTTTGGAAAAACTGTCAACGGACTACAAACTAATAAGAAAAGATCTCCTAAAACCTCTTCTAAGTACTGATAGTATTATAGCAAATTATTTTAGAAAATCATATTCTGGCATGCTTTGTGAATAAATTGTCCCCACGTGCAGCAGCAGTAGAGTGGTAGCTCTATTTTAGTATATATTTTGAAGCTGTGTAGTGTTTTGGATTGAATTCCAAAAAAGCATGAGGGAGCACAAATACAGCATTTCTCTCTTTCTCTTACATCAATTACATTTGTTTTCCCACATCACGAAACTGCCGCCTGCAACAGCTACTTGATCCCATGGACACATGCTATGTTCATATCCCTCCATGCTGCAAAGCATGGATTATAGTCAGATAATTTATACATGATTTTGTAGTTTGTATAGGATAAATAGGTTTTTGTATATATTTGCACATTATAATTTAGATTATGCAAACTCACAATTTTATTGCATCCTAGAGCCTACTAAGCTTTAAAAAAATCCTGAGAAATAATCAGGGACATTTTTTTTCCAGGTTGGAATTCATAAAGCAGTACTAAAGTATTACAGGCCAGGAGTAAACCTGAAAGTTACTTTAATTGATATATTTTCTTGTGATGGCTGAGAAATTAAATTTGAATTGCCTTGATGGCCAAATTTCACATTTCTCCATCATCTCCTCAAAGCTGACTTCCTAACTTTCTAACCTGCCACTTGATTTGCCACTTGATTTATTTTGATCTCTGTGCTGTGAAAAGCTTCATTGTCTGAATTCTATAACTCAAACTGCTGCTGAAGGTCCAGGAGAAGGCGTGAATGTTTCCTCAGGGCAGTGGTCGTTTCTAAAGCTAGTTTGGCTACAAAATTATGAAGAATTGGTTTTATACATTGGAATTACTGGAATGGTATGTGAGCTGTAGAAAAGTAGTACTTGCTGGTGTATTGCCCATTGGTGTTTTAGGTATTTTAGATTGGTCTGAGGGAAAGCTTTGCCAGTTTAATATTCCAGGAGCTGGTAATGTTGTGCTGGTATAGGCAGTGAATGCTGTAAAGGTTATGAGTTTTCAGTTATTTTCAGAAAGTTCAGCCCTTTCCTAAAAAGAAATCTAGCATCTTACAAAGTGAGAACAAGTTTAGCATGCCTTACTGGTATATGTTCTTCATAGCCTTTTGTCTGAAGCTGGAAGACCTCTTTCAGAGATAATACTAAAAATGGCTTTATTTGTTGCTTAGGGACATGCTACTGAATAAACCACCAATTGCTATTTTTGAAGTAGTTCCTGGAATACTTCAAAACAAATGGTTTAGTCTGGGAAATAGTATATATCAATCAATCATACATACATACAGGTACATATAAATATAAACGAGCCTCAGGTGTATTTTGATATTAACCTAGCCAATTAAATATCAAGGGGAAAAAAAGATTTTAAATTCAATATAGAACACATTCAAACTGCCTTGATATAGTTTGATTGAATGAGTACAGCCCAATCAATGTACTCTGAAGGTTGTCACACACATTAAGCTGAATATTTCCATGATGATTATAAATTCTTGGTCAGCTAAAATGAAGAAGCATGTAAGTTCTTCTTAGGTTCATGGGACTGACATAGGTTCACCGGGACTGACATAGGTTAGTACTGAAGGAATTCCTTTTTAATTGTGTAGAGTCCAGTCTTTCTGCTCAGGGTAATTTTGCACATCAGACTACACCAAATTAATGCCTTTCTATTTATTTGGGATGTGATACTAATTAAAAGACACCCACTGTGGACAGTAGGTTTAGGAACAAGGGACTTCTGCCAGCTGAAATCTCACTCCTTTAGCCAACCCTGTCAATAGAAAGAAATGTCAGCAGGACAGAGAGAAGTGGTGGCAAATGAGCCCAAAAGGAAATAGAGATGGAATGGGATATGGGGGCAGCCAGGCAGTACCCAGTCAAACTAGGGTCATGCTGTTATGTAGGCACAAAGTTAAGCCAGGCTGAGAGTAGATCAAAGTAATTTCCAACATACTAAATCCAATGAGTGGTCCAAAAAAATTATCCACAAGTTGCAAGGAATTTGTATTCAATGTAGATTGAGTGTTAGCTCAACTGGGCCTGGACCACACTGACATGTTGGTTGTTTTAGAAAATGTACACCCTACTTGTTCTTTATAATTCAAGATGGTTGACTACCCAGCCCTTACATTCAGGGCAGCTTCAAACAATTATATAATTTTCACCAAAGTTAAAAAGAGACACAGCAATTAAAAATATAACCATGGGATGGATCCATTAAAGTGACTTATGGCACCAAAAACAAAACAAAACAGAACAAAAACCATATTAAGAAAGATGAAGAGAGAGTATCATGCACATTTCTTGGTGTAGGGAATTCCATAGGTGTCATGTTCACTGATTCAATGTAGTTTATACATCCTAATGTTTCACATGCCATGGCGCTGATGCGCGTTTCTGTTTGGGAGGGAGCTGCTGTGAGACCTTGTACCAAGCTCTGTATGTGAAATCAGTACAATGGAATGTGTTTGGGTTATTTTCTCTGCTCAAGGACTTTTCCCACAGACTGTCAGAAACCGTTAGGAGCACCTGTGGTTGTGGACTTGAGAAGATTCTACGGGGGGAGGGATTTCATTTGCACCGAGGGTTTTTAGTTTGAATTTGGCGCGCTTTCATCATTCTCAGCTTTCTCTGTGATCCTGCATACTGTTCTTTAATAAATCAGATATCTTTGAATTCCTACTTATGAGTCTTATGGTGTTTTAGAATATGCAACCATTAGAATAGGTTGGGCATAGAGCTGCCTTCTCATATTTCCTCACATGAAGAGATCTACACATTGCAAAGGAACTGGAGCCATGATACTCTGCAGACCTCAAGGATGGTGGTGACAGTACTCAAGTCATTCTTTCTCAACTTCCATTTTGAAATTATTGTGAGTTACATGCAGAGAGCCACAGAGAAGGCTCTCTCTCTTGTATTCAGATCAATTCTACTAGCCATCAAACATTTAGAACAACTTCTGAAGATCCTGAAAAATGGATAGGACAGGCTTCTATGAAAGGCAGTGGTCCAAAAGCATCTCCATTTATGACTTGGATCCCAAAGTCCTTCCCCTGGAAATGCGGTTAGCCCCCTCTCTTCTGGACTTCAGAAAACAACTGAAAACCTGGTTTTGTCACCATGCTTGGAGTAGGGAGTGGAAGAGCCATTCCTGGGGTTGGTTGGTTCCCTAGTCCTGCTGGGACTGGTCTTATCCCCTTATGGGTTGAATTAGATCTGCCGTCACCTGGATTTTATTGTATTTTGTACTGGTATTTATTGCTTATTGATATGATTTTATTGAATTTTAACTGTTTTTATTGTGAACTGCCCAGGGTCCCCCGTGTGGGGGAGATGGGCAGTGTTAAAAATATGATAAATAAATAAATTTAGAACAAAAATTCATTTGGCAGAACTTTAATAATTGTTTGTATTTTAAAGTAATAAGAATGGTTCTTAGCATTAATTTTCTTCTTTTAGTCTTTTGTATTGTTTTAACATTTTGTTGGCTACCTTGAGTGTTCATTTGGGGTGAAAAATGAGAGCAGCAGCTATGCTAAACCAGGTAGATTAGAGTTATCTAATCCGAAAGCAACTAAGGTATGTCTATCACATACCAATATTGTTTATTGCATGTTGCAATTTAGCTCACTTTGAATCAGGTTACATTCATCCTAAATATTCTGGTAGTATTATAGAACTTTACAAAGCTATGTACTTGGGAAATCAATTGTACAATTTGTAGTTTCTTCTTACTAACTAGAGAGAAGCTATATCATTCCACAAATTAGGTAGTGTGTTCTGTGAACCAAAATAGAAACTGGCAAAAGGTTAGTCATTTCTAGTAATTCATAATTTCAAATCTATAATAGAAAACTGCAGATTGGGTGTCTGCAGAGTATGGTCAAGAAAGTCAAGATAGTGGCCATGCAGTGCACATTTCAAAAGCACTGTCATGGCCACCGTCTTGCCTTCTTTTTACCATGCTGTGTGGGCACCCCTCAAAAAATACCTACTAGCTTCAATCAGTTTTATTGCTTTTTCCAGCTGAATAATATTTCTATTCTCTGGCCAAACTCACAACAAATATTTGCCTATTCCATGCAATACAAGATTATGTAGGAATGTGTGTACATATTTCTTCTAGAAAGCATTAGATTACACTCAAGTGTGCTGCTTGTTCATGATCCTTTATTTATGATTTGTAGGTAGTGGCTCAAAAAATCGAGGTCTCTAGCATGTTACTGAACTAGTTGTAACTCAAAATTGTTCATCCTTGCCTAGGTCAATGTGTCTCCTGAGACTCAACTGAATCATGTTTGTAAAACTTGCAGATGCTTTTTGCCAAATTCTGGCATTAAAATATTCTACACCAGAGGGCAGTACAGGAGGAAAAAAAAGAAAAAGGTTGGAGCAAACATGTTCCTTGATGTCATTCTTTCATCTGCCAAGTAATCCTATTTTTTTCACCAGATAACAAAAATAGACTCTTTGACGTATTGTTTTGTTTTGTTCATTAGAAAACAAAAATGATGTTGTGGAAAGTAAGTCCTTTATTTGTGTAAGTAAACATTCAGCAGAGTGTAGGGTTGCAGATAACACCTGAGCAACTTATGCACATTACGCTACAGTGGTAATGTATGATGTCCAGAATGTGCCTTGGTCTCAGGTGTATTTAACTTCATTGATTTTACTACTGGATCTGATTTGCAGCCTTTGATGAAGCTAGCGTACACCTGAGCTTTTGCCATTAAGTTGATTGCCTTGAAGTGTATCTGTGGTTTCCGAAAATGTTATTTGAAGCTGCCCTCACGTGGTGAGAGAAATTATTGCACCAGGGAGCATACCTGAAATGACTGCTCCAGTCTTAATCCACATGCAATAGAGTGATGTGTAAAACTGAATAGTACAAGCTACTGAATTTTTGAAACTTTACTTTTAATGCTCTTGCATATACAGTCTATAAAATAGGTGATAGGGAAGAATCAAAATCTGACTAATCTCTAACCGTAGACCATTGAGGTACACAGTTCACGTGCAAAATGAAAATTTGTAAAGGAGAAGCTAAAGTTTTTCCTAAAATCCTGACTAATGTGGCAAAGAAATGCAGTGGACGGGTGTGGGGATGGCAGAACCTCTGGTAAGAAGGCAAGGTTGATTAGCTGAGACTGCCAAGTGATTGCACTTTGTTGAAAAATGGGAAAAATCTAAGCACTACGTGTAGGCTTAGCGGCAAAATGAATGACACTGGCCTTCTAATTAGCAACTCATGAGCAGTGGCGGAACTCATAGGAAAAGCAACAAAAAGTGAGATATCCAAAGATGAGGAAGCCCAAAGAGAAAGAAAGAAAGAAAGCACATAATTATTGGTTTGTGTCATGGCAGAATGGGAGCTTAGGGAGATGCCGCACAGACATAAAGCATGTGGGATGCACAAGGCAGTAGGTTTGCCTGAGGAAGAAAGGATATCTTCATCCAAAGAAGTGATACGGTTTAGGCAGCGCAGAAGATGAAAACCCCAACAGTGTGTGCTTGCCTCTTAACTGTCTTCCACCCTTCCTCGTTTGGCGGTGTGGGGTGTACACATTTTAGGTTGGTAGATTTCACTTGGATTAGGTGAACAGAAAATTAACCAGGTCCCAAGTCACATAGAATTTTATTGGTTATAACCAGCACCTTGAATTGCACCCAGAAACAACCCAAAATCTAGCAACCATATAATATGACAATAATGGGGGGTCTCCCCACTGTGGATTAAACCGCTGAGCTGCTGAGCTTGCCGATTGGAAGGTCGGCAGTTTGAATCCGCGTGACGGGGTGAGCTCCCATTGCTAGTCCCAGCTCCTGCCAACCTAGCAGTTTGAAAACATGTAAATGTGAGTAGATTAATAGGTACCGCTTCGGCGGGCAGGTAACGGTGTTCCGTGTAGTCATGCCGGCCACATGACCATGGAAGTGTCTATGGACAAACGCCGGCTCTTCAGCTTTGAAACGGAGATGAGCACCGCCCCCTAGAGTCAGACACGACTGGACTTAATGTCAAGGGAAACCTTTACCTTTACCTTACCCCATTAATATGCAAGCAGTCATGTTCTGTACCAGCTATATTCTGACAGTTTTGGATGGTCTTCAAGAGCAGCTCCATATGGCCCTGTTTGACTTGGGATAGAGATGAACAATTGGGTATCATCAGCATAATGATACTATATCCTTTACCATTGGATTACCTCTCCCAATTACTTCATACAAGTAATTTTAAATAAAAAGAGCAATCCCTGGGACACCTCATCTTACAATGTCTGAAGGACCAATTTCTCCTCCCCTATTCACACCAACTGGAACCATCCATCAAGGAAAGAGCAGAACTACAGCAAAATGTTGCCTCCCAGTCCTAATGCTTGTAGGCAATTCAGAAGGATACCATGGTTAATACCACTGAAGTCTGCTGAGAAATCCAGCAAGGTCAAGAGGGTCAGACTTCCCCTATACAAGTCCTGCCATAGGTTATTCCTCAAGAGTAGCAAATTGGTTTCTGTCCCATGGGTGGGTCTGAATCCTGGCTGAAAAGGGTCCAGACAATCAATTCTGCCATAGCCTTTCTGCCGTAGTCTAGAAAGGACTATGGCAGAAATTGATTATCTTGACTCTTTTCAGCCAGGGTTCAGGCCCACCCATGGGACAGAAACCACATTTGCTGCTCTTGAGGAAAGCCATATGACTTTCCCAATGACCTTCCCTCAAAAGGGGAGGTTGGAGACTGGGAAACAGTTGTCTCATGTAGTGGGTCCAGGACTGGCCCCTTAAAGAGAGGGTACAACTTTCCTTCTGAAAAGAGGCATTCAACAGTGACCAGCCTCCCATCTTACTGTTAGGCTAATTGAACCAGCCAGATGGGGCAGGGATTAAGCCTGCAGGTGACATAATCCGTTTCACAAAAAACTGCCTACTTCTTTAGGATCCACAGGTCAAACTCATTCCTAATGATACTGCAATGTCACCCCCCTCTTTAGAATCTGCCCAGCTAGCTTCCAAATCCAAGCAAAATAAGCAATTTTGCTCAGAAAATGAGCAGTCAGAAAATCTCAGTAGTCAACAAACAGTTCTTCCAGCACATCCTTCCCCAGTAGGGTCCAGGTCACTTTAAGACTGATGGACAGTCTTCCACAGATGCTGTAAGGATGGAGAAGTAACAATGCTTTGCTATCCTTACTGCCATGATGTAGGCTTAAACCTGAGCTCATACCCATTTCCAGTGAGATTCACTCCTTGGTTTCTCCAGTGACAGTCCAGGAATCTCTTTTGGCGCTGCATCTCCTACAGCAGCTTTATATACCAGGGAACCTCCTGAAATTGGCAAAAAAAGAGAGAGAGAGAAAGAGAGGCTGGTCAGGGTCTGAAGGGTCTTCAACACCTCTGTAACTCACAGGTCCCAATTGGGTCATCCTTCAGATTGGTTAAAGAACCCCCAGGTGTTCTCTTACACTTGGACCATTAAAATCAGCTAGTCATCCCTGAGGAGATTGATTATTCCCACCATTAGCATAAAGTTATCATAGACTAGATACGTACAAAAGTCATTGTGGTTGAACTTCTCTATCAGAAATATCAGAAAGAATGCAGCCATTAGCAGCATCTTCGTTTGTCATATTTGGAGGCTCATTAAAGTTAAACTATAATTCCAATGAAGCTCTAATGACAATATTTTTTACTTATTTTGATGGCCATAGGATCTTAATCTACAGAGACTTGATTCATTGCTGGTAATTTCCAGAACTATGTCCGCTAAATAGTAGCTATCAAACATTTCATAAGACTAAATAGTTTTTAAAAGTTTGGAAAATTGGCTTGCCTCATATATAAAAAAACCTTCATGATTATAGCTTGATATCTTGTTTCATTAATTAACATAAGATGGATCCAAACTTAGTTATAATTTAAGTAGGCTAGGTAAAAGCCATAGGCCTTAAATGCCATTGGTTTCAGTGATCTGTTCCAAATATAATTAAATCTGGATCCAGCCCTTTGGTTTGTACAAGGCCACATTTTCCCACAGGCAAATCTAATCACAGTTGCATGCTTTAAATTTTGTACATGCAAATAAAAGGAAAGAACAAGTTTGCTTCCTCTTGTAATAATATACAAATGTTGCCATTATATATGTGAATGAGTTCATCAGGAAGGAAAGAGAGATGGAGGGAGGGAAGAAGGAAATAAATTATTTCTGCAGTTTAGCCGGGAGCATTATTGCACACTGAGCATTATTTTTGGCAGAAAGTTGAGATACAGATTTTCTAAATTATTTCTTGGGTGTATAACACTCTTACAAATTACTCTTCCAATTTAATATTCCTGTTCAATCTGTTGTCAGAACTGTCCTATTATTTTCCTTTCTCCTCTGGTTCTTTAGTTTTAGATACAAATTTTAGACATGTCTAAATTGACTAACCAGATATAATGATAGAGATGTTATACATTCACACAGGGAACTGAATTGTTAAACATTTTATGAGATTTCTTCCTAATAAAAAAATACTAAACATTAGAGGGACATATGAAGAATATAAAATGATTCTATAAACTAACTTAGCCTGAGATTTTTAAGGCCTGTGAGAAGATTCCATAACCTAAAAAGGTGTTGTCTGTTTGTTGTACCATACAGACACAATAATGCAATGCAATACAATGCAATGCAATATTATTTATTTATTCAGTTTATATAGCCGCCCATTTCAAACCAGTGACTCTGGGCGGATAATGATCATAAAAGCAATTAAACAATTAAAACAGTACAAAAGAAATTAAATACGAATAGCAGCCAAGAAATATTAAAATCTGTTGGTGTCAGCACAACCAGGAAATGGGGCCCTTCACACAGTTGGGATCCCCGACCTGGGCACATAGCCAGGTCTTCAAGGCCTTCTGAAAAGCCAGTAGGGTCAGGGCTATCCTAATCTCAGGAGGGAGGATATGCCATAGGGCAGGTGCTACGGCAGAAAAGGTGCGTCTCCTGGTGCCTGCCAGCCGACATTCCTTGGCTGACAGGACCTGGAATATGCCCATCCTGCTGGACCAGATTGGATGGGTATAGACAACTGGAAAAAGATGGTCCCTCAGGTAACCTGGTCCCAAGCTATGAAGGGCTTTAAAGGTGACAACCAGCCCCTTGACTTGCACCCGGAAACACACTGGACACCAATGCAACCCGGACAGTGGTGTTACATGTGCTGAGTAGCCAACACTATTTACAACCTGGGTAGCTGCATTCTGTACCAGCTGAAGCTTCCAAATGTTCTTCTAGGGCAGCCCCATGTAGAACACATTGCAGTAGTCCAAACGGGAAGTCACAAGGGCATGAGTGACAGTGAGTAGAGCCTCCCAGTCCAGGAATTATATAATTATAATATCCTAATATTACTTTAAAGCTTTATTTAATGTGTTCCATTCAACCTCAGTTTTGGAAGGGTTAAAGGAAAGTAGGTTGTGGAGATACCTACATAAACTTAGACAAGTTTATTTAATATTTTCAGTAAGTTATTATTCTTAACGGATATCAATGTGGCATGCACCATTCCAAATGGATGGTATTTGTTGTTGTTCAGTTGTTAAGTCGTGTCTGACCCTTTGTGACCCCATGGACCATAGCATGCCAGGCCTTCCTGTCCTCCCCTGTCTCCCAGAGTTTACTCAAATTCATGTTCATTGCATTGGTGATGCTATCTAACCATCTCATCCTCTGCCGTCCCCTTCTCCTTTTGCCTTCAGTCTTCCCCAGCATCAGTCTTTTCCAGTGAATCCTTTCTTCCCATTATGTGGCCAAAGTATTTGAGCTTCAGCTTCAGTATCTGTCCTTCCAATGAGCAGTCAGGGTTGATTTCCTGTAGGACTGATTGATTTGACCTTGCAGTCCAAGGGACTCTCAAGAGTCTTCTCCAGCATCACAGTTCGAAAGCATCAATTTTTCGGCACTCAGTTTTCCTTATGGTCCAACTCTCACAGCCATATATCACTACTGGGAAAACCATAGCTTTGATTATACGGACCTTTGTCGGCAAGGTGATGTCTCTGCTTTTTAATATGCTGTCTAGGTTTGCCATAGCTTTCCTCCCAAGGAGCAAGTATCTTTTAATTTCATGGCTGCAGTCACCGTCTGCAGAAATCTTGGAGCCCAAGAAAATAAAATCTGTCACTGCTTCCATTTCTTCCCCTTCTGTTTGCTAGGAAGTGATGGGACCAGATGCCATGATCTTAGTTTTTTTAATGTTGAGTTTCAAGCCCACTTTTGCACTCTCCTCTTTCACCCTCATCAAGAGGCTCTTTAGTTCCTCTTCAGTTTCTGCCATTAGGGTGGTATTATCTGCATATCTGAGGCCCTGCACAGCATAGCTTGAGGCTTCACTGTTACACAAGCCCCTTCACCATGACAAGGCAATGATCCATGAAGGGGAAATAAATGGTATAGTATATGTTTATTTTAATCAGCCTCAGTTCCTATCAAAAGGAAAACACCTTGATTTGAATTGATCCAATAATTAGTAACTTTTACTTTTTAATCATTTTGTATTTTGAGCTTCTTACCCTTTTTAATGCATGTTTTTAAAATTAATGTAAGGTTTTGCCCAAAACACGTTTATTTATTTATTATTCAAATTTTGCTACTGCCCATCTCCCCCAAAAGGGGGACTCTTTGAGAGTGGAACATTGTTTATTGTTTATTACCGATAGCTGTGTGAGGAATCTAAACTACTGGTATATAATACAGATGACCCCCAGAAGGAAATTAATGGAGATTAATCAAGACAATAGTAGAGAAAATAATAAAATGATTTGATTGGTAAAGAAATAAATAATGGATAGTATTATTATTCAGCACAAAAGATCTTTTTAAAAATTCCTTTCTAATACTTTTCTTCTGTTGGAAAAAACAAATCACAGTGCAAGATAAAAATTGTGTCATACGTAGTTTATTAGCAGAAAATTTGCAATGCACACAGCTAATTTTACAGTCTACATATAATGATGTAGCCAGTCAAGGATGTGATGTTTCTCTAAGGAAGTGATTGCACTTTGTGGCATTTCAGCTGAACAACGGCAGGATATACTTGTGCTAACTGGTTGGAACACATTCAGAACCTGTGTAGTGTTGCACAAATGACCTGTGGAAAAAGATATGCATATAGGGAATTCTTGGGGCAGGTGCACAGCTGATTCAGCTTTGCACCATAGCAATTTTCAAGCAGTCTTACCCTAATTAAAGGAGAGGCCATAGCTGAGCAGTAGAATATTTGCTTTGCATGCAAAGTGTCAGGTTTAATCCTCGACTTTCAAGTAAGACTACAAAAGCTCATGATTTAAACATTGGAGAGCCGCAACTAGATTTAGCTAGAAAAATGAGCCGATTTGTGGCTGTGTTCACGTAACACATGTAAATGTAGGACTACCAGATCTGAGTTGCAAAAATCTGGATGACCTGTGGCTGATAGCAAAGAGTTGGAGTTTTCTGCGTCTCTCTGCAGCCATCAAGTGGTTCTCTCTTTCTCTCTCTCTCTTTTTGCTGTCTAGATTTGGTAGCCATACTTAATCAGAGAAACTAAAGATCTAGTGATTGCATTTGCACAATGTGCTAAACCAAGTATTAAAGTTGGTTTGTTTTATGGAAGTAACATGTCACATGAATCCAGAAGCTGGATTAAGTCAGAAACCAGGTTAAGTGTTGTGCAAGCCAATGAGTGCTATAGTTTACTAGACTGTTTTTCCTCCAACTTCTTCAGAAAACAGCCATGTTTAGCTTTATAAGTGTGAGAATATGAGATGCAATCAGGGAGAAGTGGGAGGGAGAAACATTGCAACATGTAGATTTCCCTAACTTGGCACTGTCCAGATGTGCTGGTACTCAGCTTCAAGAACTCCCGGCTAACATGACCATCAGAAAGCTGGTACATGCTGCTGCTAATGTGAAGCTTAGTAATAATACACCATTCAAAGGGAATTACAACTGACAAGGACTGATGGATTTGTAGGCTACTCAGGCTTTTATACTTTTTTTCTGTTCAGACAGCCACCTCAGACATTAAAAACCCACCCAGTTTCAGTAACACCTTGTTATGCGATGAGGGGAGGAAGGGTTTTTAAAAGAAAAAAAAATCAGCAGCTGTAATTATAAACAAAAATATGTGCTTGTGGGGTTTACATTACAGGTACTTTTCAACTTACAACCACAATTGGAACTGGAATTTCTGTCACTAAGCAATGCAGTTGAGAAGTGCAATGTCACATGACCACATTGCTTAGTGACAGTAATCCTGGCACTCCACGTTGCTGTCATTAACCAAATTCCACTGGTCAGTAGCCAGGGACCCACCCCAATCCAAGCCATTCTGGGCTTGCTCCCTCCCAGTGTCAAGCCTTGGTTCTCCCAAATCAGGGACTGCCTCCCCTGCAAAGCCCCAGCTGCCCCAGAAAGCCCCAGCAGCACAGCACAAAGCTGCAGCCCAGCAGTGCAGTCCCAAGCCCCAGGAAGCCCCAGCCCTGCAGTGCAAAGCCACAGCCCAGCAGCACGACATGTAGCTGCTGCTGGCCACATGAGGCTGTCTTCCCCAGGTCTTGTGAGGAAACCGCTGTGCATGACATGGGGAAGAAGGCCTCATGTGGCCAGCAGCTGCCTCACAAAGGGCCAGGCCAAGCATGCTTGGTCAGGTAGGGTGGCAGGGGCTGCGGAGTGCAGAGGGCCAAAAGGGCATAGATGGGGGAGATAGGTGGGCAGAGGGAGTTGAAGCGCCCTGGGTTCATAAGTGCGGGCAGTCTGCCAAGCACCCAAATTTTGATCATGTGACCACGGGAGTGCTGCAATGGCCGTAACTTCAGGGGCTGGCCATAAGTCCCTTCATTCAGTGCTGCTGTATCTTCAAATGGTCGCTGAACAAATTGTCATAAGTCAAGGACTACTTGTATGTGCTTCAAACAGTACTCTGCTGTCTAATTATACCATTTGATTGGTATAATTGGATGGGAATATTATGTCTATCCCTAGGACTAGAACATAAATTGCTAAAAATAATACAGAGCTTTGTTTCACCATGTACCTAAAATGGTTTTCTCATATTCTTGTGGAAGCAAATCTTTTCTATGTTTTAAAAAAAAAGGGGGGGGGGAGGCAGGAGACGAAGAATTTGGATTTATTCCTCTCTGAGCTTCCTTGTTCCTCAAAATTCAGGAGTAGTCCTGTGATCTAAAGTTAAGCTTCAGCTTAGCCAAGAACTTACCCAAGAAAGAGCTTTCTTGGTGCTTTCAGCAGTGGTTGAACTTCTACTAAGCTGCTTTATAGGCACTCTTGCTTCCCCACCTTTTGCTACCTTCTCAGCACTTGCCAAAGAGCTCCCAACCTCTGTCTGGACACAGTGTCTTACCTGCTTATGGCTCTTGGAGTATCTAGGGCGATGGACACTTCTTTCTTGTGAACCTCTTAAGTTGGACATTCTTCTAGGGAGTGCTCTTAGAAGAATTAGGTTTCCATCCTTTGATTCCCTTGACTCTCACCGACTTTAGAAACTTCTTGTCCTTTTTTGCATTGAAATAAAGCAAATTAGCAAAATATTCTGAGAGTGCCTTGGACTGCAAGAAGACCAGTCCATCCTCCAGGAAATCAAGCCAGACTGCTCACTTGAGGGAATGATATTAAAGGCAAAACTGAAACACTTTGGCCACATAATGAGAAGACAGGACACCCTGGAGAAGATGCTGATGCTAGGGAGAGTGGAGGGCAAAAGGAAGAGGGGCCGACCAAGGGCAAGGTGGATGGATAATGTTCTAGAGGTGATGGACTCGTTGACGACCAACAGGAAGCTCTGGTGTGGGCTGGTCCATGAAGTCATGAAGAGTCGGAAGCGACTGAATGAATAAACAACAGCAGCAGCAAAATACAGTTTTAAAACTAGATAATGGATATTTGATTAGGGATAAAACAACAAGTACTTTTATAAAAGATTGGAAACTTTTTATGGACTTTTTGCTGAAAATGGACAAAAGTGAACTGGTGATTTCTGGATTTGCTGATTAAAAAAGGGTTGAATGTGGAAGAAAGAAACTATATAATGTATTTCTAAAGGAAGAGAAATTATAAAAGCTGGTTTGCATCTGTTGTGAAGAAGAATGGAAGCAGCTTCTTTAACTTTGTTTTCTCTCTTCTCTTTTTCTTTTTTTATCTGTACTGTTTCTAGCACTTTTTTCTTTTTCTATTTTCTCTTTTTCTACTTTATTTATATTTTAATTATGTAAAAACTCTCAACAAAAATTTTAAAAAAATAGATAATGGAAACTGATCTCCAAAATTAAATGATAGATTAAATTTATAGATAGATCTGTTATTCTTTAAATATTGGCCACTTTTTCCAGTTAGGCTCTGTTGAATTTTATGTATGAGTATTTGAGAGGAATCCAATGTTTGAGGGGGTCTTAATTTTTTAGTTATATCATTATTTTCTGAACCTTGTAACTGAATGCTATATCAGCAGAAACTGTAAACAACAATACTATTATTGTTAATTATCAGCAATAGCTATGTATTTTAATTTTAAAATAAAAAATAAAGCAATACATTTAAAAATTTAATTCAATAATTTTCTTCTTAGTGGTTCCACAAAATAAAATGACTTGGACATTTATTTTTTTCAGACTTTTTCAGACTTCTTCAAAAAGAAGACTCAGCTCTTACTGTGTTATTGTACCCTTTTTGCTTATTTATTGGCAAGCTTTCTATCAATCTATAGCAGTGGTGTAACGGGGAACACAAAGATTTGGAATGGTTCCAAAGACAGAATACTTAGTGTAAGATAAGGCCCATAATAATTACAGATTGAACATAAATATCAAATCCCCTTATCTTCCCAGCTAAATGTATTTTGGAAATGTTATGATGTTCTGTCAGGTTAATTTCAGAGTTCTAAATACTGTAAGGGTTGTTTTTGTTGTTGTTTATTCATTTAGTCGCTTCTGACTCTTCGTGACTTCATGGACCAGCCCACGCCAGAGCTTCCTGTCGGTCAACACCCCCAGCTCCCCCAGGGACGAGTCCGTCACCTCTAGAATATCATCCATCCATCTTGCCCTTGGTCGGCCCCTCTTCCTTTTGCCCTCCACTCTCCCTAGCATCAGCACCTTCTCCAGGGTGTCCTGTCTTCTCATTATGTGGCCAAAGTATTTCGGTTTTCCCTTTAATATCGTTCCCTCAAGTGAGCAGTCTGGCTTGATTTCCTGGAGGATGGACTGGTTTGATCTTCCTGCAGTCCAAGGCACTCTCAGAATATTTTGCTAATTTGCTTTATTTCAATGCAAAAAAGGACAAGAAGTTTCTAAAGTCGGTGAGAGTCAAGGGAATCAAAGGATGGAAACCTAATTCTTCTAAGAGCACTCCCTAGAAGAATGTCCAACTTAAGAGGTTCACAAGAAAGAAGTGTCCATCGCCCTAGATACTCCAAGAGCCATAAGCAGATAAGACACTGTGTCCAGACAGAGGTTGGGAGCTCTTTGGCAAGTGCTGAGAAGGTAGCAAAAGGTGGGGAAGCAAGAGTGCCTATAAAGCAGCTTAGTAGAAGTTCAGACTCTCAGAATTTTCCTCCAACGCCACAGTCCCAAAGCATCGATCTTCCTTCTCTCAGCCTTCCTTATGGTCCAGCTCTCGCAGCCATATGTTACTAACTGTAAGGGTTACTGGTGGAGAAAGTGAAATGTGTGTCCCACATAGAAAAGCTGTTCATTCTGATGAAAGTTTGTACATCAAGCGATTGTGGTTCTTAATCTGGTTAATGTTTAAGACCTGATTAGTAAGACTCATTTGACAGAACTAACAGTTACGAAGAGAAGGACTGTATTCTACAATACAGTCTTGTTTGAGGGATTTGGTAATGAATTGTCTTAGCTGCTTTTATGGACATAGACACACACAGTTGCCATCTTCTGAGCCAGCACACATTCCACAGCAACAGTCTTGTCACATTTTGGCAGCTTTTGAATAGTTAGCATGTAATCAATGTGCAGTTCCATCATTGTTTTTTTTTTCAGCAAAATTATCTCAGGATGACTCAGTATTTATTCTCTGGCTCAGAAATGGCCCAAGGCCTTTAGTCAAAGAATAAGATGGCACCTTTCTGGCCCCACATATAGATGCCAACATCAAATCCACAAACCTTGAAGCCAACCTGCTAGTTTAGGAATTACAAAGCAGGCAACACAGCTCTGCATCATCCAACACCTTGCCCATAGTGACTGTTGGGCCTGTTGTCCAAGGAAACTGCTTTACTCTGTCTACTGACAGGGGCAGTTGCATCTTATAAACTCTGTGCTCATCTGCTGGATTGCTCATCCATTATATCTGACCCATAGATGAATAGCATCCATTTACCCTATCTTCAGATCATGGAAGAAATAGCTATTCAAAGACTTGAGTCCATATATTACTGTAAGCCATCATGTGATTTATTTGCTTTTGCTCTGTTTATTAGATTTACATCCTGTCTTTCGTTCCAGAGCTTAAGTTTAAATACAGCCATTATAGTTGTAAACAATAGTTTATGACTTGACATATTGCATGAACTTAGGTAAACAACCAATGGTGAAGCAAACCATAGTTTAGCATATTGTATGAATTTAACCCATGTGGTTTCTTCAATAAAATATAGTATACATAACGTGGACCCAGTCAAAGCCGCTTTGTAATATTTTTTGTGATCAAATGTCATGTGTGTCTGTATTAACTGTGGGTCTTGATAAAGTTTTTTTTTGTGCCTGACAGATGTTGGTTTATGTATATAGCCCTAAATAGGGATGAGAGTTTCATTATCATTTGTAGCAATAAACTTAGTCATCAGATTCAGCAGGTCTTAAGCATCATCTGTATGCATGGAAACTGGATTTATCACACAGATCTCAATGATTGATCTATAGAGATTCAGCCCAGTTCAATCAGTAGCAGCAGACAATATACCAGAGAAATTGCCAAAGATACAATTGCAAAGGTTACATTGCATCTCTTTGACACTTAGCAAATTCTCTTCTAATAAAATGAAAAATGTGCAGAGCTGGTCTAGACATCTTAGTTAAGCCCATATTCAGTTTCGTGACTTTCTTCTGCCAGCAGGAAAAAAAATATGGTATTTTTCTATACCTTTGACTTTTTGATTGAACAAACTGGAGAACTGTCCTTAAGGTATTATTTAACATACTTTCATTAGGCTTTAGTCATAACTTACTTGTATATGTTTCTACTATTATAATGCGTTTTTTGTTAGCCACCTAAAATGTATTTGTTAGTGAAAAGGTTGACTATAAACTAAGAACTAACTAAATAGTATTAAATAGGCATTTAGTTTTAATTTTGTTGGCTATGATGAAGTGTGCTTGTTTTTTTTATTTTCTGTTTTATATCAGAATTGACTGAAAGCTCATTGTCTGTTATTCATTTTAGGGAAGCAGGGTAGAGAAAAATCTTGGTTATACTGCTTTCTACAGCTGCACATTCCTTTAATTCTCCTGGTTTTATACCATTCTGCATGAGATTAACTTTTGTTAAACTGCTTTTCTGAACACAGCCAATAAGCAGAAAACTTGTCAGTGTGATGAGAAAAGAAGAAAAGCATAGACAAAGAGAGAAGGCAGTTTTCTGCATCAGATGGCTCAGTGCCGTGAAAACAAAGAACTTATTTATAATTTGGCAGCTATTGTCTGACTAGATGGTCAGACAGAAAGGTGATACTCTCCTTGTAAATTAACATCATACAAGTTTTTGCAGTAAAATAGTTTAACTAGCAAAAGATGTAAACTTGTAAGGAAATTAAAATATCTTTAGAAGAGCATGTGAAATGCTACTTACTATAAACTCCCAACAGATCCATTGAACGTGGATAATGGAGAGTGATGCTTGGAGCTATAGTTCAAAAACTATTTAGAGGACCATGAGTTCCTAATTCTTAATTGGGACTCAAGGCCTTAAAGGAGAGGTCGGCAAGATTTTTAGATCCCAGGTGCCATCACATGATGACCCAAAGAAAAGTTACCTGAATATTCAGAAAATCATCAAAATTTCATGAAATGTCATGCAATCTCGCTGTAAACTTCATAGGATCTCATGTAATGATGCTAAAATCACATGAGTTTTCAGACAGGAAAGCAAAAATCTTATAACATTTCTTGCTTTATTTTTTTAAGAATGGGGGGTTCACAGACCATGTTTTGGAGGCAACAGATGTTCTGGCAATCATGGGCACCATTTTGCTGACTGCTGTATTAGAGATAGAAACATGAAAACAACATGTAGGCAACAGTTCTTTGTGTTTAAATTACCTTGTCACAGGCCTTGTTTCTGTAATGATTGCCTATCCCAATAGACTCAGACTCACAAGCAGGTACTTAATGATATCTGATTTATTAGAAGAATAGTATGCAAATACAGAGAAAGCTGAGAATGAGTAAAAGCGCGCCAAATACAAACTAAAAACCCTTGGCTCAAAACGTAATCCCTCCCCTCGCCCTGCCGTTGCAAACTCCCTCCCCCCCCCCAGGTGCTGGTAACCGTTTCTACTGATCTCCTGGGAAAGTAACCTTGAACACATGAGATAACCCAAACACATTCCAATCCAGCAGCCAACAGATAACAACCTCACGAGATGGAATCCTCCTCCCTTCCCAGATGAAACACGTATCAGCGAAATGACATGCGAAACGTTACGATGTACCAGCAACATTGGAACGGCGAACATGACAGTTTCCCTCAGATTCCCAGTTTAGACATTTGTATTACGTAAGTCCCCCTCAAAAATTACCCAGCTCCTGGTAGTTATGTTTTATTCAGCTGCTTCTTAGTCATAAAAGAAGTCCCTTTTTGGAATAAAAATTGTGTGTGGGGAAAATGTTTGCAGGCTAGAACTGATGTGGACTGGCAAGGAAGAAACAGAACACTCTATTTCTCATTTGCTTATCCATGGCATTTCTGTACTGGATTCAGGGGAGAAAAAGGAAGCCTTTACTCTACAGTCAGCACAGAAACCAAGCAGATTTGGGAAAGAGGGACAGTGCAATCTGTCTCCCCTTTAACAACCAGCTATATTTTCCTACTTGCTATCCAGAAACAAAGATACATTTATCATCAGCCAGGGAAGAATTTGGTGATGGTTTACTCAATGCCAGGAAGGAATGCCATGCACTCATCTAGTCAAATTGATGACTAGGTCAGTGGCTAAATGTAAGTCTGTGACATTACAAAAGATGTAATAAATGAGCTTGCTTAGAGTCTATGCTTGCTTGGAGATGATGGCATTGTTAATTCAACACATTTGGAAGGTGCCAGATGGGACAAGGCTGACTTAAACAGTTAGCAGAACTAAACAACACTCAGTAAAGTGTGAGTGTGTGTGTGTGTGTGGGTGGGTGGGTTCATATATATATAATGAACTATTTGTGTATATGAATCTTACCAAATTATGGATCATTCTGCTCCTCTCCCTTCCTTTGCAGGATACTTATCTATCAATCCTGAACTAGAAAGCACAGCATAAAGAAGTGAAACTGTATTGTTTTGCCAAATATAGTCCAGCTTAAGGAAGCAAAGTGTGAACACTGGATTCAAAAAACTCACTTGAGACTCTGGTGTGAACTAATTTGCAGTCTGGTGTGCAGGCTCTAAATATAACTCTGCAAGAGTAGTCAGTTCTGTTGCCACATTGGAGAATAGACTGCAGATATTGTATAGCTCTCTTTCTTCTGCTTTTTTTAATATTTAAGAAAACCTTGCTTTTTGTATTAAATAGATTATTGTACTTGTAAACATGTTTTTGAAGTATCCATGTTATTTGTTATGTGCACAAAGGCCTATATATAAACTGCACTTTTCCTACTTAATATTGAACCAGCAGAAAAGCATATTTCTGGCTGCTTTGCCTTGCCATGGACTGTACAAATGTATTGCTAGAAATAACTGTAGTTACATCCTATGGATTCAGCTGTTAACTATTCTGGGGAGCACTATGCCTGTATTTGAACCATTAAAGTGGATGAATAGCTCCAACTTATGGGTGTCCTTTCATTAGTAGGTCTCTCTTTAGTTGTTTGGGGATTTGGGCAGAAGCAGTCATTAAAATATTCAAGTCCAACTTATCCTATAATACCTTTAATGAGATGTAAATACCGTAAGGAGCCAACCTGTTGCCTTTCAGATATATCACTATGCAAGCCAGAATGAAAGTATGAATCAAACTTCTAAGTTTCACAGCAAAACCAGGCACAAATTCTCAATGCAGCCTGATTTTAAGTATGTATTTGTATTCTGTTATTTTTGTTGTTATTGTTGCATTTTTATTCTGTTTTTCCTTCTGGAAAAATATATGTGATTCTTCCCTTTTTGTGACAATTAAGAGAGAGAGCTGAGGAAAAGTGATTGGTCCCAAATCACCAAGTACATTTTATAACCTAGTGAAGATTTCAATTGGAGTCTTTCTGCTCCTGGAATAACATTTAAGCCATGACATTACAATATTGCATTCCAAGAAACTTTTTCTCCAGACAGAGAATGTGTGTCTGGATTTCTTTCCCAACATTAAGACAGTAAATTCTGTACACACTTATGTGGGAATAAGACTTTACAAACTTGGAATGCTTCTGAATAAACACACTGAGTAATATATCTTCATCTTTAGCAAACTTAAGTAAAGCTGATCAAACTCTCTGCTTTTTTTCTCATGAAAACTGTTCCTATTAATTTCTTTTTTTCGAGAATATTAAAAGTACATCTCACTTTAAAAGTTGGTTCTGAGTTCTTAAGTTCTCTCTGCAGTTGAACAATTCATGTTTGTTTTGATTAAACATCTCTTCAAGAAGATGGAAGTCAGGGAACTTGTGTTTCTCCAGTATGCATGGCAAGTCAAGGTCTGGCAGGGATTCTTTTCTCCTAGTTTTCAACATAAGAAGAAGGAGTGATGGTTAAGGTAGTCCCCAGTTGAAGAATGAGTTCTGTTCCCAAGGTCTGTTCTTAAGCTGAATTTGTATGTTGTAAACCAGGTGTTCTTAACCCGGGACTACAGTTTAACCTCTCCAAACTGCTTTTGAAGGATTGGGAAGTGGAGATAGTGGCGGTATGTAAGTGCCCAAAGAATCATAAAATGGAAGGGCTTATTTAAGGCATTGAATACAATATCTGATTCACTGTAAAGCAGAAATCTGCCTTTCCAGCTTTCTATGATATGCCTTGAGCTATTTGGACAGGGATGCTAGGGAGAAATGGGAAATTTCAAAGTCTCTATCAGCAGTTTGTTTTTATCTGGTCCTGTGACTATGTAGTAGGAATGCTTAATGATTGTGCTAATCTAGCTTCACTTCCTTCTTTCATAGCCTGCTCCTTTTATACTTTCTGCTCAGAAAACAGACCAACATGTGCTTAGAATAAAACATATTTTGAAAGAATGAATATTTATATATATATATATATGAAAGAATATATATATATTTGAAAGAATATATATATGTATATGTATATGTGCAATGCCTCTGTGTGCAAGTGTGCATCTATATGTCCCATATATGGAAAAGGATGAAACTGATAAATGTGAAAATTAATAATTTTCTCATATGAAAATTAATTTTCTTATGTATTCAGTTAACAATTAATCTGCTGCTTGTAAAAGCTTTTGTTTTTTTTATTTAAAGTAAGGTATGCAAAAAATCCCCTCTTATTTATTGTCTTTAATATGTTGGAAAATAATATTTTTATACAGTGTATGTGAGAAAAGCAAGAAAAAAGGCAGCTCTCATTACTGAGAACAAGGAATCAGTCTTACTGGTAGGAAGTAGGAAGGGAGGTAGAGATTTGTTCCAGGTTTCAGAGCTAAATAAAGACATCATGACATAAAATCTGTTTTAAAATCCACCTGTGTCAAATCAGGCAAAAGGTAGGGAAGTAATGTATGCATGTCTGACTATTTTGTTATCATATTCTTCCAGATTTAAGACCACCACTTGCTGTTATATATAATATGGGAATAATCATTGAGGCTTAATCACAGAATTTGTGCTTAAGGCCAACCATGGAATGTGTAAATAAAGATAGAAACTTCTGAATATATTTGGAATGTATTTCCTGGTCCATTAAATATCTGTATATCATTCTATCTTGAAAATATATTCAATTTTCCTTAAAACACTTAGTTTCTTTGCTGTTTAAATTAAATATTTTGATTAAATGTATTGTCTCCAAGGAATAGAAAATCGAGCTGGAAACTAGATGAATGTAGAGAGATATCAGTACTGAATTATTTCTGAGAAGAAATAATATTGTTTTGAGCAACTGCAGAAGGGTGCAGTGAGGAAATACGCTTCACAATGCAAAACTCCACCCTTACATGCTTGCTGATGACATTCTAACACAAGTACAAAAGGGTAGAACTTGTGACATGATGCAGAGTCAGAGTGTGGTAAGGAATGGATGCCTAGGTGAAGAGATCCTCACAAGGAACAGGTTAGGTAGAAGTTATGAGGAATGTGCATGATTTTAATTGCTGTGGTTTAGCTTGTGCAGTGGAATATAAGCCTTGACAGCAAATATGGGTCATGGAGACACTTAGGTAACTTACTGAATATCTGTTAGGTAATCCAAAAATAAATGTGTCAAAATGCAGGGAAGACATCCAAATTACACACAGATGGAGAATCTTTTTAGTAGAGAAATAGATAGGATTCTTACCTTCATGCAGTATACAACAAAAAAGAGGCATAAAACTTAATTTTTCTCAGCAGGTGGCAGCACCTGGCTGAATATCTCTGGGGTTGGAAGCAGGGAGAGGTCTATTTTATATGTGAATGGGAGATGTCCAGGGAATACAAGTCTATAGGCTAGATTGAGGAGCTAAAAAACCCCAGGAAATCCTGGAAGAATACAATTGCAAGCTGTGTCTATGTTGCTGTCAAGAAAACTAGATTAACGTATCCAAAGAATTGTGAGAATTTAAGTTCAACTTGGAGAAAACTTGATGTTTTTCTCCTCTAATTTGTACAAGGTTTCCTCCATCGGTTTTATACAGTAATTAGAGAACACAGCAGGATGGATAATCCAAATAATCCAGAGATTGGCTAATGAGGGAGGATGTCCTGGGAAATGAGATGCTGATCCTGATGCAGAATCTGTGAGTTCACGTTTGGCTTCCAGCAAGAATGGGCAACCTGTGGCATTCTTTGAAAAGCTCCAGCTTTTCAAAGTTGTACTCAACAACATAATCCCTACTCCCCCAATGATGATTACAGGTTCCCTATCCCAGTTTCAGAATGTCTGCCTATCTCTAAAGTTCCACTCCTAGATCTGTCTTTACCACCATATAAAATGGAAGACGGGTTTCAAAATTTTTGCTCTGTCATAGATTCACAATATGTTTTTCTTTGAAATCAGAATTAATGTTATTTATGGATTGATTTCAACTATAAAGTAAAAACATATGCCATCTTTTAGAGAAAAAAACTCCAGTCATACTACTTTTATGCAATACTATGAAATACATTCATAAAAGCACAATGTAAAAACATTAGAACATTTAGTAACAGCATTTGAAACAATAACAGTATTATGTATTTAAGAACTTTAAAACGTTTTCAGAGTTCTTTCAAAACAGGATTCTATAAGCACAGAATCATTGCCCCTCGTTCTTGCCACTCTGATAGATTTCACTGATGAACTTTTCAGCAAGGCCTCTGAGGCCAACATCAAAGCAAGTTCATAGGGATGCAGGCAGTCCTTTCAATAATGTAATCCTAGAATCTGGTGTCAATTCTACAATTCTGGCCCTGGCCATATGAAAGAATAATGCTGTTTATTGCTGGTGTTTTGAAATGATGCATCGAAATCATAACAAACTACCCCTCTCCTTTTTTAAAAAGAAAAAATAGAAGCCTCTGTTTGTTGTAAAAAGCTTATGCACTACAGTAAAAGTCTGATGGAATAGAAATGTCTTAGTGCAGGCAAAATATATCAGCCAACCTGCACTTTTATGGGGAAGGATGTTCCTCACTGTTGGTGCAGCCACTAATGGGAGCACATGTACTGTGATTTTTTCCTATCAGAAGTGAGACCAAAAAAAGGCCTCTCCTTCTGAAGTTAGGAAACAGGTAGTTTGGTGTGGGAGGAGATGATTGCCCTGGTATTCATGCCATTTAGGGCTTTTAAGGAGATTACCAACATTTTGAATTCTGTTGAAAACACATGAGGAACTATGCAGATACTGGAGAACACACATTTCCACTGGAATTCCTGTCTCTGCATTCAGGAGGAACTACAGTGCCTAAAAGCCCCATTTCCACATTAATTGAAGTATAACCAGATCTACTGCCCCCAGAAATGGGGCAACTGATGCACTAACTAACCCATACCCAGGGTTGATGAAAATGTTAATTATATGTTTGTTTTAAATTTGTTTTGATTTTACTTTTATTACTAGCTACCTTGAGTGTGATTCTTTGGTAGATAGGGTATAAATAAACTAGAACTGCCAAGTAATAGATCATGATGATTCATCTTTTTATACGACTTTATTTTTTTGCTGACAATGAAACTTCCTCCTTATGATAATTCAGGACTGAATAAGCATAACTGCAGTGAAATCAACTGAGTGAGTAAGAACATCCCTTGGTGGCTCAGCTCATCCACTTATGATTATTCATTGCATTTTTATTCCTTCATTTCTCATTGGAGTGAAGAATAGCAACTAACAGCCTTGCAAGGAGGGTTACTGTATGCATAGGAGTGTGAGAGAGACTGACCCGAGGTCACCGAGGGAGAACTTCGTTGCTGTGAGAGAGGACTAAACTAGGTCCTTCTTCACCACTTTTCAAAACCCTTAATTGGCCCTTGGTGACTTCTGTGTCTTTGTACTTGCTGATATTATAGAATATCATATCGTGGAAAATGAAGTAATATAGGTGTTAGACTTGGACTGGGGAAATCAGGAGCCCACTGGGTGACTTTGGGCCAATCAGTTTCTCAGCCTGAAATACTTCAGTGAGTTCTTGTTGGGATTCCTTAAACTTTTTTCTCTCAGGACTCCTTCCCGGTTTTAAAAATTATGGAGGACCCCAAAAGAACGTTTGTATGGATTATATTTATCAATATTTACCATATTAAAAATTAAAATTGATGCATTCTCTGCCACTACTGCTTCTCACAATTGATTGATGGGATTTTAATATGGTATTATTTTTCAATGTAGGCTGCAAATAATTTTGATTTTACAGACCCCTGAGAGGATCTTGGGGGACCCCCAGGGGTCCTCAGACCACACTTTCAGAAATATTGGGTAGATAATATTAAGGGAGAACCCCTCCAACCAAATAAACCACTTTGTGCTCTCACTGAAAATGCAAGACATAATTGGAATGAATGAATATGTATTATTTTCTAAAAAAAAAAAAAACTCTCTGGATCAGAGTGAAGTTTATCTACTTCAGTGTCTTCTTGTTCTGTGTACCTAGCCAAATAATAATCCATCTAATTTTGTTTCCATTGTTCTGTTGTACTGTGTACTCCAGTTGTACAACTTTGAATTTAAAAAAAACATACAACAATGATAAGATTTTATATGGAGGGAAAGAAAGTGTAATAAAATTGCCATGATTCTTAAAATGCCTAAGAGCTGGGACAAGTAATTTGAAAGGAATGCATGAATTGTTGCCCAGTAAGATTACAGTCCTGTTCAGGCATTTTGCTTTAAGATTTAATGAACACATGAGAACAGGAGAGCAAGAAGGAGCATGCTAGCTCCACTTAATCTGCTGTCATCCTCATCCCTGTTGAAGGTGAATGTTTGCAATGAGATGCCTTTTTCTATCCACCAGATTTAGAACCCTGGAAAAACAGCTTCAATTGCAAAGGGAATTTACCAAGACTTTCTGCTGTGGAAGTTCACCCTCATCAGAAGGCACCGAGGTTGACAACAACATGCGTTGCAAAGAGGAGAAACTAGCATATTTCTTCTTGTTCTCCTCTGCTAAAGCAGAAGGCCTGAATGAACTGGATTTATTTTTAAAATAAATTGAAACATTCTGAATGAATCCTATCCAAACAGCTTTTAATCACCTTCCGGTTTTTGCAGCAGCTGCTCTTTTACTTTCACAGTCCTGCTGGTTTTTCTTCATCATCGTTTTATATTTCTTTTTCACCCTTTCTCAGAGGTTTAATTTTTTTAGGATGCATATGCTTCAGCTCTTGCATGACTGGATGTGGTGAAAGATGTCTGTTCGTTTACTGTTGATAGCTGTATCCTTCTTGACTGGCTGAGAGTGTGGCATGTCACCTGTAAGGTTGCCAGTTTTTCCTGACTGGGTCTCTGTGCCTTTAATAGTGGATTGACAGGAATAACTTCAGCCAGTAGAAATCT